>NC_136412.1:300696620-302156620 GCF_051521515.1 Lactuca serriola
AACTTGACCATCTTACATCTTAACTTCTTTGTCTTACGGTCAACAATCTCTTTGGGCTCTTCAATTAGCCTCTTATTCTCATTGATCCTTAACTTCATAAGTGGAATTATATCGGATACTTCTCCCGAGAAATTTCTCAAATAACACACATGAAAGGTGTTGTGTATATCATCTAGTTCTTCTAGTAATTCTAGTTTGTAAGTTTGATTTCCTATTCTTTGAAGAACTTTGAATGGTTCAATGAATCTTAGACTCAACTTTCCTCTCTTTCCAAATATTATAAGCCCCTTCCAAGGAGAGACTTTAAGTAACACCAAATTTCCAACTTTGAAAGTCATTGGTTATCTCACCCTCAAGCATCATTTGTAGGTATAAAGCTTGGAACTTGATGTGTTATTTGCTTAGATCTTGTTGGTCTAAAGTTTGTATGCATTTTTGGTCCCATAGTTGGTCTTATGGAGTATGAGTTACTCCAGGTCCTTGAAATGTAGTTTTCTATGGTTTTGATCTCATAGATTCATAAAAATGAGAGATTGGGCACTCTCATTGAACCATGCAAGAGTTTTAGGACTTTGGATAACTTTTGGACCAAGGTTTTGAGTTTTTACCCTCTTGTATTGATGCAAATGGATAAATTCAGAGACTTTTCCATTAAGATGTCCCTTTTTACATGGATCTAAAGTTTGGTGCTTTGGTTTAACGAAATAAAAACTTAATAGTGATTTAGAGAGCATGCCTAGAGGTACGTTGTGTGTATCAGGGATTGATCTCGTGTTTTAGTAGGGCACCCTCTATGTTGGGCGTAGAGGGGAGTACGCAGGGCATATTCAACCCAGATGGAAATCTTGACTTTTTTACCTTGAATTTGACCTAGGGTTATTTTGGGTATTTTTAGTAGTAGTTTGAAACTAGGTCATTGTTTGTTGTATAGGTGACATGTCGAGTTGGCATTTGGAGCAGCGTTCTTTTCTGCTATCTTTTCAAACTGTGAGGTGAGTTTTCCTCACTATACTTGTGGGGCGAATGCACCAATGTCGGCCACTAGATTATGTATCCTGGTGTTTAGTGCTCGTTTGTCGATCACTAAATGAATTAAAAACTTATTTTTTGTCCCCGAATTTTACAATTTACATTATTTTTTGAGCTTAAAAAGATAAATTTATGTTAATGAATATAATAGACCTAATATTTCCCGGTTGGTATTTTTGTGCCCATTCAGTTGGGTTTTTGACCTGTCTTGCATGGGTTCCTCATCTCTGATTCTATTGGACGATGGGAGTTGGGCTTCTTCTTATGAAGTCCAAAGTTCTTAAAGGAATTGACGGCTCATTAACTTGTTTTACAAGTTCACCTAAGCTTCTTAGGTCCCATCCTCCTATTCTACAGGTTGGTGGGAGATGGTTTTCTTGCACGAAATCCATAATATAGCATCGCGTGCTTCTCATTTGAATTGACGACTTTCATCACCACTTGTCATCACAAGTGCAACTCGAGGTTCTTGAGTTCCCCTCCATCTATGTTACAGGTTGGTGGGAGATAGTTTTCTTGCACGAAATCCATAATATAGCACATTGTGCTTTGCATCGGAATTGACGGTATTCATTTTACTTGTTATTGCAAGTGCAACCTGTGTCTCATGGTTTCCATACCGCCTAGTCTACGGGTCTTGGTGGGAGTTTGACTTCCTCTTATGAAGTTCAAAAATCTATAAGGAATTGATGATTTTTATCTTGTGTATACAAGATTGCCTAAGCTTCTTAGGTCCCCACCACTTATTCCACAAGTCTTGGTGGGAGTTGGACTCATATTATAATGTCCAAATGGTTTCGACAAGGAATTGGATTCGAAAGAAGAAAAATTCATCACGAGCAATTAAGGCGAATAAAAGATGTTTGGCAGATTAACCACGTCTCATTGTTTTCATCATATCTGGCTCATCAGGACTTCGATTTTGGCGATTCAAGATTTTTCGGAAACTATACACAATTATCTACAAGTTTGAAGTTTTGAGTTTTCGCTGAATCGGTTGTTTTCCTGCTCATAATCGACGTTGAAGTTGAAGTTAGTTTGTTGGACGAAAATCAAAAGCTAAAGTAAAATTTGAAATAAAGTTGAAAGATCAAGGGCTAAAGTTGTACCATGCTGAAAGTTGTAAGCTAAGGGATAAAGTTGTGCAATAGATGAAAGTTGGAGGGGCAAGATTATACTTATGCTATATATATATATATATATATATATATATATATATATATATATATATATATATATATATATATAAAGGTTATTTACGTGTGAGCATTAGGTGGGGGTTGGAACGGAAGAAAACCTACGCAAGAGACTTTCATCAGCCGCCGTTTTGTTACCATGCTTCATCATCGTGGAAAATGAAACGAATGAATTGGTCAATTTCTTAACTTTGTGTTTTTTTTTTTTATTATCGTTTTCTTTGTCTATTTATCATCTGCTAGATAAACTTATGTTTAATAGCTTTGTGTGTTAGTTTCGTCAGTTAAACAGTTTAATTTGAGAATGATGTTTAAGTTTTATTTTTTCACAGTTTTTGAATTTAGTTTTATGGAGTAGATTTCATTAGGGTTTAGTTGACTTGGGTGAGATGGTAATTTTAATGTAGTTGATTTTGTTAAAAACCAATTTTGTTGAAATTGAATAACATATTCAAATGTGTGCTTATTTAAAAAAAAATATGAGTTTTGACGGGTAAATTTGATTTTGGCTAGCACTTGATCAACGTTAGTTAGGGTTAATTTGCTTGATTTAAATTTAATATTTACATGTTTATATTGACTTCGAGAGAAGCTTTATTTGTGACATCGTTTGAATATGAATGTGAGGTTTCGTTATCTCGCTTAAACTTAACATAGACGTGTATTATGGCATTTTCAACAAAACCATTGGACTTAATACTTTTTAAAATCATGAACTACATAGAGATATGAGTGAATGTTTTTTAAATCGAATCATGAGACCGAGAGGTAATTGATAACTTTTGTTGGTGTTAAGTTATTCGTTTCTATATAATTGGTTTGTCAAGTTAATTGCATTAGAAGAATCATTGAACCCGTATAAGTCAATTAAATCCCATTTTTCTCATAAATGTTAATTCGTTGAATTTTTGTGTGTGCTTGTTTATTCCGTTATTTTAGTTTAATTTTATTTTAATAATTTACTTAGTTTATTAAAATCAATCACTTTTGCAATCAATTGCCTAGTTCATTCTTCCTTAGAATAGGATAGTCCGTGTGGGTTCGATATCTGGTCTTACGACTATATTAGTTGCATGATCTCATATACTTGCGAGAACGTGTTTTCGTCAACACATGGTATATTGGATTGATGTTATGTTGTGTATGTGTTGGATTAGTATATATGTATGATTACCTATGTTCGTTGAGTATGCGTTAAATTGGTATATATGTATGATTACATGTGTTGTTGGTTACTGATTCTTATTATATATGTCGATATATTATGGTTGGTTGGGTTGAGACGGTCCTGCTTTGTGCTGAAGTCGAAGATACCTTGGGCGGTCCAGATAGATTGAAGGCATGCGAGACGGTCCAGTCAGGCCGAAGACCCGAAGAGTGGTCCAGATAGGATGTAGTCCCTGTGAGGCGGTTTAGTCAGGTTGATGGCTCATTTATGCATGTTATTATTTTTATGGTTGTGTGTGGTACATTGGGGGAACTCACTAAGCTTTGGCTTACAGTTTCATTGTTATGGTTTGAGGCACTTTCAAGGAAAGGGGCAAGGCGAACGCTTGATCATGCACATCCTTCGTATTTTATAATATTCGATTTTGGGATACATTGATTCATGATTATAACTTTTGGAAACTATGTTTTGTAAACATTTATGGTTTTGGCTTGGTTTTGAAAATGAAAAATTTTACCTTGATTTTTGGGATGTTACACATTAACCCCCACACCACTACACATTTTCCCTCTCAAGCAATATTCACTTTTAGGCCTTTCCCCCTTAGTTTATGTGTTCCAACGAAGCCCTGCAACCCCTGAGGTATTCAACCAAGTAGTAGCCATCAAGTAGGAGCCTTACGAGTGCGATTTCTGGACTTTGGTGAGGATGAAGCTCAGTAAGTTAAGCTACACTCTAGTTCTTTCAGTGTAACTTATATTTATAGTCATGAGTCGTTATTATGAACCTATAAATAGGAACTATTCATACTTCCAAGTTCTAATACTTATTGATCTACTTATAGGAAAGATGACTAGAATGGTCAGGTTGGCTTGTTTATTAGATTTCAGAAAGGCTACATGAAGAATGGTCCTACCTCCTAATTGTCCTGTCTAGTTGATCCTTATTTGATAGAGTTATCATAATTTAATGGAATGATTGATAGGTTTAGGTTATCGGTAGAAACTTTAGATTAAGACTTAGTGACATTGATACTAGGTCACGTCAAAGGAAAGGTTAAGTGCTAGAAGCGAAGCGATGCCCGAGTATCGAATCATCACCTTAACAAGTGTTTGCATAGTACCCTCGACTTACACATAGACATGAAGTATGTAGATATGCTAAATGTGCCTATTATCAGTGCTTCCTGATATTTGTGCAAGATGAAATATTATAACATGATTTATTTGATATATAAATATATATATATATATATATATATATATATATATATTGGGTAGCAAAAGGGTGATGATGATAATGAAAAATTGATGGGTTTTATGCATAAGAACAATCATATGTGCTCATACAAACCCTAATGCTTGGATCTAGGTTTATCTATTGTACATGCTTTGAATCCAAGACTTACAAACCTATATCTATCATATATAATTCGAAATTATCATAAAGAAAATAGATCTAAGTGTTTTACCTCTTCCAAGTGGCTTGAATCCTTGTAATCTTCTTGATCTTGAGCTTAGAGTCACAATTGTAACTCCTCTAATGGTTCACAAACCCCACAAGCAAGAAGGTAATATGTGAGAGGGTGAGAGATGCTAAAAATCGGCCCTAGGGTTCTCTTGGAATGAAGTGTAGCCGATTTCTATAGCCTATGGGTCTTATTTATACTTGCAGGCTGCCAGGGTTTCAGTCTAAACCCTAATGGACAAATTAGCCACCAAGAAGCCCAAGGAACCTTCTGGAATAAGGCCTTGGACGAAAATATGATGGATCCCCATCATAATTCCGTTCCCCTTATAGTCCATTAGGTTTCCCAGCCCAAAACTCAACTATCACACATTTGACAGTTTATACCCCTTTATTTAATTAATCTTTTTTAGTCACCAAATTAATTCCTAATTAATTTATGACCAATACTAGTTAAATAAATATGATTTCTCCTTTAATATATTATTCTTATAATATATTAATAAACCATAATATTCTCTCTCTCTCTCCTTAAATTACATTGTCAAGTTGCTTTGGAGAAGGCAACCCAAAAGGACCATGCACAGCCGGGTCAAGTACATACCAAATATAGTTACAGGCTTAGACACTAATCCAACAAAAATATGATATGAGATGATGATAAGATCAGAGGCCTTGACTTTATAGATGATCTAGTCGTCTAGTGGAGTATAGTATTTAGGGTTATAATGTGAGGATAACGGGAATGGGTAATCGGTTTGAATTTTTTAATGAAAATAATAAAATTAAATAATTTAATTATTGTGGGTTGAAACCATATATGCTCACCAAACTTCCCCAAGTCTGACAAACTTAGTTTTCTTATATCACCGGTAGCGGTACGAAATTACATGTGTATTGAGACGAATCTGATGAGTGAATAATGGATTGTTGGCTAATAGGTTAATGTACTATTGTAAGGCCTGTAATCTTTTGTTTATGCTTATGTACCATATTGAAGATGACATCCCAAAGTCTTTAATATAAATAAAATACATTTCTACATAAATGCTTTGATAATATTATTATCATGTTTTCGGGAATAAATTATGCATTATTATTCTTTAAAGAAGGGTACTCTTATTTTAAATAAGCGTACTAAATCAGTCTTTTTTGGCAGTGAAATTGGGGATGTCAAATAGGAAGGGCCACCTTACGCAGAAATGAAGGTCCCTAGCATCTACATCAACACTTGTTGTGAATCAAGGAACTGCAGAAGCTACCGGGAATAGAACTTGCTTCGAATGCGAAGAAGTGTGGCATTTTAAGAAAAATTGCACAAAGTTGAATGGAAATGCTAGAGGAAGGGTATTTGTTATAGGAGCTAGGGATGTCGTACATTATCCCAATATGGTTACGAGTATGTTCCTAATTAACAACCTATATGCAAATATACTTTTTGATTCTGGTGCCAATAAAAGCTATATTACTCCTCAATTTAGGAAATTATTGAACCATCCCTCTAGTAAACTTAGGGAAGCTCATATAGTAGAAATGGCTAACGGCCAAATCGGTAGTACCCAAGAAGTTTTAGAGAATTATACCCTAACGTTAAATAATCATACCTTTCACGTCAACTTCATGCATATGATCATCGGAAGCTTCGACATTATAATGGGCATGGACTGGTTATCCCCTCGTCACGCCAAGATTATATGCTTCGATAAAGTAGTACGTCTTACTTTTCCGAATGGAGAATCATTAGTTGTCTATAGAGACAAACCTAGTAAGAACCTTAGGATTATTTCCTGTATGAAGGCCAAGAAGTACCTACAGAAGAATTGTTACGCCTTTCTAGCCCATGTCGTTAATAAGAAGGAAAGAAGGAAAGAGATCAAGGATGTACTTCAGGTGTGTGATTACCCTAATGTGTTTCCTGAGGATCTACCTAGGCTACCACCAGCACGTCAAGTTGAATTTTGAGTTGATATTGTTCTAGGACTGGCAGCAGTAGTAAAGTCTCCATTTAGGTTGGCATCGTCTGAGATGCAAGAGCTCTCCAACCAACTACAAGAACTTCTTGACAAAGGCTTTATTAGACCAAGCTTCTCGCCTTGGGAAGCGCCGCTGATGTTTGTCAAAAAGAAGGATGGATTTTTTTGGATGTGTATCGACTACCGAGAGTTGAATAAACTGACCATCAATAATCAATACCCACTTCCCAGAATAGATGATCTCTTCGATCAACTTCAAGGATCTAGTTAGTTCTCGAAGATCGATTTGAGATCCGGGTATCATCAACTTCGATTGGTGGAAGAAGACATCCCAAAGACCACATTCAGAACTCGCTATAGTCATTATAAGTTCTTGGTTATGCCATTTAGATTAACTAATGTGCTAGTTGTTTTCATGGATCTCATAAATTGTGTTTGCAAGCCTTACTTGGATAAATTTTTGATATTATTCATCGATGATTTATTAATATACTCACATACCAAGGAAGAGCATGGGTAGCATCTACGAATGATCCTTGAACTATTGAGAAAGGAGAAATTGTACACCAAATTTTCCAAATGTGAATTCTAGATTAATGAAGTACATTTTCTCAGGCATGTGGTTAGTAGTAAAGGAATCCATGTCAACCCCTCCAAAATCAAGGCAATAAAGAATTAGGAAATGCCCAAGACATCAATTAATGTGTGTCAATTCCTAGGTCTCGTAGGATACTATAGGAGATTCAAAGAGCATTTCTCCTGAATAGCCAAACTTCTCACATTGTTAACTCGGAAGTATATAAAGTTTGTTTAAGGAGGCGCGCAAGAGACTGCCTTCTAAAAACTGAAAGAAATGTTGTATAGCGCACCAATACTATCCCTTTCAGAAGGCACTGGTGACTTCATCGTATACTGTGATGCTTTGAAACAAGGGCTAGGGTGTGTGTTGATGCAAAGAGAGAAAGTTACAGCTTACACCTCACGACAACTCAAGGTACATGAGAATAACTACACCACTCACGAACTAGAGTTGGGAGATGTCGTTTTTGCCTTGAAAATATGGTGTCACTATCTTTACAGAACCAAGTGCATTATCTATATGGATCAAGAGAGTCTTCAGCACATTTTCGATCAAAAAGAGCTCAATATGAGGCAACAAATATGGTTAGAGTTGTTGAATGATTATGAATGTGAGATTCGTTATCATCCTAGAAAAGCCAACGTGGTGGTTGACACCTTGAGCCATAATGAACGAGTCAAGCGTCGTAGAGTTAGACCACTTATGACGATTATGCAGTCCAAACAGGCCACCCAAATTCGAGATTCCCAACAGGAAGCACTCATGGAAGAAAACATCAATATAGAGTGTCTGTGAGGAATGGAATGTGACAACTGTCAAATTCTGGTCAAGTCAAAGTCAACCAGTCAAACCAGTCAACTCAGTTAACTCTTGTATACTAAGGTTTACGCTATGTAATTACAATACAACTCGCTAGTCTAATGAGAAATCATCAACTGAAAAGTTTGTATATCTAGATTTCCTTAACCTAAAACTGTGGCAAGTAATGAACTAAACTGATAAAACAATGTTGCATACTCATCTGGAGTGTGTATGTGACAACCCCAAAATCACGGCCAGAAAAGACCGGTTTGTTTATGCTTTGTTTAACAATCATAGTAACATTTTAAATAAAAGTGTTGCAGAATTTGTCCCAAAACAAAATATGATAAAGATTTATCAAAAGCATTTCCATAGAAATGTATTTCATTAAAAGACTTGGGATGTCATGTTCGTACAGATCAAAAGCATAAACAGTACAATATAAGCCTTACTACATTATTTCATATCTACAGGCCTATATCCGTAATCCCTCGTCCAAACATCATATCTATGCTCAAGCGTCACTACCTGTAATACATAAAACTGAGTGGGTCAGGCTTGGGAGCCTGGTGAGCACATAGGGTTTTCAAACCACAATAAATAAGTTTATTAACTTCATTAAATTAAACAAACCCGATTACCCGTTCCCGTTATCCTCACATTACATCCCTAAGCATCTATCATAAGGGACCTATCCTAAGGATTATCATCGGGACGGACACTACTGCTAAGGGGATTCCTCAACAATAAATGTCCTTAAGGCAACCATTTGGGGGATGGAGTACATCTGGTGAGCACACAGTTCAAATAAACACCTACATGTTGCGAGCCTGCTAGTGTTCCACTGGACTGTCTAGAATAGTCCGTGGTCGTCATCTATACTCCACTAGATGACTGGATCATCAATAACATCTATAACGAGGCCTCTCATTATTTTATTTTGTCACACAACAACTATTACATCTACCCATATTTTACCCAACACATTTTGTAGATATAAAATACATATACGGTTTAAATCATTGAAAACATGTAGAAAATGTTCATCCAGCATAGATAGCAAGTATTCAGATAATATGCACACATAGCACGTAATTTATATAAAATACTTCATATCTATGTGTAAGCTGAAAGTAACTATGCACTCACCTTAAAGATGGTGACTCAGCACTCAGACAGCGCTTCGATACTCTCAAAACGATATTCCTTCGATAAAACCTAGTATCGATACCACTAGGGTTTAGTCTAACGATAACCGCGACAAATTAATTGTCTAACTATTATTGTTATTATATAAGCGTTAATAACACTCAATATAACTCATAATAATAGCCCAAATAATTATTTTAAGGACCTAGTAACATTCCTATAATTATTTGAAAGCTATATAAAAAATTGCGTAAGCGTAGCACACTTACAGCGAATTTTATCGAAAACCGGAACTTAATTGGAGCAGCGTTTCGAAACCGAAAAACTCCTTTTTCTCGGGACTCCGGGAGCCTCGGGGCTTCCTTAGGGTGTTAGGGGGTTTTTCTAGGGTTTAGGGGGGGTGTTTGGGGTTGTAGAGAGAGAAAGAAATTAGAGAGAGAAAGGATTTTGGTGTGAAAAATGAGGGCAGCCTTAGCCTCCTTTTATAGCCGCGAGGGCCTCGCTACGCTGGGCGTTCAGAAGCTCTACGCGGGGCGTAGCTTCGGATAAGGCAGACAGGCGCGTTCCAGCTGGCTCGCACTCGGACAGGACCCGGATAAGACCGAAGGTACGCGGGGCGTACCGAACCTCGTACGCGGGGCATAATGCGAAGGCTTCGTGGCATGATCCGAAGCGAGGTCTGATCAGCGATGGAGGGTCTGGATGTTGCCACGTCATCTTAGTTTCGCAAATTTCCTTCTTGACTTCTAAAAATCATAACTTTCGCATACGAGCTCCGTTTTTGACGTTCTTTATATCCACGCGAAGGTGGGAACGTACTCCACAACTTTCGTTTAGACTTCGTCGGCTAATTTTGACTCGATTTTAAATTTTATATTATTAACATGCCGGGACAGGATTGGTCCGTTAAATCCTCATAACTTCTTCATCCGACGTCCGTTTTCGCCCATCTTTTTCTCGTTACGCTACTCTTAACGAGATCTTCGATTCTCGTTTAGGTTGTGTCGGCTAAAAACCGCTCGATCTAATATTCGAATTTCGGGTTGTACACTGCTAACTCGAAACTTCAAAAAATCATAACTTCTTCATATGAAGTCAGATTTGGGCGTTCTTTTTATCGATGTTCTTAGTTTAACATATTCTAAGACTTTCGTTTAGATCGTTAAGGCTAAATCTCGCTCTATCGTAAATTCACTATTTACGCTTCCCAGTATCGTGTCGGTTCTGTCGCGAAACTTCGACGGGTCATAACTTCTTCGTTATAACTCGGATTTCGGCGTTCCTTATATCCTCGGAATCCTTGTTTCGACCACTAAAACTTTATATAAAGATACCGGGCTTATCTCACACTTTTATTTTGACGCTTATTTTTAATTTTTATTAATTATACATTTATAATTAAATAATAAGCACATAAACACACATAATACTCAAATATTTCATCTTTATTATTTCAAAAAGAGTTACAATAGTTGACCTAGACTATTACATTGACAAAAATGCTTAACTCTGAAACCCGGGCGTTACAATTCTCTCCCCCTTAGGATGATTCCGTCCCGGAATCATGCATCAGCAAACAGATGTGGATTGCGACTCATCATGTCATCCTCTGTTTCCCAATTGAGATTCAGCCCATTCGAATGTTTCCATCGGACTAGCACTAAGTCGACCATCTTGCGTCGTAACTTCTTAGTCTTACGGTCAACAATTGCCTTGGGCTCTTCAATCAGCCTCTTATTCTCATATATCCTTAACTCTGAGATTGGAATTATATCGGGAACATCTCCCGTGAATTTCCTCAAATAACACACATGGAAGGTGTTATGAATACCATTGAGTTCTTCGGGAAATTCCAACTTGTAAGCTTGGTTCCCTATCTTCTGAAGAACTTTGAACGGTCCAATAAACCTTGGACTCAACTTCCCTCGTTTTCCGAATCTTATAAGTCCCTTCCACGGTGAGACTTTAAGCAAAACGGAATCCCCAACTTCAAAAGTCATTGGTCGTCTTTTCTTGTCAGCATAGCTCTTCTGTCGATCCTGAGCTGCTAACATTCTTTCCCTAATCACCTTCAACTTCTCAGCAGTCTCATGGACTATCTCGGGGCCCATAAACTGCTTCTCTCCGGCTTCAAGCCAACAAGACGGCGTACGAAACTTATGTACATACAATGCTTGATAAGGTGCCATCTTGATGCTCGAGTGAAAACTATTGTTGTAGGAAAATTCTACCAGAGGTAAGTGTTCGTCCCAATTCCCTTGGAATTCGAGGGTACATGCTCTCAGCATATCTTCTAATGTCTAAATCGTTCTTTCACTCTGACCATCAGTTTGCGGATGGTAAGCCGTACTCAAACATAATTTCATACCCAATTCCTCTTGTAAACTCATCCAAAACCTTGACGTGAAACGACTATCACGATCTGATACGATCGTAAGAGGAACACCGTGAAGTCTTAAAATTTCCTTCACGTAAGCATTTGCGAGCTTATCCATAGACCACTTCTCGTTGGCTGCTATGAAGTGTGCACTCTTGGTGAAACGATCCACGACTACCCAAATCATGTCGTGTTCGTTCTTCGTCCTGGGCAGTTTAGTCACAAAATCTATGGTGATGTCTTCCCATTTACCCATGGGTACAGGCAAAGGTTCTAAACTCCCATACGGTTTTTGATGTTGTGCCTTAACTCTCGCACATGTCACACACTCGGCCACATACTTTGCAACATCGAGCTTCATCGTCGGCCACCAGTAGTAGGGTTTTAGGTCCCTATACATTTTAGTGCTACCGGGATGAATTGAGTACATGGTCTTGTGTGCTTCTTCCATCAGAAGGTCTCTTATTCCTCCCGTCTTAGGTACCCAAATTCGATCTTGGAATACCTTCAGTCCTCGGCTGTTTGTACCGAACACTAACATTTTGTCCAAACGTTCTTCCTTTCGATCATTCTTCTCTAAAGCTTCTTCTTGTTCTTTTCTGATACTTTCCACAATCGTCGAGATGACTTCAATTCTTAACGCTCTTGGCCTTTTCCTTTCAAGATTGACTTTCCGACTGAGAGCATCAGCAACAATATTTGCTTTACCTGGGTGGTAAAGTATCTCATAGTCGTAGTCCTTGAGTATTTCTAGCCAGCATCGCTGCCTCATGTTCAACTCCTTCTGATTAAAGAGATACTGGAGACTCTTATGATCAGTGAAGAGCTTGCATTTCGTGCCGTAGAGGTAATGCCTCCATATCTTCAAGGCAAATACTACCGCTGCCAACTCCAGATCATGAGTGGGGTAGTTCTTTTCGTGCTCTTTCAATTGTCGAGATGCGTATGCTATCACCTTTTCTCTTTGGGTCAGAACACAACCCAACCCGACTCCAGATGCATCACTATAAACCGCAAAGTCTTCAACTCCATCGGGTAGAGAAAGTATCGGTGCTTCACATAACTTCTTCTTTAGCTTCTCGAATGCCTCATCGTGCTTCTCACTCCACGTATACGTAGCTCCTTTGTGGGTCAACGCTGTTAATGGAGCAGCTATCGAAGAAAAGCCTTGGATAAATCGTCGATAATATCCGGCTAATCCTCACATATGCTAATTTCCCGTTCCCGTTATCCTCACATTACGTCCCTAAGCATCTATCATAAGGGACCTATCCTAAGGATTATCATCGGGACGGACACTACTACTAAGGGGATTCCTCAGCAATAAATGTCCTTAAGGCAACCATGTGGGGGGTGGAGTACATCTGGTGAGCACATAGTTCAAATAAACATACAGTTCAAATAAACACCTACAGGTTGAGAGCCTGCTAGTGTTCCACTGGACTGTCTAGAATAGTCTGTGGTCGACATCTATACTCCGCTAGATGACTGGATCATCAATAACATCTATAACGAGGCCTCTCATTATTTTATTTTGTCACACAGCAACTATTACATCTACCCATGTTTTACCCAACACATTTTGTAGATATAAAATACATATAAAGTTTAAATCATTGAAAACATGTATAAAACGTTCATCCAGCATAGATAGCAAGTATTCAGATAATATGCACACATAGCACGTAATTTATATAAAATACTTCATATCTATGTGTAAGCTGAAAGTAACTATGCACTCACCTGAAAGGTGGTGACTCAGCACTCGGACAGCACTTCGATACTCTCAAAACGATATTCCTTCGATAAAACCTAGTATCGATACCACTAGGGTTTAGTCTAACGATAACCGCGACAAATTAATTGTCTGACTATTATTATTATTATATAAGTGTTAATAACACTCAATATAACTCATAATAATAGCCCAAATAATTATTTTAAGGACCTAATAACATTCCTATAATTATTTGAAAGCTATATAAAAAAAATGTGTAAGTGTAGCACACTTACAGCGAATTTTATCGAAAACCGGAACTTAATTGGAGCAGCATTTCGAAACAGAAAAACTCCTTTTTCTCAGGACTCCGGGAGCCTCGGGGCTTCCTTAGGGTGCTAGGGGGTTTTCTAGGGTTTAGGGGGGTTTGGGGTTGTAGAGAGAGAAAGAAATTAGAGAGAGAAAGGATTTTGGTGTGAAAAATGAGGGCAGCCTCGGCCTCCTTTTATAGCCGCGAGGGCCTCGCTACGCTGGGCGTTCAGAAGCTCTACGCGGGGCGTAGCTTCGGATAAGGCAGACAGGCGCGTTCCAGCTGGCTCGCACTCGGACAGGACCCGGATAAGACCGAAGGTACGCGGGGCGTAATGCGAAGGCTTCGTGGCATGATCCGAAGCGAGGTCTGATCAGCGATGGAGGGTCCGGATATTGCCACGTCATCTCAGTTTCGCAAATTTCCTTCTTGACTTCTAAAAATCATAACTTTCGCATATGAGCTCCGTTTTTGATGTTCTTTATATCTACGCGAAGGTGGGAACGTACTCTACAACTTTCGTTTAGACTTCGTCGGCTAATTTTGATTCGATTTTAAAATTTATATTATTAATAGGCCGGGACAGGATTGGTCCATTAAATCCTCATAACTTCTTCATCCGACGTCCGTTTTCGCCCATCTTTTTCTCGTTACGCTACTCTTAACGAGATCTTCGATTCTCGTTTAGGTCGTGTCGGCTAAAAACCGCTTGATCTAATATTCGAATTTCGGGTTGTACACTGCTAACTCGAAACTTCAAAAAATCATAACTTCTTCATATGAAGTCAGATTTGGGCGTTCTTTTTATCAATGTTCTTAGTTTAACATATTCTAAGACTTTCGTTTAGATCGTTAAGGCTAAATCTTGCTCTATCGTAAATTCACTATTTACGCTTCCCGGTATCGTGCCGGTTCTGTCGCGAAACTTCAACGGGTCATAACTTCTTCGTTATAACTCGGATTTCGGCGTTCCTTATATCCCCGGAATCCTTATTTCCACCACTAAAACTTTATATAAATATATCGGGCTTATCTCACACTTTTATTTTGACGCTTATTTTTAATTCTTTATTAATTATACATTTATAATTAAATAATAAGCACATAAACACACATAATTCACATAATACTCAAATATTTCATCTTTATTATTTCAAAAAGAGTTACAATAGTTGACCTAGACTATTACATTGACAAAAATGCTTAGCCCTGAAACCCGGGTGTTACAGTGTAAGATCCTTAAACATGGCTTAACGGGGCTTGCGGACCTTGCGTTGCGAAGCCAAACACTCAATAAGGTCACAAAAGAAGTCTCTCTCAATCTCTTTCACTCTATCTCTCTATATTAAAAATCTCTCCCAAATCTCTCCAAGAATGTGGAATCTCTCCCAAATCTCTCTCCGTATGTCAAATCTCTCCAAGTATGTCAAATCTCTCCCAAATCTCTCCAAGAATGTGGAATCTCTCCCAAATCTCTCTCCTTATGTGAAATCTCTCCAAGTATGTCAAATCTCTCTGAAATCTCTCCATGAATGTGGAATCTATCTCCGTATGTGAAATCTCTCCCAAATCTCTCCAAGAATGAGGAATCTCTCCCAAATCTCTTTCCGTATGTGAAATCTCTCCAAGTATGTCAAATCTCTCCCAACTCTCTTTCAAAACCTCTTTTGAGTTTTATAATTATTTGGGGCATCCCGACACTTGACTTGGTGAAAAACCACTCGAAAAGGGGTGAAATCTTGGAAAATAGCCTTTTAGGGCCGAAGTCTATCTATAGGGGCCAAACCCTCCTTGAACCGAGGTCCCAAGAAGCAAAACCAGAGCCTCCTTGAGTAGCCGCAGCCATCTAACCGTAGCCCCTTAAGGAACCGCAGCCTTCGGACCGCAATGGCTAAGGACTGGAGCTACGAGGACGGGGCTGCTGAAGACCGCAGCGGAACCGTACCCGGAACTGAGCACCGCAACCAACCTTCGCTTCGAACCCTCCGACGAGCCGCCTGTGGTATCTGCTCGGACCGCAGTCCCCTCCCCCTCGGACCTAATTCAGTGACTCCGGTACTAAGGCTGCTGAGACCGAGCCCTCGCCCAGACTTCAGATTTTCCACCTTTTTACCCGGTTTTCGACCACGACTCCGTTTTAAGCCCGTTTTTAATTATTTTAACGGGGGATTTTCACACAAACTTATATTTTAACATATAAGGTCCCATATATTCATAAATTCAGCATACTTTCAAGGAAATCCTTATTTAAGAATAAAATCCATTAAGTAAGATCTTGTGGTGGAGTGTTGACTTTGCCATAGTGTTAGACACAAGCAACCACCCCCATACCCACTCCATGACTACACACCCCTCCCCACCATACCTGGTCATTCAAGAGTACTTTCCCACTCATTTCTCAGCCATACTCACATTCATAGAGCTGGAACATCCACCCTCTCACCTCACACTTCCCTCATTCTCTCATTTTTCATCCAAGGATCACACTCCAAATTTTCTCACAATTCTCTCCCAATTTCGATACTTCCAAGACTGATCATCAAGCTTTCTTCCACTCTTGGTAAGTATAATTCATTCTTCTTATGATTATTACACATCCTTCTACTCAAAATCATAAGAATCTTACACAAACATCGTCACCTTCATGTTAGGTTCTCGGTTCTTCAAGGCATCTTCTAAGTGTTCTTGAGTTGAACACTTCTCTTCTTCAACATCCATCCACTGAAATCACATAAGGTGAGTTCATACCCATATCTTTTCACGTTTTCTTAAGTTTTAAGGGGGGGAATACAAGTTAAAACAACAAGAACACAATTAAACTCTTTCAACAACTTTCATCAGAAAAGTTGGACTCTATTCACGGACTGTTTTGGGCAACTTAAACATTTTAGTTTTCAAAGATGTACTAGTTGCAAATAGTCCAAGTTCTTAGCTTTAAAATGACTACTTGCACATCTCCATACGATTTTTGTACAATTTATGGTGATTTTTACAAAACTGCCTATCATGTCAACAACGAATCTGGACCAGTCTGTGATTATGGGTTTTTTCACACAAGTTGGAGGTCACTAAAAATCATAATAAAATTTATGAACAAACTACACTCATTTTCCAAACTCTCAGAATTTACGGATTTTGATTTTGATCTTTGATAATTTTTCTAAGAACAACAATAGAAAATGTTAACAACAGAAAAATGCTATCAATTTCATTCCACCTTGTAATTTGTTGAGCAAGGTGTATATCATTATGTGATCATATATTATTACATTATATGCTATTTTGTCTTGTTAATTAGACATGTATCATTAGATAAATAGATTTTTACCTTCTCAAGAATGGTAAATTAGTTTAATGTTATAAACAAAGTTTACAACCATGGCATGCAAATATTTGGTAAACTATGGAAGTATAGTTTATGTTGCTTTTACATTATAAACGATTATGATAAAATATAATATGTATAGTTTATGTTTCATTACATATCAAACTCTTTACCAAAGGTTCTCAGTTCACGTAAATCTGTTAATGAATAAATTTGTGAGACACTCGCTTCGTGTTACATCCATGTAACAAAATCAAAAGTCCTATAAATTGTAACCAGATTCTCTTGTAGGGAGAACGTGATAGTTGTGTATAGATCTATATTGGGTCTGAAAAACCCACACCTGAGCTGCATGCAACAGCTAGACCGGCAGGTCTAAGGTGACAAGTGTCATTTAACTTGCAACGCCTGAAGAACGTCGTATTACGAGGCCGTCTGAGTCATAGTATGGTTATAATAACTCACATGTGGTATTAACAAACATAAGATTTATGGGTTTTACTTTTAAAATTAACGAGTTTATGTTGATTTAAACTTGCACAAATTTCCGTAAGTATGGCAAAATACTTGTACATTTTGGTCTTGACTTTTAAGATTACAATGCATTAATTATGTAAGAAAATATGGGATTTTTCTTGAACAAACATTACTTTTACAAGGAAAGGATTTTAGTCTCACCTTCAAAAGCTTATGAACTCACCAACCTTTGTGTTGACACTTTTTCAAAACTACTTGTATTCTCAGGAAATCACTAAACAGGTAATCAAGTGCTTTTGAGGACGGGACGTTAAGGCGTCAAACATTTCATTTTTGTCAACATAATGTAATTGATTTGGAAACATGTAAACTCATACAATGATGTAACTCTTTCAATTATAATTATGTTGGTTGTGTTTACTTTAATCACTATTACAATTGTTGTTATGATACTATACATGAAGTCCTCCACCCCCGAACGTTTCCGCCATCCTTGGTTTGGGGGTGTGACATGGAAAAACAACTTGAACTCATGGATAATGGAGCAAGATACTTAATGAACCGAATTTGGGTTCCGAAGTTTGGTGACACCAGGAAACTAGTCATGGACGAGACTCATAAGACGAGATACTTCGCTCATCCCGGAGCAAACAAGATGTACACCTAAAGGGTCTTTATTGGTGGCCAAACATGAAATTCGAAATTGATATGTATGTATGCAAGTGCCTGACTTGCTTAAAGGTCAAGGCAGAGCATCAAAAGCCCTCAGGATTGTTACAACAAATAGAGATTCCCAAGTGGAAGTGGGAACATATTTCGATGGAATTTGTAACGAAATTGTGCAAGACATGTAGTGGCTATGACACTATACGAGTAGTGGTCGACATATTGACCAAGTCCACCCACTTCCTACCAATAAAGGAGATAGATAAAATAGAGAAACTGACCAAGATGTACCTTCGAGAAATAGTCAGGTTGCATGGGTGCCATTATCCATTATCTCAGATAGAGATAGTAGATTCACCTCTCGATTCTGGAAAAGCCTACAGAAATCTCTTGGTACCCACCTAGACCTGAGCACGACCTTTCATCCCCATACCGACGGTCAAAGCAAAAGAAGAATCCATACACCGGAGGATATGCTTAGAGCCTGTGTGATATATTTCGAAAGTGAATGGGATACTTATCTACCCTTAATCGAGTACTCATACACTAATAACTAGCATACTAGTATTAAGGCTACACCATTTGAGTCTCTCTATGGTCGAAAGTGTCAATCATCGATTTGTTGGGTAGAAGTCGGTGATACACAACTATCAAAGGAACTTGCAGGAGAAACTTTTCTAACATGCTTAGAAATCATCCATGAGACCACTGAAAAGATCGTGTGTAAGTCCCCAAAAATGCTTGTGTATCAATCAGATTCATTTGATGGTGCGGAATCCCAATCAAACGGATGATGTCAGATCAAATAGAAGAGAAGGAGAAGAAGAATAATATGAATCTTGTATGATATGATTAGAATGAAGATCCGGATACAAGATTCACACACACTAACACACACTTGTTCTCTCTCTCTCTCTAGAACACCTTCAAATGCACACACTTAAGCTCCTTGGTGTTCATCACTCTTTTCTTCACACCCCTCACCCCTATATATATACATGAGAATATGGGCCGGGTTGACATGGGCCGAAAACAGGGTTTACGACCGTAAGCCTGTTTACGGCCGTAAACACCTCCCTGGACGTAAACTTGACCGTAAATACAAAAGATATTACATAAAAATATAATTTCCTAGAAAAGCAAAGTATAAACCATAATATTGACCCAACAATCTCCCCCTTGGTTTATAGCTTTCTTTTCTTTTCTTAAATGACCCAACAAGCTCCCCCTTAAAAAGTAGCTGGCCTTTTTGATAATCTTCATTGGGAGCTTGGCTTCAGCTATTATCTTCAAATTCTTCACAGCATCAGGATGAATATACGAATCTTCTATGAATGACTTCATCTTGAGCGGTTGGGCATTTCTTTAGAATTTGGCTTTGAACGCACGTCGGGTGAGGAGGCTTGATGTACTGATTCTTGAAAGATAGCGCTTTCAGCTTGAGAATCTTCAGAGAGAACATTAGAGAGAACTAATCTTCTGGATCACCTCAGCATGTACAAAGATAGCAGCAGACTGATTGAGGAGGCTTCAATGCAATCCGTCACATAATCTTCAATTTCAGTTTCACCTAGCTTCTGGGGTTGAAAGATTGAATTTGAAAGAATAATCTTCATTTCTTGGTCCTTCGAATGCGAATTCTTCGATGCTCACGGACGAGGCTTTGGCTCAGAAATCTTCAACACAAACTCCATGAGTCTTATCTATACCTGAAATCACTTTTCAAGACAAAACAAAACTAAAAGAAAACTTAGCACACAAATTAAAACAGAAACAAAAATATTTTTGGATTTTTGATTTTTCTGAACAAGAAACAAAACAGAAATAACACTATTTTTGGATTTTTAATTTTTCTGGTTTTTCTTTGATTTTTTGAATTTTTCTGATTTTTTTTATTATTATTTTCTAATTTTTAATTCTCCCCTAATATTTAATTTAGAAGAAACTATGACAAATTTAACAAAAATAAAAATGATATCTAACTTTAAGAGTGATTTGGGATCAAAGTTTTTAGACAGCCTTTATCCACTTGTCGGTACCTTTCATATTCACATCTTTGTATGGTCGATCGTTGGTATTGTTGTCCACTTAAACACGAAAAATTGTGACAAATTTAGGACATACTATTTGTTACAAGACAGGGTAAACTTAAAATCCTAAAATTTATATCTGATCCTAATTCCTTAAATACTATATCTTAAGGACCATTCATCTGACGACGACCAAGGATATTGTTGTCCACCTAAATTGAGCAGCGAGATCTATAGACAATCTGTATGTGTTCAATTTTAAGTGTACTAGAACGTGTTTCATGCTTCCTGATATGCCCCAGCCATCAAGAACTTCTAGAGTGCTCCTTACATCGGGTGAGCAGACAACCATTCAGAGAGAGGATAGATTCATAATTCTATTACTTATTACTTATTACTTCAGAGGGGTTGAGAAGTAGAAGGTTGCATATGCTGTGTACCAGGTCGGATTAGAAGTCACGCAGAGGAGACAACATATGGCTAACAGATAAGAAGTCTTTCACATATATAACCTGCAGAGAAATAGAGTTGCATATGTTGTGTACCAGGTCGGATTGGAAGTCATGCAAAGGAGACAACATATGACTAACAGACGGAAAGAAAGAAAATGATATTCTACATACCTAATTTATCGGAATTTACCAGTCGCTCCATCCAACCGGAATTAAGGACAGAATCCGCACATCGAGGAAAAGTTAAACCACGGTTCCAAGTACGGGTTCAATTAATGTGACGAGTAGATTCCCATATATATCTCCCTGCTCAACCTATCCGAGAGTCGTATTGTCAGGCGGAACGGATCTAACTAGGTCAAGATTTGTCAAGTCTATAAATTTCCTAAGTTCAACTCTGCCTAGTCAAGTCCATTTAGAATCTTTCGTGCCTACCGACGCATCAAACCAGAGCATAGACCCTTCAACTTCGGGTACGTTACGCAAACTCAGGTTGCCTGTTATCACATAATCATATCACTTCCCAAAACAACTCCCTCAATCACATATCATAACCAACATAATTTTTTTTTTCTGATTTTCTAATGTTTTTGGATTTTTCAAAGTTTTCTAATTTTTTGTTTTGTTTTTTTTCTCCCCTTAAATTTGTGCATAGGAGAGAAACGAAAGTAAATGCGCAAATTTAAACTATCCTAAAACAAAAATTAGTCTTTAAAGCAAATCATGTTAAGAAAAACTAAGGAGTATAGAGAAGAAAACGCAAACCGTAAGTCACCGATTGAATTTGCATCCAGAAGGTCTGAGAACAGCACGCGTAAACTCAGAACAAATCTGAAAATTCTTCATGTCATTAAGCACAAACCCCGTGAGTGATCACTTCTTTTCTTCCCTTCCCACAAAGGACACATTCTCCCAAACAATGTTCTGAGTGTTGTACAGTTGAGAGATGTCTCCTATCAAGTGCCAGGAACAGCCACTACCAACAAACCGAAGTCTGATGATATGCCTCCATAGCTGCTCCGACACAGAGCGGGATCAATTTGTCTTTGGAACCCAGTCCATTTTGAAACTGGGTCGACCTTTGTCATCCTTGCACGGTACTCTCTCCCATGACATATCTTGCTTATCACAAACAGAAGATGTAGAAACGTTAGAAGCATTAGGAGATTTGGGAGAGTGAGCCTTCGGAACCCATTTGTAGTTGGGTTTAACCCATTTCTTTTTCGATCCGATGGGTGGCTCAGTACTTTCTTTTGAACTTGATGTCGGCCGTTGAGATGACTTTGATTTTGGCTTCACGGGAGCATCTCTTGGATTGGACTTTTTGGACGGCATTCCCTTCTTGCCCTTGGGATTCGGATTCTTGGCCTCTGGAGTTTGATTATTGGCCTTGGGAGTTGAATTCTTGTCCTTCTTGGCATTCCAGTCATCAATGTCTGATCGTGATCTCGAGGGGTATCTTTTGGAGTATCTCCCTCTTGGCGCGTTCTGCCAGCCTTATGCATAGTAAGGAACGTATGCGCGATTTGGACAATTTCGGGCAATATGACCAGGTGTTCCACAGTGAAAACAAGTCTTTTTCTTCATTGGGAAATTGTTTCTTCCTGCCCCTGGTGGCGTATCCTTGCCTTGTCTCTTGTTGTTCCCACATGCACACTTGCAACAGGCACTCTGTTTCACTGAATTTGGTGGCCTGTACTTCTCAACAACAGGTTGATCAGAAGCAGATGAGTTCGAAGCAACAAATTCAGAGCTCAAGGAGATATTGGTTTGTTCAGTGTTGTTCTCCTTGTTCTCATCTTCTGCTATTTTACCTGCATATGAAGTAGATGCGCTAGAAACAGGAACATCAGTATTTTCAAACAAATAATCAAATATGTTAAAAAAATTTAACTCAACATGATCCGATGCAAAAGCATCAAAGGCATCACAAGATGTATCATCAACTTTATAATCAAAAACAGTAGGTTGTTCATCGGAAACAGAAACATCAACAGGTCCTCCGACTCCATGCTTTGCCTGGTCTAAGGGTTGATCTGTAGGGGAAGTAGAAATGTTAGTACTTTCAACATTAATAAATCTGCCTGAAACGAAACCAGATGACTTGCCATAAACCATAAATGGTTCGTTGGCAATCTCCTCCTTGGATAGGGGTTGATACAGATATGTATGATTATAAGGAGGAGGTACACTATCATATCCTAAACCCTTTGACTGATTTCGTTTGAAATTCATGCAATGATTGATCATGTTGGCAACTACCTCGCTTGATCCATCAAATTTTATAAAAGCAAAGTTTGCATAATCAAATATTTTCTTCAATGTATCAAGCTCAGCAGTCAGCGCATCATTTTGCCTTTTAACATAATTGTACAATTCACATTTCTCACTGTATTCTGATTGAATTCTTCTAAAGTCTTTTATTTTAGCTTCTAGTTGGGCCTTAAGGGGTTTCTGTCCTTTCTTGAGTTGATATCCTTCATATCTCAGGTCCTCAACTTCTCTTTTTAATAAATCAATTTGGTCCCGAAGAAACTTAATCGTAGTTTCACAAGATGGAGTACATGAAACTTTAGAAACTGAAACGTTTGAAGAACTCTTTTTTTTTTTAATATGCCCTTTAACTAAAAACTCAAAAGTCAACCTCAAAAGTCAAATTTAAAACGTCAAACTCAAAAGTCAAACTTAAAAGTCAAACCGAAAAGCTAAATTTGAAATTTTAAAAGTCAAACGAGAAGGTCAAAGTTTAAAGTCAAAGGTCAAACTTTAAAGTCAAAGTCAAAATTTTAAGTAA
The DNA here is from genome assembly GCF_051521515.1 of Lactuca serriola. Classification (NCBI taxonomy): domain Eukaryota; kingdom Viridiplantae; phylum Streptophyta; class Magnoliopsida; order Asterales; family Asteraceae; genus Lactuca; species Lactuca serriola. Next base: position 300,720,132 of record NC_136412.1, read on the forward strand.
AAAGTCAAAAAAATAAAAATTTAAATTCTTTGGTTGAAAAAGAAATTTAAAAATGAAAGAAATTGATTTTTGGGGTTAAAAGTGTTAAATATGCGAAATTAGGGTGCGACTGGAAGTGTTTAAGTTCAAAATTTCGAAAGGAAATCACAAACGATCGTTTGGTCGAGTTGGCAAGGCGTGTTGGCTGTGAACTAGAGGTCCCGGGTTCGATCCCCTGCAACCCCAAAATCTGCTTACAATTTTTTATGAAGGCGCTGATGCGAGGCTGCAAGGCTCTGATGCGAGGACGAGGCCGATGCGAGGCGAGGTGAGGATCCGTGGCGCGAAGGCGAAGACCTGGTGCGAGGATGCGAGACCGTAAATGCTGCTGACCGTAAACGCGAGCCGTAAACTCCGAGGCCTTGGACCGTAAGCTTCGGGCCGCAAACTCCGGACCGCAAGCCCTTCAAGAGCCGTAAACACTTCGCAGATCTCGTGAAAAACAGCGTTTTTCACCCTTTTTGCTCCAAAACTCGATCAAAAACTCGTTTTTAGGAAAAACGCGAAGAACAAACCCCCCTTATTTTTGCGAGATCTATCCAAAAACGCAAAAATATCTTCAAAATAAGATCAAATAATCTCCAGATCTGAAAAAATTGATTGATACAACCAAGCTCTGATACCAATTGTAAGTCCCCAAAAATGCTTGTGTATCAATCAGATCTGTTTGATGGTGCGAAATCTCAATCAAACGGATGATGTCAGATCAAATAGAAGAGAAGGAGAAGAAGAATAATATGAATCTTGTATGATATGATTAGAATAAAGATCCGGATACAAGATTCACACACACTTGTTCTCTCTCTCTCTAGAACACCTTCAAATGCACACACTTAAGCTCCTTGGTGTTCATCACTCTTTCTTCACACCCCTCACCCCTATATATACACTTGGGCCGCAAACTAGGTTTATGGTTGTAAACACTGGGTTTACGTCCGTAAACTCTGTTTACGGTCGTAAACACACTTCCTGACCGTAAACACATAAGATATTACATAAAAATACAATTTCCTAGAAAATCAAAGTATAAACCATAATATTGACCCAACATCGTGCAAATCAAAGAGCACCTAAAGACCGCTCATAGTCGCCAAAAGAATTATGTTGATGCCAGACACAAACCCCTTGAATTCCGAGTTGGAGACAAGGTGATGCTAAAGGTCTCTCCTTAGAAAAGAGTCATAAGGTTTGGAAAGCGGGGTAATCTTAACCCAAGGTACATAGGACCATTCGACATACTTTCAAGGGTCGGTCCAATAGCCTACTAGCTCAAGTTGCTCCAAGAACTCAGCAGTGTGCATGATATCTTCCATGTGTCAAATCTTAATAAGTGTCTCTGGTGATACACTTATCATCCCCCTCGATGAAATTTAGTTTAATACCAAACTCAACTTTGTCGAGGAGTTAAACAAAATCATGGACCAGGCGGTCAAAAGACTCAAACAGAGTCATCTTCCCATAGTAAAGGTACGATGGAACTCTAAGTGAGGACCATAGTATACGTGGGAGCGGGAAAATCAGATGAAGAGCAAGTACCCTCATTTGTTCGAAAGAATCCCAACAGCGAGTTAAATTTTGAGACGAAATTCTTTCAACTTGGGAGAATGTGCCAACTGAAGAAAACACGTCATCGACCGTTGTTAGGAATTAGTTTAGACAAATAAATGTAATAGGGCAGCGATTTAAGTACTACATTATATTGATAAATATATTCAAATGCACCCTTGCCTGTATGAATAATGTGACTAATAGGCTCAAAATAGGTGAGCAAAAAAGTCGTTTCATCTTAAGATCTGGTTAATATATTCGGGAAATACACAGCAACGTGACTTCAAAAATATAAATTTCATAAAAATCTGACTTCGTATCAACAATTATGATATTTACTAGAAATAAAAATCAATTGTGTAATTAACTTTTACGACATAAAACTAGTACGAAGTGATCAGTTAAGTATAGGATAATGCGAGAGTCACAAGGGATAAAGATGGAAATGTTATCCATTTAGACCATAGAATGGACCAGATCTGAGCTTTAGAACTCTTGGAATCAAAGAAAACGACTTAACCTATTATGTTGTTGAAAACCCAGTGCCCACAACATGGTGACTAGGAAGTACCTGAATGTATAGTTGTATGAGGGCCGTGACGTGGCCATGGATGGCCACGGTATGGTAGTTGACTAAAGCCAATGTTGACCATTGACGTTTGGCTTGAGTTGACTTTTGGTCAAACTCCTAGTTTTGGAAAAAGAACTAAGGGTTACCTTGTGTGACTACATACGTGGTGTATATCATCTGTATTCTTGGCAGTTAGAGCAGTAGCAGTTGATCATCATTTGATAAAAGAGTCTTCTCTTTGTACTTGTGGGTAGAAAGCACCAATGTCGGTCCACTAGATTGTGTTATATGTTAGTTTTCTTTATGATACTTGCATGGAAGACCCCGGGGTAGCCCGTGAAATTTATATGAAAGACCATGGGGTTAGCCCATGGAAATTGCATGAAAGACTATAAGGGTATCCCATGATATATGGATGTTAGACTATGGGGGAAGCGCAGGGCATTTCAAGGAAAGACAATGAGGGTAGCCCATGGCTCTTGGTTGTAAGACCCTGGGGAAATAGGGGTGTCGCAGGGGTTCGCCGCAAGCTAAAACTAAGGGGAAATAGGGCTAAAATCGAAGGAAGTCGAGAGACAAAGTGTGAGGAATGAAATGGGGGTTGAAGCTCTATTTATAGCCAAACTTGATGTGCACAACATGCAAAAAGGGATGCACGTCATGCATTTTAGGGATAAGTCTCCCCAACAACTCTGTGTCACATGTCAGGCTCTCCGTAGTCTATGTTTTCACCTTCTAGAAGCGCATGTCGCGCACCTGGTGCGCACTGTACGAGGCGCAAATTGCAGATTTTGTAAATTACATAACTTCTTTATATGATTTAATGATTTTGTAAAAATCATAACTCTCTCGTATGGACTCCGATTGGTGTTCCTTTTACCAAAATTCCTATATTAAAGAGTTCTACGAATTTCATTTTGGTGACTTTACCCAAAAGTCAATCATTCTCTTCGTATCTTTTAACATCACACATTTCTTGTGCACGACTGACTTTTATATCTTTATAAAAATCATATCTAATTCATATAGAGTTGGATTTCTACAAAATTTATATTTTCAGGATCGGGACGACATGTACTTTCTATATATATATATATATATATATATATATATATATATATATATATATATGCTTTGGCACACTTATTTTTATGACTGAAGTGACGATTCAGTTGATTTTTCATATCTTTCTTACTATGAAACTTATATTATATAGTCTACAATGCGCACAACTATAGATTATCCTAATTAAGGATTTAATTTAATAGTTATTACTTATTATGTGTAGCCCAAATTTGTGGGTGTTACAACAACCTAAAGCCCTCAAGTTGATTAAACATCAACCTTGTCAAAAGCTAAAGGTCAACGGTCAGCCACCACGTTGTGGACAACCATAGACCACGTCGTGGTAGCTACACAATAAAACAATCGCGAGTGAAACTCGCCACCATGTTGTGGCAAGCAGCACACCACACCATGGGAACTGGCCAAAACATCTTAATGGATTAAGCCCTTAATCCATAATCTCCAGAGTTCAAAGACTTAAATCTGATCCCCTAAAGTTCTTAATGGATAAAATTTCCAACTTTATCCATTAAGACACTCTAATAAGTCAAGATCTCAAAACCTAAGTTCTTAATAGACACACCAAGTGCATGGAAACCAAACTAGGCCACGCAAGTAACATTTCTAACCACCACCAAGGTCCAAAAGTTATACAATGCATCAAGGGGGTTCTAGAGTTCACTCTAACTCCAAGAACATGAAGATTTGGACCAAAAAAGTTCATAAAGTGACCTAAACTAGATCTAATGAAATAATGAACAAGGTAGGAGCTTTTATACCTCCAAATGGTCTGAAATATGATGAAGATGGTTGACCTAAGTTGGAACCAAGCACTCAAGCAATAAAACAGACTACTTCTTCCTTCAACCTTCACAACAAGAAGCTCAAAATCTCAAAACATACAAATTGAGGCTAAGGTTTGGGAGGAAAGGTTTCTCAAAGGATGGAGGTTGCCAAATGAGACAATCCTAGAAGTTAGAGCCTTTAAATAGGGCTCCAATCCCGGGGTCTAGTGTTTTGAGCCCCAACCACCAAAGGTCATTGCTTCACCACGTTGTGGTCAATCGAGAATGCGTGTCCAGTTAATGTTGTGGCCACATCGTGGTGATCCTCTATCTCTATGACGTGGTCACCATAATTCCTCAAAATTTAAGATTTAAACAATTCAACTCAAATAAAAAGTATACCTAAAAATGGATGTTACAATTCTCTCCCACTGGAATCAGATTTCGTCCTCAAAATCCATAGTAGCAAACAAATATGAATACTAAGTGTGTATATCCTCCTCGGGCTCCCAAGTCTACTATGAACCCTTCCAGTGCTACCACTGTACCTTCACCAAGATCATCACCTTGTTGCACAAGGTTTTCGTCTTTCTATCCACAATGGCTATCGGTCTTTCCACATAGTTCAGACGCTCATCCTCCAGAATGTCATCTAAAGTAACCACTGCTGAATTGTCCACTAAATACTTCTAATCTAAGAGACATGGAAGGTTCTAAGAAACTAGCTGAGCTCCTCTAGTAAATCCAACCAGTAGGGCACCAAGACTACCTTGTAAATCACTCGGAAAGGCTCGATAAACCTAGGACACGTCCTAAGGTCTATCCCTCTCTTGCATAAGACACTCACTAATTTAATATAAATTAAAATGGGGGGGGGGGGGGAGATTTGTTAATTATTAAAACTAAATTGGACATAAATTTATAAAAGAAAAATGCAACTTAAGTATCAGAGTAAAATTCAGAAAGTAAAAGCAATTTCAGTTTCACGGGGACTCTCCTAATCATACAAATATGTGACAACCAGTAAATTGTTCTGTCGTTGTAACCCATTCCCGTCGGTAAAACCCGTTTGTCTTTCAATTTTTCCGTTAACATTTTGGATTAGGTTATCAAATTTAAGACTTTTTAGAATGACCTCATAAGTATCCAAACGAGTTAGAAACACATGAAAACATCCCAAATTATTATTTAGAAAATTTATAGTTTCGACCACGTCGGGTTACAACAACTTAATCGGATGCGACCAAAAGCCTCGTCTAACGTCAGTATCGGGTAGATTTCCACCAGGCCAAAAAATCAACCCCTATATAAGGGATTGAGTAACCACATTTTGAAGCTTTTTCACTCTCTTAAAACAATTTCTCTCTCTACTCTCTCTCTAAAACTCGATTTTGATCCAAAATCATCCATTTCAAGCTCCAATTTGGTAAGAAATCCATCCTAGCTCATAGTATAACATGTTTGGCTTTCAAATTCGTGTTTAAATCATGAAATAGGACCAAGAACTTGTGTTTATGGTCTAGGAACCCTCCCAAAACCGTGAACTCCTTTAAATGGGGTTTTGAAGCCCCAAAACCCTTCCAAACCACTTCTAGTGCTTAGTTATGACCTTTGGACTTGCAGGAATGGACTTAGAGCACCAAAATCTTACCATTTAGGGGGTAAACTTGAGTTTACGGTCCAAGAACATTCTTGGACCGTAAACCCTCATAGACCATAAACACCTTTTAAAGTGGTAAATTGCCCCTTAAACACCTCCAAAAGCTTCTATGAGCTTCCATGAGTGCATAGAACCTTATATTCCTTCATGAGATGCACCAAAACACACACAAATGATTCACACTTGAGTTTACGGCCCAAGAACATTATTGGACCGTAAACACCCCTCCTTAGACCATAAACTCCTCCAAAGGGTGTTAAAGTGCCCTTAACACCTTGTATGGCTTAAAATTGGACCTAAAACTTTGTATGCTTAACCTACAACCACCAAAACACATGATTCATGTACAAACATGAGTTTACGGTTGTAAACTCATGTGTTTAAGGTAGTAAACTCACTAAGAACATCTTCTTAGACTGTAAACTCCTTTTCCAAGGTCAATTCAAGTCCCGATCACTTCCTAAGCCATGGAATCAACCCTAGAACTTTCCTTTGTGCATTGTAAGACCACTGAGCACCCAAGAACCCACCACCCATGAGTTTACGGCCGTAAACTCATGGGGATATGGTCTATGGGCCGTAATCTCCTTAAGGAGTTTACTCTTGAAGAGCAAACTCCATATCCAAGCTTTACACACCCTTAGATGCCACCCGGGTCACTCCAAACACTTGAATTGAAGTGTTTTCGCGTCTAGAAGTGTTTATTCTTATTTAATTAATAGATCAAGGTCTAATTAGATACAAATGTGTATCTCTTCATATTACATAGGAACCTCGCGTGTAACCAAGCCCCGAACTGACGCCTAGCATCCAAACCGACACACTTCTCGACTGGTGAGTTCATACCCCTACACCTTTTTCCAAGTTTTTCAATGTTTTCATGGGGGAATACAAGCAAACTATAAATTTTTTCGAAACTTAAAACTGATGTAATTCTATAAATATCTAGAAAACTTTTAGATATCTTTACCCCTTTTGTATCATGCGAAGCATAAGGGATGTTTTATTGAATATAACTAAGTAGATTTCAATTACAGTAAAGGGAACAATCAAACCAATCAAATTATTATGGGAATAATTTGGGATCTTTAGTTCTTGTTTTACGGACACAGATTTTATGTAAAGTTAATAGATAAACTATGTCTGATTCAATTTATATCTGTTTAATTTAGAGTATTATGCCAGATAATTTCATTGTATTAAATTGTTTTTACTGTATTATGTTTCAAAACGATTAGTATGTTTGATAACGAACGAGGACACCGTGAATAATTTAATACTAGCTTGTGAGATTATCTTCATTAAACCCTTCGGGTCATCAGTAAATCCTCCCCGGAAGTGTAACCAGAGTCTCCTTGAGGGAGAGCGTGGAATTTGTGAATAGATCTATTTGGGACTGACAATCCCACACCTAAACTGCTAGCTACAGTTAGGCGGGCACGCCTGGGGTGACAAATTCTGGATATCATCCTACGCCTGAAGAACGTCAAGGAGGTCTCGTTGTCATATTAGCATGGTTACCCGACTCACAATACGTATTAATATTAAAATATAAGTTTATTCACGTATTTTTATATCTATCTTTGATCTATAGATGTTATATCTAGTACGGGATGATATTCCCATGGTTTTCAATCTATAGATTTTATATCTAGTGAGGGATAGAATTCCCATGGTTTTTAATCTATAGTTTTACTGGATGGTATTCCCAGTGGTCTTTTAATCTATAGTTTTCACTACTATAAAAAAGCCTTTTAATGATGCGCAAACAATGACACGCGATGATTTACGATACGCAAAAGTGTGTGCCCCAAAAATAATGTCAGCTCTTCTAAAATTTGGAGGATAGAGGATGCGCTTTTTGTGCGCGACCTAAAATTAGTGTCAGAAAAGAAAAAAAAAGAAATACGGAGGATGCCTTTCATAAGATGTGTGTCATGTAAGTGTGTCGCTTTATATTTTTTTTTAATGAAACACGCGTTTCAAGCAGGAAATGAAATCTCAAAAATTAAAACCCCGCCTCCTATTCCAATTAGTAAGAAAGAAGCCTAGGGTCTTCGTCTTCCCCCTCTCTCTCTCTCTCTAACCTAACACCCAATCTGCGATTTCGTAGAGATCTCCCATGGCTGTAACAAATGTTGTCTCATCTCACTGATCTTCGCAGCGATGGTGGCTTGAGGGAAAGAATATGGCAGCGACGGTGGCTCCAAAGAAAAAAGACGCCACGCCGGTGACTTTAGGGATGGAAGATAACAATGATGAGTGGGTCAACCCTCATGAAATCGATCCACACTTGCTACTTTTCTCCTACCTTTCTCTCCACCCTTCTCTTTCACCATAATCATCTTCTTATTCATTCACAAAATATTCAACATGAAAATCAAATCGTTGTTTCATATTTCATTCATTCATATAAAGCCCCGATATTTCAATTCGATTTTGAACCCTACCTAAATCATCATCCTGGAAAAACCCTAGCACATCATCCCTAAAACGCCCAATAGAAAAAAAAAACCCAGATTTAAATCCCTAATTGATTCAGACGATGAGAACTTGGATGAAGTCGCACCTTCTTCACCCTCCGGTTCGATTTCATGGCATTGTTGATTCAAAGTTTTAGGTAATATTTCTTGATATTGTTATACTCTTATCTCTTCAACTATCTTCAATCGTCCGCTTCAATGTTTCCAGTCGATTTCATTATCTTCAATCGATCGAAGTGAAAGATGCCTATATTTTCGGAGTTAATTTGTTAGGGTTCGTTCACATCCCTGTGGAGGAGACCGCGATCTCCTCTTCATTCCACGATCCCCACTTCTACTCTTTATGCATCTCAGGTATTCTTCGTTCCTTCTCCCTTATTCTCATTCTTGTTTGATTTCTTAGGTGCGAGATCCTCCCCCCATACTTTTCTGCTTCTCGATCCCATTCTGATAATTTGTTAACAGTTGCACACACTCTATGCATCTACTCTCTATACATCTCAGGTTTCGTTGTTCCAGCAATGAACCAAGATTTATCAACATTTTCACCTTCGACAGCAAGGAGGATTCACCAACTCTTGTTATGGTTCATGGATATGCAGCTGCTTAGGGCTTCTTCTTCAGAAATTTTGATGCTTTCGGCAATTTGAGCTCTAATGATGGTTCACAAAATGATCAAGTTGGTATGAATTCTGAAGTTGCATCTGTCATTAGGGAATTCATCGAGCCATTTAGACAAGATGATGATTATGAAGATGAAGAAGAAGAAGCAGAGGTAATGTTTGTTTCCTTTTGAGTTCGTACAGATGAGAGAATCACGTCATCTGTCTATTTAAGGTGGTATCTATCCAATCGTAGGGCACCATTTACAGATTTGCGGCTCTTCACGCACACAGAGGAAATGGTAGAATTTAGCAAAGGCAGATTGGAGAGATACCACCAGATACACATTCACGTCCCTATTGTGTGATTCAATTGGCAAAAAAATCAAGTCTACAATCGAATTAGGCTGCTCAAGGTTTTCTAACACTATATTAGGGTTTTTTTTCATTTATAGAGCAGGTAATTTGAAGAATACTGTCCCTAAAATCAATTTCTATAATCACTTGGTGGCAGACTTGTGTGAACTGTACCAAAATTCAAGGTTTTATTCTCATCTCTTTCATTGGTTCATCTTTTTGGCTGATTAGGTTTGTTTGTGTTTTCAGTTGATGCATATTAATGCTTGTTTGATCAAGGAAGTGCCAGGAACTTAGTAGTAATGATGATGTCTTTTAGTTTTTTGGTTGTGATTCCACCTGATAAAGTAACATGCTGTGAAATATTCCACCTGAACAAACCCGGTTGGTGGGATTAATCTCAAATCTAACATTCTTGAAATCTTTAAGAACTTGATTTTTTCTGCTCAGCAACTTTATTATTTTAAAAAAAAAATCTTGCAGCCCATTCACTGTGGATGTGTTGTTTCAAAGTATCTTCACGATTTGATCTTTATATTGAACCTCACAACAAGTTTTTAAGACATTTCATACTTACATGGTTTTATAACTGTGTATATACGACAGAGTGAAATGCATTGGTATCTACATGGATCAATACGAAGTGCTTGAGCAATTTGGAAAGGGGGCATTTGGTGTTGCCCTTCTTGTACGCCATATACATGAAAGAAAAAAGTAAGAATGAAATTGAACTTACCCTACTTACATGGTTTTGTAATTTGTTTGTTTTGATGTCTGCCCTTCTTGTACACCATAACATATCAGTTGGTGTTGGTCATCAATAATGTAATTAGCCCTAAATGTCCCATATAAATGATTGGTTTTGTTCATTTGTATTTCTGCAAGAATAGTTATAGCAGCAAACAAACAAGTAGAAGATTATTGATTTTTTTATGGCTATGGCCTATGGGTATGATGACAGGGTGAGATTGGAACGACATTTGGAGATTTATTAAAGACATTATGGGCTCCTGGGGCAACAACTGTACCACCATAGCATTTCGAGATTTATTTAAGCCCCCTGTTTGACAACAAAATTCTCTAGCCTAAAGCACAGAACCAAAATTGCAGCAATACACCATATGAAGAGCTAAGGGCAAAAAAGTCAAAAACCCAAAATGCAACAGATGTCCATAACAGTGGAAAAAGATATCAAAAAGAAAAGCAGCTGATATGATCAATGTAAGAGACATTTAAAGACAAAATGATAACAAACCAATATAGCAAATGTCCATAACAGTGGAAAAATAGAAAAAAGTCCAAGAAACTTTTAAAAGAAACCTTACATTATATGACTTTTTAGCTTTTTAGTATTCACCAAAAAAAATTCAGAGTTTATTTATGCTCTATAAAATAAACTTCTTTTTTAACAGGTTGCTGTATCAGTGCAAATTCTTGAAAATACATTGATGGTTTGTCCAGGTACTAGTAAGTGTATAATGCCTTATATAATTGGAGTTGACAGCCTTAAGGCAAAAAGGCTTGAAAATATTCCAAGGGCTTTTTATTATTGTGAAGACATATGATTGTGAATGGATGGAAGGTATGCCTATGCCCTCATAATTATATAATTTTTTCCCATATTTACCCTTTTTTTTGCAGTCTCTCAAGTTGGATTAATGCAACAACTCCATATATTCTCAGTAAGACCTTCCATTTCCGTTGGTATTGTTTCATCTTCACCTGACCAATGATCTGGATTAATGCAAACCCTTTGTTTAGAGAGAAGCTAACTCTTCTTGTATTTAAATTTTCAAGGATGCATGCATTGATAAATCAAAGGTCCTTAGCCCTCTACATTCTTAAGTATTATTACTTTGTGTTACCATTTGTGGCTCCTTTTCTTCTTTGTGTTTTTTTTTTTGTTATCAAGTTACATTATTGCTAATCTGCTATCAAATTGGTCTATCTTTTAGTATAAAAAATAAAAGGTGTACTAATTAATGGTTACTCTCAAGAACTGCTAATCTTTCCATGCCTCATGTTGGTGTTCAAGCTGGACCTCCTAGTCTTGTGAAGCAGCAGCAACCTCCAATTACAGGTTTGGTTTGAATTTTGATTCAGTTTTTATTTTTGTTATTATCATTTATTGATATAAATTAAATTGGATAAATATTGATGTTTTGATTTATATGTGCAACTACATTCCTGAAGCACCCACAGACACCTCCAGGTGGTGGTCCTGGATTGGAATATCAAATGACTGAATCGGAGCTGAGACAAATTTGCAGATTGCTTCAACACTTGAAGGAAGGACTACTACCCAGTACTCGAATAGGTCAGTTACCATTTTTTTATAAAATTGTAAATGTGGTGCAAGGGTAGTTCTAAATATTTGCATCTGGTTTCAGGGGTTACTCAAGGAAAATGCAAATGGTAGCAAATACTGGGCATATGGAGGTGACTTTGGAGATACACCAAATGACTTAAATTTCTGCTTAAATGGTCGCATATGGCCTGATCGGACTCCTCATCCTGCTCTAAATGGTGATTACTATAATTTTTTTGCTTAGTATTTAGGTTTTTGTTTAGTTATTTCCAACAAAAATGTTTCCATGATGAATCTTTTGGTAGAGAAAATGTATAAGAACTACTTCATTGAGCTAATTATGATGTGATCCTTTGTTTATTTGTTTTCAGAGGTCAAGTATTGCTATCAACCAATTAAAATTTCGTTCACCAATGGCGTAATTAAGGTATCAATATCATCACTCTTACTTATTTGTCTATATCATTTTCATGAAAATGTTTATGTTGCGTATTATATATTCATATGTCCAGTTGTGCTTTCTACATAGCAAATGTTAACCTTGGTCTTTGCGTTTTTTGTTCATAGATTACAAACACCAATTTCTTTCAAACAACAGAAGATCTAGAGTTTAATTGGGTGATTGAAGGTGATTTTGGTTCTAGAAACGAGACTCAAGATATCATATTTTGGCATGGCTAGAAGCTTTGGAGGAAACGAGACTCAAGCAAAAGTAAACACACAGAGAGTTGTTGGCACATAGTAAGCTAGATGATGCAATTGTATATAAATGAGTTCATTTTTATAATATTTACTCACTTTTGGAATAATTATTTGTATTTGACATATTAGTGAAATGAATTATCTTTGTTATTTATTGTATTTTATTTTGTATTATGAGATTTTTAATGTATTATTTAATTTGAAAATTAGTAAATCTATAAATACTATTTTTTTTAAACATTAAAAATTATGATACGCAAAAATGTGTGTCATCTTCATTTATGACATGGCCTTTCTTGACAGGGGCTTTATTGATACGCATTGCGTGTCATTAACACACGTGTCGTAAGGTTACGACACGCGAATGCGTGTCGTCTTCCTTTATGACAGGGCCTTCCTTGATATGCATTGCGTGTCGTAAACGCGCGTCGTAATTGCGCGTCGTAGATGAGCGTCGTAAATGCGCGTCGTCTCTCTTTATGACAGGGCCTTACTTGACGCGCATTTGCGCGTCGTCTGAGCCTTTTACGACGCGCAATGAGCGTCGTAAAAGGCTGTTTTTCTAGTAAATTTACTGGATGGTCTTCCCAGTGGTTTTAAATCTATGGTTTTATATATTAAAACTACCTATTGTTGTACTGGATGGTATTCCCAGTGGATTTTCAATATATAGTCTTACGTATTAAATTATATACTGTTGTATCGAACGGAAATTCAGAACTTTAACTAAACTATCTTTATAAGAAAATGTGGGATTTTCTTGGATAACAACTTTTCAGAAAACCAAAGGAAAACGTGATCTTTTTATGTAAACAAACAGCTTATGAACTCACCAGCTTTATGCTGATTTTTAAACTGCTTGTATTCACAGGTTCTCCTTAGACAGGTATCCCGCGTTCTTTTGCAGAAGACGGAGCGTATGGAAGTCTCGTCATATTTTGGATTAACTTATGTAACTACAAAGCTTGTATTACTTTACTTTCAAACAAATGTAATGAATCTATGTAATGTAATGTTTTGTGTTTACTATGCTTACTATGTACATTGGTTGCGATACTTCATGACGTCCTCCGCCCCGGAACGTTTCCGCCTTCGGTTTTGGGGTGTGACATATTGGTATCAGAGCCCTTGTTTATAGTGAACTAGTATACCAAACCTTACATGGTACAAGACTATAAACACTAAAGGGCCTAAGTGCTCTTAACTAAAAGTATAATTTAAAATATAAGTATTTTTTAAAAGTATATAAGTATACCCAACCGCCAGATTCCGTAATTACGAGTAAAACAAAAACATAAGTAAATGGGTGCTGTACACTGCGGTTAAACCTGGGTAGTTATGTAGTCGTGTCTAGGGTCAATATAGCCTGATCAACTATATTCATTCGAGACACGGCCAACATGTGCTTGGGAGTGACTGTTGTATGCAGCATGCCTAAAACTTACCCAATACCCAAAACAACGAGCCATCGTCGCAGCGAAACATAAAATACTATGGGAGTATTTTAGCCAAAGCCGAGTACGTTGTAAAAATTCATTCCGAGTATTGCTACTCGTTCCTTCTTTAGCGATAGTTTATCTGCTTTGATAACTCTTTCCTGCTTATTGCTTATGGAACCTTATATCTGTCATAAAGAGATATCCCCTGTTTCATATCTCTTGATTCAATTCAGAGGACTTACCATCCTCTTTTTCCTAATCATTTTAGATCATCATGCCTCCAAAGAAAGGACCCAGCTCTAGGAACAACAACTCTTCGCCACCATATTCTCCTCCGTTCGACCCTGTCTTATTTCAGGCAGCTGTTACTGCTGCAGTGACGGCTGCAATGACGCTGTTGAACCCTAGTAGGGCCAGTGGACCAGGAAGTAACACCCATCCTCAAAACCATGAAGATGATCAGGAGCACCAGAATGAGTGTGATAAGAGTAAGAAGGTTATCTGGAAAAAGCGAAAGGGTCAGAGTTCACAAGGACCCTCCAAGAGGCATGAATCTGTGGCAGTTCAAGCTGCCACTACTCCTGCTACTGCGTCTACAGCTCAAGCACCTACCACTAGGTATGCGGGTAACCTCCCTTGGTGCAACAAGTGCAAATATCACCATTATACCCCTGGCCCGTGCCTCGAGATGATCTGCTACAACTTTGGCAAAAAGGGGCACACTGGTCGAAACTGCAAAACACCGTCCCAACCAACCAATCAAGCTTCCGGATTGAGTACCGATCAGGTCTACTACGGCTGTGGAGAAGTCGGGCATTTCAAGAGGAACTGCCCCAAAGCAACAACAACTAGCAACGCCGGGATAGTTCTAGCTATAAAACAGGAGGAGGCAGCCGCCGATCCCACCGTCGTCGCGGGTACGTTTCTTCTCGACAATTCTCATACTCGCATCCTTTTCGAATCTAGTGCCAAAGAAGTTTTATTAATCATTCATTCAAGCGTCTTCTTAAACATAGTCCTCGTCTAGTAACCGAAACATTTACCATCGAGAGGGCTAACGGTGAGAAAGAATACGCCAACGATAGATTCATAGGCTGTACCCTTATCCCAAACGATCATTCCTTTTCACATTGACCTAATTCCTAGAGCTACCTTCATAGCCAAGCCCCCGTATCGATTAGCGCCAGCAGTAATGCAGGAGTTATCTAGTCAGTTTAATGAACTACTCAGCAAAGGATTCATCAGACCGAGTTCCTCACCTAGGGGAGCCTTTGTATTGTTGTGAAGTAGAAAGATGGATTCTTTCGGATGTGTATAGACTACCATGAGTTGAACAAGTTGACCGTAAAAAAAAAACCGATATCCTCTTCCTCGAATAGATGACCTTTTCGACCAATTTCAGGAAGCCAGTTACTTCTCGAAGATAGACCTCAGATCAGGGTACCATCAGCTTCGAGTTCACGAGAATGATGTTTCCAAGACAACATTCAGGACTCGATATCTACGAGTTCATAGTGATACCCTTCGGCCTAACCACTTTCCTTGGTCACGTGGTAAGCAAGGAAGGCATACACGTGGACCCGTCCAAAATTCAAGGCGATAGAGAATTGGTCAGCACCGAAGACACCCACAGAAATCCGTCAATTCTTGGGTCTCGCTGGCTACTATCGTAGGTTCATCCAGAATTTTTCCAGAATCGCCAAACCCTTAACCACTCTGACACAGAAAGACTTAAACATAAGGCAACAACGATGGGTAGAGATGCTCAATGTTATGAGTGTGAAATCCGCTACCATCCCGGCAAGGCCAATGTGGTAGCAGTTACCCTGAGCCGAAAAGAAGAGTTCAAGCCGCAAGATGGAAAGACTCACGCGAACCTACATCCAAGAGATAGTCCGACTGCACGGTGTACCTGCATCCATTATCTTCGAGCGAGATAGCCGGTTTACCTCAAGGTTTTGACAGTCCCTTCAGAAAGCTCTCAGAACTAAGTTGGACTTGAGAACGACATATCATTCTCAGACAGATGGACAGAGTGTGAGAACTATTCAGACCTTAGGTGGTATGCAGAGAGCATGTGTTATTAATTTCGGAGAGTTAGGGAACACGCAGCTAGTTAAGAGTCAAATTCCCGACAATACTCCCCCTAGTATTGAAATCATCAACGAAATCACCGAGAAGATCATCCATATCTGAGAACGATTGAAAACTTCACGAGACCGACAGAAGGGTTACGATGATAAACGACGAAAACCGTTAGAATTCCAATTAGGAGATCGTATCCTGTTAAAGGTCTCACCCGGTAAGGCATGGTACGCTTTGGAAAGTGTGGAAAAGTTAACCCGAGGTACATAGGACCTTTCGAGATCCTCGTTAGGATCGATTCCGTAGCCTACAAACTCCGACTACCTTCAGAACTTAGCAACATCCATCTTGTATTCCACGTCTCTATTCTCAAGAAGTGCCTACCCGATGAAACCCTAGTAATCCCCTTGATGAAATCAAGATCAACGAAAACTTGAACTTCATGGAAGAACCAATCGAAATCATGGCTCGAGAGATCAAATGTACGAAACAAAGTCGTATCCCAATAGTAAAGGTTCACCGGAATGCCAAGCAGGAACCCGAGTTCACTTGGGAGCACGAAGACTCGATAAGACAAATATCCGCATCTTTTCGATTATATGATTTGTATCTTAAGTTTTGAATTTCGGGACGAAATTCCCTCTAACGGGGGGATAATGTGACAACCTGTAAATTGTTCTGTCGTTGTAACCCATTCCCGTTGGTAAAACCCGTTTGTCTTTCAATTTTTCCGTTAACATTTTGGATTAGGTTATCAAATTTAAGACTTTTTAGAATGACCTCATAAGTATCCAAACGAGTTAGAAACACATGAAAACATCCCAAATTATTATTTAGAAAATTTATAGTTTCGACCACGTCGGGTTACAACAACTTAATCGGATGCGACCAAAAGCCTCGTCTAACGTCGGTATCGGGTAGATTTCCACCAGGCCAAAAAATCAACCCCTATATAAGGGATTGAGTAACCACATTTTGAAGCTTTTTCACTCTCTTAAAACACTTTCTCTCTCTACTCTCTCTCTAAAACTCGATTTTGATCCAAAATCATCCATTTCAAGCTCCAATTTGGTAAGAAATCCATCCTAGCTCATAGTATAACATGTTTGGCTTTCAAATTCGTGTTTAAATCATGAAATAGGACCAAGAACTTGTGTTTATGGTCTAGGAACCCTCCCAAAACCGTGAACTCCTTTAAATGGGGTTTTGAAGCCCCAAAACCCTTCCAAACCACTTCTAGTGCTTAGTTATGACCTTTGGACTTGCAGGAATGGACTTAGAGCACCAAAATCTTACCATTTAGGGGGTAAACTTGAGTTTACGGTCCAATAACATTCTTGGACCGTAAACCCTCATAGACCATAAACACCTTTTAAAGTGGTAAATTGCCCCTTAAACACCTCCAAAAGCTTCTATGAGCTTCCATGAGTGCATAGAACCTTATATTCCTTCATGAGATGCACCAAAACACACACAAATGATTCACACTTGAGTTTACGGCCCAAGAACATTATTGGACCGTAAACACCCCTCCTTAGACCATAAACTCCTCCAAAGGGTGTTAAAGTGCCCTTAACACCTTGTATGGCTTAAAATTGGACCTAAAACTTTGTATGCTTAACCTACAACCACCAAAACACATGATTCATGTACAAACATGAGTTTACGGTTGTAAACTCATGTGTTTAAGGTAGTAAACTCACTAAGAACATCTTCTTAGACTGTAAACTCCTTTTCCAAGGTCAATTCAAGTCCCGATCACTTCCTAAGCCATGGAATCAACCCTAGAACTTTCCTTTGTGCATTGTAAGACCACTGAGCACCCAAGAACCCACCACCCATGAGTTTACGGCCGTAAACTCATGGGGATATGGTCTATGGGCCATAATCTCCTTAAGGAGTTTACTCTTGAAGAGCAAACTCCATATCCAAGCTTTACACACCCTTAGATGCCACCCGGGTCACTCCAAACACTTGAATTGAAGTGTTTTCGCGTCTAGAAGTGTTTATTCTTATTTAATTAATAGATCAAGGTCTAATTAGATACAAATGTGTATCTCTTCATATTACATAGGAACCTCGCATGTAACCAAGCCCCGAACAGACGCCTAGCATCCAAACCGACACACTTCTCGACTGGTGATTTCATACCCCTACGCCTTTTTCCTAGTTTTTCAATGTTTTCAGGGAGGAATACAAGCAAACTATAAATGTTTTCAAAACTTAAAACTGATGTAATTCTATAAATATCTGGCAAACTTTTAGATATCTTTACCCCTTTTGTATCATGCGGAGCATAAAGGATGTTTTATTGAATATAACTAAGTAGATTTCAATTACAGTAAAGGAAACAATCAAACCAATCAAATTATTATGGGAATAATTTGGGATCTTTAGTTCTTGTTTTACGGACACAGATTTTATGTAAAGTTAATAGATAAACTATGTCTGATTCAGTTTATCTCTGTTTAATTTAGAGTATTATGCCAGATAATTTCATTGTATTAAATTGTTTTTACTGTATTATGTTTCAAAACGATTAGTATGTTTGATAACGAACGAGGACACCGTGAATAATTTAATACTAGCTTGTGAGATTATCTTCATTAAACCCTTCGGGTCATCAGTAAATCCTCCCCGGAAGTGTAACCAGAGTCTCCTTGAGGGAGAGCGTGGAATTTGTGAATAGATCTATTTGGGACTGACAATCCCACACCTAAACTGCTAGCTACAGTTAGGCGGGCACGCCTGGGGTGACAAATTCTGGATATCATCCTACGCCTGAAGAACGTCAAGGAGGTCTCGTTGTCATATTAGCATGGTTACCCGACTCACAATACGTATTAATATTAAAATATAAGTTTATTCACGTATTTTTATATCTATCTTTGATCTATAGATGTTATATCTAGTACGGGATGATATTCCCATGGTTTTCAATCTATAGATTTTATATCTAGTGAGGGATAGAATTCCCATGGTTTTTAATCTATAGTTTTACTGGATGGTATTCCCAGTGGTCTTTTAATCTATAGTTTTACTGGGTGGTCTTCCCAGTGGTTTTAAATCTATGGTTTTATATATTAAAACTACCTACTGTTGTACTGGATGGTATTCCCAGTGGATTTTCAATATATAGTCTTACATATTAAATTATCTACTGTTGTATCGAACGGAAATTCAAAACTTTAACTAAACTATCTTTATAAGAAAATATGAGATTTTCTTGGATAACAACTTTTCAAAAAACCAAAGGAAAACATGATCTTTTTATGTAAACAAACATCTTATGAACTCACCAGCTTTATGCTGATTTTTAAACTGCTTGTATTCTCAGGTTCTCCTTAGACAGGTATCTCGCGTTCTTTTGCAGAAGACGGAGCGTATGGAAGTCTCGTCATATTTTGGATTAACTTATCTAACTACAAAACTTGTATTACTTTACTTTCAAACAAATGTAATGAATCTATGTAATGTAATGTTTTGTGTTTACTATGCTTACTATGTACATTGGTTGCGATACTTCATGACGTCCTCCGCCCCGGAACGTTTCCGCCTTCGGTTTCGGGGTGTGACAAAATAACCTTCAACACGATAATTGAGTTGTGTTAGTTTAAACTGGTACTGAAAATTATTAATAAGCTCTAACAATTTTCTTTTACTAAGATGTTTAACCAAAACAAGTTTTTTGAATTAAACCTTACTTTTTACTGAATGAATCAAATAAGCTCTTAATTAATTTAGAAAAGCAGCATTAGACACAGTTTTAAATTCTCAGTAAAGTCCAATACTTCTCACAAGCTTGGAAGTGTAAAGACTTTTTTGATCAGTTTATATTAGAGTTAATCCTAACATAGAATCAATCAAATATTCGTTACTTTTACTAATTAATAGAGACAATTACGGATCTAAGCAAATCTAATAACTACAATGATTCATTAATAATTAAAGTTGACAACAAAAACTGAATCAAAATCAAATGTTCAATTAAGCATAAAATTGATCAAACTAAACAGTAAACACAATCAAAAATTGTGCCTAATGATTACTCGCACGAAAAGTCGAGTCGTTTGCGAAACTGAAATCTAGGGTTTTTAGCATGACATGGCTAAAAACGAATTACAAGAAGTAAAAACGAAACCTAATTTACAATTCTTACTAAATGAAACTAAAAATTGAATCGTGTTCTTCAGATCTATGTTTGGCACTCAAAAACCTTTGAAAATCGTCTCTCAGTCATCTGGAATCACAAATTTTTTAACTGAGGTGTTTTAGAAGCCTTTTTATACGTCCAGTCAAAAAGTGGGGATTTCTGCGATCACATATATGATAAATGCGATTGCATTTTTCGTTGAAATGTGTCCCGAAGTGGCTTAATGAAATACGATGTTGTTTTGGAACTTTTCAAGACTTCGAAGCAAATCTGTGATCACATTTACCCTGAAAATCATAACAAAAGTGAGTAGTATGGGTATTTTACAAATATAAGGAGAAACATGAATTTTATAATAACATTAGGGAGATAGCTTTTCATAGAAAAATATCGAGAATAACATGCTAAAAGATGCATATAAAATGCATCTAACAAACCTTCCTAAGCTTAGACCTTACTCGTCCTCGAGTAAGGAAAAGATAGGCATCAGAAACGAATATGAGGGAAAAGGGTAGTGAGGGAATAACCTAGACGAAACTAACAACTTAAAAGGAAAACCTAACTTGCAAGATTAACATAAAAATAAATAAGGAATAAAATATTACCCACTCTTACTATTTTTTTTTTTGAATTTTATTGGTTATTGTTTACTTATTTATTAAATAAATATTTAATAATAAAATGGGTCCCACCACTCACCTTCATCTTCAACCTTTATCTTGAATAGCTTCAAAATCAAGAACCTCCCAAAACCATTTCATCTGCCAATCATCATCGTGTACCGTGGTATAAACCAAAATCATGCTCCATAGTAGGGCTTTTGCCTACCAAGTTATGATGGAGAAATCATGCATAATTGTGTGATAAATTACCGATTTGTAAATGATGGTGATGCCCAATTTCATTTCCATGTTGCAGGCTTTACCGAAATCCATCGTTTCCGTTGTTAGAAATCGGAAAACACAACAACACCACTTCCGAAAAGATTGAACTCTTGAACTCCTGAATCTATCATCATCGTATCCCACTCAGAAAAGTCGGATTCAAAGTTTTTACACATTGCTGACAAATTCAAAGCTTTTACACGACGGTGAGATGGGTTCGAAGCTTTCAAAAGTCGACGAGGTTAGTTGGAAGCTTTTAAACACCAGCGAGGTTGGTTCAAAGCTTTTATCAAATGAGAATATATTGAAGGCAACAAGGGGCGTACGAAATCGTCGGCTACCACCAGATTCAAATTCCAATCTGGTTTCCCCGCTGTCACCATCAGATGTAAACTACGATATAGTTCCCTCTTCTCCCTTCCTATGGTTCTAACTTCTCCCCTCTCTTCATTTCATCGAAGCCACCACCATGATTTTTTGGAAATATGTTTTATGATTGTTCTTGATTTTGATTATCCGATTTGTATTTTGTTTTGATTCATGAGGTTTATTCTTGATTTTGGATTTGTTTTCAGGAATCTAACCATGGTTGTCGGTGATTGGTGGTGGATGGCGGTTGTTTTAGTAGGGAATGAGGAGGAGGTGGTGATTGTTTGTTGTTAGTTATTTTAGTGGTGGTAGTTGAGTTTAATTAAATGGTGACATAAATGGTGGTAGTTTAATCATAAATATACAATAATAAATTAAAATAAATACATAAATAATAAAATCAATTAGAAAAGAAATTAATAAGGGCATAATAGTCTTTTTATATTAGACAGGGGCCAAACACGCAACAAAAACAAATAATAAAGACCTTCCGGGTTAAAAAATTAAATTAAACCAAACACATAAATTACCCGAAACCATACCATTCGTGTAATTTACAATTTTTTAAAACAATATTTTCCCGTTTGTGTATTTATATCAACTTTTTCAAGGTTGTCTTGTTGTCCACTACTTAAAGGAACCCGAACCTTCCACAAGTACGTGTTGTTTATCTGCCACTCCTAGATTTCAGAAGACAGAAGGTATTTCCTTTTGCAATAGTAGCGCAGTCGATCGATTTCGGCCTAAATACCTTTTTAGATCAAATACTCTGCGTCTTTGATTTCCTTACATATTTATATGGATTACTCCGTTAATAGACTTTGAAAATACGGTAAATCGCTGTTAGGGTTTTGCTTGTTCGATTGCTTTCCTCTTAGGATCATGCATATTACGATTTTGTTAGGTTGTTGATTCCTATGGCCTTTAGAACTAAATTTTATTATTATCATAAATTTTTTGAATATAGTAGTTTTTATTATTTTGTAGAATATTATATTTGGGTTTTTAACCTCGAGCATCCTTTCTAGGTTCATTAATATGTTGAATTAACTTCTACAGAACTGTAATGTTTGGCTACTTTGTAAGGATTCACTTTGAATTCTGTGGTTGAATGATGTAAACTGTCCAGACCAGAATTTAAATTAGTTCTTTTAAAACTTGACAAGTATCTGTACTTAACGACATATTATTGGTGATATAACTCATAGTGATTTCCTCCTATATTCGATAATATTAATCTTTCAAATTATCTAAAATCAAGTTGTTATTGTATCAGATCATCACATTTTTTTGCTAAAAAACATGGGTCGCTCAAGTCGTACACTCTATGTGGGTAATCTTCCTGGTGATATTCGCGAAAGAGAAATTGAAGATCTGTTTTACAAGGTTCTCTCTGATCTCTCTTTGTAATTCATTATTTACTTTGAAACCAAGATATCTCCAATTTTTTACATCGATTTTGTATTTTTTTCATACAGTATGGACCCATTGTTGAAATCGACCTGAAAATTCCTCCTAGACCCCCTGTTTTTGCCTTTGTAGAGGTAAACTACATATCCGATTCTCTCTCATTCTTCTTAAAAGGATTTTTTTCAACCATTTCTTTTCATAACATTACGCCTTTTTTATTTCATTTCAGTTTGAAGATCCTCGTGATGCTGAAGATGCGATCCGTGGACGTGATGGCTATAAGTTTGATGGTCAACGCTTACGAGTTAGTCAACGAGACCATTCTTAATTCATCAACAACTTAGTTTCATACTTTCAATCATGTTTTTGATTGGTTTCTTTTGTGTTTACTTGCACTGAAGGTTGAACTTGCACATGGTGGGAGATCTTCATCTTCCATAGATCGCCACAGCAGTGGAGGTGGTAGCCATGGGGGAGTATCAAGGCGCACTGACTATCGTGGTTTGTTTATTCCCCTGCTTTGTCTGCTTCTTCTAATAATGATTAATCTATCAAAAACATTTCAAATATTTTCCTAATGATTTGCAGTTTATGTGACTGGATTACCATCTTCTGCTTCATGGCAAGATCTGAAGGTTGGTTTTGTTGACATTTTAGATCAGATAGTTTTGTTTATGTGTTTTCAAATCCTAATTGGATTTAAAAAAAATGTCATTTTAGGATCACATGCGTAGAGCTGGTGATGTTTGTTTCTCTCAAGTTTTCCGTGATCGTGATGGTAAGTAAGTAAGTTGTAGTTATTATTTGTATATGATCCTTCAAATTACAAATGAGGCTGATTATAGTTTTTTGCAGGAATGAGGGGGATTGTGGACTATACAAACTATGATGATATGAAATATGCGGTTTGTTTTCTCTATATAGTTGTTTTAAACTTATAATGTCATGCAGCTCTTTTAATAGGTGTTATTGTTTGTTTTAGGTAAGGAAACTTGATGACTCACTTTTTCGGAACCACTTCTCCAAGGCCTACATACGGGTATGAATATGATGTGTTCTTATTTTTTTTTTTAATCAAGTGTTGTCTGGATAAATGTTGTTTAAAAAACATTTAAGAAAAGTTAGGACTTGATCAATAATTGGTGGTTTGGTTTATTGACAACAGGTGGAGGAGTATGATAGAAGACACAATGAGTCTAGGAGCCGAAGCCCAAGTCCATATTATTCAAGAAGCAGAAGTCCAACTCACAGCTACAGCTCTGACAGCAGAAGCAGGTCTCGATCTAGATCTGTTTCTTATCGATCTAAATCTGCTTCAAGGTACCTACCTACTTTAAGAACAATGTTTTTGCTCTTTTATTCAAGACTTTCCCTTTTTAGTTTTAACTTATGATCCAGTTTCTTTTTGTCGTCTTCATTTCATAATTAATAATTTCACCATATAGTTGCTAAATGGCTACCTACCACTTTATTTACCAAAACTTTCCCTATCATATTAGTTACAAATAGTCGCTATCGAAAAGGTGGATGTGGGGTTTGATTGTTGGAAGGATTTTAAAAGGGTGCCCTTGGTTTTGGATGCCATGATTGTGAAGGGTTATCTTGTTTTTAATTTTTTAGATGTGGATTCCACGGCGTTCTTGTGGATTCTTGATGGGATTTTGGGCGCAAACTTGATAAGAAAAAGGTAATTAACTGTGGTTAAGACTGGATAAGAAGTGGGTGGATATGAATATTTATAGCATAGGGGAATTAGTTTTGATGATATGGTGAAAGGTGGTGAACTTTGTGTTATACAATCGAAGACCATATGGAAAATATTGTTGTTGAATGTTTTGGGATTCTGGATTTTGTGGCTAATGAATTGGTTTTTTTGTTTTTTTTTCTTTTATCTTTTATGGAAATTTTTGCAGATCTCCATCAAGATCGCCTACACCACCATCATCTGTAAGTTTTGGTTTAAATGCAAGAAATAGCAACATACTTCCATTTTGATTTCTCATTATTAAAACATTGTACTTAAGAAAAGTAGTAAAATACTTAAAAGGACAATGCTACAATTGAAAGTATGTTGCTATTTATGTGTTGTTACAAATAGAATCTCTGTTTTGATGGTGGATCTAATTATTTGAGCAGACTCATCGCCATGGTGGAGATAGGAGCCCAAGTCGAAGCAGATCTGGTTCTCGTTCACCATCGGTATATTTATATATATATATTTTTTCTAAAAAGAATAAAATAAAATTGATGAAGGGTGTACTCAATACAATTATTGAATTATGGCAGGTGAGATCTGATTAGAAGTCAAAAGGTGCAGGAGAAGATGCTTGAAGATGAAATGATGATGTGGCGTTATTTTGTGTTTTTAGTAGCAAAATTAAAAGATGTAAACGTAATTAAACTTTATGTGGCTTGCTTTGTGTGACGTGTTTTGTATCATGACGATCTACTATATTACTAAAAGCATCTTGTGTATCATGAAACCTGATAAGGCAATCAAGATCGGATTTAATCGGAGTTGAATGGAAATAATATAAAATTAAAATATCATTTAATTCCTACCACAAAAAGAAAACTTCAAAAAAAAATGTTTTCTTGATTTTCACAAGTGAATTTTACTGTCATAAGATCATACATTTGAAATTACCAGTATTTAGTTTTACTATGAGTTTTCTTTTAATGTTTTCTTGTGTACTTATGTAGATCAACTCTACAAAATTACTCTTTTGCTTTGAAAATGGTTTTTGAACATTCCTGTGTGAAAATGATGCACATTTTAAAAAAAACAATGTCTTTCTGGATTTTTGCAACTATAAGTTTAGTTAAAAAGACCTCATTTTACCATATAAACATTTTATTTAGTTTTTAAAGTATTTTTATTGGTTGAAATTACATTGTTTTTCAAAAAACTATTTATAAATAGTCAATTATAGATTGATTTTTTATAAACGTATCAACAAGGTGAAAAAAACTATTTATAAATAGTCAATTATAGATTGATTTTTTATAAACGTATTAACAAGGTCAAGGTGGCTAAAAGTAGGCATCCGTTTATAATTATTTTTCTTCAAAACTTTGGCGATTTTATAGGGCAAACATCAATTTTGCAGGTTTGACCTGCCAAATTAATGACTTATTTCAGCATTGGTTTAATTTTTCACTTAAATCTTAAAAAAATGCTTACTAGGATTAACCAAATTTATCTTAACATAAATCTTTTTAAATTAAGTGAACCACAGATTCAATTAACCATTCGTAATTTTTTTTTAAAGAAAAAGCTAAATTTTGTTTTCTAGTGTAATATTTATTGTTTTATTGAAAATTAAAATATAATATAATATCATACATCAATAATGATTTAAAATTTTGATCACCTTAATTTTAATAAACAATTTGAAAAGATTGATAGATTTTATTGTAATCTCTTATAGAGTTGTGAAAGAAATTGTATAAGTGGAATATTTAATTTGATAATATATTTAAATTTTAGAAATTAGAATGTTCAATAGATTTGACTTTGGAGTGTGGAGATGGCAAGGAAGGGGCAATTTGTATGCTATTTGGAACATCAGGGGGTGTTTTGTAATAGTCGTAATCTTCCCCAAACCAGCAAAAAGGAATTGCATAGCTTGAAAATTGTAATTAACACCTAAACTGGAACATGGTGGCATTAACCATATTTGATTATTAGTTCAAAGTTTGATTGGAACTTTGTTGAAGGAGCAACCATCATCAGACAAGAAGCAATTTATTACATACATCAAGTTGTTGACGCCTAAATTGGAACCCAAAAAGCAACAAACTTTCAAGAAACATATACAAAGGGCAACTAAATTTCTACTTGTGAAGCTCAAAGACCTTCAATTGTATATAATTTGTTTGCATATATAGTAAACTTGAAATCTATATTACTAAAATCCCAATACTTGTATGTGAACATGTGTTTATCGATATATATGTAAACATATTAGGAGATAGGGTCTTCACATATGTGGACTTTTCCACATATGGTAGTTACTCATACTACTTTCTTGCAATTTTAGTCCCACTGAGGTCAATCTCAATATTTTTTGTCCCAGTAAATAAGTCCAAGTTGAATGCATGCTAAACATGTAAGAAATGGGCATGTTTGGGAGTTGAGATGAGAATGATGCCTTACATTGATGTGTGGGCAAAAAAAAACATTGAGAATCCTCTTGAATTTACAGAAATTTCTTTTTAAACTAATAACATAATAAAAAAAGAAAAAAGAAAAGTTGAGGCAAAAAGCTGGAAACTTGTACCAACCAAAGAGTCAACATACACATCTTTAAGTTGATATGATGGGAGGTGGAGGATTATCCAATCAAAAACCTGAATAAATCAGTTAATGAAATGATGCCCTCAACTCGCTTGCTTCCTGCTTCCACTATAACAAGCCTCCTAACTCCTGCATTATAATTTATACCACCCATGCAACTAAATTAACATCAATAATTAATGCATCTCATTTATCCAATTGTATATGTCAAATTTAGTTTGTAATTGGTAGATTTTTGAAAGTAGAATGATGAAATTGAAAAGAAATAAATGAAAGTAGATGAATATAAGTTGTGAGGTAAATAAATTACCAGGAATAGCGAGCCTATCCATAACTTTATGCAGTGGATCAGATCCCAAACACATGTGACATCTTTGTCCATTAAAAAACCCATATGATGCACTTGCTTCTTGAGTCAGTTGTAATGCCTGTGTACATTAATAGGATATTATAAATTACCAACATCATAGTCATACATATATATAAAACAAGCTTTCTATGACTATTATTGATGATCGGATGAGGGCATTCATGTCTTTTACACACTGTCTGTCCCACATTGTTCCATGTTATGTCGTGTGTAAGTTACACAACAGAAAATGACAATAAAAGCTACCTGATGAATGCTGAGTTCATTAAGGTGAATCTGGGCATATGCTCTGTCTTTGGCCAAAGCAGTGATATCACTGTCAAATTCAAATGCCCAAAAAAAAAACAATATTTTTAAATTTTTTTAAAAAAAATTGCATATGTATATTATTACAGTGAAGTAAGTAGACTTTTAAATATTTACCTTCTGCAGTATATATCGAGCAACGAGTCATTCTCATCCACTATAGGAACTGCACTCACTTCAGCTGTTGTGGAAAATAAGTAGCAAATCATAAAAACCAACAACACAAACACAATATCATATGTATATTTTAATTTTAATCATATCATATTCACATTATAACATAAGTTATTGTTTTTATTAATTACCTTGAACCAGTAAAGACAAGGCATCACTAAGAGAAGCATTGGCTCTCAACATTGCAAACGGGCGACCATTTGATTCCCCAATCTTGGGGACCCACGTGCCCAAAGGAATCGAACAGATTGGCTGTTGAAGTATTGGCAAGGAGGCAGGCGAATGTTTAAAATGTCTGCAGATGCCTGGAAGAAATTGGTAGCTTGCTTTTGTTAGAAAAAATTAAAAAAAATATATATATTAATTGGTGTCTCAAGTCTAAAGGGAAAAGTTTGTTTACATTTAAGAACTCCAGTTAAGGAAGCCAAATGTAGGAGCTGTGGGATTGAGCCATCCTGTGAGATGATTGGAATTGTAGCAACCTTGTTTTGTAACAGTTTCAAAGCAACATCTTTTAAAGAATCATGAGGCCCTGCCTGCATTGCATTAACACCACTCAAAAACCATTAAAACAACATAAAGATTGGTCTAAAATTACATAAATTAAAAGTTCACATTCCATCTGACTTAACAATGAATCAATCATTAGAATAGAAAAGAGAGTTACATCAATGAGACGTCTTGGATTCAATGGTCCATTAGTGTCAAATTTCCTTGTAAGCTGTAATTTTCCCTCTTTCCAGGCTGATATGGCATGGGTTTCAAGCTCCTCCTCAGTCAAATCAGAACCATGATTCCCCAGCTGGAATTTAGTACAAGTTCTTATTGCAATAACATACTTAAAATGGATATATCATGTAATCAAAACATTTTATCTAAAACAGTAACTGAATATGTCAGGAATTGCTATCTATACCTCTCTAAGAATCAAGATGAAGTCTAATGGACTCAGTATTCCAACAAATCGACCAACATTATGGTCCCAAAGAGGGGCAACCGAAATTCCCTGTCAATATTATATTATAAACCCACGTTAGTTAATGGAACTTTAAAGCAAATAAATTAATGAAGAGTCACAAAAAAAAATGTAGACTATTAAGCCACCAATGGTGTTCATGTATAAATTATAAAACAAGGGAGAAGGGTTAGTTCCAGTTAAGCAGAACCAGCTTTAGTCAACACAATGGCAAGATGCTCTTTCCTTGATAAATATTAAGCACAGGTGTATTGGTAAGAAGTTTGAGTGTGGTATTAAAAAATTCTTATGAATATGTTTATGTTTATGTTTATGTGTTTTAGTATGCTTTAACAAGGCTTGTTAGGCATATAACTAACTCACCATGAAACAAAGTTTAGGAGGCATGTAAAAGACCACATCTTGACCTCAAGCTTGTGTAAGCTACATAGAGTGGTCCGAAAAATTCTAATTACATCTCTAATAACCAATGGTGAAATGAGATTTCGTATAATTATTTAGATTGCTAAGAAGTAATGTTCTACACAAATGCAACAAAATATGCAATCACATTTTTGTAACAATATACAGTTTCCTTAGAAACAGGTGCATGCTCATGAAACACATGCAAAATGTGCAATGCTATCTTCAAGAGGAACTCGTGGAAAAAGTAGGTCTTTACTTTACACCAAACACAAGAAAAGTAAATGAGAAGGTATCAAGATATTGATGCTATAAACTGGATCCAACCCATGAAACATTAACTTCAAATTAGAATACACAGCTTGAAAAGTCACAAAGAGTATGTACATAACAAGAGAAATAACCCATGCAAAGTTACCTGTTCATAGAGAATATGGAAAGCTTGCTTAACAGGTAGGGAAACATCCAAAGCAACAACCTACAAAATACAAAGGGTGAAAAGAAACAAATAAGCATCATTATTCATTAACAATATGTGAAGATAATAGACATAAGAGAATTGTTCAAGCATCAAACCTTTCCAGATTCTGGAAGCAACTCATAGGCAGTATGTGTAGAAAGGAATACAGATATGCGATGGCGAGATAACTCCACATCAGCCTCAAGTATCTTTGGATTCGCATCCTGTAAAGTGTATGATAAGCATTGTAAGAAACATTGTGAAAAGAAATACATAGGGGCCACTGTTGACAAGTAGCTAATGAGAGAATTCACAAGAAGAAAGTTATAAAAAGATGATCTTACTGAGTGATGAAAGGGATCACCATCAATGTCCATACTATCTCCAGTAACACCAGGAGTTTCAGACACTGAAAACCTAGGGATCATATCAGATTCACTACCCACGAAGATTGTGCTCAATACAGCATCAAGGCCAGTTGTCCATTAATTTACCACCTCCATAACAAAGAAAATGAACTGCACAGAATTTGCAACATATATGAAAAGTGAAAACCTTAAAAGAATCATCAACTCATCATACGTTTTTGATGATGTAGTTTCTGTATACATAAACAAAGCATTAAACGTCTAGGAAAGACAGACAGTTGTATACTCCTTTGCACATTACAATAATCGAGTATATATGCATTGAAAGCACCAGAAAAAATTCACTATAGATTTTCAGCCAAACAAAACACTAGATGTTGGAAGTTTTTAAGCAGCGCCATTACAAAAGGTGAACTACACCTAGACTCTTGAAATCAAACGGGGCTTTTTCTTTTACTTTACAATTGATGTGCATCCTCAAATTGTTTCAGGGAAAAAAAAATGTGCAAACGACATTAACCATTGTAACGAGAATTACAAAAACCAGATCAATTTAGCAGCCTGACAAGTTTTGGCATCATAAATCAGAACGGAAGGAGTAATACCATTCATTATGAAATAATCTTCAATCGAGAATACAACCCATAAGATTATCCTTAGCCCTTAAACCCAATACGATTCAATCATTTAAAGAATAAACATTCAATTTGCTCGACAATCTCTAAACCCTCAAAAATGCCCTAAAATTTTCTCCTATGCCCCTCTATCGTTACCCGTTCTTTCTAAAATTACAAATTGGAAACCAAAGTAGCGACAAAATTCAGACAAAATTAGAAACGGAAATGGGTTTTCTAACCGAAAATGGACCGAAGACGACTGTATCCCGGAATCAGCAACAAGCTTGGCAGGATAGGGAAAGCAGGATTTTAAGCCGTATAATCCCGAACCATTTATCTGGTTTGGCGATCCAAGAGTTGGAAAGAAAGCAGGGAAATTTTGATATTGAGGAAGATGGGGATTTGTAGTCGAGTGAGAGAAACAGGTGAGAGTTACCTTTTGATTCAGGGGTCGAACGTTCCTTGGTCCATTTAACAGTGCTTTGGATAATAATTATTCTCTCCGTCCATGACCTAATCACCCTTTCTATGATTGGACGTAGTTATAGTTTTTCAATCAAACACAATGCTTATGTTGTACAACAAAAAAAATATATATATATATATACATATCTAAAATACAAAAACTATAACATGTTTTTATGATTTTACTGAGCAACTCTTTCAACTTGGTTCTTATTTAAATCTTTATATTTTTTTGCTTAATCAAAAGTAGATAATTGGACTTATTATGTATTAAATTGAGAATCGTTTTCTTTAATAAGTAGATGTTTCTTATGCATGTTTCTGCACTAATTTATATAATATAATGTTTTTTTTTCTATAAATTTATACAACATATACAAATTATAAGACAATGTTTTCAACCATTAAATAGATTACAAATAAAATATAACATAAGTGGTCCATAATTGAAATATACTTGCACATATAAAGATATGAGCAAAGTCCACAAAAGTCGTTAAGTTTATACGAATATTCAATTTTCGCATTAGATTATTTTTCGACTAATATTGAACATTTTGTTTTTCAATTTGTTACAATTCTGACTATTTGACCGGTCAACTTGATTGCATGTTGGCTTGTCAATTTTGATGATATGACATGTTGATATTGTATGATGACGTGACATTTTTGGTGACATCATATTCTAGGTGTTGAAATTGAAGAAAAAAATAATGACTTTTGTGAAATTTTTTCAAAATGTAGTGACTTTTATGTAATTTGGTATAATTATATATTTTCCAAAATGTTTGAGGTTATTCTCTTTTTCCTTCTTGAAGTACATCCATGTGAAAGCGTATAAGCATAATTATTCAAGTGGTACATGAAAAAACCTAATGCATAAGCACAATAAGGGTGCTTATTGTAATTGTAGCTTCGTATACAACCTTATTTTTATAGTCTCACATAGATGACCATTGGCATGGTATCATTGTAATTGGTGACTTCTAGATTGTCTATCAGAGTAACAATTGAGTTAGCACTTGAAGGGCATATGATTGATCCTGTAACGCCCCGTTTTAAGAGAAATTATTTATGGACCCCCGAGATCATGAGTAAGGGCGTTTCGGTCTTTTATGGGCAATGGGTTTTATTCGAGAAGGTTTCGGGACGGGGTGTGTTGCTAGAAGCGTAGGGCTTCTCGCCACCTTTTCGTGGATATAAAGTCCGTCGGAAACGGACTTAAAATAAAGGAGTTATGACACTTTGAATATAGTGTCAATAATGGTCCCTAAAGGAAATATTTGACAAAGGGGTCCTAGGCATGCATGGAGTGCATGCGTGTGATTGGCTGGGTACGCCCAGCGTAAGCTAGGTTACGCCCTACGTAGATTGGGTAAGTGAACGCGGGTGTTGGGAGCGTACGCCCAGCGTACAGGATGTACGCCCAATGTATGTCCAGTGTCCAGAAACCCTAATTTTAGGGCCAGCCACTATATAAGGAACATTATGGTTCCAACCCTAGCCTCCATATCTGCCCTCTTACCCTCAGAAACCCTAAGTAGTCGTTCTTCTTCCATTGTTGGGGATATTTGACCTTGGGGAGCTTGGTTTGGCAAAGGAGAGCCTTGAAGAAGAAAGAAGAAGTTGTCAAGGAAAGAGTTGGGTGGCTGGAGCTCGTAGATCTGGGAAGACATCATCTTCTGGAGCCCTTTTGAGGTATAAAGTCTCTTGCTTGACATCTATTTTGTGTAGATCTAGGTGTTATGAAGTTTTGACACCATTTCTTGTCCCAAAAACCCCAAAGTGATGCATGATGCGAGTTGGCTGAGATTAGTTGTACTTTCAGACCTTAGGAGAGGTCTTGAGTGAGAAAAATGAGGACCCAATGGCTTTGGTTGTCTCATGAGTGATGTAGGTAGGCCTTAATGGATTAAGACCTTGAGTTAAGAGCTTTATGGACGTCCCAAGTAGTAAAGTTTTAGACTTTATGAATCCTAGGCATGTTTGGTCGATGGATCTGAAGTTTGGGCTTAAGAGCTTAAGCCATTAAGAACTTAATAGGAATTTTAGATCAACGCGCGTACGCCCCGCGTAAGTTGATGTACGCCCAGCGTAGTGGGTCAGTGCCCCATATCCAGTCCGCGAGAATTGAAGTACGCCCAGCGTACCAGGAGGGGTACGCCCATCGTACTCCCTTTGTTGGGTTTTCAATCTTGGGCCTTTAGTGATTGGGCTGTTTATGGGATAGTGGGGCTTGGGTCGTGACTGAATATTATGGATGGAGTAATTTGGACCCAATAATTATTATAGACCTTGGATCTAGGCCCATTTGGTGAGGTGGGCCCAATTTAGTAAATTTGGCCAATATTGGGCTTTGCATGAGGATTTGGTTTTGGGTCTTGGCCCAACAAGAGGATGATGGACTTAAGGAGTGTTGTGGACACTTGGCCTAGAAAGTCATGATGGATTCTTATGTGATGAATTTGCATGTGATAGTTGGGATTCCGGGTGAATCAGCAGTCAGAGATTTGCAGGATTTCGGCAGTTGCAAGGTGAGTTTTCCTCACTGTACTCAAGGGTCTAAGGCACCAAGGCCGACCCTTTGAATTGTTGTTAGAGCTTGTTATGTTATGTGATGATACGCTTGCTAGTATCCTAGTAGATAGGATAGTGATATGAGGATATGCCTTGTTAGCTTAGTATCCTAGAGAAAGGGATAGTTGTATGATGGCTAGTTCTGTGGATCAGCGCCCTGGTAGTTGGGTAGTGATTATTTATAGACCAGTAGTTGGTCTTGCCTTATGTACGCTGGTAGGAGGATACATGCGGGTTATGTATGTTGAGCAGTAGCAAAGGGTATTCCATCTCGGTAGGATGATAGGGCCCTAGTGTGTTGGTTCTGTAGAGTATTATGTGTTGCCTGTTATGTGTACATGTCTGCTAGTGTAGATTGGCATTCCAACCCGATGGTTATGGGCCAGGAGTATTCCATCCAGGTAGGATGATTGGACTCATAGTAGTTTGGCATTCCAACCCGATGGTTGAAGGGCCTAGGGTATTCCATCCCGAGGGATGATTGGACCCATAGTAGTAGTAGTTACAGTATGTATAGGAAGTGGGGCATTCCAACCCGATGATTGTGGGCCAGGAGTATTCCATCCCGGTAGGATGACTGGACTCATAGTAGTTTGGCATTCCAACCCGATGGTTGAGGGGCCTGGGGTATTCCATCTTGAGGGATGATTGGACCCATAGTAGTTATTGTTGTACGTATAGGGGTCTGGGCATTCCAACCCGATGGTTGTGGGCCGAGAGTATCCCATCTCGATAGGATGATTGGGCTCGTAGCATGTAGGCCAACCCGATGGTTGAGGGCCAGGGGTATTCTAACCGGAAGGTTGATTGGACCCATAGTATGATGTTCGTTGTTGTATGCGTATGTTTATGTGTGTATGGGTACTTTGGGGAAACTCACTAAGCTTTCGGGCTTACAGTTGTGGTTTATTGTTTCAGGTGCTTCAGGAGATCGTGGCAAGGCGAAGGCGTGATCGTACCGCTCCCCTTGTTTTTATGATTTATGTGATATGGTTATGGGGGAATACTCTGATGTTTAAACTATTTTGAAAACAAGATGTATGATCGTAATGGTTTTTGAATGAAATAAAATGTTTTAATTTGGTTGAAATTTTTGGTCGTTACAAGTTGGTATCAGAGCCTTGGTTTGAGGGAATTGGAGGAACATTCGTGTGAATCCAGTCTCAAATCAAGGAGAGGTTTTCAAAAATGGTTTTCAAAATAAGTAAAGGAGGACGCAGAGGGTACGATCAGCCGGAGCCAGTAAGTTACCCCAAAATACCATACAAGTTATTTGTTTTGAGATATGTTAGAACAGTATGCTAGTACTAGGCTAGGGATCTTCAGGAATTGCATGATAGGATTGCCTAATTTATGATGTCTGCTAGCCTAGGGTTCCTTGATATGAGCTATTCGGTATTCCTCTAGGGGTGAGGATTGAGTGCTTATTATGTATGTTGTACTTAGGGCGTTGTGGTGATACTTGAGACAAATATGGGTAGGTGTGGAAGGTAGTATGGGCCCGTACTACTGAAATCACAGGACCCATACACGTGTCAAGGAAGTCACAACCCCTAGGTTGTTGGTTAGAGGTTAGTTCTCGGCGGTTATGCAAAGTATCTGAGATTCTTATGGTTCATTTCAGCATGGCGGATGTGAGACGTTTCGAGTCAGGATCCGGTTCGGGATCAGGATCAGGAGAGGGTGGTCAGGATGGATCAGCACCACCCGAGGTTATTGGTCAGATGAGTACGGAGGAGTTGGATGCTAGGATTCCTGATATCCTGCATGATGAGGTTGCTGCTATGTTCCGGGCTGAGTTACCAGGGCTGTTTGGGTCGATCAAGACCGCCATGGTTGAGTATTTTGATGAGCGTTATGCGGCTCTTGCAGAGACAGCGGTTGCGGCAGCCGCAGAGGCTATGGCAGCGGCAGGGGGAGGAGCCAGTCGGGGCTTTCAGTATCGGGATTTCGACAATACGAAGCCCCCTACTTTTGATGGAGTTTAGGATCCGATCATTGCTATGAGATGGTTTTCAGACGTGGAGGGTTGCTTCTTCACGTGTTCATGCCCTAAGGATCAGAGGGTAAGGTGCGCTTTGAACCTTTTGAGGCTCAGGGCGAAGGATTGGTGGAGGTTGACCACGGGATCTTATTCTGATGCGCAGCGGGCTGCAGTTTCGTGGGATTAGTTCCGGGAAATGTTCAGTACTCGTTATGTCCCGCAGGTTGAGAGAGAGAGGTTGGCTCAGGAGTTCCTGGAACTGAAGCAGGGTTCAGAGTCGGTGACGGAGATCACCAGGATGTTCATTGAGAGGGCGATGTTTTGCCCGGAGTTTGCTTCGGAGCAGGCTCAAATGTCTCGATATCTGAATATGCTCAAGAGGGACATCAGTCAGTTTGTATCCGCTCAGAGGTGTAGTACCTTGTTGGAGTTGCAGGAGGCCGCTAGGCGGCGTGAGTTAGAGATTGAGATCCAGTTGAGAGAGCAGAGGCAGGCCCCGGTGCAGTCCCAGCCTGCAACGAAGCGGATGAGGCCCGCTGATTATCGACAGGGAGGTCAGAGGAGTTGCACTTGCGGGAAGTGCGACAAGGTGCACGAGGGTAGTTGACGTTCTTCTTCGGGGTGCCACAAGTGTGTCAAGGAGGGCCACATAGCCAGGGATTGCAGGCAGCAGGCTCCAGCTGCCGGAGTTTGACTTTGTTATCATTATGATCAGGTGGGCCATATGAAGGCCCAGTGTCCTCTGCTAGCTGCCAGGTCAGTGCAGGCCCCAGCGCCAGCCACTTTGAGACTTACTGACAGGAGTCAGGGTCGGGCGGAGCCTCCAAGGGCTCCAGGGCGTGTTTATCAACTTGTGTCCGAGGAGATCAGATCCGATCCAGAGGCGACAGTCGGTATGTTCTTCTGCTTTATCTCGTTTATGTTATGATTATGAGTTGTTGTTTCTTACATGAGATATTAAAGTGTTGCATGTTTTTGAGAAGATTTAGTATCGAGGGTTTATATCCAGTGTGGGATTTGTGAGTGGGGAAAGTTATGGTTCGAGAATTCGGGAACTTTCAGCAGGAACTTAGGTTCCTTGAAGTTCGGCGTATTAGTGGGTTCGATTGAACAGCGTGTTAGCTTCGCCGCCAATGGATGGTGGTTAGCGCCATAAGTGGGGGAGAATTAGAAACTCTCGGAAGAGCCGCTGGTTGTAGAAGGTTGCCCGGCGCGGCTTGAACGTCGGTCATTGGGACGGTGCGATGAGGCGGTTCGTTTATAGTAAGGGCTTGCATGTGTCGAGGAAATGCGACAGGCTATGTATGGATTGTTGATTATATGCTCGGTCTCTGAGTATGCATGCATGTTATGAGATAGTGGTGGGCACCGCTAAGGGGTGATGTATAGCGAGGATCTGTCGTTGGGTCAATGTTGGATGATGCGTAAGCATGTTTTCAGTCTCCTTAGAAAGAGGAGGGGGATAGTGGCTCCAGATTGGAGGTTTGGGCAGAGGAAAGTGAGATAGCAGGTTAACAGACTCGGGAGCAGTCTGGACTGATGATGAGGACTGTGGAGAGATATTACAGTCGGAGGTCAAGGACCTAGGGATCGTGTTAGGGAAGTATGAGTGGGTTACACTCAGGTGTGGCGAACCGGAGGGTTCAAGGGTGATGCATGGAAAAGGTCCTTGGTTCCGAGTAGGGTCTTGGGTTTGAGTTATGTTTGTGGAGGTATTCCAGTCTGGGGCATTCCATCATGAGGATGACCGGACCCTATGATTGATTGGGCCTGATGTGTTTTGTGACAACCCGAAATTTTCATTCGGACAAACTCTAAAGTCAATCACTTCAAATTAAAAGTCAATTTCATTTTTATTTATTTTTGTCAAAATTTAAATTTCGTTTGATTATTATAATAATTATTCTTTAAACGAACGGGTGAAAGGAGGTGCCGTCTCGAGTCTTGAAATTTCAAAGCCGCAAATACCACCTAGTTAAGAAGTTCACGGCCGAAATTTTATGTTTGGGTCGTAAACTCCTCCAAAAACCGTAAACTCGTGCCTTAAGCATGATTTTACTCCCCAAACTCCTCACTTCTCACTTTCATTTCCAAGAACAACTCCAAAACTCTCTCAACTATCATCCCGTCTTTCACCCGATTTCCCGAAAATGTAAGTATTTCTTGGCTTGATTTGTTGTTATATCATAACAACTAGTGATTATATATATTTTCATCCATCCATTTTCGTGTTTTGCTTAGATCTTCAAAACACCAAGAACACCAAGAACACACACTAGTGTTCTTGGGCCTTTAGCACCTTTTCAAGCTTCTACATAGTAACTACTTCTATCCTAGAGTCTTATAAAGCTTGTTACATTTCCATACATCAAGAAAACGTCCCAAGAACACCAATAACATGGTGTTTTACGGTCCAAGATGTTCTTGGACCGTAAACCCCAAATAAAGGTGCCAAAGTGTACCCTAGTCCTTCACAAGCCTTAGAAACTTGTTTAAATCCATTCCTTGATGAGCTAAGAACTTGAAAACCCCAAAAGACCATAAACCATATGAGTTTACGGTAGTAAACTCAAAGAAAAATGGTTTAAGAACCGTAAACTCCATTTAGGAGTGAAATGGTGCCCTAATCTCTTCCATAGACTCGTACCTCAAGTAGAAATGCTTCTAGGGACTTGTAAGGCTTCAAAACATCAAATGGTCAAAGGAGTAGGAGTTTACGGCCATAAACTCATGAGTTTACGACTGTAAACTCATGAGTTTACGACCGTAAACTCATTTGTTGATGACCACAAAACTGTAAACTCAAGAAAGGGAGTTCTTTTGAACCCTAAACCCAATAGCTTTGTCCTACAACACTTAGATGCAATCCTTGGGACTTATAAAACTTATATAAGGTGTTTATCTTGTCTTAGGATGTCTTAACCTTGTTAATTAGTTGTTCAAAGACTAATTGGATACATATATGTGTATTTATATGTTAACTAGGCTCATTGTGTGTGTACAAGTCTTCACTTGACACCTAGCAATCCTATTTCTTCAGTCCATCCATACCACTCACTACATGTGAGTTCATACCCCTTTAACTAACCTTTGAAATGCTTTTAAATGTTTTAAATGCTTTATGGGGGGGGGGGGAATAAAAGTTGAACCATGTTATTTATTAGATCAATCACATGTGATTAATAACCAACATACAAATAGATTTTTCATGCTTTAAACTGTTTTACCAAACAAATGACTTTAAACTGTTATCAAACTATTTTACATGTCAAACTCTTTATCAAATTCACTTTTTATACCAAACCTTTCCTTTACAGATTTTAAACTTATATATTGTTAAAAAAACCATGTCTACTACATATATAGTTATATAAATAAGGTTTGAAGTGATGGGTTTTAGCCATAAGAACTTTCCTATGTGCGCATGCAAAACCCTAATGCTTGGATCTAGCCTTTCTAATTAAACATGCTTTGAATCCAAGACTTCTAATGACTAATTAGGTTAAATAACAACATTGAAACAGATCTAGAACCATACCTTTGAATTCCTTGGTGATCTTGTAGTCTTGGAGCTTCTAGAGTCACAAATGTCACTCCTCTAATGGCTTACAAACACCAAGAGCAAGGAAGATGATTTAGGAGAGAGGAGAAGGGAGGAAATCGGCCAGGGTTCTCTTACTTTAGGTGAGGTGCCGATTTCCCTTGCCCATGAGGTCTATTTATACTTGTAGACTCCTTAAGGGTTACAACCTAAACCCTAACTGGATAATCTTCTCTTAAGGCTATCCAAATCCTTTCCTTAGATAAGCCATGGACGAATTTAGCTATCCTTTAGCTTTTAGAATTCGTCCCTAGTATATCTATAAGGATTTATAGTCTAAAGCTTAACTATCAAACAATTGACAGTTTATACCCCTTTATTTAATTAACCTCTTTAAGTCACCAAATTAATTCCAATTAATTCTATGACTTATATTAATCAAATAATAATATATTATTCTTTATATTATTCTCATAATATATTAATAATATTTACTCTCTCTTAATAAATCATCCTATCAAGTTGCTATGGTGAAGGCAACCCAAAAGGACCATGCACAACCGAGTCAAATACTTGCCTAATATAGTTGCAGCCTTAGACACTATTCCAACAGTCTCCCACTTGGATAAGTCTAGTAACTATATGCACAAGTACAATTCGGTTTGCAATCGTAGCTCTCAAAGACGCTGTCAAACTCTGATCTAATCAATCTTGTCCTTTAGATAAGGGATCGTACAGTCCTCTGTTAGATATCATGTTGACAATCCTATGGAATGGTTAGTCAAGCATTTAGGTTTCTCGATCTCTGATTTATTTGACATAGAACTTAATTGAACACATCAATTCAGTTCTGACCGGGCCCGACACATAAGTCAAATCAAATCATCGAGCGGCCGAGATATCGCTTTTACCTTCTTAGATAAAAGTTATAGATAAACTTCGACTTATATGCATTTACTAATTCATTAACCAACTATACACAACAATGCGTTTTATAACACCGAGTTACTGATGCGTTTTCGCATTATCAATGTACAATCAATTAACAAATAACAAACCATATATCTAGGTTTTAAGACTATATGATATTATCGTCTTGCGATCACCTTTTTATATCATATTCCATAAGGTGATTCCAGCAAGCGCGGGTTTGTTCCAATGCTCAAAACTAGTTCATAAGCACTCATGAACGTTGCAACAACCCTTTGATATGTCTAACACCATTTAGACAATCTACACACCAATTCATGACAATCTTCATTCATATCTACTTCCAACATATGAACGATTGTGGACAATTTGAACAATTCGATTATTCCTAATAAACTCAATTATTCTGGAAGTCAAAACATGCAAAATGAAACAATAGCTAAACAATTAACATAAGATAGTAACATTACTCATAAATAAAACTCCTTTATTTAATCATCAAATGTTAATTACATTTATCTATTACACGTTTCTAATACTATCTAATCTATGCTAATATCATCCTTCAGCCCAATACTCCTAGCATGCTGCAAGTGCTTAACCCTACTCAGTCCCTTTGTAAGCGGATCTGCTGGGTTATCTTCTGATGATATCCTCTTTACTACGAGTTGTCCTTCTTCTACATGATGTCTAATGAAGTGATATTTTCTGTCGATATGTCTTGATCTACCATGATCCCTCGGTTCCTTGGTCAAGGCAACCGCTCCTTCGTTATCACAGAAAATCTCCATGGGCTCCTTTATGGCAGGTACAACTCCAAGATCACCGATGAAGTTCTTTAGCCATATTGCCTCCTTCGACGCTTCGCTCGCTGCAATGTACTCTGATTCGCACGTTGAATCAGCTACGGTCTCCTGCTTGGAACTCTTCAATGTCACTGCTCCTCCATTTAGGGTAAAGACCCAGCCTGACTGCGAACGGTAGTTGTCCCTGTCGATCTGAAAACTGGCGTCACTATACCCTCGCACCTTCAAGTCATCACTCCCTCCGAGGACTAAGAACCATTCATTCGTCCTCCGAAGGTACTTAAGGATATTCTTCACCGCAATCCAATGTGCTTTGCCAGGGTTCCCTTGATATCTACTAACCATGCTCAAAGCGAAGGCTACATCAGGGCGAGTACAAGTCATAGCGTACATGATTGAGCCCACTACGGAAGCGTATGGTACTCGGCTCATTTCTGCTATCTCAGCTTCGGTACTCGGACTTTGAGTCTTACTCAACTTGGCATTACTTTGTATCGGTAATTCTCCCTTCTTTGAGTTTTCCATACTAAAATGTTTTAGTACCTTCTCTAAGTAAGTGTTCTGACTAAGTCCAATTAGTCTCTTACTTCTTTCTCTTACTATCCTTATTCCCAAAATGTAAGAAGCCTCTCCGAGGTCCTTCATAGCGAAGCACTTCTCGAGCCAGGACTTAACCTCCTGCAGAGTCGGGATGTCGTTTCCTATGAGTAATATGTCATCGACATATAGAACGAGGAAGCTTACTATACTCCCACTGGCTTTGACATATACACAAGACTCGTCTTCGCTTCGTACAAATCCAAATTCTTTGACTTTCCCATCGAAGCAAAGATTCCATCTGCGAGACGCTTGCTTAAGTCCATAAATGGACTTCTCAAGCTTACACACTCTATTTGGATGCTTCGGATCCACAAACCCCTCTGGCTGAGCCATGTAAACATCCTCAGCCAACTTTCCGTTAAGGAAAGCGGTCTTGACATCCATTTGCCAAATCTCATAATCATGAAATGCGGCAATAGCTAGCATCACTCTAATAGATTTAATCTTCGCAACTGGTGAGAAGGTCTCATCATAGTCAACTCCGGGAGTTTGAGTAAAGCCCTTCGCAACCAATCGCGCTTTATATGTGTGCACGTTTCCATCCACGTCAGTCTTCTTCTTGAAGATCCACTTGCACCCAACGGTCTTACGTCCGGGCACATAATCAACCAAATTCCAAACTTGGTTATCATACATGGATTGGATCTCGCTATCCATTGCCTCTTTCCATTTCGCAGACTTCGGGCCTGCCATGGCTTCCTTATAGCTATTAGGTTCATCAAGATTTACTAGTGTACCATCACTAATATACGTGTCCCCTTCGGTAGTAATATGAAAACCATAAAACTGGGGTAGAACTCTAACTCTATCGGAACGTCTAAGAGGTAAGGATTCGTCAATTGGTTCAACCGGAGTTTCCTCCTCGGGTTGAGTGCCAGCGGTAGAGGTTCCTTCATCTATCGACTCTTGAATCTCTTCAAGTTCGATTTGCCTCCCACTGTCTCCTTGGCTTATGAGTTCTCACTCTCGGAAAACTCCTCTCCTCGCAACGAAGACAACATTTTCCTTCGGTCTATAGAAGAGATATCCAAAGGATGTCTGTGGGTAGCCGATGAAAATACATCGCTCACTTCGAGGTTCAAGCTTGCCGTGAGTATCTCGTCTTACGAAAGCCTCGCAACCCCAAACCTTGATATGTGCCAACGAGGGAGCTTTCCCTGTCCACATCTCGTGAGGTGTTTTGGCAACCTTCTTGGTAGGGACTCGGTTAAGGATATGGGCGGCAGTCTCTAAGGCATACCCCCAAAAAGAGATAGGTAGTGAAGCACGACTCATCATAGAGCGAACCATATCCAATAAGGTTCGATTACACCTTTCTACCACACCATTCAACTGCGGTGTCCTAGGAGGCGTCAATTGCGAAACTATTCCACACTCCTTGAGATAATCGTGGAATTCAAGACTTAGGTACTCTCCTCCTCGATCGGATCGAAGCATCTTGATTTTCCTGCCCAATTGATTCTCCACTTCATTCTTGAACTCTTTGAACTTTTCAAAGGTTTCTGACTTTTGCTTGATTAAATAGATATACCCATATCTACTATAATCATCGGTAAAAGTCACGTAAAAGCGGTTCCCATCCTTCGTGGTTGATCTAAACGGTCCACATACATCGGTATGTATTAGGTCCAATAGACCTTCACCCCTTTCACATGTACTCGTGAAGGGTGACTTAGTCATCTTTCCAAGTAAACAAGACTCGCATGTGTCATCTTCCCTAAGGTCGAATGACTCCAACACTCCATCCTTTTGGAGTTGGGCTATGTGTTTCTTGTTGACATGTCCAAGACGACAATGCCACAAGGATGCTTTATCCATACTAGTGGAAGAATCTATATTTAAAATATCATTTCCTAAGTTATCAACAATCATAACAGTTTCATATATTCCATTACATGGTATAGCTTCAAAGTAAAAGACACCATTTAGATAAGCCAAAATAGAACCATTCTCATTATTAAAAGAAAATCTAAATCCTTGTCTATATAAACCATGAAATGAAATGATGTTTCTAGCCATTTCTGGCGAATAGCAACAATTGTTCAAATCTAAACACAAATTATTCCTAAGCACTAAAGAATACACTCCAATCTTGGTCACGGGCGACGATATTCTGTTCCCCATGATTAGATTGATTCTTCCTTGCTCCACATCCCTACTTCTTCTTAGTCCCTGCACATTAGAACAAATGTGGTAACCACAACCGGTATCAAGAACCCAAGAAATAGCATGATTAGAATCATTAGATTTAATTGTGTATATACCTGCGAAAGATGGCTTGATCTTTCCTTCTTTGATTGCTTGCAGG
This sequence comes from Lactuca serriola, assembly GCF_051521515.1. Taxonomy (NCBI): domain Eukaryota; kingdom Viridiplantae; phylum Streptophyta; class Magnoliopsida; order Asterales; family Asteraceae; genus Lactuca; species Lactuca serriola. The sequence goes on from NC_136412.1 coordinate 300,763,776, forward strand.
TACTCTGGGCAGCTTCTCTTCCAATGTCTTATCTTGTAGCAGTGGTGGCACTCTGCCTCCTTCGGGTTAGGACAGGGCTTAGCGGGATCAACTTTGGTCCCACTAGAAGAGGAACCATCTCGGGCTTTGACCTTGCGATAGTTCTTCGATGAAGCTTTCCTCTTCTTTCCCTTTCCTTGACCAATAGCCAAGACAGGAGCAGTAGTCGGATTGGGAGTAGGTGCAACAGACTTGTCCTTGAAGTTGCTCTCAGCGACCCTCAAGAGACCTTGGAGTTTGCTTAGGGTGACATCTTCTTTGTTCATGTGGTAGGTCATCCTAAATTGGTTGTACATCGGAGGCAAAGAGTGAAGCACCATGTCGATCACGAAGTCTTCTCCAAAGTCAACATTTAACTTGCGAAGGCGGTCGACATACCTTTGCATCTTTTGCAAGTGCACGGTAAGAGATTCTCCATGACCCATCTTAGCGGAAATCATGTTGGTGAAAATCTCATAATGCTCTTGTCTCGCGTTCTGGTGGTATCTCTCCAATAAGTCTTGGTGCATCTCGTACGGGTACATGTCCTCGTAGGACTTTTGGAATTCGGAGTTCATGGTGGCAATCATGATGCAATGTACCTTCGTTGCATCTCGCTCATGAGTCTCAAAAGCGGTGATTTCGGCCGGAGTAGCGATTTCGGGGTTGATTTTCTCGAGCTTCTCATCAAGGACATACTCCTTGTCCTCATAGCGAGCAATGGTGCGAATGTATCTTATCCATTCGCTAAAGTTCGTTCCATCGAAGGTGACCTTTTGGCAAAGGCTCATCAACGTGAAAGAACTAGCAGCAGCGTTGTTTGCGTTCGACATCTACAAAAGAAAAAGGACAAAGATAGATTAGAATAAGAATCCCTAATTATCACCCAATAAGAAAATTAGGGCTAGGATCCAACAATAACATTTACATGCTAGAAAAGGGATGCCGTAATCTAACATGCAAATAAATTGAAGGTAAGTGAATGGCGATTCACTAATTCTCCATCACAAAAACCTAAACTATTAGTCCTAAGTGTATTGAGAATTCCTAGGTTCGGATGAGATTCATTGAAACTATTCAATGGCATGTTTAAATCTCGATATGCCCCTCTTGTTTGTGATTGGGATACCGAGGATCACAAAGCGGGTGTGAATTACCATGCAAATTCACATGGTGCCTTCATTGTAATGATCACCTATTCGATGTGCCGGTAAACCACACACGCTCCATCGAACTATGATAAACAATGAATCACCCTTTGCCACCTTTGCTTAGAACCAATTAGTGTGCCAGTAAACCACACACGCTCCACTAACTTCTTAGCAAGGGTGCAAAGTGTAATTTCATGGGATTGCATCAATTCACTTTTCCTAAAGTAACTAAGATTGGGAAATTTTAAAAAAATGTGTAGTTACTTTGTATTACTCATTATACTTTTAATGAGAGGATGAGGTTGCCCTATCCTACCCGTTCGGCTAACGACCCTCCACCAATCAAGCAAGCGGTGGGTGTGAGTGTACACCCATTAAGAGCCATTTTATAGGCCGCAACCTTATACCCACCTTATAGATCGGCTTCGTGAATGAGGCCTACTAACGGTAAGACTAGCATTTAGTTATACATATATATATTATTCTAGTAATATCATATTAGTATAGGGTTGTATTTTAAAACTTTTAAAATCTAGGGTTTGAAATTTAAGTTGTCTAAATTAAAACCTTTTAATCATAATTATAAATTTCAAAACTTGAGGGCAAGTTTTAAACATCTAAAACATGGAGGATCAAATAACAAATAATTCCAATTAACAATTAATATCCTAATTATCTATATTTGATTTATTCAAGATTTCTTGCAAGATAATTACCAAAATAATCAAAATAATTAATTAATTATCATATAAGGAAATCAAATATTTTATTAGTTGATAAATATCTTTAATTAGATCAAGATAATAGCCATATTTATCATAAAATCGGATTTAGGTTGATCTATTATGATTAAGGTAAGTTTCCATAAGATAATTATGAAAAAATCCCGAATCTGGCCATTCCTGACGCCTGGACTCGCCGAGTGCACAAAGGGACTCGCCGAGTCAGGCCTACTCGTTGAGTCCACTTTGAGACTCGCCGAGTCCATGACTCAGAAACCAAAAAATCGAATTTTGCAGGTTTGTTTCAGTTAATCAAGCAACAATTTAAAGAAAACCAAGCTAGGCTCTGATACCACTGATGGGTTTTAGCCATAAGAACTTTCCTATGTGCGCATGCAAAACCCTAATGCTTGGATCTAGGCTTTCTAATTAAACATGCTTTGAATCCAAGACTTCTAATGACTAATTAGGTTAAATAACAACATTGAAACAAATCTAGAACCATACCTTTGAATTCATTGTTGATCTTGTAGTCTTGGAGCTTCTAGAGTCACAAATGTCACTCCTCTAATGGCTTACAAACACCAATAGCAAGGAAGATGATTTAGGAGAGAGGAGAGGGGAGGAAATCGGCCAGGGTTCTCTTACTTTAGGTGAGGTGCCGATTTCCCTTGCCCATGGGGTCTATTTATACTTGTAGACTCCTTAAGGGTTACAACCTAAACCCTAATTGGATAATCTTCTCTTAAGGCTATCCAAATCCTTTCCTTAGATAAGCCATGGACGAATTTAGCTATCCTTTAGCTTCTAGAATTCATCCCTAGTATATCTATAAGGATTTATAGTCTAAAGCTTAACTATCAAACAATTGACAGTTTATACCCCTTTATTTAATTAACCTCTTTAAGTCACCAAATTAATTCCAATTAATTCTATGACTTATATTAATCAAATAACAATATATTATTCTTTATATTATTCTCATAATATATTAATAATATTTACTCTCTCTTAATAAATCATCCTATCAAGTTGCTATGGTGAAGGCAACCCAAAAGGACCATGCACAACCGGGTCAAATACTTGCCTAATATAGTTGCAGCCTTAGACACTATTCCAACATGAAGGACTTAGGAGAGATAACCCACTTTACTTCATGTCTTCGTTGGGTTGTGGTCCTAAAGTACCCGGTTGTTTGTCCGAGTGTCGTTGAATCCTTACTTATATATTATGTATATATGTATAGACATAAAGATTTATATCTCAGTTCAGTACATTCAGTCATTCATCAAGTTTACTAATAAACTATAATAGGTATAGTTTAGGGTTATACTACTTACTACCCTTAGTTCAATGAAACATACAAGAGTCATTTCATTCATGAGTCATTACTTATTACTATGAGAACATATACAACTATACTAGAATGAGAACATATACAACTATACTAAAAAGAGAACATATACAACGATACTAGGATGAGTAGCAATACATTACATATACATGAATACGTTAACATAAATGTGATCCACTGTATCGGAGCATGCCTTCAATGTCATGGCCTGAGTCGTAGCCAGAGTATCTTGGAGGGAGAGAGAGAGTTTGCGTATAGATCTATACTGGATTGACTATCCTACACCTTGCTGCTAGCTACAGCCGGACCTGCAGGTCTGTGGGTGCCAAAGTTCATACCTTTTTATGACTTACATTTTCGTGTTTCATAGTCGATAGTATGGTACAATTAATCGCATAATACCTTGATATAAATCCGATTTAAGGTAGTTAGTACAACAGTAGTTCCTATAATACAACACTACAGTACTACATTAATTTACCCTTTACATATATTTAGTGATCATTTCACTTAAACATTAAGGTACAAACTATATTTTGATAATGATAGTTACACTTGGAAAATTACACACTTTTACAAGAAACAAACATACAAAACAGTTATGCCTTGGTAGAAGGCTACTTATAGTAGGAAATATAGGATTTTCTAGGAGTTACAAAGTTTTACAAACACTTACAAACGTTCATATACTTTTATTACAAACGTTTACAAACTCGTACTTTAAACCACGTTCAAACGATTTGATACAAACACCGACACTAAATACTTATGAACTCACCAGCTTTAATGCTGATAAACTCTTTCAAAATAACTTGTATTCTCAGGTTATCAGTAGACAGGTACCGAGGCCAGCTTTTGAGAAGATAAAGCGCATTCAAGACTCGTCTTATATTTTGATTAACATTTTTGGTGTCTATAACTGTACAGAACACACTTGTATTAAAATTATATATTTAATCCAATGGATGATGTTGTTTACTTGTTTGCTATTATACTGTGTTGTGATACTTTATATGACGTCCTCCGCCCCAGAACGTTTCCGCCGTTCTCGGTTTTGGGGTGTGACAGGTTGGTATCAGAGCATTGTCTATAGTGAATTGAGTATATTAACCCATAAAAGATATACTAACTATAAACCCAATGGGATTAAAACACTCTGACCAAGAGTCTATACTTTTAAATAATAAAATATTTAACTAAGTATACAAGTCCGCATTCATACTAAAAATCAGTGTCACAATGACAAGAACAAAAGTATTACGATTGTTAAATATCACAAGTGAGCTCGGGGATGTATGGTCAGTCTTGGGAGTGACATAGCCTGATCAACTACGTTGGTCCAAGGAGTGATTAGCATATGCCCTATAATGGTTGTGATATGGTAAGAAGTCTAAAAACTTACCAACACTACTACAATGAGAACATTAGAACAGATCATAAGTTTAAAATATTATATGAGTATTTTGTGTTACTTGAATCAATTATCTGAGAACTAAAAGGTCGCTATCAAGTAGGTCAATAGTCGTTAAGTGGATACGCCAAGGTTGTATGAAATTAGGTGTTATAGACTGAGAATCTGTGACCTTTGCTTCACCTCCTGTCCTCGTTGGGTTGTGGATTTGGAGTTAGGGCCACTTATTCGAAGGTCTATCCTGCTCTACTTTCATATAACTGGTATGCACTACACAAATATTGACATAATTGATATAGATCATCTTATAATTATCTTAAGTAGTACGTCTATTTATATAAGATTCTTATATCCCTTTTCTCGCATAGATATCATGGCTGGATTTCATCATGGTGACCTGTACTTTCCTCCACAAGGCAATGTTGGATGGCTTGAAGAAGAGCCCGAAGATGATCATCCAATCCCTTTGGATGATCACCTCGCAGAAGGCTTTTCGGATGGATCTGACTCCGAGCCTGAAGTCAACAACCTACCTCCAGTAGGTCAAGCCCCAAACAACAATCCCCGACCAGCTTTCCCAGGTCCCACACCCTTTTGGGCAACCAACTTGAATCCCTGGAGCGACGAGCAGGGTCAACCCTTACTTTACTTCGGGGATCGAAGCTTTTACAACCTTAGTGAAGGTGGCTCTATGGATCAAGCTCTACCCGTCATGGTCCGTAGAATTGCTCGGAATGTGGAACAAGGTCGACCAGCTATCGGCCGAGTAGTGGAGATTGATGCCAACACTCGTGTCAACACAGTCTGCATCCGCCGTCTCGAAGAAGAAATGGAAAAGACCAGGAGAACCAATGAGACTTTGCAAGAACAACTGGCTGCCTCCCGAGCTGAAGTCATAGAACTTCGAGTTTGCCAGAGGGCTCATGAGCGACACCTTCAAGAGGTGGTTCGTCAAGTGGCAGATCTCAGGGTTCGACCGAGGAATTCCCATCGCCGTTAGAAGATGCCTAGCACATCTTTGTCTTTTGTTTACGGAATATCCTTTCGTATTTGTGCTCTATGTAGCACTTGTCTGTAAAATATTCCTAACTTTCAGTACTCTAACTAAGGATCTAGGAACTATCAAACTTTTCCCGTATGGTATGATGTAAGACCTACTGTTAGGTCAATTTTCCTGAACTTGTTACATCAATAATATCAGTAATATTGATAGCTATCTAATCTGTGGTAAAATCTGTACACTTGTGTTACCCTACTATTCCTCTATGCTGTGATTTCAAAACATACTCTCATTCAACTATTGGACTATGGCTATTTAGTCCATGTGTCACTCTCACTCTGCTTACAATTGATTCTTACCATTATGTTCGTCTTTATAAACTTACAGCTGAAAGATGCCTCCTCACAAATCAACAAGGCATAATCCTCCACCTCCACCACCACCGCCTCCTCTTCCGGTAATCGATACCGCAGCTCTGAATGCTGCAGTAGCCGCGTCAGTGGCAGCTGCCATGGCTCAATATCACTCCACTGATGCCAGCGAAGGTGGAACCCCTGTTAACTCTACTCAAGGTGAACTCCTTGTACGCTCGAGAGAGTGATCCTACAAGGACTTCACTAACTGCAAGCCGAAGTCCTTCACTGGGACTAGCAGAGTCATTGCCCTCTCGCAATGGTTCGAGAAGACGGAATCGGTCTTCAAAATTTGTTCTTGCCCTGCTGCGAGTAAGGTTAAGTTCGCCGCTTGCACTTTTGAAGGGAAAGCCCTGACATGGTGGAACAACCATGTCAAGTCACTCACTCTTGTAGTGGCAAACGACATGGGTTGGGAAACTATGAAAGACTTCATGATTGAGGAGTACTACCCGAGGGGCGAGATCCAGAAGTTGGAGTAGGTATCTCTTCGAGATGGAGTTCCAGTGGGGTTAGCCTCCCTTGGTGGTCGTCACGCTTTAGGGGCGTGAATGTGCCTTTCGGGATTTTGGGTAGCCAGAGTTGGAAATTGGCGATTTCGAGGGCGAAATCATATTTAAGTGGGGGAGAATTGTAACGCCCCGTTTTAAGAGAAATTATTTATGGACCCCCGAGATCATGAGTAAGGGCGTTTCGGTCTTTTATGGGCAATGGGTTTTATTCGAGAAGGTTTCGGGACAGGGTGTGTTGCTAGAAGCGGAGGGCTTCTCGCCACCTTTTCGTGGATATAAAGTCCGTCGGAAACGGACTTAGAATAAAGGAGTTATAACACTTTGAATATAATGTCAATAATGGTCCCTAAAGGAAATATTTGACAAAGGGGTCCTAGGCATGCATGGAGTGCATGCGTGTGATTGGTTGGGTACGTACAACGTAAGCTAGGTTACGCCCAACGTAGATTGGGTAAGTGAACGCGAGTGTTGGGGGCGTACACCCATCGTACGTCCAGTGTCCAGAAACCCTAATTTTAGGGCCAACCACTATATAAGGAACAATATGGTTCCAACCCTAGCCTCCATATCTGCCCTCTTACCCTCAGAAACCCTAAGTAGCCGTTCTTCTTCCATTATTGGGGATATTTGACCTTGGGGAGCTTGGTTTGGCAAAGGAGAGCCTTGAAGAAGAAAGAAGAAGTTGTCAAGGAAGGAGTTGGGTGGCTGGAGCTCGTAGATCTGGGAAGACATCTTCTTCTGGAGCCCTTTTGAGGTATAAAGTCTCTTGCTTGACATCTATTTTTTTTGTAGATCTAGGTGTTATGAAGTTTTGATACCATTTCTTGTCCCAAAACCCCAATGTGATGCATGATGCGAGTTGGCTGAGATTAGCTGTCCTTTCAGACCTTAGGAGAGGTCTTGAGTGAGAAAAATGAGGTCCCAATGGATTTGGTTGTCTCATGAGTGATGTAGGTAGGTCTTAGTGGATTAAGACCTTGAGTTAATAGCTTTATGGATGTCCCAAGTAGTAAAGTTTGAGACTTTATGAATCCTAGGCATGTTTGGTCGATGGATCTAAAGTTTGGGCTTAAGAGCTTAAGCCATTAAGAACTTAAGAGGAGTTTTAGATCAGCGCGCGTACGCCCCGCGTAAGTTGATGTACGCCCAACGTAGTGGGTCAGTTCCCCGTTTCCAGTCCGTGAGAATTGAAGTACACCCAGCATACCAGGAGGGGTACGCCCAGTGTACTCCCTTTGTTGGGTTTTCAATCTTTGGCCTTAAGTGATTGGGCTGTTTATGGGCTAGTGGGGCTTGGGTCATGACTGAATATTATGGATGGAGTAATTTGGACCCAATAATTATTATAGACCTTGGATCTAGGCCCATTTGGTGAGGTGGACCCAATTTAGTAAATTGGCCAATATTGGGCTTTGCATGAGGATTTGGTTTTGGGTCTTGGCCCAACAAGAGGATGATGGAATTAAGGAGTGTTGTGGAAACTTGGCCTAGAAAGTCATGATGGATTCTTATGTGATGAATTTGTATGTGATAATTGGGATTCCGGGTGAATCAGCAGTCAGAGATTTGCAGGATTTCGGCAGTTGCAAGGTGAGTTTTCCTCACTGTACTCAAGGGTCTAAGGCACCAAGGCCGACCCTTTGAATTGTTGTTAGAGCTTGTTATGTTATGTGATGATACACTTGCTTGTATCCTGGTAGATAGTATAGTGATATGAGGATATGCCTTGTTAGCTTAGTATCCTAGAGAAAGGGATAGTTGTATGATGGCTAGTTCTGTGGATCAGCGCCCTGGTAGTTGGGTAGTGATTATTTATAGGCCGGTAGTTGGTCTTGCCTTATGTACGCTGGTAGGAGGTTACCTGCGGGTTATGTATGTTGAGCAGTAGAAGAGGGTATTCCATCCTGGTAGGATGATAGGGCCCTAATGTGTTGGTTCTGTAGAGTATTATGCGTTGCCTGTTATGTGTACATGCATGCTAGTGTAGATTGGCATTCCAACCCGATGGTTGTGGGCCAGGAGTATTCCATCCAGGTAGGATGACTGGACTCATAGTAGTTTGGCATTCCAACCCGATGGTTGAGGGGCCTGGGGTATTCCATCCCAAGGGATGATTGGACCCATAGTAGTTATTGTTGTACGTATAGGGGTTTGGGCATTCCAACCCGATGGTTGTGGGCCGAGAGTATCCCATCTCGATAGGATGATTGGGCTCATAGCATGTATGCATTCCAACCCGATGGTTGAGGGCAAGGGGTATTCTAACCGGAAGGTTGATTGGACCCATAGTATGATGTTCGTTGCTGTATGCGTATGTTTATGTGTGTATGGGTACTTTGGGGGAACTCACTAAGCTTTCGGGCTTACAGTTGTGGTTTATTGTTTCAGGTGCTTCAGGAGATCGTGGCAAAACGAAGGCGTGATCGTACCGCTCCTCTTGTTTTTATGATTTATGTGATATGGTTGTGGGGGAATACTCTGATGTTTAAACTATTTTGAAAACAAGATGTATGATCATAATGGTTTATGAATGAAATAAAATGTTTTAATTTGGTTGAAATTTTTGGTCGTTACAGATCCATTTGTTTTTGTGATAAGTGATACAGTTACCATGTTTGTGGCAATTAGTTGATCATGTGCTTGAACCATATGGATCAACAGTTGCTACATATGGGTTCTGTACAAATTCAGAAAGTCCTTCAATATAATACAAATATTTAGATACATACTTAATTAACTTTGTATTATATAAATTGATTTTGTTACATTCAATGACGTATATAAATAGACCCATGGAATACTTAATGTATTAGTAACAAGAAAGTATCATTTATTTAGTATAAATTAACTAAACAATAATTTTGTGAGTTGAATCAACTTAGTTTACCATATTTTCAAAAAGAATGAATGTACGAACTTACAACTTGTTTAGCTCTAGCATTCCAGTTAATAGGTGTATTGGAACTTATGTAATGAGCCCACTCACTCAAGATTGCTTTCCCAAGTATAAATGTCCATGATTCTCTCATCTTCTTCACTACACCAGCATCCCAAGGAACCACCGACTTAAGAAGTGTGTATGATTCTTCAGTCGTGTTAAGCTTATCTTTGGTTGAAATGCTATCTTTGACTAAAATAGGGATACCATGCAACCTAAAAATAACACAATGATAAAATCAAATTTTGATGTAATCTTAGTGACTTATTGGAAATTTCCCTAAAGATATTGTAGATTTCCACTTGGTATTTCATACTTCATAGACGTATGGAAGACATATGATGTTGTTCCTAAATTAGATTAAACTTGTTGTAGATGAGGGTGAATAAAATCAATCTGATAATTCTGAAATTCTAAAACATATAACAATCAAAGTAAAGTAAATGTTTTTATATTTTTTTGAACACACAAAGAAGTTATAATGTAGAATTAGAACGGGAAGGATGAAGAACACATTTCAAACTCCTTACAGAAATTGATACAATTAATGAACTTTATGACCCTCGTAATTATATGAGATGGTGTGTGGAAAATTAGTAGTAACTATCATAACCATGAAATCTTAATGAACTAGTTTTGTGTAACAATTGGTAAAAATAGGTCAAGAATCATCGCTTAAACGTCATGAAGTCCACTGTAATTAGAGTTATTGTACGTTGCAACTGTATTTTTAATAAGCAAATGAGGTTGTGTTATGCTTAATTTCTCGTGAATTAATCCATCTTGAACCCAAACTTACGTCTAATTTTCAATTCCATTTCAAAAATATTTCATCCCAAAGTGGAAGCGGTTTCGTGAAAAACTATCAAATAGTAACCATTTGAACACGAAACTCTAATTGTTGTTTAAACATGATTTCGAGTATCAGAATTTCATATGGTGTACATTTTTGGAAATCATCACGATTGACACGATTAATAGACACATATGAAACATTTTAAGAAATCAAGTTCGTTTGTTGTGAATTAAGACGGCAGGAAAATAATAACTTTATTATAGAACATGTGTATGTACATATGAGTGTATATGTCAAAATTTTATAAATACCAAATATGTATATGTCATATAATTTATAAATACCTAGTATATCTATGCCATGTATTTTTATAAAAAACAAAAAATACAAATACATGTATGATTATGTATTTTATTTATATATAACAATCTTAGTACATATATTTATATATATATGTACATGTTATGTATAATTCCAAAATACATATGAATGATATCTTTATAGATATAAAATGTATAAATCAAACCCATGTAAGATTACAACAATCAAATTCAAACTTCTCCAATACTCTATCTTCCTATATCATAAATCAATCTCTACCTCTCTTTCACTACTCTCTCTCTCTCTCTCTCTCTAACTCACATGCTATTAATCTAATGTGTACATATGGTTGCAAATATTACCTAGATATTTTGTTGTACTAACTAAATCCATGGAGAGCTCAATTTTCACCATATAAGATCACCCATATCTTGCAAGATATGACCATCTTCCTTCTTCAAACTCTACCTCACAATCTCTCTATACTCCCTTATCTCTCCATCTCTTTTTTTAGCTCTCCCCCTCTTGTGTTGCTTCACCAGAAAACAAAAGAAAATAGGAGGGGTGCCACCATTTGTTCCAACCACCTTTAACATGCCCCTCCACCTCTCTTCTTCATCAATAGCAACCCCCATACACCTCCATTGCTTTCCATTGTTCGTTGTTGTTGTTCGATGCTAAAAACAACCCATCGATAAGGCTTAAACGCTGAGAAAAAAGGCCACCAGAAGCTAGTCGGCTACCAATCCTTTTTTCACCACCATTCCAGCCCATTTCTACCACTATTTGTTTCCAATCACCACCACAAAACACCCTTTTGTCCAACCCTCTCTACCGTAAATGTAATAATATCAAATTCTTGTCATTTACTGTAATCTGTTAGATTTTAAACTCATATGCATTGGTCCTCTTGTAATGACTATGCACAAAAGTCACAAAGACTTGGCAACAGGCATTACAAAGTATTCCAATGGAAATAAATTCCATGGAAACGAAGTCTCACATTCAAAGTACATTCCTTTGAACATCCTTCTTGCATTAAGTTTTTCTAATCTTTCACCGATTTTAAGAATAACTCCCTCTTTCCATATTCCCATTTTGACTCTTACTTCTGAACAAGAGTTGCCTCTTTTCAGAATATGTCAATATGGTCCCTCTCCAAAATTTTACACCATACTTCCAACTGTCCATGAGAAACTAATCTTAGGTAAACCTTGGATTGTCCTTGACAATTGCTTAATCATTTCAGTCATATCCGATTCTCTTCCTTTTTACCTCTTAATGCCCTAGGCATTTGGAAAATTTAGAACGGATAAATATTATAGCACATGCAATCGATCCTATATCCGAAGCATACGAGACACGATTCATGATGTCTCACATAAAGACATGATACTTGACTAGTCTTTTGCTACAATAATTCTTATAATTTTCCATGTTCTCATAATTCGAATTATAAAAGGGATGTCGTAATCATAATCGAATTTTAGAATGCAAATAATGTAATCATGACTAAATTTGATTAAAATCTCACAATCTAAGCTTTTAGATTTGAAATGAAGTATAATTTGCTCTCCCTTAATTATAGCAAAACAATTTTTTCAACCCATGCAACTTCACAAATTGAAACTTTTGTTTTCTATAATTAACATTGCTAACTTGCAATATTTACCATAATTAATTATGCTCCCACTAGCATAATAATTATTATCATACCAGCATAACACTTATCCTCCCAATAGCTCTGACACGTACTCATAAATCAACTAGACTTCTAGAAATCGATGCTTCATTGACTTTCATTACCACAATTCAGATTTCTGATACAAGATGCTTCGATAAAACTTTATCTAAGCTTCTCGAAGTCATACACCTTTCCTTAGATAGCTCACATGTGTGTCTAAACAATTATGAAGAGGGATGCTGTAATCATAATGTTTAGACATTTTTCCATTCTCACAATTCAAACCATGAAGAGGGATGTCGTAATCATGATCGAATTTGAGAATACAAACATCACAATTGCTATCTCCTTAAAATCTTCTTAGTGAAAGCGTTTCCTCACCATTATTTTCATGAATCGAAGAGAAACCTTATGACACTTTGATTTTATGGTGTATGTGTTTCTATCCATGTGAATTTGTCAAAACCATGATCACAAGACAAGGTTAGTGACAAATTCAAACTCATATGGACTAAACTTGTTCAATCTTAATTTCTTGCCACCTGGCAGCACAAGGGCCTACCATTGATTCCAAGTTGTTATGCACACAATTGAGAACTCATAGAACTCGCATACATAATCAATTTTACCGGAATAGGAACAGAAACAAGAATTATGTCAGCATGATAGGTTATAAAACCTCAAGTCGTATGCTAGTGATAAACTACAAGTTTTATTATTGATTAGTTCTTGAAACTCTTTCAGGATCTTTAAGACTCCCACTGACCTCTTGACATATAAGTTTCTCTTTGTCAAATACCATTACTTGACAACAAATATTCAAGAGTTAGTGCGGATTCTTATCAAGACAAACACTTCACACAATTGGCCTTAGTTGGTCTTTGTTTTATCCAAAACATCACAACTTACCAATTTCAAATGTATAAGAGTAGAAAACATTTTACTCTTACATTTGACAAGTGTTATAAACCTTCTTTAAGATATGTCACTCAAGTTACAATCTTGGAGTATGACTCTAAGAATTGTGGAACGAAGTATGACTCGTCTTCTTGATTTAACCACTTCAACAATTCATGACTCCTCTTCTTAGCCATAAGAATGAAGTAAGATGTCCTTAGATGATCAATTGTGATATGGTTTCATAATCATTAAGATGATCATAAAACATGATACTAAAGTACTCTCCCATCTTTTTAGATTTGAGAAACTTTTATCTTTCTGCCTAATTTGATTTTTCTCATTCGTTCTGCCATACATTGAAACTTTTCCAATGTTTCAGAATTATGCTTACACTTGTAAGTATAACCATATTTACTAAACTTTAGTAAATCATGACGAATAGTCTTGTCGATCTTTATGGTGACTTTACCAGTGCACAAGAACGTGTACTCGATCCCTTAGTCCTTCATTTGACTCACAAATACATGTGAACAAGGAATTTGTCTTAATTTTCCAAAGATGAAAATTCTCATTCATCATACAATACAACTTGCATGATTCCAAGTTTATGTCCAATTGAAACTTGGGTGATGAGAATCTTTCCTTATTTGGTAAATTTTTAGACACTACCACAAATAAAAGAATCAAATTCATATTTCCAATATTGCTAGAAACATACAAACATCAATTTTTCATAAATGCCATTGCAAGGATATATAAAACAAAAACAAAATTTTATTTATTTATAAAATACGAAATTTTTTTCCTTACAATGCAATTACAAGTGAAAAACTATGCTATTACATATTTCCTATCGATCTGTGATAACTCCCACGGAGTAGCTCAAAAATCCGATCTTCGAACCATGCGTTTGAAATCCATCTTCGCGGTCAGATTTAGCATACTCTTCTTTTAAGCTTCCTTCCCTTTGCTTGATCCTGCCAAAACTCAAAATGCAACCTAGTTACATTATGTATTAAGAATCAACAATTAGAAACTTAACAGAGTTAGATAGTGGACTTACCTAAAGCAGAGCCATACATTTTGACTAAAGTTCTCAGGTAGTCAGGGCAACTTCAATTCTAATGTCCCTTTCTTTGGCAATAGAAACATACAGGCTCATTCGGTACAATCTTAGTACTGTTCTTTCTCTTATGATTAACATTTTTGATCATGGCCAATTCCTTTCCTTTAGGAGAAGGAATCATTTCTGGGATGTCCATGTTAGCTTGAGAGGCAGACCTTCCAATCAAATTTGTTTGACCATTGCGCCAAATCATTGCTGATTCAGCAACAATTAGCAAATAAGTAAGATCTATTAGGGTCATGTTGTGATCTGTCACATAGTAGTCTTTAATGAACTCACTATATGACTCAGGAAGTGACTGAAGAACCCAGTCAGTAGCCAACTTCCTTGGGAAAACGACACCCAACACTCTCAGCCTATCAATGTGTGCCTTCATCTCTAAGACATGTGCACACACTGGCCTTCCATCTTCATGTTTCATTACAAGTAGGGCTTGAGTGACCTTGAATTTTTCAAGTATTCGAGCTTGTGGGTCAAGGAGAATAATTGGAGGAGGTGGAGGAAGAGAAGTATGATTTCCATGATCCAATCACGGGACATCATCTTCATTAGGAAAGCTTGTTCCAAGGGATTTGGGAAGATCATAGTTGTCTAATCTAGACATCTACAATGGGAGAAATTCAAGTTTGTTTATTTAAGTGCTTAATATAACACCCAATATGAAATATTAAGGCTAGGAGCCAACACAATATTTTATAACTTGGAAGACGGATGCCGTAATCCAAGCTATAAAATATTTGAAGGTAGGCGAATGACGATTCACCAATTTCCACCATGAAAACGAAATAGGTATTAGGTTTTAATTGGATTGAAACTCCTAGATCTTTTGAGATTCATTGAACTTTTCAATGGTATGTTTAAATCTCGATTGTGCCCTCTCAAGTTTGTGACTGGGATGTTGAGGATCATAAACAAGGTGTGAATGACCATGCAAATTAACTTGGTACCCTTAACTTTATCACCTAATCGATGTGCCGGTTAACCACATGTGCTCCACCAATCTATGATAAACATTAAGTTACCCTTTGCCACTCTTACTAGTCCATGTTAGTGTGCCGGTTAACCACACATACTCCACCAACGACTTGGTAAGGTACAAAGTGTAATTTCATGGGTTAGCACCATATTCACATTTTCCTAAAGTAACTAAGATTGGGAATTTATAACTGTTTAGTTACTTTATATTTATCATTATTCTTTTAATGAAGGGAGAATTAGAGTCATATCATACCCGTTCGGCTAACGACCATCTACCAGTCAAGGAAATAGTGGGTGAGAGTGGACACCCATTAAACTGTCATTTTATAGGCAGTAACCTTATAACACCCCCCCCCCCCCCTTATAGACTGGCTTCATGAATGAGGCCTACTAACAGTAAGATTGACTTTTACTCTTATACATATATATATATATATATATATATATATATATATATATATATATTAAACCTATAATATTATAATAGTATAAGGGTTGAACTTTAAACTATTTAAAATTCTAGGGTTTGGAACTAAAGTATTCAAAAGTGTAACTTTACAAATTCCAAAACTTGAGGGCAAGTTTTGAACAATTCAAAAAACTTTTGGATTCTATAACATATAAGTTTAATATGGCTTTTAATGACAAGACTCTTGAAAATCCATAACTTGAGGACAAGTTTTGGATGTAATAAAAGAATTTATGGAAAAAACTATTCAAAAACATAACTCATGACCTTTTAAAGACTCATCAACAAGAAAGACTTTTGGTTTTCCATAACTCGAGGACAAGTTATGGAATCCATTAAAGGTCATTTAGATCATCTAATAAACAAAACAAACATGTCAATAAAAACTATGATCTAGATTAAACTCATATGAACAAGAAAATTCAAATCAAACAATCTTCATGTAATTAGCCTAACCATTAAACTAATACAAAACATGAAACTTTTGAAAATTATCTTTTGAATTGGATTAGAATGATCATTACCACATCAAAAACAGGTTTATAAGTTCAAAAACAGCTTAGGGTAATGATTCTACTCCAATTCCTGCCTTAAAAGTCGAAAATCTGCGCTCTGGGCCTCCAACTCGTCGAGTATGTGAATAAACTCAGCGAGTTGGTCAAATTTTGCCTTAGACTCGGCGATTCCACCAGTGGACTCGAAGAGTCCACTGTTCAGAAATCCAGTTTTTCGATTTTTTCAGCAATTGCATCAAGTATAATTGAAAACCAAGCCCAGGCTCTGATACCATTGATGGGTTTTGAGCATTCTAACACTCCAATGGTGTGCATGTAACCCTATGTGCCTTGATTCTATGTTTTCACTATTATACATACAAATATACAAAATTCCAAAGCATCATCCTAACTAGCATATTATGGAGCAACTATACTACAAAAGTCTAGTTAGATGAGATACCTTTTGATGGAGCTTGAAGTCTTGAACCTTTAAGAGCTTAGCCCCAATAGCGTGGAAGCCTCAAATGGAATCAGACAACACCACCAAAAAATGGAATAACTTGAGAAGAAGGTTACTTTGGTTCTCCCTATGAAATCGGCCTTAGCCCTCACTATGTGTATCCACTAGTGCCATTTCATGAACCATGGGATCCTTTATATAGTGTGGCTTATTAGGGTTACACCATGTAAACCCTAATGTGCATGAATTTCCATTTCCTTCATGAACCATGGGTTTTAACCTCCATGGAGTATCCATGGGTTACCACATGGGTTAAGCCCAACATGAAGGACAATGGATCACAAGCCCACAAATATAAGAATGAATGATTTACATAATCAATCTCCATATATTTAATTAGTCTCTTTTGATCACAAAATTAATTCCAAATTAATTCTTGATCAATACTAATTAAATAATATGATTTCATATTAATATATTAGAAATTACAATATATTAATATAAATCATAAATAACCTTTTTTCTCACTTGTCTCTCCAATTGTTCTGATGCCATGCAACCCAAATGGACCATGCTACTCTCGGGTCGAGTACATACCAATAATAGTTATGGTCTTAGACATCTAATCCAACAAGATCAACATGTTTTCTACCAACAACCAAGGGTTGTTGAGCCGATATGGTCGAGTTTGGGTACCAAATTTTGATGGGGCCAGGCAGGTTGTGCTGGAGGAGTCACACAAATCTAGATTTTCGATACACCCTAGAGCCACCAAGATGTATCGGGATTTGAACCTTAGTTATTGGTGGTCATGAATGAAGAGAGAGATAGCTTAGTATGTTGAGAGGTGCTTGACCTGTTGAATGGTTAAGGTTGAGCACCAAAGGCGTTCCCATGTGGAAATGGGAACATATTACTATGGATTTCATAACCAAGTTACCTTCGACGACTAAGGGATTTGACGCGGTATGAGTTATTGAGAACTGTCTGACCAAGAACGCCCATTTTCTAGCCATTCGATAGAGTTCTTCGGCCGAGAAATTGGCCGATTTATATATGCGCAAGATTGTTGTTTGGCATAGTATTTCGGTGTCCATTGTATTTGATTGAGATGTTCAGTTAACATCTCGTTTTTGGCAGAAGTTCCATGAAGAACTGGGTACGAGGTTGCATCTTAGCACTGCTTATTATTTACAGACTGACGGCCAGAGTGGGAGGACCATTTAGACACTCGAAGACATGTTAAGAGCCTGTGTTATAGAATTCGATGGGAGTTGGGACTCCTACCTTCCCTTAGTTGAGTTTTCATTCAAGATTCTATATGAAGGAAGTGGCGTACCCCAATTTGTTGGGGAGAGATTGGTCATAGAGTCATGGGAAAGACTGAGGTAATCCTTCAGATGACAAAGATTATTCAATGGATTAGGAAAAGACTTCAGATAACTCTGAGTCGGCAGAAGAGTTACACCGACAAACATCATCCGGGTTGGATTTCCAGGTTGGCGACATGCTCTTGCTGAAGGTATCAACTTGGAAGGGTGTAATACGTATGAAATACACATTCGGTTATCGTGTTATGTAATTTAAAAGTAAATAATTTAATGAAATATTATATGATTTTGAGCGTTGAGTTCTAACAGATAGTTTTTACTAGAAATGAAGTAAAAATATGTTTAGAATCACTCGGAAAATATTGAAAGTCTTATGAGATTCCAATCAAAAGTCAAATATTGAAAATTAACGAAAATATAGAGTTGAAAATAAGTAAAATTATATTATTTAAAGTTGTAAATAATATCATTAGAAACACTTAGGCGAAAACCTCATCGAAATTCGAGTTATAACGAAGAAGTTATGACTTATTGAAGTTTCGTGACAGAACCGGCACGACGATGTATGACGTAAAAAGTGAGTTTTTGATAAACTACTTTTTAGCTTTAGTGATCTAAACGAAAGTCATAGTATTTGTTAAACTGAGAATTTTTATAAAAAGAACGTCCAAATCTAACTTCGTATGAGGATGTTATGATTTTTCTAAGTTGCGGAATAACAGTAGACAGCTAAAAACTCGAAATAAATTGCGAGTGATTTTTAGCTGACGCAACCTAAACGAGAATCGAAGGTCTCGTCAATAGTAGTACAACGGTAAAAAGACAGATGAAAACGGACATCGGATGAAGAAGTTATGAATTTTTAACGGGCTTTTCATGTCCTGGCCCGTTAAAAATATAATATTAAAAATGAAGTCTAAATTAGCCAACAGAGTTTAAAAAAAAGTTGTAGAGTATAATCTCATCTATGCGTGGATATAAAGAACATCAAAAATGGAGATCCTACGCAAAAGATATGAATTTTTGAAGTTTTTAAATAAAAATAAATGAAAATTCGAAGCCTTATCCAAGGAGGTACGCCCCGCATATAGGCTTACGCCTAGCGTTCGCATCGCAGGACCTCGGATTGACCACGTCTCCAATCTTCTCAAGATGGCCACGTAGCAGAAACGTCCGAGCCATGTTCCCTCCCTTCCGAGAATCGGACATGTAGCCTCGTATGCCCCACGTACAGCGAGACTACGCCCCTCGTAGTGAGCTGTTTCGGAC
Organism: Lactuca serriola; assembly: GCF_051521515.1. Classification (NCBI taxonomy): domain Eukaryota; kingdom Viridiplantae; phylum Streptophyta; class Magnoliopsida; order Asterales; family Asteraceae; genus Lactuca; species Lactuca serriola. Next base: position 300,783,126 of record NC_136412.1, read on the forward strand.
CCTATAAAATGGATGCGAGGCTGCCCGTATTTTGGTTGCCATTTTCAATCTCCTTCACTCTAAAAACCCTCTCTAGCCACTTTTAACCCCCCAAAGCCCCGATATCATTCCCGACACCCGAAGCAAGCCCCGACGCTCCGAAGTTCCCGAGAAAATTATATTTTCAAGTCGAAACTCTGCCCAAGTAAGGTCGGTTTTCAATTAAAATCCCCAGTTTTGTCACAGAAAGTCATATTCAGAGCCGAAGTGCTACCCAAATTATCATTTATTCCTTCGGTTATTTCACGGTGAGTTTAATATATAGGAACAATTGTATGTTATGTGTTATATGTGCTATGTGCTTTTCTGTGTTATCATCTTGTGTTATTATTTCTGCTATTATGGTAGCAAAGTTGTACCTTTGACCATGTGATCAGTTAAAGGAATTAGATTCACAATGGTACTAGTATGTAGCCTATGGCCATGTAGAGCATGTCTCGTAAGAGAGTGACTTCTATTCTATGGCATTGGCAGAAGGTTAGATAGGGTTAAAAGCATGAAATCTACCAAAATGTTTAATCAGAAAGTGTATGTCTTCTGTGCCATTTGGGCCGAAGCTTTATTGATGTATATCAAGTATTGAAATTATTATGTCTCATTGATTGATATGGAAAGCTTGTCGCATGATTCACATATGCCTTTGTTGTTCCTTGTTCCCTTTGCTTCTGCCATATTAAAGTATATATATGGCATAATGTTATATTGTATCTATTATTGAACTCACTAAGCATCACTGCTTACCCCTCTCAATGTTTTACAATTGCAGGAAATGAGAATCCAGTATAGTCATATACTGTTGGAAATTTTAGAATAGTTTATACTATTACTTTTGTACTTGAGTTTACACATGTATAAAACTATAATATCCTAGGTAGTTATGTAATAGATATAACACTTTGTAGTATACGAAAAACTTATTTGGTTTGTATCCAGCATTTTGTAATCACACTATCAATATAAAATATTATTTATAAATATGCATGTAGCATGTTTTGGAGTATCTATATTGTGTAGTATGAAAGTTTGGGTCATTCAAAAATACGAAAGTTAGGATCTTTCTATCATGGTATCAGAGCGGTAGTTTAAGTGAACTAAATACCACAAATTTGTATTTAGACTTAAACCGTCGGAAGTTCAATATATGAACGGATTCATTGTAAGTATATGGATACAAACCATAGGAAACATTTAAGTAAAAGTATTAGGTAGTAATAAATCCTAATATTCTAAAATACTATGTTGCTTCGAATTTTCAGAAGAATGGTTGAACAGGAAGGTAGCCATACACTAGAAGTGGGTGGAGATCCTCGTCCTAAGGAAGTAAATACTCCAGTATCCCCTCGTGAGGAGCGATTCTTGGGTAAACTTACTGGTATTATTTGGCAGACTCTCGAAGAACACAAGAAGAATGGTGATAAAGGCAAAGAAAAAGCCATCGGAGAATCTTCAAAAGGAGAGGCGAAACGTCCCTCGTTCAAAGATTTCAAGAATAGTGGTGCTACAGAGTTTTCTGGTGTCCTTAATCCCATAGTTGTTCGAACTTGGATGCAAAACATAGAGAAGGTATTTTGTATCTCTCATGTGGATAACGAAGACAAGACTAATTATGCCTCTGGAATGCTCGTCGAACAAGCCTTAGTCTAGTGGGAAGCAACATATGAAGCTCTCAACGAGTATGACCAGGAGAATTTATCCTGGGAGACGTTCAAAACTCGTTTTCTAGGGAAGTATTGTCCTCTAGACATGAGGAGAAGATTTGAGAAAGAGTTTCTTGAGATTAAGCAAGAAGGAATGACAGTGAATGAGTATGAAACTCAATTCAATCAAAGAGCACGGTTTGCTGCAAAGTATATCCCAACTGAAGACGATAAAATTCAAGTATTATTGGATGGACTGCGGTATGAAATATGCGATTTCGTAGCTAATTGGGATGTTCTTTCCTTTGAAAAAGTTGTTGAGTATGCTCGAAAGCGTGAGCATGACTTCAACCAACTCAATCCGTTCAATCTGAACCTAGCCAACAATTGCAATCTCAGAGCGCCTTTCGTGGTCACGATAGATCACAATATTTTTCTATTCAGTCGCCATCATGTCACATTTGTGGAAAGAATCATCCGGGCCAATGCAGAATAGAAAATGAATCTGTGGTCTGCTGTGGATGTGGAGAATCGGGTCACATAAAGCCAGCTTGCCCAAGGAAGGATGTTACTGTTGGATATAGTGTCTAAGCCCATAACTATATTTGGTATGTACTTGACCCGACCCGGCATGGTCCATTTGGGTTGCACTTCACCCGAACAATTTATGGGTAATATTTGAGAATAGTACAAGTTATGATTTATTAATATATTATAAGTTCTAATATATTAATATAAGATCATATTATTTAATTAGTAGTGATCTATAATTAATCTAGGATTAATTTAGTGATCAAAGATATTACTAATTAAATATGGGCTTCTATATTTATATAGTGTGGGCTTATGCTTATTTGGAATGGGCTAGGCTTGGATGGAGAAGTCCATGGATACTCCATGGAGCTTTAACCCATGGATCTCATGGAAATGAAGAGACATGGGTATTAGGGTTTACATGGATGTAACCCTAATCCACCACACTATATAAAGGAGGCTTTGGCTCTTGAAATCATACTAGTTGACACATGTTGAGGTGAGGGCCGATTTCAAGAGAAGTGTGACTATTCTCTCAAAGTTCCAAGTTTGTGGTGATTTGTGACTTTCATTTGAGGCATCCACATTATTGGTGCTAGGCTCTAAAACTCCAAGGAATCAACTACAACTACAAGGTAAGTGTTTCTACTAGCTTTATTTGATTCAAGTTCCCCATGCCATGCTAGTTAGGATATAAGCCTTGGAAAAATAATTATTTGCATGTATCTTAGACAAACATAGATCCAAGGTTTATTAGGGTTGCATGTACACTTAGGAAGTGTTAGAATGCTCAAAACCCATCAGTGGTATCAGAGCCTAGGCTTGTTTGTTTGATACTTGTTGCAATATGCTTGAAAAAAGTCGAAATCTTGTTGTCTGACTGATGGACTCGCCGACTCCATGGGGGGACTCGCCGAGTCCACTTGTATCTTCAACCTACTCGCCGAGTAGGTTCATGCACTCGGCGAGTAGGGTCGACAGAGTGCAGTTTTTCGACTTTAGTTGCTGGAAATGGATTAGAAACATTACCCTAAACTGTTTTGGTACTTGAAAACTTGTTTTAGAAGGTGTAATGTCTTTTCTAACTCATTTACAACAACTAGTTATCAAAATTACAAATATTAAGTGTGATTTTGATATATGAAAGTGTTCATGTTCATGATCTTGTTCTTATGATGTTTAGATGATCATAGGAATTATTTGTAACCTATGTGGTAGATTAATTCTTGATCATAATGTTATTTAATGGAGTCCATAACTTGTCCTCAAGTTATGGAAAACCAAAAGTCTCTTGGATTGAGAACCATTAAAAGAACACAAGAGTTAGAAAAGTGAAGAGTCTTCATTTTATTACTCTATTAAACTCATAAGTTACAAGATATGAAAAGTTTTGAAAGTTTACAAAACTTGCCCTCAAGTTTTGGAACAAGTAAACTCAAGTTAAAACTTTAGTTCCAACCCTTAGAATTTTAAAAGTTAAAATTCAACCCTTATACTTATATTATTATGATTTAATAATTATATATATATATATATATATATATATATATATGTATGTATAAGAACAAAGTCGTCTTACCGCTAGTACGCCTCATTCACGAAGCCGGTCTATAAGGTGGGTATAAGGTTGTTGCCTATAAAATGGTGACTTAATGGGTGTCCACTCTCACCCACCGCTTGCTTGACTGGTGGAGGGTCGTTAGCCGAACGGGTAAGACAAGGACTTATAAATTCTCATTCAAAGTATGATGAATATTATAAAGTAACTAAATGTTTTATTAAATTCCCAATCTTAGTTACTTTAGGAAAAATGTGAATAAGGTGCTAATCCATGAAATCACACTTTACACTTTGATTAAGTCGTTGGTGGAGCGTGTGTGGTTAACCGGCACACTAACTTGGACTTAACAAGGTAGGTAAAGGGTGACTTAGGGTTTATTATAGTATCGATGGAGCGTGTGTGGTTTACCGGCACATCGATTGAGTGATAAACCTTAAGGGTACCAAGTGATTTGCATGGTTACTTCACACCTCGTTTTGTGATCCTCGGCATCCCAGTCACAAAACTTGGAGGGCACACTCGAGATTGAAACATGCCTTTGAAAAGTTCATTGAATCTCAAAGAATCTAGGAATTTCTAAGAACCAATCAAAAACCTAATATTTAAACATTTCAGTTTTCGTGGTGGAAATTGGTGAATCGTCATTCACCTACCTTTCAAATATGGTATAGCTTAGATTACGACATACCTCTTCTAAGTTATATTATATTGTGATTGGATCCTAGCCTTAATATTACATTTGGGTGTTTTATTAAGGACTCTCTTATATCTAAACTAATCTTGTTCGCTTCTTTTCAGATGTCTTCAAACAATGCTGCTTCTGGCTCTAATCCTAATGGCTCCTTTACCCTTATGAACTTGTGTGGGAAAGTCACCTTTGATGGATCCAACTTCAATGAGTGGATCAGGAACATCAGGATGATTACCCGCTACGAGGACAAAGAATATGTCCTTGACAAGGAGCTTAAGGAGATTGATGAGACCACTGCAAATCCTTAGGAGATCGTTGAATTTCGGGTACATGAAAGGGATGCTACGAAAGTGGCGTGCATCATGATGGCCACGATGACAGCGGAACTCCAAAAGTCTTATGAGGATTTCTACCCTTATGAAATGCACCAAGATTTGATGGAAAGATACCATCAAAGTGCAAGACAAGAGAGATATGAAATCATCTGCTCCATGATAACAACCATGATAAAGGACGGGGAATCCGTCACGAGCCACATGCAGAAAATGCAAAGGTATATGGATCGTTTGCTGAAGCTTAATGTGAACTTCCCTGAGGATCTTGCAATAGATATCATTTTGCACTCCTTACCATCGTGCTATGATCAATTCCGCATGACATATCACATGAATAAGGAAGAGGTCACACTCAGCAAACTTCAGGGACTTCTCAAGAACGCAGAATCAGGTCTTAAGGGGAAGTCGGTTGCTATCACTCCTACTCCAAACTCAACTCCGGTTTTGGCAATTGGGAAAAATCGATGGAGGAAGAGAAAGAGATCCTCGAAGGGTACCAAGGCTCGGACCCTTGATGGATCTTCTTCAAGTGGAACCAAGAAAGGTTTCGTCACTCCTTCTTTTGACCCAAAAGAGGCTGAATGCTTCTATTGTCATGAAAAATCTCATTGGAAGCGGAACTGCCCAAAGTACCAGCAGGATGTGAAGGATGGGAAAGTCAAACCCAACCATGCAGGTACTTACACTATCATTTCTAATAACTCACCCCATTCTAAATCTTGGGTCCTTGATACCGGTTGTGGTATTCATATTTGTTATGACTTGCAGGGACTAAGAAGAAGTGAGAATGTGGAGCAAGGAAGAATAAACTTGATCATGGGGAATAGGAAAGCTTCACCTGTTACCAAGATTGGAGTTTATACTTTATCACTAAGTAGTGGGTTTAATTTAGATTTGAATAAATGTTGTTACTCGCCAGGAATGGCAAGAAATATTATTTCCTTTCATGCTTTGTACAAACAAGGGTTTACCTTTTCATTTAATAATGAAGTTGGTTCTATAGATGTTTTCTATAATAATGTTTTTTATTTTAAAGCATTACCTTGTGATGGTGTGTATGAAGCTGTATCTGTTGTAGATAACTTAGGAAATAATGTTTTGTGTATTGATTCTACTAATAATAATAACTTGGATAAAGCATCATTATGGCATTGTCGTCTTGGACATATAAGCAAGAAACGCATAGGCCAAATCCAAAAGGATGGAGTCTTGGAGTCGTTTGATCTAAAGTCAGATGATAGTTGCGAATCATGCTTACTTGGAAAAATGACAAAGTCACCCTTCACAGGCTCGTGTGAGAGGCGTGAAGGTTTGTTGGACCTTGTACACACAGATGTGTGTGGACCATTCAAACATGCCACAAGGAATGCTAATCGTTATTATTTGACTTTTACTGATGATTACAGTAGATATGGATATGTCTACTTAATCAAGCATAAGTCAAAGACTTTCGAGAGGTTTAAGGAATTTAAACAGGAAGTCGAGAATCAATTGGGTAGGAACATTAAGATGCTTCGATCCGATCGAGGAGGTGAGTATCTTAGTTCAGAGTTCCTCGACTATCTTAGGGAATGTGGGATTGTCTCACAATTGACACCTCCCAGGACACCACAGTTGAATGGTGTGGCTGAGAGACGTAATCGAACCTTGTTGGATATGGTTCGTTCCATGATGAGTCGAGCTACGCTACCAATCTCATTCTGGGGGTATGCCTTAGAGACTGCCGCCCATATTCTTAATCTTGTCCCTACAAAGAAAGTTGCCAAAACTCCTCACGAGATGTGGACTGGAAAAGTACCTAAGCTAGACCACATCAAGATTTGGGGTTGTGAGGCTTTCGTGAGACGCGAGACTCGTGATAAGCTCGAACCTCGAAGCGAGAGGTGTATTTTCATCGGCTACCCACAGCAACCCTTTGGTTATCTCTTCTACAGACCTAGTGACAATGTGGTCTTTGTAGCAAGAAGAGGAGTCTTTAGAGAGAGAGAATTTATAAGCCAAGGAGATAGTGGGAGGCAAATTGATCTTGAAGAAATTCAAGAATCAAGCGGTGAAGGAACTTCGAACACTAGCCCTCAACTTGAGGAGGAAACTCCTGTTGAGCCAGTTGATGTGCCTGTACCTCTGAGGCGTTCCACGAGAGTTAGGAATGCACCTGAGCATTACTATGGTTTCCATATTACTGCGGAAGGTGAGACACTTATTAGTGATGAGACACTAGTAGGTCTGGATGAACCTAACAGCTACACGGAAGCCATGGCAGGCCCTGAGGCTGCTAAATGGAAAGAGGCCATGGATAGCGAGATACAATCCATGTATGACAATCAAGTTTGGAACTTGGTTGAGAATGTACCAGGTCGTAAGACTGTAGGGTGCAAATGGATCTTCAAGAAGAAGACCGACATGGATGGTAAAGTACACACTTATAAGGCGAGACTGGTTGCAAAGGGCTTCTCTCAAATTCCTGGAGTGGACTATGATGGGACCTTTTCTCCAGTAGCCAAGATTAAGTCTATTCGGGTTCTGTTAGCCATAGCTGCATTTCATGACTATGAAATATGGCAAATGGATGTCAAAACCGCTTTCCTTAATGGAAAGTTGGTTGAAGATGTTTACATGAGTCAGCCAGAGGGTTTTGTCAGCGACGAGTACCCTAATAGAGTGTGTAAACTCGAGAAATCCATTTATGGATTGAAACAGGCACCTCGCAGGTGGAATCTTTTCTTTGATGAGAAAGTCAAGGAATTTGGCTTTTCGAGGAGTGAAGATGAATCTTGCGTCTATATCAAGGCTAGTGGGAGCATAGTCAGTTTTTTGGTACTGTATGTGGATGACATACTACTCATAGGAAATGACATCCCAACCCTGCAGGAAGTAAAGTCCTGGCTTGGGAAGTGTTTCGCTATGAAGGACCTTGGTGAAGCTGCCTATATCCTAGGGATAAAGATTTTGAGAAACAGGAGTAAAAGACTAATTGGACTTAGTCAAAGTACCTACTTGGACAAAGTGTTGAAAAGATTCAACATGCATAACTCCAAGAAAGGTGAGTTACCCATTCAGTGTAACGCTAGATTGAGTAAGACACAAAGCCCTAGTACTGAGGCTGAGATAGCAAAAATGAGTCGATTTCCTTATGCTTCAGCTGTAGGATCGATCATGTATGCTATGACGTGTACTCGACCTGATGTAGCCTTTGCTTTGAGCATGGTTAGCAGGTATCAGGCGAACCCTGGAAAGGAACACTGGACTGCGGTAAAGAATATCCTCAAGTACCTGCAAAGGACTAAGGACTGGGTCCTTACCTTCGGTGGGAGTGATGACTTGAGAGTTGTAGGGTATAGTGATGCTAGCTTCCAGACTGATAGGGATAATTTCCACTCTCAGTCAGGCTGGGTCTTTACCCTAAACGGAGGAGCAATTTCTTGGAAGAGTTCCAAGCAGGAGACAGTGGCTGATTCCACTTGTGAATCAGAGTATATAGCAGCAAGCGAGGCAGCAAAGGAGGCGATATGGCTAAAGAACTTCATCGAAGACCTTGGAGTTGTACCAGCTATAAAAGAGCCAATGGAGATTTTCTGTGACAGCAATAGTGCGGTTGCCTTAGCAAAGGAACCCAGGGATCACGGGAGATCCAGACACATCGACAGAAAATACCATTTTATCAGACATCGGATAGAAGAAGGACTCCTCGTGGCGAAGAGGGTATCATCGGATGAGAACCCAGCAGATCCCCTCACGAAGGGACTGGCTCGGGTTAAGCATCTCTAGCATGCTCGGAGCATAGGGCTGAAGGATGATATTAGATTTAGTAGTTAGATAACCCAGAAATTTGTAAAGTGTAATTGACATTAGATGATGAATAAAAGGTGTTTTATTTATGAGTAAAGTATTGCTATCTCTTGTCGATCGTTTACTATATTTCTTTTGCATGTTTTGACTTCCAGAATAATTTTGTTTGGTATAACATATTATTCAAACCTCCACAGTCGGTCATATGTCGGAAGTAGGTATGAATCAAGACTGTCATGATGGGTTGTAGAGGTCTAAGGTGTTGGACAAGGCTACAACAATCATGAGTGCTCATAAGTTCTGAGTATTGGACTCAACCCACGCTCACTAGAATCACTTCATGGAATTTTATCTCGAGTGATCGTGAGACGGTAATAACATATAAGTCTTCAAACCTAGAGATATGATTTGTTACTTACGAGTTGGTTATGCATTGATTGTACGTAAACGCATTGGTAACTCGATGTTATAAAACGTGCCTTTGTGTGTAATTCAATGAGTGGTAGAACAAACATATGAGTCGAAGTTTATCTGTTCCTTCTTGGATTAGAAGCTGATATCTGGGCCCCTCGATGATTTTGTTTTGACCTATGTACCGGGCCCGGTCAGAACTAAATTGCTGTGTTCAGTTGAGTTCTACGTCAAACAAATCGGAAATCGGGAAACAAATGTTGGACAATAAGCAAGACAATGTTCCATGTATTTTTCCGGCTGATATCTAGAACAGAGGATTATATGATCACTTATCTAAATGGCGCGTTCTAGTTCAACAGAGTTTAAAGAGCTACGATTGCTGATCGGTTCCTGAAGTTATACTTGCAAATATAGTTACTAGACTTATCCAAGTGGGAGACTGTTGGATATAGTGTCTAAGCCCATAACTATATTTGGTATGTACTTGACCCGACTCGGCATGGTCCATTTGGGTTGCACTTCACCCGAACAATTTATGGATAATATTTGAGAATAGTACAAGTTATGATTTATTAATATATTATAAGTTCTAATATATTAATATAAGATCATATTATTTAATTAGTAGTGATCTATAATTAATCTAGGATTAATTTAGTGATCAAAGATATTACTAATTAAATATGGGCTTCTATATTTATATAGTGTGGGCTTATGCTTATTTGGAATGGGCTAGGCTTGGATGGAGAAGTCCATGGATACTCCATGGAGCTTTAACCCATGGATCTCATGGAAATGAAGAGACATGGGTATTAGGGTTTACATGGATGTAACCCTAATCCACCACACTATATAAAGGAGGCTTTGGCTCTTGAAATCATACTAGTTGACACATGTTGAGGTGAGGGCCGATTTCAAGAGAAGTGTGACTATTCTCTCAAAGTTCCAAGTTTGTGGTGATTTGTGACTTTCATTTGAGGCATCCACATTATTGGTGCTAGGCTCTAAAACTCCAAGGAATCAACTACAACTACAAGGTAAGTGTTTCTACTAGCTTTATTTGATTCAAGTTCCCCATGCCATGCTAGTTAGGATATAAGCCTTGGAAAAATAATTATTTGCATGTATCTTAGACAAACATAGATCCAAGGTTTATTAGGGTTGCATGTACACTTAGGAAGTGTTAGAATGCTCAAAACCCATCAGTTACTTGTTATGCATGTGGTATTATTGGCCACAAGAAGCGTTTTTGCCCTACTCTTACTAGTCAAATGGCGGGAAGTCAAGCTTCCGTCCAACAACCAAAGAATACTCCAACTAAAAAGGAGGAGGTGCCAAAAGCTAAGGGTCATGCATTCCAGATTACCACATAGGAGGCACGCGAAGACTCGAATGTTGTGATGGGTACATTTCTTGTCAAATTTATACCTGCTCACATCTTATTTGACTCTGGTGCCTCAGATTCTTTTGAGTCTCATGAATTTGTGCATTCTTTTCAAATTGCTTGTTTATATTGCTATTACTTGAGAAAGTTTAAGGTCTGTTGCCGACCTTGGTCTGGAAGAGGAAATTTTATGTATTCCAGATTCTAAAATTTCCGTGTTATAATTGATAAGAAACTTTTCAAAGTGTTAAAAAGACTTATGATAGTTGACATCGATAATTTCATAGATAAACGATCGAAGGATATCGTAAAATAATATTTAATTAGGTGATATCGTAAATAGTGTATTAATACCTATAGAGTGGTATTGTACATTTAAAGTATGTTTGATGAAATAATAACATCTTTGGAAGTAAAATTTCTATCGACCTATGAAAAAGTATTAGAATATGCTAGATCGAGCATATGCATGAGAAGAATCCTAGAAGACAAGTATAGGAAATCCAAGATATGTTTGATAGAAACGCGAAATACCCAGTTGAGTCTAGGAGAAATTGTCATATGGACTTGTTTGAACACATTCATGTGTGATAAGTTCCTTTGTAAAATTTTTTGATATGGTGATTTGGGGACTGCGAGACAATTCTTGGAACGAGTATGAGTAGGTGTGAATGGTAGTAAAGGCCTATACTACCGAAAGCACAAGACTCACACTTGAATCAGAGAAAGTCATAAGGTTACCAAGAAACTAGAAATTGATTCTGTTTTTGTTCGAATATGTCATTACCTTCGTTTCAGTGATGACTACGAAAATGATTTTCGTTCAGACCTTAGTGGTCATAAATAATCGAATCCGACTAATATAGATCTGTGAGATGAATTGATTGGTTCAGAGAACCATGTCTTGTGTAGCGATGAAACTTTAGTTGGAAGATTGAAGAAGGAGATGGTCGAGGTAGTCAATAAAAGTATAACAACTTTCATTGAAGATTAAGCAACTATTAGCTAGAAATGCTACTAGTTATGAAGATATTATATCACATTAGAACACGAAGGAAGGTTTCTTCTATGATAGTGTTTGACTAATAGAAATAAGAGTATGATTTTTTGTGTTATGAAATCAAAGGTCATTAGAATATGACCATTCGAATTGTCGTTGTAGCAAAAGTGAAGACTTTATATTGGGTTGAGTCTATAACCCAAATTCATGAAGGAGTAAGAGTATGCAATGAGAATTGATTTCTCTTTAACTCAGAGATTAGGATCAAGGCCCAAATTATACTTGGGAATATAAGAATGAGATAAGAGCGAGATATCTCCAGTTATTTAAATCGTTGTGATTTCGGGGACGAAATCCTCAAAGGAGGAGGTATTTGTAACATACACGTTCGGTTATCATGTTATGTAATTTTAAAAGTACATAATATTATGAAATATTATATGATTTTGAGCATTGAGTTCTAACCTATAGTTTTTACTAGAAATGAAGTAAAACTATGTTTAGAATCACTCGGAAAATATTGGAAGTCTTATGAGATTTCAATCAAAAGTCAAATATTGAAAATTAACGCAAAAATAAAGTTGAAAATAAGTAAAATTATATTATTGAAAGTTGTAAAGAATATCATTAGAAACATTTAGGCGAAACCTCAACGAAATCCGAGTTATAACGAAGAACTTATGACTAATTGAAGTTTCGTGACAAAACCGGCACGACGATGTATGACGTAAAAAGTAAGTTTTTGATAAACTACTTTATAGCTTTAGTGATCTAAAAGAAAGTCATAGTATTCGTTAAACCAATAATTTTTATAAAAAGAACGTCTAAATCTGACTTCGTATGAGGAAGTTATGATTTTTCTAAGTTGCGGAATAACAGTAGACAGCTAAAAACTCGAACATAACATGATGAACCTGACACCCGACAGGCTCCAAAGTGCTGCCGGCTGCACTTGGCATAGCGTCCCCGACCCTGCTAGCCATTTCTAGGAGGATTGGAGGTCTTAGGCTTATTAGCCTGACCCACAACCGTTTGAACCTACTCCGGCTTCCGCTTCATGTAGAGCTCTAACTCAAATTCTCGTTTCTGGGCCTTCTCCACCATATCATCCAGGGTCTTGCATCCTAAAAAACTCACAAACTCTCGGATTTCATCTCTCAGCAGGGAATGATATTTGGTCTTCTTCATCCCCTCATCCACAACGTACTGCGGAACCAATAGTGCCCTCTCCTGAAACTTGGCGGTGATCTCCGCCATAGTCTCTGTAGTCTGCTGCAAATCCTGGAACTCTCTCACCAGATGTTGTACCTCAATCGACGGTACAAACTCCTGATCAAACCTCCTCACAAGTCATCTCAACCACACCTGCTGATGCCACCTTGCAGGTAACCTCCTCCTACCAGTCTTGTGCTCGGTCCCTCAACATACAAGGTGTGAACCCTGCCTTTGCCGCCTCAGAGCAAAAGCTCGTGTGCTAGGCATTCTCCATGTCTGCCACCTAGCGTCGACTAGTGATAAGGTCCCTGACCCCAAATAACTCAGCCGCACCACACACCTTAAACTCCCAGAACGAGGGAGCTCGAGCCATAATCTGGCATGCAACAATCTTGGCTCGGAAAGAACTGAGCCGCCTCTTCATGATCTCCATGATACCCTCCTTGATGGTACCAAAGATCATCGGGGTAGCATCAAGGATGCCACAAGTAACCTCAGTTGCAATAAGATCGCGCAACCTCTCTTCAATGGGCTATGCACCAGAGCCTTAACCCAATCCTGATCCTAATCCTGAACCCGAACCTCGCGTGATCTTCACCAACCTTAATTGAAAAATACCACATGAAAAAATGATAAGAAATTTAAAGGGAATTCCTCCTCACCGGACTCCTTAGAGTGTCCAGGTTTAACAGTTTATTTGAGGACAGGTCATGTGCTTTCAGTGGTACGGGCCCAATACTACCTTTCACACCTTCTTGTACCATCCCCAAGGCCAAACCTGATAACTCTAAATCAACCAACCACAAATCATTACCCATAAAACACAACACCAATACAGATCCTAGACTATTCTAGAATTTCTCAATCCCTACTGAACCAGAAACTTAAGCCAATCATAGCAGGTTACCCTATGCATGCAAGTTATACAAAAATAGAATTACATAGACTATTAAAAAAGCTTCAACCCTAAACCACAACCAAATAAGGAACACGAATAAGACAAAATTCATCATTCTAGGGCAATGCAATCCTAGACATATAGAACTTTGAAAGCATACACATAGCAAGTAATCAATTCAACATAAATTTCCAATATAACAATAGCATGGCTAGAACATTGAAACCACTTACTTGAGCTCAACCGATTACGCGCATTTCACTCTTTCCCTTTTTCTAACAAAGACCGTTTTCAAGAAAATTTTTACTTTTGGTTTCTTTTTGTATCAAGGTTTACCATTTCCTCAGTTTGAGTCCTAACACACCCAAGAGTGTGCCCGAAACCCTCAAAACAAGGTTTTGATACCAACTTGTAACATCCAAAAAACATAGGTAAAAATTTTCATTTATTAACTAGAATTAATATCCATATTTGTTTCCCAAAAATTCCATTACATAATACATTGTTCCAAAGATCAGAGTATCCAAAACAACTAGTGCGGAAAACTGGAGAGTGCATACTGTGCCATCAAGCCCGACCCTTGCCCTTAGAGCCAGAAGTACCTTAAACACCCAACAAACTATAAGCAAACGCCTAGTGAGTTTCCCAAAATACACAAAACATAGAGTCACATAAAACCCATGAAATATAAAGGCATACATGAATTGGCATGGACTCCCTCCATGGTCTTTACCCGGAATGCCATGGGCTCCTCATGGTCTTCACATAAAACAATCCATACCACAAAGTATACAATTTCATATTAACTAATTACTACGTAAAAGATAATGGCTGAGTGCCTTCGACCCATGGGTATGATGAGAAGACTCACCTCAAAGATAGCAAAATCCTACGAATGTTGCGACTGCTGCGAATCGGCTCCTAACACTGAGCCAAACCCAAAGCTAAACTCAGTAAATAACTATGGCTAGATTCAAACGCTAGGCCCACAAATGGCCCAACTAACCAGAACCACCAATGGTCCAAGCCCATTGGGCCTACTAAGGCCCAAAAATAAAATCCTAGGTCCAACAGGGCAAGCCCAAACAAGAAGTCCAACATTACAAGGGAAACCTTCAGTCCAAAATAAGCCCAACGAACAACACCCAAACCAAGCCCAAAGCTCAAGAGTCCAAAAGATGGCCCAAGAAAAAAGCCCACTGAAGGACCGAACGCTGGGCATTCCCTTGTGGAATGCTGGGCGTTCTTTACCAGCCAATAGATCTCGAACCTTAGCAGGAACGCTGGGCGTTCCTCGACCCAACGCTGGGCGTTCGCACGTTGACTCCCAAAAATGCCCATTAAGCACTTAATGCTTAAATCCACATGACAAAAACATAGATCCAAGTCCTAAAGAACATCTAGAACCATAAAGTCACTGACTTGGTGACTTTGCATGCCCCAAAAGGTTCCAACTTCAAGATATAGCATTCAACTTCCATAAAAAGGGTTAAATCTCATGCATGGGGCTTAACAACTCTAAAGATGCAAACTTTATGAATCTAGCACCTCAAAAACACAAAGAGGGGCAACTCAAGGCTTCTGTAGTGATCACAAACGACTAGACCTCAACTATGGGACTGAAAAGGGTCTAAAATCCATTAAGACTTAGATATAATCTTCTAATGAGCAAGGTTGGAGATTTATACCTCAAATGAGATGGAAGTGGATCGGGGAACTAAGATCTATAAGCTCCTACTTGAACCACCACCTTGCTCCAAGCTTCTCTTCCTTGAATTAACTTCAAATACACACCAAAACACACACAATGAGCTCACAATACTCTTGGAGGCTCTAGGGTTTCGATATTAGGGTTTTGGGAACTATGGAGGCTGGAAACGAGGCCAACACTTGGTACTTAAGGTGTTTAAATACATCCCAAACCCTCAAAATTAGGGTTTGAGCTCCACGCGTAAATGCCCCGCGTTCCCCAAGGGAATGCCTTGCGTTCGAGCTCCGCCTCCAAAAGTCCAAATTGGTAGAAATGGCCCCTCTATCCCCTTCAAACTTGCAAAACAAGGCCAAAAAGCAATAACCTAATATACAAGGGACCAAAATGAATAATACCTGGATCGAGCGCTACACAACAAAAACCCTCTCAACTTCTTCAACAATGTGGATGAACACCACCACCTCCACCACCGTCGACCGCAACCTTTCCACCGCCATTATCGATGTTGATGACCCATCCACCGCCACATCTCATCCTCTATCCAACCTCCGATCACTGCAATCATTGTCGATAGAAACTCTACCATCGTCACTACTATCACGATCTATCACCATTGTTACTTCTCCAATGATTATCCTCCTTCATTTCCATTTCTCTCTCTAAATGTCAAAATGTCTCAGATATGGAGAGTGACGACTACCACCGACGTTAAACCACCGCTAACACCTCCGATGTTAAACCACCACCTGAACGTCTCATATCAGTGCATTTTTTGTGCTTCGTGCTCATGATTCTAGATATGAGTTCATCATATCTAGTTTCGTCTTTTTCATGTCTCAGATCTGCAAAATTTGTTTGTTGTTTTCGTCTTTGGATCTAGATCTATGTGATATCTGGCAAACGACCACCTCCGTCTTCCATCTCCTATGACATGTTGATAGACTCATGATTTTGACGAATTTCCATGTTGCTTCTTGCTCATATGTGGTTAGATATGAGAATCTGTTGGTTTTCAACTACTAGAAAATAGACGTTTAATAACACGCGATTTATGACACACATTGATTTATGATACGCAAAAGTGCGTGACCTGAACATGATGTCAGCTCTCTAGGAATTTGAAGGATTTAGGACGCACATTCTTGTGTGCCCTAAAATTAATGTCAGAAAAAAACACGGAGGGCGCTTACTATAAAATGTGTGTCATCTAAGCATGCCGTTTTATAGTTTCTAATGAAACGTGCATTTTAATAGCCAAGGCTGTAAATGGTATCCCAAAAAAATTAAAAACCCCACCTGTTTGATCCTCTCTTAGTATCCCTTGTTCCCTCTACTGATACCCCTAACCAAACCCTTAACATCCCAAAACAACCCTAAAGTCACCCACACGATAACTAGGGTTTTTTCACTTCAACATTCTCCAGACGATCAAGCTAGAGTACGACTGCAACACTTCATCTCACCGGCCGGTGGCCTCATCAGGCTCACCTTAGTGATCACTTCACCGACGACTACGACTCATCAGTGTCACCGTGTCGGAGACCGCATCCCGACCCCACTTTCCATCTATGTCTGGTTCGTAAACGATAGGTCGATACCTTGTTTGATCCTCTATCGAGAAGCTTGATGTTGAATCCCTTGTAAGTATCAATTTATTTAGTTGTTTTGGCGAATGTCTTGCTTATACGAGGGTGATTTCTTCTGATTTGTTTTGGTCAAATCCCCTGCCTTTGATACCTTATTTCCCTCTGATACCTTATTTAGTTGTTTTGGTCTGCTTCCACTTCCTATCTATGGTTAACGACTCATCAATCAGTTCAGATTGTCTTCTTCCTCCAATGAAGCAACTGCATACAACCTTCTTCCGATGACCAGGTGAGTATTTCTTCCATTTGTGTAATGTTTTGTTCACTGATGTTGAACTTTTTTTTTTGTTTTTTCGATTGGCAGTCGTCTTTGACACAACATCAAATGATGGTTGATTCTGATTTGGATGATATATTTATTCCGTTGCCAAATGATCTCCTTGTGGACTTATCGGAATCCATAACTATCATGGATGCATTCTTGGATAGCTTTCCATCCATGTTTCAGGACAATGTCAATGTGGAATCCGCTTTTGGGCCTGCACTTAAAGCAACTTTTATGGTTATGGTTAGTTTATGCAATTAAAAGCTTGTAGTTGGTATTGACCATTGACCATTGATACATAGTCAAATGGGAGGGAAATTGTTAGTTTTTCAAAGTACTCTTCTATCACTTGGTGTAGGTAGGTTAAGGTTGCGAAGAGATGATATCTGGGAATATGGGACAGATAGGGAACATGCTTTGAGAATACCAGAAGATCCCTTTATAAACAAATGGCTTCTGATTTTACCAAGTATCAGGTTGCAGTCAATGTTTATGCGTTTAGTGACAAGTACACTAATATAGCTTCGCTAGGTATGTATCTACTGATATTGTTTTGTTTTTGTTTTTAGTCGATAAAAAAATATTAATTTGTTGTTTTCATTTTAGGTACTTTGGTGAAATACACAGGACGTCAAGTCTATTACTATCCAAGCTTTCATTCTGCCATCCTTAAAGACAAATTGAGACATGAGTTGGCTAGAGACCTCACTAGAGAAACAGCTTGGGAAGCTGTAATGCGCATCAGATGTGGAAAAGGTTAGTCTTAGGGCATTTTTGGTTTGTGGATTCTGGTGAATTCGAGATTCCATTCCATAGCGTGTTTGGCTGCCAAGTGGATGGAATTGAATTCCATATTTGTTTGATTTCACCCTTCCTAGGAGTGGGTGGAAGGAATTCAATTCCATTCTTCTATTTTCATTGAAAAACCAAAATTCCCTCATTAAAATTTATAAGTGAAAAAGGATAATATGTTCTTTCTTTTTCATGGTGAAATCCATTCCCTTTTGCGCAAACCAAACGTGTGATAGATTCCATTCCTTCCGATTTCTCGCTTTTATAAGGTTTTGATGTTGTAGGTGATTATTTTTAGTTAGAAAATAATAAATTGTGTTATATAGGAGTTGGTTTCACTTCATATCATGGGAACTTTATGTTAAGGTCCACAGATCTATTAGCTTTTCCGACTGTTGACTATGACAAAGCTTATGCAATGCAGTTTTCTCTAGAAGAGAGATTACTCACAACTCAGACTGTCTATTTCCAAGTTGCTCTATTGTATCCTTCACTCGTTCTAAGTTTCCACATCTTTTGGAATATATATATATATATATATATATATATATATATATATATATATATATATATATAATGAAGAAACAAGAATGTAATTATTTACAAATACTTAACATCAATTGAAAGACACACTTCATCTTCAGATGAAAGACATATCATAGTACACACTACTACAACATCAGTGGTTGCTGATTTAGGAGAGATGTATCACCAGGCAGATACAGGTGCCATTGTTTCTTTTCTTGGTAGATTAGGTAACCATATTTTTTTATTTAAAAAAGAAAAAGAAAAAAAACTTATAATATAATAATTATTTTTAATGATGTATGTGTTGTAGCGATTGAAATACGAATGATCTACCCAGAGTCATTAAAATATTTACCTTTATACGAATTGGCTTTATGTAAATCAACAACACTTCGTGGTGGCTATGTTGATTCACAGCTTGATGAAAGCTGTGCAGCTGGTTTTCACCATGATGGCTCTTTCTCACCTTTGTTCACCTGATGACCAGAAAACAATATTCGTTGATGGAAATGGTAAAATTTTAATCACCTTTTTAACACTTGATATATTTAGTGATGATTTTTATTTTACCTTTTTTAACTTTAGGTTTCAGATGAAAGATGTAATAAAACCATTTCATATCCCTGTCTTATCTACCACTGATATCTATCTGGAATTCATTGAGAAGAGAGTGGACATGGAATCACATTTCATATCCCTATCTTAATTCGTTAAATATGTTTAATTAAACACCCTTCTCTTTTCTCTTACTCTTAATCCAAACATGTATCTAGACAGAAGGGTATAACAATCCTTTCCCATAGCCAGGTCCCAACTTCCTTTACCTTTGGTTCCTCAAATGTACAAGCCATATCCATGCATGCATAAGTGATTTCCATTTCTACCATTGAAAGCAACAAAAGGGATTTTCTAGTTCTTCCTTTATTTTATGTATATTTATTTTGGGATAAATGCAAGATATAAATTAGTTTTTTTTTTCAGGTATGCTTGGCTAACATCTTGGACATGATATTGATATAGGTGTTGCATAAAGGCAACTCTTTTGTGAAAATGGTATCTACTTTTTTCATAAGCAGATGCTTAATTGTTTCAATCAACACTCCCATTCATCACATACTCAGAAGGGAATAAAAAATGACTTCCTATTAACTCTTGTTATTTTCTGCATTCAATATGTTCTTGTTATATATTAACATTAAATCTTAGTTGATTTTTTCAAGTTTTTTTTGTAGATATACAAGAGTCGCACTCTTCATTTCAATCGTTAGTTGTACTACTGGAATATATTTTTTGTATGAAACACAAAGTAAATTCGATGAATGATGTTTGTATATTTATTGTAAGAAGTAGATGTGTATGACCTTAAATTTTGTGCAATAGATTGTATTTTTTGTATATGGTATTTTATTTTCTATTATGAGACACTAAATGCAAATTTAATTTGAAAGTTAGTAAATCTATAAATATTTTTTTAAACATTTAAATTTACAATACGCAAAAATGTGTGTCATCATCATTTATGACATGGCCTTTCTTGACAGGGGCTTTAATGATAAACATTGTGTGTCGTAAATGCGTGTTGTAAGGTTACGACACACAAATGAGTGTCGTATCCCTTTATGACATGGTCTTACTTGACACGCATTTGCATGTCATCTGTACCCTTTTATAATTCATAATGCATGTCATTAAAGGGTATTTTTCTTGTAGTGAATTCTCTTGTTGTTGATGGTGTTTTTAGTCTAGATTTGGACAAATCTGGTTAGATATAGGTGAATCTGAGTTTTAACAACTATAATCTCTTGTCTTAAATATTAGTTTTGTAGTTTTGATTTGTCACCGGTGTTTCCTTACGAGATCAACAAGCTTCATGTGTTTTTAATTCTAGATCCGGTGGATATCACAAGTACACTCATTTTATTATTTTTGTTTAAATATTTTTAGTATTTTTGTTAGGAAGTAAAGCGGATAACTAGCAAAACTATAAGTACACAAGACACAGTATTTTCATTGTTCGGTTAAGGTGACCTACGTCCACGGGCAGGAAGGGGTGTTATTTTATTTCAAAGCTCTCAAACAGAGATTACAAGTACAATTTCACAGAGATTCGACTATCACTCTAGAATTGAAGATACAAAATGACCTAGCATGCATCCATGTTTATAGTTGAAGGATCAGTCCTAAAACCCTAATGGGCAAAGCCCATTGGCCTATGAAAGGTATCAACCACTCACAATCCGCCATGCAACATCTTCTGGAACATTCATCTATGTCATACAACTCATGAACATCAACAACACATATGGTGGAGCACCTTGTGCCATAGTGCGACATCAAGATGTACATGTGGCGCATCATGAACACCAATAGCCCAACAACCATAATGATGGCACAACAAGTTGTAATCCTTGAGCAATACTAACTTCTGAGCATCCTTGAACGATCTTGAGCATCATAGAGGACTTCATAGCATACTTGGATCATCAAGGACCAAGATGGTCCAACTTGCACCATCATGTCACAACAACAACTCCATGGCGCGGCAACATCTCCAGATGGTGTAACAAGGAATATGGATGGCGTAAGAACATCAAGAGTGGTGCAAGAACATCAAACTTTGAGCAACAACATCACCATGGCACAACAGGCACACGCATGGTACAACAACAAGCCTCATGACACAAGAGTGAACATGATGGGGACAAGAGAGAGTTCCATGGTGCAAGAGCATCACTCTTAGCCCATACCTTTATCATATGGCACAACAAGGTTCCCTTGTTGCTCCATATCACTCCCAAGTTCTCCAAACTTCTTCCAGTTGTTCCTAACCCCCTTCTGAATGATCCGTTCCTTTGGAACTTGATTCGTTCCTTTGTCAGTCGATCCATTCCTTTCTCAGATGATATGTTCCTTTTTCACATGCTCCATGAACCCCAAGTGCTCCATTTTTTTCCAAGTGCTCAAAATGCTCCATGAACATGATCCAAATGCTCGAGTCACATTTAACAATCTCCACCTTGACTTGAGCATCATCTGAACTCCACCTCCAACAAGAACTTCCTCTACCTTCTTGTCATTCGTCCCTGAATGGACCTACCTCGTGCGAACATCAACCAAGTCCAAACAAAGCTTAAACTTCTCTATGGGCAACGACTTTGTCTACATATATGCTGGGTTGACCTTGGTATTGATATTCAGTGTTGAAAACTTGTCTCCTTCCAGAATTTCCCGAATGAAATTCAGCCTGACATCAATTTGCTTTGTCTACTCGTGATACACAGGACTCTTTTCAGGACTCAAAGAACTTTGACTGTCACAATACAAGACAGGCTTCTCCACCTTCAGAACAAGACTCTGAGTTAGCCCTTGTAGCCATATCTCCTCCTTTATACTTCTGTCATGGACATGTACTCAGATTCATTTGTGGACAAAGCACCGGTATCTTGTAATGTTGACTTCCAACTGATGGCACATCCGAATAAAGTGAATATGTAGCATGTCTGTGACATGCATTTCAATAAGTCACCACCATAATCAGAGTTAACATATCGCAGCAAGTCACTCTTCTTATTTTCTCCATACACCAAGCAAACATCTGTCGTTCCTTCAAGTATTGCAAGATCCACTTTACAGCTTCCCAATGAGTCTTGCATGGATTACCCATAAACCTGCTAACCACACTAAATGTATGAGACAAATCAGGTCTAGTACATACCATAACATACATGAGACTTCCAAAAACACTTGAGTATGGAACCCTGCTCATGTACTTCCTCTCTTCATTAGTAGTGGGTATAGTGCTTGGACCAAGTTTAAAGTGAGCCGCCAAAGGAGTTCCAACTGGCTTGGACTGATCACAATTGAAGGACCACAAAACTTTCTCAATCTACTTTTGTTGAGAAATACATAACCATCTAGATCTCCCGTCCCTTTGAATCTCCATCCCTAGTATCTTCTTTGTTGCTCCCAGATCCTTCATCTCAAACTCATTCTTTAGGGTCGCCTTCAAGTCATTTATTCCAGCCATTTATTTAGCTGCGATGAGCATATCATCAACATATAGCAATAGGTATATGTAGGAATCCGGTGACAGTTCCTCTGAGTAAACACAATTGTCAAACTGGTTTCGAGTGTACCATTCGAGATCATGAATGAATAAAATCTTTTATACCATTGTCTTGGAGACTGCTTTAAACCATACATAGATTTCTTCAGCAAACATACATGATCCTTCTTTGAATCAAGGAACCCTTCTGACTGGGACATATAAATCTTTTCTTCTAAGTTCCCATGAAGAAATGCAGTTTTCACATCAAGCTATTCAAACTCCAGATCAAACGCACTCACCATGGCAAAAAGAACCCGAATTGTCTTGTGCTTCACGACCGGTGAGAACACTTCGTGATAATCAATTCCTTCTTTATAAGAGAACCCTTTTGCCATCAACCTTGCCTTGAACCTACCTGTTTAAACTCATGGTATCCCTTCCTTCTTCTTAAAGACCCATTTGCATCCAACTGGCTTTGCTCCCTTTGGTAATGGAACAAGATCCTATGTTTCATTCTTCTTTAAAGATTGCATTTCTTCATTCATGGCCATCAACCAGTCATTTTCTTCTTTACTCGCCACAACCTCTTTATACTATTGAGGATCCTCAGTGTCAATTTCTTCTCTAGTTGCTAAAGCAAAAGCAATGGAGTCAAGTTCACCTAAATTCACACATCCCACATATCTATCAGGTTTTCGAATGACCCTATTCGATCTTTTCTTTGCTATAGATTCAAACACATCATCTTTCCCAACGTCAGCACCACTGGAAGAAGATCCCATGGGTTGTTCTTGGGTTTCATCTTGTCCAGTCTGTTTAGTGCCACCTTACTCTTTGTCACTTATAACAACTCTATCTGGAGTTTCATTTGAAAACTCGACCTTCTAGCTAGCACCCTGATCTTTGTTCCATGCTTGACTTGTATCACCTCCTCCTTGGTTACCCATGGCAGATTCATCAAAGGTCACATCTCTGCTTATGAAAAATTTAGGAGTTCTTCCTTATTCTCTACACCACAGTCGATAACCATTTACTCCTGTCGCATATCCTAGAAATATGCACTTCATTGCCCTTGGCTCAAGTTTACCATCATTCACATGAGCATATACGGGGCATCCAAATATACATAAACCAAAATAGTCAAAGGGTTTCTCGGAACATAACTATTGAGGAGTCTTCAAGGAA
Organism: Lactuca serriola; assembly: GCF_051521515.1. NCBI lineage: Eukaryota > Viridiplantae > Streptophyta > Magnoliopsida > Asterales > Asteraceae > Lactuca > Lactuca serriola. The sequence continues at coordinate 300,806,798 of NC_136412.1, forward strand.
ATAACATTTGTTGGTGATCTATTCACCATATAGAAAGCAGTGTTAAGTGCTTTCGCACATAATTTCTTGGATAAGCTAGCAAACATACGCATGCACCTTGCACGCTGCATGAGTGTTTGGTTCATCCGCTCCTCGACTCCATTTTGTTGTAGTGTGTTTCGTATAGTGCGGTGCCTCACTATACCTTTTTCCTTGCATAAAATATCAAATGGAGAATTGTAGAACTCCAACCCATTGTCAGTCCTCGGAGTCGTGACCCGTTTTCCAGTCCTTTTCTCACCATGGTCTTCCACTCCTTGAACTTCCCAAACACCTCATCTTTGGTCTTCAGAAAGTACAACCAAACCTTCCTTGAATAGTCATCAATGAACTTCACAAAGTATGAGCATCCTCCTTGAGATTTCACTGGTGCAGGACCCCACAGATCCGAGTGAACATACTCCAGGATTTCCTTGCTTGTGTGTTGACCGGTACCGAACTTCACTTTGCGATGCTTTACCTTAAAGCAAGCTTCAAAAAAATTTACCCTTCCAGTAGCCTGTCCACCAAGCAGTTGATAGTTTCGTTTTTATTACTTCTTTTCATAGTTTATTTTTAGTTAAAGCCATCTCATTTTAGTTAATCTTCATGCATATTTTCTCTGTTTGTTATTCTTCTCCTTTACCGGGTGCTTTCCAATATTTTGAGCTTATTTGTAGGATTTATCGAAGACTACTTGTTATTGGAGGTATGGAAGGAGTGTGGGGATATTGGAGGCTTGCAATTTGTTCATGGACTTGAAGTGGTGCAATTGGGCTTGGTGTCAATATAAGCGAGAAGTGCATCAAAATTAATCTTTGGATGAGGACACGAGTTAAGGAAGACTAAAGAAGCATTGGACCATCATTGGAGGCTTTGGAATAATATAAATGGGCTCCCAAGAATTGATGCACCTGGGCTGGGATGTTAATGGAAGATTGGGCTGGATTATATATTAAATGGGCCAAGGCATACAATTAGTGAGACCCACGCGGCCCGTGTAGATCCACAAACGGTCCGTGTGGATCGTGCTATGGTGAATCTGGGTTTTTGACCCTTTGACTCTATTTTGGGAAGGTTGGTGTATGGATTTTAGTGAGCTTTTGAATCCGGAAATAAGCCCTTTTTACTGAAGATTTGGGAGGGAGTTCATCATCAACACTTTAGAGAATCACTTATTTTCTCTCAAGAAGGCTTCAGAAGAACTTAAAGATTTAGAATATTGGTGTAATTTCTTTTCATCTTGCAACCAGAACAATGTTTGGTACCTCTAAACTATCTTGTATTTCTTTTATTTTGGCCATGCTTGGCTAGATTTACATTTGGTTGATTAGGGTTTAACCCATGGATGATTAGTTGCTTTGAAGACTTCATATTATCTTGTGTTCGAAATTTATGGAAATGTTTTCTAGTCAAACATCTTCTTGTGTTTTTTTTATCTTTGATCATGAGCTTTGATGAATGAATGCTTATTTTTGTTGACTAATTTCTTGGTTAAGTAATGGACCCTCAAATTAGTAAGCAACAAATGGTTTATATGTTTGTTTTCATTTCATTTAGACAATGGAAATGTTTCCTCCATAATGATAATGTAAGCATTTGTTTATCTTTTGGACATGGTAACTCTTAGAACATAAAGCTAATTGATTTTCACAAGAGTATATGCTTCATTGATTTTGTGACTTTAATTAAGGAAATGTGTTAAGAGCTCCTCTAACCATTTTAATAATTATGAAGAGTTTAGGTAATTTGTGCTTATGAATTGCTATAGTCAAGTTAAATTACTTCAAAAGTGTTGTTCCATTTAGTCTAATGATAAGTCAACTATGTCATCCTTGTGGTGCATCCCAAAATCAACAAACTTCACTTCATTGAATTTAATCAAATCTTTTACTTGTTTACTTGTCATATTTACATTCTAGCTTAGCTTTAATTTTCTCAAACAATCAAAAAGAACTAAAACCCCCCATTTTCTTTTACTCTTGTTTTACTAGTACTTGAACAAGTGACTTACATAGGGATTTAAATTGAACCAATCTCCGTGGATACAATCCCTTTACCACTATACACTATTTTAGTGTATTTAGAGTAATTATTTTTTTTGGCCTCGACAACCACCAGCAGTCCTTGTTTACTTAGAACTGACATACCATTCTCACTCGTGTGCCCCAACCTGTGATGCTACAACTTTGTCTTGTCATCACCTTCATTCAAGGATTATGAGATAGCCACCGTTCCCATAACCGTACTGCCTTCTAGGATATAGATCACTCCACAATTCATCTTCCCTTTAATTATCACTAGAGAGCCTTTGGTCACTTTGACCCACTCACCTTCACCAACGTACCTCATCCCATTCCTAGCCAATGTGCCAAGAAAAATTAAATTCTTCCGAAGTTCTGGAACATACCAGCAATCTAACTTCCTGACCATGCCATTGTGCGTCTTGATTTGCACCATGCCACTACCTTTGATTCTGCTCACCCAATCATCACCCATCTTGACTGTGCCATTATAGTCTTTGAAGGAGTCGAACCAGTCACGATTATACGTCATGTGATAGGATGCTCCAGAATCCAAGACCTAAGAATCATTAGAACATGATGTATATACAGTCAGTACATCACCATCATCCCCTTCATCAGAACTTTCCTAAACCACAACAACTGTGTTATTGCTACTTGATTCACTCTTGGACTTCCCATTATTCAGTTATGGACAATTTCTCTTGAAGTGACCCTTCTCCCTACAGTTATAACACTTCATGTTCGATGAACCTTTAGACTTCGATTTTGAATGTGATCTCCCTCTGTTTCCCTCTTTCCTCTCTTATGTCCTTCTTCTCCCTGCAAACAAACAAGAATTGGACACCTCTTCTCCAGCTGAAACTTTTTTTTAGTTCCTTGGACATTAGAGAATCCTTTACATCATTCATAGTGATCGTTGTTCTACCATAGAGCATGGTATCAACGAAATTCTCATATGAGTTAGGAAGAGAACATAAGATAATGAGTGTCTGATCTTCATCTTCAATCTTCACGTCAACACCTTATAGATCCAAGATGATGCGATTGAAATTATCTAGATAATCTTTCACTTGGGTACTTTCAGACATTCTGAGAGTGTATAACCTTTGCTTCTAATACAACATGTTCGTCAGTGAGTTGTTCTGGTACTTTTCATAAAGTTTATCGTAGAGCCCAGAAGCAGTTGTTTGATCGACGACCTCCCTCAGTTCTTCATCTGTCAAGGTCAATAGAATGGCACTATGTGCCTTCGTCAGAATCTCCACATTCTTCTCAGCCACCATGTCCTTTGGTAATTTTGCCTCTCCTTCCAGTGTCGCCGCACATCCTTGTTGAAGTAGAAGAGCCCTCATCTTCACCTTGCACAAAGTGAAGTCATTTTAACCATTAAACTTCTCTAAATCAAACTTTTGAGTAGACATCTTCAATCACAAGAATACAAACCGCATCTCTGATACCACTTGTTAGGAAGTAAAGTGGATAACCAACAAAACTATAAGCACACAAGAGATGGTATTTACGTGGTTCAGTCAAGGTGACCTACGTCCACGGGCAGGAGGGGATACTCTCTTATTTCAAATCTCTCAAACAGAGGTTACAAGTACAAGTTCACACAGATTCGCCTATAACTCTAGAATTCAAGATACAAAATGACCTAGCATGCATCCCCATTTATAATTGAGGGATCAGACCTAAAACCCTAATGGGCCAAGCCCATTGGCCCGTAGGCCCATGAAAGGTGTCAATCAATCACAATCCACCATGCAACATCTTTTGGAACATTTATCTATGTCATACAACTCGATTATGAGCATCAACAACACACATGATGGAGCACCTTGTGCCATAGTGGAGCATCATGATGTACAAGCGGACATCATGAATACTAATGACCCAACAACCATCATGGTGGCACAACATGGTGTAATCCTTGAGAAATACCAACTTATGAGCATCCTTGAACGATCTTGAGCATCATAGAAGACTTCATAGTATATTGGCTCATCAAGGACCAAGATGGTCCAACTTGCGTCATCATGACGCAACAACAACTCCATGGCGCAACAACATCTCTAAATGGCGCAACAAGGAATATGGATGGCACAAGAACATCAAGAGTGGCGCAAGAACATACAACTTTGAGCAACAACATCACCATGGCGCAACAACAACCCTCATGGCGCAAGAGTGAACATGATGGCACAAGAAAGAGTGTCATGGCACAAGAGTATCACTCTTGGGGCATGCCTTTATCATATGGCGCAACACAGTTCCCTTGTTGCTCCATATCACTCCCAAGTGCTCCAAACTTCTTCCAGTTGCTCCTAACACCCTTCTGAATGATTCGTTCCTTTGGCACTTGATCCGTTCCTTTGTCAGTCAATCCATTCCTTTCTCAGATGAATCGTTCCTTTGTCACATGCTCCATGAACCCCAAGTGCTCCATTTAGTTCCAAATGCTCCAAATGCTCCATGAACATGATCCAAATGCTCGAGTCACGTTTAACAATTTTTCATTTATTTCCTTTCTTCCACATCTTCTGAACATGAGTTTTTTTTTAGCAAATTCTTCCCCAATCTTGCTTTGTTGTGTTGGTTTACTTCATATTTTCGTTTATGTGCTTTAGATCTCTATTAGATATGGTAGTTTACTCCTAATTTTTCGAGTTTTTTTGTCGAGATCTTGAAGTTTTAAGTTGTGAATACATTATTTTTTTATATATCTGATGTGAATATCTTATGTTGTAAATACATTCTTTTTTATATATCTTTTGTGAATATCTTCTGGATCTTAAACTTCACATAGAATGAATTTTGTGATTAAACTGTGAATGAACTGTAGTAAGTTGTGAATAGATAATATTAAGCTATGAATCAACTGTGAATCATATATGGATTTCGTGTTAAAATATAAATGATTTGTGTATTAAACTATGAATTTTGTGTTTTAAATTGTGAATTGGTTGCATTAAGCTGTGAATTTCATGTGTTAAACTATAACTTGAATATATTAAGTTATGAGTTTTGCATATTACACTTTAATTTTTTTATATTAATTTATGAATTTTGTCTATTTAACTGTGAATTTACTGATTAAGAGTTTTAATTTGATAATATGGCTATGAATTTATAATTTTTGTGTGGTAAACTGTGAATTTTATTTATTAAACTATGATTTTTATGGTTTAAACTGTGAATTAACTTCATTAACGTGTGAATTTTTTATTTAAAATGTGAATTGACTATATTAAGCTGTCCATTTTGTGCATTAAATTGTGATTTTTTGTGTTTAAAAATGTGAATTTTCTGTTTAAACTGTGAATTAACGATATTAAGCTGCAAATTTTTAATGAATTTTATGTTAAAATATGAATGATTTATGTGGAAATGCTTTTTGTATTAATTTTCTTGTGAATATATTTATTTATTGTGTTGTATAAATATATAAGAATGTATTAGTTTTTATAATAATTATTTTATTAAATTGTGAATATAGTATCTAAACTCATAATAAGTGAATTAATATATAAGAATGTATTAGTTTTTATAATAATTATTCATTAAAAATTTGCATTAAACTCATAATAAGTGAATTAATTATTTTATTAAATTGTGAATATAGTATCTAAACCGTTAATTAATGATTTTATATACATATTTTATTTAGAATGAATTATTATTATTATTATTATTATTATTATTATTATATATATATATATATATATATATATATATATATATATATATATATTTTATTTAGAAGGAATGATGATTGCTACAGAAATCGTATTGATGTTTCCTATATGTTTATGAAGATTACTTGGGCTAAAAAGTAATATATTTCTACTTTGAATTTTATAAACAATGGTTTATATTAAACCCTACGGAACGATAAAAATGGGATGTTATAGAGTCCATTAAGAATGAGTCGTAGAAAATGGCAACAATTTCTTCTTATTGTCGAGACATGCATGACACGCACACATCCAAGAAGCGTAGTTGATTCTGACCTTCTTTACAACCTGTCTTCTCCATTGGCAGCATAGGGGAAGTCTAATCGGAACCCTGAATTCGAATCAAAACTGAAACATGGTGCGTTTGTGCGAATGAAGAGAGGATGAAAGGGTATTAGTTTTGATTTAGGTAAAGAGACAAAAAAGGGTAGTTTGTGAATGGTTTGTTGATTCAAAATCAAAGAAGAAGATGACAAAATCCACAATGAAGAAGAACTCAACAAGAGATCGTTTTTAGACCAAATTTGGAAATTGGATTAGATCCAAGACTAAATCCACAATGAAGAAGAACTCAACAAGAGATCGTTTTTAGACCAAATTTGTGGTTCTTGGTTCCATGTTAATTGTTAAGAACATATTTCTTTTTTAATAGATCTCTCATATTCGTGTTTTCGTATATATTCATATTGAGAGAGAGAGAGAGAGTATTGATTTTTTTTTAAATAGAGAGAGAGAGAGAGAGAGAGAGAGAGAGAGAGAGAGAGAGAGAGAGAGAGAGAGAGTATTGATTTTTTTTTTAAAATCAAAACGACGTACTTTTGATAGAACCTTGTGAAATCGTCATGATGATCATCATCACAAAATATATACATATACCCAACAGCCATGAACAAAGGTTTATACCTATGATGGCTATAGCATCAACACTTGCACATAATACTGAAAAAGAAGTGCAAACGAAAAGCTGATCACAATGAAGAATGAAGATAAACTCAGAGTTATACTAACACTGAGGAATTGCACCCAAGCATCTTTTGGAAACAAAACCCGACATGAACAGAAGATAAGAGTCCTTAAACTTCAAACTGAAATGAGGCTGGAACACCCCTCCCATTGCTACTTTCATATAAAACTTCTTCTCCTTCTTCATCATGGAGCACCTATGCTTTGTTAACTGTCCCGTAGTACAAGTATCATCCATGGCCTCGGATTCCTCTTTGATAGTTTCAAGCTTGGCTTTAAGAATCTGCTCGATGTCCATTCTTGATTCGGTCTGCAAACTCCTCTTGCTTCTGCAAGGCACCACCCACCACATTTTTCTGCCTTTCCTCCTCATGGATTTTTTTTGGGAGAATGTGTTTATATGAAGAAGGTGAGCAGCTTGTAGGGTTTGTATATAGGATAATAGGAAGTTGGAGAGGCAGGTACGTAGTGGGGTTTTAAGAAGCCTGTGATGTTGATGCTTTACAGGGTGGTTTGATGATGAAATGTTTTCTTTCATAGTAGGTGCGGAATCTTTAATTGTCCACCAAACCCTTCTCCTCATTATTAGAAGATAGGATAAGATTTATATAAATGTAGTCTTGCATGCCTGCATTAAAAATATAAGATTTACATGATAAACAATATAAAGTACGTTTTTATTATTAAAAAAATCATATTTTTTGTGATATAAACTTCGATAAAATGATTGACTTAATATTAACAAGAAATAATGATTTAAAAAATGTAATATATTTTTTGATTTATACATCTTTGGTTATTGAGCTTTCTTTTCATCAATATTTACCTCTTTAACTTGTTTAATTGTACACATTTAGTTCTTATTACCGGCTATTCCATGTAATTCGAAAAAAAAAACTTAAAATGGTAATATTTCTCAATTTTTACACATTTAGTCCTTAATATATATTCTTTTTTACACATTTAGTCTTTCATATTTTTTTGTTGGAAAATAAGTCTTTATTGTTTTTTGTACACATTCAGTACTTATGATCGTTTTTTTAGGGTTTCTCACCTCATCCTACACAACACAATCATTAATAAAGTGTTTGAGGATTGTTCATGGTTATGGTCAGCACGGCCTCGACTGCTTGGTTGCTTAGTTCTTGTGGTTTGACTTAGGTCTTATCACGTATGATGTAGTGAGAAAAACCTAGCAAAAATAAACTGATCATAAGTACTGACTGTGTACCAAAAAAAGACAAAAGACTTATTTTGCAACAAAAAAATATTAAAGACTAAATGTGCATAAAAATATTAAGGAATAAATGTATACAAAGTGAGAAATATATTACCTTTTAAGTCATTTTTCTGGCTTACCTTGTGTAGCCGGTCATAAGGATTAAATATGTACAATTAAACAAGTTGAATGAGTAAATATGGATGGCAAAAAATCAGTGGCCAAATATATACAAATTAAAAAATATATTACTCTTTTAAATCATTATCCATATTAAATAAATAAAATACATCTCAAGTCTCGATAAAAGAAATTTATGAACCGAAACTAAAATTAAGAAAAACTAGGGAAGAGCCCCGCTTTGCGGGGTTGGATCCGCCAGAAAAACCTGTCTAAGTTCAAAATGAACAAAGCAATATCACAAAAAAAACAATAATAAACAAAAAACACAAAGGGAAATAGACACAAAACCATTTCTTTTTCAACTAAATACAAACTTGAATTCCACATAAAAAAATAGACCCTCATTTTCATCCATGCATATAATCTAAACTTTTGGCGACACTTTATGTTGGTGCAGTCTTGCTCTTTGACATCTATATCCTTGGAGACATGGTTATACTATTGACTCATTTCAGATCATTGTTTATTGAAATGATCATTAACCCTGATAGAATAGTACATATAAAATGTTTACAGTATGAGTGTTATTTTACCAAAAGGAAAGGAACAAAGAATATACATAAATAGATAAACTTTTATACTCCAGGAGGCTTTTACTTTTATAAAGCTTTTTATCCCCAAAAAAAATTCTATGTTTAGAAAATGTTGCAGCAAAACAGCTCCAGTGAGATTTTTTGTGAGTTTGTTCAAGTTAATTAAAGCATCTTAATTTTATTTGTACCTCACATTGGGTAGGTGTTTGAAGTAGAATGTCCTAATAAGAAAAAAGATGAAAAGTACAACGTTATGATTGGGTGGGGTTTCCAACGTATAGTGTCTTAATAAGAAAACAATAAAAGTGTAACGTTGTAATATAGAGAGAAATGAAAGTAAGATTTTATAATAAACAAATAGATGAGACTATGTTGCTATTTTTTGCATTTACCCCAACTTTGAAAAACTTACATTAGGATGAAGATATGCATATATCAATCCAATGATCCATATATAGCAATCAAGTTGAGATCTAAAATGTCACTTGTGCAATAGAGGGGGATTTGGTTTAGCAGGATCATTATACCCTACAAAGCCATAAAAAAGTTTAGCCTCCACATCATATTTAATAGAAAGAACAATATGTAATAACGAAGGATAACGAAGGAAAACCATTAAATCGAAGCTATGAGAAGACCATTGTGTGTAGCATGTTGAAAACACACAATAAAAGTAGAATGTAATAACAAACCAAAAAAAAAGCCCAACAGTAATCATATGAATTTCGAAGTAGAAATCCTAAATAAAATAGATGATCTATTAAATATAAACGCCAAAAAAACTTGTGAAGAGCCTCTATAAAAGCTAGTATGATATAGTCTGACCTCTGTTTTCATTGTGACCCTAAGATTGGCCATTTTTAACATCTAGTTTTGATAATGATCTTCACCACCATTGTAACGGGTGTGACAATCTTCTATTTGCTTAATTTTACAAAATTCAAAACCCTTAACAAAAAAATGTATATATTTTTTAACAATTATTAAAGGAATATATAGATTTCAAGAAAGTTACAGAGCCATTTGCTATGTCAATGCCAACATAGTATCCAATTTTTGCCTTGTCCCATTTAATCAAATCGCCACCCTAATTAAAAAAATCAAGAACAAAGTTTCGAATTTCAATCTAATTATTAACGAACATATATTAAGGAATCTAGTAAGTATAAGATACTTGTAGTACCTTACCACACGCAAGATCAAGAACTGCATGCATATAGCTAAATTAGAACACTTTTAATCTACATTTTGCAAAGAATATAATGAGAATATATATATATATATATATATATATATATATATATATATATATATATATATATATATACTACATGCATCAATGTAATGCTTCATTTAAAGTTTTACACACCCAGTTATTGAGTTTCTTTAAAAAATAATGGGACTTGCTTCTCGCTCTTAAAATGTATAGTTTGTCCTTACACTGTAATGGTCTACAACTTTCTTGGAAAATATCTTTGTGCTTTCATCCTCCAAAAAGGCAACACCTGAGCATAATGTAAAGTACAATAAAATAAGTACATATTTTAGTGTTTCTTAATGAAATATTGATAAATGGGAAATGGATAGGATAATTTCGTTTGGAGTTGCTTGTGATCATTGAGCAAGAAGTGTGAAATTCAAATTGAATTGAAGGAGAATGAACATTTGAGGTAAGATGTAAGTCCTTTTCTGGAAGAATAGGAACGTAATGAAAACCGAACACACGAAGGAGGGAATATGAAGTAAATAAATAAATTATTTTTGAAATAGTGATACAAAGAACTACATGGAGAATAGTAAGAGGCTAACAGCATCATTCTGTTTTGTCTTCAATCAACAACATTAAACTTAAAATATGGTCAAGCTTGACCCGATGATGAAGTATCCATAAAATTGCAGTGTAGTTTTTAATAACAACCAAAACAAATGTAAGATATGAGATAATAAGAGAAATATTACCTTTCTTCACTGGTAGTGCCCAAGTCGTCTTTCCCAAATGATTCATGTTCAAATCTTCTAAAGGAGATTGAAACAGAGTGCAGGAGTTCAGCCTGTGTAATTGAAGAAGCCAGACATCAAAATCCATTCATTTGAACAAATCAATTGAAACTTTTCACATTCCACCTTTAGGATTGCAAATTACAAATCGACAAATAATGGAATTGAGGTGATTATATAAACATACCATATATTCATAAAATTTTCTTCAAAGGTTTATTTTTAACATGAACTGCAAGAACCTACACCTGCAATTGAGGTGATTATATAAGTCAAAACTTAAATTAAACTAAGCTAAAAAAACTAAAAAATGGACAAAAAAATGAAAAGTATAACAAATAAAACAACCGAATAAGATTAGAGAGGCAGTACAATACATAATTATTAGAGCTAAATTTTCAAGAACAAAACATGAAATTCAAATTCAAACATATAAATGAAATCGAAAGTGAAAAAATCGTTTTTCCTATTTCTGTGAGCTTCACCTTTGATGATTATGTGTTGGTCTACCATATATACACGACTCTCCCCTCCTCCACTACCATTGCTCTATTCCTACATTACCTTTGACCTGAAAGATCATTGGCATATGCATCAAATAAAAAATTTGAGAAATAAAATCTCAATTCTTTTATGGTCAATTAGGAATAGAAAGACTTGAAGCATGTTCATGGGAGATTGAGGTATTGCCGAAATAGAAGATAATAGAGTTTTTTTGGTAGCAACTCGATTACAAATCTAATAGAGAAGAAAGAAGACACACAGGAACCCGAAGTAGCATCTCACTTAACACCATTCTTAAAGCGGAGCACCCCTAATCTTATGGTGGTGGGTCGGAGATAAGTTTAGAGGTTTACTTTTGGTAGCGGTAGTACTTTTGAAGAACGAGACAGAGCTGGAGCGAAGTCATTGGGTGTAGTGGCGGTGAAGCAGACGGAAGACACGTTGTTTGTGTCACAACAGAATAAAAACCACCACCTGGAAGGTAGAGACATAGCTGATTGCGGAGATGATTGCATCAATGATAGAAGAGATTGTCGATCAGTTTAGAGAGAGACGGAGGGTTTTGGAGAGGTGGTGGGAAGCATCTAGATAAATATCTAGATAAATGAGTGGTGGATTTTCTAAAGAGATAACACGTAGGGTGGGTTTTGTAAAGAGATTACACGTAGTAATGCCAACAGTAAAAAAAACAAAACATATTTAATAAATAAATAAATAAGACAGAAAAAAAATTCCAGCCAATGACAGCAAAGTACTGTTCCCTGATGGACTTTAAAATTAATCTATATATAATTACATAATATTTACTAAGTAAATATGTTAATGTCACAAAATCGCAATCAATTATTCTCAATTTATTGTTTAAAGCATTCATCTTTAATTTATTAAATAGCACTACAAGAAACGCGAGTATTAGCGGCGATAGGCGTCGCTGCATAAGTCCGGTATGTCGTCGCTAATAGCTTTCGCGGTGACCTGTCGCAGCTAAAAGATCGTCGTTATTGTCTCGCTGAAAATTCTTCATATGTCGTCGCTATTGCTCTTTGCCGCCGCCAATACTCTGTCATTGCTAATACTCGTTGTTGTTGTTAATTGTATTTTCCATTTTTAAGTATTTAACATTAAAATTAGAAAAAAAAACAGTATAACAAGTATAAAAATTGCTATGAAAAATTATATTGCAGAAAAATAGTTTGAAACACCACTTAATAATATATATGACATCTGATCTAAAATACTAATCCAAACATCTGGTCCAAAATACTCATCCAAGAATAGTGCAATATATTCGAAATACTAGTCTTAAATACTAACCCAAACAAAACATTTCATAAATCCTAAACGTAGCTACTCATTCTCATCACTTCCCTTATTTCCTTCACTTTCATTTCTTGGCGGCAATGATCGAGACCACTCTTCCAGTGCTGCACTACATGTCATGTCTTTTAGCATTTTTTGCAGCATGTCCAACTACAAAGACACAAAATATATTACCAACATATCATAATAACATTCTTCTTTACAAATTAAGGTCATGATGATTATAACATCCTACTTTGTTTTTTCATTTTTCCATTATAGCATTGTAATTTCCAAATACACTTAAACATACATCCTACATAATATTTCATATACATTATGGCATTGTACTTTTTTTCAATTTTCCATTTATAGCATTGTACTATACTAAACTAACAATTACCAAACTACAAAATATCAACATATCAAACTATAACTAAACTACATCATACACATATTGCATATACATTATATCATTGTACATTTTTCATTTTTCCATTATAGCATTGTACTATACTAAACTAACAATTACCAAACTACAAAATACCAACATATCAAACTATAACCAAACTACATCCTACACATATTGCATATACATTAGAGAATTGTATTTTTTTTTCATTTTTCCAGTATAGCATTGTACTATACTAAACTAACAATTACCAAACTACAAAATACCAACATATCAAACTATAACCAAACTACATCCTACACATACTGCATATACATTATGCCATTGTACTTTTTTTTCATTTTTCCATTATAGTATTGTACTTTCCAAATAAACTTAAACATAAATCTTACACATATTCCTAATACATTTAAACTAACAATTACTTGTGATTGTGGCGGAGGTTGTGTCAATGGTTGTTCCTGGTCGTACATAGACACAACCGTAGAAGGTTTACGCTCGACGCCTTCGATATGGCCGCGTCGAGCACCCAAAATTCTTTCAAAACAAGTTTTTATACCCTCCGATGTTAGAGCGCTTGCTTCAGAAGAAGCTTGAGTTTGTTGATTGATCTCTTGGAGTAAAGCATTCTGTATTTTCAAAAAATGATTAACATCGTTATATATATATATATATATATATATATATATATATATATATATAGATATATAACACTTATATGAAAATACAAATTAACCACTTACATATTGTTGCTCGATTGTAGGACTACTAAATACACCTTGACGATGGGTTTTAGTCTTACGAAATGCTTCGAGTCTAGTGATGTCCTATTTAACATTGATATTTAGATTATTTATACTTTAAATAAATAGTTATATATATATATATATATATATATATATATATATATATATATATATATATATATATATATATATCATAACTTACTTCTTTGAAACGGACATACAAATTTGGGCGTTTGAAAATGTTCAACTACGTGCGCCCAATTTTCACGTGACATACCCGGGGGGGGGGGGGGGGGGGGGGGGCTAATGCCCTTGGGACATTCTAAAAATAAGTATATGCTTTACTTTTCCGGCCTCTATAATTTTTTTGTAGAGTCGCATCACTGCTCCGCAACAACTGAGCATGTTGAGGATCCAAGTTAACCTTATACAATTCTAACTTTCTCTACGAATACAAAAAATGTTAGTTAATTAGATACCAATCACAAATAAACTTAAAATATTATCATATAAATTATTTTCCTTCAGATGCATGACTATGACATTCCTTAAAGTAGGGGAAACATTTTCCCAACCTGATACGCTAAAATGGATGTTCTACCAGATATACCACCCAATCTCATGGGTAAAGATATTGCCATGTTTCTCAACAGGGGAAATTGTGAGCTCTTTGTCGAAATCCAAATCGACAGGATTTCCCTTATTTGCTCGTATCAGCTTTGATAGTTGGATGTTTTTAGATAATCCTCTTTTTTTTGGTAGCTTAGCTGAAAAAATAGAATTAAAAATATTAGCCACGATAGTTTATAATAAGGGAATAAAAATAGTTAATAAATATATCATAATAAGACTTACCATCCTCTTCGTGTCGTTCTCGACCAAAGCCTACTAGAGGTGGTGGATCCTCGGCTCCATCACCTCCATGTCCTAAGCATTCACATCAACCATCATGTAAAAGGTTATCATCCAACTAAACCCCATATATAGCCTGCAGAATTATAAAATGTACAATGTAGAAACACAATATGAATAAAAGTCAGCCTACAAAATTATAAGATGTATAATATAGAAAAATAATATGAATAAAAGTTAAAATTGAATTTGGAATGCAAATAAAGTTTCTATTACAAAAAAACGGACACATATAAAGTTTTCCATTACATATGTTTTTTTTTTAATCAGAATCTCCCTCATATACTTCAATGTATTCTTCAATATCATAATCAGAATCTTCATCATCATAATCAATATATTCCTAGGAAATGTTATTGATTCTACCCATTGGCGGAGGTACTTCAGTCTCGTCCTCATTATCATAATCAACATTGTTTTGAGATACATCAACATTGTTTTGAAAGTATTGTGAGAGTCGATAAAAAGTCTAGCACCGGATGAAGAGATGTTTTGAACTATGTCCATGACGTCTACACTTCAGGCCTCCACATTGTCGACCTTTTTGACTAAGTCACTGTAAGCATTTTGGACACGAGCATTCTTGGATGGGAAATCACAAATATTTTGATGATTAGCATGCTCAACAACACAACGAGAGTTGTTGTTTTGGTTTCTTCGAGAAGGCTCATAGATGTAGAACACTTGTTTGGCTTCCGAAGCATATGTGAGTTGATCATCTTGGTACGTTTCGCGTTTTATGTTGATACTGGTGAAATTATCATCATGAATATCTCTCGTATCGAACCACTCGCATCGAAATATTACAGTCGAATAATCATATGAATATTGCACCTCTATAATATCTTCTAACTGGCCATAATATTTCTCTCAATTCTCACCCAGCTTCAGAACCCTAGAGTTTTGCGTTGTGCGTAGTGCATCACGAAGACTAAGTATCATAGACCTAACACCATTGACTATGCACGCGGTGTAAGTATAAACATCTATTTGTGAACCCATTGAAAGGGCCAATAACTCTTTGTGGAATTCTAGAGAGTTTTATGTTTCCATCTGAAAAACCTATTAAACATATATTAATGTGTTATGTATTCTTGATTTGTTATATTAATCAAACACATTTTTTTTTGTTAGTTATTATTACTTTTCAAGAAACCAGTTAGAAAATCCGGTATTTTTGTCACTTTCACGATGTTCAGATTTGAATTTTCTATATTGATGACATATATATATATATATATATATATATATATATATATATATATATACACACACACACACACACACATAAAGAGAGAGAGAGAGAGGTAGGTTCCCTTGATATTAAAAAACTGGAGATCTTGAGATTCAAGCTCTACCACATTTTTCACATTTGCCGCTTTAACCCACCGACGTACTGATGCGATAGACTTGTTATAATCATAAACGATTATATATCGTCGCATGTTCCTTTCTCATCCGCTACCGCCACCACCACTACCACCACCTATGAAACCATCTAAGCCCACCACTACCACCTCCAATCACTTATACCACTGCCACCTCTGCCACCGCCACCTCTTCTGCCAACAACGTCTCTTCTGCTACTAACTATCATAATCATATATGATTACTCAATCTATGAACAGACACATATGTATAATCATTTATGATTAGGAATATACGTATAAACATGTATAATCATATATGATTATACCTCTCTGTCATATAATCATTTATGATTACGCATACCTTGCGGTTGTCAATACGCTGGAGCGTTAGAGCGGCAAACGAGAAAATGTAGTTGAGTTTGATTCTCAAGATCTCTATTTTTTTAATCTCAAGTGAACCGTCCCATATATATATATATATATATATATATATATATATATATATATATATATATATATATATATATATATATATATATATTATTTATTTATTTATATATAATTGATGAATGGGAAAAGGTAACATTAGATAATGAAAGATAAAGATAAGAACACTTACTTGATTACACCGAATTCACATTTATCAAGTCTTCCTGTGAATTTTATGTGTCTTTACTCTTATCACTCATCATAGAAGTATCCAAAACACTCTCACACACATTTTTCTCAACATGCATCACATCTATGTTGTGCTTCAACTGCATAGAAGAGCAATAATTATGCTCGAAAAATATTCTATGTTTCGACCAATTCAACTCAAATCCTTTAAGACCTGTCGTTTCCTTGACAATCTTAGGATATTTACCCACTTTACAAAGTATTGAACGACCTAGTTGAAGGGTTTTTAGCATTCCAACACTCCTAAGGTGTGCATGCAACCCTAGAAACCTTGGATCTATGTTTTCTCTATTATACATGCAAACTTTGATTTTTCCAAGGTTTCATTCTAACTAGCATACTATGAAATATATGTAATACAAAAATCTAGTATAATGAGATAACTTTTCTTGTAGCTTGATTCCTTAAGCCTTTAAGAGCCTAGCACCCCAAATGTGACGCCTCAAATGCTTCACACAACACCACCAACAAATTAGAATGACTTGAAAGAAGAATCCTTTCACTCAAAATCGGCTATGGCTCTCCAAGAACTCTAGGTGGCTGATTTTAGGAGCCATGAGGTTTCTTATATAGTGTGGAAAACTAGGGTTACACCATGTAAACCCTAATGACTTTCCATATCCCTCATGCTCCATGGGTTAAAACATCCATGGAGTATCCATGGGTCTCCACATGAGTTTAGCCCAACATAAAGAACTATGGATCATAAGCCCACTTTATAAGAATGAATGATTTACCAAATCAACACCCTTGTATTTAATTAGTCTCTTTTAATCACAAAATGAATTCCAAATTAATTCTTGACGAATACTAATTAAATAATTTGATTTCATATTAATATATTAGAACTTATAATATATTAAGAAATCATAGATATCCTCTCCTCATAAGTCCATCCTTACAAATTGTTCCGGTGCCATGCAACCCAAATGGACCATGCTACTCTCGGGTCAAGTACATACCAATTATAGTTATCGGCTTAGAAACTAAATCCAACAAGGTATCCATAACTTGCTCCTCACGAGGAGATATTGGAGTATCTCCTTCATTAGGATGAGAATCTCCACCCACATCTGGTGTATGGCTACTCACCTGTTCAGCCATTGTTTTGAAAATTTGGAGTAATATAGTATTTTAGAATATTAAGATTTATCATTACCTAATACTTTACTTAAGTCTTTCTTATGGTGTGTATCCATATACTTACAATGAATCCGTTCATATATTGAACTTCCAATAGTTTAAGTCTAAATACCAGTTCATGGGATTTAGTTTACTTAAACTACTGCTCTGATACCATGATTATGAGAACCACTTCTCTAAACTTTACAATATTATTACTCCAGACATACTACATGCATATTCATAATATAATTTACAAAAGTCTGGATACAAACCAAATATTAAGATTTTTACAAAGTTTTATATATTACATAACTTCCCAGGAATTTATACACTAAGTACAAAAGTGATAAACTATTCTAAATCTTCTTACAGTACATGACTATATTGGATGCTTATCACCTGCAATAGTGAAACACTGAGAGGGATAAGCGGGTGAAGCTTAGTGAGTTCAATAACAGTTACAATATAACGCTATGTCATATATATATATATATATATATATATATATATATATATATATATATATATATATGAAAGGAGAAAAGAGGGACAAAGAACAACAAAGGTATATGTGTATCATATAACAAGCTTTCCATATCAACCAATGATTTGATTCAAAGATTTACAATCACTGAGATACAATAATTTCAACATGCTATACATCAATAAGACTTCAGCCCAAATGGCACAGAAAATAAACAATTTCTGAATATCATTTTTGCTAGAATATACAGGCTTTCAGCCCTACCTAGCCCGATGCCAATACCAAAAGTGATACGAGTCATGCTCTACATGGCCAAAGGCATAAAGCCAATACCAAAAGTGATACGAGACATTCTAATACCAGAATAATACGAGACATGCTCTACATGACCAAAGGCTCAAAGCCAATACCAAAACTGATACGAGACATGCTCTACATGATCAACACTATAAAACCAGAATAACACAGGAAAGCACATTGAACATATAACACATAACATACAATTATCCCTATATTGAACTCATCGTGAAATAACCGAACGATAGAATGATAATTTGGGCAACACTTTGTTTCTAAAAATGTCTTTTTTGACGAAACCGGGGATTTTGGTTGAAAAACAGGCTTTGTGTGGGCAAAGTTTCGACTAAAAATACTATTTTCTCGGGGTCTTCGGTGCTACGGGGCTTGCTTCGGGTGTTGGGGTAGTTCCCAAGGCTTCGGGGGGTGTTAGGGTAATTTGAGAGAGAGTAGAGGGTGAAAGAGAGTCTAAACTGTAAACAAAACTCGGAAAGTCTCGCTTTCTATTTATAGTAACCGAAGTCCAGCATTACACCAGGCGTAATCTGTAGGTACGCGGGGAGTACTGGCTTCAGATGCTCTACGCTGGGCGTAGGAGCAAACGTGGCTTGTGCTCGGTTCTTGGGTCTCGGATGTGTCGATGGTGCGCGATACGTGTCCTTCATACGTAGTACACTGGGCGTATGACCTCCTCGAAGTTTGTGCCTAAAACTTCAAAAATTCATATCTTTCGCATACAAGCTCCATTTTTGACGTTCTTTATATCTACGCGTAGGTGAGATTATACTCTACAACTTTCATTTAGACCCCGTCGGCAAATTTTGGCTTCATTTTTAATATTATATTTTTAACAGGTTGGGACATGAAAAGTCCGTTAAAAACTCGTAACTTCTTCATTTGACGTCCGTTTTCGTTTGTCTTTTTATCGTTGTACTACTATTCATGAGATCTTCGAATCTCGTTTAGGTTGTGTCGGCTAAAAATCACTCAATCTTTATTTCGAGTTTCGGGTTGTGTACTGCTATGCCGAATCTTAGAAAAATGTAACTTCATCATACGAAGTCAGATCTGGACGTTCTTTTTATGAAAAATCTCGGTTTAACGAATACTACGACTTTCATTTAGATCACTAAAGCTAAAAAGTAGTTTATTGAAAACTCACTTTTTACGTCGTATAGCGTCGTGTCGGTTCTGTCGTGAAACTTTAACGAGTTATAACTCGGATTTCGATGAGGTTTTCGCCTAAATGTTTCTAAAGAGATAATCTACAACTTTCAATAACATCATTTTTAATTATTTCCAACTTTATATTTTCGTTAATTTCAATAGTTGACATTTGATCAGAATCTCATAAGACTTCCAATATTTTCCGAATGATTCTAAACATAGTTTTACTTCAAGTCTCATAAAACTATCTTGTTAGAACTCAACGCTCAAAATCATATATTATATAATAATATTCACTTTTAAGCTATCAAGCTTACAAAACACGATAATTATACATGGTTATAAATGTGTATGTTACATAAAACGTCATTTGTATACTTTCACTATATTTATTATAGTTTTAGATAATTTATTTTGGTTGGGAAATCCATTATATCTTTTGTCTTAAACTTTATACTTGTAAAATGTATTGTTATTTGTGTTTAGATTATATTGAGTGTGTTTCGATTAGTACCATTGCATATGTTTAAGTGAACTGGGTAGTGAGAGGGTATCCAGGCTAAATTGTTACCTTAGGTTGTTCTAACTTACTTGTATTTTATGTTAATAACCATGTTGCTTACATTTTCCATGTTTTTGGACTAATATCTCCATAATATTTTTTTTCTGGAAATGGTATACTAACAAGGGCTCATTTTATACATTAGGATAATGGTATGAGTACATCAAATATTGGGTAGTTATGATGGAAGTTATGGTAACAACTCAAAATGGGAATAAATCAAGGTTGTGGCGGCAAATAGTTTGGAGTATAGTCTGTAAGACTTAAATTGTACCACCTAATCATTTATACTAGGGTTTATAAAACATTTTCAGTCAATGGGGCCCATTTATAAAATATGGTCCAAAATTTAATTACATTTGTAAAAATATTCTCTTGGGTATTACAACTAATACAAATAAACCATAGTAATGCTGCAAGGCTGCTTACGTCATGGAAACTATGTCCAATTTATATCAATTGGATCTTTGCTATATGTTTTAGCATAGCCTTGTATGCTATATCTCAGAACCTAAAATACGTGGAATTTCAAACAAAAGATGTAAGACAAAAAATTTCTTTTAAGCTACATGGGTTTAGACACAAAATAATTATCAAAATTATTTGATAAAATTGTCATTGACAAACATTTATAAACAGAATGTAAAGCATATTATGCATGTCCTCACCAAATGAAAATCTTCTCAG
This sequence comes from Lactuca serriola, assembly GCF_051521515.1. Lineage (NCBI taxonomy): Eukaryota > Viridiplantae > Streptophyta > Magnoliopsida > Asterales > Asteraceae > Lactuca > Lactuca serriola. Next base: position 300,827,716 of record NC_136412.1, read on the forward strand.
GCCTTCCCGTACCTCAGTTATATGTTGATTCTAATGTCCATAAAGGCCACCCCAAATTAGGATAGTCACGTTAAGTGATTTAAAACGATGACCAATACGAGGAAGTGAACCTTCCTATCACAACCCCATAAATACACCCCTAAATGGGCTAGTCACCGCAATGACAATTAATAGCCCTAAATTGGGTTGGTCACATAAAGTGACAATTGGCACTAACCTTTACCAGAGAACAAATCATCCAAGCAAGGCCCTGCAATTGGTCCCCATTCAGACCCCTATATCTAGCCAGCACAATGCAATTCATTTATATGATGCATGATCACCACTGTTTTTCTACTAATTCAATCACACACAAATGATTAGTGTTATGGTCATTCACGTTCAGTAATAATATTGCATAGTAAAATATTCAAACATATTATAACTATAAATATAATTCTTTAATCCTTTTCGATAACCCATGTAACAAATTATATCTAGTTAACCATTTCTCATAATAGAGCTTCTCTGTTTGATAACATTTGACTTTCAAAAGATTTTATTTACTCATTTTTGGAAAGGAGTCCATTTATTCGCTAGCTAAGATTTATTACTTTTCAAACAAGAAACATTCTCCAATATTTTACAGAAAACAATATTAATGTGTCATGTACCCAGAAAATCCACATGTACTCACATTACCAGTTAATAAAGACTAGCTCCCTTTATGGCTACTTTCCTGTCACTATCTCTAAGCTCAAATACTCGTCCAACCTATTTGGACAACCATTAGAACTTGTCCCAGTACACTTAGGAGCTTATTTATTATTTCTATTACAATGACTTTTGCCTGATCACTAACAAAACCGGGTAACCATTTGTTATCAGATCACTAAGGTCCTCAAAACCATTACCAAATAGCTTAACTTTGTAAGCCGATAGTCCAATCTTATTATGACATCCCCTATTTTCCAGAACGGAAAAAACTTTTGTTTACGCTTTTAAAATCATAATATCTTCTATTTGTGGAAATTTCCAGTATATTGCAATTCTTTTGAGTACAAATGATTGTCTCAAATTTTTAAAAACTCTAAGGATGTCATAATCGATACACAACATATGTTACAACGTAAATACCTAACAGTCCTGGACATTATGGAACGTCTTATCTTCAATCACTCAACATCCTATTCAAAATCTTCAGCATTTTTAACACCGCTATTTATGATTTATACAAAGTGAGTGGGTAAGGTTGGGGAACCTAGTGAAATACATATAGTTTTCAATCCCATAATGTTTTGATGATCATATACCTCAAAACTACAAAACCAATTGTTATCCATAATACAGTTCTATCATATCTATAACCAATCTACATCATCCCATCGATTCTCGATACTAATCCTATACACTGATCTTACGATATCTATTTAGATGAATCACTGTAAACAACAAATTGACTATATTGCTTTGGGGATTCCCTGACAATAAGAGAGGATCAAATAAGACAAAAAAAAAGGAGGGGAAATGGAGTACCCGAATGAACCACTGTTCATTACCACCACAAGATAGTTAAGTTAGGGGTGGTCACCTATACTCTGTTAGATGACTTAGACATGCTTAGAAGTGGTCTGATCACAAGTATTATTTGTTGGATTAGTGTCTAAGCCAGTAACCATAATTGGCAAATACTTGACCCGATTGTGCATGGTCCTTTTGGGTTGCCTTCACCAAAGCAACTTGACTGGAGAAATAATAGAGAAAGAGGTTATTATGATTTATTAATATGTTATAAGAATAATATATTAAAGGAGAAATCATATTTTTTTAATTAATATTGGTCAATAATTAAGAATTAATTTTGTGATCAAATGTAATTAATTAAACTAGAGGGGCTGAATTGTAATTATGTGATAGTTGCAAAATAGGGAAATGGTTATCCTTGTTAAAGGATGAACGAATTCAAGGATAAGGATATCCTTGAAATCGTCCAAGGTCCAAGAGATAAGGGTTTTCAAGGCTTATCTTGTGGTTGCTTGGTGGGCAAGTAACTGGATAAGGATAAGGACTGAAACCCTAATCCCAACCCTATATAAAGACCCCTAAGGCCTTAGAATTTCGGACACTTGATCCCTAGAGCATCTAAGGCCGAATTCCACCTCTTTCTTCTCTCTCTATATCTTCTCCAATTGCTTGTGGTGTTTGTGAGCCATTAGAGGCATTACACTTGTGGTGCTTGCTTTCAAGACTTTGGGTTTGAAGATTTAAGTTGTTATTACAATATAACAACAAGAGGTATGTAATCTAACCTTCTTGGTTAATTTCGAAAATAGCAATCATGATTAGGGTTTTATTATGTGTTCAAAATGTTGTGTATCTAATAGTGAAAACATAGATCCAATGCTAGGGTTGCATGTACACATAGGATTGTTTGTATAAAACCCATAGTGGTATCAGAGCCTTTGGTTAACTTGTTTTCAATTAGTTTATTCAATTGTATGAACTTGACACATTAGGGTTTATTGCCAATAAACCCTAGGAGGCTAGGGTTTTTCGAGATTAGGGTTTGCAAACCCTAATTTGCAAGAGTTTGAATAAGATCTTCAAATCCTTTCCTTAAACCCTTAAATTTCGAAATATAGGGTTTGTTTTAATCCCTTGATTTTCGAAATTAGCCTCCTCCCCAAGATAAGATCTTAAATTTTAGGGATTTGGATTATCTCATATCTTGTAATTATCCTCTAATTGTTATATATGGTAATTATAGATTTTGCATTATCATATCCTTATTTTCGAGATCTAGGGAGATAATTAAAGGATTAGGATATCTTAAATGTATAAATGGTAATTATCCTCATGATTTAGATAATCCCTTATGATTTAATAATTAAATTAATAGTCTAATTCAAGATAATTATTAAATCAAGGTTTTTAATATTTAAAATTTTAATTTATATGTCATAAATTCGAAAATTTTAAGAGAAATTAAAGTTAAATTGTTTTGAAAAGTTTTAAAACTTGCCCTCGAGTTTTGGAATTTAAATTTTGATTAAAAGTTTAATTTTGATGTATATTTAAATTCTAAACCCTAATGTTTTGAAATGTTTCAAAACTTGCCCTCAAGTTTTGGAATTTAAAAGTTGATTAAAATTTTAATTACGAATGTTAAATTCTAAAACTCTAGTATTGTTTTGAAAAAGTTCAAATCACACCCCTATGGTTTTATTAATTAATTAAGGTGTATAATTAAAAGAGGTTTAATAAATCCATAAAAGTTTAGGTTTACAATTTAATTGAATTAAAAGTATAATTGTTAAATTAGACCACCTAGTATTTTGAAAGTATAAAATACACCCTATATTATATATAACATTAAAAGTGTAACATTATATATATGTATGAGTAAAAGTCAGTCTGACCGTTAGTAGGCCTCATTCACGAAGCTGGTCTATAAGGGGTATTTAAGGAAATTGCCTATAAAATGGCGATTGAATGGGTATCCACTCTTACCCACCGCACTCTTGACTAGTGGAGGGTCGTTAGCCGAACGGGTAGGATGGGACAAAACCTTCCATTATAAGTATAATGAAGTATAAAAGTAACTAAATGTTTTCATCAAATGCCCAATCTTAGTTACTTAGGCAAAAGTGAATTGATGCAATTCCATGAAATTACACTTTGTGCCCTTGCGAAGACGTTAGTGGAGCGTGTGTGGTTTACCAGCACACTAAATGGTTCTAAGTAAAGGTAGCAAAGGGTGACTCAATGTTTGTCATAGTTCGGTGGAGCATGTGTGGTTTACCGGCACATCGAATAGGTGACTGTAACATGCGAGGGCACCATGTAAGTTTGCATGGTTATTCACACCCGCTTTGTGATCCTCGGCATCCCAGTCACAAACAAGAGGGGTATATCGAGATTTAAACATGCCATTGAAAGTTCAATGAATCTCAAAGGATCTAGGAGTTTTCATAGATTTAAAACTTAAATTTCTTTTTCGTTTTTCATGGTGGAAATTAGTGAATCGTCATTCACTTACCTTCAAATATTCTGCAATTAGGGTTACGACATCCCTCTCCCGAGTTGTAGAATATTGTGTTGGGTCCTAGCCTTAGTATCCCATTTGGGTGATTTGCTAAGGACTCATTCAATCGACTAACTTGAATTCGTTTTCTCCCGTTTTGTAGATGTCAAAGTTCGACAACTATGGTCTTCCCAAATCCCGTGGAACAAGCATTCCACATGAAAATGATATTCCACGATTCAATCGAGGAACGAGAAATCATGCTTCACTTCCTCCTCCTCTTCCTATTGTTCTCCCTAACCCACAAGATCGAAGAATTGAAAGGCTCAATATCACTAAAGCCCTATTGGAAATGAAACATGAAGATGGTAAACCCGTGTGTGCCCACGTTCTAGGAATGAAATCACACATTGATAGGTTGATAATATTGGGTGTGTCATTCCCAGATGAGTTGGCTGTGAATTGGGTTTTGCAGTCACTTCCTGAATCATATAATGAGTTCAAAAGAAAGTATTATATGATGGATCATGACGACAACCTCATTGACCTAACTTACATGCTCATTGCTGCTGAATCAGAAATGATTTGGCGAAGCAATGGAGCGTATTTGTTGGGAAAGTCAACCGACCATGCTTCCGAGGACGTTCTAGGAGAACCGACCTGTGTTTGCTGCCAAAAGAAAGGGCGTTGGATACAATTCTGCCCAAAGAGCCTGAAAAGTCCAGAAGATGGGAGAGTCAAAGAGTATGGTTGCGCTTCAGGTAAAATCCACTATCTAACTCCATTAAGTTCCTATTCATTAATTCTTAATACATAATATGATAAGATTGCATTTGAATGTTTTACAGGATCGGTGAAAAGAAAGGAAGCTTGGTGAAAGAGCAAGATGAATCTAATCACAAGGAATGGATCTTGATCGCATGGACTTGAAGATTAGATTTTGAGCTTAGATAGTTATGATAGAGTTGTCAGAAATTTTTTCTTTTGAAATACATAGTTTTCAATGGATTTTGCATTGTAAGGACAAATGTTTTCCGCTGCTTTTATAAATAAAATAAATTTTGTTTGACTTATTTATTTATTTGTTTATTTCCTTGCAATGAAATCGTTATGAAAATTGGTGTTTGCATATTTATACAACAAATGGATATGATTCTTATTTATGGTGTTTATGGAAAAGTCGAGAATTTACCAAATAGGGAGAGTTTCTCATCGCCCAAGTTTCAATTGTACAAAAACTTGGAATCATGCAACGTGGATGCACGATGAATGAGAAATTTCGTATTTGGAAATTAGACTAATTCATTGACAAAGTGTCAAGTGAAGGACTAGGAGATCGAGTACACAAAGTTGTGTGTTTATCAAAGTCCACCATAAGAGTAACAAGATATTCGTCATGATTTACTAAAGGTTTAGCAAATATGAGTATACTTATAAGATTAAGTATAATTCAGAATTGATTAAAAAGGTTTAAATCAATAGCAAAACGAATAAGAAGAATCAAGTAGGCAGAAAGATAAAAGTTTCTCCATTCTAAGAAGAAGGGAGAGTAGCTTTTATGCTTTATGATAGGTCTTAATGATTAAGAACCATATCTCAATTGATCCTATAAGTGAGTCTTAGTACAATTGTATGTTTAAGAAGAGGAATCAAGGATTGAAGAAATGGTTAAATCAAGAAGTCAATCATACTTCGTTCCAATAACAAGTCTTAAAGTTAAGATTGTGACATTGAGTGAAAGGTTTGTAACATTCACCAAATGTGGAAAGTTGTGATGTCTTGAATAAGACAAAGACCAACTAGGACCAATTTATGAAGAGTTTTGATAAAAGCTACACTAACTCTTGAATAGTTGTTTGTCAAGAAATGTGTTGACAAGAGAATCTTATATGTCAAGGATTCAGTGGGAGTCTTAATGGTCTTGAAAGGTTTCAAGAACAAATCAAATAAACCTTATCGATCATCACTAGCGCACGATTTGAGGTTTACAACCTATCGTGTTGACATTATTTTGTTTCTGTGCCAATCCAATCGAGTTAATTATGCATGTGAGTTCTATGAGTTCTCATTTTGAACGCATAAAAGGCAAAGCACCTTAATCAATGAAAGGTACATTGATAGGAAAGGGTGAGCTACTTAACTACTTGGAAGACATGGTGGGCAGCTGTGTTACCATAAGGCAAGAAATCAAGATTAAGAAAGTTCGATCCATATGAGTTTGAATTTGTCATAAACTTTGGTTTTAACAAATTCACATGGATAGGAACACATACACCGTTTAAAAGCTAAGTGTCATAAGATTTCCTCCTTCATGAAAATGATTGTGGGGAAATGCTTTCACTAAGAAAGATTTTAAGAAGATAGTAATTGTAAAATTGCATTCTCGAATTCAATCATGGTTACGGTATCCCTTTCCATAATTTGAATTGTGAGGTTTGGCAATTGTTTACACACACATATGAACTATCTAAGGCAAAGGTGTATAAGTTTAAGAAGCCTTGATAAAAGATTATCAAAGCACTAAGTATTAGAAACATGGACTTATGAAATTCAATAGGTATCGTTTTTCTGAAAGTTAAGATGTTTATGAATACATGTCGAAGCTAGTGGGAGCATAAGTGTTATGTTTTATAATAATCATCATGATAGTGGGAGCATAAATGTTATGATTGTATGATTATTAAGGAAAGTATTGCAAGTTGGCAATATTAATTATAGAAAACAAGATTTATATGTTGCAAAGTCGTAAGGGTTGTAAAGTTGTTTTGCTATAATTAAGGGAGAGAATATTATGCTTCATTTCAAATCTAAAGGCTTAGGTTGAGAAATGTTAATAAATTTAGTAAAGGGTACATAGTGTGTTCTTAAAATTTCGATTATGATTACGGCATTCCTCTTCACAATTCGAATTTTGAGAACATAGCAAATAAAACATTATGCGTCGTGTCCCATACGCTTCGGGTATAGGATCGATTGCAAATGCTTTAATGTTTGACCATTCTAAAATTTTCCAAATGTCGAGCGCATTTAGAGGGAAAAGGGACTAGAATTGGTTTTGACTAAAATAATTAAACAACTATCAAAGGACAATCCAAAGTTTGACGAGGATTGGTCGCTTGTGAGTAGTTGGAAGCATGGTATTGGATGGACCATATCGACATTATTATGAATAGAAAAGATTCTATTAAGAATGAATTGTCATATGGAGATTATGGAAATGTTTCCATATTGGATGGACCATATCGACATCATTACGAATAGATAAGATTCTATTAAGAATGAGTTGTCATATGGAAATTATGGAAGCGTGTCCATATTGGGAATTGAATATTGAAAATTTATGTCTAGATTAGAAACTTTTATGCAAAAGGATGTACTTTGAGTGAGAGACATCACATCTAAGGAATTGTCTTGTAACAATGTCCGATAGAGGACTTTGTAATATCATTGGCAATAGTCTTTGTGACTTTGGTGTAGTGACATTACGAAAGGATCGTTTTATAGAATGTTAGAATCTAGCATATTATATAAGTAGCAAGAATTTGATATTCTTTCGCTTATGAAAAAGGATTTGGAGTTATGAAATGAGAATGATTGGAAATGTGTTCAATTTGATCTATTTCACAAAAGTAAGAACCATAGGTAAACATTGTGTGCATGCTAAGAACATGGGACAAGTGTAATAATTCAAGTAAGAAGTTGATTAACCGAAACAACAAGTAATGAGTAATCGATATGGTGATAAATAAAAGGTGTTTTGTTTATACTCAAAGGTTTGAGGCCATATGGGATTAGTATTATTCTTGTGTTTCACATTTGCATGTTTTGACTTCCAGAATAATTGAATTTATTAAGAATAATCGAATTATTCGAACGGGCCACAGTCGTTCATATGTTGGAAGTAGATATGAATGAAGACTGTTGTGAATTGGTGTGTGGATTGTGGTCTGATCACAAGTATTATTTGTTGGATTAGTGTCTAAGCCAGTAACCATAATTGGCAAATACTTGACCCGATTGTGCATGGTCCTTTTGGGTTGTCTTCACCAAAGCAACTTGACTGGAGAAATAATAGAGAAAGAGGTTATTATGATTTATTAATATGTTATAAGAATAATATATTAAAGGAGAAATCATATTTGTTTAATTAATATTGGTCAATAATTAAGAATTAATTTTGTGATCAAATGTAATTAATTAAACTAGAGGGGCTGAATTGTAATTATGTGATAGTTGCAAAATAGGGCAATGGTTATCCTTGTTAAAGGATGAACGAATTCAAGGATAAGGATATCCTTGAAATCGTCCAAGGTCCAAGAGATAAGGGTTTTCAAGGCTTATCTTGTGGTTGCTTGGTGGGCAAGTAACTGGATAAGGATAAGGACTGAAACCCTAATCCCAACCCTATATAAAGACCCCTAAGGCCTTAGAATTTCGGACACTTGATACCTAGAGCATCTAAGGCCGAATTCCACCTCTCTCTTCTCTCTCTATATCTTCTCCAATTGTTTGTGGTGTTTGTGAGCCATTAGAGGCATTACACTTGTGGTGCTTGCTTTCAAGACTTTGGGTTTGAAGATTTAAGTTGTTATTACAATATAACAACAAGAGGTATGTAATCTAACCTTCTTGGTTAATTTCGAAAATAGCAATCATGATTAGGGTTTTATTATGTGTTCATAATGTTGTGTATCTAATAGTGAAAACATAGATCCAATGCTAGGGTTGCATGTACACATAGGATTGTTTGTATAAAACCCATCATTATTGAACATAGTTCTACCCTTAGACGCACCCTATATGGTTGTTTAGATGCATCATACATACATTACAGTGGTCTGATGCAGGCACACCCTATCTGGTAGTCTATGAAGCTCATCCGATCACTTTATAAATGGAAACGATAACTCACAAATCCCATCCAAGAAGAAGATGAAGGGGAATACTAATATAGCACTCTTGTACACACCTGTACCCTACCATATTACAAGTGAATAGAGTTCCACTCTTCGTTCTAATCTCTCCAATACCCTAAGTATGATGCTACCCAATATCCAAACTTAACTAAACTAAGCATCTCTTCGGGTCTTAGTCTATAACTAGATAAGATTACCACATCCATAATCAACACAAATATCATGCCTATGTAATACCAATAAAAGATATAACTAATACCCTGTCGACTTAACTCAAATTGAATGTATTTGATAAACCTTAGTGTATAACTAGACCAGTTCACTAATCATTATTAATAGTGTCATTGTGATAATATCGTGATATACAATATGACTAATATTTTCCAACTTAATTGCATCTAAACATCCTTTGTACGTCTTAGTTTAGAAACTAGTATGTAATAGAATCCCTGTAATCAGTATCCAATACTAACTTCGTTTAGGCAACACTATCCTAATTTAGTGTATATATTTAACACACAATATTAGGTACTTTATCATTTCAGTAATAATACTTTTATCATTATTATCATTTAATAATATATATATATATATATATATATATATATATATATATATATATACATATACATCTTAACACATATAGAACCATATCTGATTTGCACAACGTATATCATCAAATATACATCTAATGCATATTCTAGTCAACACGCTTATATTTAACATATAAACTTTATATTTAATAATTTTAATAAATACTTGTATTAAAATCATTTTCATGAAAGTAACTATGCACTCACTTGATTGAGGTGGAACATCCTCGAGAAAGCTAGCTTCTCAGCTAATACTTCAGCTTATACCTTTTAATAACCTAAATACTAATACTACTATGCTTCAATATTCGTTGGTATTTATAGGCCTATAAATTATTTATGGATTCTTCAATAGTCCTAATAAATACTTCAAGCTCTGTCAAATAAGGAACAACCAGGTAAGATCATATCGGAGGTAGGATCCATTTGGTATATATATTGTTTGTAAAATCCTAGGGATGAGCATATGGACTGGGGAACCGGCCGGAACGGGAGCCGGAACCCGATGTAACCGGTTGGGTCGGGCCGGGACCGCGACGATATTCTTGTGATTTTTTAGAACCGGGAACCGGTAGGGACCGGAGCCATTATAACCGGCAAAAACCGGATCCGTATGTTGTTATTTTTCAAGGACCGGTTCCAACATTTGAAGACACGACAAGAACCGGTAGGAACCGAAACCGGTAGAACTGGTGGTCTGGTTTGGTTCCTATTTTCCACCAAGTTCGATTCCCGGGCCGGTTCTGGTTTGGTCCGGTTCCAGCCGGGTCGGTTTCTTTGCTCATCCCTAAAAAATCCGCTTTAAATACCTCACTAGATCTAGCCTAGACATCACTCTTGTAAGTAGATCAATCAGTATTATGACTTGGAATCACTGATAAATCTTGTTTATACGTTCATAATAACGATTATGAATATAAATATAAGTTACACTTTAAAGCATAGTAAATGTTGCTTAACTTACAAAAATTTCTAGCGAAAACCAGAAAATCGCGAGCAGAACTTCGACTATGAAGGCTTCTTTTTGTCCGGCTTTCTATCGCAGTAGCAACTCGTTGCGAAAAGTTAGAGACTTCAAAAAGTTGAAATTTTAGAGAGACAAGGGCCCTCTAGAGAGAGAAACTTGAGATAAAAGGTGTGAGAAACAAATGAGTCATTGAAGGCTATTTATATGGTCTCTACAAGGGAGGTGCGATGCGCCCTGGCTTAGGGAGCACAGTCTTCCTCCGAGATGTTGACACGTGGCAAAAAGGGAGTGGTGCATCGTCACTCACAACAGGTAAATTTCTCATAGTTCAAAAGATCATATCTTTATCACACGAGCTCTGTTTTCTATGTTCTTTATATCCATGCGTAGTATTTCCGAGTACTACAACTTTCATTTAGACTTTGTTGGTTAATTCTCATTCTATCTTTTAACATTCTATGAAGATTACACTATAAAAGACCATGCAAAATTACTAACTTCTTCATACAAACTATGTTCTCGACTGTCTCTATATCAACATATTCGTATTTATGAGATCTTCAACTCTTGTTTACATTGTTTTGGCTAACAATCAACTGATTTTAATTTCAATTTATGTGTCGCACACTGTTATACTTTGTCGCACCGAAATTTGAAAAAATCATAACTTCCTCATAAAAAGTTAGATTTAGACGTTCTTTATATGCACATTTTCGTAATTTCGATTACTACAACTTTAATTCAGATTACTTAGGCTAATAAACAACATATCTTTTATTCATATTTTACGATACACTTTGCCATATAGGGCTGAATGAGAAACTTCGAAGAATCATGACTTCTTATACGAAATCAGAATTGGACCTTCTTTATACCCACGAGATCATCATCATGGTTACTACAACTTTCGTTAAGATTATTTATCCTAAATAATTTTTTAATTTTACACTTTTATTTGATGTATTTTGTTAAATTGTATAATAACAGTTTATACAAATATTATAAGCACGTAACATCTGTTCATAAAATATGTACGCAATATATAAATGTTATTTATATAACTCGAATTTCATATGAAGGATTTTTAATTATTTACGATTATCATATCCGAAGATTTAACTATTCGAAAAAGATGAATATTTACAATCTATAATCCTTAAAATGTCTAGTCCAAATTCGTGGACGTTAGACTTACAGTCGGACAATCCTGTAACTAGGGTTTACTATCCTTGTTATTCAATCGGGAGTTTCATCGTGGAAACCCTTTATAAATTTTACCAATTAATTCATAATAACACCGTATTACAAACTTCAAATACTATATCGAGTTTATCAATCCTTCACGAATTAATATTTACGTAAATAAAATTACGTATTAACAAATTGAGATGATACATTAGCCCAAACGACAGTCGTACCCTTGCTAAACGGCCTCACGGCCTCCGTCTCTAGACCGTAACCATCGCTCACTGAATTTAATCTCAATTCCTGTTTACCAATGTTAAAACGTACTTCCAAAGGTTACACGACATTGCGTAATTGTTCATAGCTCTCCTGACAAAACTGTACAACGAATGAACCTTCAAGCTATTTATAGCGACTGAGAAGTGCGGGGATACATTGTGCCTCCTTGAGGACGCGTCGTGCCCTATGCCACGTGTCTTTCTAAAGACACCACATGTCACTCTCGTTCAACACGTGTTTCGCCACCCGAACACTGGACGTGCCGCGTCCTTAAAAGGGGCGCCCCGATTTTCTAGCTTTTCGAATGTCCATAACTTTCTCATATGAACACGTTTCGCCACGTGTCCTTCTCATTTAGTGTCCGGTTGACGAAACACTTGTCGAACTAGAAATACACTAGACATTAAACGTGTTTCGCTATGTGTCCCTCTCATTTTTCTTCTTTTCGAAGGACCATAACTTTCCATGTATCCTTATCGTTCAGTGTCCCACGTGCCCTTTTAAGGGAGCAACGCGTCTCCTTTTAAGGGTGTAGCGCGTCCAGTGTCCAGGTGGCGAAACACGTGTTTTGCTACCTGGACACATGTCACGTGTCCTTTTAAGGTTGTGGTGTGTCCAGTGTCCGAGTGGTAAAACATATTTCGAACGAGAAGGACACGTGGCGAACAAGGGGGACACATCCATTGTCCGTGTTTCGCCACCTGGACACTTGATGCGCCTTCTGATTTTCTGTTGACTTTTCAAAATGACAACTTATTTTTCGAACGACTATAATTTTCTCATACGAACTCCTCTCATAGTGAACTACAATATGCTCCCAATAAGCATTTGCTAAAATTTATAGATTTTATGATATAATGCAATAAGTGTAAAGACATATATATTGCATTACCGAAAACATCATGCTTTACTATTTGAATTCATTTTTAACCGTATCTATACCAAATACATACTGTACCACACAGTATGAGATTTTGTTGCATAAACTAAATGGGATGAGGACTTTAATTGAATATGATGAAAAGTTGGTTGACAAAATGAAGGAAGAAGAAATTATGTTCTAAAGTGTTAAAAGACATCAAACATAAAGGGTTGTGGAGTACTTAAAGATGCTGTAGGACCCTGAAATGGAACTTAGCCGTCGAAAATCGAAAATATAATCATGGAAATATTGGATTATGGACCAACTTTTTCTAAAATATAGAATGGTAAAATATCTTTAAAAAAAACTTCTCACTCGTCATCGTTGCTGTGATTTCCAACAATGTTTCTCATATTGTTTACATAGAATCTACATATTTAAAAGGTTAAGAATTGTATATAACATTCTGTTTTGATTAAAATAATACAATTTATACCATATTGCTATATTCTTGATTCAAAACTTATAAATAAATGTGAAATCTTAAACTATTTTTACTCAGTCAATTCATAGTTTTCTCAATATTACAAAAAAATATTCATTAAGAAATATAACTGATGACTAAAATAATAATAAATGGTTCGATTTGTTTGTCTATCTTAAAACTTAACGTGTCAAACTTTCGAAAATTTAAAATAAAATAAAATCAAAATCGTAGAATTTTAAGGTTTTCGTTTTGGTAAAGGGTTTTTATTGGTCTTCAGTAAACAAAATTTTTTAATATCCATTCATACGTGTATGATGTATGATTCGATCCCAACTTTTATGAAATGTTCTTACTATTTATCGTTGAGTATTACCCGATCAAATATTATTAACTCAATAAGATTTTGACTCAATTAACAATCCAAACAACAAATTAGTTTATTGGTTTCTGAGTTTTTCACTTTTTTTTTTGTGGTACTTCACTAATGTACAATTTCTTTTCATAACCTTTTAAGAAATATCCACACCTTTTTCTCATGAGTTATTAGTTTCACTATGCGAATAAATTTGTCGTGTTTGTTTTCTGCGAGTTTTCCTTTGTAACGGACGGTTGGATTTTGCCATAAATTTGTAGACGACACCCGCCACAGCCATTTGGAATCTGCCATGTGGCATACGGTTGTCAGATTAGATAAAAATGAACTATTCAAATTTCAATCACAAACTCCGTTCTCAATTCACACTTCTGTCAAATTCAATTCCCACATCGCTTTACCCTGTTCATCATGTGGGTGTGGTTTCTTTTTCCATCTCTTCCAACTTCCACTCACATAATCATCATATCCTCCGACTCCGACTAAATACCTACACTTTTATGTCCGTCAATCACCAAATCGACGGTGGTTCCGGTGAAATCAATGATGGCGGCGGTGCGGACGACGAAGGGAGTAGCGAACAGAAGAACCCAATTGGGTATGGAAGAAAAGCGAAGAGGGGTGTTCTATCGAGAATCAAAAAGGCGAAAAAACGACTACAGAGAAGCAAAACGAAGGAAAACGGGAATTCAGGTTGTTGTTGTTTTTGTTTGTATATTAGGCGAATACCAAAAACTTTGGATTCGTCTTCAGAGTCTCCTACAAGTGATCCTAATTCTTCAGAGTTCGGTTTTGATTCTTTAAAAGGTTTGATTGAGAAGAGCGATTTCTTGTTGGATGAATGCAATACCCATTTCGATGTATATACACCTGAATGATGATCATGATGATGATTAATGGAGAAAAAAAACAAGTCATAAAATGATTGATTCGTCGATTGGGTTTTAGGGTTTTTTTCCTTTATTTCTGTGTGGCTCTTGTTTGCTCAAGTTCCAAGAAACGTCTAGTTTTCTTGAACTTCGTGCTGAAGGGTTTTCCAAGACCCTGTAAAACACGTATTCAGAGATGATGATTGGTTTCAAAGTTTCGAAGAGGTTTTGGTGTTCTTCTTTCATCTCAAGTTTCTTGCAGTAGTGTTTTGTGTTTTGATGTAACTACTCAAGAAATCTTCCCATTTTTGCGATATTTGAACAATCTTATTGGCCTCCTTGTGGCATTTTAGAACCCCCCACATGATTAATGGAGTATTTCTTTTTTCCTTTAGGTGTTCTTGTTAGTCCAAAGGTGCACAGAGTGTGATTTGTTCTTGTTAATCAATGCATCTCTATCCCTTGAATGAGCAACCCCTCTTTTCGAAACAAAAGAATTAAAGAATTGTCGTGATTCACATGATCGTCACAATCATGTTATGTCTATAGTCGAACTAGAGAGATTTTTTTTAAAAAAAAAAAATCAATTTAGGAGTGTTCGTACCGTTAGGGTTTAAAAGTATAATGAGGTACATGTATTGATGTATATGAAGACAACTCGACCTAATTTAAGAAACGAGCCAAGCCCACCAAACACGCAAACATGACAAATTCTCGAAGGCTCAAGGGATTTGTAGAGCCTTCTCTTGATAATCCTTCTAAGTACCACCTTCACGAAATCCATTAGAGCACCCGGTATGGGTACACTAAACGTCGTTATTGCCTATGTGGCACCCTCATAACATGGTCATAACATCATGAACACCATTTCCCCCTTAGTGTTATGGTATATCTTGTTGGCGTTATGACATATTGAAACGAGAACATTGATTGGCTGCACATTTCATCTCTCTATTTTTCTCATCTTAACAATGTTATAATACCATGAACATCATTTCCCCATTGATGTTATAAAGTGTTATAACACCACCTCAACGGGCTCATATCTAATGCTCTTAATGAAACTATTAGGGATATCTCATAATGGTCCTCACGTCCTCTGATACCTTGAAATTTAGGCAACTCGGCTTCTTCCTTTGTTGCCACGCTTGAATTGGTTGTTTGCCTTTTCTTTTCGGTTGGCATGGTTCGTCTGAGGGTTCCAACTCGGTTGGGGGGTTGGGTTTCCGGAACGTATCCATGTTCTCGTCTGGTTGGGGGTTGAGTTTTCAAAACATATTCAGGAAAATGAGTAAAGTTGGGAATTAGGGTTCGGGTTAGGTTTTGTGATGGATAAACCAATAGAAAGCCTTGAAATTGAAATTGGTTGGATGGGTAGATAGGGACGTCTTGTTGTGGTCAGTTAACCAATGTTGGAGAATCGAAACCAAATATGTTTATAGTTGGTGTATTTGAAGTAATCACATGCGATTGGTCTCTTGCGAATGTTGGAAGAATTGTTTAAAGTCGTTTTAGAAAACGTAATTGAAAGAGAAGAGAAGATTGAGTGAATGTGTGGTTGAATGAGTTATGTGGGTTATTGTTGGCAAATCAAGAAGGAAGTGAAAGGATAGTGTGAGACTTTATATGAAGAAGCTCGTGCTTTCCTCGGATAGGAGGGTGCGAAGATTAGACATCAGTGTTGAAAGGTAGTCTCTCCTTCTCTATGGTTTTGTGTTCTAATATTTATTGTGCGTACATGTTTTCTGCTCATATTTGACCAAACTCCCCTTATATGCCTCATTTGGAATGCATATGCTTGTTTTATGATTTACCAATTTTTATATCTTAGTGCTCATTTGGTTTCACTTTTATCTTGTTTGTCTTATCTACACGTTATCATTTACACATGTCGGAGGTCATCTATATGACACAATTAGTCTACATCCAATGGAGGCATTATCGTCTTCACCTGCCTCCCCTACCTCGTTTTAATGTGATTCATGGGTTTGTTGTTGCCATTGCACACAAATTTATGTTACGTTTAGATCGTCATTTAAAGGTGAGTATTAAATTGAACTAAATCGTAGTATTAAAATGATTATTTATTATTGTTTTTTTTTTGTTAAAATGTTTATTAGTTTATGAGGTACCAAGATTTAATTTACAAAAATATGTTTAGTTATGAAGTACTAAAATGTAATCAGCTTAAGTTGTTAATGCATTCGGATTGCATAATATTTGGAAAAAAATCCTTCTTAATAAATGAAAATATTTTTTTTACACGTGTCAATCTCTAATGATTTTTGACACTTATCATTTTATTATATTTTTAGAATAAATAATATTCACATGTCAATTTATAGGTTTTTTAAAATTTTAAATTAAAAAACCACATAATACTTATATATTTATATACTAGTTTATAACCCGTGTAAACCACGATTATAAAATTAATTAAACTTTAATAGTGAGAACTCAAAATTATTAATCAATTATTTTAAATAAATTATTAATTAAGAGATATTTTGTTAGTTATATAAAATTATAATCATTAATTTAAATAAATATATGAAATTATATCACCTTATAATTTGTATTAATTTTATTTTAATTTTTATTCTAGTGTTATTAAATTAATGTAATCATAATGAGAAATTTAAAATTTAAAATTTAAAATTAATAGATTGACAAGTGGCATGCATTAATTAAGAGGCCTAATAAGGTGACACGTGGCAAAAGAAGAATAAAATATGCATTAATTAGGATGTCTAATAGGATGACACATGTCAAAAGGAGATTAAAACTATTCTTTTATTAGAATAGGGATGTAAAGTATTGAATGTAATTAATAGTTTCTTCATTCCTTATTTTAAATTTTATTTAAAAAAAATACTTAATGTTTTTTGTATTTAATTTTTATTTAATCAACCTGTGTAATACACGAGTTTTACACTTAGTCTATCAAAAAAATGACAATTAATGAAGGATCTGAAATCTTATGAAAATTTGAATGTATGATAAGTTTACAAGACATATAGGGCTTGTTTGACCTGTAGTTTTTAAGTAAAAACAGAAAAAAAAAATATTGGATAATAATAGTTTTTAATGTTAACTTTAAACAAAAGAATAAATAAATAAATAAATAACTTATAATAAAAAAAGCTACGTAACAATACATAATTGATCTTGCACCACTACAAATTATTTATGAAGATATATTCTAAAAATCCCTTTAAACATTATATTACGCATAACTGATCAAACACCACTACAATTATTAAATATATAGGAGAGAAAGATTGGGTCCTCGTTAACATAAATAACAATAAAAAATCAATTAAAAAATAAAAGTTAATTTCATCTTTCTAATAAAGAATTAGGAATGAAATTTGAATTCTTCAGTCGTATCTTAAGAGATTGTCGATTCCTTGAAGTATGAATTTTGATAAAATTTAACCAAGCTCAATTCCTTCAATCATTCAAGGAAAAAATTTCAATCCAATTCTTGTAAATTTCTTGTGAATCTATGAACCAAACACACCATTATTTGTTAAACTCTTCTTATGTATTTAAATAACTATAACAAACATCTTTATATATTATTGATTTATTTTTTACTTAAAAGAGTTTGCTTTTATCTTTTATCATTTATATTAATATTTATCACATAAAATTTATTTTATATCTCTAATAATTATTTAGTTAGTTTATTATACGAAATATACAACCAAAAATCATTATCAAAGTAAGAAGTGTAAAGTAAATCCACTAACAATGCAATTAATTTAAACGTAATAAAAAAAAATTGAAAATGAAAATATGAAACAATCTAAAGTTTGAGGAGAACCCGGGAATTATATTGAAAGGTGTGGTATCAATAACTATGGGGAACATTGATTGAGTATTTTTTTAAATAAAAGAAATGGAATGTGCATTTTAAAAGTAAATAGGGTTGTGCAGGAAAGATGAAGTTTAATTATGAGTGTAACAAGCATTAGTTTGCTTAAATTTGCTGATAATCTATATCATAGCATAAGTTAACCGTAAAAATAATCAAGTTGGTAATAGTATATCATTAGATTTTATATTTTTCTTTTATTATGATATTTTGTTTACATGTTTGTACAACTAAATGAAATTAAGCGGAAACATAGAGAAAAAAAAAAGAATTAAACTAGAGAAAGAAAATTGATTCTACTATTTGATACCTCCAAGAGAATTTATTAGAGAAATATTTATGAGAATCATTTCCATTGTGTGGTTGTATTAAGCAATGAAAAGGAAATGAGTTTTATAATATTTATTCATTTTCAAACACCATATTTATATAAAAATGTATTATGATGTACAATTTGTTAAAATATGCATCTTTTATGTTTATAATTTATCACTTTTAACATTACTTGTTATTAAATACTTTATGTAATTGTCAATTAATATTTTTGTTTATACATCTTGTATTGAAAAACATAATTCTAATATAAAAAAGAAAATTAAGTTACAACTAGATCCAAACATAAAGAAATATGAAAACCATACTATTCAAAACTGTGTGATATGTCTTTAATAATGGACAAGCAAAAAGTCAAATTTAATATTCGTAGCAAATAAAAAAACTTCAAATAGCCTACTCATGCTATTGAGTCATCCGCAATCATTTCCACGTAACAAATCTTTTCATATTTTGTCATCTTTAAAAATGATTGGGTGCGAAAATGATCTTTATTAATTATGGCAATCGCTTTATTCGTTGTTTGACATTAATTTTTGGCGTACATTGTATATCTTCTATAGTTTTAACTATCATATCACACGCTTCCTTATTTTCTTGTCTTCCTATATTGTTTATTGTCTCAATAAGTTTATCACCAACCTCTTTGAAAGTCTCTTTCATTTGTTTCATTGCATCCTTATAATAACTTCCTCATCATCAGTTTTTGGCATTTTACGTTTACTATTGACACCAACAGTTGATTGTGTCTCTTCAACAATATCTTACAACCCTTCCACATCAATATATGAGTTTTTTTGTGTCTTTGCAATCACATCTTCTTCTCCAAGATCAATAGCTTCATGACCAATAGCTCTATCCTTATTGAAGATTTTACAAAGGTTGTCAAATTGCGGAAATGGTTTCTCGTGTAATAATGTAGCTTTTCGTAAAAGATTCATATAAAAATCATACATCATCCACCAACAAATCATAAGATACATTGCATAAAGCGCTCTTACAGCTGATGTCATAGCAATTTGTTTATTTCGTACAATACGTTGTTACAAAGGTGATCGTATCATCTACATATATAGACAGGGAAGAGTTGGATATATTTTTGAAATCTTCAACGGTTGGAATGGTTTTGTTCATATCTAAAATTAAGAACTTAAAAATTTTGCATAAAAACAAAATAAAAAAACCTCAACCATTACGGTTGTATTAACTCAGTCAATTCTTAATCAATTAAGTTATTTTTTTAGCCTAAAATGTAACCAAAATAGAGGACTACAACCTGGGGAAAAAACAGCTCATATGATATTCGAAGTTCATATGAAGATTTTATGATTGTTTAAAGTTGGAGGAAAATTCTATAAAAAAACTGAAATACTAACCAACACCCCTAACACTCCCTGTTTGGGGCTGTATAGCTCAGTCAGCTCTTAATCAATTAAGCTGTTTTTAAGTCTACAATGTATCCAAGATAGAGGACTACAATATAGGAGAAAAATCATCTCATACCAAGCTCGTGTGAAGATTTTATGGCTGTTAGAAGTTGGGTTAAAATTCTACAAAAAGTTGAAATACTAACCAACAGCCCTAAATAGTCCCTATTTAGGGCTGTATAAGTCAGTCAATTCTTAATCAATTAAGTTGTTTTTGGAGCCTATAATGTAGCCAAGATAAAGGACTACAACCAGGGAAAAAAATCAGCTCATACCAAACTCATATAAAAAATTTATGGTTTTTCAAAGTTTGACAAAAGGCAGAAAGGTAATAACACATTCTAAAACTTGCATCATATCATGGCATAATTTTTAGAACACGTACTTTCAAGGATAACGCACACTAGGATCAGAATAAAAGATGCCAATAAACAACTGATTTTTCACAAAACGCAAATTGCAAATAAGAAAAAACAATTGATTTTCACAAAACACAAATTGCCAAATAAGAAAGAAAAAAAACGCAGGAACAAAATATAGAAAATTAATTAGAAGTTTCAATTAATGAGAAAGAAAGAAACCACACCTTCAATTGATCGATGGTAGAAATAGGAATAGGGTTTAGTGAAGATTTAAACAAAAAGGGAATAAAGATTCCTCCAAAATAATGAATGGAAACAAACTTTAATTAACCAATAAGGAAAAGAAATAGTACAAGAAATTAAGGTCAATGTTTGGTTCATAATATATTTTTTGAAAGATTTAAATTTTTTCATAAGACGAAATAGCAAAATGCATGACTAAACACAATTATTATTTATTAACATCAGATAACAAAGCAAAGACAACCCCCTAAACATATTACATATTACATAAGTACATAACATGGTAGATAAACTGATAAACATGCATATAAACTCTTAATTACTAACATGGAATCACTACTACTTAAACTTTCTCAACATAATAATACCACAAACTCTAAACTTTGAAATTTTGCAAAATTCAGATCCTCATTCTCTTCACATCATTCTCAGGGACACTAGCGTCATTTCCATTAGTCCCGGCTTGAGCCTGCACAAAAATTAAATAAACTTAATTAATATTTCAATGATATATTAATAATTCAAATTTGTAATCTATGAAATTGTAAATCAGAAATGAAACGAAATCATACATTTTCATCAGGGACAACTGCATATCTATCAGATGGCAACACCGAAAGTTTCCCTGCCAAAAAAAAAATATAGTTGATAGAATGGAATCTGTCAAAGGAATTGGAATCATAACATAGGAAAAGGAAAGGAGTTCATTAATCAAAACTAATAGAAAGGGAAGAATGGAATAATGGAATTGAACTTGTTACGATGGAATAAAACAAGGGTATTTTGGTCATTTAATAGAAAGGGAAGAATGGAATTGAACATGTAACGATGGAATGGAATCTCGGATTCCAATTCCGTCGGAATCCGTATGAAGCACCTGAGGATGGGTCCGTCCTTGAGGATTCTAACTGTTGTCCACTAGATCCATCCCTGCTCAAAACTTCAATTATCTTGGGAATGTTTCTGCAGGTTTTATTATATATTATTACACAAAAAAAAAAACGTAAAAAAATTATGTAAAAGAATTAATAAAACCATTCTCATATTTATAGATTTTCGGATTCAGATATTTTTGAACACCTGTCAATAGCTTCCTTGTGTCCTAGTTGTCCATTTGTGCCTCTGCCCCATGAAAACACATTAGCTCTTTCAGTAACAGCAAGTGTATGCCTCCATCCACATGAAACCTGAACAACTTTCTGTCAAAAAAAAAAAGTGAAAATTTGTTACTGATGATAAATTAAATTTTTAATTAATCTCCTAGACATTAAAAAAAGAAAGCAACGTCACATGAAAAATGATGTGCCTGCTCATTTGGAATTTTGACTTGCATAGGAAAGCAATGGTCTTGATTGTCCCCAACACCAACTTGCCCAAACTGCACACAAAAATATTCATAAGATGCTGATAATATTATTAAAAATCTTTATGAAATTACCATTCTAACCTTGTTCCATCCCCATCCGTAAAGCTTTCCCTCTGATGTTAATGCCATAGTGTGCCTCCATCCACCCGAAATCTGACTTATCAAAAACCATATTCACAACCAATATTACTTAAATATCACACACACACACACACACACACACCTGTGATACAAATTGGCCATGTAATGCATCAAGTTTATGAGGGACAAGATGGTCTTTAAAATCTCCATGACCAAGTTGACCGTATTTGCTCCAGCCAAAAGTATATAAATCACCAGAAGAGGAAACAGAGATTGTATGCCTCCAGCCACATGCAACAAGTATCATCTTCTCTCCCTGTAATACCATTATATACAAGAAAATGGTTTAAACTTCAAATAATTATGTAATGATGGAATATAATGTATAGAAAGTAGATGCATACACTGATAACTGAAGCTTTCTCTGGAATGTTGCGATCTTTTCTGTCACCTAAGCCCAAATTACCATATCGACCCCAACCCCAGCCATAAAGATCCCCATCTTCAGTGATAGCAACAGTATGCTCAGCTCCAGCAGCAACCATTTTGACAGTTATACCCTGGTTAAACCACATAGCATTTAACAAATCAAAAGCTTCCGTTTTTATTATGGAATATGATTATAAGTTTCATGATAGAAAGTATAGTTTACCTGAAAAGCTTCAATCTTTTGTGGAACAAGAGAGTCCTCAATTGTTCCTAAACCAAGTTGACCATTTTGATTCCGACCCCAACTACAGTGAAGTCAAACACAAGAAATCAAAACAATAACAAATTTAATTTGAAGTGAAATACCATATGATTTAAAGAAAATGTAGGAAAACTAGAAAGTCTTCTTAATGTACAAAGTTACAAACCTCTGCACTTCGCCTTCCATGGTCACAGCTAAACAATGGCTGTCACCACAAGCAATTTGCCTTATTCGCAACCCTTGTAATGCTTTTATTGGCTGAGGAATAAAGAAATCAGTAGAGTTGCCATGGCCTAGTCTTCCGAAATCGCCCCTGAGGCCAATAAGGTTAAGAAGGGGATAAGCACTTTTAACAAAACTATTCTTCCAAACACATTTGACTACCAATACATGTTGAAATGGAGCAACAGATAAAAGAACATACCATCCCCAGCTGTATACATTCAGACTTGACTCTGAAAATGCAGTTGTATGATCAGCTCCACAAGTAAGAGATACAATTTCTTGCCCATCCAAAGCACTTAACTGGGTAGGGGATAGCCTATCTTCAGCATCACCATGGCCTAGTTGTCCATCTTCTCCCCTTCCCCATGAACAAACAACATTTCCAGCTGATACAATAAACAAAGTAGTGCCTTATTACTTTATTAGCCAACAACATCGCTTTCTACGATAAAATAGCATGACAGTGAATTGGATAGTGCTCTGTAACAGCAAATAGTAACTTAGCATAAGTTCATAGTCATCCATCCTATCTCTCTAATACTCAAATTGTGCCCTAGAGCACATTTTAGGTACCTCGATTTCTAAACGATTGAGTCCCCATGACTAGAAATCTAAAACTAGACAAACGAACTACTCGCCGTTACAAATTTCTCCATAGATTGACAATCAAGTAAATTGAAGTCCGTACCAACTACAAAGACCTCAACCGACAGATCACAGCCGATTTCAAAGACAAATGTTTGTAAATCCAAACTTAAGTAAACTAAAACTCCTCTGCTGAATCACAATCTGATATAGATACACAATGTACAGACGATGATCGGTGAGCAAATCATTACAGACAAAAAAAGGGTTTCTTACATAAAAGAGCGACGGAGTGACTAGCACCAGCGGAGATGAGAAGCACTTGACGAATCGGAGGAGTAGTGATTGCTGATTCGGTGTCAGTAACTATGTCTTCCATTTGCGAATTATGGAGTTCAGTCGCTGAGAAAGGGTAAGTATGTATGAATATCTTGTGGGGAGTTTTGGTGGTAGCAAGTAAACAGTAGTATTGATGAAGAAAGCGGGTAGGAAAGGAGTGAGTTATTGTTGATGGAGAAGGTAGTTTGAGGACAGGACAAAACATATATAAATTGGTCAAAATTCCCAACAACTTTCCTGCTCATTTTGTCTCTCGATAACAATAAAATAATAAATTAACATTCACATGTCGACTGTTGCATTTTGCTCAAAGTTTTTTTTTTTTTTTTTTGAAAGTGAAATCAGAAACTTTGTGATAAAGTCGATTTTATGTCCGATGATGATAAAAGTCAAAAAATGTATATGTCTTTTTTCTTTTGTTTTGTATATTTTGCATATGCCATGGTCGGGATATGGTCCATATGGATAAGTGCATCTAATTAATTATGTCTTTATGGTGTGACGTGTGCATGATGTTTTGCTATTGGCATCCTTTTCACGATAGTTCACGATAAATCAGGATGGTTTAAGGATGTTCCTTGTTTACTTGGTTATGGTTAAATGCATCTAGGGAATACATATTACGGTGGAGGGAGTTCTACTCTTCCGGCCCATTAAACTCACTGTCATATCAGCGCCACATCAGCATTTCTTGTTATCTCTCTTCCATCTTTTCTCAACCCACAACACATAGAAATTCTATTTTTTCCAACTCACTCAATCCACTTAATTTTTTATTTTAAAATAAACACAAACTAATAAAAATTATACAAAATTAATTTACATAATATTAAAAATATACAAACTAATTTAGAAAATAATTAAAAAACATATAAAATTGTATTGGTACAAGTTTTGATGCATAATGCACAAAATGACTATTGCTTGAATTGAAAATGAGGATCGGGTTAGTGAAGCCGTTTATTAAACCCATTCAACCCACAACTATTAAACCTTTGAATAAGGAATGGCTCCTTGGGGGTACCGGCGATACCTCCCATAAATATTTCCAAACCTGTGCATGGTACCCTCCCCCCTTAGGTGTTGTCGAAATTGAAGTAGTGTTGTCGATGTATGAAAAATATGTAAAAAAATTGAAAAGTTTTCACTATATATAGGAAAATAGGTGTTGTTGGTGACACGTCTTGACACCTACTAAAGCTGCCCCCGAATGCATCTAATATTGTTAGGTTTATTATTGAAGGGGGAAAAAATGAAGTGCAACCAAGAGTAAAACAACTATAAACAAAATAGTTATATAGTGATAACCTAACTAAACGGTTGAATAAAAGTTGAATATAAAAAATAGTAGTCCAATATACTTTTTTATAACGAGGAGTTAATATTGTGACCCAATATCTTTATTTTGCTAATATCATCTTTAAAACTCATCATATATGAAAAGTTTGACACACAAGAAACAAAAGTGAAAGGCCGAGTGGGCCTTCATAAAAATATCGGCAATCTATAAAGTTGGCAGAATATATAGTAGCAAGATGGTTTCTCGTTGTAGGTGATAATGAATAAAATGAAAGTCAATCTCAATATGTTTCGCTCATTCATGGAAAACATAATTTTTTTGCATTTTGTATCTGTGACGCCCGCGTTTCTTACTAGGCATTAGTTATAAAATATATAATTACATCAATCGTCGATTGTAATTTTTTATGAATAAATGAAAACGACTTATTTGAATACATGTGATTTGTGTATATAATGTTTATATAATAAATTAATAAACATGGCTAAAATAAACACTAAAAATAAAATATTATTTATGATAAATAACCTTGATGAAAGTTGAAGTAGTCGCGATGGTGATCTCGGAGATATAAGGAAAGCTTGAATCTTACTTCGTATGAAGAAGTTATGATTCATTAAAGTTTCGCGTTCAATCCTATACGTCAAACTACGTCATAAAATACAAATCTGAGATAGGTTGCTTATTAACCTGAGTAATCTAAATTAAAGTCATAGTAATCATATAATCGAGAGCTTGCATATAGAGAACACTTGAATATGACTTCATATAAGGAAATTATAATTTTTCAAATTTCTAGCGTAGCAGTGCGGACACAGAAAACGAAATTCGAATCGGTTGATTGTTAGCCAAAACAATCTAAACGAGATTTGAAGATCTTATGAATAAGATTTCATCGATATAAAGATGGTAGAGAACGAAATTCATAGGAAAGAGTTATGATTTTTATTCGGACTTTAACAGCCTAAGCCCTCAAAAAAAAATAAAGTGATAATTAGCCAACAGAGTCTGAACGAAAGTTGTAATACTCGTCGATAGCTACATGTAGATATAAAGAACGTCGTAAACAGAGCTCGTATGAGGATTATACGAATTTTCAAAAAAATATTAAAATTTTGCACGCACCGACAACAAGTGCGGCCCACCCAGATTGTGACACGTGACAACTTGTGACCGGAGTCATGTCAACTGTTCCGACAAGAGGCGCGACGCGTGGAAACAGTATGCGCGACGCGCCCCTTTTCCCAACCTATAAATAGAACTCGTTTGTTGCTCATTTTCTCACCAATTTACTCTGTAATCCTCTGGAACCCCCCCCCCCCCCCCCCGGGTACCCCTAGCCCCTTTACTCCCTAGTTCCTGGATACTTTAGTGAGACTCTGGAGCATCTAAAAGATAGAGCATTCAGTTTCGGAGTTCTTCCAGTGCAATTTCTGAAATTTTTGTCTGAAATCTCTGTAATTTAAGCTACACTTATTATGCTTTAGGTGTAACTTATATTTATATTCATAGTCGTTATTATGTGTAACACTCGGTTATTTCAGGTAAATTTCCATCTTATTTTAAAAAGTCTTTGAATTTGTGAAGTTTATTCCTACGCAGGACGTATGGTAGTCTCCTACGCAGCATGTAGGAGGGAATCAATTATTGAGGATTAAAAGATCTACGCATGGCGTAGATAAAGCTACGCAGCGCGTAGCGGCCTAGAACCAAAACGCTAATCTCGGAGTTTTGAGCCCTGTTTAAAGGATCTAACTCCTTTGAGGCCCTTCCATCCTTAGCCTCCATTCCCCCAAACGGTCCCTTTGAAACCCTAATCCCCATTTGTGTGTTTTTGAGCCTTGAGAGTGTTTGGTGTTCACTTTTGAAGGAAGAAAAAGGTGGTGGAATCACTTGGAAGCTCAAATCAGCTTGGATCTAGAAGTTTCATTCCCTCAACCATCTCTAGAAGGTATAAAGTTCCCACCTTGATGTGTTCTTGTGCTAGATCTAGCTTTGTTTAGGTTTTCATGCTTTTGTCCCCATAACCATGGTGTATATGAGTATGAGCTACTCCAGACCATTGGAGTGTCATTTCCAAACATTTTTAGGCTTGATAAGTTATAAAAATAAGAGATTGGTCACTCTCGTTCAACCATGCATGATTTATGAAGCATTGGGTGACTTTTTGGACTTAGGTTATGATTTTGTGCCCTTGGTATGCATGCAAATGGATAAAGTCAGAGACTTTATCCATTAAGACGACCATCTAGTTTAGATATGGAAGTTTGGTGGTTTAACTTTCTGTATTAACAACTTAATGATTAAGTTAGGGTTTCAAGGCGTATATGGGGCATAAATTTCCTTACGCGGGGCGTAGCTCCATTTTCCCACGTTTTTGCTAGCTTAGGCTCTATACATGGTGTAATCTGGCTGGATGTTGACTTTTGACTTTTTGACCATTGTAGTTGACTTTGACCAAGTTTGACTTTGGGTCTAATGAAGCAATTTGAGTCGTAGATTGAGGCTTGTTCCTTGTTTGTTGTATAGGTGACATGTAAAGCCGGTATTTGGAGCAATGATTGGTTCAGCTATCTTCTAGACTTTGACGTGTGTTTTCTTCACTGTACTCATGAGTCGAAGGCACCAATGTCGACCCACTAGGTTATGTTATGTATCATAGTATATAAGATCTTGCTATGTTGTAGTGATCTGTTAGATTCGTAGAACTGTATGATTACTTGTACTTGTTGATTATTGTTTATCTATTGCATATGTCGACATAGTGTGGTTGGGTTGAGGCTTTACTGCTCTGTGTTGTAAGCCAACAAACTTGGAGTAATCCAGTCCGATGACTGTGGGCTGAGGGGTAATCCAGTCTGATGACTGTGGACCCGAAGGTAATCCGGTCCGATGACTGTGGACCCAGTGTGTAGGGAAATTCAGTCTGATGATTGTGGGTCGGGGGTAGGGGTGTTAACTGGGCGGTTCGATTCGGATAGTAATAAAATTGTGAACCGTCATCACAGGGCAGGTACTTCATGTGCACTAACCGAAACCGAACCGAACCGTATAAAGGCGGGTAACCACGGTTCGGTTCACGGGTACCCGCTAAATATAAGAATTCAAATACAATTAAAATTACAAACTTCATTCCAACGATTTCTTTCAAAAATTACTAAGTCCAAAGAATTATAAAAACATAATGAAGGTCAAATAACATACATTATAATTGGTATAATAAATATAAAAATAAAAATAGAAGAAAACATAATGTAGAAGTGTAAAATTAGAATAGTCGATCATGATTTTTGTTTGGGATATGGCTAAAAGTTCAATGAAAATGAATTATATATATATATATATATATATATATATATATATATATATATATATATATATATATATATCTCAAGCGGTTCGGTTCGGTTATCCGCGGATACCTAAGTATTCAAACCAAAACCGACCCGTTGATATCCGGTTTTTTCGGTTTCGGTTTTTTTATGTTTCGGTTCTTTTCGGTTTCGGTTTTTTTCGGTTTCGGATCGGCCGGTTCGGCTCGGTTTTTCGGTTTTGCGTTTTTTTTGCACACCCCTAGTCGGGGGTAATCCAGGCAGATGATTATGGACCCAGAATGAATGTTTGTATATGTTTTATTGTGTGGGGTATTTTGGGGGAATTCACTAAGCTTTGGCTTACAATTTGGCTTCATGGAATCAGGTATGTCAGGTGATCGAGGCAAAGTGAAGGCGTGATCGTATATATCATCCTTGGAATTATGTTGAGAGATGTTTTAGGATATTCTGATTTGATAACTATGTTTTGGAAATATGTTTTGTATGACTTGTGGATTATAAAATGGTTTTGGAAAAATGAAAATTTATCATGATTTTTAGGACGTTACAAGTTGGTATCAGACCCATGGTTTGAGAGAATTGGATGAACACTTATGCAATTCCATACTCAAACTAAGGATCTGCAAAATATTTTTCAAAGTTAACTCTAAAAGGATCGACAAAGAGGATGTGATGTGTACAATCAACTAAAGCCAAGGAAATTAATCCCTAAAATACCCACACTTGTTCTGTGTATTGATGATATGATAAAACTGCATGCTAGTTTGTAGGCTAGGGATCTTCAGGAATTACATGACAGAATTGTATGATTTATGATGCCTGATAGCCTAGGAAAATTTGTTGATATGATATATGGAACGAACATTATTATTATGATTGCTCAGTGTGTGTATCATAAGTTGTACATAACTAAGATTTTATAGTCTGGGAATGTTTGATTTAGCCTTATTTTCTATTCCTTGTCTGGTTGTGGGCTTAGGGTAGAATCAATTATTTGAATGTCTATCGAATCCAGTGTTATGTATGATTAGCATACACGAGAGTCTGCAAGGTTAGTGGAAGTTTCATGAGAGAGTATGGTTTGTAGAAGGCCAGCTCGAGGAATGATTAGCCACTCTCAAAAGAGTGAGTATAGGATATATGTGTATCCTATTTATTAGGCTTTATGGTCAGGTGGTCCGTGACGATCCTCTGAGACAAATACAGGTAGGTGTGGAAGGTAGTATGGGCCGATACTACTAGAAGCACAGGACCCGTACATGTATCAAGGAAGTCACGAACCCCAAAGAATAAGTGATCTCTTAATGATGTAATAGTGTGATTTGTGGCTTTCTAATGTATTCGGTTTGTTTTTCAGTATGACGATCACTAGAGGTTCTAGATCAGGAGTTGGCGAACCGGAGAGGCCACTTTTGACTAATGATGAGATTTGTGAGATGATCACCACCTAGGTGACCATGGCTAGTAGGGAGTTGATCCCGGAGGTATTTGGGTGTAACACCGTAAAAATTTAAAACAATTTTTTCGCATTTTCCAAACACATTTTTACAACTCATTCATTCATAAAATGTCATAGTATCATGTATTTGTTTCACAAAACATCTCCCAAGATCGAAATACATAAAATCCCATGTGTGTGTACGAATCAAGCCAGTGCCTTTCCGCGGTCATCACTGGTACCTGAAACACATAACACGTAACACTGTAAGCATAAGCTTAGTGAGTTCCCCAAAATACCACTCTAACATATATTAGCCACTCGAGGCTATAACTCTGTTGACCCTCTGGTCAATGTGTCTCAGTGGGACCCTCCAGCCCCAACTCTCTGTGGGCCCTCTGGCCCTAACTCTATGGACCCGAAGGTCCTAACTCAATTGGACCCACTGGTCTTACTCTGTAAACTCTGAATCATGCATATCACATACAATAAATCACAACACATAAATAACATGCAAATACACTAGCACATAACTCTAAAATACACTGTCACATAACTCTGTTACCACACTAGGTAAAGTATAGTGAGAAGACTCACCTCAGGCGTCTCGGTAAATCTCTGACTCGGTAGAAATATTGCCTAGTCTCCGCCTATTCACATAAAGTAAATACTCTTATAAATATAACTCTCGAAACTAGACTCAACCTGCCATTGGCACTCTTAGAAGGGTAAAAGACTATTTTACCCCCTCTTGACACAAATACTCCATTGTTGACCAAACCCCTTAAGTCAATAAAAGTCAACGGTCACACTTTGACCCTACTCGCCGAGTGCACCCTGGTGACTCGGCGAGTTCACACATATTCTCTAACACTTGTCCCGCTTGGCACGCCGAGTCCCTCCCTATGCTCGACGAGTCATACCAGGCATGAATCGCAGGGCCACCCCGACTCAACTCGCCGAGTCTCAAGAATAACTCGACGAGTACCGCCTTGAACTCCGGTCCTCTAAACCCCTTCTGACTCACTGAGTCATTCCCCAACTCGGCAAGTCTACTCACTGAGCAATTTACGTGAAACCCTAACCCTACTCGTCGAGTCCCAAGAACAACTCGGCGAGTTCATGCCATGTACAAACTCTACTGTCCTCCTGAGGTCAGATCTGTTTCCCTAAACCATAGATCTGGCCTTCCCAAGCATGAATGTCACGTAAAGTCCGAAACTTGATGCTTGTATAACAACAACAAGGCATCAAAAGGAGATTTAGTCCCAAAAATGGCAACCTAAGTCCAATAACCCCAAACTAATCCATAAAGCTCCAAGGGTTAAGGTCTCTGGACCTCTTTGAGTCCAGATCCAAGGCACAAACTCGAAGAGGGACCATTTTCTCCACATAATCACTCTCCAAAGGGGTTAGAAAACCCTAACTCTAATGATCAACACCAAAACTGAAGGAGGTTCAAACTATTACCTCAAAATAAAGTCTCTGAACTCTAGAACTGCTAGAATCACACCTCCTCTTGCTCTTGGTCACCTTTTTCTTGCTAAACCAAAGGTACAAGGATCAAAAGTGACTTCTTCTTCCTCACAGCGATTTGGCTCACTTAGGGTTCTCTGAAGGGACTGGTAGCCGCAATGGGAGGCTTCGCTGAGTCCGGACGTGAACCCGGATGAACATCCGCGACCCTACTCGGCGAGTCTTGGCTCCAACTCACCGATTGCCTCCGCAAACTCCAAAATAATTAAATAAAAATAATATACCTGGAAATCCGGATGTTACAATTCTCCCCCACTTGAATCAGACTTCGCCCTCGAAGTCTCATTCTGGAAACAACTTCGGATGCTGCTCACGCATCTCCGACTCTGACTCCCAAGTCATCTCGGACCCCTTCCGATGTTGCCACTGAACCAAAACCAGAGGTACTTCCTTATTCCTCAAAACCTTGATCTTCTGATTCCTGATCGCCACCGGTCTCTCAGCATAATTCAGGCTCGCATCCACCTGAATATCCTCTAATAACACCACTGCCGACTCATCGGCTATACATTTCCGAAACTGCGACACGTGGAAAGTGTCATGAATCTGCCCTAACTCCTCAGGTAGCTCCAGACGATATGCTACCTTGCCCACCCTCGCGATCACTCTAAACGGACCAATATATCGGGGCCCTAGCTTGCCCCTCTTCCTGAACCGGATCACTCCTTTCCAAGGAGATACCTTCAGGAGTACAAAATCTCCGACTTGGAACTCAAGCTCGGACCGACGCCTATCCGCATAACTCTTCTGGCGACTCTGAGCGGTCAACAACCTCTGTCTGACCTGCTGAATCTACTCTGACGTCTGAAGTACTATCTCCGTACTTCCCATCACACGTTGCCCTACCTCTCCCCAGCAGATGGGAGTCTAACACCTCCTCCCATACAACAGCTCAAAAGGCGGCATACCGATGCTCGAATGATGGCTGTTGTTATAGGAAAATTCTGCCAGAGGTAGGTACGTGTCCCAACTCCCTCCGAAGTCCAATACACATGCCCGAAGAATGTCCTCGAGCGTCTGAATCGTCCGCTCGCTCTGCCCGTCAGTCTGTGGGTGGTATGCGGTACTAAAATGCAGCCTCGTACCCAATTCCTCATGAAATTTCTTCCAGAATCTGGAAGTGAAACGCACATCTTGATCTGAGACGATCGAGATCGGAACTCCATGCCGCGATACCACCTCCCTCATGTACAACTCTGCCAACTTCTCAGCGGATGAGCTCTCACTGATAGCAAGGAAGTGGGCGCTCTTCGTCAACCTGTCCACAATCACCCAAATTGCATCGACTCCCCTAGTAGTCCTCGACAATTTGGTGATAAAATTCATGGCAATCTGTTCCCACTTCCACTCGGGAACCTCCAACGGCTGCAACTTACCATGCGGTCTCTGGTGCTCGGCCTTAACCTTACGACAGGTTAAGCACCTCTCAACAAACTACACGACATCCCTCTTCATACAGGGCCACCAATACTCTCTCTTTAGGTCCAAATACATCTTAGTGGCCCCAGGATGGATCGAGAACTTCGATCGATGAGCCTATTCCATCAAAATGGTACGCATCCCGCCCACAAACGGTACCCAGATACGACCCTGGAATGTCATAAGCCCTCGGCTATCGGCAACGAACTCTAATACCAACCCGACAACTCGTTCTCTCTTTTGGTTTTCTGGTCTCACGGGCTCAGCCAGGGCCCCACGATCTCGCATCGGGGCGCTCTCCGCCCTTCGACTCAGTGCATCGGCTACAACATTAGCCTTGACCGGGTGGTACAGGATCTCACAGTCATAATCCTTTACCACATCCAACCACCTCCTCTGTCGCATATTCAGGTTGGGCTGATCCATCAAGTACTTCAAGCTCTTGTGGTCCGTGTATATGGTACACCGAACCCCGTACAGATAATGACGCCAGATCTTGAGGGCGAACACCACTGCCCCCAACTCTAGATCGTGGGTGGGATATCTCGTCTCATAAGGCTTCAGCTGCCTCGATGCGTATGTTATCATATGCCCTCTCTGCATCAGCACCGCTCCCAACCCCGAGATCGACGCGTCATAATACACCACAAAGTCCTCCACCCCCTCCGGAAGGGCTAAAACTGGGGCTTCGCACAGTCTCTGGCGAAGTGTGTCGAAGGAGGCCTGCTGCTCTGGGCCCCATGAAAAAGCAACACCCTTCCAGGTCAACCTGGTGAGTGGCACGGCGATCTTGGAAAAATCCCTGATAAATCTCCGGTAATAGCCTGCCAGCCCTAAGAAACTCCTAATCTCGGTGGGTGACCTCGGCACCTCCCAACTCATCACTGCCTCAATCTTGGCCGGATCGACCTATATCCCTTTCTGGTTAACAAGGTGCCCTAGGAACTGGACCTCTCGCAACCAGAAATCACACTTGGAGAATTTGGCATAAAGCCTCTCCGATCTCAGAACTCCGAGGATCTCCCTCAAATGCTTCTCATGCTGCTCTCTGGATCTCGAATACACCAAAATATCATCGATGAACACGATCACCAAGCGATCCAACATCGGCCTGCACACTCTGTTCATGAGATCCATGAACACCGCCGGTGCATTGGTGAGCCCGAAAGGCATCACCACAAACTCGTAATGCCTATAACGAGTCTTGAACGTTGTCTTCTGGATGTCCTCATCTCGCACCCTCACCTGATGATACCCAGACCTCAAATCGATCTTGGAGAACCAAGATGCTCCCTGCAACTGATCGAACAAATCATCGATCCTCGGCAACGGGTAACGGTTCTTGACCGTCAGCTTGTTCAACTTCCGGTAATCAATGCACATCCGGTGTGAACCATCCTTTTTCTTGACAAAAAGGATAGGCGCTCCCCACGGCGAGCTGCTCGGCCAAATAAACCCCTTCCCCAGCAACTCCTGAAGTTGCGAGGAAAACTCCTGCATCTCTGGAGGCGCAAGGCAATATGGCACCTTGGCGATAGGCGCGGCCCCCGGAACCAAATCGATACTGAACTCCACCTGCCTCACGGGAGGCACACCCGGCAACTCCTCTGGCAATATGTCCGGGAACTCACGCACTATCGGAACCTCATCAACTGACCTCGGTCTCTCTGAGTCAACCCTTGTATCCATCACATACGCTACAAAGCCCCTACAACCCTGCTGTATACACTGTCTCGCTCTAGCGGCTGAAAAAAATGCTAACCCAGAACGTGTACCTTCGCCGTACACCGAAAGAACTCCCCCACTAGGGTCTCGTATGGTCACCAGTTGTCGCTCGCAATCGATAACCGCTCCGAATCTGCTCAACCAGTCCATGCCCACGATGACACAAACATCCCCTGTCGCAATAGGAACTAAATCAATCGGGAATTCAACACCGAAAATCTCGAGTACACACCCTCAGATCACCTCTGTGGCATACACCGCCCTCTTGTCAGCTATGGAAACTCTCAGAAGTCGACTCAACGCCTCACGACTAATACTGATGTGTTGACTAAAAGCCAAAGATACAAAAGACCGACTCGCACCCGAGTCAAATAACACCAACGCAGGTACAGAACCTTGGCAATATGACCGACACACGAAACACGATGGGTTTAAAAATACTTATTCATTTCGCAAGGATGGAATCAATATTACCCTAGCGCCCCTTGACACTCGTGAGACGGGGACATAAGCTCTCATCCTCACAAAATCAGCCTTCATTGACTTTAACAGAAACCATACACCACCTTTCATGTATTCCTGATAGTGGCTTAACAGAATAGTGAAGAAAAGAAGGCGCCACGCGAAATACAACCTCTCCTCGAAGAATTCAAAGCGATATTTCCTGACGAAATCCCAGCCGGTTTACCCCTTATGAGAGATGTTCAGCACTACATTGACTTCATACCCGAGTCCGTCATATTGAACAAACCGTCCTATCGAATGAACCCGGAAGAATTCGAGGAGCTACACAGAAAAGTGACAGAACTTCTTGAGAAAGGACTCATTCGAGAAAGCATGAGCCCTTGTGTCGTCCCGACATTATTAGTTCCAAAAACCAGGAGGCGCCTATCAAATGTGCATTGACAACCGAGTCGTCAACAAGATAACCATCAAGTATCGTTTTCCTATACCTCACTTTGAAGACCTTCTTGATCAGTTACATGGCTCATCTGTGTTCTCAAAAATTGACCTCTGAATCGGGTATCACCAAATTAGAATGCGTCCCGGGGATGAATGGAAAACCACTTTTAAAACGCGTGATGGACTCTATGAGTGGATGGTTATGTCGTTCGGCATATCAAATGCACCGAGTACATTCATGCGGCTAATGAAACAGGTATTTAAAGACCTAGTTGGTCGTTGTGTTGTTGTTTACTTCAACGACATTCTAGTATTCAGTCAAGATATAGACCAACACATTTGCCACCTTCGATAGGTTTTCTCTATTATGCTAAATTAGAAATTATATGCAAACCAGACTATATGTCATTTCTTATCGCGTGAAGTTCTTTTTTTGGGTTACCTTGTGTTGGGAATGGGTATACGTATGGATGAGTCTAAAGTGAAGGCAATTACAACGTGGCCCACTCCCACGTCAATTCATGAAGTATGAAGCTTTCACGGGTTAGCTTCCTTTTATTGGCGTTTTATTCGCAATTCCAGCTCCATCGTCGCTCATATTACTAATTCTCTTAAAGGACACAAGTTTAGTTGGACTAATGCAGCTGACAGGGCGTTTGAAGAATTAAAAGAAAAGGCGACACAAGCTCCTGTCTTAGCACTTCCGAATTTCCATATCGCTTTTCAAGTAGAGTGTGATGCTTCCAGACTCGGAATTGGAGGCGTCCTTAGCGAAAATAACCGACCAATTGTGTTTTTTAGTGAAAAATTCAGTGATGCAAGGCAGGGGTACAACACATATGATAAAGAGTTCTAGGCGATAGTTCGAAGCCTCGAATATTGGCGTCATTATTTACTACCAGGTGAGTTTATTCTATACTCGGACCACCAAGCCCTTCGTTTTATTAACAATCAACACAAACACAACCCGGGGCACGCAAAATGGGTTGAATACCTTCAATATTTTTTTTTGTCATATGACACAAAGCGGGTTCAAGTAACACGGTGGTTGATGCCCTAAGCCGACATCACATGCTACTCACGTCGTTAGAGGTTCGAGTGGAAGGGTTTGATGTTTTTCGTGGGTTGTATCCTGATGACCCGGACTTCACAAAGGTCTGGAGACACTGCCACATGATAGCCTCGAGAACTCACAAAAAAAATTCTGTCCACGAGGGTTTCCTGTTCAAAACACAACAACTATGTGTCTCAAAGTGTTCACTAAGGGATGAAATTGTGTTAGAAAGTCATCAGGGAGGGTTAGCCAGACATTTTGGAAGAGACAAAACACTTAAACTTGTACAGGAACAATTTTATTGGCCCAAAATGGGAGTCGATGTCACTCATGTTGTGGCTAGGTGTCGAAATTGTCATGTTGCTAAAACCAACCAGTCAAATGCAGGTCTATACACTCTTCTTCCTGTTCCTGGGGGTCTTTGGGAAGACGTCAGCCTTGATTTTGTTGTTGGCCTTCTACGTTTACAGAGACAAAAAGACTCGATCATGGTCGTGGTTGATAGGTTCTCCAAAATGGCACACTTCGTTCCATGTGCCAAGATGTATGATGCTAGTCAAATCGCTCGTCTTTACTTTGCAGAAATTGTTAAGCTACATGGTGTACCCAAATCCTTAACATCTTATCACGATGTTAAATTCATAGGACATTTTTGGCGAACTTTGTGGAAACGGCTGGGTTCACATCTTCATTTTAGCAGTGCACATCACCCGTAAAGTGACGCTCAAACTAAAGTCATAAACCGTAGCCTTTGAAACCTTCTGCGCAACCTTGTTAGGAATAATCCTCGCCAGTGGGATGTCATACTTCCATAAGTTGAGTTTGTCTATAATCGATGGTACCATCGGTCTATCGGCAAGAGTCCATTTTTATAGTTTATGGGCGTAATCCGTTCACACCATTAGACCTTGCACTACTATCGACAACCGACCATTTCAATGCTAAAGGTGAAGAAAGATCAGATCAAATTAAAGCAATTCATCAACAGGTGTGAGAACATATTATCAGAGGCGGGCTAATGTTCACCGCAGATGGGTGGTTTTTAAAGAGGGCGATCTGGTGTGGATTCATATGAGCAAGGATCAGTTTCCCAAGGGGCGTGGAGGCAAGCTTCAACCATGTGCGGATGGCCATTTTCAAGTCCTTGAACGTATAAATGATAATGCCTATAAAAGCGAGTTACCAAATCACTACAATGTTTCAGCCACTTTTAATGTTGCATATTTATCCCCGTTTGTTCCAGATGAAGTTGATCCGTTTGGCTCGGGGGCGAGTCCTTTTGAAGAGGGGGAGAATGATGTCGGTAGCCCAAACTGACCCGGGTTTCGTGAAAGCCAAATTAGATCCCATGCCATTTGGTTTAATTTGCTTTTATCTTTAGTTTAATAATTTATTTATTTTTGTTTGGGTTTTGATAAGACTGGAGTTATCCATTTGTTCGGTTGTTACTTAGTTTTTAGGATTAGAATTATTTTTAGCTTTGGACGTTTGTTTTCATGAGGTAGGCTTTTTTTGATTGTTGAATAAAGTTTTTCTTTTCTCTCCTCGGAACTCTCTGTTAGCCTTTCTTCCAGTTTGAGGTGCAAAGAAACTGCATCACTTTCTTTCTTCTCTTAGGTTAATTCTAGTTTAGTGTGTTGTAGTAGAAGCAAAATAAATATGAGTTTGAATTGAATAGTCAAAACCTACAACCTAGTAATAGCATGCATCGACTATAGTCTATAGCACAATATTTTGTCAGCAATATCTTGTACCTTGGTTTAATAAACATTTTAAGTTATTAATTTCTAACCTTTTTCTTCATCTCTTTATAATAGCTATATGGTTTGATTAGATATTAAGATCATCATTATATATTTATATGTATAATTTAAAAAAAAATCTAAGAAATATTAGTTGTATATTGTTTATTAATTTAGTATATTT
The DNA here is from genome assembly GCF_051521515.1 of Lactuca serriola. NCBI lineage: Eukaryota > Viridiplantae > Streptophyta > Magnoliopsida > Asterales > Asteraceae > Lactuca > Lactuca serriola. The sequence continues at coordinate 300,866,418 of NC_136412.1, forward strand.
TTATGTTTTTATTTGGGTCATAATGTTCAAAAAAAAAAAACAAATGTTTTGTCTAGTAATCATGAAAAAACACATGGAAAGGGTGAGCAACAAACACATTCAAAATATATAAAAAAGTTGATAAACAATGTTTTGTGTAATAAAATTATTGATCAACTTATTAATAAGTTTTTATTGTTATAGATTCATTTATAGAATGTTTTCAAAATATAAAAATTCATCGTGAACATCGTAAAATATCAATTAGTACTTTTTGAACTAAGTTTGATTTTTTTTTAACATGAAGTATCATTGACAACTATTTAAAGTGGACACCCGTGAGTTTTAATCTTAGATTCGTCACCATTGAGTTCCCAACAAATTGCTTATAAAATCTTGGGAAATGCTTGTTTCCTTGCACTTTAACCAAGCTTCACACGTTTTTGTCCTTCAATTGCATTATAGGAATCAGTAGCAACAGGGATGACCTATAGAACCGCAAAACCGGACCGGAACCGGTATAACTGGAAAATTCTTAAACGGTCCGGTTCTCGGTTCTAAAAATTGACCTTGTCGGGCTTCTGAGTATTCCAGGTATGGGTCCAACGGGTCTGAGAACCGGATTAGAAAAAAAAACAAAACCGAAATAAATGCACCAGACCCGATTTAATCACCACAACAATTTTCTTCAAAATTTCATGTGTAGTCCTTTTTATGGAAATGCTTAATTGTAGAATTCAAATATGAATGTTCTATTTAGATATGTGACATGGTTCTTGAGCTTGAAAAAGATTTGAACTTTTGAAGTTTCATCAATGGCACGCAAACATGTAAATAAAGCTTTATGTTCATGCTTTCTCATGAAGATATTTCTTGCTTTTATGATTGATTTCTTCCATTAATCATACTACTTCATGGCTTTATGATAATTGCAAATTAGATGTGGTAATTCATGAATGTCAATGTTTATACACAGATTACATCTTGATTTATCACATTCTTTGACTAATACATAAATTAGAACGGTGTTGGATTTCATTCTTGTCTCTGATTGACTGATTCCATTCCTATTACAAAACCGATGATCAATCATAGAATCCCGGAAAGGTTGGATTACACAAACAATACCGATTATGTCCTAGGGGTATTTTCGGAAAAACTGCCATATTTTAGTTTTGGATGTTTAGGATTTTGTTTTGCAGTAGAGGTTAAGCTAAAAGCATGTAAATCATCAAAGGGACTTAAAAATATGTGAATGAATCTGTAGAAATTGCAAATAAGAGCAGGGATATTTTTGGAAGTTTTCTTATTTAATAGTTTTTATTCCACTTTTTATGTGTTTTACTATGATTGTTTTGTGTTTAGTATAAATGGACCCTTCGTGTGGTATTTTTATGTAGCCTAGAAAACGTTTTCAATCAATAATACTTAGGCTCCAAGTATTTTTTTTGTTTATCTCCTGTTTTCCCTAGTTTGTTAATTGAAGTTATCCCATGGTGCCATTCACTTAGTTGATTTGTACCTCAAAATTGGAATATAAACATACCCATCTATTGATGGTTTAACATATTTAAATGCTATGAAGTTAGGAAACTAATTTTGGATGTTTTACTTATTTTCTTCATAATGTCATTTTTACATTTTTTTTTCTTTATAAGCTTAACAGATTACATTATAAAAGTTGGAATTAGTGGGAAATTTAAGCATACCCATCTATTACTTGATCTGATCTCAACGAATATATGGTGCCAATGAATTAGTGGAAAATTTAAAAAGATGGCATGACAAAAAGCCAAAAAACACAAAAATGGTCCTTACATTTTAAATTAGTGGCTACTACTTATGGAACTTATAGTATCATGCAGTAAAACACATGAAATACAACTATAAGGAATCATTATGGAAACCATCACTAAATGAACACTTTGAACAAAAAATTTGCCAAATTTAAAGGTTTCTGGTTCCAATGTTCAAATTCCGGTTCCATACCCACTTTACCCAGTCTGATACCCGGAACCGAACTGGAACCAGTTCTCGTATACCGGTCCGGTTATCGGGTCTTATAATCCATCAATTCCGGATTCCGGGTTTTCCGGATCGAGGTCCAACGGTCCGGGTTTTGACACACTTTCATCCCCTAAGTAGCAATACCCCTTCACCTCTTCTTTCCACCGTTTCCGACATCCTCCCATAAAGAGTTGGTAAGTAGATACAACCCCACATGGGGAATCTCACTTTAAGGGGCATATGGAGAATCATCATCCAACCCCATATTCAGTGGTCTCATAACATAAACTAACTACGTCGGTGTAAAAAGAACTCCCCACATCCATGACACCTAGGGAATTTTTTATGGTTCAACCCATTGGTATAACCTATAAGCAATTAACCATTGATAAACTCAATAAATGGAGAAATCACAAAAAGCATTCTAATAAGATGGAAACATCCCACTATTGTAGTAAATGTCTACAATTTCTCAAATCTAAAGTTGCATCACCAAATTCAAACTGAATTCTATCATCGCAAAGTAATTCTAACTAGTTCAAACAAAATATCAAAAAACAAAAATGTCACAATCTGAAGTGGAGGAATCGCTAAGTTAAAGCTGAACACCAGAAAGTAATATAAAGTCATTGCCTTTAAAGGAGATGAATCAATACCTATCAACAAAGCTAAAAAGCAGAACTGCATTCATTCAATAATGGATATCAAAAACAAAAACATCTATATCTCAGAACATTTGCTAATTAGGAGAAATCAGTTTTACCAATGGAAAGAAGCTAAGGTAAAGTGTTTGAACCATTATGTGGAAATTAGAATATGAATGGATTGAAACTTTTTTAAAGATGAACCAAGATGGAAAAGGTTTAATGGAATAAGAAAAATGAATCCCAAACGCAACCAGTAGTATATTTCATGTGTGAAAAGCATAAATAAATATGTTACAATGTGCACCAGAACAGCACATGAATTTTTACATGGAGGCAAAGTTATATCACTACAGCAGTGCCTCAACTTATTTCTAAAACAAAACAAATCCACACAATTATGAACAAACATAGGCTTGAACCTGAAACAAACACAATGCATTCTAATCTGGTTCATGGACTTTTCACCCTTCTGTGTGTCTGTGTCTGTGTGTGTGTCACATGGTCAATGGCTCAAGCCGGAATGGGTTCAGGGACCCTACCAGAGTCATTTGCAGCCAAACTATCATAGTATTCAACCAACACTTCCCAACCACCAGGGCACATAAATCCATCTGGAGGGTTTTCTTTGTTCTTTGCAAGTGCTCTCATCTGTAAAGGCCAAAAATGTCCATTAACTCTCATTTCTGCAAAAGACATGAATGCCCTTCTCACACAAAGATTTTATTTTTTTATACTTAATACATACCTTGGTACCCGAGATGAAGAGGAAATCTTGTGGTCTGGAGGGATCAAAGAATTCCATTTTCTGCTTTGTCTTGTCATAGGCTGCCACCTGTAATTAATATATAATTCATAAATTCATAATCAAACCAAAAGGGTTTCTTTGGTTGGATGGAATGGAATGAGTCATTACGTTCCATTCCATTCTTCTTGCATATGAATGGAATGAACCATTCCATTCCTTCCTGGGAACACGAGGAATTGATGATGCTATGGAATGCAAGTAAGTACCTTGAAAGGAAGAATGTTTAGGCGTTCAAGTCCAGGTGCCATGCTAAGTACTTTCTTTCCATGATCAGCATCATATAAATCCCTTTTCTCAACTGGATGACTCATGCCAGCTGGATCACGGCCCACTATGTAAAAGTCAGCACCTGCATTGATCCGAGCCTTGGCATGCCATTGGACCTCAGTGGGCCCCGCATAGTGCATTGGAGATGGAAATATCGACACAACTGTGTTTTCTGGATCAAGAACACCATCTTCAAGCACCTAATCACATTCATATTTCATATCATTAAAAAAAAAAGTTACACAATCATAATTGTAGTAACCAAAAACTATAATAAAATTTTGCTAACCTTCTCATGTTGCTTCATACGCCAGCTAAGGGGAACATCATCTGCCTTAGTGAATCCCCCAAGTGGATGAAGCAAAAGAACAGGATTCTTATAACCCATTTCAAGAAGCCTTCGCCTTGTGTCAGTCATCAAAAGAGCATGACCATTGTGAACTGGATTCCTGAGCTGGAAAGCAAAGACGGCATCAGCATTCCGTTTGGTGAATTCCGCCCGAAGTTCTGAAGGGGAAAGTCTGTATTTGTCAAGACCATCGTTGTATTTGATTGGTTGTATGACTTCAAGATCACCACCAATCAGCCAATCTCCTGCACCTGTTATGGCTTCTTCAACATATGGGAGACCAGGGGCAGTGGTTCCCCATGTTCTTGCTATTCTTTCTTCTTTGTTGTGCTTGTAGATCTCAATACTATATGATTAATACATAAATCATCAGAAAGTTGATACTTGTAGGTTTTCAGTCTTTTCAAGGTGAGAGATATATCACTTTTTGATATTTATCTCCTTTTCTGGTAAAGAAGATACCAGAAGGCTCCTTGTGAATCATCAATATACCTCGGATTCATGATTAATGATTCTGGAATAATGCCCAACAGATAAAGACTAAACCTTTTTAGTAGCTGATAACTATAAAATTAGTGTTTACAAGTTCGAAGGAGATAAAGTACTAACTTTTTTCGTCTATTTTTACGCAGATTATCATCATAAAGATGTTCGGTGGTAGTTATAAAGTTGGAAAGGTCCCTGGATTAATAACAAAATGAAATAAATCAATAATGAATGTAGAAAAGCATCTTACTTGTTCAAAATAGCAATCGGGTTATCAGAAGAATCAATGAGGGCAACAGATGTGGAACCGGAAATCCGATTCTTTTGAGAATCGTCAATGTCCAGGACGATTGGCAAGGACATATTGACGATTGACCCGTCTCCTAATCGGAGCGAGTTAAAATGAAGAGTTTGGAGGAACTCGGATTCTCTCATGAACCCGGTTAGCGGACTAGCCCAGCCTTCGCTGAGCACATGGACCCATTCCAGATCGATCCTGGAGAGCTTGATTTTGGGCAAAGACATGGCTTCCCGCTTCTTAACATCTCTCTGGGATTCAGGAACGACAAGCTCAACGAGCTTGCCTCCATCTGGTTCAATCAACCCGCAAGAGATACGAATCGACTTTGGAATCGGTTTCTTTTTGTAGGAGGAGTAGGAGACAGGGGAGACAATAGGGAAATTGATTCGGTGGGTTTTGGGGAAAGGGTTGTTAGACTGGATTGGTGTCTTGATGATAAAGGAAGCCATGGCAGCCATTGTTTTCCTGTTGTCCCTCCCTCCTTTATTGCCGATTGCAAGGGGAGACAAAGGTTGATTTTTGATTCAGTTCCAGTCCAGGCTGTGTCAATGGAATCATAATAGTAGGAATATAAAGCGGAGTTGGGAGGATGAACCTGGACACTTGAGTTTTTGTATTATAATCGTTTACACGTTTTAATTTTGTTTTTACTGCAAAAGTTTCCTCCACTTTGTTCTTTGGTTATATAAAAAATAATATTTTCTTGGGTACCTTTATTATTCTTTATTTCTAATTAATAAATATACATAGATATGCATAATTGTACGGACGCTCTACAAAGACCGAACATTCAAGTATTCAACTTTTCTTATATTTTCTATATTAAAAAAAATTATTTTTTTCTGTATATCAAATATCTATTTATGAAAACAGGTATTTATAAGTACATAAATGTATATACAAATCCATTTTTATAGAAAATATATATACAAACATGTATTTTACAAAAAAAGAAAAAATATAGAAACATTTATTTTATTATAAATACATTGTGTAAAACATCTTGCAACCAAATAAGTGTTTATATATATATATATATATATATATATATATATATATATATATATATATATATAAACTTGTTTACTATGAAATAGGTGTTTGTATAGATTTTTTTTGTAAAATATTGTAACATTCTAATTTCCAAGAGGGTGATTTTAGGGGTTTTATTGCAAATAAGGAAGCCTACTCGACGAGTTGGAGGCCCAACTCGTCGTGTAAAGAGTAGCCTACCCACGTGATTTATGAGGTCTACTCGACGAGTTGGAGGACCCCAACTCGACGAGTAAGAGCTGAATGAGGAAATCTTAATTTTTAGGGTTTTCACCCTGTTTAAAGTACTTAAACCATATCCTTGTGCCTCCCTTATCACCCCATTACTCAAAGAAGGAAACCCTAGCCGTTCTTTACTGCTCCCTTGTGTTTGTGAGGTTAAAAGAGTGTCTTTGGTGCATTTGTGAAGAGAGCTTGAAGTCTAAGGAGCTTGGAGCAGGGAGAAGCTTGTGGATTTGATTTCTACTTCATCTTAGCATCATCTTGAAGGTAACAAGTCGTTACCTTGACTTCTCTCTAGCTAGATCTCTTCATACAAGGGTTTAGGGCCATTTCTAGGCTGTTGAGGAGTCATTTCTGGTTTTGGGCATGATCTGAAGTTGTAACTTCATATCTGGATTCCTCTAACCCCCTTATAGTCATAAAGTTCTAGTCTTTAGCAAGTTATGGACTTCTCCTTACCTAGAACTTCTTCTTTGGTTTGGTTTTGGCCTTTAAAACCTTGCATGCACGTAAAGTGTGCAACTTTACGTGGTAGTTGTGCCCTAGGAGGCTAGATCTACAATTTGGAGTTGTTGGGTAGCTTGAAATCATCTGGATAAGAAGTAGACTGCATGAACTCGACGAGTTGGATAACCTAACTTAACGAGTCGAAACGGGTTTCCCTGTTTTTTGGTTTCGGCATGAACTCGACGAGTTAGTAAGGAGACTTGATGAGTAGATAGGGTTTTTCCTGACTTTCTGGACGTTGCATGGACTCGACGAGTTGGATAGCCAACTCGGCGAGTTGACTCTGATTCTAGCGACTCTCTGAATTATGAAGGGACTCGACGAGTCTGTAGGTTGCACTCGACGAGTTGGGTTAACATAGACTGTTGACCTTGACCATTGACTTTGGCTTCGACCAAGGGTTTACCGGTTTGACTTATGGGGGTATTTTAGTAAATTGGAAATTTATGGAAGTGGACTTGGTCATGTGGTAGATATAGGTGATGGAGTTCATGGCTGTGATTCGGGAGTTTGATCTTATCACTATAGTTCGACATTGTGAGGTGAGTTTTCCTCACTATACTAAAGGGTCGAAGGCACCAAGGTCGGACCTTTTGATTGTTATCCTGCTTTGTTATTAGTGAGATCGGTTAGATAAGTATCCTGGTAGATAGGATGTTACTATGATTAGAGATATGTAGATCGGTTTGACTATCTGTAGACTGTTATGTGATTATCTGTTATATGTGCACATGTTTGATTGGTAGTTAACGGTATTCCATCCTGTGGATGATTGGACCTTAATATGTTGTCTCTGTAGACTATTAGCTGATTATTTGATATAGGTGCACATGTTTTATTGGTAGCGTGAGTATTCCATCCCGAGGTTGATTGGACGCATAGTATGTTGGCATTCCAACTCGATGGTTGAGGGCCTGGGGTATTCCAACCCGATGGTTGAGGGTCTGGGGTATTCCAACCCGATGGTTTATTGGACCTATAGTATGTTGGCATTCCAACCCGATGGTTGAGGGCCTGGGGTATTCCAACCCGATAGTTAATTGGACCCATAGTATGATGTTTGTGATTGTATGTATATTGTTTGGTATTTGAGTATTTTGGGGGAACTCATCAAGCTTCGGGCTTACAGTTTCAGTTTTGGTTTCAGGTACTTCGGATGATCGCGGGAAGGCGAAGACGTGATCGTACAGGTCCTCATATTTTATGATTTCGATTTCTGGGATACTCTGACATTATACTATTTTGAAAACAAGTTTTGTAATAATCATTGGTTTTGAAATGTTTTAAAAAGTATAAATTTAGCATGATTTTTATGGATGTTACAAATATGTGTTTGTATATATTTTTTTATAAAAACGAATTTGTATATATTTATGTACTTAAAAAATACCTATTTTAAAAAATAGATATTTGGTATACAAAAAAGTTTTTTTTTAAGTTTTCATATAGAAAATATAAGATTTTTTATATGAAAATATTTTTTTCTAATAAAAAACATATTTTATTTTTTTTGAGAAAAAAAGCTGTAAAAAAACTAAAGTTACAATGAATTCATAACAAAATTCAAAAATCTAGGCCAAAAAAGTAAATTTTTTACTAAATTTTTAATAAAAATTTAAAATCTAGACAAAAAGTGTAAATTTTGGACCAAATCTGTTATAAAATTTGAAATCTGGGCCAAAAATATAATTTGGAAATCTAGGCCAAAAGAGTAAATTTTTTACTAAATTTTTAATAAAATTTAAAATCTAGGCCAAAAGTGTAAATTTTGGACCAAATTTGTTATAAAATTTGAAATCTAGGTCAAAAATATAATTTTTGAAAGTTGGATGACTTGTTGGCCGAGTAAAAGGGTTAAATTGAATTCGATTACCAGTTTTTAGGAATTATATATATATATATATATATATATATATATATATATATATATATATATATATATACACATACTAGTAGCGTACCCGCGCAATGCGATGTTGTATGTCAAACTAAAAGACACACAAGGAAACCGACAAATAATATTGTGAATTATATGTCGATTAGTTGCGAATAATAATTCAATTATTATTATTAAATTTACCAAGTTTCGTCCAGAAACCAGATCTATCCTTCTCGATTAGATCTGATTATAAGAAAGGTAGAAGAAGATTGTCCTGTTATTGGACGAATTAAACACAAGACAGAAAAATAAAACCGACATGTTGATTGCTGACTTGATCTTGAAGCAACTGCACGGATCAGATTCCTGCCCTTAAAGGTTTTTACTTCGCTTGTATTGGCTGTAAGCAACAGAGTAAAACCCCAGGATTTAATGCAGCTAGATCGATATTCCAACAGCACTGGAAATCGACAAACACAAAGCGACTACTCAGAAACTAGAAGAAAAAACCCGCAGAGAGAGGGAGAGAGCTTTCAGATTTTCGTGAGTGTTTATGTGGCTCCTAGGGAGCTGTATTTATAGGTATTGTAACCCTAGAAGGCATCAAACGGGCCCCCATAGGCCGGTCCCAGAAACCCTAGGGCGACAGCTTGCTCTCCAAGCAAGCCGTTTCCTGATCCTTCTAGAATACCCTGACTTGGCCTCCACGAAGTCAACGGCAGTCAATCATTTGACCAGGATCGGTCAAACCGACTTGACCCGAACTCGTCAAAAATAAAAGCTCCTCAACTCCCAGCGACCGACTTGGCCTCCACGAAGTCAACGGCAGTCAACCATTTGACCATGATCGGTCAAACCGACTTGACCCGAACTCGTCAAAAATAAAAGCTCCTCAGCTCCCAGCGACCGATGGGTCGTGCGAAGTGCAAAGTGCACCTAAATCGCACACTCGCGGCGTCGGCTAGTGCTAGGCTAGGCTAGGCGCGCGCGTGGGCTTGGCCCAATCCTTTGATCCACTAAAGCCTTTGAAGGCTTACCAAGGGAATAGGCTTATAAACCCTCAAAAGTTTCTTCTCTCCACCAATGTGGGATACAAAGGAAATTGCCAACTTGCAATTCCTTTATATATAAAATTCCAACAATCCCCCACCAAGTTGGTAAGTTTCCTTTCACTCAGACAGATGATGTCACTCGGGTGTCACGAAGATTAAACCCTAGTTTAATGAGAACAAACAAGAAAAGACCGATTCAATGGTATCCTTATAGGTTTAAACCATGAACCTCAATGACCTCTCCGGTTTACCCCCACACATCACAAGTCATATTTGTGTTCTCCCTGAGCGCTATTATGGCCATGCGCTATAAATCCTTTTCATGACCCTTTAGAAGATAAACCACTAATCTTCACTTGAGGCGGCACCACCTCTAGATCATATAGGCATAGTTTTACAACATCTTCGTTGCTTAGATGTCTCCAAAACTATGTTAAGAGTCGTAACTCAACCTCATTCTCGGCAACGACGCACTATCCTACCTCACATGGATCTATCATGAATGATAGTACCTTCTATCGTTAGTAATTTCGTTGTTACCCTTTAAACATGAAAATTAGGAGCATTAATGTCAAGTTGGGTTTCCATCACTAAACGATTCTATTGTGGTTTTAGACCCATGACTCTCGTGGTAGATGTAACCAAATCTCTCGTCAGAGGTTTGGTAAACGAATCTGCCAAGTTCCTACTTGTCTTGACATAGACAACCTTGATGGTACCACTTTCAATTAGTTGCCTCACAAAATTGTGTCGCAAAACTACATGTCTTGACTTCCCATTATATACCGCATTATATACTTTAGACAGTGTGGCCTCACTGTCACAGTACATGGGTATTGAAGGCATCGGAATATCCCACAAACGTATATCCATAAGTAGATCTCGAATCCACTCTGCCTCTTTGCCTGTTGCTGCTAAGGCAATTAGCTCAGCTTCCATCGTTGAATGAGCTATGCATGTCTGTTTCTTGCTCGCCCAAGAAATAGCACCACCAGCTAGAGTATAAATCCAACTACTTGTGGATTTTGAATCACTGGTGTGATCAATCCAGCTGGCATCAGAATAACCTTCAAGTATTCCATTAGATGACGAATATGTCAATTCAAAAGTACTTGTCCTTTTCAGGTATCCTAGTACTCTACCCACTGCTTTCCAGTGCTCCGTCCCTGGATTAACTGTATACTGACTCAACTTGCTTACAGCGAATGCGATGTCAGGTCGCGTGCAGTGAGTAGCATACATCATGCTCCCAACTGCACTAGCATATTCCAGTTGGGCCACAGCTCGACCAGAATTCACTTTAAGTTTCACACTTGAATCAAAAGGAGTGTTAAATTCCTTAATGTTCAAATGTTGAAACTTTGTCAGAATTTTCTCTATGTAATGAGATTGACTCAGAGAAATCTGACCAGTTGTCCTCTTCACCTTGATACCAAGAATAGTATCTACTTCTCCAAGATCTTTCATCTTAAAGTTCGAGGATAGGTATTTCTTCGTCTCAAGAATACCTTCTAGGTGAGTGCCAATGATCAACATATCATCAACATAAAGACATATAACTACTATGTAATCAGATGTATGTTTAGAGTAAATACATCTGTCAGCACTATTGTGCTGAAAACCAAAGGCAGTCACAGTGGTGTCAAATCTCTCATGCCACTGTTTAGGAGCTTGTTTCAACCCGTACAAAGACTTAACAAGTCTACATACTTTGTTTTCTTGTCCAGGTATTACGAAACCTTCAGGCTGCTCCAGGTAAATCTCCTCTTTGAGATAACCATTCAGAAAGGCTGTCTTCACATCCATTTAATGAATGTACAATCCCTTCAAAGCTGATATTGCAATGAGAGTTCTAATTGAACTAATTCTAGCAACTGGGGCATAGGTATCAAAATAATCGATCCCTTCTCGCTACCTATAGCCCTTTGCAACCAACCTTGCTTTATAAGCAGATATGGATCCATCAGGATGATATTTCTTCTTGAATATCCATTTGGATCCTATGGGTCTTCTCCCCTTGGGTAGATCAACTAACTCCCAAGTTCTATTACCCATAATTGAATCCATTTCGTCATTGATTGCTTCCTTCCACAGAGGAGCATCCCGAGACGTCATGGCTTCAGTAAAGGTCTTAGGATCATCATCCAAATTAATTGAAAAGATGACCTCTCTTGTCACTTTCTTTTGTGTTCCTTCGACCAAATAAGAATAGAAATCATCTCCAAAGGTTTTCTCAGTTCTAGCCCTAGTACTTCTCCTTGGTTCCTCCATAATGGGAGGAGGTGGGACTAGTTCTCGAGAGGTACTTGTAGGTGTTGTATGACTAGAGTTTTCTTCATCCTTAGAAAACTTGTCCTCAAAGAATTCCACATCTCTGGATTCCACAACAACACCAGAATCAATATCTAGTAATCGGTAAGCCTTGCTATTTTGAGCATATCCAATAAATATACTCTTATTAGCTCGTGCTCCCAATTTGGTTCGCTTAGGATCGGGAGTCCGATAATAAGCAACACACCCCCACACTTTCAAATAGTCTAGGTTAGGCTTTCTACCTTTCCACAACTCATAAGGGCTTGTAGGAATCACACGACTAGTGATCCTGTTATGAACATAACAAGCAGTTAATAGTGCTTCCCCCCACAGATTGTTTGGTTGACCCGATTGATTCAACATACAGTTGACCATCTCACAAAGAGTTCGGTTCTTTCTTTCAGCCAAACCATTCTGTTGAGGGGTGTATGGTGATGTTCTCTCATGTTTGATTCCATTCTCTTCGCAGAATGTGTCAAACTCTTGGTTGAAATATTCCCCGCCTCTGTCCGAGCGAAGAATTTTGATGTGTCTTTCAAGTTGATTTTCGACCTCAGCCTTATATCGTTTAAATGCATCAAAAGCTTCATCTTTTGATCTCAGCAAATAAACATGTAGATATCTACTGAAGTCATCACAAAATGTGATGAAATACCTTTTTCCTCCTCGAGTAAGGATTCCATTTAACTAACATATATCAGAATGAATCAACTCAAGTAAAGATGTGTTTCTCTTAACGGATAGAAATGGTTTCTTAGTGAACTATGATTTTACACATTTTTCAAAATCTTTTGTGTCATATTTTAACATACCTTTAGTTTGCATTTTTTCAATGTTTTTAACATTAGTGTGAGCTAAACGTTTATGCCATAAAGAAATTGAACAAACAATATAACCAGAAAAGTTCACTTCATTCACATTAGCAACCAATCCATCAATTACATCATTACCAACACTCGACACACTAGCAACACTAGAAACACCACACTCAACACTAGGACCACTCACATTACCCTCATCACTAAGACACAAGCGATACATTCCCGAATTATTGTTCTCCCTCCCAACATGTCTTCTACCTTTAGTGATCACAATTTTGCCTCTCTTAAGCACCATCTTGAACCCACCCTTGTCAAACTTGTCCGCAGAAACCAAACCTTTCGAGATGGTAGGAACATGAAGAACATCTCGAAGAGTCACCTATTCACCACATGTGAACTTCAACCGAACATCACCCTTTCCTAGAACTTCAGCTCTGTGGCCATCAGCACAGACGACAACCGTCCCTTGTGGCATGGGGTGGTAGGTGCTAAAGCTTTCGCGATGCCCACAAACATGCATAGTGGCTCCAGTGTCCACGAACCAACCTCGAGCACAGATTGCTCGAGTAAGAGAGGAGATCATGAAAATCTCTCCAAGGTTCACACTGGCCACCATGTCAGTCACCTTCTCGACTGCGTGTGCAACCGGTACTGATTTGTGATCTTTGCATTCTCTTGCATAGTGCCCAATCTCTCCGCAGACGTGGCAAGGACCGGCCCTTTTTGGCTTTGAGTTAGGATTCTGATGACCCGGTTTCTTGAAGCTTTGTTTCTTGGGTCCAAAGTTCTTCTTGTTCTGTCCCCCAGATTTGCCTTTGTGGCTAGAACTCCCAGCTGACACTTGATGCACACTTTGTCCAACTTTACCTCTCTTGTCCCTGATGCGAGTTTCCTCCTCAATGCGGAGGTGTTTCATCAGATCATCCAAGGAGTAGTCCTCAGACTTGTGCATCATTCTCTTAGAGAAATCTTTCCAAGAGGGTGGCAGTTTTGCGATGATCGCACCAACCTGAAAGAGTTCTGGAAGAGAGATGGTGAGTGCTTCAACTTGTTGACCATGACTTGGAGTTCATGCACTTGCTCCATAATCGATTTGTCATCAACCATTTGAAACTCAAGGTACTTGGACACAAGGTACTTGTTAGTACCTTCCTCATGTGCCTTGTACTTAAGTTCCAACGCATTCCATAGCTCTTTTGGATCTTTGACCGACGAGTGAAGATCATAGAGCCGATCAGATAGGGAATTCTTGATGTGACCCACACACAATTCCTCGGATTCTCTACGCAGAATCCTTTGCTTTTCCAGTTTTGTAATGACCGCTGGGTCTACAGATTCCCCCTCCTTGGGAATTGGATTATCTGGAATTGGTGGCAGTTTTGGGTCCAACACAAAGGAGAGCTTCAAGACATGAAGCATGAACTTGACCTTTTCGGCCCAACGAGTGTAGTTTTGACCATCGAATTGGTCAAGTTTGGCAAACTCTTGGTTCATGAAGTGGAGGCTAGCAGTAGTGTCCATTAGTCTGTTGATTGATCACAAAATATAAAAACCTTTAAGATTGTTGTATGTCAAACTAAAAGACACGCAAGGAAACCGACAAATAATATTGTGAATTATATGTCGATTAGTTGCGAATAATAATTCAATTATTATTATTAAATTTACCAAGTTTCGTCTAGAAACCAGATCTATCCTTCTCGATTAGATCTGATTATAAGAAAGGTAGAAGAAGACTGTCTTGTTATTGGACGAATTAAACACAAGACAGAAAAATAAAACCGACCTGTTGATTGCTGACTTGATCTTGAAGCAACTGCACGGATCAGATTCTTGTCCTTAAAGGTTTTTACTTCGCTTGTATTGGCTGTAAGCAACAGAGTAAAACCCCAGGATTTAATGCAGCTAGATCGATATTCCAACAGCACTGGAAATCGACAAACACAAAGCGACTACTCGGAAACTAGAAGAAAAAACCGCAAAGAGAGGGAGAGAGCTTTCAGATTTTCGTGAGTGTTTATGTGGCTCCTAGGAAGCTGTATTTATAGGTATTGTAACCCTAGAAGGCATCAAACGGGCCCCCATAGGCCGGCCCTAGAAACCCTAGGGCGACAACTTGCTCTCCAAGCAAGCCGTTTCCTGATCCTTCTAGAATACCCTGACTTGGCCTCCACGATGTCAACGGCAGTCAACCATTTGACCAGGATCGGTCAAACCGACTTGACCCGAACTCGTCAAAAATAAAAGCTCCTCAGCTCCCAGCGACGTGCAAAGTGCGCCTAAATCGCACACTCGCGGCGTCGGCTAGTGCTAGGCTAGGCTAGGCGCGCGCGTGGGCTTGGCCCAATCCTTTGATCCACTAAAGCCTTTGAAGGCTTACCAAGGGAATATGCTTATAAACCCTCAAAAGTTTCTTCTCTCCACCAATGTGGAATACAAAGGAAATTGCCAACTTGCAATTCCTTTATATATAAAATTCCAACATGCGACGGACGACAAATCCCGAGTAGTGAATAGTTTTTCGGCGATTAGTATCATTTCGGAAGACATTAAATAGGTTTCTTTAGTCAAATATTTTTCTTTCAAAACTTGTTATATTCTTTTGGCGATTATTTTTTTTTTTGACAAATGGTTAGTGGGTACGAATTTCCGTTATTGTTTATATTTTATTTTTTGTTACAAAGTATGTATGTTTTATACCGAACCAAATACCACTAACCGAGATTTGTTCGGTTTTTCGGTTTTAAAAAACTCATCCCTATTCATAATAGTCATTTATAAAAAAAATACTTTTAAAGTTGAATCGTTAGATATTATCAAACAACTGAAAGTTTGGGTTTTATAAAAATTGAACCTTTAAATATTTTCTTATATATGATTTTTTAACAAAAACATTGTCTTATTTAATCACTAATATGAGAAATTATACTTGAGTAGATTTTTGAAAACCAATGTAAGTGTAATGTTATATTTATGTTGTTTTTCAAAAATTTGAAAGTTCAGTTACCTTTATTATTACATTCAAAAGCTTTAGAATTAAAACTTAATTAAGGACTCTGTTGTGAAAAAATTTAAAGCTCAATTAGAGAGAGAGAGAGAGAGAGTTTCTAAAAAATGAATTTGAAATTTTAATTCTGAAATGTGTGAAATGGTTCCAAAGAGGGTGGGATGGGGTTGGACAACTTTAGGTTTAAACTTTAATAGTATTAGTTAATCATTTTTATGAATATATTTTAAACCTTATGACCGATAGTAGGATTTACTTTATTTTTTATTACTGTATTACATATAAAATATGTTAGTCATTACAAAAAACGATCGTCATTTTATTCATTTAAGTACATAATTAAATGTACCTGAGTTTCAAATAACGTTAAGAACACGTTATTTGATTGTTTGATTTAATTATTAATCAAATTAAAAAAAATAGTTTAAAAATGATGGTACCTATGTGGGGACAACCCTTCTACTAACATAATGCTACATAACTCTTTATGTTTAAAAATAACATTATATTTTGTTTATTAGAATCAATCATCTCATCATTTTATTTTATTAATCTATTTTATAATTGTTAATAAATATATTTCATAATGAATAGATATATACATATATATATTTACATAATAATCTTTATCTTTATACATGACTAGACCATTGTTGATTAAACCAGTTAATTCTTCACTTTAGTCGGATAGAAAGAGGCCCAATAAAATCAATAACCTAATTTCACTTTTTTGCCCTATTTTGTTTCTTGTTTCCTGCATCCGACAAATTGAAGACATACATTTCTCTTCTTCTTCTGTATCACTCCATAGACACATTTCTCTTCTTGTGGAGCTAAGCACGAGGTGCAGTTTACGGTGGTGAATATCGAAGGCGCAAGTGGGTTTTCAAGTGGATATCAGAGGTGCCCAGTGAACGACTTGTGGTTAGAGGTGTTCGACAGTGACTGTTCTTGGTTATGGCAGCGACGTGGTTTAAGGATGATCCAAGGAGGGTGATGGTGGGAGGTAGGGAAACATTTTGTGGTTTACAGTTAAAAATTACAAACTCTTGTTAGAAGAAGATGACCATATTTAATGTTAAAATTCTATTTTAATTTCACATTTTTAGAATAATAAAGTTGTTGTTTAATTTCATTTTCTCAAGAAAGAAACTACATGAAGTAAATCTTTTAAATCTTTATGTGTTGATTTTATTGCACTCATTTTGATTTTGGTTCGACTGCCGCTTTTTGGTTAAGGGTGTATTCTAATGTAATTGAAAATTTTTGATGATGAATAGAAAAATAGGTTACTCTATATGTCCAGCCACCACATGTTTTCCTACAATAACTTTGTGTCAAAATACAAATTTGCTATCAACGATAAATCTTTACTATTCACATGAGAGATATGTTTAATCTATTCTCCTATGATATCTTTGTGCTAACTACATACATTTATTCTACTTTATAAACACAGGAAAGTAAATCATCTATTCACTTGAGACATCTCTTGGTCGCCTTGATCATGATGAGAGACATCTTGGTGGCCTTCATCACGATGAGAGAATTTTGAAAGCTTGTTTCCATCATGCCAAGAGTAAACTCCAAAGCTTAGTGGTCGCTTTGATAAGAGAGATGTTGATTTGATTAAAATACCCACACATCGCTCACAATAATTGTAACATCCCCCTCTGGAACGTATCACAATATTGTCCGCTCTGGGCCACTCGGCACGAGGACTTCCCAGGGGGTCACCCATCCTGGTACTACTCCCGCCCGAGCACGCTTAACTGCAGAGTTCTTATGGGATCTGCTGCCCTCACGGCTTTAAAACGCGTTGTGATAGGGAAGGTATCCACACCCCTTATAAGGAATGCTTAGTTCTCCTTCCCAGCCGATGTGGGATCAGATCTAACCCACTTTCACCCCCCATTATAGGGTTCGACGTCCCCGTCGAACACATCGACTCGTTCCCTAACTCTGATACCATTTGTAACAAACCCCTCTGGCACGTATCACAATATTGTCCGCTTTGGGCCACTCGACACGAGGACTTCCCAGGGGGTCACCCATCCTGGTACTACTCCTGCCCGAGCACGCTTAACTGCAGAGTTCTTATGGGATCTGCTGCCCTCACGACTTTAAAACGCGTTGTGATAGGGAAGGTATCCACACCCCTTATAAGGAATGCTTAGTTCTCCTTCCCAGCCGATGTGGGATCAGATCTAACCCACTTGTTTATGCTTTATGCAACTGTGACATCCCCAAAATCACGGCCATAAAAGACCGATTTTGTTTATGCTTTATGAAAATCAGAGCACTTCGTTTTATAAAAAGGTTGCGGAATTTGTTCCCAGAAAACATGGTAAATACGTTATTAAAACATTTTCGAGGAAACATATTTATTTCATTTTAAAACGTTTGGGATGTCATCGTTAATACCGAAACATAAGCATAAACAGAACTTACAATGATTTACACTAGTGATCTACATCTCTTTAAATCTCTCAGTGTAATGTCACTTCACTTCGTCACCTGTGATATACATAAACTGAGTGGGTCAGGTTGGGAAACCTGGTGAGTACATAGGGTTTTCAACCCACAATAATATAATTGTTATGTTCAATCATCAAACAATTAACCCAATTACTCATCCCCATTATCTTCTTTACTCTTAAGGATTTAACCTAAGAGTCGTCTATCCTGCATTCGCTTATTCCGAATTCCCTTACTTCCAGGGTTATAGGACTGGCACTAAATCCATAGCTGCCAATGTTCGTTCATAAAGCACTAATTCCATAGCTGCTATAGTTTATTCATCGGGTACTAAATCCATAGCTACCAGTCTTTATCTAATAGGTACTAAGTCCATAGCTACCAATGTTCAACAAGTACTAAATCCTTAGCTACCAGCGTCTAACTAATAGGTACTAAGTCCATAGCTACCAATTCCCAACAGGTACTAAATCCATAGCTACCAACGTCTAACAGGTACTAAGTCCATAGCTACCTATGTTTGTCCCATAGGCACTAAGTCTATAGCTACCAATGTATACTCACATCATCTTCTATCTCTCATCATTCATCTACCCATCTCATACCCAACATATCCGTATATATAAAATACGTATACAGTTTAATTTCTTTAAAACATGTATAAAACGTTCATCCAGCATAGACAGCAAGTATTCAGACAATATGCACACACAACACGTAATTTATATTAAAATACTTCATATCTATGTGTAAGATGAAAGGGACCATGCACTCACCTAGGAAGGTGGTGACTCGGCACTCGGACAACACTTCGTTACTCTTAAAACAACTTCCTCGACAAAACCTAGTATCATCACTACTAGAGTTTAGTCTGATGTTAACCGCGACAAATTAATAGTATAGCTATTATTATTATTATATAAGCGTTAAATAACACTCAATATAACTCATAATAATAGCCCACATACTTATTATAAGGTCCTAATAACATTACTATATTGAAACATAAGCTATACTAAAGATAGCGTAGGCATAGCTTACTTACAGCGGGTTTTCTCGAAAACCGGGCTTCGCTGGAGCAGCGTTCCCGAGCCAAAAGGCTCTTTTCTCGGGACTCTGGGAGCCTCGGGGCTTCCTTCGGGTGCTAGGGGGTTTACCTAGACTTTAGGGGGGTTAGGATAGGCTAGAGAGAGTGTAGAGAGAGAAAGAAGTGGGGAAAGGTGTGAGAAATGAGAGAACCCGACACTTCTATTTATAGGGTGAAATCCTGACGGACTCGCCGAGTCGATTCACTGACTCGCCGAGTCAGTTCCACGTGTCATCATCTGATGGCTTTCCTTGGGGAGAAAGCCTTGGCCCATATTCAGCCACGTCACCCCTTTTGCAGCAGCACCCTGCCGACTTCTAAACCCCGTAACTTTCTCATACGAGCTCCGTTTTCGACGTTCTTTTTTTCCACGCGTAGGTAAAAACAAGATCTACAACTTTCATTTAGACTTCATTGGATAATTCTCGACCGATCTCAAATTTAACAGTAGGAGGCGTTTAGACTGTTAAATGACCGCGAAGAATTCGTAACTCCTTCATACGAACTCCATTTTCATCCATCTTTTTACCATTGAGTTCCTATTAATGAGATCTTCAACTCTCATTTAGGTCGCGTAAGCCAAAAACCGCTCGAACTAAAATTCGAGTTTCGGGTCGTGCACTGCTAAGCCGAATCTTAGAAAAATCATAACTTCCTCATACGAAATCAGATTTGGGCGTTCTTTTTATCGACGCTCTCAGTTTAACATATTCTACAACTTTTGTTTAGATTGCTAAGGCTAAATCTTTCTCTATCGTAAATTCACTATTTACGCTTCCCGATGCCGTGCCGGTTTTGCCGTAAAACTTCGACGGGCCATAACTTCTTCGTTATAACTCGGATTTCGGCGTTCTTTATATGTACAGAAACCTTGTAACATATTCCAAAACTTGGTTAAGATTATTTATTCTAAATAGTATTTTGTCGAAAAGTCGTTTTTGACCCCTATTGCCTCTAAATTGACTAGCCCGGATTTGCGGGCGTTACAATTATCTCCCCCTTAGGATGATTACGTCCCGGAATCATCAACGAAACATGGTCGTATAATGACTCCATACGTCATCTCTTCATCCTAGGTAATAATTATAACTTCTACATTCCTTCAAGTCTATCTCTCAGACTTATTGACTGTATGCAGTACTCGATCGTGCACCTGCTAGGCAATTTAGAGGCAATAGGGGTCGAAAACGACTTTTCGACAAAATATTATTTAGAATAAATAATCTTAACCAAGTTTTGGAATGTGTCACAAGGTTTCCGTACATATAAAGAACGCCGAAATCCGAGTTATAACGAAGAAGTTATGGCCCGTCGAAGTTTTACGGCAAAACCGGCATGGCATCGGGAAGCGTAAATAGTGAATTTATGCTAAAGAGAGATTTAGCCTTAGCAATCTAAATGAAAGTTGTAGAATATGTTAAACTAAGAGCGTCGATAAAAAGAACGCCCAAATCTGACTTCGTATGAGGAAGTTATGATTTTTCTAAGATTCGGCTTAGCAGTGCACGGCCCGAAACTCGAATTTTAGTTCGAGCGGTTTTTGGCTTACGCAACCTAAATGAGAGTTGAATATCTCATTAATAGGAACTCAATGGTAAAAAGATGGACGAAAACGGAGTTCATATGAAGGAGTTACGAATTCTTCGCAGCCATTTAACAGTCTAAACGCCTCCTACTATTAAATTTGTGATCGGTCGAGAATTAGCCGACGGAGTCTAAATGAAAGTTGTAGATCTTGATTTTACCTACACGTGGATATAAAGAATGTCAAAAACGGAGCTCGTATGCGAAAGTTATGATTTTTCTAAGTTCGAAGGCTGATACGCGATAGGGGGTGACGTGGCACCACCAGAATTGGACACGTGGCACCACCAGAAGGTTGCCACATGCACCAACTCGGCGAGTCATGACTCAGACTCGACGAGTCCATCAGATTTCTCCCCTATAAATAGAGGTGACGGGTTCCCTTATTTTCTCACCCCTCAACCTTCTTCTTTCTCTCTCTATACTCTCTCTCTAAGCTCCCTAACCCCCCTAAAAGCCTAGGTAAACCCCCTAGCACCCGAAGGAAGCCCCGAGGCTCCCGGAGTCCCGAGAAAAGAGCCCTTCGGCTCGGGAACGCTGCTCCAGCGAAGCCTGGTTTTGCGAAAAACCCGCTGTAAGTGAGTTGTACCTACCCTATCTTTAGTATAGCTTATGTTTTAATATAGTAACATTATTAGGAACTTATAATGAGTATTTGGGCTATTATTATGAGTTATATGGAGTGTTATTTAACGCTTATATAATAATAATAATAGTCAGACTATTAGTTTGTCACGGTTATCGTTAGACTAAACCCTAGTGGCATTGATACTAGGTTTTATCGAAGGAATATCTTTTTGAGAGTATCGAAGCGCTGTCCGAGTACTGAGTCACCACCTACTCAGGTGAGTGCATGGTCCCCTTCAACTTACACATAGATATGAAGTATTTACTATGTGCTATGTGTGCATATTGTCTGTTTGCTTGCTGTCTATGCTCGGTGAAAGATTTTTATACATGTTTTAAATGATTTAAACTGTATATGTATTTTATATCTACAAAATATGTTGGGTAAAACATGGGTAGATGAAATAGTTGTTTTGTGATAACACGATGGGAGACATCAATGTTGTCAGTGATCCAGTCATCTAGTGGAGTATAGATGATGACCCTGGGCGATACTAGACGGTCCGGTGGAACGCTAGTAAGCTCGTAACCTGTAGGTGTTTTTGAACTAGGTGCTCATTAGGTATTTTGAACTGAGTGTGTTCACTACATATCTTTGAACTGAATGTGTTCACTAGGTATTTTGAACTAAGTGTGTTCACTAGTTACTTTTGAACTAAGTGTTTACCAGATGTTTTGGACTACGTGTTCACCAGTTGTAATCTATAAGATTTGGTAACAATGGACTTCGTGTCGATTCCTTAGGATAATCCTTAGGAATGAATGAACGAGAAATAGTTGATTCTTAGGGTAGATCCTTAAGAGTAAAGAAGATAATGGGGATGGGTAATTGGGTTTAATTGATTGATTGTTTAAACATAATAATTATATTATTATGGGTTGAAAACCCTATGTACTCACCAGGTTTCCCAACCTGACCCACTCAGTTTATTTATATCACAGGTGTTGATATGAAGTCATATTACACTGAGAGATTAAAGAGATGTAGATCACTAGTGTAAATAAATGTAAGTTCTGTTTATGCTTATGTTTCTGTATTGACAATGACATCCCAAAAGTTTTAAAATGAATAAAATACGTTTCTTCGAAAATGTTTTAATAACGTATTTATCGTGTTTTTCTGAGAACAAATTCCGCAACATTTTTATGAAATGAAGTACTCTGATTTTTAAACAAAGCATAAACAAACCGGTCTTTTCTGGCCGTGATTTTGGGGATGTCACAATAATACCCCAGAGAAAAATAATGATGTTTTAATTCAATTTGAGAGGGTGACAGAATTTGTGTATGAGTTTATGTAATGAGGAGGATGGTTCGAGGTCTTGGTCCTTTAAAAGAAAGTGAAATTTTTGGTTGATTACAATCCACCGGTTCATTCGTCTATTGTAATCCACATCCATTCGATTAAAAAGAAACGAAAGTTGTGGATTGCAATCCATGTGAATGTATTTCTTCTATTTTGATTGGTTGCTTTTTGATCACACGGATCATCATAGTTTTAATGGTATAGATTGCCTCCTCTTGTTTTAAATAAAATTAAAAGGCTAGGATGGTGTTTCATTGTTTTTTAAGATCAAGTCTTAATTTTATTTGTGGCCCACAACATGTATGTTTTATAGAATGATATATATATATATATATATATATATATATATATATATATATATATATATATATATATATATATAAAAGTAGGTTCATGCGAAAACATAAATATTACGCGAAAACGCGAAGACAGATTTTATCTTGAAAAAATCAAACACATTGACTATAAAAATTAAATTTATTTGCAATAAATTAAAGATAATAAGTTACATTAATTTGTGTTAATGATAATATAGATTTAAAGGCTGTTTTAACAATTATTTTTTTTCACGTCCTTAAACATTTTAAATACATGTTTTCATAATAAAAATGTCAAAAATCATGCTTTGCAAATATGAAACAGTTTATCATGTATCATCGTTTATCATCATGTAGTTCAAAGTTTGGATGGATTATAGCTCAAAATATAAGGTTGTGGTGACCCAATTTCATAGTTTTTTGTTGGTTTGCGTTTTTGCAAATTATTTGCATTTTCGCATGAACCCTCCCTTATATATATATATATATATATATATATATATATATATATATATATATATATATATATATATATATATATATATATGTATACACACACACTAGTGGGGTACCCGCGCGATGCAGCGGACGACAAATACGGGTGTGGTTAATATTATTTTTGTTGCTTATTTTCCTTTTGGTGGGCATTGAATAATTATTTTCGGTGAATAGTTTCATTATATAGTTATTTATTTGATAATCTCTAAATATTATTAAAAGAGAACCTTTAATTCACCAATGAAGCAATCAAGGCCCTTGATTGTATTTCAATCATATGATTTTCACCATTAGATCAAATTGATGACATCATCATCTCAAAATAGAATTCAAACATTTAATTATAGAATCTTTAAATTTACCAATTACATTTCAAACACAATTACATTAAATTATAGAATCTTTAATTATAGAATCTATTTATATTTAATTATAGAATCTATTCATACTTTCGAAAATATATTTTACAATTCGGACATAATTGCATTTAATTATAGAATCTTTAAAATCAACAATTATGTTATCAATTAAAGCATATCATTTTATTTATATATGAGACATCGGTTTCTCCATAAATGTGGCCAAAAACATGAATAACCGCCCCCATCTTTCTCCTCTATTATTTCTCTTAAACCAAAATTCCATAATCCTCTTCTTCATGTCAATGGTTGTGCTTCAATTGATGTTTTGTGTGTTCATAACAGAATGTAGCACCATAACGTGGTTCCTTTTTCTTATGTATTCTTAGAATTTGCGTATTGCCTCTTCCTTGCATCTCCAATTATCACACATCTGCTTTGGCTTCACACAAATCTCTACAAACTGAAGCAAGCATCTCCTTCAAGACATCTTTTGACGATCTATGTCATCATTAACCCTAATTAATATTGTTCATAATTTAATTCCATTATTTATAGTTTTTAGCTTCAAAATTTAAACCTGATTAGTTTTTTCTTTTTTAAAAAAACTCATTAAATAAGCATATCAATAATTATGTTATCTTTAATCTCTAGATATATATTAAAAGAGAAACATGATTACACCATCTTCAAAAATCAGGTATGTTGATTGGCTTTTCCTTATAGTTTTCCACCCTTAGATCAATTTGATGATGTCATCAATGTTAATAGGATTTTTTAAAATCCTTTCAAATGTTGATTAAGGAAATAATTATTTTTTTGGATTCCGACATTTATGATTAAAATGTTAATTAAGGAAATAATATCTTTAAATCATTCAAAATCGTTGACCCTTATAATGTTTAAAACCATAATTTAATCAAATCTCATTAAATATGCATCTAATTCATCTATTTTTGACAATTATTTGAATTTAATATAAAATCACACCTCCTGGTTTCTAATTATTTATTGAAAATCGTTAATCAGCTCTCATTCCTTATTATCTTCATCAATTTCCTTTAATTCTAATCTTTGGAGATACTAAATAATAGATAAACATGTTGTCTCCAATTTAAAGTAGATTTTAAAAGATTTAGTTTCTCATTGTCCGCATTTTGAAAATTATAAATAGTTCTCACATTTCTCATTCTCTCTTTCACATGTTCGTTCTTATATCAATGCACTACATAAATTGAACAAAACAATACATCAACCTTCACATCAGTTTTATTACGAATCTTCAAGGTATGTCCTTATTCACGTGTGCTTTTTAAGATGTGTATGTGTTGTGTTTCCCTTTGTTGGTACCTCTTATATGTGTTAACTAACTATTTGTAAATGTTCTAAGAGAAACCTGCATAAAAAGATTTACAACTTCATAAAAGTATTAACAACTTCATCTTCTTTATATAAATCAAAGTTTCGAATTTCTACATCTACACACATTTATATTGACCCTTATAGATAGGGTCAGACCTAATATAAGTGAAATATAGAATATCATAAGTACATGAATATATTAAGATTTCTATAAACATTTGGAATTCGTATAATCATTTGTTATGTTATGAGATCCATCTATGAATTTTATAATCTCTCAAACCTAATATAGATCAAGCAAAAATAGCTAATCTACATCATGGAAATTCAAATTAACATGTGTATGTGTTGTGTTTTCTCTTTGTTTGTACCTCTTATATATGTTAACTAACTATTTGTAAATGTTCTCGGTGAATCCGTTCATTGCCCACTGCATAAATTCAAATAAATTAAAAAATATATATTGTTAACAACATGGGTTATTCACTTGGATACTTTTGCATGCAAACTTAGCAACCAAAGTCTGAGGTTTTTTATTTTACTTTGAATAATTATTCTTTTTGTTTCTTTTCTAATTTTAATAATGGAATATTGGAATTTATTGTTTTACACCGTGTCATGACAGCAATAGAATCTCACGACCATAAAAGTTGTATTTTATCTGCTTATCAAATAGTTATTAAGAAAACAACTTACCTCAGATTTTATTTAAATAGTATTTGTTTTTGCTTAGTCTCATAATTATCTCTAATAGTTTTGTGTTTCTCTTTACAGAAGGCGAAATGGCACATAACAGTGTCAATGAAGTCGTCTTAAATAGTCTTGCTACATAGATGCCTCGAAGGAATCATAGAATATCCATATTCAAGTAGTCATGGGTTGGAAGCAGACTTACAAAAAGAACACAAACATGGTGAGAAGCTTGGACATGATTTTAATGGACCAGCAGGTGTGATTTTACTAAATTAAAATAATGCTATATTTTATTTTATTTTTCAATAAAACAACATTGGTTATCACCTACAGGGCACTAAAATACAGACAACAATAAAAAAATCTCATCAATGCATTTCAAGCTCTGTTTGATAAAGGAGTTGTTATTGTCTAACAATGACATATTGCAATTCGATGTACATTTAGAAGATTAATTAGTGATATATGCACCTTCTATTATTAATGATCTCAACTCGAATGCATCGAGACTTACCAAGTTTGATAGAAAATTGAGATATTTTTCTATAGGTAGAGATCGTTTGTGGGGTATTTGGGTTTTCATACATAATCAATGAGTTAAAATCGATGTTAGGAATTAGAATGCTGATTCACATGAATGCTGAGATTATTGAAACAATCTCCTTAATTTTTTTTAAAGGAAATACGATTAAGTATGTTGTTCCGGCACATTGTTTCTCAAGAAGTATTTTTATTTCATTCAAATTTTGAGATAGTGACTGTGCCAAGTAGAAATATATTTTAATCGTCAATTCATGTTTTATTTTGTTTAATGATATTAATTTTTTTAGGTTACTTTATCATTTTTTTTATCGTGTCGACTTTTTATAACTTTATATGACTTTTTATACGTTCTCCCGCGTTTAACGCGGGTCATAATCTAGTTTTATTAACATTTAAAAAAACGAATTTTTAAATGATATAACTTTTATTTTATCGATATTATTTAATTATAATTTGAAAGATATGTTAAGATTCTATTTAAATATGGTATGATATCATTTTTTTATTTTAATGAAAATATTATAAAATCTTTATTAATTTTGGTATGATGTTAAATATTTTTGGTATAATTTTTTAGATGTATATTAAATTATAATTTTAATTAATTTTAACAAAAACGAGGTTAATTATCTTTAGATTTGATACTAATTACGAAAATGTCATTTTTATATATTAGAGATGATTATGATTTTTGTAAATATTATGTTATAAGAATTGAATTAATTTTGATATGATTTTAAAATATTTTGGTATAATCTTATTATACTTTTAGGTTGATTTAATAGTAAATAATATATAATCTATTTATACATCCTTTGAAATTAAGTATATAAACGATTTTGTTGACATCTATAATATATGGGTAATAATTTCCAAAATTGTCTTTAAACTTCTGTTGTATATATTGTATATGACTTCCTTAACGATTACTGTTATTCACTGTGAACATCAAAGCTCTCTAATATCAGAATCAAGATACCGAGAAATACACAAGGTTAGTGATTTTATTCTTTTTATGTATACAATATCAATTTTTTTACTTGATACACATTGAAAGACAACTATTACATGATGTTTTACTTACTAATTGTCATTTCAACTTATCAAATCACTTCAATTTATCAAATCAATAATGGAGTACACTTCAAGCAATAAAAGTAATGATGCACAAGATCATTCATTCATCATATGTGGTTTACATCTTATTGTCTAACAATGACATATTGCAATTCGATGTACATTTAGAAGATTAATTAGTGATATATGCACCTTCTATTATTAATGATCTCAACTCGAATGCATCGAGACTTACCAAGTTTGATAGAAAATTGGGATATTTTTCTATAGGTAGAGATCGTTTGTGGGGTATTTGGGTTTTCATACATAATCAATGAGTTAAAATCGATGTTAGGAATTAGAATGCTGATTCACATGAATGCTGAGATTATCGAAACAATCTCCTTAATTTTTTTTAAAGGAAATACGATTAAGTATGTTGTTCCGGCACATTGTTTCTCAAGAAGTATTTTCATTTCATTCAAATTTTGAGATAGTGACTGTGCCAAGTAGAAATATATTTTAATCGTCAATTCATGTTTTATTTTGTTTAATGATATTAATTTTTTTTAGGTTACTTTATCAATTTTTTTATCGTGTCGACTTTTTATAATTTTATATGACTTTTTATACGTTCTCCCGCGTTTAACGCGGATCATAATCTAGTTATATTTATAATACGAAATACACGAGCGACGTCAATGAAGATTCCTTAGGCATTTAGTTCGTTTTGGTGAACTGTTTTTTTTGTTAAAGTTAAAGTAAAAGTTTTGTTTGATTTAAATATAAAGTTTTATCTATTTTGTTGTTTTTAAATATATTTATTCTTTTTGGATTAATAATAGATGTATTTTGTCTGTTTTGA
The DNA here is from genome assembly GCF_051521515.1 of Lactuca serriola. Taxonomy (NCBI): domain Eukaryota; kingdom Viridiplantae; phylum Streptophyta; class Magnoliopsida; order Asterales; family Asteraceae; genus Lactuca; species Lactuca serriola. The sequence continues at coordinate 300,894,888 of NC_136412.1, forward strand.
TTTAAAAATATAAGTATATTACTGTTTTGGGTTATTACCATTTTGCCATTTGAATATTTATTTGTTAATATACAAATGAATAGTTATTTTAGGTTAAAAATAAAAATATGAGAGAGAGATCATTAATAATAATTGAATAGTACAAAATAAAAGTAAACTAAAAATTTGGTAAAATCTAATGAAAGTAAAAAATTTCTAATGAAACCCACAAATAAATAAAAAAAATTCAAAAGAAAATTAATAAGGTCAATATTGTTTGAGACTTCAAGTATGAATAATTTGTATCTAGTATCAAAAAATTATGGTTTTCTAATCAAAATTTATATTGTATTTGTACATAACAAATTTTAAAATCAAAATACGTTGTTTTGGTATAAAATTTTATTGTGATTAGTTTATATTTAAATTGTCGATGAATGTAAAGGGCCATATTTTGCTACTTTTTAAAAATTACGAACATTCAGTTATTAACTGGAGAAAATATATTGATATCTATTTTATAAATTTAAAACATATTAGGTTTTGAAATACTATTAAAGTATTATCATATTGAAAAAATAACAAAAATTATTTATTATTATTATTATTATTATTATTATTATTATTATTATTATTTTACTTTAGCTATTATAAGAATTCACTTGTCATCGAAAAGTTTATATTTTGTGTATAATAAAATTTCACTTTTGTTCTCTTAAATATACCAGTGATTAAATAATAAACTAGAAAGATTACCCCCGCTACACAGGGTCCAGAAGCTTTCAACGTTGTTTACGAATCGATAAGGGGGTGTTTGGGATTTCATCAAAAAACTTCTTTTTAACTTATTGACTTTTTGAAAAGCTAATAAGCTAAAAAAGTGTTTGGATAATTAATAAGGACTTTTAAAATGACTTTTTTGAAAAGGAGTTTTGAAGAAGTTACAATTTGTGACTTCTTGAAATGACTTATGACTTATTAGAATAAAAAACAAGCAAAAGTCAATAAGTTAGCCAAACACTTTTTAATTTATTGACTTATTGACTTTTGCCACTAAAAATCAAATCCAAACACTTTTTTAAAAACTATTTTTCCCATATTCATAAGTCAATAAGTCCTTTTAAATAAAAGTCCTTTTAAACTTCAGAATGAAATCCCAAATATTCTCTAAATATGACAGACGTAGAAAGTGCAACGATAAAAAGCCCGGGCTTTGCCACGAACCATTTTTTTCATGTTTTTATGAAAAAATATAAAAGTTTTGACTGCAATGATTAAAAGTGTCAAAATGGCTAAAGAATTAAAGGAGTAGGAATTAACAACTTTTTCGAAAAGGGATCAAAGTTGTCAAACCATTAAAGTTTTGTGACCAAACTTTAAATATTAAAAGGTTCCTAAAAAGTGTAAAATTATTGATTGCAATGACCAAAAGTGTTAAAATGACCAAAGAATGAGGAGCAAAGTTGCCAAAAAAATGGCAAGTTTACTATTCATAAGATTGAGTTCTTTAATATATATATTAATTACAAAAAAATAAAATATTTAAAATGGAAAAAATATGATTTAAATATTTTAGTAATTTATGTATAAATATGTTAATTAAAATAATACATATGTTTATATGTAAAAGAATGTTTACATACATCTCGAAGTGTGATATAACATTTATTACATTAAATGTCATATAATATATTTTCTCTGTTTATCATATTTAGTTATAGAAATCAAGAAAAAAAATTGATATATTAAAAAAATAAACTTAGGAATCTGTACAAAAAACGTTCTAGGTCGTTACTCATAATCCATTCACGATTTTAATAAAACTTTAGCAACCATTTTATCAATATTGTGAGAAAAAAAATAGTATCGTGAATTTGAGGTCCGTTTATCACGAATAAGATGCACAAAGATTTTTTAAATGTTTATTTTGATATGTTAGGACACCATTTTTTTTTTGAAATAACAAATATATTAGGAGACCATTTTAATAGCAATTTTAAAAATATATTAATTCAGTTCTTATGATTTAATTGCAGAGGCAAACAGAATCCTCTATAGGGTCAGCCCCTCTGATTTTTAACCTCCTTAATACTAATGTTATATATAAAAACTTGGTTTTATTTGTTGACCAACCATTTGGCCCCTATGTTCATGATATATTATATGCAATTTTAAATAAATAACTCTAAACCAGAAAGACAATAAGATTTGATATTTGATAATCTCATAACAATCCAACAAACGAAAGGTAAATAAATAATTAACACATTTAACTAAATTTGAAAACATCAAAACGAATTTGAGTAAATTTAAAATTCTAACAAATTAGGAAAAAAAAACTATATTGATATCCAGTCTATTCATACTGAACTTCAGAAGATATAGAATAAAATTCGTCTCTGTGCCGAAAAAATAAATAAATAAATAAACACGATTTCTCACATGGAAAACATAGCTACCGCCAGACTTCCAACTAGGATATATCACCGCCGCCGGAATGCTCACTCCTAGCTCTCTTTTGTCCGCCTCTGTTGATCCATGTCTCCCCCCTCATCCGTTCAAGCGACCAACAACTCCGAAATCGACCTCTGCAGTCCACCGCCGGAGGGCTTTCTCCATCGTACGCTACATTACATCTCGGTGAGGCCTCACTACCTTCGTTGTCGTTGCTTTCTGGCCTCACTACCTCAATTGTCGTTGCTTTCTACTGAAGCGGATCAATAATATCTTCTGTTATCTCTTTCTTTACATTTTTCTTCCTCAAAAGTGACGTTTTATGCACCATTTTTATATAATTAGCTAGGATGTACTACTTTTAATAGAACTAGATAGGCTATCATGAGTTTTTTTCTCGAAAGACCTAGGCTGTACTATTTTTAATGTTATTTAATGTTTGTTATGCTAATTGACAATAATATATAATTACTAATTTTGAAAAATAAATTTTACTAAAGTTGAAATAATTAGTTTACTTCTTTATCGAAATATAGTTATAGATTGTGATTATAATTTATTATTTTGTTTACTAGTAGTAAATTATATTACATAGTCTACGTCTAAATAAAAAAATATTGAATACCGGTTTCGGCTCATCCGATTAAAATGTCTGTATTCCGCCCTTGTTTAATTGTTATACAAATATACATTAAATGATAAAAATATAATAAATAATAAACAATTGCTATTAATTATAAGAAACAGCTCATATATATATATATATATATATATATATATATATATATATATATATATATATATATATATATATATATATATATATATATATATATATATATATATAAGGTGTTGTTAGTAGGTTAGAAAGTGATTATTACTTCTAAATCATGCTTTTTCAGACAATTACTTTTCGAAGTTCCAATACATTAATAAAAACGAAGAGTTAACCATATAGTACTTGAAAGCTTGTCTCGTAAGCATCCATTGATATTTTTTTACACTTCATCATTTTGTTCCAAATGTAACCGACTTCTTAACTTCTTAAACAAAAACCAAATATATTTGTACCATGACATTTTTAAAGCTCGGCCATATATTATTTTTATCACCTTTTGACTTTTCTATTGGTAGATTTATTTTTTGATATCATACTTAATCAATTAGATACATTGTCTACTGTTATTAACCAAATGTTCCCAGGTGATTTTCATTATAAATAATAACCAAATGTTCCCTGGTGATTTTCATTATAAATAATAGTTTTATCCTCACAAAAACAATTTTAGACTTTTGCATGTCTTGTTAATCACGAAGATCACAAATCAAATTTCTTTCCTTTTTGTGCCAAACACATAACTTATCATATTAATCATATGTATAAAAGAAATAAATTAAACTACAAATTAAGGGAGTATTTCATATATACCCCTCTTAAACTTCAAAATATCATATTTGTCTAGCTTAATTTCTCAATATCATATTTACCCTTCATAAACCTTCAAAATATCATATTTGCCCAAATCATTTTTTATAATGTTTTTAATATTTTATAATAACTTTTTATACCTTAGAATTATTATAATTATTAAAAAACGTAACGATATTATCCTTACATCTACGATAATGGAATGTGAACTTCTAAATTGTTGAAATGTCGCCTTCTTGACAAACAAAAAGATTCATCTTCAACCCTCTCTATTAAATGTATATTTTGATTATTTAGTTTTTGTTATTGTTGATTTTATCATATTGTAAATAGAAGATATTTTAGATATTATTATTGATATTTTTATATTTAAAAAGTATATATACGATATTTTGATATTTAAGAAAGACATATATGATATTTTGATATTTAAAAAGGACATATATGATATTTTGAAATTTTATGAAGGATAAATATGATATTTAAAAATTTTATGAAGGGTAAATATGAAATTTAAAAATTAAGTTGGGTAAATATGATATTTTAATGTTTAAGAAAGGCATATATGAAACTCTTCCAAAAATTAATTACAACATACTTATATTTTGAATTTAGTTAATTGTTAGTATTTAATTACTTTTATAAAAGAAATGTTTCATATACTTTTTTTTATTTTTTCAAAATCTAGATAATTTTATTTAAAACTTGAATTTAATAAAGATGTTGGTAATTTGAAATTATATATTTCAAAATTTTGGATTTATTAATCAAATGGACCAATATTTATAGTTTTTACTTTCTTATGGCCCACAATCGTAATTTTACCTATAAGTTATTATTGTGTACTTTAGTTAAAGTTCTCCGTATACACTTAAATTGTTCAAATAAAAAATGTTGCATACTAAAAACAAAGCGTAACACATTCACACACGTTAATAATCGATTTAATTTCCTTATAGAAACAAAGTGCATACTAATATTTACACGTTATTACTAAAAACAAAGTGCAACGCTACTAATAATCTATTCAAGAGGGAAACTAAGGAAAAACCAAATACAACCCATACAACGTTCAAACCACAACATTTCTTCTCGATACAAACAAAATAAAAAAAGATATCCTCCATGCCACAGTGCCACAAAAACATCATATTCATATACGCATATTTTCAATAGCCTAAAAGAACATAATAAGAAACAAATAGAAAGCAACATAAAGTGTTGTAGGTGACTACAAAGAAAGTAAGAGCAAAATAGCAACAGATTGGATGTACTACCATCGTGAAATTATTCATCTGATTCAGAAAATAATATCCCTTTATTGCATTCATAATCGTGCTTCTTTCCGTTTCTTTCATCTTCTGTGATTTAAAAGAGATGAAAAGCCTATACAAACTCAAATCTACATGTAGAGCACAATCCCTGAAAACACCAACAAAAAACCATAATCAATCACCAATGCATCTATTTATATTAATATCAGTAACAAAAATATTTAACTAAATTTACATTAAATAACCCAAATGACGAAGGTATATAATCAAGTTTTCATCAATCAACCTAAAAAATAACTGATTAAATGTTGGTGATTTGTTGTCATCAATATTATTTAAGTGTAATGGGATTATTTTGTTGACAAAAGGTGATCTTGATAAATATTAAACAAGTAAGGAAGGTGTGAAGTATACACTTGTTTAAGTTTGATCAAGTTTTCAAAGTACACTGTCATTTAGGGGGGTTCGGGGGCAGCGCCTCTGGGAGCGGGGTCCAAGGGGCGGTAGCCCCTGGCGGGGTCTAAGGGGCAGAGCCCCTGGCTGGGGTCGAGTTGCCAAGTCAGCGCAATTTTTTTTTTTTTTTTTTTTTTTTTTTTTTTTTTTTTTTTTTTATATATAGGGTATGTTGCTATATAAAAAATGCATCAGAACATCGTATTTTCAAAAAATTGACCATTGTTTGACCCTTATCCAAACTTCCGTTTTATGTTAGTTTTTACAGTTTATGACAGTTTTCAGACAAAGATCATAAATTCGGTTTTTTGGTCTCATTTTCTGGTACAGACGAAATCATCATCAAAGCATTCTAAATTCTTGTCTCTCTGAGTCTTATCCGATTAAAGAATATTGGGAGTACCACCCAAATACTTTAATCTGAAAGTGTTTTACACAATTCTCAGAATTTCAAGCCTTACTATACCCCAATTTCTAACATTAAATCCCCAGAAATTGATTAAAATTACATTTGAAATTGCTTTGTCGGTTCATGGTTTTGATTCTTAACTAGATCTAATCACACCACTGCCTTCAAATCTTGGATTTAATCCAAACATATTTACAAAAAATTACTGATTTATCATCATATATAATATCCAAACCATATTTATTATGTAGTGCATCTGTGTGTGCGTGGTAGTGCTAGTTTTTAGGGAGGCATAAAGAGAAGAAGAGAGAAAGATGTTGGTGCGTTGGTCTGTGGCTTTGGCGAAATTAATATGAGTATAGATGCATGGATTGGTAGTGAATCAGCGTTTGTGGCTTTGGTCTAATGGTTGAGACGGCGGGGTGAGTAGCCGGCCATGAGGTTGGTGGTGAAAATAAGGATGACTACATGGAATATTGATTACAGAGGAAGGGTCGGTGATTTTGGAGAGATAGAAACCTACTTTGTATAGAGAGATGAGACATATGTGAATAAGGGTTTAAAAGAGTCCAATTTTATAGTGTGATGTGTATTATGCATATGGTTTTGATTGGTCCAAATTCATTCATAAGGATTACCATGAGTTTTTAATCACATCCATCTAAATTAATTTAAATTTAATCAATGGTCAAAATTTTGGCTCCCTTTTTAAGACTTTGGTTTTAAAACCTTTGGTTTCTCAATTGTATACTTTATATATATATATATATATATATATATATATATATATATATATATATATATATATATATATATAATGACTAAATCGATTATGAGGTCAATATAAAAGGACTTTTTTGCACTTTTCCTTTATTGAAATAGGATTATATTTGTTCATTTATGTTTATAATTATATTTATTTATGTTTTCATCTTTTATGGTCACTAACATATCTTTATGCTTTATTGTTGTGACACGTATCTATATTGAAAATAAGAGAAAGAAATATAGAGAACAAATGTTGAAAGAGTGATGCTTCATTGAAAATGTAACAAAATTCTTCATAGAGCCGCTAGGATTCTTCTATAGATCGTTAGAAGGTCTCTATAGTGACAACCGATGTGACATCTATGAGAACACATCGCTTAAAGTATCTGTTTGATTAATGTAAGTAAAAAAATCATTTAGAATGTTTATCGGTTGTGATTGTTTCCACTTGGATGTGAACATTAACATTCTTGTAAAGAGATGAACTTCAAATGAACCCTACATAGTTAAATCAACAAACACGACAACACAAAAAGAAGCCTAAATTGACATATAACCAAATTTCCAACAAATTTCAAAAATTTAAGGTTTCCTTGAATAATTTTTTCAATTTATCAAGATTTTATTTTATAACAACTCTATATGAATAATCAAGAATCTAAATCAAGTGAAAGAAGTAACTGTTCATTTAAAGCCAGTAAAAAATACAATATTATGAAATTTCTTATAATTTACATGTTTGTTTATTGTCCGGAAGGTACATAACCACTTGGATATATACTATTATTTGATTAATTACTACATAATTTACATTATAGAATATGAAATTTAGGAATTGTTCAAATCCATTTACACTTGATTTAACAATAGAAAATGGATAAATTTATAATTATAAAAGTATATTTAATTCAATAAATTTGTTATCAAAATTAATAAAAAACTGAGTTTCTAAATAAATCAAATACACAAAAATGAATAAAAAACAAAGAACAAAACAAAAAACATTTGAAGATGACCAATAAGGTCTTTTAGAAGATCCCAATACAGTAAGTATAAATTAAGAGCAGTTAAAAAGTAATTATTAGTTATCGTTCTAAAAAAAACTAAACACTTTGAAAACTATACAAAATAATCGAATTCGTATGAATTTAAGGGTTCAGACGAATTACTCCTTAAAAATGGGATGTACAGAAAAAGACAGGAGAGAAGATCTCACTTTTTCCCCAAACGTCACTACGCCTTGAATCCAAAAAATAATATGCAATGGATGCCACTCCCAATTACTACAGCAGCAGCAGCAGTGGCAAATCTTTGAGCTCACCGCCGTCTCCTCCTACTACTCATTCCACTTCTCGCCGGCGAGGTCGCTCTTACAACTCTCGTCGACGGCGTCCACATCTTTTAAACGGAAAATTTTTCCGGCGACGAATCTTTGGCTACTTGCTTCTACTCCCGTTATTGTTCTTATCGGCTGTGATCACGTTCGTCGGCCCCTTGTCGGCAATGCTATTCCCCAATCCTTTGCCTGGCTCCATTTATCGTAGTCATGAGATCTTCCAGAATCTCCTGACTGACATTCAATCTGACACTTCTTCTGGAATCCAGGTATTATATGGTTTATTATACCATTATTATTCCCAATTTTAAATCCTTTTATCCCCAACCTTTACTGCTACAGTTCTGTAATATCTAAATCTCGAAGAGGAGGCTTTCACATCTTAATTTCTATTGGTTTCTCATCTTTATCCAAGATAGATCTCAGTATTGTCCATTGATTCACCGAATACAGTAATTAATTGTCGGCTACATTACATTATATGCTTGAAGCTGATGGAAAATTTGTATCTTGTTGACTTAGTTGTCAGATGTATGGAGACAAAAAATGAAGTTGACAGAGCAGAAACCTTGCCCTACAACATCTCATCAATATCTTGGTATTTGTACTTCTACTTCAATTCAGTGGTAGTCTCTTCTAATGATTATGTATTTTGCCATCTTCTTTATGTGTACCTATAAACTAATGAAAATCTTTTATCACAGAAACTGGCATACCTGATCAATACTTGGTTGTGGAGGCAAATGGTGGTCTAAATCAACAGCGTTCATCTGTAAGACTAATGAACATCCATTATTCATTAGCTTACTTATTTTATCCTCTAAATATGTTAACATAACAATGAAATCTTTAAATGGCAGATATGTAATGCAGTGGCAGTTGCAGGTCTTTTGAATGCTACACTCCTCATTCCTCTTTTTAATTTTCATAATGTTTGGAGGGATAGCAGGCAAATCCTATTACTTAATGAACATCCATTAATCTTGAAATGCAATAAGGAGTTGTTTTTGGCTTTTTGTTGCTTGAACTTATTGTTCTTTTTATACTCTTTTGTTCTTCACAGTGAGTTTGCAGACATATATGATGAAGACCATTTCATAGCCACCCTTAAAGAATATGTTAATGTAGTTCGTGAGCTCCCAAATGAATTAATGGAAAATTACAATTTTAGTATAAGCAATATACCAAACTTTCGGGTCCCAGCTTGGGCATCTGCCAATTACTACTTAAAACAAGTTTATCCTGTCCTCAAAGAACAGAGGTTGGTTCTTAATATTATTTTAAAATTTGGGTATTTCTTTATTTTTAATCCTGTGAAAAATTCAATTCAGGATTGTTCGAATAGCTCCTTTTGCAAATAGATTGTCTCCAAATCTCCCTCCTCATATTCAATATCTTAGATGTGTTGCTAATTATGAAGCATTGAGATTCTCTAACTCCATCATCACAGTTGCCAAGATGCTAGTCAACAGAATGACTGTTGATAGTTCAAATTCAGGTGGAAATTACGTTTCTATCCACCTTCGGTTTGAAGAGGTATGATACACTATTGTTATCCATTTGTCCTAATGAATCATGTAATAGATACTTATTGATTGCATGTGATTTAGGACATGGTTGCCTTTTCATGTTGTGTATATGATGGAGGGAAATCTGAACAACTTGAAATGGATAAAATACGCCAAAAAGATTGGGGGGATAAATTTAAACGTAAAGATTATATTATAGATCCTGTTCGTAATCGAATCAATGGAAGGTGTCCAATGACACCTTTAGAGGTTAGTTTCAAGAACTCATGAATTTTATAATTTCTTGAATTTTGCTTCATGTTTGAGGATTAATTTCTTTAAAGCATAGGTAGGGATGATGCTAAGGGGTATGGGATTTGCAAACACAACTCCAATTTATTTGGCATCAGGAAAAATATATGAAGCTGATAAAAATGTAGCTCCTTTGAGGAAAATGTTTCCCCTCTTACACACAAAGGAGTTACTTAGTACCCCAGAAGAGCTTGCTTCATTTAAGGTTAGTGTCTTAATACATTAAGCCATGTAACCCCTTAAACTTAGTTTAACTTGTGTAGTTTCTGGATGTAGAATTATTCTTCAAGGATGGCTGCTTTGGACTACATTGTGTGCTTTTTTAGTGAAGTTTTTGTAACAACACAAGGTGGAAATTTCCCACATTTTTTGATGGGTCATAGGAAATTTCATTATGGGCATGCAAAAACCATCATGCCAGATAAGCGCAAGCTTGTTGTTTTGCTCCACAATACAACCATAAGGTAATCCATAAAATGCTGTATGAATAAAAACATATAAGCTTATGATTGATGAATCTTTATCTTCAAGTAAATGCAATACCAAAATTGTTTTTTTGGCAGTTGGGATGAGTTCAAGAAGGAGATGCAAGTAATGCTAGCCGAAAGTGACCACAAGGGTGTTGCGATACCCAATATCAAGAAAATCACAAGAAAAAACTCGTTATATTTAAACCCCTTCCCAGAGTGTCAATGTCTTAAAAAACCAAAATTATTTGAAGAAGAATATTGATGCATTAATGATTGATGTAAGAATGTGAAAAATCCATAAATGAGGTCTAAGGTTGACATATGCATGCATGCATGCTCATACTCATACTCATACTCTGTGATTTACCTTCCCCATGTTGGTAGCGAGACTGGTTGGTGGTTTCAAAGATATCACCATAGATTTGGAGTCATGCCATGATGTGGCTCTTGAAACTATAAGGCTTCAAGTATGAAGATTTTAGTTTTGTGAAGCCACAACATGGATTAAAATTTATCATATATTGAGTTTATGTCATAGATGAGGTTCATTAGACTTGGTGTCATGAGATTGCTTTAAGTTCTCTCTTTTTTTGACCAATAGATTTCTAGGTCTCAAATTTTAGGCTTTGTGTATTATGGGTAAATGTATGAATATGATGGAATATAACAATATATGTAGTGGTTAAAGAATAATGGTTTCTTGCGCATGATTACAAATATATCATTTTATTATGTATTCAATTTTATAAACCAACATAAATCCAATATAGAAAATAATGGCGTGACTAAGGAAAATAAATCTGAAAAGTCAAATACGACAGCCCTTAATATACAAATAAGTAAATTGTATTGGCAACACCAACATTCCCGTTGAAGATAGTTGTAGTTATAAATTTTGTTACATATCAAATAGAATTGGAAAAAAAAATTACTCTGATAAATATGTTGTCCTCAAAAACCCAATCAACCTAATCGTTTATTAACTTTTCTTGATACAACAACAGTGAATGAGTCAACTCGAGTCGACCCACAAAACCAATTACAAACTCAAACCTCATCAGCAGCATCTTGTGTTTATACATTCCATTCCAGGCTCTGTAGCAACTCACGAATGGAATTACTTTTCATGTGATTTGGAAAGATTTTGGTTCCTATTCTTTCCATCATCTTCACATCAATAGGTTATATATAACATAATCAAAAACTTTAATCTGGATTTTCATTTCTCCTTTCCTGTTGAAAATTGAATCAATTCTGCTATATTTGCAGCTGAATTGGGAACAGATGGAAGTGATTCCATTCCAGACAATTGTGGTTTGGGTTCAAGAGAAACGTTTAAGGATATCGCGTCAATTGGAATAGCATCATCGATTCCGTCATCCTGCACATCAGTTAGTTCTTTGCTGGAATCGGAATCCATAGATACAGAAACTGATTCTTTTCCCATGACTTCACATGGGTTAACGGAATTGACACCGCCTGTTTTGGTGATAGACGTCACACTCCCATTCTGCAGAGCAAATCCTTCTACCTTGGAATCGGCATCAGCAATTCCGTTTGTAGTCTCATTGCCACCCCGCACACCTTTTTTCATCGGAATGGCAACAGAAATAGCAAAATTTTCAGTACTCTCTTCACCATTCTGCATAACCGTATCATCACCATCAAGCTGAACATCGGAATCACTAATAACATTTGGTTTTCTTTCAGGAATTGGAAACCGAATATCAACTTTAACAGAACTGATGGAAAGAGTTGCATCGCTAGCATCTTGAGAACCGGAATCCGATGGAGCAATTCTTTGTCTCGACTCTTTAACATCGGGAGAACTTGATTCCGATTTGTCAGCCTTCGGAATGTTGCTTTCCAATTCCAATTCCAATCTTATCTTATGTAACGATGAACCTTTCTCTGGAATTAGCGGTTTCTGCAACATATCTGTTCCAGGAAACACCAACATGTTGATGGACCTCATTTCTTGTCTGTGTGTTTCCTCAAGAGGCTTAAAACCAAAAACATCAGTCCATGTATGCATGTGTTCAGCAATGGCGGGAATAATCAATTTCTCAATATGGAGGGATGAGAGTACCTGAAAAGAAAAGGGTATACAAGTAATTTACACGCACCACACCAGAAGCAAATAAAAAGGTTCTACTTTTTCTTACCGATTCAATAGCAGATAACAACCTCCGACACATCCCTTGGCGTCTATACATATGGCGGGTCCCAATAAATGGCATCTCTGCTAGCTGGGTCCCATGGATCCTTTTATTAAAATTTGAAATTAAGGTAAGAAATTGACAAATTTTATTAAAAATTAAGTAAAGCAACAGAAGCCTACCTGATGGATGCAGCACAAATCATTTCATCACCCCTCTCCAATATAGCTGTAAAGAAGCCACTGTAGTTTAACCTGTTAAAGTTTGATCTACAAAATTTTTTTATAAAGAATTAGGAAATTCAGACATGAAGTTAATGGGTAAAGATTAAAGAAAGTAAGAGGGTATTATGTTGGAACTTACCCACAATTGTAAACAACATTATGAATTAAGTTGATTCCACTTCTCCTGTCAAGAACAGGAACAAAGCACTCATCAATGACTGAAAGAGCAACAGCTAGCTTGGAATTGCATTCCACTCTTTGTGATAACTCCATGGATGAAGCATCTGGTGGAAGATCTGATCGACGAATAAGAGACCATGAGAATCCAGAACCCACTTCATGTTTCGCCCCAAGAAGCTTCTGCAGCTGGCTGTATACCTGCAAAATCAATATTAATTACAATTTACACCACCAAATTAGAAGAGAGAATGTCATAAACAAATAACACAACAAAAAGATAGTTTCTCTCTCTCTCTCTCTCTCTCTCTCTCTCTCTCTCTTTATGTCCCAAGGAAATTGCAACTTTAGATACTTCTTGCGCATTTTCATTGTTATAAATATTGTAACATGTGTACAGTTATGTGCAACTTTTACTGACTTTACTCACTATGTTCCAAGAAAAGAGGTTTTAACTTTTACATATCTAAAATCAAACTAGTTATTTTCAAATATTAAATTGATAAAAAACATATGTTGCAATACACTCCTATAGATTACTCTTGCAATTATGGTTACTCAAACTTTGAGCAATGTAGATGACTTTGAATCTTCACATTAAATCACAAAATTCTATATTTGTGTGTAATCTCTTGCATTCTAAAATACATGAGTGTTACTCTAGAAGTTTAGTGTAGAATGTAATCATTCCCTCAAACTTCTTGTTTAACAATCTTCCTATTTTGGTCTTCCATATTTCTAATCGACACTCCCCAGAGTTACCATATCCCTAAAATATTACCAAAGGCCTAGTCATTAAAATAAATATTTTTCAATGAGTTCTCTTCTCTCTATATGCTTATATACATGCACGAAGGCACAAATCTCTAAACATATAACAATCTAAAAGATAAAGAGATAGGAATGCAGGGTAATGGTGAAATGAGAAAAGGAGAGAATATAAATCATGATCTCTTTGCACACATACTGCACATCAAGCTTAAAGCAAGTGAAAACTAATGATGATGATGATGCCTTTAATTTTTCCCTTTAGAGCTAATATGTAAAATACTAGAATACTAATGCTAATATGCTTAAGAAAGAAACAGAAATAACAACAGCTGCATGATTTTCTATATGCATATGAGATTAAAATCCATTAACTCAGAATAGGAAAGAGAACTTTTAGTACCTCTAGACACTTCTGGCCACAAAATGACAGGTTTGGATCAGTGAGATCAACAGGCTTCTCATTCATCTCCAGGCTGCATGATTCATGATCTGCAACAGCAACATGTTTTAAATTTAGTCCAACCAATAAACATTAAAATCACAATGATTAATGAAACAAGCATATGATCAGATCACAAACAAATAGCAAACATTACATTTTTTCTCACAAAGGCAGCATGCAAGAAGTTGACTTTCAGTTCTAACACCAGCTTCAGTTTCACAGTATTTACACGAGCAATTTGGACAATGCCAATCACCTTGAGGAAGCATCTGAAATCACATGATTCATAACAATGAATTCATAATACACATACAAATAATATATCCATGGGTATAAAGCAATAAAATCACAACTAATATTAATACCTTTATGCCTAAACAGCTCTGGTGAAAGGTGGATGGACAACCATCACAACAAATCAAATCACCACCATCGCCACATAAGCCACATGTGTCATCATTAGGATCATCACCATCAACATCTACAGCATAAAAACCCTTTCTTTCCAACTCTCCTTGTTTATTCCATGCATCAATCTGACACTGCATCAAAGATTTTCCAGATTGTCCAAAAATATTCAGATATGGCTGCTTGAGTTTGCTTCCTGCATGAAGCTCAAACTTCAAAACCGATAAAATTTTACTACAACAGCCACAATGGATTCCATCTTTTGTGATCCACCCTTCTTGCATTACTCGTGTCTTTCTTCTGTTCATATATTCAACTTTCTCACTCATTTCCACTGTTCCAGAATCAATCAACCATGAAAGAATGCTTCGTTTCCCTGAATAGGAAACAAACCTATCATTTTCAGAGCTTTTCCCTTCACTTCTAACCAACAAAACACACCTTCCGAGTTTTCGACTTTTTTGCCCCTGTGGAATTTGAGAATCATATTCACGCCCAAGTCCAACACTTCTCTTTGCAGCAGCCTTCTCTTGTTTGGCTGTTTCCACGTAATAATTATCATTTGAATCATCAGCATCACCATTGTTGTTGCCTTCATCTCTTTTCTTCTTTTTCATTTCTCTTTCAATTTTCTTACGGGTTTGCCTGGTTAGTTTACTAAGTGTTTCAACGGGTAAAGGAGTAAATTCTCCACCAACTTGTGAGTGATCTTTCTGTTCTTCTTTTTGAAGTGCCTCATAAGCTTTGATTATAGACCAATAAGCAGTTCCTGTTGGATTGATGTAGACAGCATCAAGGTAGTCTCTGTTCCTTCTTGGTCTATAATCAATAGTCCAACCAGCACCAAGAAGCATACTTCTAATCTTCTCTCTCAATAATTGCTTTTCAGTGCCACTTCCACGTTTAACCTTGCTTTCCTTCCCTTTAACTGGAGTAACTTTTTTGGTTTGTGGGGTTATTCTTTTTTCAATTTTAACCATTTTTTCAGCAGATGGTTTTATTGGTAATGATGTATCACTATCATCTAAAACTGGTTTTTCCAAATCCAAATCAACTTCACGTTTCACTTGATTCTTGAATGAAACTGGTTTCTCGGGATGCCTTGAAGCAGAGTGCAATGAAGATGACTCCATAGCTGCTTTTTTCCTATTAGAACCTTCCCAATGATCATGGCTTTTATGGGATATGTTCTGTTGTTTCTTTTTGTAAACTACTGGCCTAGATTCTTTCCACTCTTCAACTTCTGGATGATGATTATAACTTTGATGTGGAACACTCATCTGCTTATGTTTTTTTACCATCACCTTTAGAACACCATTTTTCCCTTGCAACCTGATAGGTTCATCAGAAACTTCTCTATAATGAAGGGGTAAATGGGATTTATCGTCCTCCATCTTGTATCCACTTTTGATGCCATGAATAGGCCTACTACTATTTCCACCCAAAATGGCATTCCTTTTATCATGAAGGAATTCCCTTCTCTTATCATCGATTAACCTACTACTACCACTTGCAGAATTCTTTAGATCCCCACTTTGCCAATGTAACTTCAACCCATGTCTATGATCGTTAAGATCCTTCCTATTCATCCTCTCAAGGAATCCATTATACTCATCAAACTCATGCATATTTATCCCATTATTTACCCTTTTCTCAATCTCTGATTCTCTATTTCCCATAAAACCCCTATTACTAAAAGATGAACCATTGTGAAAATTATCAAGTTTTTGGCGGTAAGGCTCTGTGAACTCATCACTGGACTCGGAATCACTCCTAATCGCTCTTGGCCTTTTTTTCTCTTTTGCCGAGTAATATAGCTTCCTTGATGACGAATCGCTAAACCCTTGAACTCCGCCAACACCATCTGCTACCTTCTTTTTGATAATCAAGCATCCAGAAGAGCTTTTTTTCTTTACCACGTCTATCGAATGGACAGATCTCCCCACCTCTTTCATGTCACCAAAGATAAATAACAGATGCCCTCAATTCTATCAAATCCGACATAACAGAAACACCGGCAATCAACGATACTTACAGATCTAGGCTCGCCAAATTGAAATAACACAACAAATCAAGATCAACGGCCTTGAAAACGAAAAGGCATGTGAAAAGAATATAGGTTTTCTTACCAGGAATTAAGTAAGAATAAGCAAAGTTTCCCAGCGGAAAAAATGTCGATTAAGGGAATTTGATCAGGGATAACCCAAATTTCAATCCAAGGACTTGGATTTGCGTGTGTCGGAAGAATACTACTAGTGTGTATCTGGGGGTCTTGTAAGTTGTAATGATGCAATCTATAGCATGGATCGGATACCTGTAACATTAGCAGGCAAAACCCTTTTCCTCCATTGTATCCGGTCGAATTATGTAAATTAAAATTCTTTTTAACTTTTTTTTTTCTTAGAAGGATAATGAATTTATTAGGATAATTATTTTTTAGTTTGTTTATATTTTGATAATTTATTATTTTTTGCATATATATATATATATATATATATATATATATATATATATATATGTAATGAATTTTTTGAAAGAATATAAAAGTTACAACATGTTATAATGGTAATATCTAACACTTTCAACAAATTCGTTACATATATTTATACAAAAAAAAAGTTATTCAAATATGAACAAAACGAAAAAGTAATTACTAATAAGTCAATTTTTTTTTTATTTTATCTCCTAATTTTGATTAAGTATAAAATTTAACCCAAATGATAAATATTTTTAAAACCATAATATTTTGGTAAATATCATTTTAAAATATTTTCAAGGAAGTTTGCTCCGGTCTTGACTTGTTTTTTTTTTCTATAACAAATTGAACATACTTTGCAAATATACAAATCTCGAGTGTTCTGTCTGACACAACTATAGATGTGAACAGCTGATGTGATGTGGATGGTGACTGTCATATTTATTGTCGAGTTGGTATGCACACACGTATTCCCAATTTTTGCACGTGTACATAGTAAATTTTAATTTTTATATTTAATATCTTAAATAATAAAATTATGAAATGACGATATGTGTTTTTATCGGTTAAATCAGGAGTTTTTATTTATTTAATTTTTTATACCAACGTAGTCTATTTTAAAAATATATTTACCACATTGGCGTGGTTCTAAAAATATTACCATTTATGTTAAATTTTATATCAAATCAAAATTAAAATGTAAAATAAAAAAGAAGGGAAATTGACTTATCATGATAATTATTTTTTTCGTTTTGTTTACATTTGGGTAATTTTTTTTATACAACTGGTCATAGTGATCATATGTGAACACTTCTAATAAGTTTGTTACCTAGATGTGTAAAAAAATAAAAAAATTACTTAAATAGGAACAAAATGAATAGATAGTTACCCTGATAAGTTAATTTCTTGTTTTTATTAATATAAATAAGTATAATGACTTAATAGAATAAAATATATATTTTTTATTTTGTATGTATTTAGTTATCGATTTTTTTCATAATTAACTATTTAATTTGTTTTTTGTATACATTCGTTCTTTATAACTGACTGCCCCGGTTAAGCCAAAAAAAAAAAATTAAGTTAATAAGGTAATATAATTTTCAGTTTGTATACATTTAGTCCTTAATATTTTTAGCTTATTTTCTATTTTATGTTTTTCTTTATTCTTGTCTACATTTTAGAATCAATAACTACTAATTTGATGCTATAAAGCCTAATTTCTATAGCCACAAGCATTGGAAGTTGCAAACATCAAATATTACAACCAAGCAACATGCCATTTCAAAGTGGCTTCTTCATTTTAGATCAACTAAATCTTTTTTTTTTCCTGTAATTACACTTTTTATTGTCCCGACTATACATTGGAATCTTAAAGTCATATTTGTTATACTTTTAAGTGTGATTTCTAGGTCTATAACCTTTTCACAACTAATTCATTGGGTTCAAAAAACATATATGTATCTATTTAACATCTCGAATATTCAAATTTAAAAGTGTTAAAAGTACATATCCCTTAAGAATAGTATTTAAGAATAGTATGTCCCCGAAATCACTTGTAGTATAAGAAAACAAGGTAATAAATATATCATCATTTATTCTTTGCTCTCTCAAGTAAGGTTTTGTTTATAAGAATGTTTCCATTTTACCTATAAGCAACCCTTGAATAATTAGAACACACGTTGATGATTAAATCTTCATCAGGAAGGACCTCGTATATCATAAATCCATGAGTAAATAACATGTACCATGATGTCGGTGTTACATCAAGCATATATCGTAAACATGTGGCCTAAAATATTGTTTAACGTTGTTCTGAAAAATAATCTAAGACTTTATGGACGTAAACTATAGTTCCTACTTGGTTCACTTGTCCACCAAAACTCTTGTTATTATGGTATTGTAAAACAAAATAAAGAAAAGTAACATTAACAAGGAAAAATGGTTTATGGTATTTTTCGTAGGTCACACCTGTGAAATATCCAAAAATGACTTGTGCAAATACCACAAACAGATAATTTGTGTAAATACGACAAACATATAATTTCACATGCATGGCTTGCGAAATTACCAAAATCCGCCTACGAAAATATTGGAAACAAGTAAAGGTACGACCTACAAAAATAATATAATTTATCAATGAAATTATTCATGTTTGAATTTCAAAATTAATATGTTGCTAGAAACCTATTTTAGACACTTCAAATATGGATAAACACTTATTTTCACAGAAAATATTTGGAAAGATGGATTTTTGCTATTTTTTAGTGTTTAATTGTCAAATCTATACAATTTACAATCTATACGAATATAAAAAAAAGAAACTTAATACATTCGACCCATTATACTTGTTTTTTTTTTTTCAATATGAGGAATTTGCTATGCTAGGAAATGATTTTCTAACATGTACCCTAAAAGAACACATAAGAAACATTAAGTAAACTATTAATTATGGGAATATTACCATAATTGGGAATATTACCATAATAAAATGTGAAATTAATTAATTATAGAAAATATTCTTTGTAATTAATATATTTCACATTTAATTATAGTAATATTTCCTATGATTAGTATATATATATATATATATATATATATATATATATATATATATATATATATATATATATATATATATATATATATATGGGCTTAGGGAATATGTGGCTATTAGGTATCTATCATTATATATAGAACTCTCAAAACTACGTAGTTTTAATTAAAACATATCTAAATTAGTTAACATGTTTACACTAATTTCTATCCTAAAACGGCGCATATGTATTTTTTCGCTGCACAAAGAACCCTAAAACAAAAACGGCAACACTAAAACATATGATCGATGTGTTCGCAATAGTGGTGGAATTAAAAAAGAAAATGAGCTTCGTGATCAGTTCATCAATAAATGCTTTGGGATGTGTTTCTCATGATTAGGATAAAACGGTTTATGCAAGTTATATTAAATTTAGAAAATGTTTGATTACTTTGTGTGGTCGAAACACAATTCATGATTTTTTACTGTGAAAAAAGTATGTGATTGAGTACTTTGATTTAAGAATTCAATTGTTTTGGTGGATCATTTTTAAAAACTGATGAAAACGATTATAAAGATGATTATTTTTATTTAAAACTATGTAGTTTTGAAATGTTCTACACCTAATATTAGATACATAACAGCCGCATATTCACTTATTTATATATAGGGCTTAGGGAATATGTGGCTATTAGATATCTATCCTTATATATAGAACTCTCAAAACTACGCAGTTTTAATTAAAACATATATAAATTAGTTAACATGTTTACACTAATTTCTATCCTAAAACGGCGCATATGTATTTTTTCGCTGCACAAAGAACCCTAAAACAAAAACGGCAACACTAAAACATATGATCGATGTGTTCGCAATAGTGGTGGAATTAAAAAAGAAAATGAGCTTCGTGATCAGTTCATCAATAAATGCTTTGGGATGTGTTTCTCATGATTAGGATAAAACGGTTTATGCAAGTTATATTAACTTTAGAAAATGTTTGATTACTTTGTGTGGTCGAAACACAATTCATGATTTTTTACTGTGAAAAAAGTATGTGATTGAGTACTTTGATTTAAGAATTCAATTGTTTTGGTGGATATTTTTAAAAACTGATGAAAACGATTATAAAGATGATTATTTTTATTTAAAACTACGTAGTTTTGAAAGGTTCTACACCTAATATTAGATACATAACAGCCGCATATTCACTTTTATATATATATATATATATATATATATAATATATATATATATATATATATATATATATATATATATATATATATATATATGTGTGTGTGTGTGTTTTTAAATACATACCAGAAAATCCCTGTTATATGAAATCAAAAGTCGAAAAATGGGATTTTTAGCTAAGGCCCATTGACCCATTTCGTAGTCCATCATGTCCATTTCATAGGCCTTCTGCACTTCTTTTAAAAATTGGTAAATGGTGATTACATTTGGAAAAAAAGTAAATTTTTGTTTAGAAAAAAAATTATATTTTTTCTTAAATTATTAATCTGTGTTATATGGATCAAATACTAATGGAATCAATGCAATCCAAATCCAAATGAAGTGTTATTATCGTTGGACACCTTGTACAAGGACAACCCATGGACAACATGGTTTTGAAGCTTGGAGGTGAAACAGCTAGCCACCCTCCCTACTCCAAAAGACACAACCATTAATTAATTTCAGGAAATTAAAAGAACGTGCTACTTCTTCATCTAGCTTGTCTAAACCAGACACCCAAAGCAAAAACATTGATATAATCACTGAATTAATTAGATGGACGCTAACAATGTATATATGTTAACTACGAATTGGATTTGTCAACGTTTATGTGGCTAACGAGATCAGGAGTTGTTGGAAATATGCCCTTCAACCAACAGGTTGAAGGTTGAAGTTCATGTTTTTTTTTCAAATTTGTTGGTACCCTGGATCTTAAGCAATGTACTTTATTTGTTACATATTGGCATATTGCTATTATTGGTAAAGATATCTGGAGTATGTTGCAATAACGAGTAACGAATTGTAATTATGTTGCTATTATGGGTTACACGTCGCTAATTCGCTATTGTGGGTAAAAAATAAAGTATATTACCTATATTTATAAAAAGAATGAAGTATGTGTCCAAAAAAATAAATGAAGAATAATAACTTTGTCATGATAGAGTAACAATCATATAAGAAGAGATCTTGGAAGCTCCAATGAAGACAAACTTCTTTGAAGAAAGTTATTCACAAGAAATACATTTGTGTCTTCTGATGATCTGAAGCAAAAAAAATGACATGAATTTTCTTTGGATTTTAACATGGAAATGCAGAAGACGGGGGACAAAATGGTCATGTTCAGATATTTAACATATGTATTATAAAGTTGACGACCCGTGGACCAAAAATGTTATGAAACCATGAAATGAGTACCAAATTTTCAAAGAATATTCTTGTTTCGAGAATTTTTTTTTAGGGATTGGTGAATAGTTACGCTCTTTAAACGTATATGACAGAGAATTTTAAAGAAAAGTGATGAATGTTGTTGGGTGAAGAAGACATTGGCAAAATGGTCATTTTAATAAATTTTGGGCCTAAACCATATTTTCAAAAAGATTCTATTTTTAAGGATTTAGGGTTTAGTTATATTCCTTCAACATATATGACAATTGTTTTTAAGGATAGACATATAATTCTGTTGAAATGTCATCATGCTCCTTGGCAATGGAAATGAAAGAGATGAAGATGAAAAGTACTTAAAGTGTTATGAAGTAAGGACCAAAATTGCAAAAAGATTCCCTTTTGGGCCTAAACCACCAATCTAACAATAAGGACATGTTGTTTAACTGTAGCAAGAAACTCCTGGACTCCACTCCACTAGAATAGGAAAGAGAAGGGAATGCTAGACCTGAAATCAAGTAGATCACATTTAAAAAAATCATCATATCATAAATATAAATAAAAGATGTGGGTTTCTAAATAAATTCAATGTAAAGTAACATGAACTCATGATTAAGTAACAAACTACTATCTGTTCTAATTAAAAAAAAAAGCTATAATGCTATAATTGGTAACCACTAACCAAAAACAAACAAGGTTAGTTTTTTTTAAGTACAATGACTAGATAGGAAAAATAATAAAATTACAATGTCTTAACAATGAAAGTGGAATTAGGGTAAATTATTCCAATTAAAAAAAATGGTCAGTGGATGGAGAATGTTTAAGTTAACAGCTTCTTGTTTAATAAATTTGGTGGAAATCTCATGTTTCAAAACAAAAAGGTTATCGACCTTTTCACCCATCACTCCTACTTTCCAGCCAAAATTGATTTTTTCGGACATATTTACCCTTGGTGATCAACAACATTATATTAGTATAGTGGCCATTACTTCCAGGAATCAATATACGTTTTTCCAAAAAAAAAAAATCATGGATTTACAGTAACAAAAGTTCTAGTTTCTCCACGTTTGATTAGAGCTTGTAGCTACAAAAATATGAGGAAGCTATATATACAGCTGATGGATATGTCCTTTTTTGGGAACTATAAGAGTGAATATGATCAAAAAGTATAAACAAATGGAATGAAATAGATTTAAATAAAGAAGATAAATTTGTATGTATGTATGTATGTTGTTTTTCACCTTGGTTGCTTGCTTCTGAAACAGAATGAACCCTAATTAATGAATGTCCCCTGTCAGGATTTTGTTACTATTTGTATAGCCAATGGTGATCTATGAGCATATTATTAACGAATCATGATTTCAAAATATTTTGGAATTAGGTGCATCAGTGTAGATAGCTGGGGATGCGGAGGGCATTTTTGTCTTTTACTCAAACAGAAAGATCAAGAGTCAGTTCCCATCCCACCTTCCACCTTTTTGGTTGGGATATAAAATAGAAATTTGTTTTCATCATGGGATGTATGTATATACTTCATTTCAGGAACATCCACACACTTTACTTCTAAAACAAGAGGAATAGCATACATCAATATTGGTTTAAATGCAAGAAATAGCAATCTACTTTTATTGATTTGTGTATTACAGCATTTCCAATTATAGCATTGTACTATGAAAAATCTGCATAGAGTTTTCATAATATAATGCCCTTATAAGAAAAAAGTTGAAAATTACAAGTGGAATTCTCTTCCTTCTTCAAGATACATCTAGTCATTCTTCTTTTTTTATGGCAGGAGTAATGTTACTAATTGAGAATTGATTGATTGGCCCAATCACCATTAAAGAAAGAGTCCTATATGTTTTGTCCGGAAGGCCCAATAAAGGGTAAAACAGGAAAATAGCTTAAGTCAGTCAGGATAGAAAGATGAATAAATAAAGGATTTGATTGTGTTAATCAATTCCTTTAAACCCTAATTTATGTTTCACAAAAATATTGTAGCAACAAACATCATCTGGCGATGGTTGTTACTTCTTTAAAAAGCAAATAAAAGAACCATGTTGAGAGACAAAATCTGGCTGTAGGGGCGAATAAATAAATAACTTTTAAAACGATAAAATTTAAACTGTGTGTAACTTTCATACAATATAATTAGGTAAAAAACTTACAGATTATTAATCTTTACCTTAACATTTGGTAGTTGAACATCTCATGCAATTTGAACTTATGTAGTACCCTGTATGTAGGATTGAAATTTATAATTAGTTTCTTTGTAATCTTATATTCAATAGACCGATTTCAATTCAAAAAATTAAATAATAAAGACAAGGAGTTTTCTAAATGAATTACAGCAAGAAGCTCTAAACATTCTTTTCCTGAAGATAATAAATAAGCACAAGTTATAGGAACAGAGGGTTATTTCTGGAAATACACAAACAGGGTCATAGAAATAAACATACATACTCTAATTTCATAAATAAAAAATAATTATATAAACATCAAACATACATACTCTAATTTCATAAACATTTAAAACAATTTTGGGGGGGATCATTTTTAGAGGAAAAGGGTGAAACATATCAACTACTCATGTCTTATAATCTTCTCTTTTTAAACTAACTTCAATCAGAGTTTTTATAAAGCGGACTACATAGATGCATACTCCAATTGAACCCAAGATTCGATATGCTATATAAAACTTTTAGGCATTTAGCTATTTCTAAAATATAAACCACAATCCTTCCCTTTTTATTTTTATATTAAATAATGAAAAAAGAGTAGTTACATATGTTAAATAACTAAAAAATTACCTCCTCATGTCTGTTAGTTGGATGACTACAAGCCAGACTTTCCAACATATGTGCCAGTGCCACATCAACACCTTCCAAGAAAAGCATACCTCAAGTGTCCGAAGAGGGTAATAATGTAATTTCAAACAATTCAGAGAATTATATCAATAACTCATTTAAAACTTACTCTCCTATATGGAAATGAACATGATCTCGAACATGTTGTTCTTTTAAAAACAAAAATAAAACATTTCTATTAGCATGTTTTACCTAACAATTTCATATAATTATGGATCACAGTAGAGCACAATAGGTCTCAATTCCACCATTTCAAGTTATCCTACATGAATGAAAATACAGTAACTAAGTCAAAAAGAAACACCAGTTTTGTCAAGATGTAATTAAGTACAATATTGTCAAAATGTGTGTGTGTGTATATATATATATATAGCGGAAGGATCAATAGAAAATGCATCAACCTAAAAAACCCCCTAGAAATGCATAAAAAATACTTTGAGATGTCTATTTTTTAACTTTACAGGGCTAAAAATCGCAGTAAAAAAATTCAATTTTTTTTTTCAGCAAATTTGAACGAAAAGTTGGGATTTTTAGCCGTGTAAAGTCAAAAAAAAAGATTACATATCTCAAAGTATTTTTTTATGCATTTCTAGGACATAATTTCAAGACTTCCACCAGCAACATTTGTAAGAAAAGGAATAAGTTCCACTTAAGATAAGAAAATATTTAATTTTGGTAGAGTTGAAAAGAAAAAAAGCATAAGTGAATAAGATTAGAAACCATTGGTGTCCCAGTTCTTTAACATAATACAACAACAAACATCATATGATTTGTAGTTTACAAGTTGGAATTCTCTTCCTTCTTCAAGATGCATCATCTATTTTAGTCATTCTTCTTTTTTTTATGGCAGGAGTAATGATACTAATTGAGAATCAATTGGCCCAAATACCATTAAAGCAAGAGTCCTATATTTTTTGTCTAGAAGGCCCAATAAAGGGTAAAACAGATAAACTTATACATCAACATTTATACCTCAACATTGTAACATGTGATGAATGTTGTGAACAACTGATGCATTTTGAACTTGTGTAGTAGCCTGTAGGGTTGAAGTGTATAATTAGTTTCTTGGTAATCTTATATTCAAAAAACCAATTTCAATTAAAAAATTAAACAATAAAGACAAAGAGTTTATTTTATGGTGGACTACAACAAGCTCTAAACATTCTTATGGGGCTAAATGTAATAAAACTTCATCTTTTCCTGAAGATAATAAATAAACACAAGTTTTAGGAACAGAGGGGTATTTCTGGAAATACACAAACAGGGTCATAGACTCATAGCTATAGCTACCTGTACACCTGCATATCGTTTCAATGAGACTAAAAGTGTATCTTTAAACAATAACAAAAAAATAAACTAAATAAATAAGTACATAAAAGACATGAGGGGCTTTATAGTGTCAAGGGTGATTCCGGGGGGGGGGGGGGGGGGGGCATCTTTTTTTCTTTTTATTTATCATAAGTTCTTTATATAGTTTCTAAAACCTTTTCTTGTTGCGGAGTATTAAATAAAATTCGTTAAAGGAAATGATATCCATCATGTGCATGGTTGATAGAAAATGGAAAGGGTTTCAATCCCACATTTTAGTTATTTTCTTTCTACCATTTTACCGATTATAGTGATTACATTACACAATTATAGATAGTTATATTACCTTGATCCCTTAAGTTGTTGCTTGTGCTTTAATTACCTACTAATGACCAACACAATTGCACTTGGCATATGTGTTTTCAAATTCATTAAGTTAAAGATTTGAATTTGTTAAACAATACTTATATTTTGTTAAATCTATCATAAGACCCCAACTCTCCAATTTTCAAAAAGGAAAATGATATTGGCCTTTAAACATCATAGTAATATAAAAGCCTGCACAACCCATAACCTTTTAATTTTCAAAGAGACTATTAAACAATGAAAAAACAGTACTTATATTTTGTTAAACAATGAAAAACAAATTACCTCATCACGAGTTTTATCACAGTAGGCATTCATCAATTTTTTTTTTGCTTGATGTGCTTCATTCCATACTACAAATGCAACAAAGTTCTTGCATTAGCTTTGATTGATGACT
This sequence comes from Lactuca serriola, assembly GCF_051521515.1. NCBI lineage: Eukaryota > Viridiplantae > Streptophyta > Magnoliopsida > Asterales > Asteraceae > Lactuca > Lactuca serriola. Next base: position 300,921,799 of record NC_136412.1, read on the forward strand.
ACAAGCCCCAATTTCCAACATATGTTTCATTGCCACTTCTAGGAAACGCAAACCACTTGGATCCGAAGAGGGTAATAACGTAATTTCAACCAATTTGACATATTACATCAAACTTTAATAACACATTTACAACTAACTTCCTGTCATATATGAAAATGGGTATAAAACACACAAACCTAGAAACAAGACTATAATACACTTTTGGTCCCTGATCATAGCTAATTTATGAAGGCAAATCACCCAACACCCTATTTGAGATTCAATGGAACTAAAACTGTACCTTTAAACAATAACTAAAAAAACTAAATTAGAACATATAAAGCATGAAGGGCTTTATAGTGTTAAGGGTAAAAGCATACACTTTGATTCTCAAGGGTATCGTCTTTTCTTTTTCTCCACCATATAAGTTCTTTATTCGGTTTCTTAAACCTTTTCTTGTTGCAAAGTAATGAATGAAATTTTTTCAAAGGAATTGGAATCCATCATCTATATGGTTGACAGCAAATGAAAAGGATTTAGATTCCATTCGTTTGTTGTTTCTTATTTAGTTTGCAAATCTATCAGAAAAAATAAAATGAAAATTATGTTAAATGACCAAAACACCCTTTAGTGATTTTCTTTATATGAAATGATAGAGTTGCTATTTACAGAAATAAAATTGTTTTCTTTTTCAGATAATTAAAGAGTTACTATTTACAGATAGTTATACTATTATATGGCCTTAAAATAAAATTGTTTATTTTTTCAGAAAGAACCTCATCCACATCCTCTTTGTTGAGTAAAAGGCCAAAAGCGATTTCACTGCTTAATTAGGTGAATTTTTAGAATATAATGTCCTAATAAGCAAAAATAAAATAAAAAATGAAAGTGCAATGGTATAAATGGGTAGATTATTCAAAGTATAATGTGACAACAAGACAAACAAAATTGGAAGTAGAATGCTATCTATAATTGGGTAGAGTTTTCAAAGCATAATGAATGCCCTAATAAGGAAAAAGATGAAAGTGGTACACTTCTGCTTAGTTAAAATTTATAAGATATGGAATACTTTATGGCATGTGCCAAATATCATAAAGGAATAATTGTAATATTGTCTAGTTAAAATTATAGAGTTGCATTTTCTACTGTTTAAAATCATTAATTTCTACGAAAAGACTTTACCATTTCGATCAACTTCTTTCTGCTTCTCCTTAATCTGCACCTTTAACAAATCAGAATATTAGAAAGATAAACTGATATGAACATGCATGAAAAGGGAAAATTAGGTAAGTTCAATCCCCCTGTGTAACTTGTGATATAGAGCATACATTACAAAATAGGAACATTACCATAAATAGTGAAGAGCCTTTGTACTTGATCACCGATCCTCTCTGTGGCATATTGATTAAGTTAGATGAATTTAGTCCTAAAAATAACTTACACTTTAAGAAAATATATGACATAAGGAAACTTGTCTTTTATTTAGTTAAATACTAATCTGTCACACATAGGAGATGCATCCTTGCCTGAAAGATAATAGCAGACAAATTATATTCTTTATAAAGTATAGAAAACCAAAATACATATATTTATCATAATTTTTTTTGTAAATAGTTACCTTTAAGCAATGCTTCCCTCTTGGCATTAAACAGTCTTTTCTTTCAGACCACCAGATGACTTCACTGCAATAACCACACACCTAACTGAGCATCAATAAGCCCAACTGAAACTTTTGACAAAATACTAACTGATTTTGAAATTAAGAAAGTCAAAAATTTGGGATTATGTTATTGACTGAAATTTTTGCAGATTTTTTCATCATTGTAGAAAAAGACAGACCCTTTGTGATACTTAGGAACAGTTACCAACAATACATTTGGTAAATGTTAAAAGTACAGAATCTGAAAATACATTCTCAAACAACCAACACGAAAAACATTATCAAATGATCAACAAAATCACAGTTAGAGACAGAGAAAATCAGAAAATTGTTCTCATTCATAACAAGTTATATATCTATAAGTGGGTAGATTATTCAAAGTATAATGTCATTATAAGAAAAAAAATTGGAAGTACAGTGCTAAAATTGGCTAGAGTTTTTAAAGAATAATGCCCTAATAAGAAAAAGATATGAAAGTACAATGCTATAATTGGGTAGACATCTAAAAGTAAAAGGACATAATAAAAAAGATAGTTAAAAGTACAATGCTATAATTGGGTAAATTTTCAAAGTTCAATGTCTTAATAAGAAAAACCTGAAAGGACAATACTGGAATACAAAGAAAATTGAAACTAGAATGCTATAAAACACAAAAGAATGGAAGAAGGTTGTTATTTATTGCAATTAGCCCTAAAAATAACTTACACTTTAAGAAAATCCAGGGGAGAAAGGAGATGGCCAAGTTTGTCTTTTATTTTGGTGTTATACATAGGAGATGCATTCTTGCCTGAAAGATAATATCACACAGATTATATTCCTTAAAGTATTGAAGAAAGCTTTGTAAATTGTTACCTTTAAGTTATTAGCACCATTAAAACAATAATCAAAATGGCAGAAATCATGAAAGATTGATTGACTCATGTTATTGGAGATGTTTAATAAAACAAGACAGAGTTAGCGAAAAGCGGAACACTAAATTGTGATTCAACAAAAGGGCTTGAAGTTACCTGAATAATAAGTTCTGAAAATGATACAACATCCTTATTTGATATTCATTGGAACTAAGAGTGTACCTTTAAACATCAACAGAAAAACTAAATAAGAACATAAAAATCATCAAGTGTTTTAATAGTGTTAAGGGTAAAAACATACACCTTGATTCTCAGGTGCATCTTTTTTTTTTCCACCATAACTTCTTTATTTAGTTTCTAAAACCTTTTCTTGTTGCAGAGTAACAAATGGAATCTGTCAAAGGAATTGGAATTATGAATAATAGCAAGTAAAGGAAACTTGTGGTGCATAGAATATTTTTAAAATGAATGGAATTTGTCAAAGGAATTGGAATCTGTCATGTGCATGGTTGACAGGAAATGGAAAGGATTAGATTCCATTCATTTGTTGTTTTATGTTTAATTTGCAAATCTATCAAAAGAATTGAAGTAAAAAAGTGAGAACTATGTTAAAAGACCAAAACACCCTTTAGTGCTTTTTTCTAATAAATTAATAGACGTGCTATTTACTGAAAAAACAAAATTTATTTTAAAACAAATACTAAACATTAAAATAAAGTAATACGACATTAAAAAGGACTTATGAAAGCAAATAAAAAATTAAGAAAACAATAATTAATCTTTTTAATGAAGAAATAAATAATGGAGTTTCAATTCTTCCCTAAGAATGATAAAATCCTATGAATACAAATTTTGGGGAAATTTGATGGAATCCGTTTTGTCAACCAAATTTGTAACCGAAGGAATTTCTATTCCAATTTCTTCAAAATTCCATGGAAGAATGAGCAATAATGCACTTTAAAAACTTACATGTAACATGATGATCAAAGACTTCATGGTATGAAAAGAATACACCACGTAAATAAATTATTTAAAAATGACAAAATTTAAAATTGTAGAACTGTGAGTAACTTTCATACAGTATAATTAAGTGCAAAACTTACATATAACCTCTTTTAGCCTTTCCTCTGTCACCTACTTGAAAAAAAAAACTTCACTACATTGCTAAAATAGCTAGAAAGGCTTAAAGTACACAACAAATTCATCCTAACTTAACTAAACAGAAACAAAATACACTTCATGAGTGAAAATTAAATTATTTTGTACAAATCGGTAAAAGTACATTGTTATTTCCCATAATTTTCCTTAAAAAATTAACAAACATTTTGAGACTAGTTGTTATCTTAACCAACTCAATCATCTGATTATTCTCATTGCAACATTTTTATTCACAAAAGAGAACTGATTATTACCTCTTTGTTGACCACTTGTTTTAAACATTTCAACCACACCATGTGGCATTTCCCTTCTATGATTTTTCAATTCGCTACATAAAAAGTACACTTACTAAATTTAAATAAAAGAATTGACTAAATAACAAATATCTTTTGTAAAAAATTACCAGGCGTAAGAAATAAGTGCTGAAGGCGTTTTCCATGCAATATTCAACATCTTTTTTTATTTGTTCAACGTGAAGTATGTTTATCTTATCATTTCCTGAAGATAATAAACAAGCACAAGTTTTAAGAACAGAGGGGTATTTATGGAAAACCACAAACAGGGTCATAGACTCATAGCTATAGCTACCTGTAGACATGTACAAATAAATAATTAATCAAACAGTAATTAATCTTATTAATGAAGAAATAAATAATGGAATTTCAAATCTTCCCTAGGAATGATAAAATCCTTTGAATACAGAATTTGTGGAATTTGATGGAATCCATTTTCCATCCATTTTGTCAACCAAATGTGTAACTGAAGAGATCTCCCATTCTAATTCCTTCAAATTTCCATGGAATCCATGAACCAAATAGAAAAAGTAGGAAAGAAAAATAACATGTTGATTTAGAATACGTCTTTGTTGAGTAAACCTTTAACTATTGCAATTGGCAAAAGTTAAAAGAGTTACTATTTACAGATAGTTATACTATTATATGTCCTTCAAATAAAATTGTTTTTTTTTTTCAGAAAGAAACTCATCCACATCCAGTTTGTTGAGTAAACAGCCAAAATGCTGACCAGGAAAAGCATTAGATTTATGCTCTCCAAAACCTAAACATAAGAAAGCATCACTTAGATATGAACTTCACATCATTAACTTTTAAACTAAGTGAACTTTTAAAAAATTGATGTCTATGCTTAATGAAAGCATTTTCTATCAAGTCAATCATAGATAAAATAGACACAAATCCAGAAGATTAAATAAATCATTATCCAGGAAGCACTTTATCAGAGCAGCACTTGATGAAAAAGATAAAAAGGGTTATGTGCCTTATATAAGAAGCAATACACAATATGATATGAGTTTTTTTTTTCCAAAATCAGTTGGACATGCTAAATATCAAACCCATTATTTTATTTGCACTTTATAAAGGAATTGTACTATTTTCTAGTTAAAATTATAATATTGCATTTTGTACTGTTTAAATTTATTATTTGCTACCAAAAGAATTTACCATTTTGATCAAACTTCTTTCAGCTTCTTCTTAGTATGCTTTGACAACCAAAGAATCTCAGGTATCTGCGCCTTTAACAAATATTAGAAGGATAAATTGATATGAACATGTATAAGGGAAAATTAAGTAAGTTTAGTCCACTTGTGTAACTTCTGATACAAAGCAATAGCTGCTTTAGCATCCTCTTCAATGAAGCATTTCCTGAACTTCATTTGGTTATAGGTTAAACTCCCAACATAATCATCTCAACCAAGTTCCTAGTTCAAATTTGAAGTCTGAGAGTCAACTGATTTCTCAGGCATTTTATCGAACAGATGGAGGTTGAGCATTTGGTATGTTACGAATTTTGGGTTCTTAGGCTTAGATAGCTTCTGGTATTACTGTTTATTTGGTTTGTTGATGATCTTACAGGGTCACATCCCAAATAGGAAACAGAATAAACATTAGCAGATGAAGTATTCCATGATCACACACCCATAAAAAGAGATTTGACTAGAACATCAGCATCTGATGATGAAATTGGTTATTCATAAGAATGCTGACAGAATCTGAAATACATTCTCAAGCAACCAACAAAAAATCATCCAAACACACAAGACATTATCAAATGATCAACAAAGCCGCAGGAACACATTCTAAAATAAGGCTACCAGACCCGCTTAATCAAGATTTGACAGAAAAACAAAAAACCCAATAACGAGATAGAGAAGGAAACCCTAAAAATGATCGATAAAACTTCAGAAAAACTATGTAGTTTCCTTCTGTTTTAATGTTGCAATACAACTTGTGCAGCAGTGCAGTTAGAATATCAGATTTTACAGATAAAAAAACCCGCCAATCAGAAAAAAAGAGAACTTAAAAAAAAACAACTAAACTTCGATCTATTCTTGTCCATATATACAGAGAAAATTTCAACTCGAAATTAGAGAAAAACCCTAGAGAACTAAAATAAACGGGAGAAGAGAAAATGATAAGAATGAAAAATTACAATATCTTGACAAGTTCTTTGGATTATAGACATGGTTGTGAGTGTCCTGCAAAGGATTGGGGTGCTTGGGTCTCAGGGGAGCGGAGTGATAGAGATCGGGATGAATCTCCGGTGGTGTTTAGAGAGCAGCGAGTGGATGATCGAAGAGTGGAGGAAGGAAGAAGAGGTTATTTTAAGCGCCAATACACCGACCCAAACCTTTTGACTTCCACTTCCAACGGTTCTTTTATATAACCTTTCCAAAATTAATATCTAAGCCATCACACTATTAACTTTGATTTTTACCGTTTTAACCCTGTTTTTTACCTTTTGTTATAAAATTTATCACCACCTTTTCTTTATGATTTTTTTCGGGTCTAAATTATTATTATTAATTAAACATATAATACAACTATACTCCATTTAATAATGGTCGAATAAATAAAATTTAAAACCATAAATGATGAACCATTATATAAAGTAATTTGGTAAAATGGTAAATTTGATTTAGTATATGTAATTTGATAAATGATAATGGTAAATATGATTTTTGCTTTTTGGGAATATCTTATTGTGTATTTCATGCTAAACCACAAGAGAGAGAGAGAGAGAGAGAGAGAGAGAGAGAGAGAGAGAGAGAGAGAGAGAGAGAGAGAGAGAGAGAGAGAGAGAGAGAGAGAGAGAGAGAGAGAGAGAGAGAGAGAGAGACTATTAAATAATTAATAGAGTACAAAGTCCATTAAACAATTTACACAACTTATAGCCTTTTCAGGTTAGGATTCGTAAACTCTCAAGGTTTAGAAACGGAGTCGACTTTGTTCTTAATTTTTTCACTGACCTGATATGAACTCTAACTAAGGTGAAAATCACCATTTTTACAGACTGGTCCGAAAAAGACTGCAATGATATGCAATTTTGCAAAAAATCATAATAAATTGTATAAAGATCGTATAAACATGTGCGAGTAGTCCTTGAAAAGGTATCGACCTGAACTACGTGCATACAAAACAACTTTGCAAACCATACGACTTAAAATGTGCAAAACAGGTCTTGGACGATCCATAATTTTTCATGTAAAATCATAGCATTTTGTAGTATATTTTCAAAAGTGTTTTTGCATAAACGAAATATATGAGCACATGTATCAACCCCCCCACCCCCCCTTTTATATATATATATATATATATATATATATATATATATATATATATATATATATATATATTGTGTGTGCATGAATGCACCAATAGGAATTTAGGAATAATTAAATAATTAAAAATTGTAATAAGGGTAATTATGTAACTTTAGCATGATAATTAAAATAAAATCTCTTGATTCATGAAAATTACCATAAAAATCTCTTTGACCAACTATTAAACCCTAGCCTCTCATATCATACGTATTTTATTTCTGCCTCCTCCCTATTGCCTCTTCCATTGACAACCACAAAATCGTCTCCTCCCCCTTCCATCGACCTTCGGCCGCATCGGTTGAGTTTTGATGCACATGTCGACCATGACCCTGCTACAACCGTGTGTATGCATCTTCAATTTCTCAATTAGGGCTTCCGCCCCTATCACCGCCATCGATTGGTGGAGGTTTGGGAGCCACCATCGCTCTGTTAACCTCCATCTACTTCCCAACTACTTAGGTACTTAATTCGACCAATCATCGCCGCTTGTGTAGCTATATGGAATTCTTTAGCTGCCTCCTGATTAGTCCGCTCCTTTTTTTCAATAGCTCTTCTGCTTTGTTTTCCCTCCATGAACCGTAAATGACATCTTAGGTATCATGTTATCTTCTTTATTCAGGTATCATGTTTATTGTGGGTATTTGGAAGAAAATAGAAGAATATCATGTTATCTTCTTTATTCAGGTCTCATGTTATCTTCTCTAAATTCCCAGTTCTTGATTTTAGGTTCGAAGATATAGAAGAATATCATAAACAATGGCATCCCTGTTGGTGGAATTGAAAATATTTCGATTTGCACACCAACTATTTGTTAATATGTCTCAGTGAACTTCAGTTACTTATTCCAAAATTGGTTCTTTCTTGCTTAATGAGTAACTTTCAACATGTCTATGCATGTTTTGTCCACAAGGATGGGAAACAAATCATATATCTTTTAAAGTAAGTAATCTCTATTTTGGCGTCTCTTTGTGCCTTTTTTTTTCTATACCTGTGTATAAATGTGTGAATGTTGCTCCTCTCCCCCTCTTAGAAATTAACTTTTATTAGATTTTCAGGGGATAAAGACATTCACCAAACCTGGAAGATTGTTGTTCCTTGATTATATTTTTAAGTTTTTCTGTTTATTCTTTAAGAATAGTTATTTCATTCTTTAAGAATATTATGTATTTAATGTATTCTTCTATTTGAATAATGTGTAAAGAGTATAATAATCTTGGAGAATCACGTAAGAATGATTATGTGATAATTGTATTTCTGGTATAATCACATAAGAATGATTTTGCAAGGGTTGTATTGCAATTGGCTGAAGTTTTAACATGATTTTTGTTTCTTATGTTTTTCAGATATATAAAATCATTCTCATGCAATACAATTATAACAGAATGCCAATCTCACAAAATGTCAATCTCATAGAATGCTAGCATATTTTAAAGTGGCTTAGAGGTCAAACATACACAAGATATCTAGAAACGAAACAAGAAAGTGAATGAGGATTCTTTCAAGAATGCCGATATATATATATATATATATATATATATATATATATATATATATATATTTGCAAGAGATTTCAAGAACAAATGTAATTTATGTTCATAGTTGTATTCTTTAATAATGAATGTAATTACTTATTCTAAACTATTAAACTTCATCTTATATAAAATTTATTTTCATTAAAAATTATTGGTCTTGATAATATGTGTTTATAATATTATGTTCATAGTTGTATATCATTCTGACAGAATTATAGAATATCATTCTAACAAAATAACATTCTGATAGAATAAAATCAGTTTATGTTTACAAATTACGTTTGAAATTGAATTAATTTGAAAAAAAATCAGATTTTTAAATCAAAATCATTAATTATCCCATAAATCTCGACTTTTCCTTTTTTAAATTCGTCTCAATTGACTAGAATACCCTTATGCTGAATTTTATGTGATTATATGGTATATGTTACCCTATTGCACTATCATAGACTGTAACGTCCAGAATTTCAGGTATGTCATTGTATAGTTGAATTCTTGGGATTTATGGAGTGACTCGACGAGTTGGGAGTCCAACTCGCCGAGTAGGGTCGAGTTGCCGTGTGGGATTTAATGAATAGACTCGACGAGTCGGGAGACAGACTCGTCGAGTTGGTGTTGGGCAGAAAAACCCTAGTTTCCTGGGGTTGGGGCCTATTTAAGGGAACTTATGCCCCATTTACGCCTCACCAGTCACCCTACACCCCTGAGAGCATACCCTAACCGCCGTTTGTGCTAGAAAGTGAGTGAGAGAGAGAGAGAGAGGCTATCTTGGGATTCTTAGTGCACCATTTGAGAAGAAGAGAAGGAGATCAAGCAAGGAACAAGAAGGGGGCTGGTTGGATCCAATGATAGATCGTCCAGAGCTTCTGAGGAAGGTAAAAAGTTTGCACCTTTCCCATTATTTTGGATAGATCTCATGTGTTTGGATTTCTAGGGCTTTTACTACCTTTGATTTGGGACTTTGAGCAAAATGGATTAAATAGAAGCCTAGACCTCATATCTAGACCTTGTGAGGTCCCTAGAGTCCAAAGGTCCCAACTTTATTTATCCATTAAGGGTTGTTGTGCTTAACACCTTAAGAAGGGCTTTGTATTGGCATTTTGAGGCATTTATGCCATGCATGAACGTAAAGGTCGAGACTTTATGTATCTTTTGTGTCTTGAAGGGCTAGATCTAGGGTTTGGAATGATAGATCTGACTTTGGACGTCTGAATGAGGAATCAAACTGAGGGGACTCACCGAGTCCATGGGTTGACTCGACGAGTCAATGAGGGTTTGTCCCGATGAGCTTGTTCATGCGAACGCTCAACGAGTTGGGGGTCAACTCGACAAGTTGAGTTGGACCTTCGCGAGACTTCTGAGGATGTGAGTGGAATCGACGAGTTACATGAGTGCACTCGACGAGTCAGGTCAAACAAGGACTGTTGACTCGAGTTGACTTCTGTTGACTCTGGGGTTTGGTCAACATGAGTAATGGAGACCATGGATGGGTAAAATGGTATTTTACCCAATTCAAGAGTTAGAGAGAGATTGAATAACCTTCAATTTTAGGGTCATGTAAAAGAGTATTAATTAGAGATATTCATCCCTTGTGATAGGCGGAGGCTAGTTTGGGATTCGGGTGCGAGGTTATTTACTTGCTGCTTTCCAGGTGAGTCTTCTCACTATACTTTACCTAGAGTGGTAATCAGAGTTGTGTGATAGAGTAACTTATATGCTATTTGTATGATGTGATACACTGCATTATTTCTATGTGCTTTATGTTATGTATGATTCAGAATTAGGACCGGAAGGTCCACAGAGTTAGGACCAGAGGGTCCACCAGAGTTATGGGACTGGAGGGTCCCACAGAGACACATTGACCAGAGGGTCATACAGAGTTATAACCTCGAGTGGCTAATTTGTTGCATGTGGTATTCCGGGGAACTCACTAAGCTTCGTATTTATCGTGTTATGTGTTATGTGTTTCAGGTTTTTCTCAGAATCGCGGGAAGGCGTCGGCTCGATTGTACACACCAGTGAAAGAATTATGTTTTTGTGGATCCTAGATTCTTACCAAACAATTAAGGATATGCAAAGTGTAAATTAAATAAATGAGTTTTTAATGATGTGTATTGAGATTTATATGTTTTTAAAAGAAAATTTTGTTGAGAAAAATTTACGGTGTTACAAGTTGGTATCAGAGCCTTGGTTTGAGGGATTCGGATGCACCTTCGGGTAAATCTGGACTCAAACTGAGGATTTGAGAAAAAATTTCAAAGAAATGATTTTTCTAAAACGAGCAAGAGTTTCTAAAGAGAAAACGAGGAGGAGCAGTGTGTACAATCAACTAGAGCCCAAACGGTGATTTCCCAAAATACCCTTACTTTTGTATTATGAGATATTTATGAGATATTATGCATGCTAGAGATAGGCTAGGTATATCATATTTTAGGACTAGAGTGGCCTGATTTGTGATGTCTTAGCCTAGGAGTTGCTGTTATCTGTGATGTGCTAAGTAAGAGTAACCAGAGGAATATTACAGAGATGGAGTTTCGAGTAGAGGAGTACTCTAGGAGAGACACCTAGATGAGCATTGGAGGAGCCTACTCAGAGAGTAGATAGATGCTCGCATGGGGTAGAGTTGCTTGAGTTCGGTGACACCTGTTGAGTATGAATAGAGCAAATAGAGTTGTAACCTAGAGTGGGTTTTACGTGTTTATTCGATGTTTGCACAAAGAATCCTGCGTTTGAAGGGTACCAGATTCCGAAAGAGGTGGTTCTCTTGAGATACCGAAGAATATTCTTCACAGCAGTCATATGTGGTTCCCGAGGATTTGCCTGAAACCCAGCACAATAGCAAACAACAAACATAATGTCTGGACGACTAGCTATTAGATACATTAATGAACCTATCTCTTGTCGATAAAGAGTAATATAAGTTGCTGGCTTGTCTAAAGAAGGTGTAAGCTTCGTTATGAATGCCATAGGAACCTTGACTTTTAAATCTCCCACCATTCCGAATTTTGCAAGTAAGGACTTTGTGTAGGCTTCCTAGTTAAAGAAAATGCCCTTCGAACTTTGTCTAATAATTAAATCAGGGAAAATTTTAATTGGACCCATTGAGCTCATCTCAGATTTAGTTTCCATCAATCTTCGGAATTCCGCAGTTAATTTAGGATTAGTAGATCCGGAAATGATATCATCAACGTAAATTTGGACAATCATCAGATGGTCACCATCTTTCTTGTGAAATAAGGTTGGGTCGACCGATCCTTGCTTAAACTTAGATTCCTTTAGGAAGCGAGTAAGGGTTTCATACCATGCATGCAATGCTTTTTTCAAACCGTACACAACCTTATCCAAAATATAACAATGATTTAGATACTTCTCATTTACGAAACCCGGTGGCTGTTCCACGTAGATTGTCTCTTCTAATTCACCATTCAAAAATGCACACTTGACGTCCATTTGATAGACTTCGAAATTTTTATGAGCTGCATAGGCAAGGAAAATGCAAACAAATTCTAGCCTTGCAACCGGTGCAAATGTCTCTTCATAGTCTATGCCTTCCTCTTAGCAGTAACCCCTCCACCACGAATCGTGCTTTGTTTCTGATCACAATACCTTCTTTGTCAAGCTTGTTTCAGAATACTCATTTCAATCATACCACAGATGTATCGTTCGGAGTTGGAATCAATCTCCATACTTTGTTGCGTGCAAACTCATTAAGCTCTTCCTGCATAGCTTGCACCTAATCAGAACGATCAAGAGCAATCTTCACAGTTTTTGGGCTCAATTTTGGAGATGAATGAATGAAACATGCAAAAATCCATTTTAGAAAATAATGCAGTTTTATTTGCTTTTTGCTGAGCTCTTGTGAGAACTCCTGAAGAAGCCGCTCTGATTACTTGTGTTTTGGGATGATCTTTGGTCTAGTTGGTTAATGTAGGGTAATTCGGATCGTATGTTGGATTCAATTCTGCATTTATGTCTTCGAATTCCGACTAAGCATCTGAGTCATTAATTTCATTTTCATTCCCCCCTGGAATGATGCATGTGGCTCTTCGCTCGAAATTGGTTGCTCTCTTTGGATTGGAATATCATTGTGAACTTGAGGATTTGAATGCTCCCCTTGAACAAGTGTACTTGATGTGGAGGTTGGAGTGGACCCCTCCTTTTCAAGGTCTTTTATAGCATCATCAATGATTTACTTTAGTTCATCATCCTTATTATCTTCTGCTTTGGATTCGGAAGAAATGGCATTTTCGGGCTCATCAAACAGGTTCATAAATTCCTCATAGAAATTTGAAAGAGGAATCGTCATTGGATTTGTCGAAGGAAAGATCTCCTCAGATTGACAATCAGCCTTCTGGTACTTCTTTAGATAATTATCGTTAAAGGTGACATAGTAGGTTTCCTCTATCTTTTTTGTCTTTTTGTTCAAAACCCTATATGCCTTCGAAGTAAGAGAGTCCCAAAAAGATTCATTCGTTTGCTTTCACATCGATTTTGTTCCTTTGCTCTTTGGAATTGAAAATGAAACACCTGGAACCAAAGACATGAAAGAACTTGATGTTAGGTTTACGTTTGTTTAGAATCTCATAAGGAGTGATTGAGAATCTTTTGTTGATTAGAGATCGATTCTGAGAGAAGCATGCAGTTCCAATAACTTTTTCCTAGAAGTGAAGTGGAAGGTTCGCGAACCATAGGATCGTCATTGCAGCTTGGCAAAGAGACCGGTTTTGTCTTTCAACGACACTGTTCTGCTGAGGGGCATAAGGAGCAAAGAAGTTGTGAGCAACCTCCTTTGCAGTCACAAATTCTTCAAATACTTGATTTTTGAATTCCAAACGATTATCGATGCGAACATTCCAAACAGGCTTTCACAATTGGAGCTCGATCTGCTTAATGAAGTCCTTTGGCTAGGAAGTAGCATCTGATTTATGTCTAAGAAAATAAACCCAAGTAAAATTGGAAAAATCATCAACTATCACAATTCACAAGAATGTATTTGTTACCACCAATGTTTTCGATGGCAGATGGGCCACAAAGATCAATGTGTAACAGTTCAAGTGGTCCAATCACTTTGGTGTTAATGATTGTCGAATGACTCTTCCTACTCTATTTTCCCGGCTCGCAAGCAGCACACAAATGTTCTTTCTCAAAGTTCAGAAGAGGCAAGACTCGCACAAGATCACCAAGTACGTGTTTGTTGATATCCTTGAACTTCATATGCGAAAGCCTTTGACGCCATAGCCAACTGTCATCCGAAGATGCTTTTCTAAGAAGGCAAATGGTTGGCTTCCCTTTGATAGGATTGAGATTTAGAGGATACATTTCGCCTTTCTGTTTGGACTTTAGAAGCACTGTTTTGGATTTCTTCTCAATTATCTCTGATCCCTCATCATCGAAAGACACCTTCAACCCGGTACCTACAACCAATTGAGATACACTAATTAAATTTTGTTGCAGACCTTCGACGTAAGCTACCTTCCGAATTGAGAAATCGCCCTTCGCAAATATTCTGTAGCCTTTGATTTTGCTGATTGAATTGTTTCCAAACTTCACACGCCCAACATCATTCAGCGATCAGAATTCCCTCAACTCTTCTCTCCTCCCAGTCATGTGACTCGAACACCCACTGCCAATATACCATTCCCAGTCAAACTATTCGTCACGGATTACCTACAAAATTTAGAGAGATTTTGGAGCCCAAAGTTGTTTGGGTCTTTGTGAGGTTTTCTTAAGAATAGGAAAGTTATAGTTTCATCAACCCAATAAGATCTCTTTATCAATGTGAAGTTCTCCCCTTTCTTTATTTTTGAAAACAACGATCCTATTATCTTGATTCTTTCCTTTAAAAGGAATATGTCTTTGTTTAGCTTCTTTTTGTTGCCTGACTACCTTTTTCATAAACTTATTTTCCTCCTTTTTCAAATTTGTTTCGGATCCTTTAAAGGAAATTTTAGGTTCTGAAACAACTTTTCCTTTGCCCTTCACATCTTTCGATGTGTTGACATATTTTAAAAGATTCGTTCTTGGAGAAAAATTAGGTTTTGTCTTTTCCAAAGGTTTCACTTGTTTTGAAAATGATGGTTTTGGAAAAACTTTTGGTTTTGAAACCTGTGGAGTTGAAGACTGTGACTTTGAAAATGTTTTGGGTTTCAGGGATGAAGAGAATTTTGCAGTTTGATTCGCAGATCTTTCTTGGTTAACTGAATTGAAATTTTTAGATTTCCATAAACGCTTTCTTTCTTTTAAGTTTTCCGATATCTAGCATTCAGTTGACGTTTCTTAGTAATAATTCTTCAGCTAACTTATGAATGTTAGCTTTAGTTTCTCTTTTCTAGGTGGCTTTTCATTGTGTTCCGAAGAGATGTCACTCAGAATATCCTTTGTCCCACTTGGACCTGCCTGTTCGTAACGATGGTTAACAAAATTCAATGGTTCAGCAACATATCTCCCTTTTGTTTTCCAAGAGGTCATTTCAGAGAAACCTTTGGTTTCTTCTGCATTGTCAATGGGAGCAGTCCAAAAGAATTCATCGCATCCATCTGCATTGTCTTCATCTACAAGGGACGTTAATTCCGATGTTTGATTTTTTTTTCCAGTCTAATAGTTGCGAAAACTTGATTCGGAACAATTTTTACTTTCAAAAAAATTGTTGCTTTTTCTTTTAAAATCTTTGAACATTTGTTTTTAGAAAGGCAAACAAATTCCTTTTACAATTACTTAGTATATATATATATATATATATATATATATATATATATATATATATAATCTAATATCGAACGGACAGTTAAATGTGTGAATCTGACGTAAGCCCACAACCGAACAAGGAACGGGAAGTAAGGCGTAAGTCACACATTTCACTGCCTATCGGATGTTATTTATACATAACCTTGAGGTATAAACTAAAGAATTATAGAATTAACCACTAAAGGTCCTTTATGTTATACTAGTTGTAAACAAGTGTTGAACCTTGTGTAAAAAGATTCTTAATTCCATGTAAAATGTTGTTTTCCGGAATAATTGTTATTGTTTTCGGAAAGTTCTATCGAAAGCTGTTTACCTTTGAAATAACGATGTTTACCATAGAAAATCCTATATTTTCTATAAAACTGATTTGTAGCCTTACTTGTTCCAATACCAAAAAGCACAAGCATAATTACTATACTTACTTTAATGATATCTAGTTTTGTTGATAAGTTAGACCGGCTGAAGACTTGATTGTTTCGAAAATCCGATACAACGATACTACCCTCCTATGATCACTTAATATATATACGAGTTGTATATATTGAGTAATCATATAGTTAATATCCATTGAAGTTGTTCATAAAAAGTATATTAGTACGTAAATATATCGTTGTTATCTACTTGTGAGTTTTATGACCATAGTATTAGATACGACGTGTACCGGACGCCAATATCATTTATGACTTTGTCACCCGTAGACCTGTCGATCATACTGTAGCTACCAGCAAGGTGCGGGATTGTCAGTCCCGTATAGATCTATACACAAACTCACGCTCTCCATCATGAAGACTCTGGACCATAAGGGTAGTCTTCCACCGGTACATATGTAAGTACTCAAAAACGTGTCTCACTATGACAACCCAAAGTTTTTATTCTTGCAAAAATCAACCTTCTCATTTTGATCTATCTTATTTAAATAGATTTAACTCCTAACTTTGTTTAAAACTTTAAATTTAAAGAGTTGTTGAATTAGAAGTGAAATATAAAGAAAATTTTTCCAAACCGAGAAACTTCGCATGGAGACCGCAAACGAAGCTCGGACCGCAAACACACTCCGAGCCGTAAACATGCCTTGCAGCCGTGAACCAACCTCGGATCGTGAACCTCTGATTTGCGTCCGTGATCTCGTCTTCGGCCGTGAACGGTCCTAGGGTCGTGAACTCCTTCGGGTCCCACACTCTTCCTTTTATATATATATATATATATATATATATATATATATATATATATATATATATATATATATATATATATGACCAGAATTTTCTTCATTTTTCCTCTTCTGATCGCAAATACTCAATTCTCTCTCAAGTATCATCAACCAAAAACCTCTTCTCTCCTCAAGAACATGCAGAATCTTCACAGAAACTTGTAAGAATCACACTTTGATCTTGAAATCAGCTTCCAAACACTTCTAATCTTCACAATTTGGGCCTTGAACTCGTCATGAACACCCAGCTAGCCGTGAACCCTTGTTGCACCCTTCAAACTTTGCTTCTAACACCATTATTTGTAAGTTATACTTACAGATTAGATCGAATTCCTATCATTCTTATGATATTAGTCATTAATAGAATACATATATGTTGCATAAATCGCTATTTAGGCCTTGATTTTGTCTTGGGTTCTAACTAGTGGAAAACATCCTAAATTGAACCTTCACTCGAATCACCGACAAAAAGGTGAGTTCATACCCCTATGTTTTACTATTTTTCACTGTTTTAGGGGGGATACAAGTCTAAACACAAGGATATTGTGTTTACAATAAACGATTTTTCTTTAATATTGTTAACTCTTTTAAATATTTTATATTATGTATAAATCATATTTATATGTTTTTAATTATATAAATAAGATTTAAAGGGCTCAGGACTAATGATTTGCCTTATTTCCTTTTTCTTGTCTGGATGTGAGCCTAGGGTAAAGTTATTTGTCCGACTGTCGTTTAAATTTTAATATATATATATATATATATATATATATATATATATATCTTGTATATATGTATTAATATAAAAGTTAGTTCAATCGTCTGTTCGATCTCAGTTATATACATGGATATTAACTATGTGATTACTCAGTATATACCATAGGGTTAGATAAAACTGAAGTCCAGTAGACAGTGAAATGTGTGACTTCCGCCTCATTTCCTGTTCTTTGCTTGGTTGTGGGCTTAGGGCAGATTCACCCATTCAACTGTCTGTTCGATCTCAGTTATATACAACTCGTATGTATTAAGTGATCATAGAGTTAGTGAAACTAGAAACTTATCTATAATAGGTTTAATACTTGTTATTAAACTAGTATAACATAAGGGATCTTAAATGGTTAATCCTATAATTCCTTAGTTTATACACCAGAGTTATATATAATTAATATCCGATAGACAGTGAAATGTGTGACTTTCGCCTCATTTCATGTTCCTTGTTTGGTTGTGGGCTTAGGGCAGATTCACACATTTAACTGTCCGTTCGATATTAGATTATATATAGCTAGTATAAACTAAGTGATTATAGAAGGAACTATTGTGGTTACCAATTTACTAAAGAAAATATATGGTTTTCTTAAAGAATATTTTCATCAAATGTCAAAGAACTATTACAGTTAATTCCGTAAGCACCTAGTGAAGACGTCAGGGATATACACAATGAGGATCTAACAAACAATGGAATGTGTGACTTCTGCCTCAATTTCTGTTCTTTGTTTGGTTGTGGGCTTGGGGAAGATTCACAAAATCGATTGTCTATTTGATCTGAATTGTATATAACTCGTATTCATTAAGTACTCATAGAAAGATTTGTAAGAGCCATTTTTACTTATCATTCATCATATCAGAAAATATAGGATTTTATGGAGGAACATACGAACTTTTCCAAAGAACTTAGAGTATAATTTTTATAACAAAAATACTTATGAACTCACCAGCTTAAATGCTGGTCTGCTCTTTCAAAATAACTTGTATTCTCAGGTAACTAGTAGACATGTACGCGTATTGGGATTCAGAAGATGGAGCATAGTAGCTTCATCTCTTGGTTTCGTTATTAATTATTTTTGTGTCAATATACAGTGGTTGAACACAAGTAAAAACTTATACTTATTAATGCAATGGTTGTTTGTACTTTGATTTCTATAATGCATGTGTTGTGATACTTGACATGACGTCATCCGCCCCCGAACGTTTCCGTCATTCCCGTTTGGGGGTGACACTCACAAACTAGATTAACGACTTTACAAGTAATAATGCGAAAACCCTTTTTATAATTAACAAATAAGTTTATAAAAAGATTCATTGATTCCATAAACTATACTTATAATAGTTCGTAAGCTTATTTCCATGATCTAAAAAGTTTCATGTGTTAAATACAGTTCATTGGTATAAAGACATAATAAACAATTTATATTTTAAAAACATAACATTTCTTGTGTTTTACTTGCATTCTCACCCTAAAACAATTAAAAATCTTGGAAAATATAGGGGTAGGAACTCACTGTTAGTTGCGTGAAAGTGTCGAACAACGAAACTGGAAATGAAGACCCTCGGGTTGATGTACGCGACACTTAACGGGATCCTAATAAAAATTAAATACATATATGTATTTTATTAGCAAAACCATTAATTATAGTGTTGGAAAAACACTTGCTTTTGGGTTTAGAAATGTTACCGGGACTCGATTGAATCGGAAAAAGCGGGTTTTCAGCCAAGTTCACGATTTGGGAAGGTTTGCGGACGTGAATTGTTCTCGGCCGTGTACAGCCCTTGAATGGTTTACGGTCGTGATTAGTGTTCTTGAAGAAAATATGAAGGTTTGAAGGGTTCACAACTGTGAATTGATTTCGGCCTTTGAAGTATTTGAAGGGTTTGCAGCCATGAATTCAAGAACAACAATATTGGATTCGATGAAAAACGCATTTTATATGCTCCACTTTTGTTTGTTCTTTATCCATAATAACAGGCTACATACTTAAACTTTATTTGTAACAATTTGGCATTTTACTATTATTGATAAAGAGATCTAAGTATGTTGCATAATGAGTGACAACTTGTAAGCAATTATGATGCTTTTATACAGTATGTAAGTATATTGTCTATATATTGGTAAAAAGAAAGAAGTATGTTGCTATTTCCTGAAATTTACCCTATAAAAAAACAAAGCGATGCCATACAAATACAAATTTATAGCATCCTACTATCTTCATACAACACTGTGCTTTCAAAAATCAACCCAGTTTTAGCAATGCCATACAATGACAAAGCGATTTCATTGCTTAATTAGGTGAAATGTTTTAGAAGATAATGTCCTAATAAACAAAAATAAAATAAAAAACGAGATGAAAGTACAATGCTATCTATAATTTGGTAGAGTTTTCAATGCATAATGTGAATGCCCTGATAAGAAATAAAAAAGATGAAAGTACAATGCTATAAATGGGTACACTTCTGTCTAGTTAAAATTTATAAGATATGTAATAATACTTTATGGTATGCCAAACATCATAAAGGAATAATTGTAGTATTGTCTAGTTAAAATTATAAAGCTGCATTTTGTACTGTTTAAAATTGTTAATTGCTACCAAAAGAATTTACCATTTCGATTAACTTCTTTTTGCTTCTCCTTAATCAGCTTTAACAACCATAGAACCTCAATCTCAGATGTCTGCACCTTTAACAAATCAGAATATTAGAAAGATAAACAAGATGAAATTATAGATCACACTTAAAAAAATCATGAATATATTCTTCCTTATGACATTCACAAATGCACATGAAAAGTTCAGAGATGTTAATAACAAATAAACAAGATGAAATTAGGGCACAAAATAATGTAACAGCATACCCGATGATAAAACAACAATAACATATTGCTACTGAAAACTTCAGAAAAGATCGTATTGCTCTTATGGCATACAATATTTTGTCTGCAAAAATCACATCCACTCTTCCAATGCAGATTACATGTGTATGCATAATTGCATAACATACAGAGATTCAAAAGACGAGGCTAACCTTTCTCACAACACAATTTCAAGTTGTCCTACACGAATGAAAATACAGTAATTAAGTAAAAAAGAAACAGCAGTTTGTCATGATGTGATTAAGTACAACTATAAAATCATTATCATAAAAGGTAATTTGGAAAGGACATAATAAGGTTTCCAAATGAAAGTACTACAACCCCTTACCATGTAGGAAAAAAGGAATAAGTGGAAAGAAAAGATTCAACTTTGGTAGAATTGAAAAGAAAAGAAAAGGAATAAGTGAATAAGAAACAGAAACCTTTGGTGTATAACATATTGTAGCAACAAACATTATCTGGTTTTAGTTGACGAAAAGAAAAGGGTGATGGATTGGTTGTTATGACACAGGGATTCTTCAAAACAGAGTAAAAACTCTATAATTATTATTCCATTATAATCAAAAGTTATATCAAAACCCTATATATATATATATATATATATATATATATATATATATATATATATATATATATATATATATATATATATATATATATATATATATAAGTGTTAATGGATAACCCTACCCTAAATTAAAAGATACTAATAGATATCCTAACTTTAAATAAAGATAACTACTAATTTGAAATAATAATAAACGTTAAATTATTGGAGAAGTATCATGTTACTTCCCTAAAAAACACCAATTCTTATGGCAGAAATCATGAAAGATTGACTCGTGTTATTGGAGATGTTTTAAGTCTGTTATCATAGAGAGAGTTAGCAAAAAGTCGAACACTAAATTGTACAAATTTACCCTTCATGATCAATATATGTTTTTCAAAAAAAAAAGTATGGATTTACAGTAATAAAAGCTATAGTTTCTTCATTTTTGATCAGAACTAGTAGCAATATCAGGAAGCTATACAGCTGATGGATATGTCCTTTTTTGGAAACAATAAGACTGAATATGATCAAAAAGTATAAACAAATGGAATGAAATAGATTTAAATAAAGAAGATAAATTTGTATGTATGTATGTATGTTGTTTTTCACCTTGGTTGCTTGCTTCTGAAACATAATGAACCCTAATTAATGAATGTCCCCTGTCAGGATTTTTGTTACTATTTGTATAGCCAATGGTGATCTATGAGCATATTATTAACGAATCATGATTTCAAAATATTTTGGAATTAAGTGCATCAGTGTAGATAGCTGGGGATACGGAGGGCATTTTTGTCTTTTACTCAAACAGAAAGATCAAGAGTCAGTTCCCATCCCACCTTCCACCTTTTTGGTTGGGATATAAAATTGAAATTTGTTTTCATCATTGGATGTATGTATACTTCATTTCAGGAACATCCACACGCTTTACCTCTAAAACAAGCGGAATAGCATACATGAATCAATATTGGTTTAAATGCAAGAATTAGCAATCTACTTTTATTGATTTGTGTATTACAGCATTGTACTTTGAAAAATCTGCATAGAATTTTCATAATATAATGCCTTTATAAGAAAAAAGTTCAAAATTACAATGTTGTCACAGAAAGAAATGGATGTACGATGCTACAATGAACAAACTATTTAAAAAAAAAAGCTAACTACAGAGAGAGAGAGGACCTGAAGATCTATTTTAGGGTTTAAACCTAGCAATGCACTTTCAGTGATTTCTTATTATATATATAGCATCCTGTTTTCCTAGAGACAAGGTTGATGGCCAAGTTTATCTTTTATTTTGGTGTTATACATAGGAGATGCATTCTTGCCTGAAAGATAATAAATATCACACAGATTACTATGTGTATGAAAAAAGGAATAAGTGGAAAGAAATCGGAAATCAAAATGGCAAAAATCATGAAAGATTGATTGACTCATGTTATTGGAGATGTTTAAGTATGTTAACATGATAACAAGAGAGAGTAGTTACAATTATATTAAACAATGAAAAAAGAGTAGTTACTATTGTTAAAAATGACAAAATTACCTCCTCAGAATATATGCATTCATCAACTTCTTTTACAAGCCACACTATGCTTTATTGCCACATCAACCCTTACCTGTGTCCAAAGAGGGTAATATTGCAATTTCAAACTATTTGGTGTATTATATCAAAATTTAATAACTCATTTACACCAAACTTACTGTCCTGTATAAAACTGGACATGATCCCAAATATGACTCCATGTTGTTCCTCTAAAAACAAAAATAAAACATTTCTATCTGTACACATCGCATGTTTTATCTGATACAAAAAGGCCAACATAAAGCATGCAAACTTAAAAAGAAGAGTAAAATACACTTTTGGTCCCTGATTACACCTAATTTATGAATTTCACATGTAACATTTATGGCCCCTGTTCCAAGTAAGGATAGCTGATTATATATGAACAATAATTAAAAAGAAAAAAAAACAAACATCATAAACCTCAAAGAAGGACCAAAACTAAAAAAAATCAGCTACACTCAGTGACCAAAAATGTAATATTACTCTAAAAAGATATATAGATGCATCATTCATATATATCACATATTGTTACTTAACTATTATTACAGAATCATTGATATTTACACCCTTATTTGAGATTCAATGAGACTAAAAGTGTAGCTTTAAACCATAACATGAAAACTAAATAAGAACATAAAAAGCATCAAGGGTTTTATAGTGTTAAGGGTAAAAACATACACTTTGATTCTCAGGGGCATCTTCTTTTCCTTTTCTCCACCATAAGTTGTTTACAATAGCAATTAATGTCATACTAATGTAAGTAAAAAATTTGGGGTTATGTTATTTGACTGAAGTGAAATTTTTCAAGATTTTTTCATCATTACCAACCCAATGAGAGAATGCACAAAGCCCTGAAAGAAATTGATAAAAAGGAATAAATAAGAAATGTGATGATTCATGGATATGTTAAAGAGAAGAAAAACAAGTATCTGTCTGATTTGGTAAATGTTAAAGTACATAATGCAAAACATTATTAAATGATCAACAAAATCAAAGAAACACATTCTGAAATAAGCCTACCAGACATTGTCAAAATCAGATTTTAGAAAGAGAAAAAAAACCCAATGAAAAGATAGAGAAGAAAGACCCAATGAAACGATCAACAAAACTACAGAAAAACCATGTAACAAAGGAATAATTCCCACTTAAGATAAGAAAAGATTCAATTTTGGTAGACTTGCAAAGAAAAAAAAAAGAATAAGTGAATAAGAAATAGAAACCACTCCTTTGTCACTTCCCTAAAAACAAAATAAAAGAACCATGTTGAGAGAAAATCATTTTAAAATGATAAAATTTAAACTCTTACAACTGTGTGTAACTTTCACACAATATATTTAGGTAAAAAACCTTACAGATGGGTATAATAATAACCACTCCTTTGTCACCTACTTGAATGAAAGAAAAAAAACATTTCTCAGAGTATCAAATCAAACAACTAACACTAAACTGATAAACTTATACATCAACATTTATCCCTCAGCATTGTAACATGTGATGAATGTTGTGAACATGTAAACAGATAAATTAATTTATACCTCAACATCTGATGCAATTTGAAGTTGAATTAGTGGACTACAACAAGCTCTAAACATTCTTTTGGGGCTTAATGCAACAAAGCTTCATCTTTTTCGTATCATCACACAATGAGATTCAGAAACACATACAAATAACAGGATACACTGTTTTGACCTAACAAAGAACTTGTGTTCTTTAATCTTTAAATCTAGGAAATAGGAAGAGAGTTGATGACACAAAAAAATCACAACACCTCATTTGATTAAGATTTAAGCATTTGATGACCTTATGTCCCAAAAATCAAATTTCAATCTCTAAAATCCTGCAGTAAGACAGAAAATTACAAACATAAGTCCACATATTTTTGTAGCAATGACAATCAAAAAACTCTTTCAGATATGCAAATTGTACAGTAGTTGGTTGACAATCAACACGCCAAATTTATCCTAATATAGTTATATTAAACAGAATCACACAATTTTATATGCAACTTTTAGTTAGATCTAAAATACAGGTCTATTTCTAATTGAGTTAAATCTACAAACAATAAATTATCTTTCCCTAATTGAATCTCTAATAGCCCAATAAGTTGTTTAATATTTTAATTTGGCATGTGATTATGTACATAATAATGTCTTAATAAGAAAAAAAAATAAAAGTACAATTCTATAAATGGGCAGATTATTCCAAGTATAATGACACAATAAGAAAAAAAAAATTGGAAGTACAGTGCTATAATTGGGTAAAAGTTTTAAAGAATATCACAAACACTGTTTCATTCGAAATAAACCACAATAATTCCAATTTTATTTTTCAAAGAGACTATTATATTGAACAATGAAAAAGAGTACTCGTTAGCTGGATAACTACACACCACACTTTCCAACATATGTTTCATTGCAACATCAACCCTTTCAAGAAAAGCATTCCACCAGTGTCCAAAGAGGGCAATAACGTAATTTCAACCAAATTGGTGTATTACATCAAACTTTAATAACACATTTACAACTAACTTCTTGTCCTATATGAAAAGAGAAATCAAAAATCATCCTATATTTTCTTTCTACTTATCCTCCTACTTAATAGATCAAGACAAGTTTCAAAATCAAGAGAGGAGATTAGGAGAAAGAATTAGTGGTTTCCACATGTCATAATCTTATATGAGCAGGAAGAAAAAGTATGATATTTTTTCATATAAAAATAGACATGATCCCGAATATTACTCCATGTTGTTCCTATAAAAACAGAAAGTGTGTTTTTGTATGCACAAATCGCATGCTTTATCTGATACAACAAAGAACATAAACCACATAAACTTAGAAAGAAGAGTAAAATACACTTTTGGTCTCTGATTATAGCTCATTTATGAATTTTGCAATTTTGATCCCAAAATTTTTGAAATTTTACTTTTAACAAGAAAAAAAAACTTTGCAAACCTCAAATAAGGACCAAAACTGAAAAAATAAGGGACCAAAAATGTAATATTACTCTAAAACGATAGATGAGTCATTCACACATTGTTACTTAATTATTGTTACAGAATCATTGATAGTTGTTAATGAAAATTATCTATCTATTAAAAAGTACTTGTATAAAGATATGATCCAGTAACACAAATTGCCACTAGAAAGAATGAGAAGAAATCCATACTTTCTTAATATAATTGGTTTGGCTAAAATCTAACAAAAAAAATATGTTTTTTAACAAAATTTTCATATATAAATATAATATTTTCATTGAAAAATAAGAAATGACTATTATCTCACCAGAGATACAAAAGTAAACACCAGTCCCCTCTTTATATTGACCACCTGTTTTTAACATTTCAGCCCACCCAAGATCACACCATGTGACATTTCCCAATTCGCTAAATAAAAAGTACACTTTTTAAATAAATAAAAAGAATTGAATAAATAACAAATATCATTTATAACGACTTACCAGGTGCAATAATTAAGTGCTGAAGGTGTTTTCAAAAATACTCAACATCTTTTTTTGATTGATTCAACATCAAGTATGTTAATCCCATCAAGATATAATAAACAGAGAATCTGGTTGGAACAGAAGGGTATTTCTGGAAGTACACAAACAGGGATTAGATTCCATTCATTTGTTGTTTTGTGTTTCGTTTGCAATTCTATCAAACGAGTTGAAGTGAAAACTATGTTGAAAATTTCTAATAAATAAATAGAATTGCTATTTACTGAAAAAAAGATTTTATTTTAAAACAATTACTAAACATTAAAATAAAGTAATATGAAGAAATATATAACGGAATTTCGATTCTTCCCTAGGAATGATAAAATCCTTTGAATACAGATTTTGAGGGAATTTGATAGAATCCATTTTTTGTCAACCAAATTTGTAACTGAAGGAATTTCTATATTCCAATTTCTTTAAAATTCTATGCAAGAATAAGCAATAATGCACTTTAAAAACTTACATGTAACATGAATAAATAAATAATGCACTTTATGCCCCCCAAAAATCAATTTTCAATCTCTAAAATCCTGCAGAAACAAAATTACAAACATAAGTTCACATATTTTTGTAGCAATGACCAATGACAATCAAAAACTCTTTCAGATATGCAAATTACACATTAGTTGATTGAGTTAAAATTACAAACAATAAATAATCTTTTCTTATTTGAATCTCTAATATCTCAATAAGTTGTTTAATATTTTAATTTGGCTAGTGATTATGTACTTCTCTCTACCTAATTCAATCCAATAACATTTTCACCCTCAAAACAAAGCAAAACAACTCTTTAACTTAATCAAGACATTTCATCAAACACCTAAAGTGCACAGAAGAACAATCTACAACTTAACAAAACTTTTTTAGGTTTTCAAAACTATTAAAGTTTTACTAACAAAACATCACCACTTGCTTGACCAATCATCTTTTTTTTGTTTGTTCAACATGAAGTATGTTTATCCCATCATTTCCTGAAGATAATAAATAAGCACAAGTTTTAGGAACAAATGGGTATTTCTGGAAAAACACAAACAGGGTCATAGACTCATAGCTACCTGTACACCTGCATATCGTTTCCATAAAGACAAATCACCCAAAACCCTTATTTGAGATTCAATGGAAGTAAAAGAGTACCTTTAAACAATAACATGAAAACTAAACAAGAACATTAAAAGCATGAAGGGCTTTATACACTTCAATTCTCAAGGGTATCTTCTTTTCCTTTCTCCAACATAAGTTGTTTATTTGGTTTCTAAAACCTTTTCTTGTTGCAGAGTAATGAATGAAATTTGTCAAAGGAATTGGAATCCATCATGTATATGGTTGACAGCAAATTAAAAGGATTTTGATTCCATTCATTTGTTGTTTTTTATTTAGATTGCAAATCTATCAAAAGAATTAAAATGAATATTATGCTAAATAATCAAAACATCCTTTAGTGATTTTCTTTATATAAAATGATAGGATAGCTACTTATTGAAAAAAAATTATTTATGAAACAATTATTAAACACTAACTATATCATCATCAAACATGCATACTCTCATTTCATAGACATTTAAGAAAAGTACTAACATTAAAAATGAATTATGACGAAAAATAAATAGATAATAATATAAATATCTACAATTATGAAGTTGTATATTAGGATAAACTAGAGATGAGAATAAAGAAGAAGGCTCAAGATTGGGAAATTAATATTTGGGTTGTAAGGATAAACTTAGTCTTTTTAATGAAGAAATAAATAATAAATTTTAATTCTTCCCTAGGGATGATGAAATCCTTTGAATAAATATTTTGAGGAATAAGATGGAATTCAATTCCATCCATTCCAACTCCTTCAAAAAGTCAAAAGTCATTCAATAAAAGGTTTATGTGGCTTAAATAAGGAACAATACACAATCTGATAGAATTCTTATTTTCTTTGCAATTCACAACAACGGAAGAAAATGTACTTGGTTCCTATGGCATTTGTTCTATTTTATAATATATGTAATATTTTATGGCATGCCAAATATCATAAAAGAATTGTACTATTGTCTAGTTAAAATTATAAAGTTGCAGTTTGTATTGTTTAAAATCATTAATTGCTACCAAAAGAATTTACCATTTTGATCAAACTTCTTTCAGCTTCTTCTTAATATGCTTTAACAACCGAAGATTCTCAGGTATCTGCACATTTAACAAATATTAGAAGGATTAATTGATATGAACATGTATAAAAAGGGAAAATTAAGTAAGTTCAGTCCACTTGTGTAACTTCTGATACAAAGTTAGCAATAGCTGATTTAGCATCCTCCTCAATGAAGCAATTTCTGAACTTCATTTGGTTATAGGTTAAACTCCCAACATAATCATCTCAACCAAGTTCCTAGTTCAAATTTGAAGTCTGAGAGTCAACTGATTTCTCAGGCATTTTATCGAACAGATGGAGGTTGAGCATTTGGTATGTTACGAATTTTGGGTTCTTAGGCTTAGAAAGCTTCTGGTATTACTGTTTATTTGGTTTGTTGATGATCTTACAGGGGCACATCCTAAATAGGAAACAAAATAAACATTAGCTGATGGAGTATTCATCGATCACACACCCATATAAAAGAGATCTGACTAGAACATCACCATCTGATAAAACTGGTTATTCATAAGAGTGCTGACAGAATCTGAAATACATTCTCAAACGACCCAAAAAAATCATCCAACCACACAAGACTGTATCAAATGATCAACAAAGCCACATAAACACGTTCTGAAATAAGCCTACCAGACACGCTTAATCAAGATTTTACAGAAAAAACAAAAAACCCAATAACGATATAGAGAAGGAAACCCTAAAAACGATCGATAAAACTACAGAAAAACTATGTAGTTTCCTTTTGTTTTAATGTTGCAATACAACTTATGCAGCAGTGCAGTTAGAAAATCAGATTTTACAGGGAAAAAAACCGCCAATCAGATAAAAGAGAATTAAAAAAAAGCAACAACTAAACTTCGATCTTTTCTTGTCCGTACATACAGAGGAAACTTCAACTTGAAATTAGAGAAAAAACCTATAGAACTAAAATAAACAGGAGAAGAGAAAATGATAAGAATGAAAACTTACAATGATCTTGATAATTTCTTTGGATTATAGACATGTTTGTGAGTGTCCTGCGAAGGATGGGGCTGCTTGGGTCTCAGGGGAGCGGAGTCAAAAAGATCGGGATGAGTCTCCGGCGGTGTTTGGAGCAGCGAACGGGATGATTGAAGAGGGGAAGAGGGAAGAAGAAAAGATTCTTTTATATTAAGCGCCAATTCACCGACTCAATCTTTCGACTTCTCACTTCCAACGGTTATTTTATAGTATTAAATTAAAATCTCTAAATTACAATACTAACCAAAAAAACATTTTCATTTATCTCAAGCCACCTCACATTAAGTTTTGATTTTTACCGTTTTAATCCATGTTTTTATCTTTTATTATGAAATTGGTCTTATTTTTTCTTTTTTACTTTTATTTGGTTTAAACTTTTTTTTTCTTTTAACTTTTTTACAATTTTCTTTTTATATATTTTCAAAAAACATTCTTTATTTCGAAAACTATTTTGTTACAACTTTGTTTTATTGAAATCATTTTTATAAAAAGTAGTTTTTTACAAATGTTTTTTAACGATATTGTATGTTTGTTTTCTAAAAAAAATCTGTTTTTATAAATTATATTTTTAATTTATTTTCTATATTTAAAAAATATTTTTTTTACTGTTTCTTCTACATGTTTATTTTTTATCAAATTGTTTTTACAAAATTAGTATTTTTTTAGAATATTATTATTTTACAAAGATTTATATCTATGTTTATATGTATAATAAGATTTCTCCATATTTAAAAATTATTTTTTATTGAAATTCATTTTCTATTTTCTATATATTGGTTTTTATGCATCAATAGTTGTAACAATTATAATTTTTCAAAAAACAATTTTTTGTTAATTAAAAACAATATTAGTTAAAATTAACATAAATTAAAAAAAAAACATAGTAAGGCTATTTTGACATATTAGCTCATAAAAAAATAATGTTTTGTAAAAATGGCAAATAAGCTAGCTAGAAGATATTAAATGACATAATTGACATTTAAAAGAAATGTATTTATTGTGAATAATAAAGAGTATATTCGGAAATAAAACGGTAAAAATATCATTTCACATATATTTAACGATGTTTTTTTTACTTTGTATGTCAGAAGGACAATTTCCGCAATATCGACAAAACACAAAGACCAAGTTCATCCATTTTATTGAAGTTAGATTATATATGCCTATTTTGCTAAACCACATGGACCATTTATGTAATTTTCTCTTTTTTAAAATTAAATTAAAATATGTGTATTCAAGTTTATTAATCAGAATAATATTGAATGTAAAAAAACTAAATCAAAATTATAAATTAATAACAACAAGGTGACCAAAATCTGGATTTTATAAAAAAAATTCAAACAGATACTTTTTTTAAATCAATTAACCATTGAGAGGTCATGATTATAAAATATGTATGTAAATCGATTAACCATTATATTATAATTAAAATTAGCAATAAATTTTATCTTTCAATCTATGGATATACTCTACTGAGATAATAATATGATTTAAATATGTATTTAAGTGTATTTAAAAAAATTACAATGTTTTATAAAAAATGTAAATGTTATTATAACTACAAAGTAATGATGATGAAATTGTTATTTTTAATAACATATATTTGTAGATATTTTATTTATATTATTATTGTTTTGGTCAAAATCGATCAAATGCAATTTGACCAAATTGTATGAGAGGTTGTAGTGTAAGTGTAATGTAAGTATAGAATAATGATCAAAGTGACACAAGTGAGTTACAAGGAAAGCTCTTGATCCTTTATAGGATCTTCAACATAAAACATTGGGAGGTGATAATAATCACTGATCGCCTACCTTGTTGTGTTTTATTGATTTAAATATGAGATTACAAAGATGATGAATGTAATACGAGTACAAGTGCAGTAATCAAGTTAATTGTATGTATAATGTCTGATTTACAACTATTATTTATAGTCTAAGTTAATCAACAAGAAGTCCGGGATTTTAAGGATCCTCCGTGAACAAGTATTTGCACCTTATTTGACTTGGTATTCCCGACTCTTAATGTAACGACCCAATTTTCACGTCCAAAAATTTCGTTTTTAAAGCATTACTTAGAAAACATTACTAATTAAAACATTGTTCAATTAAACCATTTCACATCGAAAACCCAAATTTGAAATCCACAACATGTAAACAACCAAAAT
Organism: Lactuca serriola; assembly: GCF_051521515.1. Classification (NCBI taxonomy): domain Eukaryota; kingdom Viridiplantae; phylum Streptophyta; class Magnoliopsida; order Asterales; family Asteraceae; genus Lactuca; species Lactuca serriola. Next base: position 300,953,098 of record NC_136412.1, read on the forward strand.
ATCAGAGTATCAATCCCAGGGTGAACTCATAAATGCGGAATCAAGGAGTGTGTGTGATGAGCCGCTACCGCGCCTGCTCCTTCCCCTTGGCTGAAGAGGTACCTGAAACAACAACTGAAAAACGTAAGCACAAAGCTTAGTGAGTTCCCCCATCGTACCACATACCATATACTCACATGACATACATAAATTGTCAGGCATATCTGGGTGCCCGACCTACCCCTTCGGTCCTCTCGACCGGATACTGCCTAGCATATCTGGGTGCTGGCCTCCCCTTCGGTCCTTTCGACCGGATACTGCCTAGCATATCTGGGTGCTGGCCTCCCCTTCGGTCCTCTCGACCGGATACTACCTAGCATATCTGGGTGCTGGCCTCCCCTTCGGTCCTCTCGACCAGATACTGGGGAACTATTTCTCCCCTCTACTACTACCACATAGCATGTATCACAATATCAGAATCTATCTATCATGGCTGGGTATGACTACCCCTTCGGCCCTACCGACCGGGTATCTCGGGGACTATCTCCCCCTACTGTCACTAGCACATAGCATCATATCATGCTAGCACATAAACATAACACAGGTAGTAGTAATCCCTAGATGAATATCACAGAGACAATCATCTACATACAACTCCTATTGGTGGGCCGGCATTATGGCCGTAGACCCACCGCTACTAGAAGGTAACTCACCTCGAAGTAGCTGCTGATCTGATCGGGAACTGACTGTCTACCGCTGCTGTTGTTGCTCCGGAAATCCTCTGGCTGTAATTCCCACAACATACTCAATCAAATACTGCTAATTGCCCTTTGGGTAAAATGACCATTTTACCCCTAATCATGCCCTAAGTCAAAGTCAGAGTCAACTTTCAGTTGACCCGACTCGCCGAGTTGGCTCCCCAACTCGCCGAGTCCCTACCCAAACGATTGTCCTAAATCCCGTTTCTACTCGTCGAGTTAGGCGATGACTCGACGAGTCCTCCTTCTCAACTGATATTCAAGTCCTTCATCCTACTCGCCGAGTTGTATTAACAACTCGCCGAGTTCATCTTCATCCGATGAACACTTATGCTAAGACTCGCCGAGTTGTATGAACAACTCGTCGAGTCTGTTCTTGATCTAAGAAGATTGCCTTGAACTCGCCGAGTCAGGGCATTAACTCGCCGAGTTCCTCCATGGATGAGTTTGGCTTCCAACTCACCGAGTCACACCTCGTGACTCACTACTCACACTCGACACAACGAAAAGGGGACAACTCGGAGACTCGCGAGAAGACTCGTCGAGTCAGATGAATCGACTCGCCGAGTCGTCGCCATGCAGTCACTATATACGCGATTTTGCTCGATTCCAGTCCATGCCATTCACAAATCTGGGTTCCTAGAGCATGAATGACACGTAAAGTTTCCAACTTTACGTGTAGATACTCACCAATGAGGGATTTAGGGCTCAAAATGCCTCAAAAGGGGTAGATCTAGGGTGAACAAGCAACATGGGTCCATAAAGGCAACGGATCTGAGCTCCTGGAGCTCAATCATGCCTAGATCTAAAGGCCAATCAACTTATTACGAATTATATTGCACATACAAGCTTGGGGAAAGGCTCAAGAAAGACTTAATGGAGTAATAAGCATAGAATCAGAGGGAAAACGGGTTATACCACAAAGGAATCACTGAGAGGACACTAAGATGCTTGGCTTCCTTCCCTTCCTCTTGATCTACTCCACTTCCTTCTCAAATCCTTCAAGAACACACAAAAATGCTTCAACCTCTCAAGGAAATAAGCTTGGAACGAGGGTTGGGATCTTTGAGGGTGAATGGGGGCTGGCTTGGGGCGTACATGAGGCTTAAATAGGGTGCAAACCCCTGAAACTTAGGGTTTCACCCAACAGCGGTGACTCGCCGAGTCCGGAATATGGACTCGCCGAGTCACCAACTTAAACGTGTCCCGGGTCCCGTCTCTACTCGACGAGTCGGACCTATGACTCGCCGAGTCCAAGGCTAAAAATGGAAAATACTCAAATAAGATTTACGTACCAGGAACCAGGTGCTACACTTAAGCTTGGTTAAGTGATTCTCGGTTAAGAATAAGTCTTGTGTTGACTAATTCTGCACATGTGAGAAAAAAAGAATGTAGAATATAACTGTTATAAATGTTAGGAAATATTTGTGATAAAATCACGATCCTGTGATATATTTAAGGATCCTGAGACTTCAAGATGATTAAGGATCCTGAATATGATTCTGAGATCCTGCCCTAACAATTGCCCCCAAATTATACCTGCGAAATATTACAGTTAGTTTCCAAATATTTTGAGGTATAATGTTAAAGTAATAAATGAAGTGAAAAGCTCTAATGGATAAGGCAATTTAAACCTCAACGGATAGATTTCTAACCGTTGGAATATGTCAAATCACTCTTCTACTTCCCGTGATTCTTTGTCACACTCCAAAACCGGAACGGCGGAAACGTTCTGGGGTGGATGACGTCATGTCAAGTATCACAACATATGCAGTATAGTAATAAGAGTACAACAACCATTGCATTAATAGTAATAGTTTTACATAAGTTACATTTTATAGAGACATCAAAGTAATACAGAAACTAGTATAGATGCAGCTCGGTTCTAGACTGGCTTCACAAAAGCTCCTGGGTGTACCTGTCTATTGCTAACCTGAGAATACAAGTTATTTTGAAAGAGAGTATCAACATTTTTATAAATGCTGGTGAGTTCATAAGTATTTAGTGTCATTTGTGTAATTAAGCATTTTATTCAAAATAACTTTATAAAAAGTAGTAGTTTAGAATCTACGGTGTATTAGCGTCCTTTCCAAAAAATCTTATATTTTCTAATTAAAAGCAGTCTTCTACCAAGACTCGACAGTGTTATGTTTTAAAGAGAAATCTTCCCTAAAATACTATCATTACCAAAATACGGTATTTGACTTTAAAGAAAGTAGGAGAATATCACTAGTAAAAATACTAGGGGAAAATAACATATGCCTCAGCAGAAAATACTGTTGACTAAGGCAAAAGAGATCATAGACTCCAGGAGAGTATCGAATGAATGATACGCCTGACTCAGTCTAACAAAAGGAAACACAGACCCCAGACGGTATCAAATGTACGCTATGGCTAGCAAGGTCTAAAACAAAGGAACACAGACCCCAGACAGTATCAAATGAACGATACAGCTAGCAAGGTCTAAAACAAAGGAACACAGACCCCAGACAGTATCAAATGAACGATATAGCTAGTAAGGTCTAAAAGAAAGGAACACAGACCCCAGATAGTATCAAATGAACGATACAGCTAGTAAGGTCTAAAACAAAGGGACACAGACCCCAGACAGTATCAAATGAACGATACATGTAGCAAGGTCTAAATCAAAGGGTAATCCTAAGAGTATTATTTCAAGAATACAGTGTTAATTCTCGTTACCTTAAGGACATGAATTATAAGGTAAACATGGAGATACTCATAACCATACTGATCGACACTAGAGTACTTGACGCCCTGCAAGCGTCGGAATAAATATTACATTTGTCACCCTTGGCTTGGTAGACCGTGGACTGTAGCTAGCAGTCAGGGTGTAGGAGTGTCAGTCCCATATAGATTTATACACACAATGCCCGCTCTCCCTCCAGAAGACTCTGGTTACCAACTTGACGATGGGGAGATCCGTGTCCTGAAGCGTCGGAATAAATATTACATTTGTCACCCTTGGCTTGGTAGACCGTGGACTGTAGCTAGCAGTCAGGGTGCAGGAGTGTCAGTCCCATATAGATTTATACACACAATGCCCGCTCTCCCTCCAGAAGACTCTGGTTACCAACTTGACGATGGGGAGATCCGTGTCCTGAAGATGCATCTCGTATTTTGAATTCTATTAGAGGCGCTGGAGAAATGATATAGACTCACGAATGAACTGACTCCTTTGGAATTCTCGTACTAGAAAGAGTGAATAGAACCTCCTAACTATTCCTATAATAGTTACTAGTGTCTCTGATCTATGAGTGATGAATGGAAGGATGCCCTTGCTACCCAAGGGAAGTGAACTGGTCGATGTAAAACTTTATGTCTATACGTGTATACATGATATATAACTAATGTTTAAACGACCTTCGGACAGATATCCAATAACCACCAGACCACATCCAAACAAGGAAAAGGAAATAAGGCGAACTAGCCTTCCTAAGTCCTTTAAACATTATTTATATAACTATACAAATACAGGCATGCATTAATGAAGTAAAAGCATAGAATTATAGAAGAAAACTTTGGTAAAACCTTTGGATAACCTTTAAAAATAAGAATTTACGACTTGATATCGTTATGTAAAACAAGCTTTGAAAACCGTTCATAAACACGTTTTGAATATAATTTGATAACACAATATAAGTAAAGAAAACCTTTGTTTAAAACACTGCTGTAACTGGTTTAGAAGTAAAACATATAGCACGAGAGATAGTTTGAGAAAAGATTTAAACAAGTAAAGACATTTTGGAAAAACCATCTATAGTATTATACTTGGTAAAACAGCTGAAAGTGTGATAAATCCTTGTGCATGCGGGTTATTAATCACATATGATTGATATGATAACTAGCATGTTTTGAGCTTGTATTCCCCCCCCCCCCATAAAAGCATGTAAAAACATTTAAAAGTTTAATTCAGGGGTATGAACTCACCTGTTGTAAGTGGATCGGATGGAGGTGCCGGTTGGGTGCTCGGTGTCAAGTAAAGACTTGAACACACTTAGTGACCTATTAACATATGATGACATATGTTTACATACAATTAGTAATTATAATACTAATTAAACACGCATAAGCATCCTAATGTGCGGAAAACACTTTGGTCAAGTGCTAGGAGGCTATTGGGTTGCAAATAAGGGAGTGTATGGCCTAGTTAGGGAGCTTACTCTTCAAGAGTAAACTCTTTATAGAGTTTACGGCCCAAACGACCAACTCCCCATGAGTTTACGGCCATAAACTCATGGTGGGGGTGTTCTAGGATGCTTAATGGTCTTAAACTCTTGAGGGGTGGTGCTAGACTTAGTTTTTAAGGCATTGGAATGGCATTAGAACAACATAAGGACCATTTGAGGAGTTTACGGCAGTAAACTAGGAGTTTACAGCCGTAAACTCTTACATGCCCATTCCTCATGTGTATTAAGGTCTTAAATGGATGGGTATTAAGTTCTATGCATTTTTTCCAAGACATATAGGGAGTTTAGGGCATCATTTGGCCATTCTATGGAGTTTACGGCCCATGGACCAATCCTAGGGGGGGTTTACGGCCGTAAACTCCTATTTCCATAGTTCCATAAATGTTTAAAGCCCCTACTTAAATTGTGGTTGATTCTAGACATTTACCCAAGCCATAGGAGGTGTTTGAGGGCCATTCTAACACCTTATAAGGTGTTCACGGCCCTTGAAGAGGGGTTTATGGTCCAAGAGCGTTCTTGGGTCATAAACTCATGTTTACTCTCCATATAATAAGGTTTTGGTGTGCTAAGCTCGTACATGCAAGTCTACAAGTCATATCTAAGCCCTAGGAGTGATTTGGAAGGGTTTTGGGGCTTCAAAACCCCACTTATGGGTGTTCACGGTCCAAGAGTGTTCTTGGGCTGTAAACACACAGATTGGCCCCTATTTGATGTCTTAAACACGAATTTGCATGTTAAATGAGCTAAACAACAAGTTAGGGTAGATTACTTACTAGTTTGGGGCTCGAAACGGGCGTTTTTGGATCGAAAGCAAGTTGTAGAGAGAGAGAGAGTGAAAAGTCTCAAATGGACTCCACTCACCCTTATATAGGGTTTGAGTCTGTGGCTCGGTGAAAATCTACCCAATACTGACGTTAAACAGGGCTTTTGGTCGCACCCGATTAAATGGTCGTAATTTGACTTGGTTGAAACTAAAACTTTTCAAGGGATTAATGAGGGTGTTTCTAATTTGTTTCAACCCTTACAAAGTCATTATAAAAGTCCCAAATTAATTAACCTATTCCAAAAGGTTAATAGAAAATTAATAAAGCGGGTTTTATTAACGGAAGATGTGGTTAAAATGACGGGATAAATTTCGGGTTGTCACATTCTTGTATAAATAGCGTATTCAGCCTTTCAAATTTGTCTTACACTTTAGCTCTTCTTTTGGACGTCCACCAAATATCATCGAAGGTATTACCTTTGTCTATTTTTCTCCTTCCTCGTTTACTTTTAAATATGGTCAAAAAAGGAGTTTGCTCTCCCGAAAACATCATAGCTATGCCTGATGATGATTTCGTAGATCATAAAATCATTTCCTACGAGGAAACTTGTACCTTCGACGATGACAGTGTCGAAGCTTTTAATTCGATTGGAACCTTTCCCGCCGATACTATTTTCAAACCTTTTGATGTCAAGATCCAGTCAGATTTTATTTCTCCCGTTTGGGTTTGTTTTCCTAAGTATCGTTTTACCTTAGTTCTTACTTATCCCTTTCTCAGAATTGTCTCAGAATTCTTCGAAATTACTAAGATCTCATACATCCAAACCATGTCAGCGGTTTGGAGGATCCTTTATTGGAATGATCATCTGAACCGCTCCATGGGTTTCAATAGTGGTCTAAATGAGTTAGCTTATGTTTAATACCTTTCGACCTTTGTGAATTCCCATTTCCTGTTGAAAGTCAAAACTGATAGATCGCCTATTGTATTGAAATTCAAGCATAACAATGGTGCTTGGAAAGGAAACGTGACTCAATTCCGAGTGGAAATCTTTTACCTCAATCCTAGGTCAAAAAGGGTAGGGTTTCTTATCTTTATATTAAGGATTCCAATATTCACAGTTCTTGTTTTGCTTGATTTTTTGCAGCTTTCAAGCTCGACGAGTTATTTCCACCTATTGAAGACACTGAAGATAGGATCAAGAACTTCCTTGATCTGCCTGAGCTTGACACGACATTCAAGCTTGATCCTTTTAATCATCAAGAAAGCTCAATCGTTATCATCCATGTGGATACGGTAAGGATCCTTGAGTACTTTCATCTCTTGTCTTGGGAAATTTTAAATATTTCTTTGGTATTCCCAAGATCCAAAGTCACGCGCGCCAGTGCTCATTTCTCGCTTTCTGACCTCGGTACAACCATGTCAAGTGGCCAGTTGCTCGTGAAGAAAGAAAAGATTAGCTCCTCCCTTTCCTCAAAAAAGGCCCATACCAATCTAACTATGAAAACTTCGGTATCCCTGAAGATAAAAACTTCTAAAGTTACAAACTTGAGCTTGGAAAATCTTAGAGCCAAGGATACACTCAAAAAACTGTTCTCTTTTTCTCAAGTTGTAAGTGTTAGTGTTAATCTTGTTCCTTATGCTTTTCATTTCACTCTTTCTGATTTCATTCTTGTTTCAGGTCTCTGATCATGTTTCCACATACTTGAGGATCCATGTTGAAAAGGTTGAACAAACTTTAAGGGAGCAAGAGAAAGCATGGAAGGTGACCAACGAGGATCTATTGAAATGAGTGGAACTTTTAAGAAAAGAGGAGGCTGAGAAAGAGGAGGAGACGATGCATAGATGGTGGAGGCAATCGCCAAAGTGAAGGCCAGCGTCGGTGTGGCTGTTTGGGAAGCTAAGATCAAATTAGTTGAACACGTGGCCAATGCAGGATTCTGGAACATGGTTGGGTGGCATGCATCGCTATCCAAATTAAAGGGTGGACCTATCAACACCAGTGAGGATCCTAAAGGTCAACAACCGAAGGTGAACGAGGAGGAGAAAACCTCAGGCAATGATGACCAAGCCACAGTCTAGGCCTATTAGATAAAAACATTTAACATGATTTTTGTTAGGGGCGGGATCCTTAACATTTCTAAAGCCTCAGGATCCTGGTTATTACCACTAATATTTATTAACATTTATAACGGCTATATCCTTCTTTATTTCTCTCACATGTGCAGAATTAGTCAACACAAGACTCATTCTCAATGGAGAATCACTTCAACCATGCTTAAGACCTGGGGATACCAAGCCAAACAACGTACAAATACCTGTTCAAGGAGGATCCCGGAAACCTTGGACTTCTTGTTGATTAGCTTAGACTATAAATAACACCTGTAAATCGCACACAGCACACACAATTAGCTCTACCATTACTTTTGTACTCTTATTATCTTTGTCAATTTTGTAATATCACTTTCGAATAAATAAAATATAACATGGCAAGTGATCATTATCACCTCTCAAGGTTATATGTCAGAGATCCTATAAAGGACCAATGGATTTCCTTGTAAGTCACTTGTCTCACTTTGATCATTATTCTACACTTACAATGCACTAACACCACAACCTCTCATACAATTTGTTTGAATTGCACTTGATCGGTTTTTTACCAAAACAATTTTGTACAAGACAATTTTTGTTTCTCATGGAATTGATGTACAACTTATTATTTTATCTATGGTTGTTTCATACTTCCCTCCTTGCATAATTTACATGTGTGATGATAACAACATGATTTCTTAGTATCCTTGCGTAATCAAGATCCTAGAAAGTTTATACTATTGGAATAGTGTCTAAGTCCATAACTATAATTGGTATGTACTTGACTCGACTCGACATGGTCCATTTGGGTTGCATGGCATCGGAACATTTGGATAGACCGTTTGTGAGGAGAGGACATTTGTGACATATTAATATATTATAAGTTCTAATATATTAATATGAAATCATGTTATTTAATTAGTATTGATCAAGAATTAATTTTGACTTAATTTAGTGATCAAAAAGAGACTAATTAAATATATGGGGATTGATTGTGTAAATCATTTATTCTTATATACGTGGGCTTATGATCCATGATTCCTTATGTTGGGTTTAACCCATGTGGTGATCCAAGGATACTCCATGGAGATTAAAACCCATGGAGCATAAGGAATGGGTAAAGTCATGGGTTACATGGTGGTAACCCTAATGTGCACACTATATAAGGACCCCTTTAGCTCAAGAAATTGGCACTAGTGAGACATATATGAGGGCTAGCCGATTTGTGCATGAGTGTCTTCTTCTCATGGTTATTCCATGTGTTGGTGATGTTGTGTGAACAATTTGAGGTGTCATACTTGGGGCACTAGACTCGCGAGCTTCATGGAGTCAAGCTACATCAACAAGGTATGTATTTATATCTAGTTTATTACCCAAGTATCAATGTTTTGTATGCTAATTAGGGTAATACCTTGGAATATTCATATTTGCATGTATAATAGAGAAAACATAGATTCAAGGTATTTAGGGTTGCATGTACACTTAGGAGTGTTAGAATGCTCAAAACCCAATAGTGGTATCAGAGCCTAGGCTTGTTTTCTTGTTATACTTGCAAAATTGGCCAAAAATCGAAGTTTTTATGTTGTCTGGACAGCAGACTCACCGAGTCCAAGGCAAAACTCATCCAACTCGCCGAGTTGGTTCATGCACTCGATGAGTTGGACCCCCAGACAGCATATCTTCGACTATTTTGGCTGGAATTGGACTAGGAACATTACCCTAAGTTGTTTTTCAACTTAAAAAATCTGTTTTTGATGTGGTAATGCTCATGCTAATCCAATTTCAAAGATAATTGTCAATAGATTCATGTTTTGTATTAGTTTAATAGTTAGGATAATTACTTGAAAATTTTTGATTGAATTATCTTGTTCTTATGAGTTGCTTAGATTAATAGAAAAATTATGTGAAATTGTTGTTTTCAATCCAAATTAATTTAACAGTTGATTCTAAAATGTGTTTTTGTAACTTGTCCTCAAGTTATATTAAAAGTCACATTTAAGATTCATAAAACTCATAAATATTTCCATAGGTTATGAATAAAGAAAAGTCACATTCTTTTAATAGTTTAAAGTCTTCCATAACTTGTCCTCAAGTTATCGATTTTGAAGAGTTTTTTGTATTAAAACTACTTTCAACACATAAGTTATGGAAATTGAATAGTTTTGAATAGTTTCAAAACTTTTCCTCAAGTTTTGGAATTTGAAAAGTTTTCCCTTATGAATACTTTAATTCCAAGCTAAGCCCATAGAATTTTAAAAGTTAAAATTCAACCCTTATACTTTATAATATTATAAGTTAATAATATGTATATATATATATATATATATATATATATATATATATGTATGTATGTATAAGAGCAAGTCAGTCTTACTAACCGTTAGTAGGCCTCATTAACGAAACCGATCTATAAGGGGGTATAAGGTTACTGCCTATAAAATGGCAGTTTAATGGGTGTCCACTCTCACCCACCGCTTCCTTGACTGGTGGAGGGTCGTTAGCCGAATGGGTAGGACAAGGACTATAATTCTCCCTTCATTAAAAGTATTAATGATAAATACTAAGTAACTAAACTCTTATTAAATACCTAATCTTAGTTACTTAGGTAAATGTGAACTTGGTGCTAACCCATGAAATTACACTTTGCACTTTGCACAAGTCGGTTAGTGGAGCGCGTGTGGTTAACCGACACACTAGCTTGATTTAACAAGGTAGGCAAAGGGTAACTTAATGTTTATCATAGTATCGATGGAGCACGTGTGGTTAACCAACACATCGATTAAGGGGTAAATATTAAGGGTACCAAGTATATTTGCATGGTTATTCACACCTTGTTTTGTGATCCTCGGCATCCCAGTTACAAAACCTGAGAGGGCACAATCGAGATTGAAACATGCCATTGAACAATTCAATAAATCTCAAAAGATCTAGGAGTTTCAAATCCAATTAAAAACTTAATAAAATTATTTCGTTTTTCATGGTGGAAATTGGTGAATCTTCATTCGCCTATCTTCAAATATTATATAGCTTGGATTACGACATCCCTCTTCCAAGTTATAAAATATTGTGTTGGGTCCTAGCCTTAATATTTCATATTGGGTGTTATACTAAGGACTTGAAATCAACTATCTTGAATATCTCCCAAAAAATGTCTAGTTCATACATATATGATCTTCCCAAATCTCTTGGAACTTCACTTCCTCCACATCCTCCAATTATTCTCCCTAACCCACAAGTTTAAGGTCACTAAAGCCCTATCGACAAGCAAGGTCTATGTGTGCTCACATCTTGGAGATGAAGTCACATATTGACAAGCCGGGAGAGTTGGGTGTCAAAGTCTTAATAAAGTTGGATGTTCAATCACTTTCTAAGTCACATAGTGGGTTCTTTATGGCCTACTATGTAAAAGACTATGACATGACCCTTAATGATGTTATCTTTTTGCTTTGTGCTGCTGAATCAGCTATGATTTGGAGCACTGGTAGAGAAAATTTGATTAGAAGATCAACTTCCCAAACTTCCATGGACTTTGAAAATGGTAACATTGGATATCTAGAAAAGCTTTCTCTTCCCAATGGAAAGGGATTGGCCAAAGTCAACTCAGTTGACCAAATGGTAAAGAGAAAGGCAAGTCTGAGATAGTCCAGTGCACCATTTCCAAAGAGTCCATATGTTTCTCTTGCAAAAGGAAGGGGCATTGATTACAAAGCTGCCTATTTACCTGAAAGATCATAAGGTTGATCAAGTCAAGAAGTTTGACTCTACTTTAGGTAAAGTCCACTATCTAACTCTGTTAAGTTTCTATTATGAGATTCTTGTTACATGATGTGACTGGGTCACATGTTGATGTTTTAAGATTCAAAGAAAAGTGAAGAAACTTAAAGGAAGCATATGTTGATTCCGATCGCGAAGATGGATTTCGATCGCATGGTTCGGTGATCAGCATTTTGAGCTGTTGCTTAGGAGTTATGATATATTGCTTAGGAATAGATAACAACAAAGTTTTTCATATGCTTTTGCACTGTAAGGATAAGTTTTTCCGCAAAGTTTTAAAATAAAAGGAAATTTTTGATTTCATTTATTCTAAGTATCCTTACAACGGCAGTTGTGAAAAAATTGTTGCTTATATGATTCCATTGATAGCAATATTGGAAAATGGATTTGTTTATTTCATTTGTGGTAATGTCTAATTTACCAAATAAGGAAAGATTCTCATCACCCAAGGTTTCAGTTTGATAGAAACTTGGAAATCATGCAAGTTGTATAGTATGATGAATGAGAATTTTCATCTTTGGAAAAATTAAGATTAATTCTTTGTTCACATGTATGTGTGAGTCAAGTAGAGGACTAAGGGATCAAGTACACATTCTGGTGCACCGGTCAAGTCTACCACAAAAGATCGATAAGACTATTTGTCATGATTTACTAAAGTTTAGTAAATATGGTTATACTCACAAGTTTAAGTATAATTCTGAAGCATTGGAAAAGTTTCGATGTATGACAGAACGGATGAGAAGAATCAAATTAGGCAGAAAGATAAAAGTTTCTCAAATCTGAAAAGATGGGAGAGTACTTTAGTATCAGGTTTTGTGATCATCTTAATGATTTAGAAATCATATCACAATTAGTCCTCTAAGGAAATCTTAGTGCATTCCTATGGTTAAGAAGAGGAATCAAGAATTGCTGAAATGGTTAAATCAAGAAGATGAGTCATACTTCGTTCCAAAACAAGTCTTAGAGTCATATACTCCACCAAGACTGTAAGTTGAGTGACATATCTTAAGGAAAGGTTTAAAACACTTTTCAAATGTAAGAGTAAAAGTGTCCTGCTCTTGTACATTTGAAATCGGTAAGTTGTGATATTTTGGATAAAACAAAGACCAACTAAGGCCAATTGTGTGAAGTGTTTGTCTTGATAAAGAATCCGCACTATCTCTTGAATATTTGGCAAGATAGTCTTATATGTCAAGAGGACAGTGGGAGTCTTAAAGATCTTGAAAGAATTTCAAGATCTAATCAAGAGTAAAACCTGTAGTTTATCACTAGCTCGCGACTTGAGGTTTATAACCTATCGTGTTGACATATTGACATTTCTGTGCCTATTCCAGTAAATTTGGCTATACATTTGAGTTCTACATGTTCTCAATTATTTGCATAACTACTTGGAAGCAATGGTAGGCCCTGTACTGCCAGGTGGCGAGAAGTTAAGATTGCACAAGTTCAATCCATATGAGTTTGGATTTGTCACTAATCTAGTCTTGTGATTATGGTTTTGACAAATTCACGTGGATAAGAACACCCACACCATAAAATCTAAGTGTCCTAAGGTTTCTATCCGATTCATGAAAATAATGGTGAGGAAACGCTTTCACTAAGTAGATTGTAGGTAGATAGCAAGTGTGATATTTGCATTCTCAAAGCCGTTAGTGGAGCGTGTGTGGTTAACCGACACACTAACATGGACTTGTGAGGAATGGTAAAGGTTTAAACAATTGAGGCTATGATTACGACATCCCTTTTCATCAGAGGCGGAGTTATGAGAGGGCCAGGGGGGCCATGGCCCCCCTGATTTTTTGCATTCTAATACCAATATTATATATATATATATATATATATATATATATATATATAATAATAATACCTTTATTTGTGTAATACATTCTTGGCCCCTACGATTTACAATCTATAGTAAGGATATATATGTAAATGTAATTAAAAAACAATTAACTATGCATAATCAGGAAATCAATTATGATCCACGTAAATCACTTGTAACAGAAGCAGATTTTTGCTGAAAAAAATCAATTACAATTCAAATAAAATTAGGATACTGATTTTAGGAAACTAAAAACTCTATAAAAGAAAAACCAAACAACAAATATTACATCTAACTTATTATCGGAATCAAAATCTTTAAGAAACACAAAATAAGAAATCATCAATTTACTGTCGCTGGAAATCATACCCATCATCGGAGTGCTCATCTCCGCTGGAGTTCGCCCTAAAAACCAACCACCTGAGTGCTCATCTTTTCTTGAGTTCGCACTGAAAAAAAACCCATCGACTGCTAGGTCTCCGATCAACAACCGCCATTGCTGACTTTTGTTACTTCGAGCAACACTGCTTTGCTATCTTCTGTGTTTCCGACCACCGTCGTCGTCGGAGTGCTTACCATTCCATATATCTGTCTGCTCTTTCCGACTCGTGTCTCCGGCCACCGAGACAGATCGATCTTCGACCAGCAGTTACGCCTCTCAAATTTCTTCTATCGGCTAGATCTGTAAGCTCCTTGTTTCTCAACTTCTCTCTCCTTCTATCTTTGACTTTCTCTCTCTATAATATATCATAATGTGTGAAAGTTATATGATAGTTATAGGCATTAGAATAATATATCATTAGCTGTCAAAGATAGATATGACATTAGCTGTCAAGAATTTAATAAGATAAATTTTTTAATGATATAATATTATATATTATTTGTTTCTCATAAAAGTCGTACCAATATTTATTGTTTGGTTATGTAAAAGGCTTTAGAAAATTGTAGTTATTTGTTAACGACATATTAATTATACATAATCATATGTTAAGTTGTTAACTATTATTTTCTATATTATTAATTTTTAGTTATTTGTTAACCATTTATTAATTATTCTATGTAGTGTAAACCAAAATGAAAAAACAATCAACACTTGATGGATTTTTAAAAAGAAAACATGAAAGTTCTTCTCAAGTACCAGTAGAGCCACCCCCAACTGTTATAGATGCAAATACTCCTAATGATAGTGTTCCCATGACCGATAATCCATCCAAAAAACCTTTTCATGAAATGAATGATGTTGATCTTAATACACTAGAACGAGATCCTAGTTTGCGTATTCAAATTTATGATTATCCAGTCAATCAACGAGATACAATTCGACGAGCTTATATCAATCGTGGTCCCTTTCAACCAATACTTTCTACATATCCAAAATCCAGACCGGAAGACTATAAACGTAGCTTTCAATGTTCTTGGTTCAAGCAATTCCCATGGCTTGAATATTCACAAAGTTCAAATGTTGTGTTTTGTTTTCCATGTTTCCTTTTTAACAAACCTTCCGGAATGGGATATTACGGGCAACGGGCATTTACTATAGATGGATTTCAAAATTGGAAGAAAGTAGGTGGGAAAAATGTGTTTTTTTGCAACATATAGGAACAGAGTGTACATCTTTTCACAATGTTGCACAAAAATCATATGATGATTTGTTAAATGAGGCTCAAGATATACAAAATAAGATTGAGAAATTTACAGATGAAGATCGTAAGAAGAATAGATTGAGATTGAAGACTATTATTTATGCAGTTCGTTGGTGTGCTTTTCAAGCAATTGCATTTAGAGGTCATAATGAAAGACCAGATTGAAATTGAAATGTTGGAGGCAATATGTTCTTTTAACAATGAGATGAAAGAATTGTTTCGCACTGCGCCTAAACATGCATCATATACCTCACCAACAATTCAAAAAGAGATTTTAAACCTTATTGCTAATAGGGTGAGACGAATGATTTGTGATGAGATTGATGGTGGAAAATTTTGTTTACTTGTTGATGAAGCACGTGACAAGTCTAACAGAGAACAAATGTCTATTGTTTTGAGATTCGTAAATAAAGATGGCGTTATTATGGAACGTTTCTTTGGACTTGTTCATGTTCCTGACACTACATCACAAACTATGAAGAATAGAAAATATATTTCCTATTGACACATAACAATCTTGATTTTAAATCGATTCGTGGTCAAGGGTATGATGGTGCAAGCAATATGCGAGGTCATTTCAAAAGGTTGCAAGCATTGATTTCGAAGGATTGCTCGTCTGCATATTATGTTCATTGCTTTGCTCATCGATTGCAATTAGCATTAATGGCCGCTTCACAAGGAGTTATTGCATTGCAAAAGTTTTTTACTCAATTATCTTTTGTTATCAATGTCGTTGGTGCTTCTTCCAAACGTGCTGACCAACTAAGAGATGCACAAGCAGAGCAAATGGCATATTTTAAATCTATTGGTGAGTTGGAGACTGGTAGAGGCCTCAATCAGATTGGTACATTACAACGGGCTGGAGATACCAGATGGGGTTCTCATTTGAAATCAGTTTCAAGCTTAATCAAAATGTTTAGTCCAATTTGTGAGGTTTTACTTAAAATTATTGAGGATGGCACTGGTTCGATTAGAGGAGATGCAGATTCAACATATGAGACTGTAACGCCCGTGTTTCTGGGCTTGCCATTTTTAGCAATGTAATAGTCTAGGTTAACATTTGTAACCCCAATTTGAAATAATAAAAATGTATTATTTGTGAATTTGTGAATTATGTGAGTTATGTGTTTATTTGCTTAATTATGTGATATAATTAAATTAAGAATAAAATAAGCGTCAAAATTAAAGTGTGAGATAAGCCCGATATCTTTGCATAAAGTTGTAGCGGTTGAAACAAGGATTTCGGAGATATAAGGAATGCCAAAATCCGAGTTATAACGAAGAAGTTATGACCTGTCGAAGTTTTGCGACAGAACCGACACGACGCCGAGTGACGTAAAATATGAATTTAAGATAGAGCGATATTTAGCCTTAGCGATCTAAATGAAAGTCGTAGATTTCGTTAAACCGAGAGCGTGCATAAAAGGAACGCCCAAATCTGACTTCGTATGAGGAAGTTATGATTTTTCTAAGTTTCGACTTAGCAGTATGCAGCCCGACTACTCGATTTGAGATTGAGCGGTTTTTAGCCGAAACAATCTAAATGAGAATCGAAGATCTCGTTGTTAGTAGCGAAACGATGAAAAGTTAGGCGAGAACGGACGTCAGACGAAGAAGTTATGAATTTATAACGAAGTTTTTCTATCCCGACCTTCTAAAAATAAATAATAAAAATAAAAGTCAAAATTAGCCGACGGAGTCTAAATGAAAGTTGTAGAGTATGGTCTGACCTTCGCGTGGATATAAAGAACGTCAAAAACGGAGCTCGTATGCGAAAGTTACGCAATTTAGAAGTTCGACGAGTCAATTACGCCCGGTGTAACTTGAGTACGCCCTGCGTACTCAGTCGGATGCAAGTTGCCTGACCAATACTTGAGTGCCACCAGTCGACGCACGTAGTGACGTCAAAGTACGCCCCGTGTAACTCGAGTACGCCCCGCGTAATCCCAGACCCAGCAGTCTATAAATAGAACTCGAGATCAACCATTTTCTCTATTTCAAACTCTTCCCTCTCTCTAAGTTTTGCCTCGATTTGCATGCCAATCATATCCCGAAGCCCCGGTATCATTCCCGAACCCCGAAGCAAGATCCGAAGCCCCGAGGATCCCGAAGAGCGTTATTCCCGAGCCGAAGCCCTGCCCGCGAGGAGCCCGGTTTTTGTGAAGATCTTCCTGATCTACGAAGAGACACTACTTCTATAAGCCGTAGTGCTGTCGGATCATCTTCTGATCATGTGAGTGTGTAGTTATTTTCATTCCAACGCAATATTATGAAGTATTTAATATAAAATACGTGCTACGTGTAAATATTTTGTGGTTATATGTGTGAATGTATATTCACTCTCTTCTATCTCATAGATCTGATATATTCTCTATGAAATACGTGTTATGTGTGTATGCCTCATCTGTCATGTGGAATATGTATTGATTAAAGCATGCTATACAGGTTTTTAAACAATGTATAAAAATGTATATTTTTATCTACTAATATGTTGGGTAGAACATGGGTAGATAATTGGTGTGTAATAAACAGATGAGAGGCCTCGGTGTTATTGGTGTTATTCTAGTCATTCAGCAGAGTATGGATGACGACCACGGACTATTCTAGACTGTCCTGTGGAACAGTAGCAGGCTCATTACCTGTAGGTGTTGTGAACGACATGTTCACCGGTGTACTTTATCCCCCACATGGTTGCCTTCAGGACACTTATTGTTGAGGAAGCCCCTTTGCAGTAATGTTCGTCCCGATGAAAATCCTGAAATAAGTTCCTTATAATAGACGTTATTTTTAGGAACGTAAGGTGAGGATAACGGGAATGGGTAATCGGGTTTATTGTTGAATGTTCTAATTAAATATAATTATTGTGGGTTTGAAAACCCTATATGCTCACCAGCTCCCAAGCCTGACCCACTCAGTTTATTTGTATTACAGGAAGTGGCGCAAGAGCTTAAGATGGGCGAATCATCAAGTTGTTTTTGTTTACAAGTCTGTATATGTATATATTTGTTGAACGACTTGTAATGTTATCGTTTATGCTTTATGATCTGTATCGGAACATGACATCCCGACTTTTGATTATGAAATGAAATCATATTTCTTTATGAAATGTTTTGATAAATATCTATTTTATCATGTTTTGTTTTTGGGAACAAATTCCGCATCTCTTTTAAAATTAAAAGGATTTACTCTGAAAATGTTTAAAAAACATAAATGAAATCGGTCTTTTCTAGCCGAGATTTTGGGGATGTCACAGAGACTATTACAACATTTGATTTCATTTTTGTTCTACATCTAAAGAAAGAAATAATGGAGATCACAGATTTACTCTGCCAAGCTTTACAAAAACAATCTCAAGATATATTGAATGCATTGAGGCTAGTTGCATCCACCGAATTGTTATTACAAAAAATGAAAGATGAAAGATGGGATAGTTTTCTATCTCATGTTAAGTCATTTTGTCTGGAACGCAACATCAATATCCCTAATTTGTCTTCTTCTTACTTTAGTAGAGGGGCTTGAGCTCGTAATGAGCGTAGCGATCATACACTTGAACATCATTATCGAGTGGATATTTTCATCGAAACAATTAACTGTCAGTTAATGGAATTAGATCATAGGTTCAATGATAGCTCGATGGAATTACAACATCTTTCATCAACTTTAGATCCTAAAAATTCTAATGAGCCTTTTTGAAGTGGTGATATATGTCAATTAGTAGAAAAGTTTTATCCTGAAGATTTCAATGAAACTGAGAAAAATCTTTTGAAGATGCAACTCCAACATTATGAGGCGGATGTTATTCAACGTGATGATTATAAGCAATTGATATCTATTTCAGAATTATGTCAATGGTTGATAAAGACTAGAAGAGCAACCAATTTTTATTTGATTTATCGAGTAGTTAGTCTTATACTCACTCTTCCGGTTTCTACTGCTACAACAGAGAGATCATTTTCAGCAATGAGTCTTGTTAAAACAAGGCTACGAAATTAAATGGAAGATGAATTTTTAAACGACTCGTTGGTTTTTTACTTCGAAAGGGAGCTTGCAGAAAAGATTACTTTAGAGACGATTGTGCAAGACTTTAAAGACGCAAAAGATCGACGAATTCCACTTTAATGAGCGATTTTAGAATACTTTATATTAATTTTTTGTTTGATTATTTATATGTTATGACATTGAATCGAATAAATTTTTGTTTTATGTTTCTTTAAAAGATTTACTTTCGGCCCCCCACTATAACTTTTCGTGTTCCGCCCCTGCTTTTCATAGTTCTAAAATTGTTTAGACACGTATGTGAGCTATCTAAGGGAAGGTGTGTGACTTTGATAAAGTTTTATCAAAGCACCTCATATCAGAAATTTGAACTTCGTTAAGAAGGTCAATAAAGTATTGATTTCTTGAAGTTCAGCTGATTTCTGAGTACATGCCAAAGCTAGTGGGAGCATAAGTGTTATGCTAATAATTTCCATGTTAGTGGGAGCATGATAATTATGATAAGTGTTGCAAGTTAGCAATGTTAATTATAGAAAACAAAAGTTTCAATTGGAAAAAAGTTGTTTTGCTATAATTAAGGGAGAGGAAATTGTACTTTATTTCAATTCTTAAAGCTTAGATTGAGGTTTTAATCATCTTTAGTCAAGGGTATATATATATATATATATATATATATATATATATATATATATATGTATGTATATATATATATATATATATATATGTGTGTGTGTGTGTGTGTGGATTTTGTGTTGGAATGGCTAAACATAAGGGAATTCTATATATGATTCCATTATTTGCATTCTAAATTCGATTATGATTACGACATCCCTTTTCATAATCTGAATTATGAGAACTTGGCAAATAGAAATATTATAGTAAAAGGACCGGTCTAGTATCATGTCTTTATGTGAGACATCTTGAATCGTGTCCCATATGCTTCAGATATATGATCTATTGCATGTGCTATAATATTGATCATTTCTAAATTTTCCCAATGCTTAGGGCATTAAGAGGGGAAAAGTCTAGAATTGGATATAACTAAACTGATTAAGCAATTGTCGAGGACAATCTAAGGTTTACCAAAGATTGGTTGCTCGGGGACAATTGGAAGTATAATGTTAATTTTGGAAGGACCATTTTGACATATTCTGAAAAGAGGCAACTCTTGTTCAGAAGTGACAGTCAAAATGAGAATATGGAAATATTCCCATAGGTGGCAGTTGTTCATTAAATCTATGTAAGATTAGGAAACTTAATGCAAGAAGGATGTTCAAAGATATGAACTTTGAATTTGAGAATTCGATATCACGGACTAATCTCCATTGAAATACTTTGTAATGTCTGTTGACAAGTCTTTGTGACTTTGTGCATAATCATTACAAAAGGATCAATGCATATAAGTTTTGAATCTAACAAGATTTAGGTAAATGGCAGGAATTTGGAATTCTTCTGTTTTCGGTAAGGATTTGGGACTGTGAAATGAGAATCATTGGAATTATGTTCAATCGATCTATTTCACAAAGTAAAGATCTTAGACAAACTTAGTATGCATACTTGGTGTATGGCATGACTAGTGTTTAGAAACATAGTGTACATGCTCGGAGCATGGAACATCTATTGTTTTTAATTCAAATATAAAGTTGATAGTTTGAAACAGTATGCAATGGATGATGAGCAATCAATATGGTGATAACAAAGGTTTTTTATTTATATTCATAAATTCTAAGACCATATTGGATTCAATTATTCTTGTGTTTCATTTTGCATGTTTTGACTTCCAGAATAAACTAGGTCATTCATCCCGAATGACTAAGTTATTCAAATCATCCACAGTCGGTCATATGTTGGAAGTAGATATGAATCAAGACTGTCATGAGTTGGCTTGTAGATGTCTAAGATGTTGGACATAGCAAAGAGGTGCTACAACACTCATGAGTGCTCATAAGTTCTGAGTATTGGATTCAACCCACGCTCATTTGACTCACTTCATGGATTTTATCACGAGTGATCATGAGACGATAATATCTTATATTCTTCAAACCTAGAGATATGAGTTGTTACTATGAGTTGGTTATACATTGATTTCACGAAAACGCATTGGTAACTCGATGTTATAAAATATGCCTATGTGTATGATTCAACAAGTAGTAGAACAAGCCATATGAGTCGAAGTTTATCCATTCCTTTTACCTCCGATATAAAAGCGATATATGTGGGCCCCTCAATGATTTAGTGATGACAAATGTAAGTGCTCAGCCGGGCCTGGACTGATTTGATTTGTTCAATTAGTCAGTCGTCATAAATCGGAAATCAGGAAACAACAAATAGACAGAGAGAATGATTTATAATCCATGTCTCAGTCCATATGCTATCTAGAATGGAGGAATATATGATCCCTTATCTAATGGACAAGTCATTGACAAAGGTCAGAGTTCATCGACAAGGTCAGAGTTTGACAACGGATTTTGAGAGCTACGATTGCCAGTTGGTTTTTGAAGTTATACGCAATAATAGTTTTAGACTTATCCAAGTGGGAGACTATTGGATTAGTGTCTAAGTTCATAACTATAATTGGTATGTACTTGACCCGACTCGGCATGGTCCATTTGGGTTGCATGGCATCGGAACATTTGGATAAACCGTTTGTGAGGAGAGGACATTTGTGACATATTAATATATTATAAGTTCTAATATATTAATATGAAATCATGTTATTTAATTAGTATTGATCAAGAATTAATTTTGACTTAATTTACTGATCAAAAAGAGACTAATTAAATATATGGGGATTGATAGTGTAAATCATTCATTCTTATATATGTGGGCTTATGATCCATGATTCCTTATGTTGGGCTTAACCCATGTGGTGATCCATGGATACTCCAAGGAGGTTAAAACCCATGGAGCATAAGGAATGGATAAAGTCATGGGTTACATGGTGTAACCCTAATGTGCACACTATATAAGGACCCATTTAGCTTAAGAAATTGGCACTAGTAATACATATGTGAGGGCTAGCCGATTTGAGCATGGGTGTCTTCTTCTCATGGTTATTCCATGTGTTGGTGATGTTGTGTGAACCATTTGAGGTGTCACACTTGGGGCACTAGGCTCTCGAGCTACATGGAGTCAAGCTACATCAACAAGGTATGTATTTTTATCTAGTTTATTACCCAAGTATCAATGTTTTGTATGCTAGTTAGGGTAATACCTTGGAGTATTCATATTTGCATGTATAATAGATAAAACATAGATCCAAGGTATTTAGGGTTGCATGTACACTTAGAAGTGTTAGAATGCTCAAAACCCAACACTAAGTCCCCGACGTTGGTTTGGGCCAAGCTTGCTATGGATGTGGCGAGGTGGGCCACTACAAAAGGAACTGCCCGAAGGCAGGGAACGTTGGCGGAGTAGGAAGAGTTTTGGCTATAGGCCACGAGGAAGCGGTAACGGACCCTACAGTGGTCACTGGTACGTTTCTCCTCGATAACTCATATACATGCATATTGTTTGATAGTGGAGTGAAGCCGAGTTTCATGAACCAGAAATTTGCACACTTAATTAAACAAAAACCACGTGCACTGAAAGAACCGTTCACTTTAGAAATGGCTAACGGAAAGATTGAGAGCACTAGCAGTATATACATAGGATGTACTCTAACTCTAGATAGCCATTCATTTCCAATCGACCTCATGTTGGTCTCAATTAAAAGTTTTGACATCATAATCGGCATGGATTGGTTGAGCCTTCATCATGCTGACATCATGTGTTATGAGAAGGTCGTTCTTCTTAATCTACTGTCTAACAAAACTCTAGTTATCTATGGCGAAAAACACGACACGAACCTTCGTATAATCTCGAGTATACAAGCCCAAAAGTACTTACGAAAGGAATGTCATGCATTCCTTGCTCATGTTGTCAATATGAGCCAAGAAACGAAAGACATAAAGAACATCCTAGAAGTAGGCCACTTTCCCGAAATCTTTATAGAAGAACTACCAGAATTACCACCACAACGTCAAGTCGAGTTCAGAATCGACTTAGTTCCAGGGGCTACCCCAATAGCCAAATCGCCCTATCGTCTAGCACCAGCTGAGATGCAGGAGCTATCCGGTCAACTTAACGAAATGCTCAGTAGGGCCTTTATTAGACCAAGCTTCTCACCCTAGGGAGCACCGGAAGAAGAAAGATGGATCGTTCCGTATGTGCATCGACTATAGAGAACTAAACAAGCTTACCGTAAAAAATCGTTACCCTCTACCTCGCATAGACAATTTGTTCGACCAACTGCAAGGGGCGAATTAATTTTCAAAGATAGATCTGAGATCCGGGTATCACCAGTTACGAGTGTTAGAGGAGGATGTTCCAAGACAGCCTTCTGAACTCGTTATGGATACTACGAGTTTGTAGTGATGCCATTCGGATTGACCAATGTGCCCGCAATATTCATGGACTTAATGAATAGGGTGTGTCGTCCTTAATTGGATCAGTTCGTCATTGTTTTTATCGATGACATTCTTATCTACTCTCGAAGTAAGGAGGAGCATAGTCAACATCTACGTCAGGTCTTAGAAACACTACGATCAGAGAAACTCTACGCGAAATTCTCTAAGTGCGAATTTTGGATTCGAAGAGTCGAATTCGTGGGTCATGTGGTTAGCGAAGAGGGAATTCACGTGGACCCTTCCAAAATAAAGGCCATTGAGTACTGGTCAGCACCAAAGACGCCTACAAAAACTCGTCAATTTCTAGGTCTCGCTGGCTACTATCGCAGGTTCATTCAGAACTTCTCTAGGATCGCGAAACCGCTTACTACATTGACCTAGAAATGTGTGGCCTTTGAATGGGAAGAGAAACAAGAAAAGGCGTCCCAAACTCTGAAGCGGGCCTTATGCAGCGCACCGATACTATCCCTCCAGAAGGGATAGAAGACTTTGTGGTTTATTGTGATGCATCCAACCAAGGGCTCGGCTGTGTTCTTATGCAATGAGGTAAGGTCATCGCCTACGCCTCACGACAGCTAAAGACACACAAAGTCAATTACACCACACACGATCTTGAGTTAGGAGCAGTGGTATTTGCTCTGAAGATCTGGTGATACTAATTGTATGGTACAAAAAGCACTATCTTTACAAACCACAAAAGCCTTCAACATATATTCGACCAGAAGGAGCTCAATATGAGACAAAAATGGTGGGTCGAGCTACTCAATGACTATGAATGTGAAATTCGTTATCATCCTGGTAAAGCCAACGTAGTAGCTAATGCCTTAAGTCGGAAAGAATACTCTGGTTGTAGAGTCAAATCATTGACTATGACTATCTATTCACATCTGTCCACACAAATTAAGGAGGCTCAACTAGAAGCCTTGAAACCTGAAAATGTGGCGGGTGAATCCCTGAGAGCGATGGATAAAAACTTGGAATTCAAGGGTGGCAGAGCCTTGTATATCATGGATCGAATCTGGACACCGAGGCATGGTGGTTTCAGAGACTTGGTCATGACCGAAGCGCACAACACACGATATTCCGTCCACCCAGGTTCATATAAGATGTATCTGGATCTCAAAAAGTTATATTGGTGGCCTAACATGAAAGCAGAGATTGCTACCTTCGTGAGTAAATGTCTTACTTGCGCCAAGGTTAAGGTGAAATGCCAGAAACCCTCAGGTTTACTACAACTGTTGGGGTTTTTTGGTATAATCCAACATCCTATGGTGCACATACAAACCTAAATACCTTGGATCTATGTTTTCTCTATTATAAATGCAAATATCAATTTTTCCAAGGTATTGTTCTAACTAGCATAATATGAAGAACATATAATATAAATTCTAGTAGAATTACATACCTCTTTGTTGTAGCTTGATTCCATGGAGCTTAAGAGCCTAGTGCCTCAAGTATGACACCTCAAATGGTTCACACAACATCACGAACATCTTGGAATAACTTGAGAGAAAAGTTTCCTATGCTCGAGTTAGCTAGCCCTCATGTGTACACACACTAGTGCCAATTTCTTGAGCCATGGGGTCCTTATATATGGTGGCTATTAGGGTTACACCATGTAACTCATGTCTTTCCATATTTTTCATGCTCCACGGGTTAAAACCTCCATGGAGTATCCATGTGTTAATCCATGGGTTTAGCCCAACACGAAGAACTATGGATCATAAGCCCACATATATAAGAATGAATGATTGACGCAATCAATCCTCATATATTTAATTAGTCTCCTTTTGATCACATAATTAATTCCAAATTAATTCTTGATCAATACTAATTAAATAATATGATTTTATATTAATATATTAGAACTTATAATATAGTAACAAATCATAATTATCCTTTTCTCACAAAAGTCTATCCAAATTGTTCTGATGCCATGCAACCCAAATGGACCATGCCAATCGGGTCAAGTACATACCAATTATAGTTATGAACTTAGACACTAATCCAACAGTCTCCCACTTGGATAAGTCTAAAACTATTATTGCGTATGACTTCGAAACCCGACTAGCAATCATAACTCTTGAAAGCTGTTGTCGAACTTTGATCAAATCAATGACTTGTCCATTAGATAAGGGATCATATATTCCTCCATTCTAGATATCATATGGACTGAGGCATGGATTATAATCATTCTCTCTGTCCATTTGTTGTTTCCCAATTTCCGATTTATGATGACCGACTAATTGAACAAATCGCATTAGTACTGGCTTGGCCAAGCACTTCGGGGTGTCATCACTAAATCGAAGAGGGGCCCACATATATCGCTTTTATCCCTTCAAGGGTAAAAGGAATGGATAAACTTCGACTCATATGCTTGTTCTACTACTTGTTGAATCATACACAAAGGCATGTTTTATAACATCGAGTTACCAATGCGTTTTCGTACAATCAATGCATAACCAACTCATAGGTAACAAGTCATATCTCTAGGTTTGAAGAATATAAGATATTATCGTCTCATGATCACTCGTGATAAAATCCATGAAGTGATTCAAATGAGCATGGGTTTAATCTAATACTCATAACTTATGAGCACTCATGAATGTTGTAGCAACTCTTTCTATGTCCACTACCTTGGACATCTACAAACCAACTTCATGTCAATCTTCATTCATATCTACTTCCAACATATGATCAACTGTGGATGGATTGAATAACTTCGACATTCAGGAAGAACGACCTAGTTATTATGGAAGTCAAAACATGCAAAGTGAAACACAAGAATGATTGAATCCAATATGGTCTCAAACTTATGAATATAAATAAAACACCTTTTATTTATCACCATATTGATTACCCATCATCCATTGAATACTGTTTCAAACTATCAACTTTATACTTGAATTAAAACAATAGTTGTCCCATGCTCCGAGCATGTACACTATGTTTTCTAAACACTAGTCATGCCATACACCATGTATGCACACTATGTTTTTCCAAACATTAGTTATGCGATACACCAAGTATGCACACTAAGTTTGTTTATGCCTAAATTTGTTTGATTCTAAACTTATATGCGTTGATCCTCTTGTAACGATTATGCACAGAGTCACCAAGACTTGTCAACAGACATTATAGAGTATTTCAATAGAGATCAACTCCATGGAAACGAAGTCTCTTATTCAAAGTACATTGCTTTGAACGTCCTTATTGCATTAAGTTTCCTAATCTTACACAGATTTAATGAATAACTTCCACCTATGGGAACATTTCCATATTCCCATTTTGACAATCACTCCTGAAGAAGAGCTGCCTCTTTTCACAATATGTCAATATGGTCCTTCCAAAATTTAACACTATACTTCCAAATGTCCCTGGGTAACCAATCTTTGGTAAACCTTAGATTGTCCTCGACAATTGCTTAATCAAATTAGTCATATCCAGTTGTAGTACTTTTTCCCTTTTAATGCTCTAGGCATTTGGAAAAATTTAGAACAAATGAATATTATAGCACATGCAATCGATCCTATATCCGAAATATATGGGACACGATTCATGATGTCTCACATAAAGACATGGTATTAGACCAGTCTTTTTGCTATAATATTTCTATTTCTATTTGTCAGGTTCTCATAATTCAGATTATGAAAAGGGATGTCGTAATCATAATCGAATTTTAGAACACAAATAATGGACTCATATATAGAATTTCCTTATGTTGAGCCATTCCAACATAAAAAAATCATATATGTATATATATATATATATATATATATATATATATATATATATATATATCCCTGACTAAAGATGATTAAAACCTCAATCTAAGATTTTAGAATTGAAATGAAGTATTATTTCCTCTCCCTTAATTATAGCAAAAAAAAACTTTTCCAACCCCTGCAACTTCAAGAATTGAAACTTTGTTTTCTATAATTAACATTGCTAACTTGTAATACTTATCATAATTATCATCCTCCCACTAACATGATGATTATTAGCATAACACTTACGCTCCCACTAGCTTTGACATGTATCAGAAAACAGGTGGACTTCTAGAAGTAAATACTTTATTGACTTTCTTACTAAAGTTCAGATTTCTAATATGAGATTGCTTTGACAAGACTTTATCAAAATCATACACCTTTTCTTAGATAGCTCATATGTGTGTCTAAACAATTTCAGAACTATGAAAAGGGATGTCGTAATCATAGTCTCAATTGTTTAGACCTTTGCCATTTCTCATAAGTCCATGTTAGTGTGCCGGTTAACCACACACGCTCCACTAACGACTTTGAGAATGCAAAGATCACAATTTCTATCTACTTAAAATCTACTTAGTGAAAGCGTTTCCTCACCATCATTTTCATGAATCGGAGAGAAACCTTATGACACTTAGATTTTTTATGGTGTAAGTGTTCCTATCCATGTGAATTTTTCATAACCTTAATCACAAGAATATGTCAACACAATAGGTTACAAACCTCAAGTTGTGTGCTAGTGATTAACAATAGGTTTACTCTTGATTAGTTCTTGAAACTATTCAAGATCTTTAAGACTCCCACTGTCCTCTTGACATATAAGATTCTCTTGCCAAATATTCAAGAGATAATGCAGATTCTTTATCAAGACAAACACTTCACACAATTGGCCTTAATTGGTCTTTGTTTTATCTAAAACATCACAACTTACCAATTTCAAATGTACAAGGGTATGACACTTTTACTCTTACATTTGACAAGTGTTATAAACCTTTCTTTAAGATATGTCACTCAACTTAGAGTCTTGGAGTATGACTCTAAGACTTTTTTTGGAACGAAGTATGACTCGTCTTCTTGATTTAACCATTCCAACAATTCAAGATTCCTCTTCTTAGTCATAAGAATGCACTAAGATGTCCTTAGAGGACTAATTGTGACATGATTTCTAAATCATTAAGATGATCACAAAACATGATACTAAAGTACTCTCCCATCTTTTCAGATTTGAGTAACTTTTATCCTTCTGCCTAATTTGATTCTTCTCATTCGTTCTCCCATACATCGAAACTTTTCCAATGTTTCAGAATTATACTTAAACTTGTAAGTATAACCATATTTACTAGGCTTTAGTAAATCATGACGAATAGTCTTATCGATCTTTTGTGGTGGACTTGATCAGTGCACCAGAATGTGTACTCGATCCCTTAGTCCTTCACTTGACTCACATATACATGTGAACAAGGAAGTAATCTTAATTTTCCAAAGATGAAAATTCTCATTCATCATACTATACAACTTGCATGATTTCCAAGTTTCTATCAAACTGAAACCTTGGGTGATGAGAATCTTTCGTTATTTGGTAAATTTAGACACTACCACAAATGAAAGAATCAAATTCATATTTCCATTATTGCTAGAAATATACTAACAACAATTTTCCATAAGTGCCATTGCAAGGACATCTAAAATAAAATAGAATTTTATTTATTTATCAAATGCGGAAAAACTTTCCTTACAATGCAACTTTAAATGGAAACTATGCTATTACATATTTTCTAGCAATCTATCATAACTCTCTAAGTAGTAGCTCAAGAATCTGATATCCATCTTCGCGATCAGATTCAACATACTCTTTTTCTAAGTTCCCTTCCCTTTGATTGATCCTGCCATACATTAAAAATGTATTAAGAATCTTCAAATAGGAACTTAAGTGAGTTAGATAGTGTACTTACCTGAAGTAGAGTCAAGCTTTTTGACTAGACTTTCTCTCAGATCTTTCAGGTAGTTATGGCAGCTTCGCAACCAATGCCCCTTCCTGTGGCAATAGACACATATGGACCCTTTGGGATGGTACATGGGATTATCTTAGACTTAGCCATTCTCTTTACCATTTGGTCAACTGAGTTGACTATGGCCAATCCCTTTCCATTGGGAAGAGAAAGATTTTTTGGATATTCAATGTTACCATTGTCAATGTCCATGGAAGTATGGGAAGTTGATATTCTTAATCAAATTTTCTCTACCAGTGCTCCAAATCATTGATGATTCAGCAGCACCAAGCAAATAGATAAGATCATTAAGGGTCATGTCATAGTCTTTTACATAGTAGACCCAAAGGACACTCACTATGAGACTTAGAAGGTGATTGAACAACCAACTTTCTCAAGACTTTGACACCCAACTCTCCCGGCTTGTCAATATGTGACTTCATCTCCAAGATGTGATCACACATAGACCTTGCTTGCTATTAAGGCTTGAGTGACCTTGAACTTGTGGGTTAGGGAGAATAATTTGAGGAGGTGGAGGGAGTGAAGAATGATTTCCGGGACATCATCTTCATTTGGAAAGCTTGTTCCAAAAGTTTTTGGGAAGATCATAGATGTCTGAACCAGACATCTTTTGGGAGATATTTAGGATAGTTGATTTAAAGTCCTTAACATAACACCCAATATGAAATATTAAGGCTAGTACCCAACACAATATTTTATAACTTGGAAGAGGGATGTCGTAATCCAAGCTATAGAATATTTAAAGGTAAGCGAATGACGATTCACCAATTTCCACCATGAAAAAACGAAATAATTTATGAGGTTTTAATTGGATTTGAAACTCCTAGATCTTTTGAGATTCTTTGAACTTTTCAATGACATGTTTCAATCTCGATTGTGCAACTATTGGGTTTTTAATGCTATTGAGTTTGGGCCTCGGTTATTGGGCCAATTGAGGGAAGGGTAAAATGGTCTTTTACCCTGGGTGTTAGATAAATAAACTAGATTCTCGGTTATGGTTTATGGCCCAATTATTAATTGGGGTTTTATTTGATTAGTTAGCGTAGGGATTCTCCGATATAGCAGCCCAATCATTTGTTTGACTAATAGCAGACTAAGGTGAGTCTCCTTGTAGTGCTTGGCAGGTCGAAGGCACCAATGTTGTCCCATTCGATTATGTTATAGTATGCGAGCTGTCTTTGAGACTCTTGCGTGGATTGTATGTGTTTGAATGTATATCGGGCGGGGCCCGATGCCAGTCGAGGTCTGATGAGTGTGTTAGGCGGGACCCATCGCATGTTATTGACAAATCTGTTCCGGGCAGGGCTCGGTGTCGGGCAGGGCCCGATGATTGTAGGGAAAGGCCCATTGTATGTGTGGTATGCGGTATTTTTGGTAACTCACTAAGCTTTGTGCTTATGATTTTCAGTTTATGTTTCAGGTACTTCCGGATCGAAGTGGAAAAGCTCGGGTTGATCGCATTGCACACACTATGATTTTTCCGCTTATTGACACTTATGTACTTTTGGGATGTTATTTGGTTTACTCTGAATATTTTATGGTTTGACAAACATGTTTGGTTGGTGGTTTATTTATTATAAAACCAAAATTTTTGGTTATGAGTTTTTGGATGTTACATATGCGCACATCTGTGTGCCTCCAGTTTTGTTAAGTATGGAGCTTAGACGTGACCCGAGTTAACTTTCCTTTTTATTTTCACTCGGCTACGTAAGGGTTTTTTTTTTCTAAACTTTGAACAGGTATAACTATCTCAGGTAAACTACGATTTTGTTTATTCTTTTTGTTGTGTTTTCTTGCCTACATATTAGAATCAAGAGCTACTAATTTAATTCTCTAAAGCCCAAATTCTATAGCCACAAACATTGGGTGTTGCACATGTCGAATATTACAAACAAGTAACATGCCATTTTCAAAGTGGTGTTACTTTTTTTTATTATTATTTTAGATCCATTTAATCTTATTTTCTTGAATTACACTATTTTGTTGTTCTAGCTACACATTAAGTCGTAGTTGTTATACTTGTAAGTCTAATTCCCACGACTCCAAACTAAGACACTTAACATATTGTGAAACTTCTACTTTTCATTTTTTCTGTACATATATTTCAAGATTTCCACTATGTGTGCACTCTAGGCTCATATTCTTTATATATATATATATATATATATATATATATATATATATATATATATATATATATATATATATATATATATATATATACCATGATCAAACATTGATTCCATTGAATTTTGACCATTAGAACCCATTTTAGCTTTTTTTTTTATTCGACAAGGTTGTCCCCATTATTGCAATATAACCTTTCGCAACTAACTTATTACCACCTTATTGGGTTCAAACGCATTATATTTATGTATCTAACATCTTAATTACTCAAATTAAGGATGTTAAAAATGCATACCCCTTAAGAGGACAGCACTTTATAGTCTACAAAAATAGGGTAATGTATCATCACATATTCTTTGGTCTCCTAAGTAAGGTTTGGTTCATAAGACTGCTTCCATTTCACCAATGATTAAGTAATCCATGAATAAGTAACACATACCCCCATGATTAAATCTTCATCGGGGAGAACCTCATGTAACATTAACCCATGAATACGTAATCCATACCTTAACGTTGCTGATACATTGAGCAATTATAAAAAACATGTAGTCTCAAATATGTTTAACGTTGTTATTATAAATGATCTACGACTCTATGGACAGAGCGCGTAGTTCTCACATGGTTCCCTTGTTTACCAAAACTCTTGTTAGCTTGGTACTGTAAAACAAAATAACGAAAAGTAACACCGACAAGGAAAAATGGTTTATGGTATTTTTCGCAGGCCAGACCTGTGAAACACCAAAAGTGGCTTGTGAAAAATACCATTTTATGGTATTTTACAGATAACTATTGGTATTTTCAAGTACACGATGCTCGAAATTACCAAAATTTGCCTACAAAAATACCACAAATGAGTAATTTTGAAGGCATGATTTGCAAAAATAACATTTTTGTAGGTTATACATGCAAACATAACAAAACTTATCTGTGAAATTACCCATTTTGATGTCAAATTTAGTATTATCGCAGGTATGGCCAACAAAAATAATATAAACTACCTACAAAAATGTCCAAAACCCCTTTTTGAATAAAATAAAAATAAAAATGCTAGAAAAATATTTACACTTACACACTTTATATATGGGTAAAACGCTTCTCATTTTGTTGCAAAACTGAAAGTCGAAAAATGGCATTTTTAGCTAAGGGCCCATTGACCGTTATCATATCCCATCATGCCCATTTCACACGCCTTCTGCCCTTCTCCGTCAAATTGGTGATTATTTTGAGAAAAAAAAAATATTAGAAAAAAATAATGTTTTTGCTCGTTTATTTCTCCCCAACTTAAGTTATATTTAAAAGGATGCTTAATTGTCAAATTGTGCTTAGTGTACCATTTTTTTTCTTTGTGTAGGGCGTTACTTTGTCATTTTATTTTTTCTGAGATTATGTATGCGTTAATTTTCTTTCCCTTTAATTCTCCTTTTCATGGTCGTATAATCAATATTTAATCATGTTTCATCTTGAATACGATAGAAGCCTCAACATCATAAATTCATAGTCTATCATCCAATCCTAAAAACTAAATTAAAATCTATATTTTTTGTAATAATTCGTTTCCAGTCATTGCTAAATTGATAATGTAATGACTTGCAAGTCATTGGTAATTTCGATGTTGTTGGTGGGTTTTCTAATTAATGGTGTTTACTGCAACAAAGAGAAGTAGGAAAAACTATCCAACAACGAGTCATGGAAATGGATGGTGGCGTCAATTAATGTTACCCATACAAAGGTGAATATGGGTGGTTTTTGTTTCAAAGAAATGGAGAAAAACAACATATGGTTTGGTTTGTTACATTTGTGCAACAAATAAATGTTTACCCGATTACACCCAACATGTCCTGTTATACAATCAATTCTCGCCGTACTGTGTACTTTCTAAAGTTTCATTAGTTTTTACACATTCACTTTATTGGTAGCAGGCATATTTACTCTTCATTTTAAGCATTGCATCATTTAATATTTTTGTTAGGGGAAAATGCAAAAATTGCAACCTGATTTCGTTTATCTGTGTAGATAAATGTTAATAATGTTGGAATGATAGAATGGCTTCTGAATAGAGTATTATATATTGACTCTTGTAAATTTTGTAGAATCAGAATGGGAAGTATCGAATTTATTAAGCTGGTTAAATCAAAACTCAAAAGTTGAATAATAATGAAAACTAAGTAAAAGAGCTGAAGTAAAGGTGACACCTCATTAATGTAGTATAAATAGGAGATCTTCCATATCATTCATATATGCAATTATGCACCATGCAATCTCTCACTGTTCCATCTTTATTACAAAGTTCGAAACTATATTCAGAAAAGAATATTTATATATTCTTCTTCCTGCGTTTATGAATTGCTACTATTGTTGTTCAGAAATAGACAACATAACAACTGGGATTATTTATTTCATCAATGATGGTCTTGATCATTTAGAAAGCTTCAAATGGGTTTCTTTCCACATGAGAAAACATCAAATTCAAGAAGAGTCTAGCTTAACTTTCACATTTTCACCTAAGAATAAGCTTGGATAAGGTGGTTTTGGTCCTGTTTATAAGGTATGATATATATAGATATTACTTTCTGTTGGTATATATCTCTAGCTATAACTTATAAGACGTAGTAACTTTAATAATCTTAGCAGGGTCACCTTCTTGGAGGACAAGAAACTGCCATGAAGAGGTTGCAAGAGTTCAGAAACGAGGTTATGGTGATTGCTAAACTGCAACATCGGAATCTTGTTAGACTTTTGGGGTATTGTGTCAGAGGAGATGAAAAGATTCTACTCTACGAATACATGCCAAATAGAAGCCTGGATTCAATTCTATTTGGTTAGTCTCTTAATTCAGTTTTTTAGCTTTGGAGTGTTACTAAATGAGATTATAAGTGGAAAAAAGTAACAAAGGATTATTATATTAGTCTTTTAGGACAAGTGAGTTCTATAATACTTATGATGTTGTTACCTACACTGTTTTCTATTTGTCGTATAATTATTTATATATTTCAGGCATGGGGTTTATGGATGGAAGATAAGCCACATGAGTTGATGGATCCAACACTGATGGACTCATGCACTCCAAGTGATATGTTGAAGTGTATAAATGTGGGACCCATATGTGTACAAGGACAACCTTATTAACATCCTACATGGAAAACATGATTTTAACACTACTACAGTGATTTAATAATGCGACCCATTTTTTATTTTTGAGGCGGTTGATAGTAAAAACCGCCTCATCAAATGTATAAAGCATTAAATAATCCAATAACCGCTTTAAAAAAGCACCGGATAAATTCTGAGAAGTTTTTGTTAAGACGGTTAAAAATAAATAGCATCAAAAAAAGATTTTTTAAGGCGGTTAAAAATAAATAGCATCAAAAAAAGATTTTTTAGTGCTGCTTCATGTAACAGCATCATTAAATAAGGATTTTTTGATGCTCTTTTTATAAAAGAGCATCATTAAATCTTTATCTTTTAATGCTATATTTTAAAAAACGCATCAAATGAAAACACTTTGATTTTTTAGTGCTACTTCATTGTAAAAACATTATTAAATCTTTATCTTTTGATGCTATATTTTGAAAAAAAAAAAGCATCAAATGAAAACCAGCTATATCCGTCTTTTAGGGTTTCTGTAAACTCTAACATACTTCGAACTTTTGGAACATGAAGATTCTCTGCATTTATGAAACATAAACATAAATGCGTAATAACTCAAAATACCCTTATTAATTGTTTTGCTATCTTCACTAAAGGTAATTTTAATTTTATTGTACTTTTGCTTTTATTCTAAGTATTTATTTATTAAATGATTGTTTATTGATATTTTTTAA
Source organism: Lactuca serriola (assembly GCF_051521515.1). Lineage (NCBI taxonomy): Eukaryota > Viridiplantae > Streptophyta > Magnoliopsida > Asterales > Asteraceae > Lactuca > Lactuca serriola. The sequence goes on from NC_136412.1 coordinate 300,988,299, forward strand.
ATTGATTAGTGTAGACTGTGAACATGTGAAAATTTTCATAACTTGTTTGTTTAGAATCAATATATTTACCTTCTTTGAATGTTTATTTTAATTTTCAAATGAATCGTGATTATTGGATGTACAACACTTCACGTTTTTCTCAATTTTATATAGAGGGTGTTCAAACTTTTATTAGGGTTGCCGAAGAAAATCGCTTAGAAAAAGGAAGTGGATCGATTTGTTGTCCTTGTAACGTTTGTAAAAACTTTAAAACGTTTAATTGTACCGAAGAAATAGAGTATCATTTGTTGAAAAATGGTTTTGTGCCTAATTACACTTGTTGGTCAAGACATGGAGAAACACTACTTGATTGTAGTACATCCTCGACCAATTTACATATTAATAATAGTACATGCAACAAAGATTCATATGTTGTTGATGATGATCACCAGTCAAATGATCCCAATGACAACTTCAATGAAATGTTCGATGACATGGAGGCTAATATGGGTGATGTTGAACAAGAAAAATTACATGACCTATTTGAAGAAGCAGAAACACCGTTATATAGCGGTTGCAAATTTATGAAACTTGATGTTGTATTGAGGTTGATGAACTTAAAGTCGAAAAACGGATGGAGTGATAAAAGTTTCACAAGTCTATTAGTGTTTTTGCATGACATTCTTCCGGAAGACAATGCATTACCCATTTCTACATACCAAGCAAAAAAGCTAATGTGTCCGATGGGATTGGAAGTTGAAAGAATACATGCATGTCCAAATAATTGTATGTTGTATAGAAAGGAGTTCGAGAATAAACATAATTGTGTTTTTTGCGGTGCATCGAGGTATAAACGGAAAAAAGATTTGGATGAAGTTGACGATGATGTGACAAAAAATGGACCACCGGCTAAAATGTTGTGGTATCTCCCTGTTATACCGAGACTGAAAAGGTTATTTTCAAACGAAAAAGAAGCAAAGTTACTTTGTTGGCATTCGGAAGAACGTGAAACTGACAAAAAACTAAGACATGTTGCAGATTCACCTCAGTGGAGAAACATTGATAAGAAGTATCCTGAATTTGGAAAAGGGATGAGAAACATACGGTTTGGGCTTAGTTCAGACGGGATCAATCCTTTTGGGAACATAAGCAGTCGTCATAGTATGTGGCCAGTTCTTTTGTGCATTTACAATCTTCCACCGTGGTTATGCATGAAACGGAAATACATTATGATGTCGTTGTTGATTCAGGGGCCGAGACAACCTGGTAACGATATTGATGTGTATTTGTCTCCTTTGATTGATGAATTAAAAACTCTTTGGAGTTCGGGTGTAGACGTATATGATGCTTATAAGAAACAACACTTTCAATTGCGGGCCATGATTTTTTGTACTATAAGTGATTTTCCAGCGTACGGTAACTTGTCAGGATACAAAACAAAGGGTAAGAAAGCTTGTCCAGTTTGTGAAGATCAAACAAGCTTGATATGGTTAAAAAATTGCAAAAAAACTGTATACATGGGACATCGAAGATTCCTTTCGAAGAGTCACCGTTTTAGGAAGAAAATTATTGAGTTTGATGGAAGTATCGAGATCAGAACGATGAGGAAACGATTTGATGCATTTTCACGAGTTGCAAGTATAAATGTAGTGTTGGGAAAAAGATTTCGTGTTGATAAAGATGCCCTTTGGAAAAAAAGTCAATTTTTTTTGAATTGCCTTACTGGAGACATTTGGATGTTAGACATTGTCTAGATGTTATGCATATTGAAAAAAACGTATGTGAGAGCTTGATATGCTTATTATTAGGTATGATGCATAAAACTAGAGAGTTTAATATCCGAAAGGACATGGTCGAGATGGGGATACGTGAAGATCTTGCTCCCGAACAGAGTGCTAACCGTGTTTATCTCCCAGTTGCTTGTTATACTACATCCAAAGAAGAAAAAATAAAGTTTTGTCAATGTTTACATGATATTAAGGTTCCATCAACTTATTCTGCAAACATTAAAAGATTTGTGTCGATGAAAGACTGTAAATTGTTTGGAATGAAGTCTCATGATTGTCATGTTTTGATGACACATATGATTCCTATCGCAATTCGTGGAATTTTACAAGATGATGTACGACATTCTATCACTAAGCTTTGCTTGTTTTTTAACAACATTCACTCAAAGGTTATTGACATAGAAGATTTGGATAAATGGGAGAAAGACGTTTATGTTACACTTTGTGAATTAGAGATGCACTTTCCACCCTCATTTTTTGATATAATGGTTCACTTGATATCTCACATCGTACAAGAGATTAAGGCTTGTGGTCTCGTATTCTTACGGTACATGTACCCTTTTGAAAGATACATGGGTATCCTAAAAGGTTACGTAAGGAACCGTAATCGACCTGAGGGCAGTATTGTTGAAGGGTATACTTCTGAAGAGGTGATTGAGTTCTGCCAAGGTAATCCTATTAATAATATATTACAGTTATAAACATTTATAATATATTACATATAATATAATAATTTATTTTTTTATAGGCTATATGAAAGATGTCGAAAGTGTTGGTGTTCCTAAAACTCGTCATTCAGGTCGACTTGAAGGTAAGGGAGGAGTCGGTTTAAAAATAACCATGCCAACTTATGAAGAGTTACAAGTTGCACATTTAGTGGTCCTAAAACACATGAAATGTCTTACTCCATACATTGATGAACACATGGACATGTTGAAGTCGAAATACCCGGGCAAGGAACAAATGTGGTACATAAACAATCATAATAAAGAGTTTTCAAGGTGGCTGAAAAATAAGGTAGCAGAAACTAATGTTGATGAAAGTGTGAAAATATTGGGACATGGGCCAGATTGTAAAGTTAAATCTTATGAAGGGTATGACATTAACGGGTATACCTTTTACACGAAAGATCAAGATCAAAAAAGTACAATGCAAAATAGTGGAGTTACAATGATAGCATCAACGACCGAATTTGACAGACGAGATCATGATACTTTGATAAGAATAGCCAAAGATTCTTATTACGATGTTATACAAAATATTTGGGAGTTGAACTATTTTGACTTCGTTATTCCCGTGTTCAAATGCAAGTGGGTGAATAACCGTACAGGTGTTCAAGTCGACAAAGATGGTTTTACACTTGTCGACCTTACAACTAATGGCTATGCATCTGAACCATTCGTTCTCGCAAAACATGTCACACAAGTTTTCTATGTCAAAGATCCGAGCAAACAAAAAGAGCACATCGTCTTACAAGGTAAACGACGAATTGTTGGTGTTGATAATGTCGTTGATGAGGAAGAATACGACCACTTTGATGATCTACCACCATTTTCAGTCGGTATTGAACCTGATAATTACGATAATGTCGAACGCACAACATTCGTACGATCTAACATTGAAGGGACATATGTTGATTAAGGACATGATTGGGGTTTTTCTTATGCATTTTTTATTATTGCGATTACATGATTTTTGTATGAAATACTATCTATTGATAAGAGTAATTACAATACGGTCCTTATCTTTTGATAATTACAATGTTTCTATATTACTATCCATTAAAATGTATCAGTATGAGTGTAAAACTTTTACTTGTTCTGTTAATAAAATAAAAGAATGTAAAACTTTTACTTGACAACTAAGACTTTTACTTGCTCTGTTAACAAAATGGACAAATTCACTTTCAGAAAAAGGCAACCTAGTTATAATTTCAAAAACCGCCTCAACAAATAAACCGCCCTAAAATATATACAAAATAGCTTTAAAAAATATTTATAACAGCATCAAAAGATAAACAACATTAGAAAAACAAAAAACATTAAAAAAATCCTATAACCGCTTCAAAAAACACCAAAAAAATAGAAATAGCATCAAAAAATATAGTAACGCATCAAAAAATTATGGGATTATAATTGATGGCATTAAAAATAGAAAAAAGCATCAAAAATAGTTCAATAAATTACCAACCATTCGAACGAGAGGAACGCCAGGATGAATAAGGAATAATGAACGCAGGATGAATAAGGAATAATGAACGTCTAAATTACCATTAAAAAGAATAAAATGTTCTTTCAATTCATTAAATAAATCAACTTATTTTATCAAATATTAATTACTACCTCACATTAAAATTTAGGAGCTAGTGCCGTTTTTTTAAACTTTTTATCGTGGGTTACTGCATCGAAAACCCTTAATAGCATCAAAAGATAAATTAATAGTCCAGGATACCGCTTCAAAAAAACCCCCCATAGCCTCCCCAAATTCCACACAAATCGCATCATAAAACCTAAAACCGCCCCAAATCATCTCTTTCCCTCTAAAATTTTAGTTTTAGCTTTCTAAAATTTTCATTGCGCGCCATCTCTTCTGTGTTCCATAGCTGAATTCGTAAACCATTCTTTCTGTAAAACATCCATAGTCGACGCCATTCCGACCTCTATTCCGGCCGTCCCCGACGCCTAAATCGCTCCACAAGTCTCCTCGGTTTCAATACGTTGGCATTTTCGAGTTTCTTTGTCCAATAAGGTATGTATATATATATCGATTTGTTTTCTTTTTATACCTTAGGAATCTGTAAGAATATGAGAAGAATATGAAAAGATGATGATGAATCTTTAGAATATATGATAAGATGAACACGTGACTATAGTATTGATTTTCTTTTTGTCAAAAAGCGCTATTACTTTAGGTTATATTTAGGAATCTTTAGAATATGAGAACAAACTATATGATGTCGGGAATCTTTAGAATATGTTTAGAATATGAGAAGATGTTTTATTCTGTTTAATAAATGTAATATTTGGCCCACATATATGGGGTCTACCAATTTCATTGGATCTGTAACTTTTATGTGGATTATGTTTTTGTTTTTCTTGTAATATACTATTGTATTGGAATATGTTATACTCTAGTGTTTATCATGTTCTAGTGTTTATCATGGATAAAATTATTTTTAATTTGTATAATGTTGTTAGGTTATAAAAATGGATGAGGTAAGACCAATAACAAGAAAAAGAGGTCAACATGGTATTGCTGCATTCAAGAAAAATTATGGACCTGAAGAGTATAATGTTAAATTCAATGAGAATAATATCCCAAATGGTGGCATGTCAACCTAATTTATGTCTTGGTTTGGCATGAATGTTCAACATAGGTTTCCGATAGATGAAGATCCGGGTAAAGTTAAAGATAAATATTTTGAAGATTTATGGTTGGAAGCTAAGGTATTATATTTTAATTTATTACAAATATGAATAATTTGTTAGTTAGTTATTATGTTTAACATTTTTTGTCTTGAAATTGTAGAAGCAATGGAATATCGAGTCTGATGACATGAAAGATTATATGAAGAGGAGAGCTGTTAAACTTGCATCAAATTTTAAATCAAGGCTAGTTTCAAAATTTGTAAATAATGAATTAGATGCATGTGCTGTATATACCTTTATACCTCGCGATGTTTGGGATAGATTCGTTGCACAAAAAACTACCCTTGAGTTTTTGGTATGTTTTAATTGTTTATTTATTATTATTATTGATAATATTATTAGTATGTTTACAAATAATTAATAAAATTTTGTTGATATGTGTGTAGGCAAAAAGTGCAAAAGCTAAAAAAAAAATAGTGCTAAAAAGAAATCCCAAAACCACGTAGGACGAGGTGGATGGCCGGGTCTTGAAAAAAAAAGCACCTATTATATGGCCTCAACTTGTAGCAAAATATGAGTTTCTAGAAAGCATACAAAATGAAAGGTCTAAGTTGTATTTAATGTCTTTCGCAAAAAAAGACAAAGAAACCAAGATGTATGATCTTCCACAAACGGCAATTGAAAATTTCAAATTTTTGGTAACAATTATGTTTTTTAAATAATGAGACTTTGATTATTTTTAGTAAATAAATGTTACCAAGTACTTTTTTTATATAGGAACGAGAAGAGAAAAATATGATAGCCGATGGGAGCTATTATCAAAATGAGGAAGACCCGTTAGTTAGGCTTTTGGGGCCCGAGCACGGGGGGCGATCACGGACAGTATCCAATATTATTGGGCCTACCAAGGTTTCGGGTGGATTGTTTAAGAATGTGAAAAAAGTCGAAAATTGATACCGCGGGTCGACACGAACCAAACATTCTGTGAATCTAATGGTGTGTCTGATGGACGATTGGTAGAATATCCACCTATTGAGGTAATATATTTATAGTTTTTATATAAACTTATATTAGATTTATAGTTTTTTTTGTATGATTTGTAGGTTATGACAGCATGTGATTTGCTATTAAAAGTTGCTGATACTGAGTTGAAAGTAGCTTCTGGTATGGCATGGCCAACCTCAGAAACGGTTATACATTCAAAACCAGTAAATGAAGGTTGTGTTAAAGTTCAAGTTGATGAGATCGTAGAAATATATGAGAACTTGCCTGTGCATGCCGTAACACAAACGGATGAAGTTGAATTTGTTAAACATCTGCTTCATAGCATCGTTCAGTGGCCGAGATATGCATTAAATGTATATTTCTATTTAAATACAAAAATATATTTTAATATAGTTTTATTTAAATATTGCAATCTATTTAGCTTGCGAACAAAACACCGAGCAAGTCAAATAGTGGTACAAGAATGGGCTCGAATCACTCCTCTCCACAGATACACGTTGATGACACCACAACCTCATTTTATCGTCCACAGGTAGTCATAGTCGACCGGTTCACTTTTATAAAATGTTGTTAATTTAGTTTTATTTGTTAATATTATAACAATTTGTTTTTTATTTTAGTTTGAGGAAAACCAATTTCCTTATCATCATCAAATGGATGCTAATGAACCTTTTCAAGGTGGTTTGGTTGATATGGTTAGTATTAAGAAAACTTGTTTTATGTTTGTTTTTAGATGTTTAATGTTTGTATACAATCATATGTAGTACTAATGTTTTATGTTTGTTTTTATATATTATCTATGAATCCACAACAAATTGATTTAAATGCACTCGGATATGGGCCCGGGCCCAGGCTAAAACGTGAACGCAATCCCGATCTCGATCCCGATCCTGAACCCGATTCCGAACCTGAACCAGAATCCGAACCCGAACCCGAAATCGAACGATTTACATGTGTAGATGATGCTCTTTATATATCCTTGAGCAAAGTACAACAAAAAGTCCTAAAATTCAAGCTATTGCTTTTCAAGTTGCAGACTTTTTTAAGAATGCACATGGCACTTATATTTTTTCACCCAGAGGGATGTATCGCAACAAAGTTCGACTTCCCATCCTATATAGCGAGGTGTTACAGTTATTTTTAAGGGGTTGGCTTGATTATAGCATTATACATTGGTTTGCGATGTAAGTTATTATACTTTTAATATGGTATAATAACATTTAGATATAATTAATTTTACTAACATTGTGTAGTATATATAGGTGTTTTTCTAGGTCTCCCAATTCCGAATGCGCTTTTTTTGATCCGTTACGCATTGCAAGATTAGATACGCAAATAAGGTTTACGGTTGTCGCCGAACATATCGAAGAAGTATTTTCGTATCATGAAAGCAAAAAATATTTTATTGCTCCATATTTACAGGGGTATTTTTTTTCTTTCCATAATACATACGCATACATATACACACTACACGTATATGCTTACTTGTTCTATATATTTTATTTTTGTAGTGACCATTGGGTTCTTTTTATCCTATGTCCGAATAGCAAATCTGCTTATATTCTGGATTCTTCAAAAAATGATGAAAAGAAATCAGACGAATACATTTTTACTTCTTTGATAAATAGAATTTTCCCGGGACAATTTCATAAGTGGGAAACGGTAAAGGTATGTTTTTTGTTGTTTTTTTTATCAATTTATTTTAAGTGGTTTGAAATATTTAATTGTGAATTAAATGTAGTGCTATAAACAAAAAGGTAGCTGAGAATGTGGATATATAGTGATTAAACACATGCGAGAGTTTGTTGAGACCATTCAACATGATTTTCAAAATAAAGTAAGTGTCTAGTATATATTTAAAATATCAATTTTTCTATCTAGTTGTATATATATTTATATAATTTGTTTGTTTGTTGCAGTTTTGGAAAAAGAAGATGTTTGCTTCGCCTCATAAACTTGAAGATATGGTCTTAGAATTGATACCGCATTTGATTGAAATGGTGAATGATAGTCGGAAAAGAACTCAGTAAGAATTCATTAGGATGTTTTGTGTTTTATTATAACTAAAATTTAAACTATAAATTAATTGTTTTTTGTGTAATGGTGTAGTATTTTGTAATACCTTTTTGTTTATTGGTATTATTTTTTTTTTGCTGCCATTGATGGCAACCAAATTGTGCTATTTAATAGAGCCTTTTTTTTTGGCCTAAGGTGGTTCCATTTTCTAATGATGTTGACTCTAAGCATCAACAACTGATTTATGATATTTTATGTTGTCATTATTCGTATTGCAGCCTCAAAAAATAACTGCATCAAAAAACTAACAGCATCAAAAAATAATTTTATTTAGTATCAAAAAATAACTCTATTTTCTAAGGCTAACAGCATCAAAAAATAACTCTATTTAGCATCAAAAAATAACTCTATTTTCTAAGGCTATTTAGTAACAAATAACTCTATTTAGCATAAAAAAATAACTCTATTTTCTAAGGCTATTTAGTAACAGCATCAAAAAATAATTGTGTTTTTCTAATGTTGTTTAAGAACCGCCTCAAAAAACAAGCATAATTCATGAAGCTCTTTTTATATGGTGGTCTTGTACATTTTCTAAGGCGGTTTAAGAACCGCCTCAATAAACAAGACGGTTTTATAATGCTATATTTTTTTGAAGCGGTTGAATAACCGCATCAAAAAATAAAATAAACCGTTTTATTAAACATCTTCTGTAATTTGATGCTTAAAGGTGAAATTGCCACCCTCCCAACTCAAGAAGAACCACCTTTCATTTCAGGAAGAAGCACATGCTACTTCTTCATCTAGCTTGTCCAAACCAGACACCCAAACCAAAAACATGGTTACAATCACTAAATTAGAAGGATGCTAACAATGTATTTATGTTAACTGAGAATGTTGATGGTAGAGAACACAATGTATGTGAGATGCATCAAAGAAAGTAATGATTAAAGATGCTATAATTAATTTTTTTATATTAAGTTGAAGGGTAAAATAGGTAAATGACATAGATTTATATTGTACTAGGTTACAACCCGTAGAAACCATGTGTAAATAATTTATAAAACATAATATAAGTTAGAATATAGCGTAAATAAATACAATCAATCATTGAAATGACATTGATATTCAAAAAACTAGATATAATAGAAAATATGAAAATGTAAAAACATTTGCTTAACATATAACTTTTGATTAAGGAATGCCTTTTTTAGTGTAGTAAGACATTGAAATTCATGAATTTTGATCCTTAATTCCTTATAATAACTTTTTTTCTTTTCGTCTGTATAGTTTTAGCTTTAGCTTTTTTAACCTATCATTCTTAATTAATATATAATTCTTTATTAAATTCATTTTAGTATGTGAAACTAAGGTGTTGTTTGTTTTTTCGAAGCGAAAATTCATGAAGTCTGCGGACCACCTCTACAATCCTCTGTAGCAGAAGAGGTGGAACAAACGGCTGCAGCCTATAATAAGAAGCATGTTTATTTTTTAACATCTACAAATTGCTGCAGTAAACTGAAATTTAAATAAACTAATTTTATAAATTGAAAATAGTTCTCAACACCAAAATTTAATAATTCTAGTTGTAAAACATTGAAATAATAATAAAAAGAACATGTAAAAAAACAAAAATATAAAACTTTTTTTAAAAATAAAACTTCAAAAAAATATAAAAGAAGCTAATAGTTTTATTCTAGAAAAAAAAAACTAATTTTAAAAAACATTAAAAAATAAAATAATAAAAAAATTAAGAAAGTATTGCAAACGTTGTCTACAAAGTTCGAAAAAAATTACACACGTTAAAAAAGATGCAACTGAAATTGAAAATATTATTAATAAAACGGTAAAAAAAAATTAAAAAAATCAAGTTAAAAAAAATCGTGGAAATTATAAAAATAAATTGTGTCACATCCGTAAATAAAAATTTAAGAAAATCAAAGTTAAAAAAAAAATTTTAAAAAGTTATACAAAAATTCTTAAAAAAACACTTAGAAAAAATGAAAGGTGAAGAGGTTAGAAGAGGCAAGTCAAGTGTTGCGCCACGCAGCACACGCGCAGAGGTTTTGTAGTCTGAAGTGTTCCAAAAAACAAACTGCTGCGAGAAGTGTTGCGCGTGTGCTGCGCCGCACAGCAATAAGTGGTTTGAAGAGGTTTTTATAGAAAAACAACCAGCACCTAAGTACCCTTCCTCCACCACATACACACGCTTAGCAGGTAAAGTGTAATGTTCCACTTCATGTCACGTGTCAATTTAGCATAATTTTATAATTTTATCTTTTTTTACAATTATATCCCTCCTCCTGCCATAAAAAACTAACAATCTTCTTTTTGAGATTTCAAAGTTTCATACAAAAATTACAAAATGTTGATATAAAATGCCTACTGAGAGAAATATATGGAAATCAGATTCTGACGTTGATAATCCTTCAAAAGTTATTTTTGGAGTGAGTTGCTCCAACCGCTTCCTTAGAGTGCCAAAATACTGCAAAACTAACACTCTATATGATGATCAAGTATCATTTACACAAAAGTTGAATTGATAGGTGGTGCTATATAAACCTGATATATAACAATAAGTATTAAATTCGCAAAAGATACATCTCACATAGTTTTCCGCTGATGAAGTGTTGTTCTCATTCCACTCACCAAACAGTTAAAATTGGAAAAAAATATCAAAAAATTTACATGTAAAGCTTGGTTAATTTACACCAACTCGACTAACCATCTATATTGGACTAATTATGAACTCACAAGCCACTTCGTCCCCATTTTGACGCCAAATCAATTGATATTTACATCTAATGAGTTCCTATAAAATGCACGTCATTTAAGAATTTCAACAAAAATAAAAATAAAAATTATAATTCTTCCTACATTATGTAAGCAGAAAAACTACAGTAGTTAAATAACAAAAACGTGATTAATTTTCTCATTCAATTAAAAACAAATTAGTTATATAACAAAAACGTGATTAATTTTCTCATTCAGTTAAAAACAAATACATTCCCAACATACAATATATTGTTATCTGATACCGTAAATGTAGATATCAAAAAAAACGAAATTGATGTTAGGTACAAAAATGTTTGAGTAAGTTTTATTTTTATCGGTGGATAATTTGTGTTATGTATCTTGCTTCTTCCTAATGCTTCTTTGCCTCCACCTACAAGCCAAAAGTTTGAAACTTTGAGATACTATTTGACCTCGAGAAACCCAAAAGTTCCAAGTTGTGAACAAAAGAAAATACATGAGAAATCAAGTGCAAACAAAAAAAATACCTTGACCCGACAGACATTTCATCAAACAACTGTCTTGCACCCATATTTTATCAAATTGACAAGAAAACTATAGAAAAGTTATTAAACTACTACCTTAGCAGGTAAAAAATCAAGGGGAAAATAACCAAACGGTAGAGAGGGAGTTTAGACCGAACCAAAAAATCAAGGGGAAAAGAATCAAACTTTTTAATGTAAAATGTGAAATCAAACCTCAAAACGGTGGGACGATGGCAGATTACAGAGAGGAAAGTCATCATGGCAATAGGCTAAATCGTGTCGGTGGTGCCTGTTCGAAGCAAAAGCTGTGTTTTTTCCTATTTGTAAGCTATCACTTCTTGCTTTTTGATGTAGGAGGAGATTGATGATCTTTGGAGCTAGGGTTTCGTATGGAAAACAAGGAGAGAAGAATTAAAAACGGATTCAAAATTTAAGAGTAAGGTGAAGAGGAGATAAATTGGCCGGATTTAAAGGAGCTCAAAGAACGTAATTAATCATATGGGAGTTTTAAAGAGAGCAGGGGCATTCTTGATACTTTGAAAAGAAAAAAGAATTGGAGAGGGACACGTATCATAAAGGATTTTGAAGAGGAATGTATTAATTTGAATATATTACATAATTAGGTTGTAACCGTGTAGGTGAATATGTAAAACAACTTTAATTAGTTATTGGACGTTATAATTAATATTACATTTGCAAAATAACAATATACTTTTATTAACTTGCAAATTTAAACATCCTACTTTAATGTTTTGTTATTAAATCACTCTAATAAATTTCAATAACACATGAAAAATACTTACTTGCATCAGTACTTCGTTCATCCTTCATTTATTCAAAAAATAAAAATTCATATCAATACTTTCTTGCATTTAAAAAATAGAACCTTGCATCAATACTTTCTTGCATTTTATCATTTCTTAGGCACAAAAATATCATTTTAAAGTAGAATCCCTAAAATTAACTCTTTAATCCCATTTAGGGAGAGAATTAAATTATATTTTATATATAAAAAAACATTAGCGTTAAAACATAAATTATGACTATTAAAAATTGCGGTTCCAAAATTTTAAATATACAACCACTCATGTGAAAGCTCCAATGTTTAGGAATGGAAAACACTTTTATGAAATAAATTTCATATATATATAAATAATTAATGTTGCCACTCGATAAAAGAAACCATCACTGATGAAAAAAACTTTAGATACACACCAGCACAATTTAAAAAAAAACACTTCCATCTCTTCTACACAAATTTAAAATATTTATTTTATCCATCATACGCTCACACCTACCTTCATTTTATCTTCATCACATAATCTTGATCTTCTAAATCACACCATATTTATAAATCATAACTATTAAAAAAAATCCAATTCCTAATCTTAAAAAAAACAAAAATCAAAAATCAGCAAAACAAATATGTTGATGAAACAAACAAAATAGTTTTTAAAAAAGAATATAAAAGGTAAAGAAGAAAACTTGGAGTCATCTGCTATGATTTCTACTGAATACCTTCAGTGAATCATGCTTCCTTTACATTGGATGTCAAACTACCATATGTAAATACATGGTTTCAGAATTCATATTTATTAGTTACACCAATTGCATCTTCAGCCCTATTGAATTACGATTGAATAAGGACAATGGCAATGTTATTTATCATATAAATAAAAAGTTAGTTTTTGGAAGTCGTCTAAATTTCCGTCTAGGAAAGTCTTTACACACAACATGGGTCGGTTGAAATTCTATCATATATCCTTTTTGTTTGGTAAGTTGCTAAAGACGAAATGTCTGCTTCCTATTCTTTCACTAATTTGACACTTTGACTCCACCGGTGGCACTTGCATTCATCCTCCAGTTACCTACAACCACTCTTGACAAAGCCATACAACCATCATTGTCACATACCACCCTCGACTTTACAACCCTACCCATTGTCCCTCATAACATAATAAACTCATCTGATATCTTCATATCCAACAATAACCGACACTCCAAAACCTATTTTTATAAACAATCAATTTAGAATTAAATTAGTTTTTACTTTATTTTAGAAAATTAAATAAGTGCAATTTTTCAATTTATAAAAATCATTTGAAAAAAAATACAAATCAAACCAAGATACCAGATTGCAAATCTTGAATACCCTTGCTACTGACAAAATTAAGATGAAACCACCAGGTCTACAAAGAAAAAAATAAAGGTGATAAAATATCAAACACATGGAGGGCATATCTAAAGACTTGCATTATATTATGTACAGTAACACAAAAAAAACTGATGAGTTCGAATTGCTCGAAACATACAAGATTGCTTGATGGCAAGAAACAATGTCTGATGCGAAAAACAATACATATCAATGGAAGTCTTACTTTTGAACCACCTTCATTAAAATTTTCACCAAAGTGTTCTTCAACAACAACTTTCAGCTTCCATCGAAGCATGTTGAAGTGCCAAAAATAACATGAGATACATAAAGTATTTAATTTTTTCAAAACTCTTTCACAATAGACAATTTAACACAGCAATAGTTTACAGACTATTGACCCTGAGCAACTTATACCGTTCCTTTTTTCTCCACATGGATCGCCACCGTTAGAACTACATTTATTTAATTGTCTAGGAGATTATAAAATTTGATATGTGGCTACCAGAGCAGTGACTACACATGAAGTTTATATGTAGAATCAATCCACTCAGGCATAACATCAAACAGGTCATGTACGATTGTGATCAGCTTAAAATGGCTTCCTCAATCATTAACAATTATTTTTAATTTTCAATATTCATGAATAAAATCACACAAAAAGTAGTTATTTATTGGGATTTATATTACCAATGAAAAAACACATCAACAATAGATTAGTACACCAAGCTTCTATGCATATTGGACATGACCTGAAGTGATGTAACTGAGAGATTAGGAGTGATGTAACTGAGAGATTAGTACACCAAGCTTCCATAAATATGCCTAAAAATTTAAGGATATATAGGTTAACCAAACATAACAAAATCGTGTGTGTGTGTGTATATATATATATATATATATATATATATATATATATATTTAATACATATACATATATCTACACATACACACATATTTCTCAATCTACCTTGAAATTGGAGTTAGGGTTGTGAACTCTGGAGAAAGACCGGAAACAGGAGGTGGGTAGAAATGAGTTGTAAACAAGTTGAATTTATAAGTGTGTTACAAGGTAATAAAATAAAAAAAAATCAATCAGATAAATTCTACATAAAGTCAGAAAAATCATAAAGACCCAAACTGGATATGTTTTCATTATGGAAGAAAAACGGAAAAATAAACCCAGGTTTCACCCTTGCTTCTATAGATCGATAGAGGAAGAAAGATTAGGGAGTGGTATTTTGGTGGAGGCGTACGAGTGTCTGGTCCTGTGTGGTAGAGGTGTGGTTAAGAAATTGATGTATGTTCCACACACAAGAGAAGAATTTATGGGAGCTTTCCATTGAAGATATTACCGATCATGGATAGGAGAGGACTAATGTATGGTTGAAGCGTGGTTTTCACTTGGCTCCAAGACAACGAATGCAGATGATAGTGAACTAAACGGAGAAGAATCAAGAAAATTTAAATCTTGTCGCTTAATTCTTAATCCCCAAAAACCATCATCTGCATCAAACATCAAAACTCCATAAATCACAAAGTTTTCTCCCAAAAACAACCAGATCCAATTTAAAACTTGTGATTTGTAAATAAAATAAGCGATTTCAAAACTCAAATGATGATGTTTAGGTTTAAATACAATAAAATACAGAAAAAGAACCTGGATTATTAGTGTTTTGGATCCAACGAAGAAACGAATTCTAGTGACGAGCATTCCGGCGAGATGCAATTTTTCTAATTTTAACCTCCATTGAAAGCAAATTAACTTCATGTACGGCGTGATTTTATGGGATTTACCTAATTTAAGGCCTAATTTTAGGATATAAGATATGATTTCTGCATATTAAGTCAACCGAAATGCTGAGATGTAGGGATTCGATTTCAATGGATGCAGTGATTCTATGGGCGGGAAAAGCAAATAGAAGATTGATGGTGGAAAGACACCTGGCAGGAGACAGTGTTAATAAGATGACACGTGGCATGTAGGAGAGGTTTTTATTAAGTATGGAGATATGTTCTTCCCATCAATATTTGTTTAAAAATAAGACAGTAAAAATGATTTTATTGGTTAGTACCTTGATGGCTTTATTTAAAATTTAATATATTATGGTATGATGTTTGAGAATTTAATTATGAGGAAAGAAAAACAAAACCAACATTTCAAATTACACCATGGCTTTGGACGTTTATAAATTCCATTCATATATATATCTTCCTATAATTGAAGAACAATATAATATGGTCTCATGTTTGAGATTTTAATCTCGGGGAAAGAAAACCACAACTAAAATTATGGTCTGATGTTTGAGAATTTGTTTATGCTTTATAAAAACCAGAGTACATATTTTAATAAAAATGTTGCGGAATTTGTTCCCAATAAAACATGATAAATACGTTATCAAAACATTTTCGAAGAAAAGTATTTTTATTCATTTTAAAACATTTTGAATGTCATCGTTAATATAGAAACATAAGCATAAACAGAACTTACATTCATTATCACTAGTGATTTATATCTCAATAATCTCTCAATGTAATGTGATTTCATATTAACACCTGTAATATAAATAAACTGAGTGGGTTAGGTTGGAAAACCTAGTGAATACATAGGGTTTTCAACCCACAATAATATAGTTATTATGTTTAAACATCAAACAATCAACCCAATTGTAATGCCCGTAGATCCGGGCTAGTCAATTTAGACAATAAGGGTCGAAAACGACTTTTCGACAAAACATTATTTAGAATAAATAATCTTAACCAAGTTGTAGAATATGTCTCAAGGGTTTCTTACATATAAAGAATGCCGAAATCCGAGTTATACCGAAGAAGTTATGACCCGTCGAAGTTTTACGGCAAAACCGGCACGGCACCGGGAAGCGTAAATAGTGAATTTAAGATAGAAGACTTTTTGGCATTAGTAATCTAAACCAAAACTGTAGTATACATTAAACTGAGAACATCCATAAAAAGAACGCCCAAATCTGACTTCGTATGAGGAAGTTATGATTTTTCGACGTTTCAGTTTAGCAGTGTACGACCTGAAACTCGAATTTTAGTTCGAACGGTTTTTGGCCTACGCAACCTAAATGAGAGTTGAAGATATCAATAATAGGAACTCAACGGTAAAAAGACAAACAAAAACGGAGTCCGTGTGAAGGAGTTACGAATTCTTCGCGGTCATTTAACAGCCTAAACTCCTCCTGCAATTAAATTTAAGATCGGTCGAAAACTAGCCGACAGAGTCTAAACGAAAGTTGTAGATCTTGTTTTAACTACGCGTGGATATAAAGAACATCGAAAACGGAGCTCGTGTGCGAAAGTTACGGGGTTTAGAAGTCGGCAGGGTGTTGGCCATTGCTTTCTCCCCGAGTCTTGCCACTAGATGGTGACATGTGGCACCAAGTTCAGCCATATTTCACCCTATAAATAGAACCTCTCCCACCCTCATTTTTTCACACCTTTTCCATTCTTTCTTCTCTTTACTCTCTCTCTAGAACCTCTCCCTAGCACCCGAAGGAAGCCCCGAGGCTCCTGAAGCCCCAAGAAAAGAGTCTTTCAACTCAGAAACGTTGCTCCAGCGAAGCCCGATTTTCAAGAAAACCCGTTGTAAGTTAACTACGTCTATCCTATCTTTAGTATAGCTTATGTTTCAATATAGTAATGTTATTAGGAACTTATAATAAGTATTTTGGCTATTATTATGGGTTATATAAGTATTGTTTAACACTTATATAATACTAATAATAGCCAGATTATTAATTAGTCTTGGTGAATATTAGACTAAACTTTAGTGGTAATGATACTAGGTTTTGTCCGAGGAAAATTGTGTTGAGAGTAACGAAGTGTTGTCTGAGTACCAAGTCACCACCGTATCAGGTGAGTGCATAGTTACTTTCATCTTACACATAGATATGAAGTATTTTATATAAATTACGTGTTATGTGTGTGTACTGTCTGAATACTTGTTGTCTATGCTGGATGAAACGATTTCATACATGTTTTAAATGATTTAAAATGTATATTTATTTTATATCTACAAATATGTTGGGATAAAGCATGGGTAGATGAAATAGTTGGTGTGTGTGTTGGGGTGCAAAGTTCTTCATTGATGACTTTGTAAATGTTTGACTTTTGTAAAACCCACTTGCATGTGGTGCTTTAGCCTTTAGACCCATTTGGTAGTTAGAGTGAGAGAGAGACATGTAAACACCTCTATATAAGGTGGGTTTGTCCACTTGTAGAGGTGTGCTTGAGAGATGTAGAAGTGAGTGTGTAAGTTTGTGTTAATTATGTAGTCTAGATCTAGATCTTTTTTGTAACACCATATACATTCAATATATCTCTTAAACACTCAAATCACCATGTTCAATTGTGCAAGCTTTAATTCCGCATGCCAAGCCATGTTCTTTGTCACTACAATTGGTATCAGAGCGGGTCTTCAAGATCAAGGTGATATTTGAAGAACGATTCTCGGTTTGGCAATTTTTGTTGCAATTTGATCAATTTTGGTGAGTCTCTCTCTATGATCTCTCGTAGTATTTGATCGTGCATTGCGTTCTTGATTCATGATCGTTTGACTCGTTGGATCAAATTTTCTTTGAAAAACCCATTTGTTGTGATCCAATATTTTTTTGTTGATCAAGGTTCAATCCAATCTAATATCCGTTCGTTCGATTTTATTTTTAAATTTCAATCATTCTTCTAAATCAAAATTTGATCCAAAATCAAATTAGAATCTTGTGTGTTACTGTTCATATCAGTTTTGTGCCCAAATCAAGTTTTCTAATATGGCTTCGTTAATTGGTACTTAGTAATAGATCAAATTCGAAGGCCCAATTGATTCATGAATATTTTGAGCCCAATACTCCTAATCTGTTAGTGTTCATTTGTTTGAGCCCAATTATTCATTTAAGTAATCCAATATGTGTGAGTGTATCTGAAAGAAATACTAGTCGCTTAAAAAAATATTGTTCGTCAGTCTAACTATACATACACATATATCACTTGTACATTCAACTTATCTGTTGTATGATGGCTCTCGATTCTTCAACCTCGTTATCTTAATTCTTGTGAATTGGTTCATTAACTGAAAATCGTAATAGATTTATTGATGTTGAGTCCTGATCGATTTTCATCATATTATTTGGTTTGTTATTGCGATTCGATTTATGTATCGAATATGTTATCTGTTGAATAGAATCGATTTTCTTTTCATCGAATCAATTTGTTGATTTTGTGTGTTCTTGAATATTATTGTTTTTGGAAATTGATTATTTGAAGATGTTATGAAATTTACTTGATACATCGATGAAGAACATTCAAGAACAGATGAAGAACACTTGTAATTTTGGTTGAAAATTGGGTCATTTATTTGATTTCGTTGGCTGACTATATTTGGAGTGTTGATAGTCGAAACCGGAGTTGATTATGCCGGAGTTGATTATGCGATGATCGATTAAGTTGTAAAAAGTCAATGAAGGAATGGAATCGAATAGTCAATGATTTTAAAATCCAAGCGTTTGGAGTCGAGTTTCTATTTTGATCAGATGATTGATGACGAACAGGGTCTCACGCACGAAGGATTTCTTGGGTTGATAACGAATTTGTGAATGATGACGAAGGCTTGATTGAAGAAATCGGTTTGGTGTTTTGGATTTGAACGAAGGTGTTACTGGGTTAATCCGTGGTCAATAATTGCTTTCGAATGGCAGTACTTGATTTTGTTTTGAACGAAGGCTATTAATGTGTTTGATAATTTTGATTTTGGGAAGAAATCTTTGATATTCGATGGGTTCGTATGATTCAGTAACGGAAATAGTTAGTCGCGATTTGGAAGAATCGATGGAAGCCTTGAGCCAATCGACGAACATATGGAAAAAATTTGGGTTATTGAATCGAAGGGTCTTAGTGTGTTAATTTCGAATGGAAAGAATGAATTTTGGGGTCTAAATCGAGTTTGCTGTTGGGGTCGATTTTGGTTGCTTAAAAACGAAGCCCTGCTGGTCGATAAAAACGAAGCCTTGGTTAGTTGATCGATTCGAAGGGTACATGCTTGGGAAGATCAGTAAGAAACGAAGGATCTATTGTAAAAATCGAAGGGTAATAGATGATTAAAAAAATAAAAAACGAAGACTGGGTTTCTGTAGTTTGGGATTTTGATTTGGAGGTTGATTGTGAATGAATACGAAGGGGTGTTTGTGATTTAGATTCGAAGGGGTTTAATGTTGAATATTCGAAGGGTATATTCTGAATTTTCGAAGGGGGTATTTTGGAAATATATACGAAGACTTTTCCTGTTCATTACTGTTCATTAATGAGTCTTCGTATGCTTCGTGGTTCGAATGAATTGAGCAAATGAGAATGTTTCGAAAACGGCCCCTGAACCTTCGAATTTTTGTCAGTTCGAAAATTAAAGCAAGTTTCAAATTTTTGACACTTTTCACCCAACTTCGAAAATTATTTGAGGCTTCGCATTTTTGGAACAACTCTTCGTATGTTTGAGCAAAAAGGGCAGAATTTATGAAGATGGTCCCTGAAACTTTGAATTTTTGGCAGTTTGCACCCAAATTCGAAAAAGGACTATTTTTTTGCTGAAAATTGAAGAAAGTGCATTTCAGGCCCCTGCAGTTTGTGCAAATTGACGCTTTTTACCCAGATTTGAAAAAGGGGGAGAGTTTTGCATATTTTGTTGTTTTGGGCGCACCGGGTCATTGTAGAATTTTGAAATTGACAATTTCTACCCATTTTTGAGAAATTTTGTCAAAGGCGATCTGTGAACGACAATAAAAATTGAATCTTTTTGGGGTTTTCCGGATTGAAGCACAAAGTTTATGCCACATGTTAAGGGGGAGTTTTGACACGAAAAATTCCAAATAGAGCACGTTCTTTTTCCTTTGGAGTTTTATAATCAAATTTCGATTATAAAAAGGGGGAGAAGTTTTATATGGAAATTCGAACTTGAATTTTTCATATTACACGGATTTGAAGACCGAAGTGATCTTGAAGTTTTGAAGCCTACGAGATGATACAATTGGAAGTTCGGAAGTGATGTATTTGAAATGGGTTTGGTTTATTGAAGATTTTTGGGGTGTGTTTTTATGCGTAACTTTTGGGTGATTATTTGGAGTTTGGAATACTCTTAATCATTCGTTGCTGCTCGGATTGTATGGTCTCACATCCTAGAGCCCAAATTGAAGAGTCATGGAAGAATTGAAGATTGAAGTTCGTTTCGACATGTGTCATCTTTGAGGCTCGAACCGCGTAGTGCTTGATTTTGAAAGATTTGAAGTGGGTCATTCATTCCTAACTTTGAGGGGGAGAATGTTGGGGTGCAAAGTTCTTCATTGATGACTTTGTAAATGTTTGACTTTTGTAAAACCCACTTGCATGTGGTGCTTTAGCCTTTAGACCCATTTGGTAGTTAGAGTGAGAGAGAGACATGTAAACACCTCTATATAAGGTGGGTTTGTCCACTTGTAGAGGTGTGCTTGAGAGATGTAGAAGTGAGTGTGTAAGTGTGTGTTAATTATGTAGTCTAGATCTAGATCTTTTTTGTAACACCATATACATTCAATATATCTCTTAAACACCCAAATCACCATGTTTGATTGTGCAAGCTTTAATTCCGCATGCCAAACCATGTTCTTTGTCACTATAGTGTGATGAAATAAAATGATGAGAGATAGGTGATGATAGAAAGGTGATGATAATTAGGTAAATAGATGATGATGAATAGGTGATGTAGGATGAAAGGAGATACCATAACCTTAACCGGCAATGTGGCGATGTAATCATCTACCAGAGTATAGATGGCGACCACAGACTATTCTACAACCCCGTGGAAACACCAGGAGGCTCATAACCTGTAGGTGATGAATTACGAGTTCAGGCGATGTTGTAACTACGTATTCATGTGATGATACTCTAACACTTACTACGAATTACGAGTTCAGACGATTTTGTAACTACGTATTCATGCAATGATCCCTAACCCTTACTAGGCACATATGGAGGGAGTAATCCCCGAATCATTGATGTCTATGGGATGTAGGAGATGATCATTAGGAAAAGTCCTTAGAAACGAACATATAAGGAAATGCGATGTAAAGAGATGAGTGGTAAATACGATATAGGAGATGACCCTTAAGATAGTTCTTTAGGGAATATTAAATGAAGAAAATGGGGACGGGTAATCGGGTTATTTGTTTGACATGTATTATGTGAAGAAACAAATTAACTATATTATTGTGGGTTGAAAACCATATGTACTCACCAGGTTTCCCAACATGACCCACTCAGTTTAATTGTATCACATGTGTCGATATAAAGCTACACTACACTGAGAGAGTAAGGAGATGTAAATCGCTAGTGATAATGATAATGAATGTAAGTTCTGTATTGACGATGACATCTCAAATGTTTTAAAATGAATAAAAATACTTTTCTTTGGAAATAATTTGATAACGTATTTATCATGTTTTACTGGGAACAACTTCTGCAACATTTTTATTAAAGGAGGTACTCTGATTTTTATAAAGCATAAACAAAATCGGTCTTTCTGGCCGTAAAAATGGGGATGTCACACCAATTACCCATCCCTATTATCTTCTTTACTCTCAAGGATCTACCCTAAGAACCAGCTATTCCTCGTTCATTCATTCCTAAGGATCATCCTAAGAAATCGACATGAAGTCCATCGTTGCCACGGTTTACACAACAGGCACTAAGTCTGCATAGTCGCCAGGGTTTAGGCACCAAGTCTGCATGGTCGCCAGGGTTTAGACATCAAGTTCGCATGATCTCCAAGGTTTAGGCACTAAGTCTGCATAGTCACCAGGGTTTAGGCATCAAGTCTGCATGATCGCCAAGGTTTAGAGGACACCGAGTAAACACATCGTTCACAACACCTACAGGTTGCGATCCCGCTAGTGTTCCACTAGACTATCTATAATAGTATGTGGTTGTCATCTATACCTTGCTAGATGACGGGGCTAGCATTTGGGAACAAGGCTTCTCACATCGTCCACCTCTCACCCTTACCTCATGGTCTCTATCACCTCTCAACTCATCATCGAACTCATATTTCATCTACTCATGTTTTACCCAACATATTATGTAGATATAAATACATATACAGTTTAAATCATATAAAACCTGTATAAAATTGTTCATCCAGCATAGATAGCAAATATACAGATAATATGCACTCATAACACGTAGTTTATGTAAAATATTTCATATCTATGTGTAAGATGAAAGTAACTATGCACTCACTTGAGAAGGTGGTGACTCGACACTCGAACAACACTTCGTTACTCTCAAAACAATTTCCCTCGACAAAACCTAGTATCATTACCACTAGGGTTTAGTTTAATATTCACCGAGACTAATTAATAGGCTAGCTATTATTAGGATTGTATAAGCGTTAAACAACACTCTTATATAACTCATAATAATAGCCCAAATAATTATTTTAAGGTCCTAATAATGTTACTATAATTAATTAGAAGCTATATTAAAAATAGCGTAGGTGTAGCTCACTTACAACGGGTTTTATAAAAAACCGGGCTTTGCTTGGAGTAGCGTTTCCTAACCGAAATACCCTTTTTTCTCAAGACTCCAGCAGCCTCGGGGCTTCCTTCGGGTGCTAGGGGGATTCCCTAGGGTTTAGAGGGGTTGGAATGGGTTAGAGAGAGAAAGAAGTTAGAGAGAGAAGTGGAAATTTGCAAGAAATCTAGCTGCCTTCGCACCCTTTATATAGGGTCTGGTCCTCGGACTACACTGCGCATTCGGAAGGGCTACGATGGGCGTAGCTTCGGATAAGGTGCGAGGTGGCGGTCTCCGGGTGGTGCGACGTGGAGCTTGTTAGGCCAAGGAGTGCGAGGCATACGTTGGGCGTAATGCGAGGCGACGTGTTGCAAATCCGATGCGAGCTCATCGAACGGCTATAGTTTGGCCACGTCATCATTCCATACATCAGCTTCGCAAATTGCACACTTAACTTCTAAAAATCATAACTTTCGCATACGAGCTCTATTTTTAATGTTCTTTATATCCACGCGTAGGAGGGAACGTACTCTACAATTTTTTTTAGACTTCGTCGGCTAATTTTGATTCTATTTTAAAAGTTATATTTTTAACGGGTCGGGACACGATTGGTCCGTTAAAAATTCATAACTTCTTTATCCGACGTCCGTTTTCGTCTGTCTTTTTATCGTTACGCTACTATTAACGAGATCTTCGATTCTCATTTAGGTTTGTGTCGGCTAAAAAATCAATCGATCCAATATTCGAATTTCGGGTTGTACACTGCTAAGCCGAAACTTCGAAAAATCATAACTTCCTTATACGCAGTCAGATTTAGGCGTTCTTTTTATGGATGCTCTCGGTTTAACATATTCTACGACTTTCGTTTAGATCACTAAGTCTAAAAATCGCTCTATCGCAAATTCACTATTTACGTCTTCCGGTGCCGTGCTGGTTCCGTCGTGAAACTTCGACGGGTCATAACTTCTTCATTATAACTCGGATTTCGGCGTTCTTTATATGTATGGAACCCTTGAGACATATTATACAACTTGGTTAAGATTAATCCTTCTAAATGGTCTTCCATCAAAAACTCATTTTTGATGTTTATCGTCTCTAAATTGACTAGCCCGGATCTACGGGCGTTACAATTATCTCCCCTTTAGGATGATTACGTCCCAGAATCATCAACGAAACAAGGCAGTATAATGAATCCATACATTATCTCTTCATCCTAGGCAATAACCGTAACTTCCTTGTTCATTCGAATGAGTATCTAACTCTTGGGCTCCTTAACTGCAGGTGGTGCTCGATCTTGCACTTGCTCCCTATCTCACGTTAGACTCCAAATTATGACCTTCAAGTTACAATCTCGATCCTTACTGGATACAAACTTAAGAGAAGTTCTTTTATTACTACAATGGAGCGATGTGTCATATTCTAATGACCTATCATCTTATGTCGCAATGCTTAGACTCAGGTCTCTTAGAGTCATGCAGAACAAACTATACTTTCCTTCATGTTCTAATCTCATCTTAAAAGGTAGCATCTCTAGCTACAAGCAACTGCCGCGATACCTCTACCGATCGCTTTGATTAATTCTTCCGGCTTAAGTCAGGTGCTACATCGAACTTGGTTCTCGGAACCACGTAACATACCCACCGTAGTCGGACTCAATTTGATATGACTACTAGGGTCGGAATAACAAGCATCTTCTTAGTCATTACCGAAACAATGGTAATGACATATTTGAATAAAACAGTATCAATTACTAGCTTCTTGGTAACCTTATGACTTTCCCTGATCCAAGAGTAAGTCCTATGCTTTCGGTAATATAGGTCTTTACTACCATTCACACCTACTCATACTCGTCCCAAGTATTGTCTCGCAGTTTTCCAAGTCACCATACAAGAAAATCACATAACTGTTTAACACACCAGATAACAAAATGAAGGTTTTATTATTTCTTGAAACTATTACATAGGTGTTCAAGTTCACCCTATACTATGTCTCTAATAGGCTACATCATATGATTCTATTCTCTTGGCTACTTCGTAACTCATCCTCGATTCCTCGCGTTGTCTTCTACTTCGCCGAGGATCATGTGGAATGCCCTTGGCCTTGGTGGTGTATCTGACCTTGCTGCCTCGTTTTTCTTCAGGAAGTCTTTGGAAACATGCGCTTCTTGTTACATCTGTAACACACCCTCTTGTTGGATGCGCACTTGCTAGCATAATGCCTTGTCTTTCCACATTTGTAGCAAGTCACGTTTTCTCTACATTTCCCGAAGTGTTTCTTTTTACACTTCTCGCACCACTTAGCTTCACCTCCTCCTCATGCTTCAGTCTTTGAGAATTTCCTTTCTTTGTTGGACTTTGCAGATCCCTCATGCTTCCTTTTCTCACCAACTTCAGCCCTCTCCAGACTGGGTTTCTATGTTCTTAGCTGCTCTAACGGCTGTTTTCAAAGTAGTTGCCATTTTGACCGTTGGTCCAAAGTCTGTCGGCAGTCCGTTAGCAAACCTATCAATCTTGGAGAGTTCAGTAGGAACCAAGTATGGAAATAGCTTCATCCTCTCGGTGAATGCGGTGGCAAACTCATCAACACTCATCTTCCCTTTCTTCAAGTTCTGAAACTCATTGTTTAGGTCTATCAGATCTATCTCGGAGCAGTACTGCATTTTCAATTGTTCTAAGAACTCTTCCCATGACATCCTTAGGGCTTCTCCTCGTGGCATCGTATTTGCCAATAGCTTCCACCAGCGCAAGACTCCAGTTTTCAGTTGTCTTACTGCAAAGACAGTCTTCTGTTTCTCGCTACAGTTGCAGCTCTCAAACATCATCTCCATCTCAAAGATCCAATCCATAATATCAACCGGCTTCGGGCTTCCAGTAAGATTTAGTGGCTTAGCACCCAAGAAATTCTTATACATCCACCCATCCTAGTCATTTACCCTCTCCGGGTCATTCCTCCTTGCCCCTTGGGTTTCAACTTGGCTTACAATGTGGCTATAGTTCCCTTCCTCAGATTGCTCGGGAATCAGCTCGGGCTCTACGATTGGTATGGTAGCTTCGTCCCTATTTTCGTGCAACATCTGCCTCATTTTCTCTCTTTGTTATGCTAACATAGCCCGAATCATGGCTTGTACTCCAGCCATGGTGATTGGCTCAGGTGCAACTTCTACTACAACAGGGATTTGCAGAATCATTGGGGGTTGATTTCTGTTCCCATTCGCATTCCCAGCTCCACTGCGAGTTCTTGTCATTTTGATCTATACACCGAATAAGGTGAATTAAGATCTTTATCTAGGATAGACGTTCAAATCATCCTTATCTCTCCGAAACGTTTATATGCTAGTTCTAATATCGTAGTCGTACATTTAGAATCCTAAAAACAAAAGGTTTCCAGATCCGGTCGGCAACAAACCATAGATCCGAACAAACAATTTCGTATATGGCAAACATATAACATTTAGCACATAAAAGCATTTTAGGCATCTTTCCTAAAATATACTAGTGCTTGTGTCTAAAATATGGTAGACACTCATCTCACAATCATCGCTTAGAATTCTAAGTTTAAGTCTAGAAATCCTACAAATTCCTAGTTCGCTTAAACTAATGTTCTGATACCAACTGTGACATCCCCATTTTCACAGCCAGAAAAGACCGATTTTGTTTATGCTTTATAAAAATCAGAGTACCTCTTTTAATAAAAATGTTGCGGAATTTGTTCCCAGTAAAACATGATAAATACGTTATCAAAACATTTTCGAAGAAATGTATTTTTATTCATTTTAAAACATTTGGGATGTCATCGTCAATACAGAAACATAAGCATAAACAGAACTTACATTCATTATCACTAGTGATTTATATCTCCATAATCTCTCAGTGTAATGTGACTTCATATAAACACCTGTGATATAAATAAACTGAGTGGGTCAGGTTGGGAAACCTGGTGAGTACATAGGGTTTTCAACCCACAATAATATAATTATTATGATTAAAAATCAAACAATCAACCTAATTACCCATCACCATTATCTTCTTTACTCTTAAGGATCTACCCTAAGAATCAGCTATTCCTCGTTCATTCATTCCTAAGGATCATCCTAAGGAATCGACACGAAGTCCATCGTTGCCACGGTTTACACAACAGATACTAAGTCTGCTTAGTCGCCAGGGTTTAGGCACCAAGTTTGCATGGTCGCCAGGGTTTAGGCATCAAGTCTGCATGATCGCCAAGGTTTAAGCACTAAGTCTGCATAGTCACCAGGGTTTAGGCATCAAGTCTGCATGATCGCCAAGGTTTAGAGTACACCGAGTGAACACATCGTTCACAACACCTACAGGTTGCAATCCTGCTAGTGTTCCACTAGACTATCTAGAATAGTCTGTGGTTGTCATCCATACCCTGCTAGATGACGGGGCCAGCATTTGGGAACAAGGCTTCTCATATCGTCCACCTCTCACCCTTACCTCATGGTCTCTATCACCTCTCAACTCATCATCGAACTCATATTTCATCTACCCATGTTTTACCCAATATATTATGTAGATATAAATACATATACAGTTTAAATCATATAAAACCTGTATAAAATCGTTCATCCAACATAGATAGCAGATATACATATAATATGCACTCATAACACGTAGTTTATATAAAATATTTCATATCTATGTGTAAGATGAAAGTAACTATGCACTCACTTGAGAAGGTGGTGACTCGACACTCGAACAACACTTCGTTACTCTCAAAACAATTTCCCTCGACAAACCCTGGTATCATTACCACTAGGGTTTAGTTTAATATTCACCGAGACTAATTAATAGGCTAGCTATTATTAGTATTGTATAAGTGTTAAACAACACTCTTATATAACTCATAATAATAGCCCAAATAATTATTTTAAGGTCCTAATAATGTTACTATAATTAATTAGAAGCTATATTAAAAATAGTGTAGGAGCAACGTTTCCGAACCGAAAGACCTTTTTTTTCTCGGGACCCCGGGAGCCTCGGGGCTTCCTTCGGGTGCTAGGGGGATTCCCTAGGGTTTAGGGGGTTGGAATGGGTTAGAGAGAGAAGTGGAAATGTGCAAGAAATCCAGCTGACTTCGCACCCTTTATATAGGGTCTGAAACTCGGACTACGTTGCGCGTTCGGAAGGGCTACACTGGGTGTAGCTTCGGATAAGGTGCGAGGTGGTGGTCTCCGGGTGGTGCGACGTGGAGCTTGCTGGGCGCACCGAGCTTGGATGTGGGGCGTAATGCGAGGCGATGTGTCGCAGATCCGAGGGGAGCTCATCAAACGGCTGTAGTTTGGCCATGTCATCATTCCATGCACCAGCTTCGTAAATTGCACACTTAACTTCTAAAAATCATAACTTTCGCATACGAGCTCCGTTTTTGACATTCTTTATATCCACGTGTAGGCGGGAATGTACTCTACAACTTTCGTTTAGACTTCATCGGCTAATTTTGAATCTATTATAAAAGCTATATTTTTAACGGGCCGGGACACGATTAGTCTGTTAAAAATTCATAACTTCTTTATCCGACGTCCGTTTTCGTCTGTCTTTTTATCGTTACACTACTATTAACGAGATCTTCGATTTTCATTTAGGATTTGTAGGCTAAAAAACCGCTCGATCCAATATTCGAATTTCGGGTTGTACACTGCTAAGCCGAACTTCGAAAAATCATAACTTCCTCATACGGAGTCAGATTTGGGCGTTCTTTTTGTAGACGTTCTCGGTTTAACATATTCTACGACTTTCGTTTAGATCACTAAGTCTAAAAATCAATCTATCATAAATTCACTATTTACGTCTCTTGGTGCCGTGTTGGTTCCGTCGCGAAACTTCGACGGGTCATAACTTCTTCATTATAACTTGGATTTCGGCATTCTTTATATGTACGAAACCCTTGAGACATATTATACAACTTAGTTAAGATTAATCCTTCTAAATGATCTTCCATCAAAAACTCATTTTTGATGTTTATTGT
Source organism: Lactuca serriola (assembly GCF_051521515.1). Lineage (NCBI taxonomy): Eukaryota > Viridiplantae > Streptophyta > Magnoliopsida > Asterales > Asteraceae > Lactuca > Lactuca serriola. The sequence continues at coordinate 301,017,418 of NC_136412.1, forward strand.
CTCTAAATTGACTAGACCGGATCTGCGGGCGTTACATGATCTTTTGTGCACTTTTGAAGAAGCTTTGAAGTTAGAGGTGTAAAGCTTGGAGGGAAGACTTAGATCCAAAATCTCCCTACTCGTTGCAGTCTGTTGGAGGTATCAAGTTTATACCTTGCTTTGTTATCATTTAGATCTCTTTATTTTAAGGTTTTATCTAGATTTTGGGTTCATGGGTGGATTGTCCAAGAAGTTGAGTGTTCCAAGGGCTGTTATGTGAGATCTAACCATTTTATGGCCCCTTTTGACTTAAAGTTGCAAGCTTTAATAAGTTTTAGGTCCCATTCATGCAATAAGTTCTTTTTCAGCCCATCTTGAGCACTAGGATTTCTTTTTAGCATGCATGGACATAAAGTTGGAAACTTTACGTGATTTTCCAGCCTTTGGATGCTAGATGTGTATTTTGGGAGTATGTTTTGAGAGTTTAAGGGCTTAATGGGTCAAGCATCACTCTAATCAGTCTAAGGTTTGGGTTTGACTCGTTTTGGATGGTTCCTAAGGGTAAAGTTGGAAACTTTACCTTTCTAGACATCATTTCGGAGGAGATATGAGATTTGGAGTTCCTAGATTCGAGGCAAACAGCTTAATGCATTAAGTTGTTGGATTTCTGGCTAACTCGTCGAGTTCATTAGTGAACTCGGTGAGTTGATGAGAGTTTTCCCGATCTGTGCAGTTAATGGAGAAACTCGACGAGTTGAAGGACAACTCATCGAGAACTTTGACCTTTGACTTTAGTCTTTGACCAAGTTTGACTTATAAGGGGTTTTAGGGCATTTTGAGTTGTATTTAAGGAATTGTTTCTGTTTAGGGGTGGAGTAGAGCTGATATTTGGAGCCGGGACCTAGTCAACTATCGTTCAGTATTCAAGGTGAGTCTTCTCACTACACTCATGGGTCGAAGGCACCAAGGCCGACCCATTAATTGTTATGTGATGATTTGTATTGGATATGGAATTATTTGTTATTTGATCTATATGTGGACTTATGTGTAGACCATGGGAGGAACCCATGACATTTGGCAAGACCATGAGAGGAGCCCATCGCCCGGAGATATAAGACCATGGGGGTAGCCCATGACATTCCATTGAAGACCATGGAGGGAGTCCATGACAAACTTATATGTATGTATGCATGGTGTTATGTGATTTTATGTTTGCGTGTTTGGGAAACTCACTAAGCGTGTGCTTACAGTTTTATTGGATGTTTCAGGTACTTTTAGTTCTAAGGGCAATGACTCGGCTTGATGGTGCATCATACATTCTCCAGCGTTTTCATATTTAGTTTTGATACTATGATCTTTTAAACACTATGGTCATGTAATCAGATTTCTGGAAACAATTGTGGTTGGTATTTATGATTATTAAAGTTCAAATTTTCTTGGGGCTGATACAAAGCTAAGGATAAGATGATAAAATCACTTTTGGCTGAATTTTTTTGAAATAGCCATGTGGGGAAAAAAGTACAAAGGGATTGGATTACTTTCTTTCCAAATGACTCAATTTTAAGAGGTAAGATTATCAATAACATTTTTTCTCTTCTCTCTATTTTCATCCATTAAAAAACTATGGGACACTTTTTTTTTTTCCTCCTTTCACTTCTCTCGTTAAAAAGGAATTGGAAACATAGCTATTAAGAAAAAAAAAACCATGTAACTCATTGCGACTAACTGATAAACCAACTATTTTGGCTTTTTTTTTTTTTTTTTTTTTTTTTTTTTTTTTTTAATTTCTAAAATGTAGTTGCTTTTATAAAAAGAAAGTTTCAATTTTAATGGCTTTATAAAAAAGAAAAAAAAATTAACACGTTCAAAATCATAACTATAATAACTTTCTTACCATCTAGAGTCCTTATGAGTTCTATTTTGATAAGGAGATTAAATTTATTTCAATAAATTGAGGGTCTGCTGTCACAACTTTCTACCTTATCTATTATTGAAGACTGTTCTTTGTTTTGCTGTGAACCTAGGTCGAACGTTTTAAAGAAACTTTCAATTTTAATGGCTTTTAGTCAATAGTCATTACAATCATTTATAAAATATCAAATATTTTTGTAAGCTTTTATATCATTCACGCCTCCATCCAAATCATATAATACGCTATCTTTATCTTATCCTTGTATACTTGGTCTTTCATGTAGTTGATTTGTATTTGGCTTTCGTCTTTTGCTTACGTGTGTATAATGTATGTTTCTTGGATTCAAGTCCAGATGCACAAATAGATCGTTTCTTGAAATTTATTTTTGACAAAAGGATTGAACTTACTATGTTCAATTGTTGCGGGACTGTTCCTGTAATTTACTCCTCCATCTAGACTTCGAGACTGTTCTCTCAAGTCATCTGGTTGTAACGCGATTGACTTTATCCAGCGTTTATCCCCTCAACATCACCGATACGATTTCCTTATATTTGTTTATATATACAACTTTACAAGGGGCTCATCGACGAAGCTTGTTCTTGTTTAATTCTGGACTCAGGTATCTTTTCATCGGCACTTTCGCTAATCGATATTCCATTCCCTAATAGATTATAATAATTGAAGATCGTTATCGCTGAAAAATGATAAAATAATGCGAACTTCGAGAAGCCCGTGGCCAATTTTGTATGATATCTGTTGTCCCAATATCTGCAATTGTTAATAATTTAATTTTTTTAATGTCGCATATTGTTTATTATATGCAGGCCAGCACATAGACTGAAAAATCTCGATTACGTTTTGCTTTTTGAGTTTATAGCTCAATAACTTCAAAGTATCTGATTATCTTTGATTTCCTTTCATTTATCAGAAACTATGGCGGAAGGGAAGACTGCGATTGCTAAGGATATTACCGAAGTAAGTTTGTGGATCGTATGTCAGCTATTTTTCCCAAGGTATTAATTAACGAACGGATCTTTGTTTATACCTGCAGTTGATCGGAAACACACCTTTGGTTTATCTCAACAATGTTGTGGAAGGTTGTGTTGGACGTATTGCAGCCAAATTGGAAATGATGGAACCCTGCTCTAGTGTTAAAGACAGGTACTTATTTCATTAGCGTAGAAAACTTCCATTTTCAAACCTACAGGTTTCTAGTAGTTGATTACTTTTGTCGATTGGTTATACATAGTATGACTTATGAGGTTCAAATTAATGAACAACCTATTGAATCTGAGGGGTGATATGATATGTTTTAGAATTGTATTATGATTACTTGTGTATGGATCTGATTTTGTTCTGGTTGTGTTTACTTGTGGAGTGCAGGATTGGTTACAGCATGATCTCAGATGCTGAGGCAAAGGGGCTCATAACTCCTGGACAGGTTTGCTAACATACTTGATATATTCTTGAAGAGGATTGTGTTTTTTCAAATTTTATGATATATCTGACATGTAGTTTTTGTATTGCTTGTAAAGAGTGTTCTTATTGAACCAACAAGTGGTAACACTGGCATTGGGCTAGCTTTCATGGCTGCAGCAAAGGGTTACAAGCTGATCATCACCATGCCTGCATCCATGAGTATGGAAAGACGAATTATCCTCCGTGCTTTTGGTGCTGAGTTGGTTCTTACAGATCCTGCTAAAGGAATGAAAGGTGCTATGCAGAAGGCTGAGGAGATATTGGCCAAAACACCAAATGCTTACATTCTTCAACAGTTTGAGAACCCTGCAAATCCAAAGGTAGATTTCTTTAACTAGTTTTGTTTTCTCTATCTATTTCAAAACTCTAATTGCTTATTGTATGTTGTAGATCCATTATGAAACAACTGGACCCGAAATTTGGAAAGGTTCAGATGGTAAAATTGATGCTTTTGTTTCTGGTATTGGCACTGGGGGTACCATAACAGGTGCAGGGAAATATCTTAAAGAGCAAAACCCTAACATAAAGGTTTGTTTTTTTACTTCTTTAGAACTAATTTGATTACTTCAACATTAACACTTCTATAATTGATTAATTCCATTTTTACCATCAGCTTTATGGAGTTGAGCCCACCGAAAGTCCTATTTTGTCTGGAGGAAAGCCTGGTAAGCTACTTTGATGCTTTATTTCTTTTGTTCTAAAATTGAAACATCTACAGAAAGTCAAGAAAAAGTGGCTTTTTACAAATTTACATTCATTTAGTTTTTTCCTTTGATTACTGATCTCCTTTTATCATGGGTAAGGTCCACATAAGATCCAAGGGATTGGTGCTGGTTTTATTCCTGGTGTTTTAGAAGTTGATCTTATTGATGAAGTTGTTCAAGTAAGACCCATCTCCCTTCTCTTTCACAATCTCTTTTGTAAAGGTTGCTTCATGTAGTTGTATTGAATTAAAGTGATGTTTACATGGATCTTTATTTAGGTCTCAAGTGATGAAGCCATTGAAACTGCAAAGCTTCTTGCTCTTAAAGAAGGACTACTTGTAAGTTAGAGTTACTCATCCTATGCATCTCCAAAAAACAAAGTAGTTTTAAAAAGGAAGTTTTACAAGAGATAAATAGTACAAATCTTATCTATAAATAACAGAATAGATGATTATTTTAAAGGGTATTTTTGTAATTTTTCGTCAGTGGCATCAGCAAGCTGCCCATTCTTGCTGGTAGTTGAGATTTCACATGTGTTGCAGGTGGGAATATCATCTGGTGCTGCAGCTGCAGCTGCAATCAAGATTGCCAAGAGACCAGAAAGTGCTGGAAAGCTGATTGTTGTAAGTTTCTTCACTTTATTTATTTAAATATTTGTCGAAAATGATGACATGGGAAAATAAACAAGGGCAAATTTGTAAAAAATTGGGACTTAGTGGGGAAAGCCTTCTTTCCTTGACTTACTCTATTAAGTCAATAAGAAACATGCTTATGCTTATATAGCTTACTATTAAGTCTTGTCTCCATTAAGTAAAAAAGAAACAGTCATAACTTTTATCTCATTGACATCGGTCTCAGTCCAACAGTGTCAGTTCCAAACACAGTACAACCTGTTGAGATTTAACATACGGTACAACTAAATACACAGGCCATCTTTCCAAGTTTTGGGGAGCGGTATTTGTCATCAATTCTGTTTGACTCGGTACGACGTGAGGCAGAGACTATGACTTTTGAGCCTTGATTGAATGCTTTGTGTTGACTGTGAAGAAGAAGAAGAAGAATCATGTCAACTTATTTCAAGTTAGTTTGTAATCTATGCATTGTTTTTTCATGAGGAACCATGTTCTCTATTATTGAAGATGCTTTTAGTTTTAACCAACATGAGGATGTTTTTTGTTCATGGTTATCTTGTATTTGCTACAAATATAAATCGTGTATTAGATTAATATCTATGCATGTTTCCAGTTTTATAAACAGCTTAAACTCGCATGTCTATAATTTATAGAACACCGTTTTTGTATTTCAAAATTTCATCTAGAAAGTTATCAACGAACTTGAAGTAAGTTTATGATATATTCCATTTCACACTTCTTAGATATATTAATCCCCCTCTAAAACCGTTTGGATGTCCTTTCATATAGTTTTTTAGGCCATGATGGTGTACCTGATTTGATTGTTATTCAAAAAGTAAGCTTCGGCATCATTATATTTCCACTAATCTTAGAATAAACATACCATTCCACATCATATATATCTTTTTATTTTTTATTTATTTTCATAGAATACTTAAAAAAACAGTATTTTTAAAACAAATTAAAGAATTAAGTAATAAAGCAAATAAAAAGTACATTAACAAAAGTAAAAAAAAAAATGTAAAATTAAAAAGTAGCTTACCTAAAAAAGTAAAAGTTGCGTTGCAAACTAAAATTAAAAATGGTCGCATTTTGCTTGAATTTTCTGTTGGATTTTTAAAACACTTCTAGTTGTTGTGGTGGACGATCCGGATGGAATGATGTTTTCAAAATTTGTGGATCGTTAAGTATTTGTTGGTGTTGTTGTGAACTTTTGAAACAAATTTTTTCTTGAAGAAGAATAAGATCGTCGTTAAGCTTTTGCAAAAGTATTTGCACGACATCTGTATCAACATTTTTTTTTCCGTGATGCCGCCCTTTTGTTTTTTCATGTCCCATTTGGTGAAGGGTGACTTCCGGTGGCTCCTTCTCCATGTCATCATTGCGGGCAATTCCAAAACTCATGTTCGACTCTAAAGTTCTCATTCGTTTCTTGGATGGTGGATTGCAATCGAGTCGGTTTAAGGATCCACTTTAGGTATCATTAAAATTGGCGCAACTTGTTCTTAGCACACATCATTTGCCATTTACACCGTTGTAGGTCAATTATTTACCTATTTTCTGTCTGTATGTAAAAGTTTGCTAGAACATCATTCCAAAATATTGTCTCGGATTGGATGTTGCCCATCTTCTCATCTAGAAATATAGAAATTCAAGTGGGTGTTAACGTCGCTTCCTCATCGTCGGTCTAATTTATACCATATATTTTCGCCTTTTGTTTGTTTTTTCTTCTAGATGGTTATGGTTGAGTTTATTGTATCGTTTCTGTGTCAATATCTTGGGTTGGTTGTTTCTGTGTCAATATCTTGGGTTGGTTGTGCTTGGGAATGTTGAGATTGGGGAGATTATGGTTGGAAATGTTGAAATTGTTAGAATTAGTTTGATGTTTGAAAAAGTTTTGTTTATTGGAAATAATTTTGTTGAAATGGTTGTTCGAAAAGAGGTGATTCTTGAATATGTAAGGATTGTAGCATGTTCATAAACCTTCCGGTTGGTGATACGTAGTGTGGGTTATTGGTGAGGTGTTGTGTTAAGGTCGTATGTGCTGGTGGGTGAATCAAAATTGAGTGTGTTTTGGGTAGACATGACAATTGAGCGGGTTTTGACCTTGATCCACTCCAAACCCATGCAAAGTTAATGAGTTTAGATCATATTTTATGATTTGTTTACCTGTTAACGACCCGTAACAGTTAACCCTCTTTATTAAAATGGTTGGCTATAGATCACTATCGATCTGCTCCGTTTATGACCCGCCCCGTCTAAAATTTTAAAATATAAATTTTTTATTTATAAGTTATACATTTATCACCGAAACAATGTTCTATAGAGAACTTGAGGAGTTCAATCATTCCACTTTCACTTCCCATTTCATAATGGCCGAATTCCAGTCAACTTTCAATACAAATAAATATGTGAAATTAGTATTACAGTTAGAGTTGACAACCAAGAACAAGAAGAAAACGATTCAAACTATCTCGTTTCGTAGAAAGGTTATCTACAATTGACATTCCACAATCAAGTTTGTTTTCTAAAATTCTAATATAATTGATTAATATCATATTCTCTATTCCAATTGTGTTGTTGAAATCGACTTATTGAAATTGTGACATGTTGAAATCGTTTGTTGCTACCTTACTAGTTACTGAAATCTTGTGTTATTGTGCCAAAATCATGACTTAAAATCAGGGGACTTATTAAAATCGTGCCTTATTGAAATCATGTGTTATTGAAATCTACTTCAATTGTATGTCATTTTCTCTTGCATGTCTGTAATAACAAACATTTCTTTTGTTTTGAAAACGTTATTTATTAAGCTATAATTGAAGTTTGTTTTGGAATGAATGTTTTTTGGTTTTAGCGATTCATGTTATATGTGTTGTAATGCATAATTATAGCATAATCTTAATATTGTAAATTAGTCGGGTAAAATGGTTGAAAATTTGTTGATCCGGTGTATAAGGGTACGAGTTTAATTATTCAAAACACTGCGGCTTACGAGTCGGGTTTGGATCAACATTTGAAAATTGCTTAAAGGGTTTGGATCAAGGTCGGTCCGCTCCAAACCCTCTCCATTGTCAGGTCTAGTTTTTTTGGGGTGTGTGGCGTGTTTGGGGTGTTTGATGTTGATCCATTTGTCTATTTTCTACACTTGATTCCACTATTTACAAATATAAAGAAGTTAGATTAAAAACACTCATTAACCCAAAAATAACAACAACCAAGTTTGAACCATTTCATTATTAATGCAACTGTCAAAATTTTATTAATTAGATTTAATTAGAATTATAAGTCATAATAGTATTTGATTTACTTGTATATATGTGTTGCATAATTAAAGAAAGGAAATAATATGTGAAAGGAAGTGAAGTCGGTGTCCCACATCGGAGGAGTGGGTAAAGGTGGATGCATATTGTGAAGAATAAAAAGGAGGGTGGGTGTTGGTAAGAGGTTAACCCGTCCTGTCAGGGTGAGAGGCGACCTATCAATGATCGTATTGAGACGGTAGGTCGTGCCGACGCCTAAGACAACGAACACACATTTAAAAGGCGAGTGAGTCCACTCTACTTTTTGTGGGCTTACCCGTCAATTTTTGGAAGCCCAGTTAATTGGGCTCAACAATATTACTAACAACATTATTTATTTAAAAAAAAACCATTTATATTTTAAAGTAGGTTTTTTTTCCTAATGATACTAAAAAAATGTACATTCTGTGTATTTATATAGTTTACTCACACTAGTTTCACCGGCCAATAACAGAACATCATCATCCGATTAAAACTGATAAGCGAACACAATGGTTAGGAAATTACAGTAAGTGATTGTTTCGATTATGGTTCCGTTTTGATCCCAAAGCAACTCATGCAAATCCTGATTAAAGAAATGGTCTTTGTTGTTGTTAAAGATTGGGGTCGAAGTCGAAGTTTTAGTGTTGTTACAATAGTGTCCTTAAGTTTGAATTTTGTTCAGCTTTTGGTCAATTTGAAATTACTAAAAAAACTTATATTCCATTTTTTTTATCGTTAGAAAATTATATTCCCGATAGTGTGAGTATAGTAATCTGTTATTTTCGTAAATCTTTTTTTGTTTTCAGCAAATATTATGTGTTTATACTTTATAATTATACTAGAGGTGACAATGGGTCGTGAATTGGGTTCGGGTTCAACCCATTTAATAATTAGGTTGACAATTTCAACTCAACCAAACATGTTTATTTAAATGGGTTGATATTTCCAACCCAACCCAACCTTTTAGATAAATAGGTTGTTGCCGGGTTGACTTGTTTATGTAGTTCCGACCCAACCTATTAAATAAATGGTTTAAACTTAGGTTAACCTATTTAAAATCAATTAAATGAATTATATAATTAAATATTATACCACTTAAATAATAAAACATAAATAAAACTTCATAATTATGACAAAAGCACAAACTTAATTCATAAATACAAATAAATTGTTCAAATAACATTAAAAATGTTTAGTTTTACAGTGATCTTGGAGAGCAACCAGTTTATCGGCGCTAAAAAAGGATGGAAATTAGGATTGAATTTTATTAAACATAGATATTAATAATACAACATCATAATTTAAAGATTAATACTTTGATTAATGCATGTTAATGTTCAAATAATATTAAATTATATATATATATATATATATATATATATATATATATATATATATATATATATATATATATATATATATATAAAAGTTAAATAGGTTGACGGGTTGAAAACATGTTGATAATTTTTACCCAACCTAACCTATTTAATTAAATGAGTTAGACGAGTTAACCCATTTAAGTTAAATGGATTGAAAATCTTAACTCAACCCGCTAATTTTGGGTTGGGTTGGTGGGTTGGATCGATTTTGACAGCTCTACTTTATACATTGTTTTTTATCTAAAATTTGCAACGCGACATTCCATTTTAAAAAGCTATATAAACTTAACACAAAATAAAAAAGAAAATAATACTAATTTGGTCCTAAGTATTAATCATTATACCTGTAATGGTGGGCCATATTATTTCTATACATAATGAAAATAAAAATTTACCTATTTATATAACAGATCGTATAGTACGACACCAATTGGAAGAATTTACACCTCTTTTCAAGGAAATGTAAAAAAGTGATAATGGATCTTATCAGAAAAAAACTTTTGTCATGTATAACATCAATAGCCTAGTTCGAATCCTTGATTGGCTTTTTTGTGTTTCAAGTTATATATCTTCTGAAATCCAATCAGTATGGTATTGGTGTTTATTGTAATGAAGTTATGGAGCTGGCAGAGTCAACATGATGTAAAAATGATAAGCTCCTGTTTATTACCTTGGTCTTCCAGTGGACAGTAATATGGATAGGATCCAAAGTTGGAGCCCCATTATTGATAAATTTCGTAAAATTTTGTCATTGGAAAGTTAGGGCGTTGTCGATTGGCGGACGGTCTACTCTTTTTTACTTCGGTGCTTAGCTTCGTTAGCACTTAGTATTTTTCAGTTTTCTTGTTGTATGTTCAAATTAAGAGTGGTTGAAATCTTTGAGGGCTCAATTCATTTAGGGTGGTGTGAGCTCAAGTAGAAAATCCCTTGGGCTAGCTGGAATATTTCTTTGGCTTTTAAACAAAATTGTAGCTTGGGTATTGGTTCGTTGGAAGCTTTAAATCATGTCCTTTTACAGAAGTGGAGATAGTTAGGGGTGAGCATGGTGCGGTTCGGTGCGGTTTTTGGTCAAAACCGAACCAAAAACCGCAACTTCGGTTTTTTGAAATTTAGAAACCACAGCGTTCGGTTTTATGCGGTTCGGTTTTGCGGTTTTTTATTGCGGTTCGGTTTTTTTGCGGTTTTTATTAGTTTTTTTTTTTTTTTTTTTTTTTTTTTTCGTTTTGCCTTTTTACTAAAACTCAAGTAACTCAGCGAGTTACTTTGACTCAAATGAGGAGTGCTAATCTTTTATTGGATATAAACCGATACCACCACCTCATGGTTCGAAATCAAATTACATAACGACTCATCAAACATGTTTCTAATGCTTCAATATAATACGAATTTCATATAAGATTTGTTTCACAAGTACATAGGATAATATCAATTAATATATTCTTAAAAATGATACTATATCACTAGTACTATTTATATTTAAATGTTAAAAAAATGTCATAAACATTATTTGTTATTGTAAATACCACTGAATGTATGCTTAAAAATATATACAGTCATCCTCCGATAGATAAGATAGATATTTATATTTATAGAAATTTTAATTGTCATAAGCTTTTGATTTTTACAAATATCAACACTTTATATATATATATATATATATATATATATATATATATATATATATATATATATATATATGCGGTGCAGTTTGTTTTTTTGCGGTTTTTGCGAGACTAGAAACCGCACCGTACCGAATATTTTTGGTTTTTGCAAAACTAAAAACCGCACCATCGGTTTTCATTTCGGTTTCGGTTTTTCGGTTTCGGTTTATGCGGTTTTTTCGGTTTTTTTGATTTGCGGTTCGGTTTTTGCTCACCCCTAGAGATAGTGGTATGTCAATGAAGATAGCTCATTATAGGTTAAATTCATTGATGCTATTTATGGTCCTCATATTGGTGATCGATTTGGAGGATCGTGTAGAAATGGTCAAGGAATTTGGGCTCAGATCATTGCTTCCATAAACATGATGCATGACAAACATTTGATTCTTCATTGGATTGTTTTTAAGGTGGTAGGTAGAGGAGATCACACTCGGTTCTGGTCTTGACACATGGGTAGCTAATATCGCTTTTAAAGATAGATTTGATTGCCTATTTCTTCTTGATCTTAATCCTCACTGCATCGCTATAGAAACATGGAAAAATGGGATTGGCTTAGAAACTTTATGGGAGGTGCTTTGGAATCACAACTTTCAAGTTTAGTTGATGTGTTACAAAACATTACTTTGACGGAAGAGCCATATAAGTGGTGGTGGTGCTTGAACAGATCTTTGGAATTCACAGTCAAGGATATTAGACAACATATTAATGAGATAAATCTTCCTTATTTGGGTTTGGTTACCAGATGGAATCGATTTGTTTCACGAAAAATTAATATTTTTATTTTGAGGCTTCTTTTGGATCGTCTCCTTACAAAGTTGAACATTTTGAAGAAAGGCATGGATATTCCTACCATTATGTGTTCGATTTGCGATGGTTATGTTGAAAATTTGGAGCATTTGCTTATTAGATGTGAAGTTGTGGCTAGAACTTGAAATTTTATTTCTGGTTGACTTGATTTGCAACTCCAGATGTGGCATTCCGTGTTGGACATATTTTTATAGGTGGCCTCAGTTAGTGTTTCTCGGAAACAGAGAGTCGGATTGGATTCCATTTGTATGATTAATTGTTGTGCTATATGGAAATTCAGGAATGATATGGTGTTTAATAATGGAGACTTTAGGAATAAAACTATTAAGGAGCTGATTGTTGATAACTCGTTTGATTGGTTCGTTAATAGGAATAGGAAAGTTTTAACGGTTAAACTGGTTTCAAAATTATATGTTATTTTTGTAATTTGCTAGCTTCTTGCTAGTTGATTTTATAGTAACATCCCAAATTCCATAATAAATTTTTAATTTTTAAAATAGAATAAACACCCATTTTTTTAAAGTTACATTCAAGTCAACCCATTTGTTCATAAGCCATAATTCAAAATCAGAGTTATAAGGAAAAAATACGGAATCTCGAATCATAAAACTGTTGATGTGTGTGTACAGTCTTGCCTTTGCAATCTGATAAGTACCCGAAACATTTAAATCCACAACTATAAGCCAAAGTATAGTGAGTTCCCGAAAAATACTCCACAAAATAATACAAATACAATGCATACACACATGAGTCTTCAGTCTGACTAGACCGCCTCTCATGAGCCTACAATCTAACTGGATCGCCCCTCGGGGACTATAGTATTGTTGTACCGCTTCCTTTTGGCCTATAATTTGCCTACTGTATACCTGGACCGCCTAGGTATCTTGGCCTACAACATAAAACATGAGCGTCTCAACCCAACCACAATATGTCGACATATGCAAGCGAACAATAACCGACAAACACAAGTAATCATAATAGATATATCAATCTAACAGATCACTACAACATACCAACATCCTACACATAAGGATACATATTGCAATACAAAGTATAGTGAGAAAACTCACCTTGCAGGCTAGTAGAAAACAATACAGCTCTCATGAAGAAAAGATGGGTGCTACAAGCTTCCTATAGAATAATCAGAGGTATATCCCCAATATACGGTCTAAAAACCCTCAGGTTGACCTAAATTCAACTTGGTCAAAAGCCAATGGTCAAAACCAACTCAAGTGGCCACCATGTCGTAACTAAGCATCTGCCTTGATGTGGCAGACACAAAACACAACAATCATGAGATCCCCAATCACCATGACATGTCGTAACTAAGCATCCACCTCCTTCCCTAGGAAGGTTCTGGAACCTCTTGCTCAACTATTGAACAATTGTATTTTAGCCCCTACACTTTTAATTAATTCTTTTAATCCCAAAATAAATTCCAATTAATTTCTGATTAAATATTAATTCAATATTGATATTTCTAATTAATATATTATTCTCATAATATATTAATAAATCATTTATTTCAATTTATTAATCAAATAATAAATTCAACCTCTCTCTCGAAAAGTTATCCTGTCCAGTTGCTAGATTTGAGGGCAACCCAAAAGGGTTGTGTCACTATCAATTCAAGTATATACCAGTTAGAGTTATGAGCTTAGACACCTAATCCAACAGTCTCCCACTTGGATATGTCTAATAACTATAGTAGTCAGTATAACTTCTAAACTGATTAGCAAATTATAGCTCTCAAAAGCCATTGTCGAACTCTGACCGAGTCAGTTATGTGTCCTAAGATAAGTGATCAAATATTCCTCCATTCTATAAGATATCGTACGGACATGAGACATGGATTATAATCAATCTCAATGTCCAAGTTTTGTTTCTTGATTTCTGATTTATGGCGAGTGAAATCAGACTACCAATTGAACACATCAATTCAGTCCAGGCTTGACCAAACACTTTAGATGTCGACATCAAATCATCGAGGGGCCCATAAATATCGCTTTTGCCGTTAGTGCAAAAGGAACGGATAAACTTCGACGTATATGCTTGCACTATTCACTCATCAAATCATGCACACCAATATGTTTTATAACATCAAGTTACTAATACGCTTACGTATTATCAATGCACAACTGACTTGTAAACAACAACTCATATATCTCCGTTTCAAGAATATAAGATATTATCGTCTCAGAATTACTTGTGATAAAATCCATGAAGTAATTCTCTAAGCGTAGGTTTATCCAATACTCAAAATCCTTATTTTCCAAGTACTCATGGATATTGTAACAAAACCATTGCTATGTCTAATCTCCATAAACAATCTATAATTCAATTCATGACAGTCTTAATTCGCTACTTACTTCTAAAAGTACGATCGACTGTGGAGTTTTTGAATAATCCAATTATTCGGGAAGTAAAACATGCAAAGTGAAACACAATAATAACCTAACTAACTATGGTCTCAAACAATTAAGTATAAATAAAACTCTTATTATTTAATCACCATATTAATTAGACTTTATTCATTGTATAATGTTTCAAGTAATCAACTAAACACTTGAATTAAACATCAATTATGCCATGTTATAAACATGCATACTAAGTCTCTTTATGGCCCTTCCTATGCGAACAGATCAATTGGACACCATTCCAATGATGCTTATTTCACAAATCCAAATTCTTGTCACTACTTGAATGTGTTAGAATTCCAACTTTCTATGCAATGCCATTTTGTGATGTCAAGGCCTTAAAGTCACAGAGACTTTGCCAATGATATTACAAAATGTTCCATTCGAACTTTGTTAGTAAAAACAATTCCATGGTAACGAAGTTTCAAATTCAAGATACACTCCTTGAACATTTTCTCTGCATTAAAGTTTCTAACTCACATGTAGATTTTAATAATCAACTCTCATTATGGAAACATTTTCATATTCCCATATGACCATCAATTTTGATCAAGAATCATCCCAATCAAAAACATGTCACTATGGTCCTTCCAACCAATATTATACTTTCAACTATCCACAAGCAACCAATCCTTTGGTAAATCTTCAGAATGTTCTTGATAGTTGTTTAACAACTTTAGTCACACAAAGTTCTAGTCGTTTTCCCTCTCAATGATTAAGGCATTTAGAAAAATCATAACAAGTGAATATTATAGCATATGTAATCAATCCTATCCGAAGCATATGGTACTTGATTCATAATGTCTTACATAAAGACCTGATATCTGATCGGTCTCGTGCTATAATATTTCCATATATCGAATTTCCTATGTTGAACCATTTCAACATGATATTTGTATATGTCAAAGACTAAGTTATTTTAAACTATGCAATCTAAATTTTTTAGATTCGAAACGAAGTATGAGTGCCCTCTCCCTTGAGCCTTTACTATAGCGAAACAATTTCCAAATTTTGCAACATGCAAATTTGTAGACTTTGTTTCTTACAAATAGTATTTCCAACTTGCAACACTTAGCATAACAATTATACTCCAAGTAGCATAACACTTATGCTCCCACTAGCTTTGACATGTATCCAGAAATAAGCTGGACTTCTAGAAATCAATACTTTTTGATTTTCTTACTAATGTAACATCCATAAAATTTTGAAAAATTTAAAACTTTTACATAAGTCCAAAAACCATCATTTATTACATCTTGTTTTCAAAAAAGGTTTCACAACAGAGTTTTCCCCAGAAATCATAACATAAAATACGAGGAGGTGCACGATCAAGCATTCGCCTTTCCGCGATCATCTGAGGTACCTGAAACATAACCAAAAACTGTAAGCCCAAAGCTTAGTGAGTCTTCCCTAAAATACCACCACATAACATGGCAAACAACATCAAGCATGATTGAGCCTTCAACATGACTGGACCGCCTCGCAGGGCGTACAACCTATCCGAACCGCTTACCGAACCTTCGGCCTGACTGGACCGCCTCACAGGCCTTCAGTCTATCCATACCGCCCTGGGTCTGTTGGCTTACATCACATAGCAGGACCGCCTCAACCCAACCACACACACATATCAACATATACGTAACTCATAACTACATAATCAATTAACAGGCAAGCACATATCATATAGATTAATAAGCTTAGCGTCATCCTATTTACCAGAATACAAATCTAACAGATCATAACAACATAGCAACATCTTATCTACCAGGATAACCATCCAAAAAGGGCCGACATTGGTGCCTTCGACCCAGAAGTTGTTGGATTAATGTCTAAGTCCATAACTATATTTAGTATGTACTTGACCCGACCCGGCATGGTCCATTTGGGTTGCACTTCACCGGCACAATTTATATGGATAGTATTTTGAGAATAGTATATTTATGATTTATATTAATATATTATAAGTTCTAATATATTAATATAATCATATTATTTAATTAGTATTGATCAAGAATTAATTTATAATTAATTAAGTGATCAAAATGAACTAATTAAATATGGACTCTTAGATATATATGTGTAGTGGGCCAAGTTCATTTAGGTTGGGCTAAGTCTTCATGGATAGTCCATGGAGCTTTAACCCATGGATCCTAGGAAATGAAAGGTCATGGGTATTAGGGTTTAACCTTAATCCTCCACACTATATAAAGATGTCCTTGGTTGGTGAAATAGGCACGAGTGTGGTACACTAAGAAGGGCTAGCTGATTTCACTAGAGAGAACCAAGTATCCGTATTCTCTAAAGTCTTCCAAGGTGTTATGGTGATTTGTGATTCCATTTGAGGCTTCCACACTATTGGGGCTAAGCTCTTAAAGCTTGAAGATATCAAGCTACATCAAAAGGTATGTCATCTAACTAGTACTTTGTAGTATAAGAACTTCATAATATGCTAGTTAGGATTAAAGCCTTGGAAAGTTCTTATTTGCATGTATAATAGAGAAAACATAGATCCAAGGTTTATAGGGTTGCATGTACACCATAGGAGTGTTAGAATGCTCAAAACCCAACAGAAGTACAGTGAGGAAAACTCACCTCTCAAGTAGCGCTGAACCGGTAAAATCCCACTACAAAACTCAACTCCTGACTCAAAAGCCTATAACCACCATATGACCATTCTATCAAAACAAAATTCCCAAAATGCCCTCAAAGTCAAACTTGATCAACCATGGCCAAAGTCAAACTCAATAGTCATTCTCAACAGTCCTTGTTGACCCAACTCGTCGAGTACACATACCAACTTGTCGAGTTACTACAGTACTCACAGGAATGGGGAAAACCCGAGCCAACTCGCCGAGTTGTCAGGACAACTCATTGGGTTCCTATAGTATCCAGAAAAGAGGGAAAACCTGAGCCAACTCGTTGAGTTTTCCCAACTTCCTTTTTCATCCACTCTAACGCTTAAGAATGTAGATATGATACCCAAGAGCTGGAAAACGATGTAAAGTTGCTAACTTTATGTCCATGCATGTCACCAAGGGGCTTCAAAGCTCAAAGAAGGCTTCATAAGGGACCTAAAGCATGAAGGGGGCCTAGAACTTGATAAAGATTGAAACTTTAAGCCCAAAGAGGCCACAAAACATCCAGATCTGAAGTAATAACTTCATGAAATGCCCAATCCCAAGAATGATCCCAAAATTATCCAAAAAAGATAATAAACTTCCAAGGAAGATAACTAAATAATAGATGAGCAAGTTTTCGACTTTTTACCTCAAAAGAGTAGCTAAACTCAAGAAGATTTTGGATCTAAAGCTTCCCCTTTCAAGTTATGCACCACCAACTTCAAGCTCTTCAAATGAACACCAAGAAAACACTCTTCAAGCTCACACACACACACAAATATGGGAGAGAAAGCACGAGACTAGGGTTTTTGGACAGGGGAGACGGGTAAGGAGGCCACCTAAAGGGTATAATACCTTTAAATAAGGTGCAACACCCTAAAAATTAGGGTTTCTTAATCAGCCCCCAACTCTTCGAGTTTTCCTCTCCAACTCGTCGAGTTGGTCCAAAAAGATGCGCGGCCCAAAGACTTTCAAAACGTCAAGTGGAAGCCATCAATTCGACAAGTTCCAAGGAAAAATTGCCTTTTTAATAAAAATTATCATACCTGGGAATCGGGATGTTACAACTAAAGTGCAAATTTTTGATACGTGATGCTTCGATAAGTCTTCATCTAGACTTCTCAAGCCTATATACCTTCATTAGATAGCACACATTTGTGTGTTTAAAACCTTTCAAAACTTATAGCTATAAGTCTTGAACGTTCAAACAGTTCCTTGCCATTTTTCACAATTCGAACTATGAAAAGGGATATCGTAATCATATAGCGAATTTGAGAATGCAGTTATCACAACTACTAACCATAATGATATTTATCAGATCTTTAAAATCTATTATCGAAAGTGTTTCTTTATAATCATTCTCATGAATTAGACAAAAACTTTTGCCACCTAGATTTTTGTGGTGGACTTGTTCCAATCAACGTGAGTTTATTAATTCCAACCTACAATCACAAGATAAGGTTTATGACAAAACCAAATTAAAATTTAGTTTTCCTCTCATGGGATGAACTTTGTTTATTCTTAATTTCTTGCCATTTGGTAGCACAAGGGCCTACCGGTGCTTCCATGTTGTTTAAGCAGTTCACCTCCATTGACCAATGTATTATCACCGACCAATGTACTCTGCCTTTTGTAGTCAAATGAGAACCATAAAACTCATAAGCATTGCCAACTCAACTGGAAGATTCATAGAAACAAGAATGCGTCAACTTAACACAATAGGTCATCAACCTCATGTCATGTGCTAGTGATAACTAAAAGGTTTATTCTTAATTGACTCCTGAAACTCTTCAATATCATTAAGACTCCCACCGACTTCTTGACATATAAGTTTCTCTCTCAAGGAACATTCCTTGACGAGCAAAAACCAATATTCAAAAGTTAGTGTAGATTCTTGACAAGAAACACTTCATGGAATTGGCCTTAGTTCATCCTTTGTTTTTACTAAAATGTCACAACTTACAATTCCAAATGTGCTAGAGTATGAAAAAATTATTACTCCACATTTCATGAGGTGTTATAAACCTAGTTAGTACGAAATAAGTTTCAAGATACGATTTCTAGTTACTAGAGTACGACTCTAAAACTTCATTGGATACGAAGTATGACTCATCTCTTGATTGAACTATTTCAACAATATCTAATTCCTCTTCTTAGTCATATAATTTTCCTAAGATGTTCTTCGAGGATCAATTGAGATATAGTTCCACAATCATTTAAGATGATCATAAAACATGATACTAAAGTACTCTCATTTCCTTTCAGACTGGATAAACTTTTATCTTTTCTGCCTAATTGATTCTTCATATTCGTTTTGCTACTCTTTGAACTTTTCAAAGTATTAGAATCATGCTTAATCTTATAAACACAACCATGTTTACTGAAACATCAATAAATCATGACGAACAAAGTTTTTCATCCTTTGTGGTAGATCTGAATAGTCCATATTAATATATACAAGATCCATTAGTCCGTCACTTTGACTCACGTAAACATGTGATCAATAAACCAGTCATAATCTTCCAACGATCAAGATTCTCATAAATCATGCAATTCAAATTGCATGACTCCAAGTTTCTATCCAATTGAAACTTCGGCAATGAAAATTTCTTTCTTACTTGGTTAATTATGACAATACCACAAACGATATAACAAGAATCAAATCCACAATTAATATTGCTACTAATAGAAATGTAACCAAGACTTTCATAAATGTCATTGCAAGGAAATATAAAGTAAACCAACCAAAATTTCACTTTTATTAATAATAAACGAAAAATTTGGAACTTGTCCTTACAATGTAGAAATGAAAAACAATGTTTCTAGACATTTCCCAAGCAATCTATCATAACTCGTAAGTAGTAGCTCAAAAATCTAATCATCGAACCATACGATCGATATCTATTTCTCACGATCAGATTCAACTTACTCTTCTTAAGTTTCCTTCTTTCTCTTAGATCCTGTAAAACATCAAAATGTGATCATCACATCATGTATTAATAATCTACGAATAGGAACTTATTAAAATAAAATAATGGAGTTAGATAATGGATGTACCTGAAGTGGATTCATACGACTTGACTTTACCATCTTTGAGATCTTTCAGGTAGTCTGGGCAGCTTCTCAACCAATGTCCCTTCACTTGCAATAGAAACATATGGACTTTTTGGGATTAGCACATGGAACTTGTTGGGTTTTGAGCATAACATCTTTCCTATGGTGTACATGCAATCCTAATTGCTTTGGATCTAGGTTTTTCTAATTTGAACATACAACTATGAATAACAAAGCAATAACCCTATGACTAGCATACATATATCGAAAATCACATATTATTAGGGTTAGAATCTTTATCTCTCTTGTTATGTAGCAATAACAAGTGTAACCCTTCTTGATCTTGAATTCTGAAAACCTAGTGCCCCAAGTGTTGCACCTCTAATGGAGTTACAAACACCCAATGCAACAAGAATGACTTAGGAGAGGGAAGCATTTGACTATGGAAACTCCAAGAAGACTTAGTGTCGAATTCTCATGCCAAGGGGTTAATTTATAATTGAGGCTATTAGGGTTTTAAGGTGGAAACCCTAATTTCATTGCTTAGGCCTTAAGAAATCCATGGAAACCTTCTAGGAGGCCCCTTGGAAGAAATCCTTATGGGCTTCCCACAGATTTCGTCCAATATCTTCTATTAGGATTCCATAACCCAACTAGCAACTAACAGTTAATTCCAATATCGGTCCCCTTAATTTAATCTGTCTCTTTTGATCATGAAATTAATTCCAAATTAATTTCTGATCAATACTAATTAAATAATATTATTTCCAAATAATATATTAATCTTGTAATATATTAGTAAAACCATTTTGAGTACTAATTTATTATCCATATAATAAATTCTACTCTTTCTCCTCTTGTCATCCTATCAAGTTGCATAAGTGAAGGTAACCCAAAAGGACCATGCTCATAATCAAATCAAGCACATACCAAAAATAGTTATGGGCTTAGAAACCTAATCCAACAGAACTATCTCAGAACCAACATATCTCTTTATCATATGGTCAAATGGTTTGACCTTGGCTGATCCCTTTCTATTGGGAAGATAAACCTTTTTTGGACTACCATTATTTTCGTTCTCACTCCATGGAAATTTTGGAGACCGATCCTTCAAGAACATATGCTTCACTTATGCTCTTAAGCATTTCTGCTTCAGCAACAATCAACATATGTGTCAGATCAACTAGGGTCATGTTGTGGTCGCTCATATAAAAGTTCTCAGAAAAGTGACTGTATGACTTAGGAAGCGAAAGTAGAACCAAATCAATGGCCTGCTCCCTTGGGAAACCGACACCCATTCTATCTAATTTGTCAATGTGTGATTTCATTTCCAGAACATGCGTACACACAAATTTTCCATCTCTATGTTTACACGCCAATAGAGATTGAGTTTTTTCGTATCTTTCAACTTGAGACATGGGGAGAGTTACTTGAAGAGGAGGAGGAAGAGTTGGAGAAACATGATATCCATTTCCACCATTTCTCGAAGAAGGGAACATAATTTCACCTTGATCAAAGTGTGGAAGATCATCTTCAGAAGGAAGATGAAAACAACTTTCCAAAGAACGAGGAAGACCATTATTGTCTAAACTTGACATCTATAATATGAGAAAAGAGAATTCAAGTTAGTTGATTTAATCCTTAATTATTAACCAATAAATTTAAATTAAGTCTAGGATCCATATTTTCGATTCGAACTTTGAAGAGAGATGTCGTAATCAAATTCGAATCTATTTTAGGTAGGTAAAGCTTTTACCAATTTCAATCCCATGAAACTCCTAGATCTTTTGAGATTCTTTTAATCGAATCAATGACATGTTTAATTCGATTATGCTCTCACTTTCGTGACTGGGATGTCGAGAACCACAAACAAGATGTGAATAACCATGCAAATTAGCTTGGTACTCTTGATGTCATTTATCATCCCCTTTTAATGTGTCGGTTAACCACACGCACTCCGCTCCATTAATCAACGATGATTTTCAAGACACCCATCACCACTCTTTATTAGTCCTACATTAGTGTGCTGGTTAGCCACACATGCTTCACTAATGACTTATAAAGTGTAATGTGCAATTTCATGGATTAGCATCAAATTCACAATTTTCCTAAAGTAACTACGAGTGGGATTTTAGAAATAGTTTAGTTACTTTTTATCATTATACTTTTAATGAGGTTATGTCCTATCAAACACATTCGGCTAACGACCCTCCACCATACAAGAGAGCGGTGGCTAAGAATGGATACCCAATGACGGTCATTTTACAGGCCGCTTCCTTAAACTCCCCTTATAGTATGGCTTTGTGAATGAGACGTACTAGTGTTTCGATTGACTATTCTTATACATATAATATATATTAAACCTTTAATTATATACATAGTATATAAGGTGTATTTTAAAACATTTTAAAATTCCAAGGGTTTAATCCTTTAATAAATTAAACTTTTAATTTAATTAAATTTAAACCATTTTATGGATTTATTGATTATCTTTTAATTAATCACTTAATTAAATAATACTAAGATCCATAAGGATGTATTTTATACTTTTCAAAATACTTGTGTTTTTAATTCTTAAATTTCTAAATCAACATTTTAATTTACATTTAAAATTAAAAAAAATGTTTTAATAATTATCTTTTAATTAAACATTTAATTAGTTTATTAAATCAACCGAGGATTATCCAATTAAATTAATAATGATAATTTAATCCTAATCTTCTCCCCCTAATTTTCGAAAATCATGGGAGGGATAAAACGAATTTTATAATTGTCCAATTAATCAAATAAACAGATAATTACCAAAAATAAGAAAACCCTACAAAAACTTTAATTTTCAAAAATGGCTTATCTTGGGAAGGAAGGCAAGGATTTCAATCCTTTACATTTTTGAAACTCTTGAGGGTTAAGGAAACCCTAATTTCGAAATTTGTAGGGCAAGGGAAAGGGTTAAAACCCTTTCCTAATTTTCGAAACTTAGGGCTTAAAGAAACCCTAATTTCGAAAATCCCTAAGTCCAAAAGGGTTTAAATTCCATAAACCCTAATTGATCAAATTCAACAGTTTTAATCAATTCAATAAAAAAACAAGCCAAAGCTCTGATACCACTGATGGGTTTTGAGCATAACAAACAAAAACCTATGTGTACATTCAACCTTAATTGAAGATCTATGTTTTCTCTAATTGAACATACACCATTTGAACATCAAATAGGAAACCCTAATCTTACTAGTATATTTTCGAAATCATTACTAGGGTTAAGAAAACATACCTTTGGTTGTTCTTGATGAATAACATGAAACACTTGTGTTGTTGAAGCTTAGAGAGCAAGCACCATAAATGTTGTGCCTATAATGGTTCACACCCAACACTAACAAGAAGATGAGAGAGGAGAGAGGAGAAGGGATCTTAGAATTTCAGCTATCTCTTGAGGGAATAGAATGGCCGAAAATCATAAGGGTTAGAGGCCTATTTATAGTGCAACAAGGATGCCCTAGATAACCCTAATCTGAATATAATATTAATATTTCAAATTGGTAATTATCCAACTCCTTATTTATCCACATGGGATAATCAAGAAATCGTAGATTATCCATATGAAAACCATCCACCTCCTTCCCAAGGAAGGTTTGGGAACCTCTTGCTCAACTATTGAACAATTGTACTTTAGCCCCTGCACGTTTAATTAATTCTTTTAATACCAAAATTAATTCAAATTAATTTCTGATTAAATATTAATTCAATATTGCTATTTCTAATTGATATATTATTCTTACAATATATTAATAAATCATTTATTTCAATTTATTAATTGAATAATAAATTCAACCTCTCTCTCTAAAAGTCATCCTATCCAATTGCTAGATTTGAGGGCAACCCAAAAGGACTATGCTACTATCAATTCAAGTATATACCAATTATAATTATGAGCTTAGATACCTAATCCAACAAAATAACTTATTGGTGTTTGGAGGACCAAGAGATAAGGTTTTCGCCAAGAAATACACACTACCCAGAGGTGGAGTGACGTGTAGATGGGAATCCCCGAATCTGCATTAGAATAGGCAACAAGGTCGGTCGTGGGGGATTTATGAATTTGGAGACAATGATCAATGATTCCACGAATATACCGAAGGATACACCTGAGAGAATGAAGGTTTTGCACTTGAGGGTCATGTGTATATATACATATCTGTTGAACAAGAAAGGCAATGTCAGGTCTGCTGAATGTCAAGTACCAAAGAGCACCTGCAAGTCAGCGATATAGATGAAAGATCTAGTATGCCCAAGAGTCATTATAGAATGATGTTGCTAATAATATATGATCCTATAGAGTCACACCATATTGCAAGTTACCGTTAATTGATTATTTATTAGTATAATTTGACTATTAATAAATATATCAACACTTGTATTTAATTGGAAAATTATTATTTCATGGAAATAATATTTTACTAATTGAGAATTTATTATTTTGTCGAAATAATATTTATTAGAGAAATAACAAATTATGAAATATATCATAAAGTATGATTATTTATAAGTTATATTTATATATTTTAATTAACTAGTTCAATTTATATAAAATGTAGTTTTATATAAAATAAGATATTTATATATTCATATTTATATCTTAATAAGCTAATTACAATTTATATAAAAGATAGTTTTATATAAAATAAGATATTTATATATGACTAATTATATATATATATATATATATATATATATATATATATATATATATATATATATTGGGAATTCTTTATAAAAATGATTGATTTTTATAAAGATAACATGTATGTGTATAAAAACAAGCCATGAGACAATTTTTGTCTTCTTTTGGACATGCCTTTCTCGAAAAATGGGAGGAGACAAGGTATGCATGCCTTGTCTATTCTTTTGCCATGCTTGAGATAAAGTTGTCTCTCCTTTTACTTTATGGTCTCCCTTTGCTTTTTGGGCATTATATAAGGAAGGGCATGGAAGGGTTTTGAAAAACACTTCTTGAAAGTCTTTTTCTTCCTCTTCTTAGAGCCAAATCTGAGAGTTCCATGCTCTCTAGAGGATTGCCAAATTTCAGAATTTGAAGGCTCTTCTTCTTCTCCATTGTCTCGCATTTTGAAGCTAGACAAATCCCTTTTGTTGCTTCACCTTTGAACATATATTTGCTATATATTTCAAAGGCTTATGAACAACAAATTACAAGTGAATACTAGCATGTTTTTATGGTTCTACTCTTGCTTGGTGGATACTTGTAGAGAACTATTGCTTTAGAGTTTCATGCCACACTTCATCAACTTCCATCCTCCCATAAGGATCAAAGTTTTCAAAGGTTGTTATGCTTTCCCTTCTATGGTTGTTTTAATCTTTCTAACTCTTGCAAAATGATCCTTGGTGGGTTTTTATTCAAAATTTTTAAAGCTTCTGTTGTCATTTTTACCGGTTGTGAAACCGGATTTTTGAATAAAAACCCAACAATAGAATGGGGACCAATACATTTTTCCCATTCCAATAAGTCGAGAGCATACTTCTATTTAGACAAAAGAGACTCGTGCCTGATGGGACTGTATATATGCCAAATAAATATTTAAGTGGCCCGAGGTCGGTCTTGAGAACTCATGACTGAGCTGCGTGATGATCTGCTAAAGTAGAGATGTGGTAAAAGCTGTCAGGATGATGTCATCCATATATAAAAAGAAGATATGATGTGGCTAAGGCAGAATGCATGATGAAAATAGATGGGTCTTTACGACTTTGATGAAAAATGATGTGGGTGGTATGTTGAGAAAAGCGATGATACCATGTTCTGGGAGCCTTTTTGAGACCATAAATTGATTTCTGAATAAGGCAAACATAACTAGCCAGTGAAGGAACACAAAAACTAGGAGGCTGGTGCATGTAGACAATTTACTGAAGATGGCCATAAAGGAAGGCATTTTTTTTCACATCAAGCTAGTGAATGGGCCACTATCGAGATGTCTCCAGGCTAATAATAGTATGAATCATTTCCAATTTAATAGTTGGGTTGAAAGTCTCATCACAATCCATTCCTGGTAGTTGATTGTGTCCATTTGCTACAAGTTTGGCTTCATAAAGAGTACCATCCACATGAAATTTGTAGTGAAAAGCCACATAGACCTGATAATATTGACTCTTTGAGGTTGTGGTACATGCTACCAGGTATCGCCAGTCATAAGAGCATTATATTTATCATTTATAACTTTTTAGCAGTTAGGGTCCTATAAAGCTTGCAAGTAAGACTTGGGAACATGAGAGATAGAGGTGGCATGAAGATTAAGACGTTGAATGGTTTTGTGAATACCGATTTTGGCACGAGTGTTGATGTGATGAGTGGGTGGAAGATGAACAAGTTTCGTGAGGAACCATGTTATTGGAGGGTGGAGATGAGGAAGAAGGGGCCGATGATTCATCAAAAAAGGATGAGGAAGGTGATATGCGAGAGGAAACCGTGGAGGGAAGGGAGGATGAATGAGTGAGGTTAGGGAGGTTGAAGGAATCGGTCAAAAGTGACTTTATGAGTGAGAGTTGAAGGAAGGTGGAGTAGAGATTTCATCAAGAAAATCATAGGATGGTGGTTCGTTGGGTGTTACAAATTTGAATGGAAATGTGGTTACGTCAAAGGCGACGTGATGAAAAATGATGATTTTACGAGAAGACGGGTCAAGACATCGGTAGGCATGGTGATTTGATGGATAACCGAGGAAAACACAAGGAGAGGTGTGAGGAGAACGTTTTTTAGCGGTGGTGAGATGGAGATAACATAAGGAACCAAAAACATGACGAGGATTATATGTGGGGTGAGTTTGGAAAAGGAGGAAGTGTGGTGTGTCATTGTGGATTGAGGTGGATAGAAGGGTGTTTAGAAGGTGGGTGGCCATGTGAAGAGCTTCTTCCCAATAGGTGGGAGGAATGTGAGCATAGAAAAAGAGAGAACGAATCGAGTAATTTATAATGCATAATATACGTTTGAATTAGCCATTTTGTTGAGATATGCATGGGCATGAGAATCGAAATTGGATTCCTTGATTAGTAAAATGGTCAAGAAATTGTTTGTTATGATATTCATCACAATTATCACATTGGAATGCTTTTATGGTTTTACCAAATTGATTTTTGATATGTTTTAAAAATACAAGAAATTTAGCAAACACTTTAGATTTTTGTTTTAGAGGGAAGACCCAAAGATAATAGGAGTAATGGTAAAGAAATATAACATAATATCGCAAACCACTAATGCTAGAAATGGGAGAGGTTCAACCAAACATGAACAATATCAAACATATTAGAAACTATATTTTCTAATGCATTAAAAGGAAGTTCCTATTTACCATGTTAGCATGAATGACAAATACCATCAAAAATTGTCTTATTACATGAAATAGATTTATCGGAAATTAAAGATTGCAAAGCTTTATTGCCGGTGTGGTTATGGCGTTGGTGCCAAAGAGAGCGGGTTGTGGAAACGTAAACTTGAGGTGTTGCAGGAAGAACCAGGTAGAGAGGGCCATCACTATTACATCAGATTAAAGGTTGCTTCGTCCTGCATTCCTTGATAGTAAAACCAAATTCATTAAATTAAATATAGAATTTTTTTGACGAGTGAATTTACAAACCAAAATAATATTTTTTATGATGTTGGGTGTAATAAGAATATTATGAAGGTGAAGTGGGCGATATAAGTTCTGTAAAGGAAAATATGAGTGTCTGGTCTTAGTTACAAAAATAGGGGACCTGTTACCAAATGATAATTTCAATTATGACTAAGAGTTTCAAATATACCTTCATTAGCATGTGCATGGTCAATAGCCCCCCGTGTCCATTTTCCGTTCGTTTGTCGGATCTGGAAGGGACATGGAGAAGAACATTTACGGGAACGAGGTGGGTTGTTGATTTTTGAACCATTCCCATGGTCGCGAAATATTTTCTATGGTATTTTTTCCCGAAGAATTTTTAGAGACATAGCATGAAAATGCAGTTGTTGGGACTGCTCGAGAAGGCTGAGGAGGTGGGCCAAGGAGCCATTACTATTGTCATTGGTTATGCTGCATAATCATTTATGATTATAAACTCTAAGGTTATGATGCTACACCGGAGGATTAGAGCACTAAATGAGAAATATATGGTTGAGGTTCAATCTCAAAATCTCTATTTTTTATAATCTCAATGGAACCTCTCTGTCTATCTCTCTTTTATATATATATATATATATATATATATATATATATATATATATATATATATATATATATATATATATATATATATATATATATGTTAACTTTTATTTATGACAAACAAAAAATTTTACAAACACAAAAACACTAAAGTATATTTCAAAATTTGTATTCAAAAAACATATAGAACTTAAACATGCTTAATATATTTGATACATTGAGAAACATAACAAAAGCTTCATTTTTTATGCAACAAAACCTATTTGTTCAACTCTTCATATTTCTTCAAATTCTCAATTTTGAATCACAATCCTCTTCAAACACACACACACACACACACACACACACACATATATATATATATATATATATATATATATATATATATATATATATAAATGCTTTTTTTTTTGTAGAAAAATCATATTTATACACTACTGATATGGCTGGATATGTATAAATAAGAGAAAAATAAAACGTCATTAATTAGTAAATGACATTAATTTTAGGAACATAAAAATTCATTTAGTTAAGTAATTAGAAGATATAAGTTAAAAACTTTTGAATGGTTGTTATTAATTGGTTGAATGTTGAGAGGTTGCGGTGTTTTCAAATGAATATGATGCAAATATATGACATATCTTGAATCATATTCATTTGGATAACCTCTGTTATAAGATTTATAAAGATAAAGATAAAGATAATACAAACTCTAATGGACATATACACTAGATACAATAATGGGATAATATGACATATAAACGTATACATTAACAATAATGTTATACAAGATACATATTCAAAAAATACAAATAGAGATATTCATAATGAAATGTCATATGGTTTATGGACGTGTTTGACATCCAACTTTTGAGAAATTTTAGGTGCTTCTAACTTTTACCATTTAAGAAAAATCTCAAATTGTTTTTTGTTTGACATTCCAAGCTTTTAGCTTTTGTTTTAAACAAAAAACTCATAATCCAAAAGCTACTTCAAATAGCTTTTGGGAGCTTTTAGATTTTGATTGTTGTCTAATTTTACACCTTTAAAAGCTAAATACCACATTTTCCGAATATTTATATAGAATTAAAAGCTACAATTTTCGGCTTCCAACTAGTTTAGCGGAATACACAGTATATGGTTTATCTTGAGACCAACTTCAAGTTATGACTTAGGTTTTGCAAACTAATCATGCACATAAATTTTTACAATCACTTAGTAAGTCAAATGTAGTCCTCCAACTCTAACATAAGGTTATATTTCATATTCCACGACTAACTTATTTTTCGATCTATTTTACGTTGGCGTTTTTGGCACATCAAAAACTAGTTTGTAACTTTTTTTTACAAGCTACTCATTAACGTTTTAACAAACTTATGATTATTTTTAAAAATTCTTCAAAATATACAATTTTATTAATTTTTATGTCATTTTGTTTTATAACTTGTTTATTATCATAAATTAACATCTTATAATTATGTATCTTATAATTATGTTTGCTTCAAAAGAAACATACTAAATTTACTAATGCACACTCATAAGTAAGGGTGGCCTCACATTGTGACAACTGTCAAATTTTGGATCAAGTAAGATCTAAAATGTATTATGTGTATAAGTGAATCCACAATGTAACTTTGTTGCAATAAAACTTTCAAAGCCAAAAGGGCATTATTCGTATAAGCAAATATATATGCTTTAAAAATCATACTTGTAATGACTCTTTGAAAGTCAAAAAGTTAGAACCAATCAAATTACACTTTGCTTTAGATTTTTCGGCCTAGTACCCCACCAACCTAGTGATTTCGGTTTGCACTAGGACCGAAATCACAAGTGATTTTGGGTTGGAACATAGACCGAAATCACATGTGATTTTGGTTGGTGCATAGGCCGAAATCACATATGATTTTGGTGTTTTCTATGGAGTTTTAGGTGGGAATAAAGAGAAAAGGAAGGTTGACTTCTTGACTTGATGTTTCATCAATTTCCCATAAGATTAATTACCCAACAAATATCCATGCCTTTAACCAACAGGTAACTAAGCAAATATCCCATCAATTTTCCTTCTTTAATTAAGGCCGAAATCACCTCGACAAACCCCACCATTTCCATATATTCTTTCTTTTAACTCCACCTTTCTCTCAAGAGTCAAGTCAAAGCTTCCAAGGGATTAATACTCCAAGCTTATTCTTAGAGTTTTGGTAAGTTCTCTTACTAATCTAGTGTTTTTACACACATTTACACTAGTTTCATCTTATTTACACACATTATTATGTGTTAAAACTCTTAGGATAATATCATCTTCAAAAAGTTCATCAACCACATTCAAGTGTTTTAGGCTTGGAAATCTTCACATCATCTCTTCAAACAACCAACAACCACACTCAAGGTGAGTTCATACCCCCACATTTTCAAGTTTTTCATCTTTTAGGGGGGAATACAAGTAAAAAAATTGGTTTATCACACAAATACTTGCATGTTTCAACTTTATGTTAAATATAAGATATTATTTGCATGAGATATGGTTACCACTATCTTTTATACAAATATTTGTGATGTATTAGCTTTGAAATGCAAAACTAACAAAAACAAAACATAATCTATGTTATAAAATCATAAGAAAAGTTATGATTGCACAACTACATTTGAAGCTTTTTACCAAAATATAGCTTTTCTAACAAAAAGGAGTATATTCTAGTTATTTCACTACTTTGTGGGTTACAACCCAAAAATATGATGTTTGACCTTACATTTTGAAACTAGACAAGATAACTACTATGTATTTATATAAATGATTATATAAATAGTCTTGACAAACAAACATGATAAACTGTAATTGGTATAGTTTGGAAGTCACAAACACTACATTTTCATTTCGGAAGAAACATGTAGCACCTGGTTCCTGGTACGTAAATCTTATTTGAGTATTTCTCTTCTTTTAGCCTTGGACTCGGCGAGTCACAGGTCCGACTCGCCGTAGATGCGGGACCCGGGACACGTTTAAGTTTTCGACTCGACGAGTCCATATCCTGGACTCGGCGAGTCACCGCTGTTGGATGAAACCCTGAGTTTCAGGGGTTTGCACCCTATTTAAGCAACACATCTGCCCCAGGCCAGCCCCCATTCACCCCCCAGAGCTCCCAACCCTCGTTTAAGCTTGTTCTTTGAAGAGTTGAAGCATTTGTTGTGTGCTCTTAAAGGTTTTGAAGAAGAAGGGAAGTAGATCTAGAAGAAGGGAAGCCATCCAAGCATCGTTGTGTTATTTTAGCAGTTCCATTGAGGTGTATCCCATTTTCCCCTGTTTCTATGCTTAAGGCTTTATTTAAGACATTCTTGAGCCATCCCCCAAGCTTGTATGTGCATAATATTTCGTAATAGGTTGATTGGCCTCTAGATATAGGCAAGATTGAGCTCCAGGAGCTCAGATCTGTTAGCTTTATGGACCCATGTTGCTTGTTCACCCTAGATCTACCCTTTTGAGGCATTTTGAACCCTAAAGTCCATATTGGTGAATATCTACACGTAAAGTTAGAAACTTTACGTGTGATTCGTGTCAAAGAAGCCCAGATCTGTGAATGGCATGGACTAGAATCGAGCAGATCTGTATATTTAGTGGGTGCATGGCAACGACTCGGCGAGTCGTTCATGTGACTCGGCGAGTCTGTTTACGAGTCTCCGAGTTTGTCCCCTTTTCGTAGTGTCGAGTGAGCAGTGAGTCACGGGGTGTGACTCAGTGAGTCGGAAGCTGAACTCATCTATGGAGGTACTCGGCGAGTCAATGCCCTGACTCGGCGAGTTCAAGGCAATCTCCTTAGATCAAGAACAGACTCGGCGAGTTGTTCATACAACTCGGCGAGTCTTAGCATAAGTGTTCATCAGATGAAGATGAACTCGACGAGTTGTTCATACAACTCGGCGAGTAGGATGAAGGACTTGAGTATCTCTTAAGAAGGAGAACTCGTCGAGTCGTCGCCCAACTCGACGAGTAGGAACGGGATTCAGGGCAAACGTTTGGGTAGGGACTCGGCGAGTTGGAAAGCCAACTCGGCGAGTCGGGTCAACTGGAAGTTGACTCTGATTTTGACTTAGGTCATGATCAGGGGTAAAATGGTCATTTTACCCAAAGGACAGTTAGCAGTGTTTGATTGAGTATGTTATGGGAATTGCAGCCGGAGGATTTCCAGAGCAGCAGCAGCAGCAGTAGACAGTCAGTTCCCGCTCAGATCAGCAGCTACTTCGAGGTGAGTTACCTTCCAGTAGCGGTGGGTCTACGGCCACAATGTCGGCCCACCAATAGGAGTTGTATGTAGATGATTGTCTCTGTGATATTCATCTAGGGATTACTACTACCTGTGTTGCGTTTATGTGCTAGTATGATATGATGCTATGTGCTAGTGACAGTAGGGGGAGATAGTCCCCGAGATATCCGGTCGGTAGGGCCGACGGGGTAGTCATACCCAGCCATGTTAGATAGATACAGATATTGCGATACATGTTATGTGGTAGTAGTAGAGGGGAGAAGTAGTTCTCCAGTATCCGGTCGAGAGGACCGAAGGGGAGGCCAGCACCCAGATATGCTATGCAGAATCCGGTCGAGAGGACCGAAGGGGAGGCCAGCACCCATATATGCTAGGCAATGTCCGGTCGAGAGGGCCGAAGGGGTAGGTCGGGCACCCAGATATGCCTGACAATATGTGTATGTTATGTGATTATATGGTATGTGGTACAGTGGGGGAACTCACTAAGCTTTGTGCTTACACTTTGCAGTTTCGGTTTCAGGTACCTCTTTGTCGAAGGGGAAAGAGCCGGCGCGGTAGCGGCACATCATGCACACACACTGGTTCCGCACTTACGAGATTCTCTGGGATTTATACTCAGATATTTTGATGGTTGTATGATTTGACTTTTAGACATGGTTTACGTTTTGATATGGTTTGATCAAACAATGTTTTTAACTATTAATATTTTCTAAAGTAATGTTTTTAAAACGAAATTTTTGGACGTGAAATTTGGGTCGTTACAAGTTGGTATCAGAGCCCTGGTTTGAGGGATTCGGACTCACCTTCGGGGGTGTCTGAACTCAAACCGAGGGATTAAAAGAAATTCTAAAAGAAAATGTTTTCTAAAAAAAATTGAGAAAAGAGTTTAAGAAAGAATGAAGTGTGTGATGTGCGCGACCGGCCGAGCTCAAGTAAGTATTCCCCAAAGTACCCATACAAGTTTATGTTATGTTTATCAGCTTTTGTAGAACAGCATGCTAGAATAGGACTAAGGATCTAGGAGTGATGCCCTATGTGCCTGCTTTATATGTTCCAGCTGTATGAGAATTGCATGCTAGTATCGAGTAGACAGCAGTAGGGTAGCCTGTTAGGGTTGTGCCCGATAGTGTGAGTTAGCACTGTGTGCTAGTTCAGTTTCCCTCCGTGAGAGCAGAGTTGCTTGAGATTGTTTCCCTTGTCTGAATGATGCTTGCTTCGTGCTATGTGGGACTCCGAATAATGGGAATTAGCCATTAGACGAATACGTCACGTCACATGTGATCAGAGTTGAATAATCTTAGAGTGCCGGATTTGATTGTACTGCGCAGCTCTTGTTTGAGTCCAACCGTTGTAGGGATGAGTCGGGTACTCGAAGGATTATCTGAGTCTCGTCGCATGTGATGGTATTCGGGTGATGGCTAATTGGCATTACAAGGAGGTCTGCAGCAGCTGAGGACTAGATCGAGTAGAGTCGGAGATTTCCTAGGGCGAGCCTGGGATGAGTATAGTAGTTATCAGCAATAGGGAAAGGGATCTGGTGGAGTCGAGGCAGTCCTTGAAGAAGGTACGGATAAATGTGGAAGGTAGTATGGGCCCGTACTACTGAAAGCAGAGGATCCGTACCCGAACCAAGGAAGGCCAAGACAAGACCAGGGAACTTGTAAGTAGTTGCGATCCCTCAGGAAGTATCAGTATCTCTAAATATTGTTGTGATGTATTGCAGAATGGTGGTACTTCGTTCGAGGCCGATAGATGGCGGTTCAGGAGAGGGGTCAGGTTCGGGAACAGGTTCCGAGCCGGTAGATGAGGGACTACGCGAGTTCATCGCGTCAGAGATCACTAGAGGCATCCTTGAGTCGACCCCCATCCTCTTTGGGTCGATCAAGGAAGGGATCATGGAGTTGATGGAGGATCGCCTGCAGGCATTCAGGAGTGATTTGGCATCTAGCCAGTCGGGATCTCGCACACTGTCCTTCAAGGACTTCAGGGGCAGTGGTGCGCCGGATTTCCATGGGGTGAAAGACCCCATTGCTGCCAGACGATGGATTGCAGACATCGAGTCTGCCCAGTTGACTAGCTTCTGCCCCGAGGGGTCGAAGGTGAGGTATGCAGCCGGGTGTTTACGGGATCGAGCCCGGGATTGGTGGGAGTCAGTGGGTGACTCGTTGGGGGGCCTCAGCTATCGAGGCTATGACCTGGTCGGACTTTGTGACCAGGTTCAGGGTAGAGTTTGCGCCGGCTGTCGAGCTTCAGTAGCTGGCAAGGGAGTTTCTGGACATGAGACAGACGACGGAGACTGTGGCGGAGATCACCGCCAAGTTCCGGGAGAGGGCTTTGTTGGTGCCCCATTATGCTGGTGACGAGGACATGAGGAGGACTCGTTATCACGATATGCTACGAGCTGACATCCGGGAGCATGTTAGCTTTTCTGCTTGCCCTACCTTGGACTCTATGATTGCCAGGGCGAGGGAGAGGGAGATAGATTTGGAGCACATCCGGAAATGGAAGGCAGAAGAGGGTCAGTCAGGAGGGGCTTCGGGGAAGAAGACCAAGGGATCGGATGCGGGGCCGAAAGGCCAACAGGGACGGGGACGCTGCAGGAAATGCGGCAAGACGCACGAGGGAGCGTGCCGGTTGGGATCATCAGGCTGCTACAAGTGCGGCAAGTCTGGGCACTTTAGCAGGGATTGCACTGCTCCGGCAGCAGTTATTCAAACATCGGAGTTGCTGTGTTTCCACTGCAACCAGAGGGGCCACAAGAAGGCCAATTGCCCCCAGTTGTCAGTTTCAGCGCCGGTGAAGGCGCCAGCTCCAACGACCCTGCGGATCACGGATGGCCGGCAGGGCAAGGCAGAGGCTCCGGTGGTGAGGAGCCGAGCATTCCAGTTGACTACCGAGGAGGCACGCGCCGCACCCGATGTGGTGACGGGTATGATTCTTTCCCTCTATTTTCATTTTATGATGTTATGATATTGATATGTGCTCCGTATGTATATGTATGCATTAGTATCGTTCCATGTGAACGGCATCCCAGTTCAGGTATTGTTCGACTCGGGTGCATCCCGACCGTTTGTTTCCCTTGCGCTTAGCAAGAAGTTTCATGAGACTTCGGGCGAGTTAGATTGCCCTTTAGAGGTAGAGATTGCTGATGATCGATCGGTGCGAGCATCGATGGTGTTTCGGGATTGCATTCTGCGTTTGTTTGAGGAGCGTTACTTGGTAGACTTGGTTCCCATTCCGTTGCGCGGGAACAAGGTGATTATTGGCATGGATTGGTTGAGCCCTAATGGGGCGGTGATAGATTGCGCGCAACAGTTAGTGCGGGTCAGGACTCCAAGCGGGGGAGAGTTAGTGATTCATGGTGAGAGACCTCAGTGCGGACCCACTATATGTTCAGCAGCGAGGTTCCGGTGGTTCGAGATTTTGTAGATGTTTTTCCGGAGGAGCTACCGGGGATACCTACAGAATGGCAGGTGGAGTTCATGATTGACCTTGTTCCTGGTGCAGCTCCGATAGCCAAAGCACCGTATCGGTTGGCTCCTCCCGAGATGCAGGAGTTGTCTACGCAACTGCAGGAGCTGTTAGACAATTCGTCCGAGCAGTTCGCCTTGGGGAGCCCCGATCCTATTTGTGAAAATGAAGGATGGGTCGCATCGGATGTGTATAGATTACCGGGAGCTGAACAAGGTAACGGTGAAGAACCGTTACCCACTCCTGAGGATTGATGACCTCTTTGATCAGCTACAGGGAGTGTCTTGGTTCTCCAAGATTGACTTGCGTTCGGGTTATCATCAGATGAGGGTCAGGGAGGAGGATGCGCAGAAGACAGCGTTTCGGATGCGCTATGGCCACTATGAGTTTGTGGTGATGCCGTTTGGGCTCACCAATGCTCCTGCCGCGTTCATGGACCTCATGAACCGCGTGTGCAGACCGATGCTGGATCGGTCTGTGATAGTCTTTATCGATGACATCTTGGTATATTCCAAGACTCAGGAGGAGCATGAGGAACACCTGAGGGAGGTGTTGGAGACCCTGAGGAGGGAGAGCTTGTATGCCAAGTTCTCCAAGTGTGAGTTCTGGTTGCGCGAGGTGCAATTTCTTGGACACTTCGTCAACCAGGACGGGATTCTGGTCGATCCGGCCAAAGTCGAGGCCGTGATGAGATGGGAGGTTCTGAAGTCTCCATCTGAGATTCGGAGTTTCCTGGGATTGGCAGGCTACTATTGGAGATTTATTCAGGATTTCTCCAAGATAGTCGTGCCCCTGACGCGGCTGACGAAGAAAGCCGTGGTCTTTCGGTGGGGACCCGAGCAGCAGGCTGCATTTGAGACGCTGAGACAGAGATTGTGCGAGACGCCAATCTTAGCCCTGCCAGAGGGCGTAGAGGATTTTGTGGTTTATTGTGATGCGTCCATTTCTGGGTTGGGCGCGGTACTGATGCAGAGGGGGCATATCATTGCCTACGCTTCGAGGCAGCTCAAGCCTCACGAGGCGAACTACCCGATGCATGATTTGGAGTTGGGGGCGGTGGTTTTTGCCCTCAAGATTTGGCAACATTACCTCTACGGGGTTCGATGTACCATCTACACGGACCACAAGAGTTTGAGGTACCTCATGGATCAGCCGAATCTGAACATGAGGCATCGTCGGTGGTTAGATGTGGTGAAGGATTATGATTGCGAGATCCTTTACCACCTGGGGAAGGCCAACGTGGTGGCCGATGCGCTTAGCCTCAAGGCGGTGCCGATCAGGGACGTTTGCTTGAGGATGACCGTGGTGACTCCCCTGTTGGAGCAAATCCGGGAGGCTCAGCAGGAGGCTATCAAGGAGGAACATCGGAAGAGCGAGCGTGTAGTGGGTCAGGTTTCCTCCTTCGATTGTGATAGCCGAGGACTTTTGACATTACACCGTAGGGTGTGGGTGCCGTATCACGGAGGCGTGCGCCAGATCTTGATGGAGGAGGCGCACAAGTCCCGATTCTCTATTCATCCCGGGGCGACGAAGATGTATAAGGATCTTCGTCTAGATTATTGGTGACCCTACATGAAGCGGGATGTGGCATAGTACGTTGAGCGGTGCTTGACCTGCAGGAAGGTCAAGGCCGAACATCAGAGGCTGCATGGCAAGATGCAGCCGTTGGATATTCCACTGTGGAAATGGGAAAATATCACAATGGATTTTATCACGAAGCTTCCCAGGACCGCGCGTGGAGTGGATTCAATT
The DNA here is from genome assembly GCF_051521515.1 of Lactuca serriola. Classification (NCBI taxonomy): domain Eukaryota; kingdom Viridiplantae; phylum Streptophyta; class Magnoliopsida; order Asterales; family Asteraceae; genus Lactuca; species Lactuca serriola. The sequence continues at coordinate 301,055,021 of NC_136412.1, forward strand.
TGTTTCATCGTGGATAGATTGACCAAGAGTGCTCATTTTATTCCGATTCAGGAGAGCATATCGGCCGAGAAATTGGCCGACATCTATATCAGGGAGATCGTGGCGCGGCACGGGGTGCCGGTATCGGTGATCTCGGACAGGGATGTGCGTTTTACTTCAAGATTTTGGAAGAGATTCCATGACGAGTTGGGCACTTGTCTGCACTTTAGCACCGCCTTTCACCCGCAGACGGATGGTCAGAGCGAGTGGACCATCCATACTCTGGAGGATATGCTGCGGGCGTGCGTGCTAGACTTCGGTGGTAGCTGGGATACCTATCTTCCCCTGGCCGAGTTCTCATACAACAACAGCTATCACGCGAGTATCGACCGCCCTCCCTTTGAAATGTTGTACGGAAGGAGGTGCAGGACCCCGATATGCTGGGGTGAAGTTGGCCAGAGAGTCATGGGGAGCACCGAAGTGGTGATCAAGACGACCGAGAGGATTCAGCAGGTCCAGAGCAGGCTTCAGACTGCTCAGAGTCGGCAGAAAATTTACTCCGACAAGCGTCGATCCGACTTGGAGTTTTAGGTCGGGGATATGGTTCTCCTGAAGGTGTCGCCTTGGAAAGGCATCATTCGATTCAGGAAGCGGGGCAAGTTGGGCCCGAGATTCATTGGACCGTTCAGGGTTGTAGCCCGGGTGGGCAAGGTGGCGTATAGGTTGGATCTGCCAGCCGAGCTCAGCCAGATCCACAACACTTTCCATGTTTCTCAGTTGCGAAAGTGCCTAGTGGACGATTTAGCAGTTGTGCCGTTAGAGGACATTCAGGTTGATGAAAGCCTGAATTACATTGAGCGCCCAGTCGCAATCCTCGACAGGAAGTCGAAGGATTTGAGGAACAAGAGGGTGGAGCTAGTGAAGGTGCAATGGCAGCACCGCAAGGGTTCGGAATGGACTTGGGAGCCGGTGGACGAGATGATGGAGCATTATCCCGAGCTGTTTCAGGATCGAGCAGCAGACTTCGAGGACGAAGTCTAAAATAAGTGGGGGAGATTTGTAGCACCTGGTTCCTGGTACGTAAATCTTATTTGAGTATTTCTCTTCTTTTAGCCTTGGACTCGGCGAGTCACAGGTCCGACTCACCGAGTAGATGCAGGACCCGGGACACGTTTAAGTTGTCGACTCGACGAGTCCATATCCTGGACTCGGCGAGTCACCGCTGTTGGATGAAACCCTAAGTTTCAGGGGTTTGCACCCTATTTAAGCAACACATCTGCCCCAGGCCATCCCCCATTCACCCCCCAGAGCTCCTAACCCTCGTTTAAGCTTGTTCTTTGAAGAGTTGAAGCATTTGTTGTGTGCTCTTAAAGGTTTTGAAGAAGAAGGGAAGTAGATCTAGAAGAAGGGAAGCCATCCAAGCATCGTTGTGTTATTTCAGCAGTTCCATTGAGGTGTATCCCATTTTCCCCTGTTTCTATGCTTAAGGCTTTATTTAAGACATTCTTGAGCCATCCCCCAAGCTTGTATGTGCATAATATTTCGTAATAGGTTGATTGGCCTCTAGATATAGGCAAGATTGAGCTCCAGGAGCTCAGATCTGTTAGCTTTATGGACCCATGTTGCTTGTTCACCCTAGATCTACCCTTTTGAGGCATTTTGAACCCTAAAATCCATATTGGTGAATATCTACACGTAAAGTTAGAAACTTTACGTGTGATTCGTGTCAAAGAAGCCCAGATCTGTGAATGGCATGGACTGGAATCGAGCAGATCTGTATATTTAGTGGGTGCATGGCAACGACTCGGCGAGTCGTTCATGTGACTCGGCGAGTCTGTTTGCGAGTCTCCGAGTTTGTCCCCTTTTCGTAGTGTCGAGTGAGCAGTGAGTCACGGGGTGTGACTCAGTGAGTCGGAAGCTGAACTCATCTATGGAGGTACTCGACGAGTCAATGCCCTGACTCGGCGAGTTCAAGGCAATCTCCTTAGATCAAGAACAGACTCGGCGAGTTGTTCATACAACTCGGCGAGTCTTAGCATAAGTGTTCATCAGATGAAGATGAAATCGACGAGTTGTTCATACAACTCGGCGAGTAGGATGAAGGACTTGAGTATCTATTAAGAAGGAGAACTCGTCGAGTAGTCGCCTAACTCGACGAGTAGGAACGGGATTCAGGGCAAACGTTTGGGTAGGGACTCGGCGAGTTGGAAAGCCAACTCGGCGAGTCGGGTCAACTGGAAGTTGACTCTGATTTTGACTTAGGTCATGATCAGGGGTAAAATGGTCATTTTACCCAAAGGACAGTTAGCAATGTTTGATTGAGTATGTTGTGGGAATTACAGCCGGAGGATTTCCGGAGCAGTAGCAACAGCAGTAGACAGTCAGTTCCCGCTCAGATCAGCAGCTACTTCGAGGTGAGTTACCTTCCAGTAGCGGTGGGTCTACGGCCACAATGCCGGCCCACCAATAGGAGTTGTATGTAGATGATTGTCTCTGTGATATTCATCTAGGGATTACTACTACCTGTGTTGCGTTTATGTGCTAGTATGATATGATGCTATGTGCTAGTGACAGTAGGGGGAGATAGTCCCCGAGATATCCGGTCGGTAGGGCCGAAGGGGTAGTTATACCCAGCCATGTTAGATAGATACTGATATTGCGATACATGTTATGTGGTAGTAGTAGAGGGGAGAAGTAGTTCTCCAGTATCCGGTCGAGAGGACCAAAGGGGAGGCCAGCACCCAGATATGCTAGGCAGAATCCGGTCGAGAGGACCGAAGGGGAGGCTAGCACCCAGATATGCTAGGCAATGTCCGGTCGAGAGGGCCGAAGGGGTAGGTCGGGCACCCAGATATGCCTGACAATATGTGTATGTTATGTGATTATATGGTATGTGGTACAGTGGGGGAACTCACTAAGCTTTGTGCTTACAGTTTGCAGTTTTGGTTTCAGGTACCTCTTCGTCGAAGGAGAAAGAGCCGGCGCGGTAGCGGCACATCATGCACACACACTGTTTCCGCACTTACGAGATTCTCTGGGATTTATGTAACGCCTGTGTTTCCGAGCTTGCCATTTTTAGCAATGTAATAGTCTAGGTTAACCTTTGTAACCCGTTTTGAAATAATAAGAATGTATTATTTGAGTATTATGTGTTTTGTGCTTAATTGCTTAATTATGTGGTCTGATTAATTAAGAATAAAAATAAGCGTCAAAATTTAAGTGTAAAATGAACTTAATATCTTTGGTTAATGTTGTAGTAGTTGAAACGAGGTTTCCGAATATATATAGAACGCCCAAATCTGACTTCGTATGAGGAAGTTATGATTTATCGAAGTTTCGACTTAGCGATATGCAGCCTGAAATACTCGATTTGAGATCGAGCAGTTTTTAGCCGAAACAATCTAAACGAGGATCGAAGGTCTCGTTGTTGGTATCGAAGCGATAAAAAGTTAGGCGAGAACGGACGTCAAACGAAGAAGTTATGAATTTATAACAAAGTTTTTCTGTCGCGGCCTATTAAAAATATATAATAAAAATAAATTCAAAATTTGCCGACGGAGTCTAAAGGAAAGTTGTAGAGCGCAGTCTCACCTTTCCGTGGATATAAAGAACGTCAAAAACGGAGTTCGTATGAAGAAGATATGAATTTCCGAAGTTTGATAAATAATTTGTATTTATTTTTAATTGAAAAATCCGGCATTATCCGAAGGAGGAGTCAGCAGTCTGATCCGACGTACGCCCCGCGTACTCCGAAGAGTGTCGACACTTCGGATGACGCATGCAGTGACGACTTCGGAGGCCAGTACGCCCCGCGTACTCCGAGGCTCCAGCCTCCTATAAATAGGATGCGAGGGCAGCCGGCTATTTTGCTAATTTCCTCTCTTCTCTCTCCCATTTTGCATCGTTTTGCGTGCCAAAAATACCTCGAAGCCCCGGTATTATTCTCGAGCCCCGAGGCAAGTCCCGAGATCCCGAAGATCCCGAGAAGTGCGGTTCCCGAGCCGAAGCTCTGCCCGCGAGAAGTTCGATTTTTGTGGAGATCTTCCAGATCTGCTGTGGATTACTACTTCTGCAAGTCGTAGTGCTGTCTGATCATCTTTTGATCAAGTGAGTGTATACTACCTTTCATAAACACGATAATAATACAAGTATGGTTTGAGTGTATTAAGTAAATTGTGGATTATATGTGTGAGGGTGTAGTTACTTTCTTCTAACACGTAACTATGAAGTATTTTATACGATATACTTGTTATGTGTATATTTTGTGGTTGTATGCGTGAATGGATATTCACTTTATCCCATCTCATAGATCTGAATTGCTTTCTATGAAATACGTGTTAAGTGGTATGCCTCATCTGTTATGTGGAATATATATTGAATGAAAATGTTATACAGGTTTTTAACTATGTATGAAAATATATATTCTTATCTACTAATATTTTGGGTAGAACATGGGTAGATAGTTGGTGTGTAATAAACAGATGAGAGGCCTCGATGTTGTTGTTGTTGTTGATCTAGTTATTCAGCGGAGTATGAATAACGACCACGGACTCTTTCTAGACAGTCCAGTGGAACGCTAGCAGGTTCATAACCTGTAGGTGTTGTGAACGATGTGTTCACCGGTGTACTCTATCCCCCTCATGGTTGCCTTTAGGATATCTATTGTTGAGGAAACCCCTTCGCAGTGATGTCCGTCCCGATGAAAATCCTAGATTAGGTCCCTTGAGATAGATGTTGTTTTAGGGACGTAAAGTGAGGATAACGGGAATGGGTAATCGGGATAGTAATTGGTTGGTGAAATTAAATATAACTTATTTATTGTGGGTTGAAAACCCTATATGCTCACCAGGCTCCCAAGCCTGACCCTCTCAGTTTTATTTGTATTACAGGAAGTGGCACAAGGGTGTAAGATGGATGGATCATCTTTTTGTTTTGTTTACAAGTCTGCATATGTATATATTTGTTGAATGACTTGTAATGTTATCGTTTATGCTTTATGGTCTGTATCGGAACATGACATCCCGAGTTTTGATTATATAATGAAATGCATCTCTTGATGAAATGCTTTGATAGATATTATTTTATCATGTTTTGTTTTGGGAACAAATTCCGCAACTCTTTCAAATCAAAAGGATTTACTCTGAAATTATTTAAAATCATAAATGAAAATCGGTCTTTTCTGGCCGAGATTTTGGGGATGTCACAATTTATACTCTGATATTTTGATGGTTGTATGATTTGACTTTTAGACATGGTTTACGTTTTGATATGGTTTGATCAAACAATGTTTTTAACTATTAATATTTTCTAAAGTAATGTTTTTAAAACGAAATTTTTGGACGTGAAATTTGGGTCGTTACAAAACATATAATTATTTCATCTACAAGAAAAAGGGGGTTTCAGTTCACATAAATCAGTTGATACTGGTTGTGAGACATTTGGTATCACCGTACCTACCAGAGTACACATTAAGTCCTGCACTATAACCAGAGTCTCTTGTAAGGAGAATATGACGCTTGTGTATAGATCTATATGAGATTGGCAACCCCGCACCTAAACTGTTAGCTACAGTTAGACCGGCAGGTCTGGGATGACAAATGTCGTAACAGTTCTGACTCCCGAAGCACGTCGTTCAGGCCAACTAGTCGGATTAGTATGATTATAATAACTCACATAGGGTATTAACAAAACATTTGGTTTACGGGTTAACATACATTCAATTAGTTTTATATAAAGATAAAACTTCATAACACCATTTTTCAGTACAACATTACTTAAATTCTTAGTCTTTGGATTTAAGACTTACAGTTTATTTTTAAAGAAAATATTGGATTTTCTGGCAGTATACATTATCATTTTACACGGAATAGTTACGAAATCATTCTCATACAAAACGCTTATGAACACACCAACTTAATTGTTGACACTTTTCAAAATCACTTGTATTCTCATGAAATCAGTAAACAGATAACCAAAGAGTTTTTAGAGGATGGGGCGTCGCTGCATCACGTTATTTATTTTTGTCATATGCAATTGATGTCAAGAAAACAATGTTTTGAGTACAATTTAAACTTATTAAATATTCAATATGATGGTTATAATGCTTTGATCGCTACTATTCAATTGTTATGATACTATACATGAAAGTCATCTGCCCCAGACGTTTCCTCTGTTCTGGTTTGGGGGTGTGACACACATTACACGGGTGTAGCCACCGTCCTAAAAAAGTTAAGCTATTAGGTTACTTATATATATATATATATATATATATATATATATATATATATATATATATATATATATATATATTTATTATTGTTTAGTTGTAAGCGGTTATTTTTTGTTTATACTCATGTTACTACTTATTAGATCAAGACAAATGAAAAAAATAAAAAAGAAGACTAAAAAAAATTAATGGATTCCAAATATCATCATTTTATATGTGTAAGGATAAACTGATATTTAAATTTTTTTTATCATATATTTAGTGAAAAGACATTATTTAGAACTTTAATTTTATGAAATGTATTCGAATTTGTTTTATAATATTGAATCATTCTTTTACATGTTTTTTTATATTATTTTATATTTACTAAATAACTTATCGGTTAGTTTTTAAAAAAAACATCATATTTTATCGGTTAATTTATTAGGTAGTAAGCAAATAGTATTTCCGTTAATCTAAACTTAAAGACTTTATGAAAAAACTCCAACATTGGTCCTTGTAGTATTAAAAAACTTTGGGTAAGGTCCAAAAAGTTTCCAACTTGCATGGAAGGTCAAAAAACAAAGCATTTCTGTGATTTTGGTCCAAAAAAAGTTGAAAAGACGATTATGCCCTTTTATTTTCTTTTTTGTATTTCTTTAATCTATATTATTACATTTACAATTTAATATATATATATATATATATATATATATATATATATATATATATATATATATATATATGAATCTACCTACCCATACCTCACCGTAAACCCTCCCCTTCCCTCTCTTTTTGACTTTCTTCCTCTCTTTGACTCTCTCTCTCTCTCACACACATACACACACCATTGTTGTCTCAATCCCTTCTCTACACTTCAACCTGCAAAACTCACCTCCATTCCATCTCCATTCTATATGTGTGAGGATGAGAGACCATTCAAATTGAAATCAAAATCAAACTAAAAAAACAAAATCATGTTCATTATGTTCTTCATTTGTGATGTAATTCTGGGTCTTGAAATACAAAAAAAAAAAAAAAGAACAAAGAATTTTACTACTCCTCCAACCCACCCCTCACCTTCTTCTTACTTTCCAGGCAGTCAAACTTCGACAATAAATATTATCACACCAAATACATTCAAAGTACAATCAAATCAGAATATCTTGAATATATTGTTTATGAATAAGGAAACTATACATACAATCCGTGAAATCAAATCTAATGATCCTGCAATCATGAAGAAGGAAACCAGAAAAAAAATATTTTTGTTCTTGAGACATAGAACTACATACCCTTAAATCAAATCGAATGAAAATGGATCATAGACAAGGAAACCAGAAATATTACTTTGTTCCTGAGGTATGTATTCGAAACAAACCTTGGACCTGAACCAAAATCAAACACTTGGACCTGATGAATCTGAATCAAAATTCTCTGAAAACACAGTGAGCATAAATCCCCAAACCAAACTCTTGAACTTGTACACTCAATCCAGAAATTGAAGAGCTTCGTCTAGAAAATCAAATACACGGATCTTGTTGTTGACATCAAATGCAATGGTCTTGACAAATATGGTTTGTTAGAGTTTGTTGGCCGGAGAAAAATCAGGTTCACTAGGGTTTGCTGGTCGGAGAAAACAAGTGTCGCTGACGAGAAAAGAAGAACGAGAGTGTTCGGTATTTCATACAGTCTTCAGATTTCTGGAGAGACGGTGATGAACTCCGGCAAGAGGTTTTGGTGAAGGGCATCCGACTTGTTTTATGAACTCCGGTGATACATTTTTGTGAGAACGACGAGTGTGAAGTAGGATGAGAGAGAGAGAGAGAGAGAGAGAATGGTGGGTGAGGTGGTGGATAATTTTTTTTCTTTTTTCTTTATTTTTTAATTAAAATAGTATTAGAATAGTTGTAAAAAATACAAAAAAGAAAATAAAATGACATAAACGTCTTTTCAACTTTTTTGGACAAAAATTACGGAAATGTTTTGATTGTAGACTTTCTATGCAAGTTGTAAACTTTTTGAACCATATGCAAAGTTTTTTAAATACCAAAAGGCCATTGTTGCATTTTGTCTTTATAGTTGCCACAAACTAGTCCCTTTTGTTTTCACTCGGCTTATAACCAAAATATTGTTTGATTTCTTTGTCACCCAACATAAATAGAATAAAAAGTTCGTAAAATTTGAACTATCAACACTAAATGGAGCAAACAAACACCAAGATATAATATGTTAAACATAATAAATCGGGAAAGTGTAGTAGACATATTGATCAAGAACCAACTCAAAACTATGCCAATGGAGGGTGTTCGATCATCTTGCAAAGTTGGGTACCTAGTTGTTATCGCTACTTAAGCAAATACAACATGATTGATATTACCAGGTTTTTTATAAAACGAGACATTATTAGGGTTTCTGCACTTTGAAGTAGGATGAGAAAGCACAGGAAGTCCCCATTGACTGGAGTAAACAATTGCAGGATACGCACCATCCACCTTCAGCCGATTCAATATAGCACAACATATCCGCAATGTCCTCTTAGGCATCAATGCTATCCAAAAGCTCCTCCACTTGAGTTTCCGTGTGTTGGTTAATTTAAAACCCTTAAGTCTTCTGTTCATTTTCTTCAGTATTATCCACCTTCTAGGCATACCCATGGGCTTTTCACCAACATTTAGCTTCTTGTACCCTGGGGTGTGACATATTTCAATCAATTCTTGGACACCCATATGTATCGACTGTGATGATACAGTAGTGTAGTTGAAATATGCTTATATATAGAGAGAAAGAGAGTGGACTGTGGAAGCACATATAGAATCTTATGATTTGCTTGAAGCATATGATTGAGCAGGTTTGATTCCCAAAGCACATGGCTAGCTAGCTACTTGATGGTTGTGGTTACCAGCCGCTCGTCGTAGAATTTTTTCAATTTAGTATTGTGATGACCCAACTGTTCTTTAAACAAATGATTGTAGGTGGAGAACTATACTTCGGATTGTTTGGGAAATATTACCTACTGCTTCTCGATCAGTTGTCCTTTTGTGATTAATTAGTTTATGAGTGGGGTGAATATGGATTACATGTTGAAATGATTGGAAAGCATGTGGTGTGAAGAATCTTAAGACTCAAAAAGGGAATGGGGAAGAATGTTGACTGAGTTTGCGACTTGGTCAAGCCACAAGATCTCGATCTCAAAGTAGATTTGCATTAAACATATCGAAGAGAACACATAAAATCATCAATTACTCTTACAGACTATATAAGTAGGGGTTTATGTATCCCTTTCAATTGTTTGGTGATTTTTTTGTTTCATTTTGTCATTCTTATTTGTTTGATATTTTTTTTTGTAAATTCTTTATTATTATTATTTTTTTATTGTAATTTTGTTGTTTTCTGTCATTTTGTTTGTTGGGCTATTAATACGTTATTATTTTCGTTTGAATATTATGTTTCGTTCGTACTATCTTTGTGTATTTTTTTGTTTGAACTATTATAGTGTTATTATTTTTCGTTCGAACTATCTCTGTATTACTTTTTGTTTGGAATATCTCTATGTTATTCTTTTATTGCGATTTTCATACTTGTTATTTATATATGAAAAAAAGATATTATCATTGTCTATGTCTTTCCGTTCATTTATTTTCTCAAAATTATTTATATTATTTTTTAGAACTAATTAATCAATCGGATTCCCTCACCCTTGCGCTTAGTATGATAATCACCCTCACGATAAGGAAAATAAGTATTCTTTATATTATTTGTCTATTTTATTTTTTCTTATCAATATTCTTATTAGTGTTATTATTATTAAAAGAAATAATAATATTAAAGAAATGAGAGTAAATTATTGAAATAGTGTTTCCTACCTATCTTTGTTGTCATTTATGTACCTATTACACATAAAAAAAACAATATTGACATTGTCTATGTTTTTTTAAAAATTACTTATATTGGTTCTTAAAAAATTTAAGCAATCAGGTGTATGTGTGTGTACACATGCAATCAAATCTCTCGGTCATCCTTTTTGTATCCTCTAGAGTTTATGTTAGGTATTGTATATTTGTATATATTTTTTATGGAGTTTTATAAGTTTAATTTTACACCATAAACCATATATAAAAATATTTTACAAACTACATATAGGTTTCCATATGAAATTTAATACATAAAATTATAATGAAAGATGGAAAGTGTTTATAAAAAACCCAATAAACCTCTTTATATTACAAATATGTGTTAGTTAGATCTATTCTCCTTTTCTTATATATATATATATATGTTTAATTATGATACTTTACATTGTAATCTAGCTTATAAGCTATTTTCTATCAAAAACTATTAATTTATAAGTTTGTTTATTAGCTACCAACTGCTTTTCAGTTAGTTTGTTAAACAGAACATAAAAATTAAATAAAAAATAGATTATTGTTGGAGGTGAGCTTTTTAGAATTTTTAACTTTTAACTTTTACTTTTAATAGAAATCTTCTAATAAAAAAACTATTATCTTTTGGAGCTTTTAGCTTTTGCTTTAAAAAATTTGACATCTTTATGCTCAAATTAAAGATATATCAATTTTCAATTTGTCAAATGTATGTTTGATACAAAGAAATAGAATTGAACTAGAGAAAAAAAAATGAAATGTAAAAAAATTTAATGATTATAATGTTTGGTATACTAGAGAATTCACCAAAAAAATATACATGAGAATAAATTCTCTTATTTTATTGTAGTAAACATTAGAATGGAAATGAGTTTTTTTACTGCATTTATTTTTCTCAAACAACATTTTTTTACAACAATATCATTAAGATTTTCATATAACTAACCAACTTGTTCAAAAAAATTGTTGTGTTTTCAATGTAAAATAAAACAAATAAACTATAAATAAGTAAAACAAATAAACTATAAATCAATGAAATTTATCTTCATGCTCCTTGGGTTGCTAATTATTTAATTAATATTGAACCACAACAACAATAGAAAACGATAAGATAGAAGAAATAATTCATCAATTGGAGAATATTGGCTTACAAAATCGACAAGATCACTAGAGTAGAGGCAAATTTCGACTGAGTAGAACATTAAATCACAACTACCGCTTGATTCCTAATATTTTGAAACATTAACTTTGTGGATTGTAAGTCAAGACGAATAGTTAATTAGTGATCACATAGTGTACTACTGCAAAATCACAACAATCATAGGGAGATGATGAGCTCGTGGGTTTTGAAATAGATCGAAACGTGAGTTTCACTTATTTTTCTTTTTATTTATTTCTTTGCATCTTCTTTTTTAGTAAGCTAAATCTTAGTGATTCTATGGAAAACACGATTTATAATAATAACATAACTTTTGATTGGAAATTTTTTCTTATGCCGCCATGAAGTTCCCTGTATGCATGAAGAAATGAACAACATTTTTCAAATAGATTCTCCATTGATTTCCATTAAAAAAATAGAAGAAGGAAAAGCCCAAGAACCGGCTCATCGGTTCATGAAGGGGTCATTTGGTCATCTTCTTGCTTGATCTCATACTACTACTCATAATGATGAGCTTTGATGTAATTCCTATTAAAATTGATTTCATATAGAACACATTTTGATACAAGTTGTCTTGTCAATCTCAACCATTTGCATTTGTCATCCGAGTTGTGGAATATCCTCAAATTCAAAGGATTAGTTTTATAATAATTGGATCTAAAGAGCTTACAACAAGACATACAATAATAAAAATTTATGTCTCCTACATGATATTTTGATAATTTTTATTACTTTATTATAAACGGAAAATTATGATTACTTGGAAGCTTTTGATTTTTTACAATTAAATGGTACTTGTACATTCTTATAATATATATCATTTATTTGTAGATTATCATGAAGATAAATAAGTATTTTTTGTTTTTATGTCATCTTTGTTTATAACATGTTACGGGAATCTTTAAAAAATAAAAAACCTCATTTAACATTTGGTCCATTATCTAGATTTCATTTAAATGCTTACATCATGATAAAAAAAATTCACAAAGATAATATACCATAATGTTGTATGAAACAAATAGGAGATTGCAACCTAGTCGTATTTTCAAAAACCCTTCACTACAACTTCCCACATATGTCAAGTACTACTTTAGGCTTAGGTTCATGACTTGACTTGTTAAAAGCAAGAACCTACATGAAGGAAAAATAAATTAATAAATAAAGAATGAAATCAAATACCTATTTAACATATTTATGGATAAAACTCACTTAGATTATTCGTTTGACAAAGGTGTAGTAGGGTCATTAGAATTGTTAATATGATTCATATCCACATCCCTTATTGAAGGTTATATGGTTTTGTAGGCACGGTGACAATACAGAAAATGAATGTAAACATGACCATTGGATTGAAATTGTCATCAAAATTATTGAATTTCTGGATTTAATTAGGAATGTCCATGATCTTTGCTCTAGGATTCAATCATCTAGGTTCTCTTATGTTCTTTCAAAGGCTACGGTTTTCATAACCAAAGTAGTCTATGTATATTCTATGACTCTACATATCTGACAGGTAATACAAAATATGATGATACTTTGTAATGGTTGTTATTTTATTATGGACAAAATAAATAATAATATTGTCCTTATATCATTTTTTATTTAACAACTTAACTATTTTTAAGTTATAGCCAAAAATTCTAAATTTTTGAAAATTTAGGATTAAAAAAAATCATATTTAGATTATCAATAACCATTTGCTACAAGAAAACCGAGTATTGGGATAAATATAAACAAACCTAACTATCCCTATGCCTACCTTTAAAGGAATTTCAGTTATCTTGCATTCTTAAGTAGCACTAATCACACATCCAAACAAAGTGTCAAACAAATACCTTTTCGATAATGTCAACAAATACTAATAAGCATATATCGTAATTTTAAAAAAAATCAAATTCTTCAAGTTTTAGTAAGATATGAAGGGTTTTTTTATTGTGAAAATAAAAGCAAAAAGGAGGCTAAAAGAAACTTACACTCGCCATCACAATCGGAGCATATGACAATCTTCATTTTAGCCTTTGTTTCCTTTCGTATTTTTAAATAGGGAATTTGATATAGATTTCTTGACAAATATACCACCAACATTTAAACAAACGAAGCCCAGAAAGCTTGCAATATATAAATATACGGGGCTGTAACCGGTTGTTACTTGACTACCAAGATAAGCCATTTCTTGGTACATAAACGATGAATAGCCATTTCTTGGAGGTTAAAGTTTGTGTTTCGCCAAACCAGTAATACAAGTAAATCAGCTCACTAAGAACATTGCTAAACTATATATATATATATATATATATATATATATATATATATATATATATATATATATATATATATATATATATAGACACACACACACACACAAGCCGTTTACCCGTGCCAAGCGACGGGTGCGAATAGTTTTTCAAAAGTTAGTTTTTACAGGCAATTAATTCTTGTGCAAGTGGTTTTACTGCATCTAAGCAATTATCAATAAGAGTCATGTTAGCATAAATGAAATCAATAAGAATTAAAAATAAAAAATGGGATTCTTTACAAATGTACATGAACACATGTTTAATAGTACATTATTAATCGTGCAACACTTTCTAATATACCACATTTGATGTATATATTTGACTGTTTCAACATACTTCATAATACTTTTGTATTAACACGTGATATCTCTCTTTATAATACCACAAAAAGTTGTTCATGCGAGATGAGCACCGGAAGACTAATAGTTTCTTTTGACAATAAGTTTTATTTCGGCGGATAATGATTAGCTTTAATTCAATGATTAGTTCGCTTTATGATACATGAGAATATTAATTTTTTTTAATTAATATGTCTTTGTTTCAATTCTATGATTCGTTTTATTTTCAATGAAAAATATATTCTTTAATTTATTTATTGTTTTTGTATATGTTGGATATGTGTTTTCATATTTTGGATCCATTGTGTCGAAGTCTAGATATAGGGGTTTTAGGGTTTCGAAGGGATTGGAACCTACCGATCGACAACATTCCAAACTGAAATTGTTGCTTCCCTTAAATTGTTGCTTCCCGATAAGCTTTTTAAATTTTAATGTTATAATCGGTTAATTTTAAATAAAATTTGAAAGTGCAATACTAAAATTGGTTAGTTAAAAAAAATTCCCCCCGATTTACTACTCAAAATACCCATTAAAAAAAACAATTTGGTACTCAAAACTTCCCTTTTTCTAGTAGAGAAAAACGATTTTATTGTACAAAACCAGCACCAATTAATTTTTATTTTGTTTATTAATCAAATTATATTAATATAATTTGTTTTGTATTATTAACATATTACTAACATTACTATCATATGATAGATTCTTTAAAATTAAAATATCTAATAAAAAATATTAATACAAAATACTGAAATTACATTTATTGATTCAATTTAACACCAATTTAGACCAACTTGAAAACAATATTTAACTTTGTATTTCATCTTATTTCACAAGACATATAGCCCATGATTAGTTAATTTAAAATAAATAATTTTCAATCTTGTTAATCCTTGTATTTGTTTTATTTATTCTTTAGCATTTAATCTAGTTTAAATCATACAAAAAAAAAAGAACTTTGCACATACGGTAATATTCAACAATTTACTAATAATGTACTTAATCAAAAAAAAATCAAATGAGAAAATACAACATAAATGGCTTAAACAACAAAATACAACATTCTGGAGCAACATACAATTGTCGGAGCAGCATACATTTGTTTTAACCAATCGTATACTCACATATCACATCTTTATCATGCGTCCAATAACCGCCCTCTAATACAAAAGATAAAATTAATAAATCGGATATTACCAAATATAAGATAAAAAATAACTTATTTGAACTTTGATGAAAAAAAACTCAACTACATATAAGAAAATAATTAAATACTAAAAAAAAACTGAAAATAAAGGGTAACCATAGTTCAGAAACCAAACCAAGAATAAATTAAGAAAATAGACTAACGTGGGTTGGCAGATTGGATTGTTGAAATTTCATTAAACCTGCAACCAAACCTAAAAAATCAGTGAAAACTGAAACCAACATTCCATTTAAGGACTTGTAAGCATACACACATGGCTACACGTACACATACAAAATTAGAGATATGGAGAAGGTCAGCAGTGTTGGTTCTTTCTAAAGAGAAGACAAAATTACAAAAATGGTTCTATGGTTTGCTAAAAGTCATAGAGTCAGTCCCTGTTAATTTTTTTTGACAAATATGGTCCCTGTGGTTTCCAAAACTTGCATCAATGGCCCTTTTTGCTGATGTCGTTACTGTTCATCCGTTAGTGTAAGGGTATTTTGGTCTTTTCAAGTAGCAGGGACTGGGTTTGTGACTATGGGTAAACCATAGGGACCATTTATGTATTTTTTTCTATATTTTATGTTTATGAGTTTGTAACTTTTCCACCCATTTACTTTTTAAAATATCATTTTGAACCCTTCACTTTGAACTTTGAAAAATGTTACTTTCACCCCTCTATTTTCTAAATTTTCGTGTTTAACCCCGTATTATATATAATTTGTTTTTTATTAATAATTTTTGTTCGCTAACCTAAAAAAACTATTTTTACGTGTTTATTTTCATATATTTGTCGGTATAATTCAAGGTGATCAATGTTTCGACTACAATTTAGAACTTTCTTTCGTTATTTTTTTTAAAGTTACACGGTTTTTTTTTTATAAAATTGTCGGTTTAAATTCCAGCTTATTTTTCGACGTAGTTTTTTTTTTTTTTTTTTTTTTTTTTTTTTTTTTTTTTAACTTTATGTACGTTTCCTACGTATGAGATGGGTCATGTATAATAACTTTCGTTTGTTAATTTTAAAAAATATATTATATTCCAGATTGCCTATGTTTTGATGTATTTTTTATACATTTTGTGCTTAATTTTATATACATTTCTACGTATCATTCGGGTCATATATAATAACTTTCGTTTGTTAGCTTAAAAAAATGTAGTATATTCGAGTTTGTCTATGTTTTGACCTAACTTTTATTTGATGTTTTTTACGTATCAATATAGATTCGAGTTCGTCTATATTTCGATGTAATTTTTTTTTATGTTTCGTGCTTATTTTTATGTACGTGTTTTTTTCATTCATGTTTTTTTACGTCGAAATGCAACTTTTATGACTATAATCACCAAAAATCAAGCTTATAATTACGCTTTTATCTATTATATGTGAAAAAACTTATACGTAGAAACATACATAAAATAAGCACCAAAACATTTTGCGAAACATATTTTTTTTAACGTTTTCGTGCTTTATTTTTTATACGTTTCCTACTTATGACTAGGGTCACATATTATATATTTTTTATTATTTAAACTTTCGTTCGTTAACTTAAAAAAATCTTACTTATTTTTATGCACGTGTTGATATAAATTTGAGTTTTTCTTTTTCTTTATTTTTTATGTTTTGATTTAATTTTTTTTGTACGTTTTGGTGCTTATTTTATGTATGTTCCTACGTATAAATTTGTTCACATATAATAGATAAAAGCGTAATTTTAAGCTTGAATTTTGTAAGTTGAATTTTGGTGATTATAGTCATAAAAGTTGCATTTCGACGTAAAAAAACATGAATGAAAAAAACACGTACATAAAAATAAGCACGAAACATAAAAAAAAAAATTACGTCGAAATATAGACGAACTCGAATCTATATTAATATGTAAAAAACATGAAACAAAAGTTAGGTCGAAACATTGACAAACTCGAATATACTACATTTTTTTAAGCTAACAAACGAAAGTTATTATATATGACCCGAATGATACGTAGGAATGTATAAAAAATTAAGCACAAAATGTATAAAAAAATACATCAAAACATAGACAATCTCGAATATAATATATTTTTTAAAATTAACAAACGAAAGTTATTATATATGAACTGTCTCATACGTAGGAAACGTACATAAAGTTTTAAAAAAAAAAACTACGTCGAAAAATAACCTGGAATTTAAACCGACAATTTTATAAAAAAACCGTGTAACTTTAAAAAAAAATAACGAAAGAAAGTTCTAAATTATAATCGAAACGTTGATCACCTTGAATTATACCGACAAATATATGAAAATAAACACGTAAAAATATTTTTTTTAGGTTAGCAAACAAAAGTTATTAATAAAAACAAATTATATATAATACGAGGTTAAACACGAAAATTTAGAAAATAGAGGGGTGAAAGTAATATTTTTCAAAGTTCAAAGTGAAGGGTTTAAAGTGATATTTTAAAAAGTAAATGGGTGGAAAAGTCACAAACTCATAAACTTAAAATATAGAAAAAAATACATAAATGGTCCCTATGGTTTACCCATAGTCACAAACCCAGTCCCTGCTACTTGAAAAGACCAAAATACCCTTACACTAATGGATGAACAGTAACGACGTCAGCAAAAAGGGCCATTGATGCAAGTTTTGGAAACCACAGGGACCATGTTCGTCAAAAAAAATTAGCAGGGACTGACTTTGTGACTTTTGGAAAACCATAAGGACCATTTTTGTAATTTTGTCTAAAGAGAATGATCAAGTATCTCTTCGATCTTGCAACACAACAGGAAAATAGGCGTCCCCATTGAGTTTTAACTTTTTACAAAGTTGCCCTTATTTATCCAAGACAAGACAGATGACAAGGTGAAGTTGGTAATGATGTTACCATATCATCCAATGTGATGGATGCATTATATGTATGAAAAACTTTAGCTATGAGGCCAGGAATGAGTTCTTTTAAATCAACATTCACTGTGCTTGTATCCAGCTTTTCAAAAAGATATGTATTACCCCTTTTCCTTGAGATATTTATGTAATTAATCCCAAAAGACGATAACACCCTCCTCGTCCCGTCATCAAAAAATAAAAATGCCCTATAATGAAGGTTGATACTCACATGTTCGAAACTGTTGATTTGCTTTGAAGACAAGTGGCTCAACTTCAACCTCATTCTGTTAGAATACAAACATTCTGAAAGAATGGATTTATATAAATAAATTCTGACAGAACACCTTCTGTGCATTATCCAATTGTCATAGCTTTACCTTGAAATATAATGCCAAACATCTTCAACAAGTTGTATTAAACACCAAAAACCTTCACAACACCAAAAATTACACCGAAAGCATGAGAAAGATTCATGAAATCATAGGAAAGGGAGAAAAACAAAACACACTTTATGTAAAAAGAAAAAAGTAGGAAAAAACCTACCTGATACTACTACTGTTGTGATTGATGGCTACGAAGGGGAAGGAGTAGGTGGCAGCGATCAGTGATTGAACAAGCAGTAGTAGGGATGAGTATATGGACCGGGGAACCAGCCGGAACCGATACTGGAACCAGAACCCAATGGAACCGGTCGGACCGGGACAGTGACGATATTCTTGTGGATTTTTGGAACTGGTAGGAACCGGAACCGGCAAAAACCAGAACCGTATGTTGCTATTTCTCGAGGACCGATTCCAACATATGAAGACACGGCAAGAACCGGTAGGAACCGAAACTGGTAGAACCGGTGGTCCGGTTCGGTTCCTATTTTCCACCAAGTTCGGTTCCCAAGCTGGTTCCGGTTGAAGATGGGACTAGAGGAAGGCAACAATCGGTGGTTGTTGTCGTCGATGGTGAGGTTGGCTCGTCGATTGGAGTATAGTAAAGAGAAGAGAAAACAATAAGAATGGGGAGAATCGTTGCAGACTTGATCGGTTCATAGAATAGGGTTTTTGAGATATAGAATGACGTGATTTAAAGAGAACTGGTCAAACATATAAGCAAGTTCACAAATTACAATTATACCCTTTTATGATTTATTAATGATTTTATTTTTTTCCTAATTCTTATTGGTTCTTAGATGCACATAACAGTTGTTGGAAACATTTGAACCTCTCTCTTTATATATATATATATATATATATATATATATATATATATATATATATATATATATATATATATATATATAAAGAGAGAGAGAGAGACCGTTTTTGTCTCCTTCTCTCCGTAACAAAACAAAGAATAAAATAGATGGAAATAGCATTGATTTTCTTCTTTCTTATATTCTTATTCTCAATGTCAAACAAACAAGAGAAATAACTGTAATTCCATTTCTCCCTGTCAATCATGCCTTTTTTAAAACTAATGAACTAATAAATTAATACTTTATTAACTAGCGTAAAAATTAATAAACTATTAGTACTCATATAGAATAATATATTGATTGTAGAATAAATTGTCATAGTCCCAAACTTACTTGTATGTATCATTGTTGGTTCATGAACTGATTTGTACATACATGCACTTAATGTATTTATGCAACCAATAAATTTATATTGTATTAACTAATGGACAAATTAATAAGTTGTTAGTATTTAAACAATCTTTTCTATCTCAAATCTCAATAATTATCGAAGATTACTTAATTCATTTTCTACACATGTTATTATAAAAAAATAAAAACTATAGACAATGTAGTATATAATTATTGAAGAAATAAAAATATAAAGGTAATAAGAAAACCAGAATCAAGTTTTCAAAAAATATAATATGATGGCGTCGAATGAGTTCTTGTCTGTTTGAGCCTGACAGGGCCCAACATTGGGTGGATAATATTCGCTTTCTTGACTGTGTGAAATCATAACAATCTCCATAAAAATGCCTCTATATGTACTTTGTTGATTATTTTTATTTTTTTTAATTATTTTTTTTTCTAAAAATACATTTTATTTTATTATATAAACATCTTAATTAATTTTTAAAATATTTTTAGCAACACCCCTTTTTTCAAGGGCATGGTGGATTTGTTAGAAATCGACTATCGGTGTGCTAAAAATACAAAGTACAAGCGATGGGAACAAATAATGTACGAAAAAAACATCACCTAAGCCATTAAAACCAAAGGATAATCAAGAGGGACAAGTTGTGGATGCATTGCAAACACAATTCAAGCTTCTAACCAATTTAAACTAACACTCTTAGGGTTGTTTGTTTGCCTTTTAATTGGAAAATTAAGAGTCAATCTTTTAATTTTTCAGATTCAATGTATGTGGTAGCATCCGAATAAAACTCACTTAATTTATCAAAATCCTTTTTATTTTTCAGATGTGAAACCATGTTTGATTTTTTTTTTTTTTTTTTTAAAAGACGTGTATTCCTTTTTGCCCCTTATAATATTTCAGGAACCATCTTCTTCATTTCTTTCTACTCCATCAACGCCACCACCCCTTTCTCCCTCCCGCTCCATCTCTAATTTTCAACCCTCTGCTGGTCTCCCTCTTCCGCCGACACCAGCCCCACCAGCGACGCCGACGCTGACGTCGACAGCCCCGACAACGACTCCGATACCATCGCCCCTTCTCCCTCCTACCGATTCTAGGTAAGGTTTTTTCTTTCTTGCCCTAAAAATCGATTGTCTATTCATAGATGGTTGTTATTTAGGTTTTTTTTTTTTTTTTTCTGAAATTAGAAGCCCTAAAACTCGATTTTAAATCTAGAGATGTTTTTTCTGGAGTTTAGTTCTTTCTACTGATTTGTCCGGGTTTTTGGTTGATTGATCGATTTTAAAGGGTTTTTTTCTAGAGTTATGCATAGGTTTTGAATGTCGGTGTTTCATTTATGTACTTCAATTTTCAAGATGTTGGTGTCACTTTTGGAATGTGTATTAATTGGACTTGTATAAATTTCGGGATTTATTTTTCTAATCCCTTTCAGTTTTATGATGATCAATTCAAATTTGAAGTCGATAAAAATACTTCCATTAATGATTGTATATATTTCCATTGAGCTTATTTGTTTTGTTGTTTTATCAATTGTAGGTTGAAATGTTGGAAAGAAAAATTGAGAGGCTATCAAAGGGCATGTTTCATGTAATGATGGAGAAAGATTATGGATGTATTTGTTTACCTTGAACATTTGTTGTTTTTCCTGATCACTTTCCTTTTTCTAATAGATTTGCTCATCACACCAAGGTATTTTGTATGTTTTCATGGATTTGAAAGAATTTATATTGTATTTTGGATTCGTGTTTAATTTGGATTTTGTATGGTGTTAAATATAAGAAATAACAATGTATTTTTATTGATTTCTCTATTATAACATCATTACTTTCACTTTTTCCTATTAGAGAATTGTATTTTATAAACATAAACATTGAATTTAGCATAAAAAAATATAAAGGGTAAAATGGTCATTTTTGTAATTCAGCATAGCAATTCAGAGGTTCCAACCAAACAACATATTAAAAATTCAGATCCTCTTAGAAATTTAGACCTCTTAAAAATTCAGAGCTTAAAAGTTCAGATCCTGCCAAACAGCCCCTTACTTCGGCCTGTGATCCAAAGGAAAGATGGAACCTATACTTCGGGCTGGGAGCTTCTACCTCTCTAAAACAAAAAGTTTCAAATTCAAAAGTTAATTTAAATAGCATTTAACAAAACTCTTTTATACTTTTGTGATGTGACCTGGTTCTTCTTCTTGACGTACTTTGTTCTTAGAGGTTTCGGTGAACCTGCGAGGTCATAGCAAGAAAGGGTCGTCAGCCATTCTCTAGGAGGGGTTCCCGGGAAAACGTTCTGACGATCAAGTCAGTGGATTGACTTAGAGTTAGGGGTGTAAACGAGCCGAGCCGAGCCCGAGTCTGGCCAGGCTCGGCTCGGGCTCGTTTAAGTTATATAAGGCTCGAGCTCGAGCTCAGCTCGATTCGAGCTTCCTTGTACTGAGCTCGGCTCGAGCTCGTAAAGAATTATACAAGCTCGGCTCGGGCTCGGGCTCGACTCGTTTTTTATCTGACATGTCAAAATACGCTTAAGCTCGGCTCGAGCTCGTTAAGAAGCTCGTTTACTAATACCCTAAATCCATAATTCCCCTAATATGTTTTTATTTTAGTATATATAAATAATATTAAATTATATTATATAAAGGCTCGTTTAGACTCGCGAGCCTAATCAATCTTAATGACATAGGCTTGATCTCGAGCTCGTTTAATAAAAGAGCTTAATATTAAGCTCGAGCTCGGCTCGGGTTCGTTTAAAATCGATTTCGAGTCGAGCTTTTAACGATTCGATCTCGAGTAGCTCGCGGGTAGCTTGGCTCGTTTGCACCCCTACTTAGAGTAGTATTGTGGGTAAGACTGAGAGAAAATCACTTACTTCCCAAGGCACCTAGAGTAGTCTTTTATACAAGACCCTTTTGCTAGTCCGTACGGGACAAAGGCATCAAACCCGAAAGGATCGAGGACGCTGATTGGTGGATTGTGCTCCTTAATTTGTCAAAACCAACGATTGGTTCAGGCGGTAATGCTCTGAGCATCTGCCTTGTCGCCTGACCGTTATATTTGTCCCGGAGTGGAAGGCGCACCGGGTGGGACCGATCCTTTCTCCGCGAGCGCCCTGCTCTTAGGGGCGCTGATGGGGGCTAGATTTTGTCGGGCTTAGCCTGTCGGGCGCGTCATGCCTCGGGGCATTCTCTGGCGCGACCGGGCGCAACTCCTTCGTGCAAGCTAGGGCACGTCATCATTTTGCAAATTGTTTTAATTGCCATTTTTTAAAATCAGTTCTGTGTTTTAGATAAATCTCTTTTATTTAACTTTACATGTTGTAAAATCACCTAGTTATTTTTGACATATGCTCGTATACAAATAGAAGTTGCTAACTTTCAACTACCAAGTATAACTACCTAATTAAAACAAAGTTACCAACAGTGTTTTAAGTTACCAATAGCTGGTCTAAAACATTCTTTATCTCAAACAAATATATAGAGGATTTTGTTGAATAAATAGACAACTATCATTTGTAGTGACAAAAAAAAAGTCAACAAGCTTTTCACAATAATCATAATCCTCCATAATAAATAAAGAATTTTTTGACACATGTCATCTTCTCGTTCATTTGGACACATGTCACTTTCTAGAGTTTTTAAATTTTCTATTTTCCACTTGTCATTTTATTGTAGTTTTCATTTTATTAAATTAAAATCTCACATTTAATATGTAAGATAATATATATGTAAGTATTTATTAGAAAGGGTTTATATATGTAATGTATTCAATACATTAAAGCTTCGTTAATTTTAATAATTCAAAATTTTTCTCATTTTTCTTTTAAATTTAAACTTTTCAAATTGTTTAAATTTCATATTTAATTTTTTTTAAATAAACTCATGTAATACATGGGTCTCACATCTAGTAAATATTAACTCATAAAAGAATAACATGTTTATTCATTCATGAAAAGTTAATTCAATTGTCATGTAATCAGAAAATCCTCATGAAACTGGCTAAAATAAGAAATTTCTTTAAAATATATATAAAAATACGGGCAACAAAATTGGTTTAAGTGTTTGGTTTTTAGATATGAGGTCAAATGTTTGAACCCTTCAATAAAAAAATGTTTTCCATGATTTGAACATGGGTCTTTATAGGTAGGGATGACAATCGTCTTGCGTTCGGGTTGGTAGGTTAGAAAACTAAAATTAGACACGACTCATAATTATTTATGTCGCCTTCTTCAACCGTAACAGGTATACGCTTAACTTGTACATGACCCACCTGTCATGTTTAATTATATGGGTTCACGGGTTAATTAGGGTCATAATTATTCCGAGTCTAGAGCGGGTGGCCAGGATTGATTGATGATCATATTCGAGAGATCATCGCCTCTAAGGTGGTTGTTGTTGTTCGGAGTTCTATGCCAGAGATGTTTCGGTATATCAAGACCACGATGATTGAGCTTTTCGATGATCGTTATGATGCACTTTCTGAGGCTATTTTTGTTGCAGCTACCAAGGTTGTTGTCGCGTGAATTCGAGGGGAGGGAGCTTTCCAGTACCAGGACTTTGATAATACGAAGCCCCCGGTGTTTAATGGAATTCAGGACCCGGTTATTACAATGAGGTGGTTGTCCGATATAGAGGGGTGTTTCTTCGCATGCTCCTGCCATGCTAACCAGAAGGTCAAATGTGACCTGAACCTTCTCCGGTCAGGGGCGAAGGATTGGTGACGGGCTCGTACACTCCTGAGCAGAGGGTTACGGTAACCTGGGAGTAGTTTTCTGAGATGTTTCACACGAGATATGTTCCCCTGGTGGAGAGGGAGAGGTTAACTCACGAGTATCTTGTTTTGAGATGGGGAACTCAGACGGTGACTGAGATCACCAAGATGTTTACAGAGATGGCTCTTTTCTGTCCTGAGTTTGCTACTTTTGAGCAAGCCTAGATGACCCAGTACTTGAGCATACTCAAGACGGATATCCTCCAGTTCGTGTCCACCCAGTGTTATGGTACCCTTATGGAGCTTCAGGAGGCCGCGAGGAGGCAGGAGATTGAGATGGAGCTCCAGGCAAGGGAACAGAGGCAGGCTCCGGTGCAGACGCAGCCTGTGGCGAAGCAGTTCAAGGCCACTGATTCGAGATTTGGGGGTCAAAGGGGTCGCACTTGTGTCAAGTACGACAAGGTTCATGATAGTGCTTGCCAATCTTCTTTTAGATGCCACAAATGTTGCAAGGAGGGGCATTATGCCAAGGATTGTGTAACATACCAAAAGTCACAACAGTTTTAACTTTTCAAAGATAACCCAAAACCATAAATGTTTACAAAACCATTGTTTTGAAAATGTATTTTAGTAACCAGAGTATCCCAAAATCCAAATAACATAAAACTGAAGGATGTGTACGATCACACCTTCGCCTTGCCACGGTCATCTGAAGTACCTGATACAATAAACTAAAACTGTAAGCCAAAGCTTAGTGAGTTCCCCTAATGTACCAACACACATAACATATAACAGTATATACCAGGTCCACAACAAACATATTGGATTACCCCTGAGCACACACTAGGAGTCTGGCTTGCCTTTTAGGCCCACATCTCATATATGGCCTGCTCCCAAGCCAACAACATAAGTCTGGATTTCCCTTCAGGCCCACATCTTATGTTTGGCTTGCTCCCCGGGTTTGTTGGCTACCGCACGAAGTATTACTACCTCAGCCCAACCATACTATGTAGACATATACATAACATATAACATATAATAGCAAACAGATAATCATGCAAATCTTAACAGATCACTATAGCATAACAACATCCAAACCAGAATACATAATCTACTGGGTCGGCATTGGTGCCTTCGACCCACAAGTATAGTGAGGAAAACTCACCTCGATCAAAAGATAGTAAATTTCACACCCAATTCTGTTGAACAACGTCTCCACATGCTAAAAACAATCAATACCAACCCTGCTTACTTTCTAAGGTTAAGCCCCTAACCAGAAGGCCCAATAATGGCCCAAGCCCAAACTATGCCTACTACTGGCCCAGTCCATCTAGATAACCCTAAGGCCTAAATGTTCCAAAATGTCCTCATGTTAACGGTCTAATTCCAACAGCTAACCCTCACGTCGTGACTAGCTCTTAGTCACCTCATGAACATTGACTTTGACTCGGGCCCAAATCAACGAGTCAAGTTTGCCAGTTAACTTGCCCAGTATCGATTCCAACCATCGTCACGTAGTGACCACTTCCTGAGTCACATTGTGACCTAATCCGGGAAAAACAGTTGGGATGACAAGCATTCTTCTGATGTGACAGGCTTATCCTCACGTCGTGAGAGCTGCTTTGGCCAGCTTTGAGCTTTAAGCTCTTATTCCTTTCATCCATTACTTGGGAATTTCCAGAGGGTCTTCCCTCACCCAAAGGATGATAAAAATCATAGCCTTTTAGTCATGCATGTCCAATGCATGACTCAAACACTCATTAGGTTAAAAGAGGGAAAATAAGATCAAGAATCATGCTTAGAGTCTAAAACTACTCCAAAACGCATATCCAAATTTTATATTACAGAGAATGTGTCAATGATCCATAAATTTGCCAACTTTATGGATCACATGGATATAATCCTTCACAACCATGCAAAAATGAGCTTAAAACATAGATCTATCATGCAAGAGGTAAAAATGCCAAAGCTTTATGACTTACAATGGTCCAAAAGCTATGTAAGAAGATGCTTTAGAAGCTGGATTGCTAAGAGGTTGCTCCGCCAAGGTCTTCTTCCGCTTCAATGAGTCAAAAACCACCAAAGAATGCTTCAATGTCACAAAAATAGCTAAGGACTTCAAGTAGGTCGAGAGTAGGGTTTTCATGAGGCAAGAAAGTGAGGGTAGTCAATGGTCACTCATGACGTGACAACCATGTCTCACGTCGTGACCCTCACTCAATAACTAGAAAATAAATAAATAAATAAATAAGTACCTCCAAGACCTCGGTGTTACAATTCTCCCCCACTAGAATCAGACTTCGTCCTCGAAGTCCGCTGCCGCTTGCTGCAAATAACTTGGGATAATGCTCCCTCATCTCCTCCTTAAGCTCCCACGTCCATTTGGAACCCTTTCGGTGCATCCACTGCACCTTCACTAAACCCACCACCTTGTTTCGTAAGGTCTCCGTTTTTTAATCGACGATCGCCACCAATCTCTCAATGTAGTTTAGGTGCTCGTCCACTTAAATATCCCCCAATGGAACCACTACGGAATCATCAGCCACACACCTTCGTAGCTGGGAAACCTGGAAAGTATAGTGAATCTGACTGGGCTCCTCAGGAAAACCCAACTTGTAAGCTACCTTGCCAACCCTGCCAACCACCTGAAATGAACCAATGCATCGGGGCCCCATCTTGTCCCTCTTCCTAAAGTGTATTACACCTTCCAGGGTAATATAATCAATAAAACCATGTCACTGACCCAAAATTGTAACTCAGATCTATGCTTGTCAACATAACTCTTTTGCTAACTTTGAGGTGTCTACAATCTCTGTCTAATTTGCTGAATAAGTTTTGTAGACAGCTCATAGTCAGCAAAAGAGTTATGCTGACAAGCGTCGATCTGAGTTAGAATTTTAGGTCGCGACATGGTTTTACTGAAGATATCACCATGGACCGTATACAAGTAATTCCCATGAATCTATGACCAATCTCTTCCCAACATACCAGGGTACAACACTTTCCCCCATATAGAATCCCGAAAGGCGGTGCACCGATACTGGAGTGATAGATGTTGTTGTAAGAAAACTTAGCTAAAGGAAGGTAGGAGTCCCAACTCCCATCGAAGTCTATGACACATGCTCTCAACATGTCCTCAAGCGTCTGAATAGTCCGCTCAATATGACCGTTAGTCTGCGGATGATAAGCAGTGCTAAGATGCAACCTCGTACCCAGTTCCTCACGGAACTTCTTCCAAAAATGAGAAGTGAACTGAACATCTCGATCAGATACAATGAGGACTGGAATACAATGCCGAGCAACAAACTCGCGCACATACATATCGGCCAACTTCACGGCCAAAGAACTCTCTCGAATGGCTAAAAAGTAAGCGCTCTTGGTTAGACGGTCCACGATAACCCATATCGCGTCGAATCCCTTAGCCATACGAGGTAACTTGGTGATGAAATCCACAACGATATGTTCCTATTTCCACATGAGAACCTCTAATGGCTGCAGCTTGCCATGCGGCCTCTGGTGCTCGGCCTTAACCATCCGACAGGTCAAGCACCTCTCAATATACTAGGCTATCTCTCTTTTCATGCACGACCATCAATAATTAAACATCAAATCCTGATACACCTTGGTGGCTCTAGGGTGTATGGAGAACCTAGACTTGTGTGCCTATTCCAGCACCGTCTGTCTAATCCCACCAAAGTCAGGTACCCAAACCCGTCCATACCGGGTCAATAACCCACGAATTTCAGTAGCGAACCTGTCAACCTCACCCTTGAGTCTCTCATGCTTCCAATTCTCCTTCTTAACTCCCTCAACCCGAGCCTCCCTAATCAGATCAAGAAGCAGGTAATCAATCGATATTCTCATGCATAGACTCCCATCAGCAGAATTAGCCGTCTTGCGGCTCAAAGCATTAGCGACTACATTTTCCTTCTACAAGTGATATAGGATCTAAAAGTCATAATCATTGACCACATCAAGACACCTACACTATCTCATATTCAGATTTGGCTGGTCCATTAGATATCTCAAACTCTTATGATCTATATAGATGGTACACCAGACCTTATATAAGTAATGTCGTCGAATCTTGAGAGCGAACACCACTGCTCCCAGCTCCAAATCATGTGTCAGAGCGAACCTCATGCGACATCAGATGTCGAGAAGTGTAGGAAATGACTCTCCTACGTTGCATAAGCACCACTCCTAACCCGGAGATGGATGCATCACAAAATACCACAAAATCCTCGACACCCTCAGGGAGGGTCAATATTGGTGCCTCACACAACTTCTCTCTCAGTGTCTCAAATGAAACATGTTGCTCAGGCCCCTAACTGAATTCCATGCCCTTCCTCATTAAAGAGAGAGGGTACCGCAATCTTGGAGAAGTCCTGAATAAATCTCCGATAGTACCCTGCCAAGCCCAAGAAACTCCTGGTTTCCAAAGGAGACTTTGGAATCTCCTACTGCATCACGGCCTCGATCTTGGCCAGATCGACCAAAATCCCATGCTGGTTAACAAAATGCCCTAAGAACTAGACCAATCGTAACCAAAACTCACACATCGAGAGCTTGGCATACAACCGTTCTCACCTCAAAACCCCTAGAAGCACTCGAAGGTGCTCCTTATGCTGCTCCTTAGTCTTGGAATATTCCAAGATATCATCAATGAAAACAATAACCGATCGATCGAGCATCAGCCTACACACCCGATTCAACAATCTATAAATGTCGCAGTCGCATTAGTGAGCCCAAACGGCATCACCACAAACTCATAATAACCATAACGAGTTTGAAATGCATTCTTCTCTACGTCCTCCTCTCTAACCCTCACCTGATGATATCCTGATCTCAAATCGATCTTGGAGAACCAAGATGCACCCTACACCTGATGAAAGAGGTTATCAATCTACGAAAGGTGATAACGGTTCTTCACTGTCAACTTGTTCAACTACCGATAATCAATGCATATCCAGTGCGAACCATCCTTCTTCTTGACGAACAATATCGATGATCCCCACAGTGAATTGCTTGGTCTAATGAACTGGTTGCCAAACAGCTCCTGAAGCTAAGAGGACAACTCCTGCATCTCAGGCGGTGCTAATCGATACAGTGTTATGGCAATCGGATCCGCACCTAGAACTAAATCGATCTTGAACTCAACCTGCCTCTCGGGAGTTACACCAGATAACTCCTCTGAAAACACAACAACAAATTATCTAACAACCGACACATCTGAAACTAAAGCCTGGTTCCCAACTCGAGTGTCAACCACATAGGAAAGGTAACCCATACAACCATGCCGAATATACTATCGATCTCTGGCAGCAGAACAAAGCTGACCCAGTCTTGGTACCCTCTCCATAGATAACCAGTTCTCCCCCTACTAAGGGTTCGAACCACCATCCGCTGACCCTCACAGTCAATCATAGTACCAAATGTGCTCAGCCAATCCATACCCACTACCATACACACATCCCCCATGGGGATAGGAATCAAATCAATCGGATAGGGCACCCTAAAAATCTCTAGGACACAACCCTAAAAAAACCCTGGATGCAGAAACCCCATGCTCGTTGACGATAGAGACTCGCAACGGACACTATAACTCCCCATGAGGCATATCAAATCCCCTACTGAATGTCTGAGATACAAAAGATCGACTCACACCCGAGTTAAAAAGCACAAGAGCAGATAAAGAGTTCACTAAGAAGGTACCTAACAACATCATAAACATAAGCATATTAAAAAATAACTCGACATAATATAAATAGTAACATACCAGTAACGACGTCTGGCGCCACCCAGGCCTACTCTGTGATGAGCTGGAAAGCACGCCTCGAGCCCTCGGGGGCTCCGCCCTACCCTGGCGTCCAACCATGATCCTTAGAGTAGTCGGTACTGGAGCCTGAGCCGGCCTTGCAGCGAGCAAGGGACAGTTGCCTTCACATGGCTAGTGCGTTTTTATTGTTTCTACCGAGAATAGCAACAAAAAAATCATTAAATTATGAGTCTTAAGCATCAATACTTTTCTTCAACTCCCTCTCTCTAGCCAACCAGACACCACCACTTCACCAAGATAGACCCACTTTATAACCCCAC
This sequence comes from Lactuca serriola, assembly GCF_051521515.1. Lineage (NCBI taxonomy): Eukaryota > Viridiplantae > Streptophyta > Magnoliopsida > Asterales > Asteraceae > Lactuca > Lactuca serriola. The sequence continues at coordinate 301,085,339 of NC_136412.1, forward strand.
TTAAGTTAAAGAAATTGTTTTTCCTCTTATTTGGCCGCTTCCATTTTGACTCTTAAGACCCTCTCCCATTATTTACCTTTTACCACCTTTAATCCTACAAATTTTACCCTTTGACCCTCACTTTTTATTAAGTTTTTTTGGATGTTTTTAACTGCAAAAATGATAAGGTTAAAATTAAACTTAAAGATCGATTAGATCTTAAACAGGTAATATAAAGAACAAACAGCAAGAACACGAAAGCAGTAAACAACTCAAGAATGAATCAAACGAGTAGAATGATTATAAAACAACCCTCAGAAGAGCTCGATAAAGAACATCAAATGTAGAGGGTTAGAAGGTTTACAGGAACGATAAAGAAAGAACTTTGTAATGCTATCGTCTTCTATCAATCGTACTCTAGATCGTTAACCTAATATGCATGCAAGCATATTTTTATATAGTAAACCTAGCAGGCTCACGGTTGGACAGGCCCAAAACCGGAGTACAAAATAATGGACTATTAAACGAGCCCAAAGACGCAACACATAAACGAATCTACTACCCAACAATCTCCCCCTTTGCGTCAATTGGAGCGAGATCTTCACTTTTTACTTGGGCCAGCAGCAGCAGGAACCTTCTTCTTTACAGTCTGAAACAGACGTGAGATAAGGGCAAGTATCGTCTGTCTGAATCGGATGTACCACTGTATCATATCGTCGAAGTATTTGATATCATCCGCTGTATTCTCTTTACACCGATGGATGATCCCCAGCACATGCTCAAGACAAGCAGTGGTATAAAGATGTTTATCCGCTAAGGCAAAGAGACATTTTTGTCCTTCAGCCCTAGTGAACATGACCGAATTTCGCCTTGGGTCAATCTTTCCCATCTTCATCTGATTGAGATCACTGGCCGAGCCAACATGAGAGATCTTCGGTTTCTTCTTGAAGACGTTGGCTATCTCCTGATCCATCAAGGCGACCTCCATGATATAGCAGACTAACATCCTTTTGAGATGGTCTATAATCGGACCATATTCAGCTTCATTCGTCAAGAGGATGTTGTGCAGAACGATCCAGTCATGGGGGTTGAGGTTCGGTAGATCTGCTAAGGATATGAGATGTTCGGTTCTTGCAGACCCTCTGATCACCCTAAACCGAACGTTGATGAATCTACCTTCGGTATATGGCTTCAAAATCCGAACATTAACGATCTTCTGAGCACTCCAAGTTTGGTACTGTGGTTGAGCGGCCTTCAGATAGAACTCGATTAACTCCCGATCAACCTCAGGATGAGGATGAGGGACTTCAAAAATGTTGGAGAAGGCATGGAAGATAAACGCCTTTTGGGTTAAGGGCATGTCGAACTGCGAGTCGACAGAATTGTAGCAGTCGAAGGAGATCACCGGTTCGAGCCATAGGATGCTTGGAGTATCTATAGCCTCGTTTATCATTCTTTCTCGAGTCCAAGCAGGGAAAAGAGTCTTCCTGCTCTCAAGGAGATCGTGGGCTTTTTCTTCTTGCGTTCAGCTTCTTCAGCTTCTCGCGCCACACGAATGTTGTCATCATCAACATTGCGACTGTTTTTGCGTTTTAGCATGTCAGCAATGGTTTCTTTATCATCATCATCTTCTTCCTCATCTATCTTCTTTCCTTTATCCTTCACACCCGAAGCCGAAGCTTGACCTGTAGAAGGAGGTTCGGTTGTGTGAGAAGCTTTTGAGGAAGGAGGTGGTTGAGATCCGAACTCCTTTTCTCCCCCTTGTTTCGGAGTGTACACGAAACTAGGCAGCCCTTCAATTTTACTGAGAAGATCCAAGGCAGGGGCGAGTTTTTCTGCAAGGGTTCGCCTCACAGTGTGGTTCAGAATAGGATCGTGCGCTTCCAGGATGTTAGATATTGCGGAGTGTACATCCGAAACACACGTCCTTATCACTTCCCGTTCGGATCGAAGAGCATCAAGTTGTTGTTGAGAACTTGAAAGTTGAGCACTCTTGACCTTGAGGGCAGTGGTCTTCCTTGCGAGAGAATCCATCAACGAGTTATCGTAAGCAAGATCCTCCTAGAGTTTAGAGAGGCGCTCATCGATAGATGTCCGAAGGGCAGAGTTGTCGTCACTGATTGATTGGCGAAGGGTAGCGAACAACTTCAACTCTTTTGAGACGAACGTGGCCAATTGTTGAACAATCGGTTCCAACGTTGTCTTGGTTGCAGCAGCACTCTCCTGTAGAGATTGTAACAAGGCAGATGCGTCGGAGAATAGTTTATCGACTTTTTCGGTCGCAGCCTCACAAGCTTTTGTTGAGGCGTCAATTGCTGTAGTGGTAGAAGCGACGGAATCATGTTGAGCCCTGGAGAAGGCATCAACAATTTTCTGAAGAGCGGCTTCAGAGAGAGAGGATTGAGAGTTGGAAGATGAGGCAATAAGCAGGTCAACCTTCTCATGCAGCTCCTTTAGGTGCTTCTTAGTAACTGGAGCTTCCTCGTCATCGTCGCTTTGGACCTGAAACGGACTAAAGTAGACCGAATCGAAGGTCATATTTTCCCCTCCAAGGAAAGGGTTATCTCCATCAGAGGCATGACCTGGAGATGTTGGGGGTGGTGAAGCTGGGGGTGTTGTGGTATGAGTTGATTCAGGTTGAGTGTGAGTAGGTGTAGTTTCGGGTAGTGGTTGGGTATGGGTAGTTTCGGGTGGTTCTTGGGTTTCGATTGTATGAAGAGGTTCGGTTACAGGTGGTGTTTCGGTTGCATCGGTATGAACCCCCGTATCAGATACGTTGGTTGTAACCTTTGCAGTTGTTGTTGTTGCTGTATCGGTGAAAATGGGTGGTGGTATAGGGAAAGAGGTTTGAGGAATGGTGGTAGAGGGGTTTATGGTGGGAATGGAAGTAGGGATTGTTTGAGTAGGAGATGGAATTGGTGAGATATGGATTTCCATGTCTGGGGTAGGTGATTGGGGTGGGGTGTTGCCTCTTGGAGGGGTTTCGCCTCTTTGAGAGCCATCCGAATCCGAACTCTCACCTTCTGATTCACTCAAAGAGGAAGCAATTATAAGCTTTCGCTTCGGTTGAGTCTTTCGCCTCTTCGGCTGCGGGGACTGTGCAGCTTTGGTTGGTTTCCTCTTCCTGGGAGAAGGACCTTCAGCCCCTTTGGTCACTTGCTTCCCTTTGTCTGCTCTTTTGCCTCTATGAACAGGCTTATCAGCATCATGGATGGACTTGAGCATCTCCTGTGTGAGTTCCCTCGGTCCAGACTACTTGAACTCCTTAATAGTCCGGATGATCCTGCTGTCAGATGGAACATCGCCGTACATGGTCTCCGGAATTAAGCCAATGAAAGAGAACTTCGATGCATCTGAGACGATAATCTTCGTGGTATGGAATGTACCAATCGAAGACATCGATGCACCATCAGGAGTTGGGACATCTTGCTTATCCATCGCCCATTTAGCAACGATGGTCCAGAACCTTGCATACGACACCTCAGAATGTCGTGAAGAAGAAGAGAGGCTTTGGATGAGTTGTTGCCATAGAACTAACCCATAATCAAGGTTGACGCCGTTGTAGACGCCGTACATGATCGACAAGAAGAGTCGACTGGAGCCGTCTGATCCTGAGCTCCGTTCAGATAAACCCTTGAAAAGGACAGTGAACATACCGTTCCACTGTGGTGGCAAGCATGATTTTTTAAACTTCGCGACGGAGGTGAGCGCCTCCGTGTACCCCATATTGTAAAACATATTGTAGAGGTGCCCAAGTGGAATCGTCTCCGGATTAACCCTAGAAGGGTCAGCAGCAAACCCTAGCAAGGAAGCAAATCGTTGCCTGGAAATCGAGGTTTTGTGATCAGCAAGCTCGAAGAAGATTCTATCGACTGCTTTATCATAATGTGCAGTCGCATAGATCTGTGATAAAATCACCATGGGTACTGTTTCTACCCGTGAAAGTGCAGGAGCGATAGGAGAATATTTTAGGCATTCAATAATCGGGAACATGTAGGAATCGTACGCCTGAGGGGTTAGATCGATCACCAGACACTGGTGAGGGCGAATGGGAAGGATGTGGGAAGTAGCATGAACAGATGATGATTCTGCCATTGTTGAAGTGGAGAAGAAGAGGATGAACAGTTAGGTTTTCAGGAAGTTTTGATCTCTTGGGAATTCGGATGCAGTAAAGAGGTAAATGGGAGAGGAGACTGCTTTTTATAGTGGGTGTAAGCAGAGAGAAAAATCTGTTCAAATCTTCTATCGAAATACGAAAGGTTTTCCCGGAATGACAGATGCGTGACAGTTAAGGTTTGCGATGATCACGCATGAGAGAGAGTGTCAGATTCCTTGTAACACGCCGCCCAACAAGCGCCATTTCTGAAGAAACCGTTTCAAATTCACACGCGCCTTTTGTGCCAGAGAGAAACCGCTTCAGATTCGCACACGCGTCCACGACGTCAGTTAAAGAATGGTCGTTTCAAATTCTCATGCGTCCCTTTTTACCGACGTTTGAATTTTAATCCGTTAGACTACCGCCTGAGTCAGCAACCCTTCATCTTATCCCTGAAATGACATCTTTTGAATAATACTCCCACGTGGATGATTTTTGACCAAGTCTTTATAATTAACCACCGATGCAATAAAACAGCCTGTAATTATTAGTACCAGAATTTTGGAAAATTAAAGATTTTCGTGCTAAGAGTGTAAAAAGAAAAGAAATAAAGCAACTCTTTTTAGGAATAAATGTGATGTCAATAATGACACGAAACAAATGATCCCGGGCACGAATCTCTTCCTTCAAAGTCAAGAGAGACCTTAAAGTGTTAGTGTGGTTTCCCGTTGAATAACGATCAAACACTTGTTAATAAGTGTTGAAAGTCTTCTTTATAATTAGGCTCCTTAGGGTGGCTTTATCTTTGATTCAACAGTCCTAATCTTGAAATAAGATAGAAAGTGAACAAAGTACTTGTGAGACCGGTGTAGTCTATTGAACAAGTAGGTAGGAATAAATTTAAAAGTGGCTTGGAAAATATAAAATCTCAAAAAAAAATTAAAAACTGGATCCCGAGGGAAGAAATGTTATGGTGTTTAAAAATTTCATAGGAATCACACAAAATAAAAATTTGAGATTTCATCAAGATACATTCGTCAATTCTTTGGTGAAAACTTGAGCAAATTAATTGTTCACCGTCAATTCAGATTTGGTGTTGAATTTTGGGTTTCACTCAGCGCGTAGTGGCACGAAACTAAGATCATAAACACAGTTGTTGTGTAACCATAAACCTCAGTGGTAATTTCTGAGAGTCTCAAGGGTTACGTTGATGAAACGAATGTAATGGAGAAATATAATGGAGATGGTGTAAGAAATTAAAGTACCTCTGCTGCGAAAACAAGGACCAAGCAGAAAACTCTTATCTCATGTGAGACGAGAGTGAGGTAGCTCACGATTAGAATAAATATGGTAGCCTAATTGGGAAGACAAGGTTTGTGTAGACCAAGTCATTAAGGCTATTATTCAAAATCTTATGAGGCTTGGGACACATACAGCAGCATGCTTCTAGGGACACTTAACTAATCCAACAATTTTATCCCCATAATCAACAAACACACAAATAAAATGAAAGATAAATTTTTTTTTTGGAGTTTTTGGTATATATATAAAAAAAATAAGAAAGAAGAAAAAAATAAAAGAAGTAAAGAAAAAAACTTTGGAAAAGAAAAGAAAAACATAAAAAAAACTTTGGAAAAATTTTGGAACCTAATCCGAACATTCGGTTGGTTTTGGTTGAGAAAACTTTTGAAAAACCGAACCCGAGCGTTCGGTTGGTTTCGGTTTTGGAAAATTTTAAAAAACCGAACCCGAGCGTTCGGTTGGTTTCGGTTTTGGAAAATTTTGAAAAACCGAACCCGAGCGTTCGGTTGGTTTCGGTTTTGGAAAATTTTGAAAAACCGAACCCGAACCTTCGGTAGGTTTCGGTTTTGGAAAATTTTAGAAAACCAAGGAATTTAGGCTTGCAATAAGAAAATACTTTTGACAATAAGATAAAAAACTTTGAACAAGAAATTTACAACCAAGAAAACTACCTTTGAAGTGATGAGCGGGTCAGATGATACAACCGAACCTGAACGTTCGGTCAATTTCGCTTCTTACGTTTGAGGTTGAGAGGTAGTTTGAGGTACTGACTCTGATTCCATCATACCTAGCCCTTGTAAAATTCTATTGAATGACGCTTCAGGAAGAGCTTTGGTAAAGACGTCATCCAGTTGATTAGTGGTTCTAACAAAGTGTACTTCGATGTTTCCATCTTCCACATGATCTTTGATGAAGTGTTACCTCAGTGCTATGTGTTTGGTTTTGGAGTGTTGCACTGGGTTATGACAGATCCTAATTGCACTTTCAGAGTCACAATATAGTGGGATCTTCTTCATATTGAGTCCATAGTCTCGAAGTTGACTCTGGATCCAAATCACTTGAGAGGTGCAGGAAGCAGCTGCTATGTATTCAGCTTCGGCAGTAGACAACGACACGCATGTTTGTTTCTTTGATTGCCAGCTAACCAACTTCCCGTCAAGGAATTGACAGCCGCCAGTGGTGCTTTTTCTGTCGAGTCCACATCCTCCAAGGTCTGCATCTGAGTAGGCTTGAACGAAGAAGCCTGAGTTGGAAGGATACCATAGACCTAAGGAGGCAGTTCGCTTGAGATATCGTAGAATGTTCTTCACTGCAAGCATGTGAGGTTCGCGTGGGTTTGCCTGAAATCTAGCACAGTAACACACAGAAAACATGATGTCAGGCCTGCTAGCAGTAAGATACATCAGTGAGCTTATCATTTGACGATAGAGCGTGATATCAACAGCCGGTTTGTCCAGGGATGGGGTGAGCTTGGTGCCGAATGCCATTGGGACCTTGACTTTGGAATCTCCCATCATGCCAAATTTTGCTAAGAGAGTCTTCGTGTAAGCTTCCTGATTGATAAAGATTCCTTCGGGTCCCTGTCTAATATTTAAACCAAGGAAAAAGTTAATAGAACCCATTGAGCTCATTTCAAATTTAGTCTCCATCAGCTTTCTGAATTCAGCTGTTAGGCTAAGATTCGTTGAGCCAAAGATGATATCATCGACATAAATTTGAACGATCATAAGGTGGTTACCTTCCTTTTTGCGAAAGAAGGTTGGGTCAACCGAACCTTGTTTGAATATGGACATCTTTAAGAATTTAGTTAGCGTTTCATACCAGGCTCTCGGAGCTTGTTTGAGTCCATACACAGCTTTATCCAGAATGTAGCAATGATTAGGATATTTTTCGTTCATGAAACCAGGAGGTTGCTTCACGTACACTGTTTCTTCGAGTTCTCCATTTAGAAATGCACACTTGACGTCCATTTGGAAAACTTCAAAGTTTTTGTGGGCAGCATAAGCAAGAAATATTCTTACAGATTCCAGCCTAGCTACAGGAGCGAAAGTCTCTTCATAATCAATCCCTTCCTCCTGACAATATCCTTTTACTACCAGACAAGCTTTGTTCCTTATGACGTTCCCTTCCTTGTCCATTTTGTTCCTGAAGACCCATTTGAGACCAACAACCGAGGCATCTGGAGGAGTTGGAATGAGGCGCCAGACTTTGTTCCTTTCAAATTTGTTCAGTTCGTCTTGCATCGCTTGAACCCAATCGGAGTGATCGAGAGCAGTGTTAACTGTCTTCGGTTCAACTTTTGATACGAATGAGTTAAACATGCAGAATTCAACTTTGGAAAATAAGGATGTCTGTTTTGCCTTTAGTTGTGATCGGGTCAGAACCTTTTCAGAGACATCACCAACAACTTGAGAGACAGGATGATCTCTTGTCCATTTGGTGAGAGGTGGGTAATGAGGATCAAAGGTAGGATCTAATTCAACATTTATCATTTCTTCTGGCTCGGACTGGCTTTCGTAGTCGTATGACATATCAGCTTGCTCCCCCTCGATAGATGAGCTTTCAGGAATGGTTGGAGAACCTTGAGGTTCAGAGGTTTCTTGTGGTGCTGAGCTTTTGGGCGTTGATGCACCTTCGGATGGTGAAGCACTTTCGGTTGAAGAAGTGCTTTCGGGAGCAGTTGGAGACTTTGGCTCCCCCTCGACATGTGAGGTCGGCTGAGTTGATGATGGTTGATCCTCCCCCTCGACTGAAGCATTGTTTGATGGAGGTTCGTCAGAATTCGATCCTCCTTCATTCATTCTCCTGGCCGCTTCTTCGACAATTTGCTTCATATGGTCTACCTTGTTGTCTGCTGCGCCTGCTTCTGAGAGAGTGGCTTTTTCTGGTTCGTCAAATAGCTCCATAAACTTCTCGAATAGATTAGCAATCGAGACTGTGACTTGGCCAGTTTGAGGAAAGATTTCCCCAGCTGTGTCTTCTTTGGCCTGTAGCTTTTTGACATAGCTGTCATCAAAAGTCACGTAATAAGTCTCTTCGATTTTCCTCGAACGCTTGTTTAATACCCTGTACGCTTTGGAAGTAAGAGAATAGCCCAGAAAGATTCCCTCGTCGGCTTTGACATCGAACTTGTTGCGGTGTTCCTTAGAGTTAAAGATGAATCACCGTGAGCCGAACACATGGAAAAATTTCACATTGGGCTTCCTGTTGTTGAGAATCTCATAAGGTGTGAGCGTGAATCGCTTGTTGAGATATGACCTGTTCTGTGTAAAACAAGCAGCAGAAATAGCATCAGCCTGAAAATAAAGAGGTAAGGAAGCGAAACTTAGCATGGTTCGGGCAGCTTCACACAAAGATCGGTTTCGTCTTTCGACAATTCCGTTTTGTTGAGGTGTGTAGGGAGCTGAGAAGTTGTGACTTATTCCCTTTTCTGCCAGGAATTCTTCAAATTCTCTGTTTTTGAATTCCAGACCATTGTCGCTCCTGATGTTGCGAACGACCTTTTTCAGTTGTACTTCAATCTGCTTAATGAACACTTTCAGCTTATGAGTCGCTTCAGATTTAAGCTTTAGAAAGAACACCCATGTAAACCGCGAAAAGTCATCAAAAATAACAAGAATATACTTGCTACCACCGATGCTTTCGATAGATGATGGACCACATAAATCAATATGAAGTAATTCAAGTGGTTCAACAACTTTAGTGTTTATTATAGATGGATGACTTTGACGACTCTGCTTCCCCATTTCGCATGCAGCACACAAATGATCTCTATCATACTTGAGCAGTGGAAGACCTCGAACATGACCTCCAGTGACAAGTTTGTTGATATCTTTAAAGTTGAGATGAGAGAGCCTTCGGTGCCACAACCAGCTTTCGTCAGATTGTGCTTTTGATAACAGGCATATAGCTGGGTTTCCTTTGATGGGTTTGAGGTTTAGAGGAAACATTTCACCCTTACGCTCCGATTTGAGAATAACTTTCTCCGTCTTCTTCTCAATAATTTCAGAACCCTCATCGTCGAATGAGACTTTGAGACTGGTACCTCTAACAAGCTGAGATACACTGATGAGGTTGTGTTGTAGTCCTTCCACGTATGCAACATTCCTTATCGTGAAATCACCATTAGTAATCATTCCGTATCCCTTTATGGTGCCGAACGAGTTGTTTCCAAACTTGACGTTGCCACCATTTGAAAGAGACCTGTATTCCCTCAGCTCTTCTTTCCTCCCTGTCATGTGACGCGAGCAGCCACTATCGATGTACCATTCTTCGTCAAACTGCTCGTCACTGATAACCTGCAAAAATTAAGCAGATCTAGGAACCCAAAGTTTCTTGGGTCCACGTGAGCCTTTCACAGGAACAAGAATAGTAAGAGAGATGTCAACAAGATATGTTCGTTTTATTAGTGTTGTTTCATCTTTCTTTTTGATGGTAAAAACTTTCATTTTATTAGGATTAGGTGCGTTCGTTTTAGATTCTGGTTTGGATGCTGAAACCTTCTGTTTACCTTTTTGTTCAGCTGATGATTGAGATTTTTGAGAAGGAACAGAATGGAATTTAGAGCGAGGTGGAGATGAATTGGAAGAATTAGAAGAATTAGATGAGTGAGAATGAGAGAGTTTAGATGAGTGAGAATGAGAGAGTTTAGATTGAGATGACTTCTTGACTGGAGACTCTAGGTGACCCTTTTGCTTTTGATCATTGGTGGGACTGACCTTAGATTTTTGATCTCTTTTGATTTCAGGACCGAACCTTTGTTTTCGGTGAGTATCGTTCTCTGAACCGAACCTTTGCTTTCGGTTGGAGTCATTCTCAGAACCGAACCTTTGCTTTCGGTTGATATTCTTTTCTAAACCGAACCTCTGCTTTCGGTTGTTGTGGTTCTCATGCGTTTCAACAGGATTTTTCTCATACTTTAGGTTCTTGTCTTGATGTGAGAAATAAGCATTCTGGGATTGCCAGAACTGTTTTCTTCCCGAGAGATTCTTCCTGTATCTCTGATTCTTTTGACGTTTCTGATTTCTCATCTGCTTTGGTTGATGATGGATGTTGGCTTTTGGTTTCGGTTTTTCTTTGGCTGGTTCACTTTGAACTGAGGAAGTTTCACTAGAGGGAGTGTCTTCTTTTGCCGAACTTCCATTTTCTTGAGGAATGTCTTTTGTACCACTGGTACTTGGCACATCAAAATTATCTGGCTTGTTCAAGGGTTCTGGCACGTATCTACCTTTACTTTTCCATGAGGTCATTTCAGATAAGCCTACCATTTCATCAGCATTATCGATTGGAGCTGACCAGAAGAACTCATCGCAGCCATCAGCATTGTCTTTGTTTACAATTGCTGTGAGTTCAGCAGTCTGATGTTCGGTTACTCCTGTGACCTTGTACACTTGATTTGGAGTGGTCCTAACCTTTTGATATACAACAGCCTTCTCTGCAAGGATCGGGGACTTTTGTTGGGACAACCGAGCGAACTCCACTGAATTTTCTGAAAATAGATTCTTTTGGTTTTCAGGTTCGCTTTTCACAAATTCTGAGCAGTCAACCGTGTCCTCTACAGAAATTTCACTCATATTGTCATCCTCATTGAGCTCAGATGCATTTTCAACATCAATTTTGTTTTCTGAGCTTAAGTTGGCGTTTAAAGAGTCAAATTTTTGTATGGTTTCGGTTCTCAGTTTCAGTCTATCATTTTCATCCAAAAGGTTTTTGAGCATGTCCTTATGGTCCTTGGATTTAATAAAAGATTCTATTTTGTCCAGTCCATACATATAGGTCGGATTAACGTCCTCAGATGATATCACACTCTCACAATTATATGCTTCGGCATCAATTTCATCCTCCTTAAACTCAAGGAAAGGCAAAATCATGCGATGAATCTTTTGTCCTATTTCACAATCCAAATGAAGCTGAGTAATATTAGTGTAAAGACGTTTAGCAATCAAACAAAAAACATTTCGCTGTTTCAAAAGCTTTAAATTGTCTCTTTGTAAATAAATGTTTTCATCTTTTATTTTGACTAATTCCGACTCCTTCAATTCGATCCACATGCGCCGTTCCTCACTCTTCGAAGACACCCTGCTTAATTGATCAGTTAGGTTAGAATTGGTGACTCGAGTTTGAGTTAAACTATTATCTAGATGAGAGATTCGAGAATTAACACTTTTTAGTTCTTTTTCATATAAGCATTGTGGAACTTTAAATGAGACAAAAACCGATTGTAGCTTCTTGATTAGTTCATCGAGCTCGTTGAACTGTACGCTGAGCGGTTTGGCTGTAAAGCACATATCCTGTTGCTCCTTCGGTTCATTGCTTCCACCATCAGTGTTGTATCCCCTCATCTGAGATACGTCAGACACCATCAAGCACCTTCCTCCACCGCTTTCCTCTTTTGCCACACAAGCCTTTCCATGAGAAGGCTTCCTCACTTCATCATCTTCAGAGTCGGTTGACCAAACCTCCACGCCACCGAACTCGTCATCAGCAACCGAACCTTGCACAATTATAGCATTCATAGAAGGGTTAGCGGTAGATTTCTTCTTCCTGATCTCATCAAGCTTTTTCTGCAGCAAAGCTTCTTCATCCTTATCCTCATCCTTTTCAGCCATCCTTTTGAGGACACAATCCTTTGAATAGTGGTTTTTCCCTCCACAGTAGTAACAGCTTACTCCAGAATCACCTTCTGCATTCGGTTCCTTCTTAGACTCTTCAACCTTCGGTTCATCTTTAACCTTTTCTGAACTATAACTCCCCTGCCAGTTTCGGTTTTTGTTGTTGGGGAATCTCTTCTTGATGAACCTCTTGGGGTTAGACACCATCATAGCATAATCCTCAGACGTGAGGTCATACTCCTCCAAGTTGAGGTCTTCGTCCTCCATCACAGCTTTACTTTTTGACAAGAGGGCCAATGAACCTAGGCTTGAGACCACATTCTTCTCCTACAACACAATCTTCTCCTGAGATTTGAGAATGCCCACCAGTTTCGCCAAGGAATGTGATTTAAATTGCTCGTGGGCTTTTACTGTGGACACAACTGCTCTCCACTCTGATCTGAGACCATTTAAGAACGTAACCTTCTGCTCAATAAGCTTCCTTTCAATGTCATGTTTGATCATCTTGCTAAGAAGATGATTGAAGCAGTCGAACGTCAGGGTCACAGTTTCTTCGGCTCCCTGCCTGAATTCTCCAAACTCAGACAAGAGTAAGGTTTGGATGGAGTGTTCAAGATCCTCGTCTGTAGAGTACAATTCACGTAGCCTGTCCCAAATCTCTTTTGCCGTCGTGCATGAACTCACCAGCCTAAAAGTGTCGGACTGAACGGCGAATCTGATCAATCTTAACGCCTTGATATTGCACTGAAATTTATCTTTTTCATCTTGCGCAATATCTTTAACATCCTTCAGGAGATCATTATACTCCTTTTGAGTTTTAATAATCCTTGAAGTTGCAGAGTGAGAAAACGGTCCATTAACAATTGCTTCCCAGATGAGGTATCCATTATCCTCAGATCCTATAACATAATCTTCAAAGTGATGTGCCCAGACTTCATAATCATGGGTGTACAGGATGGGAATCTTCGTGGTAGATCCAATGCTGTTAGAGATATTGATGGGATTCGATTGCGACTCGTCCATAATGATCGAATAACCTGTTTAATGATCAGACTTGTAATAAATCAAATTAGGGCAAAATAATAAATATCAAGATACGTCAATAATGAGATGACGGCTCAATAAATATCAACAATTGCGGAAAACCCTAATTGAAACCTTTTTCACAGAAAAGAAGTGTATCGATTACACAGCCTCCTGCTCTGATACCAATTGATAAGGTTAAAATTAAACTTAAAGATCGATTAGATCTTAAACAGGTAATATAAAGAACAAACAGCAAGAACACGAAAGCAGTAAACAACTCAAGAATGAATCAAACAAGTTGAATGATTATAAAACAACCCTCAGAAGAGCTCGATAAAGAACATCAACTGTAGAGGGTTAGAAGGTTTACAGGAACGATAAAGAAAGAACTTTGTAATGCTATCGTCTTCTATCAATCGTACTCTAGATCGTTAACCTAATATGCATGCAAGCATATTCTTATATAGTAAACCTAGCAGGCACACGGTTGGACAGACCTAAAACCGGAGTACAAAATAATGGACTATTAAACGAGCCCAAAGACGCGACATATAAACGAATCTACTACCCAACAAAAAAATCTTGCTATTATCCTACAGTTATTTGTCAAGGGGAGATTGGTGTTTAAAATCGTCATATTTTTTATTTTATTTTTATTCATCAGTCTAAACATTTAGAGGAGAACTGTTAGATATTAATATGTTTGACAAATGAATTTTTATTTTTGACCTAGTAGTTTAGGGTTTTTCAGATTTTAAACCCTAGGACTATAAATAATTTAGGTCATTTTTATTTTATGGCGAACCTCCATTTTACTCAATATTTCCGTTTTTACTATAGACAAAGAAAGTGAGAGTTTATTTTTTTCATGTGAGGTTTCTCTATTGTAATTAGATCTGAAGATCATATGAATGAAGAAATATTTCACTGATTCTTTATTTATCTGAGATTGATTCATGTATTGTTCTTAATTTCCGCATTGTCATCTCATATTGTGTGAATCTGGGTTCCTACAGAGAGCCTGTGTCATAGATTTTGGTGGGATCTAGGACTCCTACCTCCCCTTAGCTGATTTTTCATACGACAACAACTACCACTCCAGTATCGGTGCACCGTCTTTTGAGATCCTCTATGGGAGGAAGTGTCGCACCCCGGTTTGTTGGGTGAGGTTGGTCATAGAGTTATAGAAAGGACTGAGGTAGTTCTTCAGATGACATAGCTCATTCAGCAGATTAGGCAAAGGCTTTAGACAGCTTAGAGTCGGAAAAAGAGTTATGCCGACAGGCATTGATTCGAGTTGGAGTGCTAGGTCGAGGACATGTTCTTATTGAAGGTATCAACCTAGAAGGATGTAATATGTTTTAGGAAGAGGAGCAAGTTGGGGCCTTTGTATATTGGGTGATTCGGGTGATTGCAAGGATTGGCAGGTAGTGTATAGATTGGAATTTCCCGACAAGCTCAACCAGATTCACAACATTTTCTATGTTTCGTAGCTTTGGAAGTGTATGGATAATGATTCAGTGGTTTCCCCTTTGGAGGATGTTCAGATTGACGATTGTTTGAACTATGTTGAAAGGCCAGTGGAGATTTTGGATAGAAAGACGAAGGCCTTACGCAACAAGGTCGTATCGTTGGTTAAGGTCCGGTGGCAACATCAGAGAGGTTTCGAGTGGACCTAGGAACCCGAGGCCTTTGGGAGTATTTGGTGCTTTGGATCTAGACTAAGATTGAGCTTTAATACCATGCATGGATCTTGGTCTTTTTACCCTTTCTGACCTAATGAGAGTTTAATACATGCATGTCTGAAAAGCATAGATTTTTATAATAAAAATGGTGTTAGAAACTCTTCTGGAGTTGTTGGTCAGGTGACCTTATAGATTAAGTGCTTATTGCTTAAGTCATGTTGTGTTTTGGACCATAAAGTTGAGATATATGCACCTTAGAGGGTTCTAAGGAATAAAGTTAGAAACTTTATCCATCTAGACCCTAAAATGGACCAGGTCTGAGTTGGAGAATCCTTGGAATTGAATAAAAAAAACTTAAATTGTTAAGTTGTTGAATACCCAGTAGCCACGACGTGGTGGCTAGGCTGGTCACTACTATTTTGTCGTATCGACACCATAATGTGGCGATCAATATGTTAACTTTTGGCTTTGACTAGGGTTTGACCAATTTTAACCGAGGGGTATTTTGGGTATGTTGATATTAAATTTAAGTTAGGCCATGATTTGATTAATAGGTGTCAGGTAAAGCCGATATTCGGAGCAGGGAGTTATTCAGCTTTTGTTCAAACTGAGAGGTGAGTTTTCCTCACTATGCTTATGGGTCGAAGGCACCAATGTCGGGCCACTAGATTGTGTATCCTGGTTATAGGATAGTATTATGCTAGTATATGACTGATTAGTAGATTTGTATGATATATGTATTCGTCAGTTATGTGTTTATGTTTATCTGTTACATATGTCAATATATTGTGGTTGGCCTGAGGCGGTCCTATTTTGTGCTGAAGGCCAAGACACCCGGGGCGGTCCAGATAGGTTGTAGGCCCTACGAGGTGCTGCAGTCAGGCTGAAGGCTCATATATACATGCTTTGATTGTTATGTTGTGTGATGGTACTTTGGGGGAAACTCATTAAGCTTTGGCTTACTATTTTAGTTTGTTGTATCAGGTACTTCATAGGATCGTGGGAAAGCGAAGGCCTGACCGTGCACATCTTCTTATTTTCATGATATTGATTTCAAGGACACTCTGATATGACTTTACTTTCGATACAATTGTTCCTTTTTGTAAACAATTATGGATAATGGTTGTTTTTGTAAACA
Organism: Lactuca serriola; assembly: GCF_051521515.1. NCBI lineage: Eukaryota > Viridiplantae > Streptophyta > Magnoliopsida > Asterales > Asteraceae > Lactuca > Lactuca serriola. Next base: position 301,101,176 of record NC_136412.1, read on the forward strand.
ATCACGGGACACTCTCATATTTGCATGCTTTGATTGTTATGTTGTGTAATGGTACTTTGGGGGAAATTCACTAAGCTTTGGCTTACCGTTTTATTATATTGTTTTAGATACTTCATAAGATCGTGGGAAAGGGAAGGCCTGACCGTGCACATCTTCTTATTTTCATGATATTGATTTTTGGGACACTTTGATATGACTTTACTTTTGATACAATGGTTACTTTTTGTAAACAATTATGGATATGGTTTCTTTTTTGAAAATTTTAAATTTTTATGATTTTTGGAGTGTTACAGTTGAGATTTTAGAAATAATGAATAAAGGAAATATTACGTGATAACCTGCTAAGTATTTTTTTTTGTTTCAACAATGCTTAATCAAATATTAGATGAAGTCAAAGGGCTAATACAAAAGTGGGTCGACCATGGTCTGACGCATATAATAAACCTAATACATATTATAACAAGTCCATGCAACTAAGAAATTTAGAGGTGCACAAATGGATTGGTCTCAGACTGATTTTAAAAAAACTGAGAACAAACTGGTCTAAAATGGGATTGAATCGAAAAAGACAGACCGAGACCGTGTGAGACCGGTCTGCAAAAAATTGATCAATTGATCCCCAAAAAGAAAGGACCGACTTGAGACTGAGCACTTTTAGTAGATAAACCTCCATGTTTTAAAGTATAATGTTGTTAAGTGTTAACCATTATGTGATTATGATATATATATATATATATATATATATATATATATATATATATATATATATATATACTAGCCATGTACCCGCGCAAAGCAGCGGCGACAAATATATCTTCCGACAATTAGTTTCATTCGGAAATTGTGCTAGTTAAAAGATTTACTATATATGTCCATCGATGTTGACAGTTTAGACGTAGGGGGGGGGGACCTTTGATGGAGGGAAATTTATTGCAATGGTGTAAAATGCGATGTTGACAATTTTGTTTCGCAGTTAGTTTTATTTTGTTTAATTTAGACAGAGTACTGATGGGTTAAGATGTTCGTTTGTTGATTTCTATTTCCGATGTCTAATCTTTTATTGCTTAATATGCCACATCACAATGGTGTTTTTTTTGGCGTATTTATATTGTTGATGAATAGTTATTATTGGTGTAATGCAGCGGGAAGCGGGTAGGGCTATGAATAGTTATTTTCGGCAAATAATTTCCCTTGGGTGTGTAGTTTCTTTTAGAGTTTAGGTTTACAATTTAGTGATTAGGGTTTTTAAGGTTTACGGTTTAATAATGTCTAACGGGGAAGTTCTATTAATATTATAAGTAAAAATTCTAATTGAAGTCTATAAGTGTCTTATTAATATTTTATCATGCAAAATGTCATTTTGGTTGTAATGTCATCTTTCTTTATTCGAATAAAACTTTGAGCAATGACTTCAAATAGTTTTCTTTTGACGAATTATGTCCAAGTGACGATAAGTTCTTTCACAATTGGCTCTAAAGGTTGATTGTGTTGCGTAGGTAAATTTTATTTTAGGGTTAAGCTTCTTGAATATAATAATAATAATAATAATAATAATAATAATAATAATAATAATAATAATAATAATAAATTGAGAAAAATATGATTATTTGATAAGAGGTTAAGATTTAATCTAAAAGTGTTTTAGGTACCAAAAAGCTTGTTTTTATGGAATAGTGCAAGGGAGTCATTTAATATCCCCACGAATTTGAAGACAGGTTACACTGTACTCATTTCGAATCGAAATTGCATTATCATTTTTTTATTTGTTAAGTTTCAAATAAATAGTTTAGGATGTCATATTTGTCATAAAATCATTTTGGAAAACTTTTGACATGACATCTAATATTTGGTCTAAACACTTGAATACCACTCTTATGTATTATATCTTCTTTAAAACCAACATCCATAACTCTATAATCAACTTCATCAAATACTAATATCCAAAAAACTATGTTACATGTCCATTGATTTCATTTTGCGCAAGTCAGGTCCGAAACAAATTTAAATAAAGATGAATTTGAAAACCTATAGTATATCCTAAACAACAATTATTTCCAATATAGTGTATAACTAAAAATATCATTAATTGAGAAAAAAATAAATAAATAAACATAGTCACACAATTAAATAAACAAATACTGTAAATATAGTTATTTAGGACATACATAAATTCACACAATATGAATGCATAACAAACATCCATAACTGTATAAACAAAAAAATATAGTTTTAGTTTTTAACTAATATAGATTATTATAGACAAAGTATCAACTTACATTGGTAAAAAATAAGTAATCCTTCTCTGAAACTAAATAACGTGTCAATAGTGCCAACTGTGAAGATGAAGCTTACAGATGCAATTTTAAGGCCCAAATTCGCCCTATCTTGCCCCTTCCTGTATATCTTGATCCCTTCCCGCTATCTCCCCTAAGGTTTAGAAGTTTCTGTAATACCCATGTTATCTAACTTGCAAAACATCATTCTAAAGCGTTCTAGGAACACCCTTTAGATCTTGCAAATAGTTCCCTGGACTCCTTTGAAAACACTACAACAAATAGTAATATTATGATTTATTTAGTTATAAATGCCTAAAAATACATGAAATGATGCTAATTTACAAATACCTTTTCATCTACCATGTAACTATCTCAAAATCTTGTCATTGTCTGCACTTTGTTTGTAGAATTCTTGAATCCTCCTTATGTCATCATTTTGCATTCAGGGATTTATATAAATGAAAACAAAACTCATGGAGTTTCTTTGTAAAATCATTCCAAAAGTAAGATTACAAATAATTGAGTACCTGATCAGCAATTGTGCCAATAAGCTGCTGCTTGGAAGTTATGGCCTTGGCAGTTGAACTGAAACATTTTTGAACATTTCCTTATTTTTTGTTAAATTAATCCGTAACTCGAATGTTTTCTACAAAATGAAGGTGAATGTTTTGGGCTTTTCTCATTTGTATGTTCCATAATTGAAAAACTATGATCGATCTACACATTGGAAAAGGCAAAAAAAAAACAATTAGATATAAATGGAGTAATCGTCGCAAAATCCAAGCAATCAGATTCTGAGAACATGCAAAATCCAGATCCTATGGATGAAAACATAAACAAAAACTAAGGGCTGGGATTTATTGGAAGTCAAACCATCGATAGGCTTCACGCATCAGATTCATGTATGACTGTGGACGCATTCCAGTGAGAATAATAAGAGGAGCAATGATTTTAGGTAGAATAAGAAATTATAGGGAGATCAAGAAGAGACGCAACGATTTGAGGAAGAAGAAGCTGTTACGAAGATCATGGATGCTTGAATCGATAGATTAATGGATTTGGAGTAGTATTTGAATTTTGAATTTGATTCGAATGTAGGTTGATTAATTCAAATTTTATCAAGAAACAAAGTATTGATATACGAGGGTGGATAGAACCGGATAAAAAAGGTTAAAAAACTTATGATGCATTGTTCAATTATACTAAAAGCTCATAAGGTTGGACATTTAAAATTTAATATTATTTTAATGATGATTAGTTGTACTATCAGCATAATGGTTTGGACGTCTTAAAAAATATTATTATTATATTGAATCTATTTATAGAAATAGTTAGATTTCTTTTATAAGATAGTATATATATATATATATATATATATATATATATATATATATATAGAGAGAGAGAGAGAGAGAGCTAGGTTCAATTATTCTAACTAATTATTGTTATAACACTCGTTTATTTTTAATAAATAAATAAATAAATTGATGAACGAGTAGTAGTTAATTTAAAATAAATAAGTATATATCAAAAGATGGTTTCGAAGAGCTAATTGGCGTAATTTAGAAGTTGAGGGTTAAAAATAAAAGTTCCGAACTCAGTTATAATTATTAATGAAAACATGGGGCTCCGTAATTATTTGGATATAATTTGGAAGAAAAGAGAAGGAGAGACTGATTATGTCATAATTGAAAGACGGGGGTTAAAAAGGTAAATTTTGAATTAGTTTTGTGAAGATTTTAGAAGATGGGGCTGTTTTAGTAAAATCCGGATTTAAATTGTAAAGGATTTACATGGATGAGGTCTAAATGGTAAATTAGGGCCTAATTATGAAAGGAACTCGGAGGGGCCTATGCAAACTCTTAAATGGAGCCGGGCATATAAGGGGTGTTTGGATTAGATTTTTAGCTTATTGCTTATAGCTTATTTGTGGTGGGAATAAGTAATAAGCAATAAGCATGGGAAGGAATGCTTATTAAAATTAGCTTATTTAGCCTAATAAGCTGGATTTTATCCAAACACTTAAATTAGCTTATTACGGGAATAAGCAATAAGCACTATTTTTTTTCCTATCCAAACACCCCCATAACTTCTTCATTGATCAAACCCTAACCCTAACCCCCCCCCCCCCCCTTATGTACGGTCGTCACCCTCCAAACTTATGGCTCCCTTCACTCTAGCCGCCACCCATGACTACTCCATGTTACCGCCGCCGCCTCCTAGCCATTGTCAAAGATGCGAGATAGCCACGCCACCTCAGTTACTGCCAGCGGTTGAAGGACCGAAGAGACGAGTGTTGGACGTCGGGGCTGAGCGGACTGAGGTAACGAACCGACATTGCTGCTGCCCAATCGCCACCATCATTTGCAGCCGACGACGAAGTTGAGAGCCACCGATTTGAAGATCTATGTTGTTGCTCCGATGTTGTGGGGGTCGAGGACCCACCTTAGGACGTAGTTCAGCCGGGTTTGTCACCGTCGTGTGGCTGCCGCCGGTTGTTGGCACCACAGTGGCCGACATTCGCTGCCACCCTCCTTCTCCTCCAGCGCCGCTGTAGCACTGCTGATAACACCGTCGGTGCCGTTGCCCGTGTTCTTTGACGACAAGCTGTCGTCGCTGTTGTATTCGTCGACTACTACCACCGCCTGCTGTTAAAAGATTTCCTGTGGGGTGCATTTTTCATGTTCAACTCGGGTTATGTGGGTTTTGGACGCTGCTATAAGCCGAGAGGTGGGTGTGTGTGGGTTTATTTGGCCGGAAAAGCCACCACTTACCACCACCGGCCACCAAAAGGGTGGTTGTGTGTGTGCGTGTTTGTTATTATTATTAGTGTGTATTATCGAGTTGTACATTGTAATGATGCCAAAATAATAATAGAAATCTCAAACCACAACCGGAGGGCGGTGGCCGCTTGAAACCCTAATGGGCCCAATGAAGTCCTATTGGGCCTAATGAAACCCTAATGGGTCTAATAAATCCTAATTGACATAAGGAAACCCTAATGGGTCTAATAAACCTTAATTGACCTAAGGAAACCCTAACGGGCTTAATGACATTCAAGTGGGTTTAATAGGCCCAATAAAGCCCTAAATGACCTAAAAGCCCAACAAACTAATAAATGGACTAGTATTTGTGTTGAAAACCCTAATTAGGGTTTGGAAAACTCTAATGCCATCAAAACCCTAATTTGGAGAATTAATCGGGACAAATGGGAATTATTTAATAACTTGAAAATTGGCAAAGTTAATCTAAGAAATATTGGACTTATTGGATTAAGTCCTTAATGGGTTAAGTAGGAAACTTAACCTTAATGATCATTCTATATGAAATCCTAATTTCACTTGGGTTTTTTATTGGGCCTTGATGATTGGGTTACCAATGGGCCATCCAAGATCAAGCAAATGAACATGAATAATTAATGGGCTTTGAGGTAAGGCCCATATGAGGGGCTGGGCCCAATTGGAAAATTGGGCCATAGATGGGCCATAGTTTGGGCCTAAATAATTATATGAGGTTGGGCCTTAGAATAATACCCATGTACAGGCCTAGGCCCAATTTGGAAAATTGGGCCATGTGTTGGGTTTTTATTCTTAATGGACTTTGGGCCTATGGATTGGGCATTGGGCTTCAATAAACCAAATTAGGGGTAAAGTAGTAATTATCCAAAATATGTACTTATGGTTATGTGGTGGAACCTAATTATTAATTGGGTGTTATTTTGGTGTTGACAGTTCGAGAATCTGTCATCCAACAGCTGGGGATTGAGTCTGCAGAAATTTAGCAGGGTGGGATTGAGTCTGCAGGACTTCAGTGAGGTGAGTTACCTTCAAGTAGCGGTGGGTCTACGACCACAATGTCATCCCACCAGTAGGAGTTGTATGTTAGATTATTGTTTTTGTGATATCATCTAGGTTTGCTACTACCTTATATGTTAAATGCTGGCATGATATGTTATATGTGATAGTAGTAGAGTTCGGTTGTAGGACCGAAGGGTAGATCAGATACCCAAGATATGCCTGAGAGTATGTGATGATAAGTTGATATGTTGGCATGATATGTTATCTGTGATAGTGGTAGTAGGAGGGGAACAGTCCCAAAGTTCAGTTGTTAGGACCGAAGGGCAGTTCGAACACCTCAGATATGTCTGATAGTATGTTTATGATATGATATATGTGATAGTAGTAGTAGGGGGTGGAGTAGTCCCTGAGGGTCGGTTGTTAGGACCGACGGGTAGGTCAGCACCCCAGAATGGCTTGACATGCGTAGGTCAGCACCCCAGAATGGCCGTACTGGGTAGGTCGGGCACCCCATAATTGCCCGACAGTATGTATGCCTTGTTTTATGGTATGTGGTATGATGGAGAAACTCACTATACTTCGTTCTTATAATTTTCAGTTTTGGTTTCAGGTACCCATTTTCAAAGGAAAGGAGTCGGCTTGATCGTAGCGTATCACACTATGTTTTCCGCACATGAGATCTTTGGGGATTACACTATGATATGGTTTTATGATAATATGTTTTGATTATTGACATGTTTGACATGACATGATATTATGGATGTTATCTTATACTGTTGGTTTTATAATAATGTATTTAAAAATGAAAATTCTGGCCTGTATTTTTGGTATGTTACAAGTTGGTATCAGAGCCTTCTTTTGAGGGATTCGGACATACTCTCAGGTGTGTCTGAACTCAAACTAAGGGCTTGGTATGAAAATTTTCGAAAGTAAAACCATTTTATAAAAAGGAGTTTGAAAAGAGAACAAAACTTTGAAAAGAACAAAGTGTGTGATGCGTGCAATCAGCTGAGCTCAAGTAAGTTTTTCCCAAAGATACCCATACATGTTATGTTATGATATGATATGCTTATGAGAACTGAATGCTAGATTAGGGCTAAGGGTCTAGGAGGATGCCTTATATGCCTATTATATGTGCTTGTAGACTTTCATACTAGTACTGATCAGTCAGTGATAGGATAACATGTTTAGGTTATGCCTGATTATATGAGCTTTTGAATTGCATCTACAGATTCCTTATTAGAGGATAGAATGATTTGATTGGAATATGATGTTTAGAATTTCCATTGTCTGACTGTTGTTTGCTCTGTGCTTTGTGGGACTCTTAGTGATGTGAGTTAGCTACTAAGTGAATATGCTAAGTCACATGGGACACAAGCCGGATAATCTCAAAGTGATGGACTTGAACCTATTGCGCAACTCTTGTCTGAGTCCAACCGTTCTAGGGATGAGTCTTTTACTCAAAGGATTATATGATCTTTGTTGCATGTGGCTATATTCATGAGGTAGCTAGTTGACATTAGTGGGAAGTCTTTTAGCAGCCGAGGACTGGGTGAGTACGGGAACCTAGGGAAGCCTAGGATATATTTCAGTGAGTTAGTAGTGAGGCTCAATTAGACTTGGGTGTACCAGTTGAGGAAGTGACTTGGAGGATCCGGGAGGATTGATGAGGAAAAGTATGGATAGGTGTGGAAGGTAGTATTGGGCCCGTACTACTAAAAGCACAGGATCCATACTCGAATCGGCGAGAGTCTTGGAGAATCTGAGAAGCTTCAGGGAAGAGTTTGTGACCCAAATTAGGGATAGAGGATGTTCCAGTTGTTGCATCTTAGCCATTGGCAAGTGAGTTAGTGAGCGTGGCAGGGTGTCAGACCCTAAAGGATATGATTTCCAGGAAGTTGCAGATGCGAGATCGATTTGGAGCACCCTGGAAAGAGAGGGTTGTGCCAGGTGCGTATAGTAGAGGGTCCCGGGAAGTGACCCATGACTTCTGATCATCGGGTGAAAGGCCAACAGGGCCGGAGTCAGTGCAGCACGCACATGAAAGCGCACATGGGAGTTTGTCACTCCAAGGGTTTAGGCTGCTAAGGGTGTGGCATGGTTGATCATGACAGTTGAGGGTGATCAGTATTCCTCCAGATGTTGCGGGTATGTCGTCTTCTACTACTGCTAGATGGATGTTGGGAGTACGTATCGCCTTGGAATTGTGAGTGAGTTTAGATAAGTCAGACCTCGGGTTAGTTTTCCTTCTAGTGTTTGGGTTATCAAGGATCATATATGCCATCTTGCATGTCGAAAGGTCCTTGATGAACCCATAGAGGGATGCATTTTGCAGAGTGGGTTCCGTGTGTACTATTATCATTCCGGATCTTCGCCAGGATCTATGCAGGGTATTATTTAAAGGATATTCGGTCAGGGTTAGAGCGATAGTTCTCCAGTGAAGTCAGTGTTTAGTGGTTCTATCATGGTTCAGGTATGGTTGACGATCGTCTATGGATGAACTTTGGAGTTCAAGGCACTACCGTTGCTAGAGAATGACTGGTAGCATGAAGATAGTGGAATCCATTGCGGGTGTTAGATGCATAAGTGGTTGGTTATTGGATGTTCAAGAGAATTACATTTCTTGTGTTGGCTATGTTCAGTTAGAGTTCAGTGGAAGTGGAAACGAGGATTCGTCAGCTAGAGTGAAGATTAAGGTCTTCAGTGAACAGCATGGGAGATGGTCTGAGGTGTCAGACTGTACCATATTCAAGAGTACTCTTCAAGATTTCAGAGGATGGGCGATCTTAAGGTTTAACTGGTAAGTGATCGCTAGCATGGGTAAGCACAGGTTGTCAGCAATGGACTATTGTGAAGTAAGAAGGATTGGGAATCCTTCAAGTCGCACGTACAGTGAAGACTTAGTAGAATCTAAGTGGGGGAGAGACTTTTTATAAAGTCCTCCAAATGTGATTTCTGTTTTCACGGCGAGCAATCTCTTGGGCACCTTGTCAACCGGAAGGGTATTCTAGTCGATCCGGCCAAGATAGAGGCCGTGATGTAGAGGGAGATTCCGAGGTCTCCATCTGAGATTCGGAGTTTCCTAGTTCTAGCGGGTTATTACCAGAGATTTATTCGAGACTTCTCCGAGATTGAGGTTCCCTTTGACTTGACTGACCAAGAAATCGGTGGCCTTTCGTTGGGGACCTGCGCATCAGGCAGCCTTCGAGACTCTCAGACAGTGGTTGTGCGAGGCACCGATTCTCACCCTGCCAGAGGGTGTAGGTGATTTCATGGTTTACAGTGACACTTTGATCACGGGAATGGGTGCGGTACTGATACAGCGGAGCCACGTGATAGCAGGTTCCGGGAACCAGGTTAGAGTTCCGGTTAGGACTCGAGTTCAGTTGTGTGTTAGGTCGAGTGCGTGTTCGACCATTAGTGGGTTCGATTGAGCAGCATGTTAGCTTCGCCGCCAGTGGATGGTGGTTAGTGCCCTAAGTGGGGGAGAATTGGAAATTCTTGGATGAGCTGCTGGTTGTAGAAGGTTGCCTAGCGCGGTTTGAATGTTGGTTATTGGGGTGGTGCGATGAGGCGGTTCAGTTTTAGTAAGGGCTTTGCATGTGTCGTGGATCTTTCAAGCAGTAGTGAGAATGGTGTTATGAGATAGCCGCTAGTAGGGTTGTCCCCGGATGGTGGAGATGTCGAGGAAACGCGACATGCTATGTATAGGTTGTTGGTTATGCGATCAGTCTTTAAGTATGTATGCATGTTATGAGATAGCGGTGAGCACCGCTAAGGGGTGATGTATAGCGAGGATCTGTCATTGTGGCAATGTTGGATGATGCGTAGGCATGTTTTCAGTCTCCTTGGAAGTGGAGGGGGATAGTGGCTCTAGATTGGAGGTTTGGACAGAGGAAAGTGAGATAGCCGGTTAACAGACTCGGGAGCAGTCTGGACCGGTGATGAGGATTGTGTAAAGATATTACAGTCAGAGGTCAAGGACCTAGAGATCGTGATAGGGAGATATAAGCGGGTTTCACTAAGTTGTGGCGAACTGAAGGGTTCGAGGGTGACGCGAGGACAAGGTCCTTGGTTCCGAGTATGGTTATAGGTTTGAGTTATATATATGGAGGTATTCCAATCTGGGGTATTCCATCATGAGGATGAACGGACCCTATGATTGATTGATTGGACCTGATGTGTTTGGTATTCCAACCCGAGGGTTGATTGGGCCAAACATGTGTAGGGATGCGAGGGTATTCCATCCTAGAGATGAGTGGACCCATCGTAGGCATGCCTGGTATTCTAGCCCGAGGCTGATTGGGCCAAGTGTGAGTGTTGGTTTTGGTAAGAGCATTGTTGTATGTACGTTTGAGTATGAGTTAAAGAGAGCAAGTGTGGCCGACAGCAGAGTATGATTCGTGGTCCTGTTTTCGGGTCCGAAATTCAGGTTCCCATGGTTGAGTAGTCCCTTTTTATAGAAATGGTAAGAGGTCAGGTGATGGTTAGTTTAGGCAGCTTGTCTGGGAAACGGATCCAATCTAACTTTCCAAGTTTAGGGCTTTCCGGAGAGGTTGGTATTTGATTCTGCATGAGAAGGAGTAGGTATCTCTTTGAGTTGGAGTTCCAGTGGGGTTAGCCTCCCTTGGTGGTTGTCACGTTTTAGGGGCGTGAATGTGCCTTTTGGGATTTTGAGTAGCCAGAATTGGCAGTTTGCAATTTCGAGGGCGAAATCAGGTTTAAGTGGGGGAGAATTGTAACCCCCCATTCTAAAAGTAATTATTTATGGATTCCCGGGATCAAAAGTAAGGGCGTTTCGGTCTTTTATAGGTAATGGGTTTCATTCGAGAAGGTTTCGGGTTGGGGTGTGTTGCTAGAAGCGTAGGGCTTCTCGCCACCTTTACGTGGATATAAAGATAGAGGAGATATTGTAATTTGATGATATTGGCATCAATAGTCCCTAAGGGGGAAAATTTGACAAAGAGGTCCCATGCATGCTAAGCATGCATGCATGTGGATGGTTGGGTACGCCCATCGTAAGCTGGATGTACGCCCAACGTAATGGAGTAAATGAACGCGGGGTCCCTCGACGTACGCCTAGCGTACTGGATGTACGTCCGGCGTACGTCTATCATCCAGAAACCCTAATATTTCGGGTGTGGAGGCTATTTAAACAACTTTAAGAGCTCATAACCCTCCCAAACCCTAGCCTCCACTGTTTAGAGCCGTTTTCCCCCAAACCCTAGTCAACTTCTTGAGTGTGTAAGCTTTTGAAGTGAATTTGGAGTATTTTGAGAAGAAGGTGTTGCATCTAGTAAGTAGAGGAAGAAGGCCAGCGTGTAGATCTAAAGTTTTCTGGTGGTTCAGGAGCTCCTAAAGGTATAAAGCTTCTTTCTTGACATCTATTTTGTGTAGATCCAAGTATGTTGAAGTTTTGACACCATTCTTGTCCCAAAAACCCCCCATTATGATTCATGATGTGTTTTGGTTAAGATGAGATGTCCTTTCAGACCATTGGAGAGGTCTTGAGTAAGAAAAATGACGTCCCAATGGCTTTGGTTGTCCCATGAAAGAAGTAGGAAGGTCTTAATGAGTGAAGAGCTTTATGGACATCCAAAAGGATAAAGATTGAGACTTTATGAGTCCTAGGCCCTTTTTGTCACTGGATCTAACATATGGGCTTAAGTGCTTAAGCCATTAAGCACATGGAAGGATTTTTGGTACAGACGAGCGTACGCCTAGCGTACCAGAGGAGAAACGCCCAACGTACGCCCTCTGTTGGGTTTTCAATTTTGGGCCTTGAGTAATTGGGCTGTTTATGGGCTAGCTGGGCTTGGGCCGTGACTGAACAGTATGGATGGAGTAAATTGGACCCAATGATTATTATGGACCTTGGATCTAGGCCTGTTTGGAAAGGTGGGCCCAATTTAGTAAATTGAGCCAATATTGGGCTTTGCATGAGGATTTGGTTTTGGGTCTTGGCCCAATAAGAGGATAATAGACTTAATGAGTGTTGTGGGCACTTGGCCTAGAAAGTCATGATGGATTCTAATGTGATGATTTGCATGTGATAGTTGGGATTTCCGGTGAGTCAACAGTCAGAGATTTGCAGGATTTCGGCAGTTGCAAAGTGAGTTATCCTCACTGTACTCAAGGGTCTAAGGCACCAAGGCCGGCCCTTTGAATTGTTGTTTAGAGCTTGTTATGTTATGTGATTATATGCTTGCTAGTATCCTGGTAGATAGGATAGTGATATGAGGATATGCCTTGTTAGCTTAGTATCCTAGAGAAATTGATAGTTGTGTGATGGCTAGTTCTGTTGGATCAGCGCCCTGGTAGTTGGGTAGTGGTTATTTATAGACCTATAGTTGGTCTTGCCTTATGTACGATGGTAGGAGGTTACCTGCGGGTTATGTATGTTGAGCTGTAGCAGAGGGTATTCCATCCCGGTAGGATGATAGGGCCCTAGTATGCTGGTTTTGTAGAGTATTTTGTGGTTGCCTGTTATGTGTGCATGTTCGCTGGTGTGGGGCATTCCAACCCGATGGTTGTGGGCCAGGAGTATTCCATCCCGGTAGGATGATTGGACTCATAGTATGTTGGCATTCCAACCCGATGGTTGAGGGGCCTGGGGTATTCCATCTTGAGGGATGATTGGACCCATAGTAGTAGTAGTAGTTACTGTATGAACTTAATTGTTTTTGAATGAAGTAAAATGTTTTAAATTAGTTGAAATTTTTGGTCGTTACACCTTTTACAAGTTATACTTTAATACCGGTTGTTTCTACATTTTACACAAATGACCCGTTTGATAATAGCCTCAGGTCTGAATATTTAGGTGGTTCAGATCCATTATCGCGTCTCAACCTTTTAAGTGTTCTCATTTGATCTCACTCATATATATATATATATATATATATATATATATATATATATATATATATATATATATATATATATATATATCGATTCCAGATCCGGTAAGAACCCAAAAATTGCCTGGAACTGCGAGGACTATTATACACCAATCATTTCGTCAAGGGCACAAACGTTAAACCCATTTACTTGGTCGTGACGCGTTCGCACGCGACGCACGTCCATGGAACGTAATATGGACTCGTGAGAATAATTATGTGCGCCGAAAGTCCATAAAACGCCATTTAAATGTTTTTTCTTTTCATTTTTTTTTAATTTTTTATATTTTTTTAATTAAAAAAACCTTTTTAGGTTATAGTATATTCGGTTTTTATGTTTTATTTATTTTATTTTATTTTATTTTTTTAAATGTTTTTTTAAAAAAAACTTTTTTTTATCAATATATACTCCGTTTTACAGTTTTTTTTATTTTTTTTATTTCTTTTTTCTTTTTTGACTAATTTGTACAAATGGTCCCTATGATTAGCTCAAAATTGTCACTTTTGTCGAAAAACGTTTAGACTAGCACGAGAGGTCCAAACTTTTTTATTTTGTTGCGAGTTTTGTCCATTTTGTTTTAAACTTTTTGCAAATGATAGATTTGCCCCTATTAATTTCTTCTTCAATTTTTTCTTATTTATTTTTCTAATTTTAGATTTTAAAAAAAATCCACCCATTCTCAAATGTATAGATTTACACCCACTCTCCAAATAAACCATTTCAATTCCCAAATCAAATTTTCTTGAAACAGATGAAGCTATGAACACCGTCACCTGCCAAAATCGCCGCCATAACCATCGATCTTTCTGGAAACCACCTCCAAAACCCCTTAGAATCCCCAAAAACCTACAGCCTATAACCCTAAAGATCCAAGAACACACCCGACAACAAAGGTTTTCGGTCAACACCCTTTAATCTGGAAAGCGCTTCTCAAAATTCCTCCTATTTGAAAGTCGTCACCGCCTTGAGCTCGCCACTGCTACCGGAGTAGAAGAAGCGACAAAGAAGAAAGGGTGCAGAGTCGTTATAGCACCTCCATCAAAGGAGACGATCTAGCACTCGATTTGTCGATTAACAACCAGAGGGGGATGTACAGAGAGATAGAGGGGGGAGGGGTAACAACACAATTTTTCTCTTTTTTTAGGTATTGAAATATAGAAAAATATAAAAAAAAATAATGGGGGCAAATCTGTCATTTGAAAAAAGTTTAAAGCAAATTGGACCAAACTCATAACAAAATGAAAAGTTTGGACCTCTGGTGCTAGTCCAAACATCTTTGGACCAAAGTGACAATTTTAAGCTAACCATAGGTACATTAACATAAAAATTTGAATTAAATAATGGTTCTACAGGATCGGTTTATCTACCACTATTAACTTAACTTCATCCGCAACCAATTCCTGATATCAGAGCCTTGTTATGGATTTAACCTTGAAAAATAAAGGTAGAGGAGATTCTAAAGAACAACCGATTCCCGGTATCAGAGCCTTGTTATGGATATATCCTTAAAAAATAAAGGTAGAGGATATTCTAAAGAACAACCTTCGGATCATACATTAAGCTTCGTTGAAAATGAAGATGGTTTTCAAGGAAGCCTAATGATTAAACAATAACTTCTTTCAAAAATTAAGAAAACATATCTTAAAATAAAGAAAGAAAATATATTCAGAAACGTTCCCTCAAGAGTTAATATTTTGAATACGTTAAAAGAAAAAACAAAATATTTTACTTCGTTAGTACAAAAGAAATGTCTGTCGACATAAAAGGTACTACAGGATCTGTTTATCTACCACTATTAACCAAAGAACAGATAAACAGTAACCTAAAAGATATCCCCACGGAAATAAGATCTAAAATTAGAATGGTCCACATCGGAGCAGTAAAAATTCTAATCAAATCTCAATTTCAGTAAGGAATTAATTCTCCAATAAAAATGGCATTGATTGATGATACAATCAATCATCGACATGATTGTATTCTTGGTGCAGCCAAAGGAAATCTAGCTTACCAAAAATTTATGTTTTCAGTTTACCCTAAATTTGCCTTAGATATGAAATCAGCAAACCTAATAAGGTTTTATCTTTTATTCATCACTTTGAAAGAATTTATCTCATGAATCCAGGAGATAAACCCTTCACAATAACCTACCTCATAGGATATGCACTGACAAATAGTCATCATAGCATAGACTATAAAAAAGAAGAATGCATAGAACTTGAAGATGTATTCTCAGAACATGTCAAAGATAAACAATTTTGTGACGTAGATCCTCAAGATAGCTCTTGGGCTTTAAACATAGCCATAAACAAAAAAGCTTTAGGAGAAAAGCTACCACCTAGAATCTCAATAGATTCTCTTCATATAGGTGAAATATCCAAATCTCTAGAACCTACTCCAAGAGATATACTCAAAAGCATAAGAAGTATGTCTTCTAGAGTTGGTAATTTAAATCAAACAATCAACCAACTAAGCGAAGTAATAAATGAGTAAGATAGACCTTCCTCATATTTACAAAAAGGGTAAATCATTGAAACTTAAAAATCTTGATGATCCTACACAGAAAAAAGAATACGATTTTTCATCTTCAGGAAAAGTAGGCGTTCAAACCCTAGCTAACCTTTATAACAATATAAATCAGATTGTTGCAAGATGCTGGTTAAATACACTCAAAATAAATCACTATTTTGGAATTCAAAAAGATATTTCTAAAGATATATCAAAAAATAATAAACCTTTCAATCAATTTAAGAAAGATTTAAGTCTCACCCTTCAAAACGGAGGAGAAATTGATAACAATCAGTTTGAAATTTTTTTTAATCGGTTAGAAAAAATGAACAACATAATAGAACATAACTCAAAACTACTAGAAAATTTTAATAAAATTTCTAAAAAATTCGATGATTTACTAAAAGAAGTTGCCCATAAAGTTGTTCTTACAGACCAAATGAAAGATTTTAATCTTAGATTAAAAGAAGTGCAAAATCAAATGAAAAAACTTATGGGATGACATCTATGGTTGACATCAAAGAATCACTTAATCAATTAAATGAAAAAGTTGAAAAACTATCTGAAAAGATTGATCAAATGGTTAACCAGGGCTTAGTAACTACAAACCAATTAGAAGTCATTAATGCTAAAATTATTAATGAAACACAAAAAGAACTTCAAAAATGTTCTTGCAACAAAGAAATTATTGAAATAATCAATAAAAAGTCATTCAGTGGTAAGTACTCATACCCTAATTATAATGTAGGAAATGAAGAACTAGGATCATCAAGGGATCCCAGTTCTATGTCATGGCCTAAAGACTACTTTAAGTTAACATGATAAACTATTTATCTAAAGTAGAAAAATTCTTCTAAGATAACTATGAAGATGAAGAATTAATAATCAATGGATCAAATATCTGATTCTTGATCAAGCTCTTATGTTACTAGATCTTGCCGAATCTAAAGGAAATGATACAGTAAACTTAGAAATCTCTACATTTGAGGAACTTAAACAACTTTTCCACTTTGATGAAACGATTAACGTCATAGAAGAAACATCTGACAAAGAAACTTATGTATATATTTCAGATGAAGAAGTAGAATCTCTTTCTTCTGATATAGAGCCTAACTTCGGGATGGATAAGACCAAACCAAATTTTTTTCTTCCTGGAGAATCTTCTTTTCAAGGTGAAAGAAGAAAAAGACCCAAAACTGAACAAGGTCATAGAACTGACTCTATGCCAGATCTACCAACTGGAAATCCAAACCAGTTTAGAACAAACATTCTCAATATTGACAACACTGAAACAAATAGAAAAAAAGTTATCGATAGATGGACTTCGGAAATAAGTCTAATCATTCAGACTACCAAAGAAAAATATTCAACAAAAGAATCTATCCTTTTATTGTTTGACCATAAAACATCAGGAATAGTTCAAAATTTTATCAAAAATACAAAATGGATTAGCCATAAATCAATGATAGTAGACATGCTTGATGCCATCTACATGATGTTCCTTGGTATAGATCTTATAGAAGACAAAGCCAATGAACAAATAATAGAGATCAAAACGAATCTTACCATATGTGATATTTGCCTTCTAGATCACTACACCTGTGACTATGAAACAAATATTTACAAAATAAATGTTTCAACTCTATATCCTGAGTTGATCTGTAACACCCGGATTCCCATGTATATTAATTATTCCTTTATTTTTTTGGAGGTTGAGAGGGGACTCGGCGAGTTGGTGTTTAGACTCGCCGAGTATGGTCGCGGATTCGTATCCGGGTTCACAGCTGGACTCGATGAGTTCATGAGTGGACTCGGCGAGTCCATGCTGTTTAATGAAACCCTAATTTCCTGGGTTTGGGACCTATTTAAAGGCCCTTAGGGCCGTCATTTGCGGCTACCAAACCCCAGAGAGAAACCTTAAGAGATCTAGAGCGTTTATGAGGAAGGAGAGGCCATTCTTGATCATTTTGTTGTTGTAATTGCAAGAAAGAGGTGACCAAGGCAAGAGGAGGCTGAAGGAGGTGCGATTATGGTGACTTTAGAGTTCATAGACTTCATATTGAGGTATTTATTCAGACCTTCTTCAGATTTGGTGTTGATTCTTAGAGTTAGGGTTTTCTAACCCCTTTAGAGGATGGATATGTGGAGCAATTGGTCCCTTTTCAAGTTTATGCTTTGGATCTGGACCCAAAGAGGTCCAGAGACCTTAACCCTTGGAGCTTTATGAGTTATTTTGGGAACCATGAACTTAGGATGTTATTTTTGGGGCTAAATCACCAAGTTAGACTATCTAGATGTTATATGAGTGTCAAGGTCTGAACTTTACGTGATTATCATGCTTGGGAAGGTCAAATCTATGGATTAAAGGAACAGATCTGACCTCAGGAGGTCTATGGAGTTTGTGCATGGCATGAACTCGCCGAGTCCAAAGATCAGACTCGACGAGTAGGGTGAGGGTTTTCCGTAAATAACTCAGTGAGTCAGAGAGAGTTAGGGGACTGGAGTTCAAGGCGGAACTCGCTGAGTTGTTCTTGAGACTCGGCGAGTTGAGTCGGGGTGGCCCCGTGATTCATGCCAGGAGTGACTCGTCGAGTAAGGGGAGGAACTCGACGTGCCAAGTGGGACTAAAAGAGTTAGTAGACACGTGTAGACTCGCCGAGTCGCCCAAGTGCACTCGACGAGTCGGGTCAAAGTTTGACTGTTGACTTTTGTTGACTTTTAGGGTTTGGTCAACAATGTGGCCTTTGAGCTGATAGAGGGGTAAAATGGTCTTTTGCCTAGAGAGGGTTGAGTCTAGTCCCAAGAGTTATATTTATGAGATTATTTACTTTGTGTGATTAGGCGGAGGCTAGATCATATTTCTACTGAGTCAGAGATATACTGAGACATCTGAGGTGAGTCTTCTCACTATACTTTACCTAGTGTGGTAACAGAGTTATGTGACAGAGTATTCTAAGAGTTATATGCCAGTTTATTTGCATGATATTATGTGTTGTGATTTATTGTGATATGTGATATGCATGATTCATAGTTTTCAGAGTTAGGACCAGTGGGTCCACAGAGTTATGGGACCAAGAGGGTCCCACAGAGATATTCAACCAGAGGGTCAACAGAGTTACAGCCTTAAGTGGCTGATATGTGTTTATGTGGTATTTTGGGGAAACTCACTAAGCATTTATGCTTACAGTGTTATGTGTGGTGTTCCAGGTACCAGTGATGATCGCGGAAAGGCGCCGGCATGACTCGTACTCACACACGCTGGAGTTCATATGTTTTGATCTTGGGGTTTTGTATTGAGATAATGATGATACAATGTTTTAAAATGTGGATGTGAATGAAATTATATGGTTTTTAAAATGCGAAAAATTGTTTAAATTTTTACGGTGTTACATGATCAAACAGTATCTATGAAAAATTCCTATTGTAGGACAACAATCTCATAACAAATTTATAACCGAATCTACAAATGCCACAATTTACATTCTTGCTTTTGCTAAGAGAACTGTTATTGATGAGATTCAAAAATTTGTAATCTATCAAACACACAAAAAAGACTAAAATGTTTTAAAAAAAATTGTTGTAATCATTTAACAAAAGAAAAACCCTTAGAGTATGGATGCAAAATTACCCATAAAACAAAAATTTCTTCAAGGAAATCTTTTAATAAATATTCAAAAAAGAACAACAAAAGATTTTCAAAACAAAAAAAATACTAGACGGTTTAAACCGGGAAAATATTTCCAAAAATCAAAAGATTTTCAAAAGACAAAAGTAAATTTTGTCCGAAAAATAAAACGAAATGCAGATGTTGGGTTTGCAGTGAAGAAGGACTATTCCAATGAGTGTCCTAATAGGAAAGATTACCCACAAAATGTTAAACTCCTTGAAATAGCGTCATCTACGGACCTTAGGCCTATAGAAGAACAAATTCAAGATGAACAAATCGTCTACACATTGATTGAAGAACCTCTTGATGAATCATCATCCTCTTCATCTACAGAATCAAACACTGATTCAAAAGTCATGAACTCTAAAAGCGTGATACTGACTATCACAAATCCTAATTTAAACAATGTTAAAGGTACATTTTGATTCGTCGGATATAAACAAATTGATTTAAATTGTTATATTGATACAAGAACGAGTCTTTGCATCGCAAGTAAATATGTTATTCCATAAGAACATTGGATTAACACTCCAAAACCTTTAAAGGTTTCTATAACAAACGAACCTGTAATTATCAACAAAAAATGTGTTGATTTACAAATAAGACTTGTTAGAGAAATGGTTCATATCCCCTCTGTATACCAACAAGAATGTGGAATAGATTTCATCATAGTAAATAACTTATGTCTTTTGTATAGACCATTTGTACAAAATCTCAAAACATTTACTTTCCACAACAATGGTGTTCAAATCATTATTGCTAAAATCACAAATGCTTATAGAAATGGAAAACCTGGATTTTTAGAATCAATGAAAAATAACTCATAAATTAAAAAACCAGAACCTGTCAACATCTCTCAAAGAAAAATTGAAGAAACTTTGCCTTTTAAAATGTGGGAGAATGAGGAAGAATTTAAATTTCTCCTTAACCAGGAAAATTTTCAAAAATTGAAAGTTTACTTAAAAAAGTTTGCTCAGAAAATCCTATAGATCGAATAAAGTCCAAACAATGGATGAAAGCAAACATAAAATTAATCGACTCGGCCACTATCATCACAGTTAAACCTATGAAATATAGTCCTCAAGATGTCGAAGAATTTAGTAAACAAATCAAAGAACTACTTGAAATAAAGGTCATCATTCCATGTAAATCTCCTCACAGATCTCCAGGGACGGAACACAAGCACTACAACTGGTGGGGTGGGGGGCGAAATCAAAACTTCATAATTAAACTATATAAAAAAGTTTTATTTGGTTCAAAATTATGACATATCAGAAGTGTAAACAAGAAAACTAATAAAGACTATTACATCGTTTATGAAAGTGGAACACGGCGATCTTTTGATTTTTTAAAGTCTTCTACAACTGTCTCTAAACTAATATTTTCAACAATTTCCCTTTGGAAGTGCAAAAGCAATGAGTCATTCAAAAACTCATCTTCCATTTTATTTCATAACCTTGTTTTAATGAGGTTCATTGCTGAAAATGATATCTCTGTTGTAGCAGTAGAAACCGGAAGAGTAAGTATGAGACTAGCTGCTCGATAAATAAGATGAAAGTTCATTAATCTTCTAGTCTTTATCAACCATTGACACAATTCTGATATAGATGTCAATAGTTTATAATCTACACGCTGAACGACATCAATCTCATAATGTTGAAATTGAATCTTCAAAACAATTTTCTCTTGTTCATTGAAATCATCAGGATAAAACTTCTCTACTAACTCAATTATATCACCACTTCGAAAAGGCGCATCAACACTTTTAGGATCTAAAGTTGTTGAAAGTCGAAGAAACTCCGTTGAGCTATCGCTTAATCGATGATTTAGTTCCATTATTTGACAATTAATTGCTTCATAAAATATATCCACTCGGTAATGATGCTCAAGTGTATGATCACTACGCTCGTTACGAGCTCGAGCCCCTCTACTAAAGTATGGAGAAGCATATCAGGGATATCAATGTTGCGTTCCTGACAAAATGACATAACAAGAGAGAGCAACCCATCCCATCTTTCATTTTTTGTAATAACAATTTGGTAGATTCAACTAGCCTCAATGCATTACAAATATCTTGAGATTGTCTCTGTAAAGCTTGGCAAATTAAATCAGTGATCTCCATTATTTCTTTCTCGAGATGAAGAAAAAAAATGAACTCAAATGTAGTAATAGCCTCATATGTTGAATCTACGTCGTCTTTGATTGAACCGTTGCCATCTTCAATAATTTTAAGTAAAACCTCACACGTTAGACTAAACATTTTGTTTAAGTTTGAAACTGATTTATGGTGAAAACTACATCTAGTATCACCAGCTCGTTGTAATGTACCAATTTGATTAAGACCTCTACCTGTCTCTAAATCATTAACATAAATCTTATATGCAATTTCCTCAGCTTGTGAAACTCTAAGTTGGTCGAAATGCTTGGAGGAAACACCAACAACATTGATAACTAAAGATCACCAAGTAAAAAACTTTTGTAATGCAACAACTCCTTGTGATGCAGCCATTAATGCTAATTGCAATCGATGATAAAAACAATGAACATAATACGCATATGGACAATCATTTGAAATCAATGCTTACAAACCCTTGAAATGACCTCGCATGTTGCTTGCACCATCGTACCCTTGGCCACAAATTGACTTAAGATCAAGATTGTTATGTGACAACACAAAATAAATTCCATTTTTAAGCATTTGTGTTGTAGTGTCAGGTACATGAACAAGCGCAAAGAAACGCTCCATAACAAATCCATCTTTATTTACAAATCTCAAAACAATTGACATTTGCTCTTTATTATACTGATCACATGCTTCGTCAATAACTAAACAAAATTTTACACCATCAATCTCCAAACAAATCATCCTCATCACCCTAATTGATATAAGGTTTAGAACCTCTTTTTGAATTGACGATGATATATATGATGCATATTTAGGAGCGGTACGAAACAATTCTTCCATCTCCATGTTATAATCGCCAATTGCCTTCAACATTTTACTAAAATTACCTTTGTTTATGGAATCTGATCCTTCATCGTGGCCTCTATATGCAACTCCTTGAAAGGCACACCAACGTACTACATAAATAGTGGCTTTTAGTCTTAATCTATTATTTTTACGCTCTTCTTCTGTAAATGTCTCAAACACATTTCATATATCTTGCGCAATGTAACAAATCATCACATGATTTTTGTACAATGTTGTGAAAAGATGTACACTCCGTCTCTATATGATCTAAAAAAGAACAACTTTTTCCATCAACTTTCTTCCAATTTTCAAATCCATCTATAGTAAATGCTTGTTGGCCGTAATGTCCCATTCCAAAAGGCTTGTTGAAAAAAAAAGACACGGAAAACAAAACGCAACATCTAAGCTCTCTGAATATTCAAGCCAGTGATATAACTTAAACCGAGAAGCTTGAAAACTACTTTTTTGGGTTTCTGGTCCCGATTTTGGATACATAGAAAGTGTTTGTTGAAAGGGGCCAAGATTAATATATGCTCGCCTAATAGTATCTCATTCATTAACCGGATAATCATAAATTTGCATACGCAAACCAGGATCTCGTTCTAGTGTATTAAGATCAATTTCATTAATTTCAAGATGAAGTTTTTTGAAACGGTTATCAGTATTATGAACATTGGGCCTGGGGGTATCGTCAACCAAAACAATCTCTGGTGGCTTTTCGGAATCTTGAGCAGAACTTGTGTGTTTTATTTTATAAAAACCATCAATAGTTGATTTTTTTTCATGTTGATATCTAAGACACAACCAACATTACTAACAATCAACAAATATCAATATAAAATAGCAATAAACGGATGAAGTTTTTTACTCTAAAAAGATAATATAAACATTCAAATAAATCAATAATTCCATTTAGAATGAATAATAAATTAATAAATATATAAGTCATTTACTTTTTACATCCTTTAATTCAACGTATGCTATCCTAATGTGTGACTTTATGTATGATTTTATATGCAAAACAAATCAATAATTCTATTGATAATCCTCCCTAATAAATAAAGAACTTTTTGTCATATGTCCTCTTCTCCTTCATTTGGACACATGTCATTTTTTAGAATTTTAAAATTTTCTATTTTCCACTTGTCATTTTATTGTAATTTTCATTTTATTAAATTAAATTTCCTCATTTAATATGTAAGGTATTTATTAGAAATAATTTATATATATATATATATATATATATATATATATATATATATAATGTATTCAATACATTAAAGTCTCGTTAATTTTAATAATTCAAAAAAATTCTCATTTTTCTTATAAATTCAAACTTTTCAAATTGTTAAAATTTCATATTTAATTTTTTTTAAATAAACTCATGTAATATATGGGTGTCACACCTAGTAAACTAATAAAGTTAAAGTAAAATATATATATATATATATATATATATATATATATATATATATATATATATATATGTATATTTACCATCTGTCATAATCATATATTACAAATTCTACTTTATTGACTATTGCTAGTATCTAGGGGACAAGCATTAAAAGCAACCAATATAAATATAAAGAAAAATAATGCATCAGAGATATAAAGAAAAAGATAAAGAAACAATACTACTTACCAGAGAAGTGAGAAACGGAGACCAAATCAGTGGAGCACTTCTTAATCACACAGGTGGAGGTCACGTCTCAACGGTCAATGGTCCAGGCTCCGGCGACTAGAAAACAGAAGGCTCCGGTGACCGGCAAAGAGGAGAGAGATCGTACGGTACGAATGTGGGGAACAATCCAACGACCAGAAAAGGGCGCACGAAAACAACGATCTTAATGGGTGTCGTTATTCCGGTGATTTTCAAGAAATAGTTTTCTGGTGGCCGAGATAAACTTAGGATTTTAGGTTTACACTTTTCGGTTTCTTAAACTCAAACTTGGGTTAAATTCCTGTAATGTTTGATTAGATTGTGGGTTTTTATAAATTTTAATAGATATTAAGCTTCCTTATTTCAAATAATCCTAAAGAAGCAAGGTTTAAGGTTGGTTTTGATTTTGTAAAAGATATTCCAAAAATTTTATAACCGGTTTATGTTCACATGATATGGAAATTGGGGGGGGGGGGGGGGAAGATGTCATTCTAGATGTTTTTTCAACTTGATTATCAGATTATGTAAATACTGGCCCCTAAGACAGTCCGCCACTGCAGATCTCCCGCTTTCCTTGTCAAAAATGATGCAGAGATAAGAAGAGGAAAGAAAAGAATAGTAGTTAACTACACAACTATTAACAAAGCAACTATAGGTGACAGTCATAATCTCCCTAATAAAAATGGACTTCTCACCCTTATTAGAGGAAAAACAATATTCAATTCTTTCGACTGCAAATCTGGCTTTTGGAAGGTTTTACTTGACGTTGAATCACAACTCTTAATAGCCTTCACATGTCCCCAAGGACATTACTAGTGAATTGTTGTACCGTTCAGTCTAAAACAAGCTTCATCTATATTTCAAAGAAATATGCAGAATGCATTCATATCTTTTGAAAAATTTTGTTGCGTTTATGTAGATGATATCCTCATATTCAGCATCAATGAAAATGAACATTTGTTACACGTAGCAGTTCTAAAAAAATGTGATCTTCTTGGAATCATTCTTTCCAAAAAGAAATCACAACTTTTTAAAAGTAAAATAAATTTTTTTGGGCTAGAAATAGAACAAGGAAGTCATTGTCTTCAAATCATATTTTGGAAAATATTCATAATTTTCCTAATAAAATTGAAGATAAAAAAAACAGTCATAAAGATTTTTAGGAATCTTAACATATGCTTCAGACTACATTCCTAAACTTGCAAAAATAAAAAGCCCCTTACAATGCAAACTTAAGAAAGATGTCCTTTGGTCATGGTTTGAAGATGATTCTAGCTATATGGCAAAAATAAAAAAGAACCTAAAAGAATTTCCACCTCTATATCATCCTAATATAGATGATAAATTAATTATTGAAACTGATGTCTCAGATAATTATTAGGGAAGAATCCTTAAAGACATAAATTCTGAGGATCAATCCAAAAAATTAATTTGCAGATACACCTCAGGATCTTTTAAGGATGCTGAAAGAAATTACCATTTTAATGAAAAAGAATATCTTGTCGTTAAAAGGGTAATTGAAAAGTTTTCAATCTATTTAACACCTGTAAATTTTACAGTAAGAACAGATAACAAAAACTTTTCCTATTTTTTAAGAAATAACATTTCTGGAGATAACAAACAAGGTCGATTAGTTTGATAATAAATGTGGTTTTCCATATATAGCTTCGAAGTAGAGCACATTAAAGGAGAAAAGAATATCTTTGCAGACCTCTTAACTCGAGAATTCCAACAGAACAACTAATCAGGTTTGATATTCTTTTCATGCAGGAATCAAAGCCAACAAGCTCTTATTGAACAAGAATTGGAATTCGTCAGAAACCAATTAAATCTTGTAAGACTATTTATGTCTGAACATCAAAAGGAATTTTCTTCTCCTTCCTCTCCTATGAGTCAAGAAGAAAATGTAAGTGTTCAAAAGAACACTGAACAACAAGAGGTCAATGTTTCACCTCCTTTAAAAAGAAAAGAAACGTCTAGTCCTGAGCAAACGGCTCCAGGAAAAGATTCAACAAATCCGTTGAAGGTTGTGGATTTACCAAAAATCCAGACAGGAGTAAAACTCCAATAACATTGGTTACTCCCTTAGACTTTAATCTAAGACCCAACGGGGGAATTCAAATCCCAAAAACTGAAGGTTCATCTTCAGGGTCAGGATCACCTGATAAGGGAATTCAATTTCCATAGGAATTGTTACAAATTCTTAATAAAAATTCAAAATCATACTACGTTGTATTCAATGGACCCAATGTTGCTATCTTTGAAGACTGGGATATCACCAAAAAGGCAACTGAAGGAGTTAAAAATATTAAACACAAAAATTTTAATAACTTTCTTGAAGCCAAGATAGCTGTAGATCAATACACAAGATCTGAAAGGTATCCAGAATTAAAACTTATTCTACCAAAAGTTCTAAAACCATTATTGGAAGCCTTCCAAGAAGAACTCCCAAGATTAATGAAGAAGTCACACTACAGCAGAAACCTTAAGGCCTAATACATTCAAGTTAGCCTTAAATTCTACCAAAAGTTCTAAAACCATTATTGGAAGCCTTCTAAGAAGAACTCCCAAGATTAATGAAGAAGTCACACCTGACCTCTCAGTAGAAATTAAGATAAAGGACTTCGATTATTACAGGTATGCTGAAAGTGCAACAGAAGAAAATTTTGTAGAAGAAAAATTATCCACTATTGACGGAATGAATTTAAGCCACTACAATTTCTACAAAAATGTCAACTCTTTACAGGTGTTTGAAGCATTTCAACTAGGATTGGTAAAAACAATCTATCCTGGTCAAAACCTGCAGGAAATAAAGCTTTTCTCTAAAAGCTTTACAAAAGCAATAAAAACTTTCAGAACAAGATGCTGCAAAAAAGATCAAGACATTTTTCTAAAATTCAACAGTAGCGTCCCATACTGGAATGACAAGGATGAAATAAAATACCATCCTCGTCATTTAGTAAAGATAGGCATCTGCAATCAAGAAACCTATCTACCCAACAAAGCCATGGAAGAAAAGCTTGAAAGAGCTGATATCCTCCAACTAGCAAAATCTAGAATCGAAATCTTTATCAACAAGGTTTCAGTTTTTCAACAGATGACAAGATCTTCGTCAATGGATATGATGCCAACGAGAAGACCTTAATCTACAGCAAATATAGCAAAGATATTTCTCCGGCCGATGAACAACTATTCTTAGCCTTCTAAAATTCCCTGCTAAAGCTAGATTTAATCGGCAAATACGTGGCACACATCTATAAGACGCTCCACAAAAGAACTAACAAATACAACCGTAAAAGATGCTCACCGTCAAGGTGGCCTCCACTACTACAAATAATAATGGCAAAGCTATTATTAAAGAATATTCGTCGACAAGCACCAAATAAGAGAGGACCTTCAAAGATAAACCACTACACAATAATGTAGTTAGTGGATGGATGATTTGGTCAGCAGTGACGTAAAACACTTGTATCGGATCCTCTATGACTCTATAAATAGAGAGTTATACTTTTATTTGTAGGCAGAGTGAAAATACGAGAGCCTTAAGCATTCTATTGAAATCTGCAAATGTGTGAGTAAAACCCTATCTAGGGTTTATAGTTTTAAATTGTAAAAGCCTTAGGATTTTAGTTCGTTTATAAATAAGAGAAGCTTTCTAAATCCATCTTTTGTGCAACTATTTGTATTTCTAAAGTTTGAAATCTTATTTATCATAATGATCTAGTACTAACAAGTACCGCTAGTCAGAAGGACATACAGAAGAAGGAACGATCGACACCAAGATTGACGAAGAAATCACAGAGCCTCAAACACGAGCAAGGTATGAAAACTATCTTTTAATTTATAACAAAACTATCTCGTTAAAGTTTTTCAATTTAAAAAACTATAAACTCTGTAATAAATTATCTTTTATAAAAAGCAAAAAATCTTATAACAACTCAAATGAGTAGTAATAAAGTATTAGCTAATCAAGAACCTAATAAGTTCTTAATTTCTTAAATAAAAGATTGCAGAATTGCTATTAAACAACATCAAAGAAATTTAAATTATATTAATCATGAAATTTCTTTAATAGATTTAACGCTACAAACGTCTCTACGAGATGATTTTAGAAGGAAAATAAATGTTAAAAGTTCCAGAGTTACACACATTCTTGTGCAAAATTCAATAAAAAAAAGTCTTTTGTCTAACAAAGTTATTTAACTGAATTAAAAGATCAACTTTTAACTTAACTTCATCCGCAACCAATTCCTGGTATCAAAGTCTTGTTATGGATTTATCCTTAAAAAATAAAGGTAGAGGAGATTCTGAAAAACAATCAATTCTTGGTATCAGAGCTTTGTTATGGATTTATCGTTAAAAAATAAAGGTAGAAGAGATTCTGAAAAACAACCTTTAGATCATACGTTAAGCTTCATTTTTTCTTTTCTTTTTATTTTTGAATTAAATATCGGTTTGAGTTTTTGATGTTTAACCATTATAAAAAAATTGAACCATAACGATACTAATTGGATCATATCATTTATGAATCATATGATTTTAAATCATAATATATTGAATTAAATAAATTTTTTATTTAATACAACATTTGGATCATTATATTTTTTTAATCATTTAATTTTGATTCATAAAATATATAATAATTAAGGATCATAAAATACTTGAATCAAAATATTTCTAGATCATAACAAGTTAATGATCATAAATATGTTGAATCATAATATTTTTGAACAACAGATATTTGAATCATCTCTATTTGGATCATATTATATTCAACATTTATTTTAAAAACTTATAATTTTTTAAAATCAAGTTTGGTGTATAAAACACCTTACTTTTTAAATATTCTTTTTACAAAGTTACTAGTATAATGAGTAGATGTATTCCTTAAATTTTTATAATTTTTGAAAATTTTTCTTTTTTCTGGGTTTTTTATAAATATTAAAAATTAAAAAAAAAATCAAATTTTTATGATTATGCTTATTTGTAGAGAATTAAATTTTAATAACTTCGGTATTTTCAAATGTTTTTTTTTTCAAAGAAGAAAAAAAGTTATGGCCAAAAAACAAAATGGGTAGATGTCAAAAATTTTATGATATTGTAATTATTTTTGTTTCAATTATTGGTTTTAATTTGTTTCAGTACTTATCACGTCATCTGGTTGTTGGCTGACAACGCATGCTGATGTGGAACTCTTTGATGGCGTGGCATGCATATCATTATTTGATGAAATCATGTTCCGGACATCAAAATAAAAATAAATAAATATATAATGATTTTTATGATATCCAAATGTAATGAAATTTATGTTATTTAATCTAAACACAAAAATAATACATACTAGGTGTAAAACCCGTGTATTACACAGGTTGATTAAAAAAATAAAAAAATAAAATGTAAATAATAAATATTTTTTAAAATAAAATTTTGGAATAAGGAATGCAATTTTGAAATAAGAAAAATATTAATTGCAATTTAGTATAATATTTATTACATTTAATAGTTTACTTATATAAGTATAAGTATTGTGCGAGTTTTTACTTTTAAAAAATAAAGAAACCATAAATTGACATGTGGATATTATTTATTTAAAAAATATCACAAAATGACAAGTGTTAAAACTCATTAGAGATTGAAATATGGCAAAATTTTCTTTATTTATTATAGTAGATTATTATAGTAGATTCTAACAAACAAATCATTAATATACTTTGTAATATTAGGCAATATACACGTTCCTATAAATTAAGACCTTCAGTATGTTGATTGCTACAGTGTAATAATAATGGGTAAATTACGACTTTCATATGTATAGTGTGTTGATTGTTACACCGTAATCATAATTGGTAAACTAAGACTTTTATATATGTAGTGTGTTGATTGTTTCAATGTTATAATAACGTGTAACTAATCATTTTATATGATCCTTTAATTGTTAATGCATAATAATAACGACTAACTAATAAAACAGTCAAACATATAAAGACCAAAATTCGAATTGGAACTATAAAAACAAAGAACAAAAAGACTATGAGACCCATCTAATTAGAACAATACATGACCGAACCAATCCAAAAGAAGATAAAAATGATCTCAGAAAGACCTAATGGTTACGAGAAGGTAGGGATGGTAAATCGGATGATTCTGTCGTGTTTTTGTTTGACACGACTCCGCACAATAAGGTTTTATGTAACACGAACACATCATGACATGATGTCGTGTTTTTTTAACTAACATGAAAACAAACCAATTATAAAACGACAAGCAAATCACGATACGACAAAGATAACATAAAATAATTGTTACTCCATCCCACATCGTTGCGACATGGTAATATAAGTGAATATATATACCGGAGTCCCCCTTCTCTCCACAATGGCTCTTTTTGGAGAGACAATTTTGGGTTCTATATATATTTACATGGTATTAGAGCCAAAGTCTCGCACCCTATGTTGGAGTCCCTTCTCTACACAATGACTCTTTTAAAGAGACAATTTTAGGTTCCACGTAATATTTACGATAATAATTAATTAATTTAATTAATTCTTAATCATAATTTTTGTATACCTACGCATGAACACGAATTCTCCCAATTTCGTTTCCGCATAATTTTTGTGGTGTGGTGCATAATTCTTACAAAAAGACAATACGTGTATAGTGTTTGTGCATCACTCATGCAAGTCGTGTTTGTTACTCCCTGTCTACAACATTTGTCACAGTCTCACAGAGAGAGCCAACACGTGGAAATCATTTTCATTGCTGAGATTTATGTATCGAAATACTAATATCACTTTGATCATCAACTTATGCTGCAGTCGTCTTCATCTAGGTCATCCAGTTAATGGAAGATTGAACAATCACTGTCAATAAGCGGTTTTGCAACTTCGGGAGAATAACAACCAGAGCCACAGCCGACTTTCGATTCTCCTGAGGTTTTAAATCAATCATACAAATCCTTTATCCATTGATTAAGAAACAGCTGTTTCCCTTTTTATTTCTGTTGTTTCCATTACCTGATACCAGAATTGCATCCACTTCCATGGCGGAACCAAAGAAGATAATCATAGACACCGACCCTGGCATCGGTAAATTCTTCTTTCAGCAGTCTATGGATTACTATCATCATCATCGTCTTGTTAAATTGAAGGTTTTCTCCCTTCCATTTTCAAATCATTTGAGTGTACGAAACTTTGGCCTAGAAAATAAGAACACCATCCAGATATCAAATACATTATATATATACACCTACATGCTTAATTTGTATCCGTATTATGTGCAATTGTTCATTCAGATGATGCCATGGCGATATTTGTGGCATTAAGGTCACCAGAAATCACAGTGATTGGGCTTACGACTATTTTTGGAAACGTTTACACCACACTTGCCACTAGAAATGCATTGCATTTGGTAAATCCATTTCATTTTTTTTTTTTTTTGCTTTAGAGAATACCATCTTTAAATTATTCTCTGATTCCGTATAATCAAATTTTTGTCACTTGTTATACTAACTAAACTAAAGATGATGATGTTTTGTTATTTATATATATAGTTGGAGGTTGCTGGGAGATCAGATATCCCTGTTGCAGAAGGATCTCATGTCAGTTATATGGTATACATCTCCTTCCATTTCTTTTTTTTTTTTTGCACACTTCACAAGAAAGTTTTGATCAATCATATCTTTTCTACCCTTTCTTTTTGTTTGTGTGCTAAGAAATCCACAAAGCTTCAAGTTCGCGACTTTGCCCATGGGATGGATGGACTTGGAAACCAGAACTTTCCTCAGCCAAAGTCAAAGCCAATAGAAAAGTCAGCTTCAGAATATTTGGTGGAGCAGGCTAATCTTTACCCTGGAGAAATCACTGTGGTGGCATTGGGTCCCCTTACCAATATTGCATTGGTCTCATTTCCATCTTATTTAATTAAGGAATTAACTGTTTCTTGAAATACCTTTTAAAAAATCTTTTCAAGTGTTTCAGGCGATTCAACTGGACCCCACATTCACTAAAAACATTGGACAGATTGTTCTTCTTGGTGGTGCTTTTGCAATAGATGGGAGTGTGAATCCAGTTGCCGAGACTAACGTAAGTCCTTCATTTTTCTTTTGGAAACGAAATACCAATAAGTACACTAAACAATATAAGAAGTTTTACAGTTAGATGTATTATGCATGTCACTATAGGATTTAAGTCAGGATTTGGGAGATGAGATCCCAATGACTAAGGGGCTGTTGTGTTGCCTTTTTTCATATTGTCACTCATGGAGTTTTTAACAATCATACGATTTGCTTGTGTGTGTCTGAAAATGTCATACAACATTTTTTTGTTGATTATTTACATTTAATTTGGAAAAGCAGATTTTTGGTGACCCAGAAGCTGCTGATATCGTATTTACGAGTGGAGCTGATGTTTTGGCAATTGGCATGAATGTTACTCGTCAAGTTATCATGAAAAGTAATCTTTTTTTTCATTTTATGTAGCTCAACTTTAGTTATTTTTGGCCAATTTGTTACACATCATATTCATGATAGTATTTACGCTTATACTTATAATATGTTTGTAGACAATGATCTTACAAACTTGGCAAAGTCGGATGGAATATTTGCCAAGTATTTGTGCAAAATCCTGGATCATTACTTTTCTTATCATCGTGATGCATACAACATTAAAGGTACGTATTTTTTAAAACATGATGTTTTTTTCTGTAAGTTTTGATGACTCCTTTTATATTATATAGAAAAAACACAATATGTTGGTTGGTGATGGTATGGAACTATTGATCCATGCGAATGACCATTTTACCCTGATATATATAGGTATTTACCTTCACGATCCAACAGCGCTTCTCGCAACTGTTAATTCTTCACTGATGACATACACAGAAGGTGTTGTTAGAGTCCAGACAACTGACATCACAAGGGGTCTAACATTGTTTTTCAACAAGCGTAATAGGTAAAAATGACCATTTTGCCCAAAAGTCATGGTTATCCGTCTAACTTAACACATTTGCAATATGTATTTTGTTGTTTTTACTATGCAAGGTTTAATGAAGCGACTGAATGGAGCAACAAACGGACAGTGAAAGTAGCAGTAACAGTCGATGCTCCTGCAGTTGTCAAATTAGTAACGGAACGTCTCATGTGACTACTTGTGTGATTATAAAAATGTTAAACTAAAAGTTTTAGAGAAAAATACGTGGAGAATGAGATTTGTATTTCTTGTGTGTTACGATGTGTTATAAATGAGAAGCAACATATAATTGTAAAGAAAATAGAGTTAAAAACTTAAAATGGTTAGGTATAACGTACGTATCAACTTAGCTACATGATGACGTGGCATAACGGGTAATGGATACCGAATGTGGTTCTCATATTAAGAAAATGAGAAGTCGATCTACGTGAGGAAAAGAGTGACATCGTGACAGGACTTGTTTTATTATATCCTATCTTATATAGTAATTTGATTAGATTAAATTAATCAACATTAGTTAGGATGGGAGTCATATTCAATCCTACATAGCATGGGAACCATATAGGTTGAGCTACATGAATATGATGTGTAACAAATTGGCCAAAAATAACTATAAGTATATGGTTCCCATGCTATGTAGGATTGAATATGACTCCTCTCTTTTAAATTTTACAATTTCAACTCAAATTTTAAATTTTATTATAAATTTGATCCGAATTTGAAATTTTGTTATGGATTCATCCCAAATTTAGTGTGTTGTTACAAATTTATTTTCTGCAACTTTTCTTAGACATTAATAAAATTATAAACCATTATAAAAAGCCTTTAAAAAGTTCTAGAAAAATAAATTTGTAAAGAAACACAAAATTTGGGGCAAATTCATAACAAAGTTTTAAATTTCGACAAAATATTTCTTAATAAATGAAAGTTTTTTTTGCCACATGTCCCTCTCTCATTAACTTGGACAAATGTCATTTTTTGATATTTTTGATTAAATGTTTTTTCCATTTGTCATTTTCTTATTTTTTTTATCTTTTCTTAATTAACACATCATATTTACACCTCAATTAATAATTATCTTAATTGAAAATAACCAATAAATTATAATATTACTACTCATATAATATTTAATATGTTTCCTCTTAAATTCAAATTTTTAATTTTAAATTTCAAATCTAAAATTTTAAATTTAAATAAATCTTTGTTTAAACTTTCATATTTAATTTTTTGTTTTATCGAACCCGTATAACATACGGGTCTCACACCTAGTATATAATAAATTTTAAAATCTCTTCAATTCTT
Organism: Lactuca serriola; assembly: GCF_051521515.1. Lineage (NCBI taxonomy): Eukaryota > Viridiplantae > Streptophyta > Magnoliopsida > Asterales > Asteraceae > Lactuca > Lactuca serriola. Next base: position 301,135,220 of record NC_136412.1, read on the forward strand.
TACTCCCTCTTTGATCGATTGGCTGTCACAATTTTGCCTCCTCCACTTGCGAATTGACCGTTTTGTCCATAAAAATGTAAAAGCTTGCTCCTTGTTTCGGAGAATATTTAAAATGGATGCATCGTTCGCATTTACTTTTTCAATTTCAAAGATAAAAAATAATTTATAACTTATATAAAAAAAAATAACAATAATACTGAAATGAAAAACTGTTAGGGACAAATAATTCATATGAATTGAAATAGAAATGTTTTTATTAGACAATATGTCAACAACTTTAAAAAAAATGAATGGAGGTTATGAATTCATGAGGCGATCCATTACTAATTTCACAACTGCAGGAGCATCAACTGTCACTGCCACTTTCACTGTCGGTTTGTTGTTCCATTCAGTCGCTTCATTAAACCTTGCATAGTAAAAAATAACAGATTCATACAAGTCAAAAACATGCACACAAGTTTTTTCAAATTGTAAATCAATGCCTTTGGGTTAAATGCAAGAAATAGCAACATTCTTTCTAATATTTGTTTACACTTATACAGGGGCAAAATGGTCATTTCTATGGGCTTAGGTGGTTAACTTAGACGACCAAGGACTAAAAGTGTTATAAAACAGTCATATAAATAAAGACTAGAAAGTGAAAAAGATTCTTTTTTAAACCATATCCAAAAAAATCAACATAGCATATAGGAACAAAAACTTTGATTTACTCAAAAAAATAAAAGATTAAAAAAACATTTTCACCTTTTCTGTTTGTTGAAAAACAAGGTTAGACCCCTTGTGATGCCAGTTGTTTGGACTCTGACAACACCTTCTGTGTATGTCATCAGTGAAGGATTAACAGCTGCAAGAAGTGCTGTAGGATCATGTAGGTAAACACCTACACACAAAAAAAAAATTATTTAACATAAAAGGCCACATCAAAAGTTATAGAAATCAACATTATGTTTTTTTTTAAAAAAAAAATTCAATCTTTCACCTTTCATGCTGTATGCATCACGATGATAAGAAAAGTAATAATCCAGGATCTTGGATAAATACTTGGCAAATTTTCCTTCTGATTCTGCCATGTTTTCAAGCTCACTATCTACAAACATATTATTAGCAACTGTTAATACTAGTAAAATCATCATAAATTCATAATCATATAATAAGTTGACTTTTCAGAAAAATATAAAAAAAGGATTTGGATTACCTTTCATAATAACTTGATGAGTAACATTGATTCCAACAGCCACAACATCAGCTCCACTAGTAAACACAATATCAGCAGCTTCTGGATCACCAAAAATCTATGGGAGAAATTAATAAATTGTAAATAAATAACAACAAAATGTTTGGGATATAATTACAATCATAAAGTTACTTACATTAGCCTCAGAAGCTGGATTCACATTCCCATTTACTGCAAAAGCACCACCAAGAAGAACTATTTGTCCAATTTTTTTAGTGAATGTGGGGTCCAGTTGAATCGCCTGAAACATTTAAAAAGATTCTTTAAAAAGTGTTTCAAGAAACGATTAATTCCTTAATTAAAAAAGATGGAAATGAGACCAATGCAATATTGGTAAGGGGGCCCAATGCCACCACAGTGATTTCTCCAGGGTAAAGATTAGCCTGCTCCACCAAATATTCTGCAGCTGACTTTTCTATTGGCTTTGACTTTGGCTGAGGAAAATTCTGGTTTCCAAGTCCATCTACTCCATGGACAAAGTCTGCAACTCGAAGCTTTGTGGCTTTCTTAACACATGGAGAAAAAAGAAACAGAAGAAACATAAGATTTTTGAAAAGATATCAAGCTAATAGAAATGGAAGGAGATGTACCATATAACTGACATGAGATCCTTCTGCAACAGGGATATCTGTTCTCCCAGCAACCTCCAACTATATATATAAATAACAAAACATCAATATCTTCAGTTTAGTTAGTATGATGACAAAGAATGTTAATCACAGAAGAATTCACAGCTAGTACTTTTTTTATGTAAAAGAGATCATGAAATGGCTTACCAGATGCAATGCGTTTCTAGTGGCAAGTGTGGTGTAAACGTTGCCATAAATAGTCGTAAGCCCAATCACTGTTATTTCTGGTGACCTTAATGCCAGAAATATTGCCATGGCATCGTCTGATTCAATAATTGCACACAACATGGATTAAAAGATCATCTATTATTAGCCACAGTTTATTTGTAATTGGATGGTGTACTTAGTTTCTAGGATAAAGTGCATAAACTCAAATTTTGAATAGAAAAGGGGAAAAGCTTAGATTTAACAAGATGATGATCATGATCATGATGAGAGTAATCCATAGACTCCAGAAAGAAGCACTTACCAATGCCAGGATCGGTGTCTATGATTATCTTCTTTGGTTCCGCCATTGAAGTGGATGTAGTTCTGGTATCAAGTAATCGGAAGGAATAGAAGTAATTAAAATTTGAACACCGTTCCTTATTCAATGGATCAGGAGAATCGAAAGTCAACCGTGCCTCTGTTGCTCCTCCCAAAGTTGCAAACCACTGATTGTTCAAACTTCCACCAATCCGCTGACCTAAGATGATTACATATGCAGCATAAATTAACGATCAGGTGATATTATCATTTCGATACACAAATCTCAACAACAAAACGTCTCTACTTAGGGATTAAGAAGCATGGCTTGCATTGAAGTACAAGTTGACAGAAAACAAATGGTATTGTAGGGAAACGAATTCAGTTTTAAAAAAATCACAGAAAGGATTTGAAAGTGTGGGGCTTTGATGATTTGATCAACCCTTAAAATTAAAATTAAAAAGTAATATTGATCTTCAAGCAAAACACTGATGATTACCTTGGAAATCTTGGAGAAATTTCGTGGATTGGAATCGGTGATATGGAACGTGAAGAAAACAAAAGGCAATAATGGTGTTTCTGTCTGATATGTTAATTTTGATAGAATTTCAAAAATGGTCCATATAGTTTGTAAAAAGTAGTAATTTAAGGATATCTTTCGTTAGGATAATATCGGTGGTCCTTAACGTTTCCAAATCCGACACGGATGGTCCCTGGGTTTAATGCCGTTAGGTTATCTCCGTTAGAGACGGGGCATTTTCGTCCTTATTTCTTTTAACCCCAAGCCATCATCGTCTTCCCCAACCACAATAGCCTCACCTCCGGCGATATCTCCTTCCCCCAACTTTCATCTTCTTCCTCACTTATGGCCGCCTCCGTCAGGTTTCACCAACGTTGTTGATGAGCTGAACAATCAGGTTCCATGTACTCATCTGTCTTTTCTAAGATGGTTCGATTCTGATACTCAGATTCTTAATTGGTTCAACAATGGGGGAAACCTATTATTCAATTTAGCAGGTACTGTTTCAGGCATTGGTTCAATTGCTGGAACTGATTCTTGTGTCTCTTCGTTCTTGGTTTCATCAACTGGATCAACAATAAGGGAAATCTCCAACCTCTTCAACTTTATCAGTTGTCTGTTTGACTGTTCAGCTTCAGGTTCAAGAACAACTTCTTTCTTCTCATTTGAATCCGTCATCTAAATTATCACTAGAACTCGAACTAGTACCATTTGAGCTCTTGGTTTTCTCAACTGTTTCAATCTCAGTGTTACTTTCTTCTCCGTTTGCGTCCTTAGATTTCTTTGCAGATGACTTCTCTGTTCTCCACCTCTACCGAAGGATCTTGAGCGTTTTGGTTTTCCTGTGAAGCAGGCGAACTAAGTTCACCTCCGTCATTCTCCCATGCCGTATCCATTACACCCGGTTCCCTCGTAGCTTTCCTTAATGAAAGAACAAAATATTTGTTTTTCTACTTCTCTCCGGCTCGAAACACAAAAGAAAATTTGGTTTCCTTTCCTTTGTTTCGTTTCTTTTGCTAAACTGGGGAACGAGAGACAATAATAGCCGGAGATTGAAATAAGTCCTAAGGAACACATGGTGTTTTGGGTAAACTTAGAGATAATTTTTGGAGCTTATTTTTTATAAATCTATTTTTTCTGACTTATTTCCAACTTAAGAGTTTATTATGACTTATACTAAGAAAATAAACCAAGCTCATAAAAAATAAACTAGAAAAAAATAAGCTTATAAAAGATAAGTTCGAAAAATAAGCCTTTGGTAAGCTTTAGCCAAACACCCTTATAGTTGATGGGTGTGCTCTTTAAACAACTCAAAAGTGCTAAAATATATTCCTTTCCTTCACAATTTATACTAAAATCCAAGCCCCGACACAGTTAAGCTTAGACGCACAAACCAACTTTTATGAAATGAATTCAAATCGACAACGAATAGATGCAAAAAAAAATTACACCCCGTTTCGGAGTTCAATTTAAGGAGAAAAAAAAAGGAAATTGGTGGATGTGAGAGGAAAGTAAAAGAAATTGGTGTTCCCGAGTTTTATTAAAGGAATGAAGTGGAAGGAAATGGAACGATCATTTTCGCTCCTAATTTTCCTTCAGATTTGGAAGAATTTGGAGTGAAAGAACAAAATGTTTAACTTTCTTTCCACTTCTCTCCAACTCATGAACACAAAAGACAAATTTCTTTTCCTTTCTTTTCTCTTCTTACTTTCTTTTATCTTCTCTTATTTTCTTTGCTATAACTCAGGAACGGGGTGTAAGAGACAAACGTATAAACAGTTAAGCACCAAACATGTTTAACTTTTGGCAATAAACTAATCAACACTTTTGAGAGTAATTGGGTCACGCCAACACATCGAAACACCATAAAAGATTGCATAGACAATGAGTAGATGCAGAAGAATCTGAAATAGTACCTGATAAAATTGAAGAATCTGATGTTCGATTCCAATCCTCGGATTAAGACAAAATTTTCAAAAACGGTGTATATGCTTTGGAAACAAGTGAAAGGACGAAAATGTCCCGAATCTAACGGAGATAACCTAACAACATTAAACCCAATGACCATCGGTGTCGAATTTGGAAACATTAGGACCACCGGTGTTACCCTAACGAAAGATATCTTTAAGTTGCTATTTTTTAAAACCATAAGGATTATTTTTGAAACTTTGTCTTTAATTTTTAGTTCACGTGTTGGATGTCTAGTCAATTATAAAAACAAAAAATAAAGCTTCTGCAAAAATAACGACATTCTTATTGCAAACGATATCGTCCACATGAAAAGTGATAGTCCTTTTTACCAATAACTAAAAAACCCATATGATAAAGTACCGAAAAAGCGGATTCAATGAAAAAAATATGATTGCAAGATAAATGTTTATTTTTTTGATAAAGTTGAAAGGGTTAATGAACTAGAAAAGTAAGAATTTTTGTTTTTGTTCATAATCATGTCTTTTTCGTACATATTTGATTATTAAATTTGGTTGATCTGTTCAAAATAAGGTAATATAATTGGTAATTAACGGTAATATTACCCTATTATAAACAGATCAAACAAATTTACTAGTCAAATATATACGAAAAAAACATGGTTACCCAAATATAGACAAAAACCAAAGTTTCTTACCTATTTTAGTAATATTGGTGTCTTTATATTAAGTACAAGTAAGCATAAAATCCATTGATGTGATATGAAATTGGGTTGTCTGATCTTTTGTATGAGGAGATGGTCAAGTCTTGGGCCAACCCAGTTTAGGCCCAGCTAGTTAGGGTTAGGTTGTATACGTTTAAGGAGTTAGGTTGTATGTGCTTTAAAGACCTAACAACAAATTCTAGCCCATGACTAGCCAGGACTGAACGGGTTAGACCAAGCCTAACCTAATTGTTCATTGACTGTCATAGCATAATCCTATGGCACAATCCCTGAGACGGTTCTTGTCCAATATTACCAAAACGGGTAAAAAAAACTTTGGTTATTGTTTATATTTAGGTAACCATGTTTTTTTCATACACATTTGACCAATAAACTTGTTTGACCTGTCATATTATCGTAATTACCAATCATATTACCCTATTTTGAACAGATCAAATAAGTTCAATGGTCAAATGTGAACGAAAAAACATGATTACCTAAATATGAAGAAAAACAAAATTTTATTACATTTCTAGGTCATTAACCTAAGCTGAAATGATGATTTTTTTATGATAGGGGTTTCTCTATATACGCCTTAATTTCTTTTTATATTTCTTTTTTATTTTTGTTATTTTTTTTTATCTTTTTGTTTTTGTTGTTTTTAATTTTTTTTTTTTGTTTTTTGTCTTTTTTGTTATTTTATTGTTTTAATATTTTTAATAAATACATATTTTTATTATTATTAACATGAAAAATATTTTTTTGTTCGGATTATTTTTGTGTTATTTTTTTCATTCAAATTAACTATCATTGTGTTACTTTTTCCGTTCGAACTATTCATGTATTAGTTTTTTTTGTTCGGATATTTTTTAATTTAGACTATCCTTGTGTTAATTTGTTCATTCGGACTATCCATGTGTCATTTTTTTCGTTCGAACTATCTAGCGTTATTATTTTGTTATGACTTTCGTAGTCGCTAAATAAAACTCACGAACAAACATACATATAATTGTTCGTAATTTTTTTTAACATAAGGATAGTCCAGACAAAAAAAAAATAACACAATAATAGTCCAAAAAAAAAATTTAAGTTAAAAACGACATCAAATCAAATCAATTATTGTTAAAATAAAATTATTATTATTATTATTATTATTATTATTATTATTATTATTATTATAAGGACAAATTGCAAAAAAAGTAATTATATCACCACAAAATTTCGAATTTGACACCGAGTTTTTTTCGTTAACTATTTTTCAGAAAATACAATAAACTCACTATGTTTACCAAAATTGCGATTTTGACACTGTTTTTTTTTTCTCAATTATATCACCATATTTATAATTTTGTTGCATTATCAACCAAATGACAGATTATCATCAATCTAATATGTCACCAAATAAATGACATAAAAATATAGTGACGTGGAAACCACATCACGCATCTATGTATTGTGGCGTGGTTTATTAAATGCATTTGACTCCACACATCCAACATTGTGTGTATGAAAGAATAACCAATCTAACACATGGTTGTAACGTCCGCATTTCTTGCAAGACATTAATAAAATGATGTGATTGTAATGGTCAACAATTGTAACCTTTTATGAAATAAATAAAGAGAATTATTTGAGTACATTGTGATTTATGTGTAATTATATGTAATATACGTACTTATAATGATATAATAAAATTGGAATAAGATACACATCTAAAATAAAATAATAATTACGCCGGATATCCTTGATGAAAGATGAAGTAGTCGTGATGAGGATTTCAGAGATATAAGGAACGCTCCAATTCGACTTATAACGAAGAAGTTATGATTGTTTGAAGTTTCACGTTAAACCCGACACGGCAACATGCGTAGTAAAAAGTGAATTTTTGATAGGTTTCTTATGAGCCTAAGTAATCTAAACGAAAGTTGTAGTGATCGTAATACTGAGAGTGTACATATAGAGAACGTCTAAATCTGACTTCATTAAAGGGAGTTATGATTTTTCTAAGATTCATCGCAGCAATGCGGACACATAAATCGAATTTTAGATCGGTTTATTGTTAGCCAAAACAATCTAAACAAAAGTTGAAGATGTCACACCCCCAAACCAGAACGGCGGAATCGTTCGAGGGCGGATGACTTCATGTAATATCATAACAGTTGAGTAAATAGTAAAGAAAACAAACACAACCATCATAAATATAATTTAAAAAGTTACATAATTGATTGTAATAAATGTTTCAAAAGAAATTACATTATGATGATATAATAAGTTTGAAATTCGACGCCTTAGCGTCCCTTCCCAAAAGCAGTTGTTACCTGTATTACTGAATCCCTGAGAAATACAAGTAGTTTTGAAAAAGTGTCAACAATTAAGTTGGTGAGTTCATAAGTGTTATTGTATAAGAATTATATGCCTTTTTGTATAAAGTAACTGAGTTTGTTTCTAGAAAATCCAATATTTTCCATAAATGAATAGTAGTTTTAAAAGTTTCTAAAAACCGGAATGCATAAGTATTTTCCATACCTAAAATAATGTAAGTAGATTTATATATGTATATATAACCACTAAGGTGTTTGATAGCCTCGTAAATCAAATGTTTCAATACTTCATGTGAGTTTTATAATCGTACTATTGACCCAGACTGCTTGTTACAACATTCTTCAGGCGTTGGAATAATATGACGTTTGTTACTCCAGACCTGCCGGTCTAACTGTAGCTAACAGTTTGGATGCGGGATTGTCAATCCCGTATAGATTTATACACAAGTATCACGCTCTCCCTACAATAGATTATGATATATAATACAGGACTTCAAATGCGTATGTGAAAGTACGTGAAGTCAAATGTCTCACAAAAGTTTGTATCAAATAGATATACGTATGAAAAGTCTATTTTTCTTGTAAAAGTAAGTATTTCTTTTCTATATTGTTCATAGAGTGTAAATTATCATGAATATCTCGTAAACTATACATGTTATAGTTTTTCAAAAATGTGTTTCATTTGGATGATAAACCTTAGTGTGTTACCAACTTTGCATGTAAAGTATAACATTTGTCATAACGTTATTTTACTTATTTATCATTTATACACAAAATGTAGATAAAGCATTTGAAACTGTATGTAACGATTTGCATTTTAACATAAGTTTTTATTGCGTTTCACTTGTATTTCTCCCCCCTAAAATATAGTAAAAACGTGAAAATATAGGGGTACGAACTCACTTGGTAGAAGTGGTGGTTTGATGAAAACGAGACTAAACTCGGGCAGCACTTCGATTGGAGAAAGTCGATTTCTCGGAAACCTCGGAGCTTCGGACCTTCGTCGGAGCTTAGATATGGAACTGGGGCGTCAGGGTATCTTCGAAAGGCTCGAAAGTGAGAAAATGGAAGAGAAAGGGTGTAAATTAGCAAAAGAAGTCGGAACCCTCGCATCTTATTTATAGGGCTGGGATGAACCTCGAACGCGGGGCGTTCCCGGAATGCAGGGCGCTCTCTCTGACGCAGCGCATTCAGAGCCTTCGTGCGTCATTGCATACAAACTTCGGACTCAATGGGTGATGGGATTGGCTCTGGTCGAAGAACACAGGGCGTTCCCTCTTGGACCAGCCTCAGATTGTGTGCCCCTATCTTGTAAAATTCGTAACTTTTGCATACGAGCTCCATTTTTGACGTTTTTTATATCCACACATAGGTGAGAAAATACTCTACAACTCTCGTTTAGACTTCGTTGGCAAATTTTGACTTTATTTTTAATCATATATTTTTAATAGGTCGGGACATGAAAAGACCGTTAAAAATTCATAACTTCTTCATCCGATGTCCGTTTTCATCTGTCTTTTTACCGTTGTACTACTATTGTCGAGATCTTTAACTCTCGTTTAGATTGTGTCGGCTAAATATCGCTCGGTCTCTATTTCGAGTTTTTAGGTGTCTACCGCTACTCCGAAACTTAGAAAAATCATAACTTCCTCATACGAAGTCAGATTTGGACGTTCTTTTTATGTACGTTCACGGTTTAATGATATCTACGACATTCGTTTAGATAGCTAAGGCTAAAAAGTATTTTATTGAAATTTCACGTTTTACGCTTAACAGTGTTTTACCGGTTTTGCTGTGGATTTTCGATTGGTCATAACTTTTTCGTTATAACTCGGCTTTTTGTGTTCTTTATATTTATGAAAACCTTGTTATGATATCTATCATTTTATGTATCCCAATTGATACTTTTGAACATTTCATATCTGACACTATTTTTATTTATTTATCAATTCAAATTAGATTACAATACTTGACTTAGGTCATTACATTGACTTGAAATATCGGGGTGTCACAGAAGATCTCGTTAATAAGAGCTCAACAATATAAAGACAGTCGAGAATAGATGTCGAATGAAAGAGTTATAAATTTTTAACAGACTTTAACAGTCTAAGTTTGTTAAAAATATAACTTTAAAAATAAAATCAAAATTGGTCAACGGAGTCTAAATGAAAGTTGTAGATCTCTTCGATTTCTACATGTGGATGAAAATAACATCAAAAGTGGAGTTCGTATGAAGAAGTTACGATTTTTGAAGTTTCCCGAGTGCACCTTGCGTAATTGAGGCGCGACGCGCGCTTCTAGAAATTGTCACGCAGCACCACCTGAATCAGGACACATGTCAGCAAGCGAGATGAGTAGCGTGTTCGAGATGTGCAGCGCGCACTTCAGATGTGCGGCGCGCATATTTCCTATAAATATCTTTCTCTTGCCCATATGATCCCCACTCCACACATAAACTTCTCTCTCGAGTATCTCTCGGTTTTAGCATATTTTCCCTTAGTTTTTGGTACTTCAGTGAAGCCCTGCTACCCTTGGGTGCTTGACAAGTAGTAGTTATCAAGTAGAGGCTTTGTCAGTACAATTTTCGAACTTTTGTCTAAGAAATCTCTATAAGTTAAATTACATGCTTTCTTATTTTAGTGTAATTTATATTTATAGTCATAGTCGTTGTTATGAATCTATGAATAAGATTTATCAGTAATTCCATGTCGGGATACTGATTGATCTACTTATGGGAGAGGTGCTTAGAATGGTCATGTTGGCTTGGTTGTTGGATTTTGGAAAGGATATGTGCCAAAATGGTCCTGCCTCACAACTTTCCTGTCTGGTTGATCCTTATTTGATAGAACTCTCAGTATACATTGGGATTGTTGAGGAATCTAGACTATTAATTAGTCATAAGAAATATTAAACTAAGACTTAGTGATAATTGAACCTTGGTCACGTCAAAGGAAAGGCTAAGTGTTGAAGCGAAGCGTTGTCCAACTTTCTAGTCATCCACTTTTAACATAGGAGTGCATAGTTACTTTCAACTTACACATAGATATAAAGTATCTAGATGATTAAATACTACGCATGCCTATTGATGGGTGATGAAAATGATGAGATGATGATGAGAGGACTTGACTATTGATGAACCAGTCATCTAGAAGAGTATACATGACGATCTTGAACTATTCTAGATAGTCCATTAGAAATGCTAGCATGCTCACAACCTATAGGTGTTAATGAACTATCTGATCATTTGATGTACTCTATCCCCCCCTCCCCCAATGGTTTCTTTATTGACACATATTGTTATCGAGATCCCCGAAACAGTACTGTCTACATGTTTCTGATGATGATCCTTAAGACAGGTCCCATGAGATCGGTATTTTAGGATTAGTAAGGGAGAATAACGAAATGGGTAATCAGAAGGTCTTACACCAAATGCCATAGGAACCCCTACATGGTCTCAATCTACTGCCATGGGAACCCCCCCGGGGGCTTCCATGCAAATTTCGTACTAACATAATGCATAATCAATCAATAATATACATATCATAAAATAGGCTGACCTTGGTGCCTTATACCCATTGGTATGGTGTAGAGATGCAAATTTTACCCGTCGATTCAGGTACCCACGGGTATCCGACCCGTTAGGGTCGGGTTTTACCCGATTTAGCGGGTAACGGGGCGGGGATGGATGCAGATTTTTATACCCGAGCCGGGGACGGGTCGGAGACGGATATGGCACTATCCGACCCGTTTAAGACCCGATTATATATATATATATATATATATATATATATATATATATTATAATTAGTGTTACACAACCAAGAGTCAAGAGTCCTTGCCTTTGACGAGACGACGCTTTGGAATCCAATTCGACTCCTCGTTTCTTCAAGCCATTAACTGATCTAATTCTCTCTCTAATTACTTCTCCAATATCCTAGAATCAAGATATTAATATTTCATTATAAAAGATGCAGAGCCACACCCCAAACGACCACAATTCTTCTTCAGTTATGCCCTCTGTCTTTGATTCTCAGTCCTTCACAATATCACGAGTCACGAGTCATGACATGGAATTGGAGGAGAACAATGTACAAGAAGTTCCAGCTTCATCCCAAAATCCTAAGCCCAAGTAAGTTTTCGATTTTATTTTTGCATTCAATTCCTAATCCTGCTAATTTGTAATAATCGAATTCTACAATAGATTAGATGAAACTGATTTTGATATAATCGACATTTGAATTTGGTATAACCGATTAAACTGAGGAACTTGTATAATCGATTAAACTGATTAATTTGTATAATCGATTTTCATATTATCGATTTCTTTATTGAGTGATCGATTAAACTGATTAATTTCTAAAACTCGTATCATTATTTCACTATTACCAGTGCTTCACTTAACGATGATTTTGTATAATCGAACATGTATAATCGATTAAACTGATGCATTTGATTGATATAATCGATTTCTTCATAATCGATTTCTTAATTCTTAGTCACTCAATTTCTTGCAGTCTATTTTGATATAATCGATTTCATCTCTTGAACTTGATTGCAACCATATGCTTATCTAGAAAGTAGAAAGTAGAAGTGTAGAACTGATTTCTGTAACTCGATTTTGATATTATCTCTATCTGTTTTGGTTGTAATCTCAGTGAACTGCATAAAGTAACTGATTGCATATACATTGTTTTTGCTGCATATATAATCTTTTTTGATGCATATATGTAAGCATTTTTGCATTTTTTTACAGAATATATGTAGTCATTTTCTGTATTCTCAGTGAATCTGATTTCTAGCAAACTACATCCTTTTTGCTGCATATATGTAATCTTTTTTGCTTATATTTTACTGCATATGTGTAATTGTTTTTTTTTTGTTTCTAAGTGATAACTGCATCTTTTTTTGTTGCATTTGATTTCTAGCAATCTAATTTCAACCTCATTTTTTGCTTTGTTCTAGTGACACTCAAGATCAACAACGCGCACAACCAAATGTTGAGGTTGCAGGAACAACAGATGGGCAGGTTGTTGGAGCAACAAATGGACAGGGTGCTGCAGCAACAGATAAGCAGGTTGCTGAAGCAACAGATGCTGAGGCTGCTAGAACAAGAGATGAAAGTGGTGTTGAAAATACAAACAAAAGATTGACATCTGAAGTTTGGAGACATTTCAAAAAGCAAAGGATCGATGGTGTTGATAAGGCTGTATGCAACTACTGTAAGAAAAATTAAGTGGAGTAAGCAAGAATGGAACAACACACTTGCATGAACATTACAAAAAATGCATGTCAAAAAACAATCAAGACATAAGACAATCAATCTGGAATCCACGCCAAGAAAAAAAAGATGGACCTGTTTCGCTTGCTGCACACACTTTTGATCAGATTGTTTCAAGGGAAGAACTTGCAAAAATGATCATTCTTCATGATTATCCACTTAACATGGTGCAACATGTTGGGTTTAGAAGTTTTGTTAACTCTGTTAACCCATTATTTAAACCTGTTTGTCGAACTACCATTACAAGTGATATAAAAGGCATTTTTGAAAGAGAAAAGACGAAACTGAAAAAGCTTTTAAACTCTAACCAAGGTAGAGTTGCAGTGACAACTGATATGTGGACAGCCTCTAACCAAAAAAGAGGTTATATGGTTGTCACTGCACATTATATTGATGAATCATGGAATTTGTGCAATAAAATTTTAAGGTATTCAATTACTTTTTTTCTTTTATATTTATTTTTATCTTGATTAACTGTGTACTAATTAGTTTTTAATTTATAAATTGTAGGTTTATGTATGTTCCAGCCCCTCATAATGCTAAAACACTAGCTTAAGAACTAATGGGGTGTTTGGTTTCATGGTCCATTAACTGCAAGTTATCTACCTTGACTTTAGATAACTGCAGTGTTAATTTTTCTATGATGGACAAAATGAAAGAAAAGTTAAGACATGACAAACTTCTTTTGAAAGGGGAATTACTTCACATGAAATGTTGTGCGCACATATTGAACTTAATTGTTCAACAAGGATTAGGTGCAATTCAAAGTGAAGTAGAGTCTATTCGTGAGAGTGTTGTTTATTGGACCGCAACTCCAAAAAGAGTGGAAAATTTTGAGGATGCGAAGGATGGATTGTCTCTTTCAAGTAAGAGAAAGTTAGTTTTAGATTGTAAAACTAGATGGAATTCCACTTATCTAATGCTTGCGAGTGTGATTCCATATAAAGAAGTTTTCAATCGCCTTGTACACAAAGATAAAAGCTACAAGCAAGCACCTAGTGATCAAGATTGGCATTTAGCACAAGTGATGTGTGAGAAGCTCAAACTCTTTTATAGTGTGACTGAAATGTTTTAAGGGGTCAAATATCCCACCGCTAATCTTTTTTTTTCCAAAGATTTGTGAGATCCGAATGTTGCTTCAAGAGTGTCTTATATCACCTTATGTGGAGATCAAGTTGATGGCTGCTAATATGATTGCGAAGTTTGACCAATATTGGTCTCTCATTCATGGAGTATTAGCAATAGCCACTATTTTGGACCCACGATTCAAGATGAAGTTGATTGAGTATTATTTTCCCAAAATTTATGGTGATGTGTCCCCACAAGAAGTTGAGAGAATTAGGAAGTTAACTTACGAATTGGTAAGAGAATACAAGCCATATGATGCCAAAGAAACCCAATCTTCTTTGAATAATTCTGAATTTGGCTTGGATATTGATGATTGTGGAGATCCTTTGGTTGGTTTTGATTTATTCGTGAGTACCACATCAACAATTGATACTTACAAATATGAGTTAGATTATTATTTAGAGGAGAATGTTTTGCCAAGGACCGGGGATTTCGATATTTTAGCATGGTGGAAGGCTAATGGTCTAAAATATCCAACCTTGCAACGAGTTGTTATAGATGTTTTGGCTATACCGGTGTCTACAATTGCTTCCGAATCAGCATTTAGTACCAGTGGAAGACATGTCACTCCACATCGTAATAGACTTCATCCGGATACATTGGAAGCGTTGATTTGTGTACAAGATTGGTTATGGGATGAAAAATTAGGTATGGTTTTCTATATTCTAATCCTTTTATATTTTACTTTAAATTTATTTAACATAAAATATTTTGTAATAATACTTATATTTGTTTATTTTTATTGCTAGGTGCACATTCTAATAAAGAAAAACATTTTGCAAAGTTTGAAGTTATAAAAGATGATGAAGCCGGTCCAAGCTTTGTGGATTTTGATATTTAGTTCATGAAAAATTGTTGTTTTTTATTTTAGTTATTTAACAAACATGAGGATGTCCCTTATCTTATTTTTATTACTATTTCGTGTTTGAGAATGAAGTATGAATTGTTGAATGTTTTAGTTATCAATTATTATTTTGTCTTTTTTATATTAAAGATTGGCCTAAACGGATATCCATCGGGTTCCCCTTATCCGACGGCTTTTTTTTACCCGTATCCGTCGGGGATTTTATGGGCCGGGGGCGGGGACGGGTGTTAGGATCGGAATTCGGGTGTGGGGACGGGTATCACAGTATTCGAAAATATCCGCCCCCGTTTGCATCACTAGTATGGTGAGAAAACTCACTTCTGTCTTCTGAATATGACAGCTGCTCTCCTAACAGTTCGTAAACACCCGTGCTGAACAATAATATCATTAACCCAAAGTTAAGGTTAAATATATTCCAATTAAAGGACCCAAGCCCCAAGTCCTTTCCTAATGGCCCAAAAATCTTCATTTGCTGATGGGCCCAAAGTCCACGTCCAAAATCATTAATGGGCCTTATGGCCCAAAAAAGCCCAATCATAGCAACCATGACCCAAAACACATAAATTGGCCCACTAAATCAAAACATGACCATGACCAATGACAGATTAAGGCTCACAGGGCTTACAAGCCTAAAACGAGCCCAAACCCATCTGAGTGCGTATGTCGTGCGTACCACCCTGGTACGCGCAGCGTACTGAGTCCTTGAGTTGTACGCGCTGCGTACACAGAATTATGCCCAACATACAAACAAATTAAGCACTTTATTCCATTAAGTGTGTAATACTTGATGTTCTAACGTCCAGTCTTTAGATCTGAGTTCATTAAGATGTCCTAAGACATAAAGTTGGCAACTTTATGCCTTTGCATGTTCCATATGTTTCCAACAACCCATTAAGACCTTTCCAAGAGTCTTAATCCATGCATGAGGTCAAAACACCCATCAAGACATCATTTTTATGGTATGAATGAGTCAAAGGACCTTAGATCTACTCTTCCTAAGCTATGGAGTTGCTCCAACTCTCTAGAGATGATCCATGAACACAAAAAGGGACAATATAGAAACCCTAACTAGATCTAATGAATAAGATAGCAAGATAAGGACTTTATACCTCCAAAATGAAACATTCTAAAAATACAGTCCAAAAATTTCGTTTTAAATCATTATAAAATCAAAGTAATACAATCATCACATAAAAACATAAGTGGTAATATCTCAAAACATCATGTCAAAACACTGTATCCAAATCATATATCAAAACATCAGAGTAAATCCTCCCAGGCTAAAACGATGTGGTGTGTGCAATGCAGTCATCCCGAGCTCTTCCCTTTGCTACTAGAAGTGCCTGAAACCAAAACTGTCAACTATAAGCACGAAGCTTAGTGAGTCTCCCCAAACTACCACATACAATATACATATCATATAACATATAACTATGAGATACAGGCCTCGCCCAGACTCAAGGAGATACGGGCCCCCGCCCACACTCGGCTAACTATGAGATAAGACCCTCGCCCACACTCTGCTAACTAGGAGATACGGATCTCGCCCACACTCTGCTATCCAAAGGATACGGGCCCCCGCCCACACCCCGCTACTTAAACATACATACAAGTATCCCACAGACAACAAGTATACCAAAATCTATCAATTCATAAACATACTCAGATAATACTAAGATACAGGCCCTGCCCACAGTTAGCTACTAATCATAAACAATTCTAAGGTACGGGCCCAGCCCACACTTAGCTACTAATCATAAACAATTCTAAAATATGGGCCCAGCCCACACTTAGCTACTAATAATAAACAATTCTAAGATACGGGCCCAGCCCACACTTAGCTACTAATCATAAACGATTCTAAGATACGGGCCCAACCCACACTTAGCTACTCTACACGGGCCGACATTGGTGCCTTCGGCCCGTTCCTACTGAAGGAAACTCACCTCGCAAAGCTGAATGTGAAATCTCGCGGTGAGGAATCTCTGATGGCTTCTTCAACAACTCCCCGGCTATCATTATCACAACAACACTTAGTCAAAAATCTGATAATCCTGCTTAAGGTAAAATGACCATTTTACCCCTGGTCAAATTCAACGTCCTGGGTTAACTCAACTCGCTGAGTTGACTCATCAACTCGTCGAGTTCTATAACTCAAAACCCTGAACTCGCGATCCAACTTGTCGAGTCATCCCCCTGACTCGCCGAGTTCCATGGTTACTCATAGTCGCGATTTGGCGAATCAACTCGTTGAGTCCTTTTACAGACTCATCGAGTTTTACCTTAAACTGAATCGGGAGAAAACGAATTTACTCATCGAATCCCTCTCTGGAATCGCCGAGTTTCCCAGTCTGATTGAGCCATCTTAACAGGTTAAGCTCCTATCCTTCAGATCCAAACTCCCTAGTTCATCTACATACTGGAAATGCCCTTTTAAGGGTAAAGTTTCCAACTTTACCCTTCATTAGTCCTTCTTAATGGATTTAGCTAAAACCCTAGTTCTCTAGGACATAGATCTTGGTGCAAAAGCCATAATACTTCAAACTAAAGCATACTAACATAGATCTAGGCCTTAGACATCATTTGAACACATAAAGCTCCTAACTTTCCTTCCATGCACGGCCTTTTGGGGCTTAAAAGGCCATACTAACACTTTAAAGCTTGCATGGGGCTTTCATGGTCATAAAGTTTGCACCTTTATGCCATGAAACCCCTTCTAGACCCCAGATTTGAAAGGTAGATCACTTGGGACGTCCATATCCCAAGGACTAAGTGTCTTGGACCAAAAACCTCACGAAATGATAAGAAGGAGATCTAACAAGCTACTAAGGAAGGTTGAGGCTTGCTTACCAGAAAATGAAGAGGATGAGACGTTGCTTCTGGATCTACAATCTTCTCCTGGAATCCTCTAGCTTCTTCTTCTTCTACAAGCTTCAAATCACACAAAGATCACTCAAAAATGGCTCACAAGCTCACACTTAGCTCTAGGGTTTCGTGGATTAGGGTTTGGGACTTGGAGGCTGGAAATGAGGCCATAAGGTGGGGATTAAGATGCTTAAATAGGGTGCAAAACCCCAAAATTAGGGTTTCATCCTGACAACCCTACTCGTCAAGTTGAGGCTTCTCAACTCGTCGAGTAGGCGACTTAAATCCCGTGTCCAATCTCGTTTCTACTCGACGAGTATGGGGCTCCCAACTCGTCGATTAGCTCTTCAAAAAATGAATAAATTATAATAAAATGCTTACCAGGAATCAGGCGTTACACAGAAGCTCTTCAAGGTGAACTAGATGCAGATTCTTGAAGCCCAATTACACTCCAAGCTTGCTTAGCAATTCCTTCTTCTTGAATGAACTCTAAAATGGCCACAAATACACTCCTTAAGCTCAAAATCACTCTCACAAGGTATCTTTGGTGTACAAGGGCAAAATAAGGCTATGGAGGCTGATTAGGGCTTGGTCTAAGAGGCTTAAGGGTGTTTAAATATGTGTCAAGTCTGAGAACTAGGGTTTTGGCCCTCTGTCGCGTACGCCCCGCGTACCTATATGTACCCCCTACGTACGCAGCCACCCTCCGCGTTCATGCATCCTTAGTATGCTAAGCGTACTCCTGGAGTACGCCCTGCGTACCAAGGGACCTTTTATGCCATCTTTTTCCATTTCAAGTGTCTAAAGAGTAATACCTGATTTGGAGTGTTACAACAACATTTATTAATATTTAAAATTCAACATAATGGAAAGAAGGCAATGCAATATGCAACTATACCCATCTCGTTCATCTCTTAGTCCCACTCATAATTCTTGTTTTGATAACAATAGAAATTATGACATAGTTAGCATAAAGCACCCTATGTCACGTCTCCTCATCAGTCGTCATCAAGGGTACGCGTAAGCTATCAAGTTGTAACGTCCCACATTCCAGAATAAATTTTTCATTTTTAAAATAGAATAAACATCCATTTTTATAAAGTTACATTCAAGTCACACTGATTGTTCGTAAACCATAATTCCAAATCATAATTATAAAGAAGACAATGTGGAATCTTGAATCATAAAATTGTTGATGTGTGTGTACAGTCCCGCCTTCGTAATTCGATAAGTACCTGAAAACATTTAATCCATAACTGTAAGCACAAAGCATAGCGAGTTCCCCAAAATATCACATACAACACATTATAATAATCAGCCATGAGTTATCAGCAACCCGAGGATTATCATCAATCCTGAGGACTATCAACAGTCCTAAATATCACATACAACACAACAATATAAACAACTATTGGTTATCAGTAATTCTGGGACTATGAGCAGTCCTATGGGCTCACAATATCCCTATAGGTTATCAAAAACCTATTGGTTATTAGCAACCGTACAGACTATCAGTAGTTCTGGAGTTATCAGCAACTCAGATACACATATAGCAACAACCAGCAAATAAGACCTAACTGGTCTGGCGTGCACCCTACTATGACATATGCAATATAGTGAGAAGACTCACCTCGCTATTAGTAGACTAACACAACATCTCTCTAACAGTGAAAACTGGTACTATTAATCACCTAATCATCAATATAGAAGTACCATCTCAGTCTACACCCTGAAACCCTAAAGTTGACCGAGATCTAGAGATCTAACGAGCAAGGTGAAGACTTTATACCTCCAAAAGACCATAAATGTGATGAAGATGCAAGATCTAAGCTGCAACCAAGCACACAAGCACCAAATGGACTCTTTCTTCCTTCAACCTTCACAAAAGTGGCTTCGAACACTTAAAACACACATATGGAGGCTAGGGTTTGGATGGGATAAGATATTAGAGGGTGGCGGCTGCCCAAAAAGAGGTAACCCTAGGATTTAGTGCCTTTAAATAGGGCACAAACCCCAAAATCTAGGGTTTGGACTAAAACAAGCACCACGTCGTGGCCAAGACCTTACCATGACGTGGCGCTTTACATATGTGCATTCCTCCGACAAATAATGCCACGTCGGATGTTACACAATTTATCGGTCTCGTACAAGAGGTAGTTAGCCTCTTGTACAAGTGGGCATGTCTAGAATACCACACTACGTCATTGGGCGTCATTAGTCTCGTCTTCCATGGACTTGGAGGGAAATACACGTCTTTTCCCAATTTTACATGAATGCATAAATATTCATGCCAAAACTCTTTTCAAAACATCTTTAACTTTTTACTATTTATCAAACTTCTTTATAAAAATCATTTCATGCAATGCATAAGTAGTTAAGCATGGAAAAATTCTTTGAGTCAAATTCTTTATGAAAAACATCATTACTTGTTTTTTTATGGAACATGTATTGGATACTACCCACCTTCAATGAAATCCAAGCTATTATTTTCTTCTTAAGCTTAGTATACTTTGTAGGCACCATATATTGTCATTAATAACAAATTATTGTTAAAATGATAAAATACCCCTCTAAGATTTGTATCATTTAGACCTTCAAAATAATCTTATTAACTTCCTATTAGCTTATATATAAAGTTCGAGTGCAATCGGAGATAGTTTACTAGGTTTTCCACGAACAAAATATACTTTTCAGAACACCTAACAAGCTTTGTCATAATACCTTTTAGTGACATTTCCCATGTCATGCCTGACACGTCCCCATATCATCTATGACTTATGTGACACGACCCCGTGTCATGAGTGCAAGTCACCCATTTTATGCATAATTTTGCTAAAAGCTTTGTAACGTATGCCCTAGACCTCCAACGGCCACCAAACTTCACCAAAAGGTTATTAAGGACTAAATAAAGGTTATTAAATTCTTAAATACTCAATTAAGCCCTTTCTTCATTATGACTTAATCATTAAGACCTTTAAAGGAAACATAAGCTTTAGGGAAGCTTATATGGGCAACATACTTCCAACAAAGGTCTTAATGGTTCCCAATGACCAATTCACCAATAATGATTCATCTAAATTGTTATTCATTCATAATTCCTTCATTAGATATTTATAAACATTCAATTAATTAATAGAGCTTAGTCATTAGAATCCATGGAATGGAATTGGGGATTTTTTCCATGAATTCCCTTCCAAATCTAGATTCATTAGAAGTTGCTTCCATTGATTCATTCCATTACTATATGTATAAGCAACACTCTAAGTTACATGAGATTTAGTTTAAATCATTAATTTCATAAGGTTAATCATTTAAACACATACTAATTCCATATTTGACTCCAAATCTATGTATAGAGGCTAGAATACAACTCATCAAAGCCAAGGTACAACTCATAAATGAATTTAGAGTTTGAATCGCCCAATTTCACTATTAACTGAAGGATTGAAATCTTTCAAGGATGATTTAACAATCTCATGGTGTGCAAGAGGGTAATCCAACACTCGAGAACTCATTCGATCTACTTGTTAGATTATCCCACCATTATTAGAGCTTGAAGCTCAACACATCTCAACCAAACTCCATCAAATCAAATTAGAGTTGATTCAATGAAGAATAAGAGTTCTAACCTCAAAATAATCCATGAATCTAACATTTAACAACCAATTAATCACCATTTTCGGGTTTTGGGGTTCAACCCAAACCCTACGGTGAGAATATTTATACCTCAAATCACTAGTGGAGATGCTCTACTTTGATTGCGAACTCTTCTTCTCCAATTAGAAACCCTAGATGCTCCTTACTCCTTCAAAACCGTTCCATGGAGTCTCTCCCTTGCTAACTCTTCTTCTCCAATTAGAAACCCTAGATGCTCCTTACTCCTTCAAAACTGCTCCATGGGGTCGTTCCCTTTCTATAGTTTTGTTTCCCTCTCTTCAAATTAAGATGATGTGTATTTTACTACTACTAGTTTTAATATTTATAATTGCACTTAATCACAACTAGACTGCTACAAAACTAAGCAAGTGTACCTATTCATATAGTAGTATAGGAATGGCAAGTACGGGCTGTTAAACATTAAGGGAATGAGTATGATTTCAATAAAAACTAATGCTACTAATTAAACTAGGAAAATACTATAAATTGCGGTTTTCTGATTTTACAAGTTCAGAAACTTATAGCATCAATTCAACTTTTAAATTAACTAACGATTACCTAAACTAAAACAAACAAAACAGATAACGACTTAAATCAAGATAAAAGAGTACTTTCGTTTAGCTTTAACTCACATCTCCCCTATGGTTGATTTCTTTAATGGTGTAATAGATTTATTAGTTAGTTACAGAATTCTAATGTGACTAGTTATCTCAATCGGATTTCCTAGTGCTAACAATTAATGAACGACTAATACAATGATCATGCAATTAGTGAACATGCAATTGATATAATATATTCGGACTATGAATGATTTGATCTAATGATACCTTATCTATGTTAAAGATAATCAATCAAGCATATAGTATGGATATCTAATGCTCTTTAACACAATTAAAGTTACCAATGAATATTACATAAACCTAGGATTCGTTAATCTCTAGATCTAATAGTTTAATGATCATAAACACTTACAAATCAAGTTAATGTAATTTGAGTGATCATCTAACTACACACAACTCATACATAGGGAGTAAAAATCAGAACTTTAACATGTTAGGTAAATGATCTATCAAACACAAGTATTAACCAAGCTAAATAATCCAATATTATTGAAATCAACACAAGTATCAAGGTTTGTCTCCAGCAAATGAAAGTAAATGGTTATTAGCCCATGACTAAAGTAGAAAAACAACAAAAAACGATGTAAATACATGCTTAGATAAGCAAACTAAATGATTAGTGTGTTCTTCATGTCCCCGATCTCTTCAAATCTTGTTCTCCAATCGATCTCTGGCCTCCTTAGGTTTCTAAGGGTTCTTTTGTCACACTTGGTTGCAGAAAATCGTAGCTCTCCTTTCCATAATGATTTAAAATTGTATTTATAGAGTTTCCATAAATTATGCCACCACACCGTGGCATATGTGAAGACGAAAAACATATTTGTAAGAAAGAAGAACGTCGTCATCTTCCAACGGCGTCATCATCTTCATCTTCATTACGGTTTCGCCTGAGAAAACAATAGGTAACGAAACGAATTCACCACCTCTACCGACCAACGGAAAGATCCAAATTTGTTGGTATGACGAACACGTTGCTGCAAACGTTGGCTGCTATTCGGAGGAGAGACTACAACGGCGTTGTATCCCCGATATGTAGCTCATCTGATTTCAAAAACCCTAAAACGACAACAACTCAGTTTGTTTCTTCGTTTTCTAATTTGTTTCTTTGTGACCAAAGAGATGGTCGACGGTGTTTCCGATAAAATGACATTGTGCTTGACGGTGTTTTCCGGCACGAATGGCAGGTGACCGGTAATGGTTTCCTGCAAACATCGGAGAGAGAGAGAGAGAGAGAGAGAGAGAGAGAGAGAGAGAGAGAGAGAGAGAGAGAGAGAGGTGTTAAAGAGGAAGATGAGGGGTGGAGTAACATTTTATTTTTGCTTTTTGTTTAATTGTTGCAATAAAAAATAAAATAAAAACAAATCAAAAGGGGTAAATTCATTATTTCATGAATTTTTAAAACTTTTTTGATCAAAACCGCAACAAAAGTTCTATTTTGGACCGGTAGTGCTAGTCCAAAACTTTTTAAAACAAAATGACATTTTTTTACAATTTAGTCAATTATTATATTTGCAATTATGGCTCTTATTTACTCCACATCGACTACTTTCCTGCAAACTTGCAGAAAATCTGATCCATCCACATTGACATATTTTTGCAATTAATGCTTCTGATGTCCTTCCTGGATCACCAACAGGAAACAACATACTGAGTCGGACATATAACGAGTTAAAGAGATTGGCAAAAAGAAATAAAGAACAAATAGGATGATAAGAAAGGGAAGGAAGAGATTGGACAAAGAAACCGAAGATAGGAGTTTTGTTCCAGTTGACAATGGTATTCATTCCAAATCATACCCAACTTCCCATTTTCCTTCATTTTTTTAAAACTTCCCCTTTTCCTACATTTTAGTTTTGATTTATACACTTTGGTTGAGTTTGATTCTGATTTTTTTGTTTTTGAGAAATATGAATTTTGTTAGGATTTAGTTATGCTCCTTGAACATGGAAATGAAATAAATGAAGAAAAACTGAGGGGAAACGGTCATTTTGGTATATTTAACAGCTAAGTTATTAAAATTGACAACCTAAGGACCAAAAATGTTATAAAACATTTCAATAAGAATCATAATTACAAATAAATAATAACTGGACCTGATCCAAACACACATCACAGGGACCAAAATTGTAATTTAGTCTATTCTATACATATTTATAAACTTTTGAGTAAATTACAAAAATTGTCCTTGAGTAGTTGAGCAAATAGCAACTTGCTTACATTTCACTATCAATATGGGTAACATACTCTATTTGTTACATACTTCTATTATCAACAAAAATATCAAACTGAGTTGCTATTATTATAGCTAAAGAATTGTACATACATTACTATTATGTGACATGTGTAAAGAAATGTAATTTAGTTGCCTGCTATTAAAAAACAAGTGTGATACTATTATGAGTAAAAAAATGTAACTACATTTCCATTAAGGGTAAAAACACAATACATTGTCTATATTAGTAAAAAGATTGAAGTATGTTTCCAGAAAACTCTAATTTGGGCTTTTAAAAAGCAGAACTTCAACTGGAGGTATAAAGAACACTAGCAACAAACACTCCAACCTTTGATCAGAAAGAGATGTTGCACATAGCTCACTTTGACAATGCATAATACTAAAATAAGAATGTTGTGGTATAAACATACAATCTTGGAAAAAAGATTCAATTCACTGCATGCAAAAGCCTGATTTACAAGTAAATAAAAAAAACCATCATCTCTAACTTTGGATAAAACAAACACTTTGGGGGATTTTAAATTTTCAGAGAGAATATACCATTTATCAAAAAGAGTTACTGAACCATAAGAAAGATCTCACCTTGCACCAAATACAGAAACCACCTGTTAAATCAAGAAGCTACAATGTAACTATGTAAGATGAAGATCAACTACAAAAATATTATCACAGAAACCATTATGCTCAAGCTACTTTACCAGAAGCCAATGCTAAGGTTGCAAACCAATATTCTCCTGCATAGCATGATTATTCTTGGGTAATTGTTCTTGATCTACTACTAATACTGAATCATTCTTTTGCCCTAAATCTTCATTACGATTATACACTGCCCTCATCTTATTCTGCACTTCAGACAAGGCGATTCCATCAGCATTCTCTTTTAATACCACAGACTTGAAAGCTTCAGACACCTGATTTGCAGCAACTAGTTTGTTGTTGTTGTTGTTGTTGTTGTTGTTGTTGTTAATTCGAACATCCATCATAGGCATCGACACAACTTTGTTACCATTGATGTTTTTCTTCTTTTCGTTTTCCATTAGGTACACAACATGATCAAGAGCCTCCCTGGCTCTCTTCCTCGTGTACGAAGCTTCCTTCGCTCTCCTCTCGGCTTCTGCAACTGCCACCACCTCTGCTTTACTCATTGACAAAGATGATATCTCCGCAGCAGTTACCAGCAGTCTCGCAGCATCATTATCCATCCCCCCATTTCCATCGGTTCTTTTGGGATCGAAAACAAGTCGGCTAGGGTTTAAGCAAGTGGCGCAAGGGGAGGGGGAAGGGGAAGGGGCACGTGAAGAGGGAGTAGGTGCGGAAATGGGAGGGGAGACGCAGGTAGGGTGGGCGGAAGAGTAGCATTTGTTGCAAACGACAGCGTGTTCGGGGGGTGAACGGTCGTAAACAATGAAACAGGTGGGGCAGAAATACTGGGAGTGGAGACGGAGGACACAAGTGGTGCAGAGACGGCGAAAGTTACCTCCGCGACGGACGTGGTGCAGGATTTTCCGATCTAGGAAACCGCAGTGGCCGCAGACGGTGTTTGTTGTGGGATTGTTAGCTTTCATCATGATTTCCTGATCAATCATGAACCCAAAGAAATGAGATTTTTAGGGTTTACGTTACAAGATAATCGGAGAAGGAGGGGGACGTGTTTTTTTTTTTTTTTTTTTTTTTTTACTTTGACTAACAAACGGTAACGGTGTAGCCCATTTGAAATTATCTATTAATTTCATTATTTAGGGTCGACATGGTGCGGTTCGGTATGGTTTTTGGCTAAAATCGAACTAAAAACCGCAACTTCGGTTTTTTAAAGTTTAGAAACCGTACGTTCGGTTTTTGCGGTTTTTTTTCGGTTTTTTGCGGTTCAGTTTTTTCTTTACGGTTTTTTGTCAGTTTTTTTATGTGGTTTTTGTTTTGTCTTTTTACTAAAACTCAGCTAACTCAATGAGTTACTTTAATTCGGATGAGAAGTGTTAATTATTTTTTGAGAAATTTTACGTAGAGATGAGGAGCGCCAAAATTTTCATCCCCAACGATGTGCGACTCCTCAAAGATGTGGGTTAAAAGTCATAGACTTGACTCTATTATATGAAATGTAAGAATAGTGAAAGCTTTATCTCAAATGCGAAGATGGATGCTCTTATAAGGCTGACAAAATTAAACCCAAATGATATCTTGGAGATGAACAAAACCACCACCTCTTGGATTGAAATCAAATAACATAATCACTCATCCAACAAGCTTTTAATGCTTGAATATAATACAAATTAAATATAATATTTGTTTCATAGGTACATGCAATAATATCAATTAATGTATTTATAAAAATTATATTATCATCACTAGTCCTCTTAATATTAAAATGTTAAAAAGTATAATAAACGTTATTTGTTTTTGTAAATATCATTATATGTATGTTTAAAAATATACAGTCATCCTCTGATAATATAGATATTTATATTTATAGAAATTTTAATTGTCATGGGTTCTTTGTTTTTACAAATATCAACACTTAATATATATATATATATATATATATATATATATATATATATATATATATATATATATATATATATATTCGATGCGGTTCGGTTTTTTGCAGTTTTTGCAAGACTAGAAACCGCACCGCACTGAACATTTTTGGTTTTTGCAAAACTAAAAACCACACCATCGGTTTTCATTTCGGTTTCGGATTTTCGATTTTGGTTTTTTAGGTTTTTTTGGTTTGCGGTTCGGTTTTTGCTGACCCCTAATTTCATCTTCTTCAAAGTATTTTAGAAAATAATAATAGTATTTTTGAAATATTTTGTTGATAATGGTTTTAACAAAGAGCGCTACTATATGTATTTTACGCAAACTACATTACAGGTAGATAGGGGTACACAAAACAATTTGAGGGTATTTATAAAATTTCCCGTTAAAAAATTTATACAAATTTGCAAAAAATGTTCCTATTGTATGCATTTTTTTATGCGGTTTAGTCCAAACCTCAACTTTTTTGGTTTCATGGTCCTTTTGTATTAGTGTCTATGTGGTTTTAGTCCCTCTGAAAATTGGAATTACTATAATACCCTTATGTATATATATTTTTATTTTTTTTATTCTTTATCTATTTAAATAATTAAAAATTAATAAAACTCCCTCTCTCTCTCTCTCTCCACCGTATACCCACATGTACACTTTTTTCTTCATCTTCCTCATATTTCCTCTACATATTTCTTTATCCTCATGTTGTTGCAGTAGGATTAGCGAAAATTGGAGAGATTTTAAATACTAAAACCCCAAATACCAAAAGAAATAAAACCCCAAATCATCTTCATTTGGGAGACAAGTATCACATATTCAAGTTCCAGAAAGAACATCGAAAGCTACGAAAAGACCCAGAAGAAATTCAAATCGTGATCCGGGTCAAAATCTTTCTAGAATGGTCATTCAAGCTCCCTCAATGGGTATGTAGAGCTTATGCCTAGCGGCGAAGATGGCATACCAGAAGCAAGCATTATGATGGAATTTGGTGGGCAGGTTGTTTACCGGCGGAGGATGAAGGGTAACAAGAGATCCAGAAGCATTAGAATGGTATCACAAGCTCTCTCTCTCTCTCTCTCTCTCTCTATATATATATATATATATATATATATATATATATATATAACAGATCCATTCCCACACATCCTTCACTACAATCTGCACCTCCCCAATTTGTATTTGCGTGTGGTAACAAAAGAAAATAGCATCCCCTCACTCCTAAATTGATAATCGATTGTAGCCTTTGTAGGTATTTGGGCTCCGGTATCATCAATCAATTTCTTCTTTTGGATTGAATATGTTCATTTTTAATATGATTTTAGGATTTTTCTCATTCTTGGTGTTCTTGAGTCTTTTCCAGATTTTACACATAAATTTAATGTTATTTTAGATGGATTATTATAGGTTGAATCATCTAAACAATCGATTTGAGTATCTCCAATTGAAATTGTTTTGAGAATTAACTTTCTGGGCCATTCTTATTGGTTGTTCTTCATGTGGGATCTTTTCAATGAATTTCTCAGAAGAAGCAAATGCTCAATGTTGGTGTTTAAGGTAGGTTATGAATTCAATTGATTAATTATCTAGATGTTTTTGTTTTGATTTTTCGTTGGTAAGATGTCGAAATTAATGATTTCATTATGGTGAAATTGGATTGGAAGAATAATCAAATGGTTTATTGCGTTTTTCCTAATGTTGTATGCTCCGACAGATTTAACTGTCCAGAAGTATGTTTGCGAAAATCGATGTTCCGGATTAATGATATGTTGGATAATTTAAGGAGGAAATTGGTGTGGAGATTTGAGATTTGATATATCAAAACATGAGGATAAAGAAATATGTAGAAGATATACGAGGAAGATGAAGAAAAAACTATACATGTGGGTATATAGTGAAGAGAGAGAGAGAGAGAGAGAGAGAGAGAGATGGTTTTCATTATTTTTTATTTATTTAAACAGATGGAGGATGGAACGTCCCAATTTTCACAATAAAAAATTTTCATTTTTATTTAAGTAAATCTTCCCAGTTATAACTCTGTTATGGAGAAAACTGTTTATTACAAATACATTTATAAAGATCAGAGTGATATTAAAGCGCATGAATCTTCAGTGTTGTTGATGAATGTGTACAGTCATGCATTCGCATTCCCATGATGACTGGTGATACTTAAACAATAAACAACTATGTAAGCACAATACTTAGTGAGTTTCCCACAAAATACCCCGTACGATAAACATACAAGCATGCATCGGGTCCACTCAGCCATCAAACTGGAATACCCAGTGTTTGTTGGCCTACCGCCTCAACCCAACCGCTCTACCAGAGCCTCCGTGCCTATGGCATACAACCAGCCCGCACTGGGTATCTTGGCCTACAACACAATGCAGGACCGCCTCAACCCACTACTACCATATGTCGACATAAAAACAATCTAGGATCAAGCAGACACATCATACATGCGAACATCACGCATACATCTCACTACCACCTACTAGTCCTCTCACAACATACAGTCTTGCTACTAGCTAACCTCCATAGAATGTGTAACCATTAGTGACCAGTGGTTAGATAGCGACCCGAACATATGAACCTACTCTAGAGCCACAACCAAACAAGGAACAAGCAAAAAATCCTAGATCAAGAGTTCTCAAGCTATCCTACATGGCTACAGACAATCCCTAGGGCACTCCATTATATGATAACAATCAAGTACAGATAGGCATACAGATCTACAGCTCACTACAACATAGCAACATACCAACTACGAGGATACAGATCTAATAGATCAATACAACATAGCAACATACCAACTACCATGATACAAGTCTAACAGATTACTATAGCATAACAACATCCTAATTACAAACAATCCAAGGAAT
The DNA here is from genome assembly GCF_051521515.1 of Lactuca serriola. Classification (NCBI taxonomy): domain Eukaryota; kingdom Viridiplantae; phylum Streptophyta; class Magnoliopsida; order Asterales; family Asteraceae; genus Lactuca; species Lactuca serriola. The sequence goes on from NC_136412.1 coordinate 301,165,075, forward strand.
GCATAACCGTATATACTCAGAGGTGAGATAGTCACCCAGACATGTGATCCTACTCTAGAACTGTAACCAAATAATGAATAGATAAGAGAGCCTAGATCAAGAGTCCTTAGTCTATCCTACATGATTATATATAGTCCCTAAGGCATCCCTCTACTAATAGATAACCAAAACTAGTGGGCCGACATCGGTGCCTTCGACCTATGGTACAGTGAGGCGAAACTCACCTCTTAACTGGAAATGTCAGCTGAATAAATCCTTGCTCCGAAAAATTGACTCACAGATCACCTAACCAAAACCAATGACCAAATCTCAATTAATAGCTCAAAATACCCCTAGGTCCATCTTGGTTAAAACTCTGGTTAACAATTAAGGTCAACGAGTCAAATTGGTCCACTCAGTTGAGTACACGGGGTGTACTCGGCTCCTACGTTGGGAGTACCAAAGCCTTGACTGGGATCAGGCGGTTGACCACGTACATGCGGCATACATTGGGTTACACGTGGCGTACGTGCCAAAGTCCTTTTCCCTAAATAAGAGCTTAATGCGTTAAGCTCTCACGTTCCAAATGCATATCTAAGGTCAAAATACAACCGAGAGTCATAAAGTTTCCAACTTTATGACTTTGCATGCCCATTAAGTGCTTAATACCAACAAACTTATCCTCTTAACACCTAAATATCATCCTAGAGCATGCATGGGGAAGATCTAAGCATCAAGACTTCATTTTTATGACTCAAGACCCTTCCTTGGGTCTGAAAGGATGACTTATTTTGTTAAGAGCATGCCATGCTGAAAAATCACAAAGGTTAAAACCAAAAATGCCCTAATGAAGAGATAACTAGATCCATAAGAAAAGATGATCAGGCTAGCAACTTTTTACCTCCAAAAGGTTGCTAGCAAGGTGAGAATCCCAGATTGAAGCTTTTTCCAAGCTCCAATGTTCTTCCACCACTTTCTTATTCTTTAAGAACACCACCAAGCACTCAAATGAGCTCAAAGATGCACTCTTCTTACTTAGGGGTAGCTAAATGGCCGATTTTCATATGGAGGCTGATGAGGGTGAAGACAATGGGGTCATAAGGATATTATATAGGGTGCAAAACCCTCAAAACTAGGGTTTTGGTCTAAACATCGCGCCCTGCGTACCTAAGGAGTACGCCGAGCATATGCGTGCAAGGTCTGCCTTCTTCATGCTTGAGTACGTCATGCGTACACTCTGAGTACGCATGGTATATGGACCAAAATGCCACTCCTTTAAAATTTAAGGTTTAATATGTACCTTTTCGGATCGGGTGTTACAATTCTCCCCCACTTAAATTCGATTTCGTCCTCAAAATCTCTTCTTGCTCCCATTCTAGAAATTACCCTTTGGGGCCCTTCCCACCCGGCTCCTCTAACGCAGTCTAGTATTGCCTGAAAGCCAAAACCCACACCCATAATATTTAAAATCCAAATTCGGGCTCTTAAGCTAAATTTAGCAAAAACTCCAGTGGCCAGAGGCACAACTACTGCAACACCTCAACACAATCGATCGCCTCCCAATACTTCTACAAATCTTACAAGGAATAAGCAACCAGACGATGACAATTTCTCACAATCATCATTAATTCGCTAGAGAAGAATTCACTTTTCAGAGCAGGACCTCCAAGTCTTGAAATCGCGAACAGCCCTCAGGCAACTGAACTTCCCCGCTAACAATCATGTTATGCAAGACTTCCAAACTAACTCGACCAAGGTCTCCCGGCCTTGCATCGCTCTACAACATCCGAGATAAGTGTTGGATTAGGTGTCTAAGCCCATAACTACTTTTGGTATGTACTTGACCCGGTTGTAGCATGGTCCTTTTGGGTTGCCTTCACCAAAGCAACTTGACTGGATGAATAATGGAGAAAGAGGTTATTATGGTTTATTAATATATTATATGAATAATATATTAAAGGAGAAATCATATTAATTAATTAACATTGGTCAAGAATTAATCTAGAATTAATTTTGTGGTCAAAAGAGGTTAATTAAATTAAAGGGACTGATATTGTAATTATAAGATAGTTGTAATATGGGTTGTGGATCCCTTAAGAAAAGGATGGACAATTTTATATGGGAGCCCATATAGAAATCGTCCAAGCTAGGGATTCTAGAAGGATCTTGTAGGCTGCTTACAGCCTAAGCAACCTAATTAGGTCTTTGACTGAAACCCTAACTCTGTAGCTATATAAAGGACCCTTGGGTACTAGAATTCGGCTACCAGAAACCCTAGAAGGATTCCAAGAGCCGATTTTAGCCTTCCCCTCTCTCCAAGATCATCCAATTGCTTTTGGTGTTTGTGATTCATTAGAGGCATCACATTTGAGGTGCTCGGTTTCTCAAAAGCTCAAGGATCTTCGAGCAAGAATCAAAGGTAACATTCTTACTAGTTTATTTATGTTTATTTCAATTTTGTTGTATGCTAGTTTAGGGTTTGAGAGCTTTGGATGATTATTGAATGTATAAATATAAAAACCTAGATCCAAAGCTTTAGGGTTTGCATGTGCACCATAGGAATGATGTTTTGCTTATAACCCAACAGTGGTATCAGAGCCTACGTCGTTTTTCTTTTGTATTTGATGCATTGTTAAAATTGTTCAAAGCTGAAAATCAAAAAAACATGCTTCTGCCTGATGAACTCGTCAAGTCACTAGATGAACTCGACGAGTGAGGGCAACTTTTTCAGGATTTTGACAGAAATTGAATTAGGATAATTACCAAAAACGTTTTCGGCTGTTAAAATCCGAGTTTTACAATAAGGTATGGATTATCCTAATGCAGTTCAAAGATAATTGTCATAAATAAGATAATTACTTGTTTTATATGATAAAGATTAATTATTTGTATTTTGATTTGAATTATCATGTCAAGAAAATAGATTAGGTCAAATTATGTGATAAATATTAATAATATGATTAATTAATTATTTTTCAAATTTGATCTAAAAGATGTTTTGAAAAGTTTCAAAACTTGCCCTCAAGTTTTGGGATTTAAATTTTAATTAAAAGTTTTAATTTTGAAATATTTAAATTTCAAACCCTAGAATTTTACAAGTTTAAAATTCAACCCTTATACTATAATAATATTATAAGATTAATAATTACATATGTGTATAAGATTAAGCTAGTCTTACCGTTAGTAAGCCTCATTCACGAAGCCGATCTATAAGGGGGTATAAGGTTGTTGCATATAAAATGACAGTTTAATGGGTGTCCACTCTCACCTATCGCTTCCTTTATTGGTGGAGGGTCGTTAGCCGAATGGGTAGGATAGGGAAACTAATTCCTCATTAAAAGTATAATGATTAATAAAGTAACTAAAGTTTTTTTTTTTTAAATTCCCAATCTTAGTTAATTTAGGAAAAATGTGAAATGATGCTATTCCATGAAATTACACTTTGCACCCTGCCAAGTCGTTAGTGGAGCGTGCGTGTATAACCGACACACTAATTTGGACTAGAAATGGTGGTAAAGGGTGGCTCGATGTTTATCATAGATTAATGGATTGTGTGTGGTTAACCGACACATTGATTAGGTGGTAGATGACATCGAGACCACCAAGTACATTTGCATGTTTATTCACATCTTGTTTGTGATCCTCGGTATCCCAGTTACAAACTTGAATGGCATATCGAGATTTAAACATGTCATTGAAAAGTTCAATGAATCTTAAAAGATCTAGAAATTTCAACTCATTTAAAACTTAATTGTCTTTTTCGTTTTTCATGGTGGAAATTGGTAAATCGTCATTTACCTACCTTCAAATTATTTGCAATTAGATTACGACATCCCTCTTCTGAATTGTAAATAATTGTGTTGGGTCCTAGCCCTAATTTCTCATTTGGGTGTTTAATTGGGGATTCTTATCTAATCTAAACTTTCTTCCTTTTCATATGTCTACTTTGAACAACAACAACGCTTCTGGCTCGACCCATTCCGACTCATTCTCACTCATGAACTTGTGTGGGAGGGTGATATTCGATGGGTCCAACTTTAATTATTGGATCCGCAACATTCTCATAGTCACCTGTTACGAGGACAAAGAGTATGTTCTCAACAAGGAGCTGAAAGAGGTCAATGTGAACACTGCCACTCCCGAAGAAATCGCTGCTTACGAAACTCATGAGCGAAATGCAACGAAGGTTCATTGCATCATGCTCATAACGATGACTGCGAAACTCCAAAAGTCCTACGAGGAGTACTATCCCTACGAGATGCACCAAGATTTGATGGAAATGTACCATCAAAGTGCTAGGCATGAACGGTATGAGATCATAGTTGCGATGATCACTACCAAAATGAAGGATGGAGAGTCCATCAACGGCCATTTGTAGAAAATGCAGAGATACGTGGACCGCTTACTGAAGTTAATGTAGTGACAAAGAACATGGTTTGGCATGCGGAATTAAAGCTTGCACAATTGAACATGGTGATTTGGGTGTTTAAGAGATATATTGAATGTATATGGTGTTACAAAAAAAATCTAGATCTAGACTACATAATTAACACACACTTACACACTCACTTCTACATCTCTCAAGCACACCTCTACAAGTGGTATGAACCCACTATTTATAGAGGTGTTTACATGTCTCTCTCTCATTCTCTAACAAATGGGTCTAAAGGCTAAAGCACCACATGCAAGTGGGTTTTACAAAAGTCAAACATTTACAAAGTCATGAATGAATAACTTTGCACCCCAACATTCTCCCCCTCAAAGTTAGGAATGAATGACCCACTTCAAATCTTCCAAAATCAAGCACTACGCGGTTTGAGCCTTAAAGGTGACACATGTCGAAACGAACTTCAATCTTCAATTCTTCCATGACTCTTCAATTTGGGCTCTAGGATGTGAGACCATACAAACCAAGCAACAACGAATGATTAATTCCAAATAATCACCCCAAAGTTGCGCATAAAAACACACCCCAAAAATCTTCAATAAACCAAACCCATTTCGAATACATCACTTCCGAACTTCCAATTGCATCATCTCGTATTCTTCAAAACTTCAAGATCACTTCGGTCTTCAAATCCGCGTAATATGAAAAATTCAAGTTCGAATTTCCATATAAAACTTCTCCCCCTTTTTATAATCGAAATTTGATTATAAAACTCCAAGGAAAAAGAACGTGCTCTATTCGGAATTTTTCATGTCAAAACTCCCCCTTAACATGTGGCATAAACTTTGTGCTTCAATCCGGAAAACCCAAAAAATAATGAATTTTTAGCTTCATTCACGGATTGCCTTTGACAAAATTTCTCAAAAATGGGTAGAAATTGTCAATTTCAGAATTTTGCAGTGACCCGTTGCGCCCAAAACTACCAAATATGCGAAACACACTCCCATTTGCGAAACTGGGTAAAATGTGTAAATTCGCACAAACTGCAGGGACCAGATTTGAAAATTCTGCAATTTCAGCATTTTATGACTCCATTTGCGAAGTTGGGTATAAACTGTCAAAAATGCGAAACTACAGGTACTCGTTTTGACAATTTCTGCATGTTCTTCAAACTTGCGAAGTTGGGCTACTTGTGTTATTTCTTGAAAAGAGCAGGGACCAAATGCGAAACTGTTAGCCTTCTTCCCCAATTCGCATTTTACTGTAATAGCTTTTGCATGCTTCGCATATTCATTCTTACACCCTTCGCATCCCTTCGCATGTTCCACCCAATTAATCAAATGAACCAAATGCGAATCATGAAATGTCTTCGCATTTTGACTCCAAATGCGAATTAAACACTAGATGCAAACTGCAGTCACACAAATGCGAACCCATCAAGATCAAATGCGAATCTAATAAAGATCCAGATGCGAACTTTGATTTTATATGCGATTCCAAACCCAATCGTACTCAACTGAGATTTTCACAAAATCAACATCAACAATTCCAAAATCGGGTTTTCAAACTTTTGCAAACAGCGATTTCACAGTCCTTCTTGACTTCGCATTTTTCTTCACGAATCGTCCCTCAATCATCAATCCAATTGCGAATCAAAACTCATCTGTTCATCAATCGACACCAAAATCAAAATTGCAACTCCAAAATCATCGATTAAAAAAAAACTTCGTTCCTTTGCTTTTAGCGTGCCAACCAAAACCTGTTGGTACTTCTTTCTTTGTTCATCGATTCAAACTCGAACTCACGGATCTTTGAAATCGATTTCAACAAAGAAACACATCTTCAAGAAGAAATCGAATTTTAACTTTCAGATTTCGATTTTGTCTTTTGATCGACTATCAGTGCTTTAGTCGACAAACAACAAATCCTCAATTTCTTCATCTGTTCGTTTCAGATAACCCAGAACAACGACTACAAAGATATCGATCGACTCTAACACCTTTCGAAATCGATGCTCATTACCATTCGATTCTTAAACCAAATCATCTATGAAAAAATCGAACACTGTGCTTCATACCCCAACTTACTTCTCGCACATCAAACTATTGAAATTGAAATACAATCGGTTTTTGTTCATCACATCGAACTCCAATTTAGACATTGATACATCCTTATCAAATCGACTTTTCCCAGTTCTTCAGTTAATAAACACAAATCGAAAACTTTTCAGAGAAAATTCAGATCAAACACACTATTCGAACTGTTCATCATCGTTGTTCATAATGTTCTTGATTTTTGCTTGAGATTTCATCACCGAATTCAAATCGACTCAAGAACACATATTAATCGATAGGAAATCGTATCTCAATTTTAGATTATCGATCAACTATGAATGATTAGTATAAACGAATAGATCAAATTGAAACTCAAGAAAACACGATTAAAGTACATTCGATTATGAACTGAGACTAATTCTCCGATGGTACAACTGGGTAAGCAAGCGTACAAGTTGAGCTCGGAACAATCTTTTTAGAATAATCCCAAATGATGGCTTTTGGATCTCAATCAACTATATCGGATCTTTAAAAGAATGATTGGGCTTCAAATAATTGATCAATGAACAGTAACAGTGAGATTGGGCTCAAGATATGCGAGTAGTAGCAAATAATGGAATTTGGATCAATTGGGTTTAATTCATGAACAGTATCAGATTCCTTGAAATATAAAATATGAAATGAATCACAATGAATCTTGGACTAGATCTTGAGTCAAACAAACATATGCAATTTGAAAATCGAATCGAACAAACAAATATAAAATTGGATCGGGACTTGATCAACAAAAATTTATTGGATCACAACAAATGGGTTTTTTAAGAAAAATTTGATCCAACGAGTCAAACGATCATGAATCAAGAACGCAATGCACGAATTCAATGAAATTAAGAGAGATCATAGAGAGAGACTCACCAAAATTGCTCAAAATTGCGACAAAAATTGCCAAACCGAGAATCGTTCTTCAAAAATCACCTTGATCTTGAAGACCCGCTCTGATACCAATTATAGTGACAAAGAACATGGTTTGGCATGCGGAATTAAAGGTTGCACAATTGAACATGGTGATTTGGGTGTTTAAGAGATATATTGAATGTATATGGTGTTACAAAAAAAATCTAGATCTAGACTACATAATTAACACACACTTACACACTCACTTCTATATCTCTCAAGCACACCTCTACAAGTGGTATGAACCCACTATTTATAGAGGTGTTTACATGTCTCTCTCTCATTCTCTAACAAATGGGTCTAAAGGCTAAAGCACCACATGCAAGTGGGTTTTACAAAAGTCAAACATTTACAAAGTCATGAATGAATAACTTTGCACCCCAACAGTTAAATGTTAACTTCGATGAGGAGCTGGCCATAGATATTATTCTACACTCCTTACCTCCTTTCTATGACCAGTTTCATATGACCTACCACATGAACAATGAGGAGGTCACTCTAAGCAAGCTTCAAGACCTGCTAAGGACTGCTGAGAGTAGTCTGAAAGGCAAATCTATTGCATCTACTCTTACTACTACTGCCCATGTCTTGGCGATTGGGCAAGGAAAGGGAAAGAAGATGAAGGCTCCTTTGAAGAGCCACAAGGGAAAGTCTCACAATGGTACCTCTTCTAGGGGAACGAAAGTTGGTCATGTTGCTCCCTCTTCCAACCCGAAGGAAGCAGAGTGCTACTACTGCCACGAGAAAGGGCATTGGAAACGAAGTTTCCCGAAGTACCTGCAGGACATCAAGGATGGGAAGATAAAGCCCACCTTCACAGGTATTTATATTATTTAATCTAATAACTCATCACATGCTATGTCTTGGGTCCTCGATACAGAATGTGGTTTTCACCTTTGTTCTGCTTTGCAGGGTCTAAGAAGAAGTAGGGATGTGGAGCATGTGAAGATAAACTTGATCATGGGGAATAAGAAAGCATCGCCTGTCACCAAGATAGTCCTTAATAAAACACCCAAATGTAGTATTAAGGCTAGGACCCAATCACAATATATTATACTTAGAAGAGGTATGCTGTAATCTAAGTAATAACATATTTGAAAGGTAGGTGAATGACGATTCATCAATTTCCATCAAAGACGGAATATTAAAAAATATTTAATTTGGTTATTAGAAACTCCTAGATTCTTTTGAGATTCAATGAACTTTTCAAAGGCATGTTTCAATCTCGAGTGTGCCCTCCAAGTTTTGTGACTAGGATGCCGAGGATTACAAAACGAGGTGTGAAGTAACCATGCAAATCACTTGGTACCCTTAATGTTAACCCCTCAATCGATGTGCCGGTTAACCATACATGCTCCACCGATACTATGATAAACATTAAGTCACCCTTTACCTACCTTGTTAAGATCAAGTTAGTGTGCCGGTTAACCACACACGCTCCACTAACAACTTAAACAAAGTGTAAAGTGTAATTTCATGGATTAGCACCTTATTCACATTTTCCTAAAGTAACTAAGATTGGAAATTTAATAAAACATTTAGTTACTTTATAATTATCATTATACTTCTAATGAGAATTTATAAGTCCATGTCCTACCCATTCGGCTAACGACCCTCCACCAGTCAAGCAAGCGGTGGGTGAGAGTGGACACCCATTAAGTTGCCATTTTATAGGCAACAACCTTATACCCACCTTATAGACTAGCTTCGTGAATGAGGCGTACTAGCGGTAAGACGACTTTGATCTTATACATATATATATATATATATATATATATATATATATATATATATATTAACTTATAATATTATAAGTATAAGGGTTGAATTTTAACTTTTAAAATTCTAAGGGTTGGAACTAAAGTTTTAATCAAGACTTTACTTGTTCCAAAACTTGAGGGCAAGTTTTGTAAACTTTCAAAACTTTTCATTTCTTGTAACTTATGAGTTAATCAGAGTATTAAAAATGAAGACTCTTCATTTTTATAACCCATGTGTTCTTTTAATGGTTTTTAAACAAAGTTACTTTTGGTTTTCCATAACTTGAGGACAAGTTATGGACTCCATTAAAACACATAATGATCATGAATTAATCTACCACATAGGTTACAAATAATTCCTATGATCATCTAAACATCCTAAGATCAAGAACATGAATATGAACACTTACATGAATAAAAAATTACACTTAAAAACTTGTAATTTTGATAACTTGTTGTTGTAAATGGATTATCATGAACATTACACCCACTAAAATAAGTTTTCAAGTACCAAAACAGTTTAGGGTAATGTTCCTAGTCCATTTCCAGCAACTAAAGTCGAAAAACTGCATTCTGAGCCTCCTACTCGTCGAGTGCATGAACCTACTCGGCGAGTAGGTTGAAGATTCACATGAACTCGGCGAGTCCCCCCATGGACTCGGCGAGTTCATCAGGCAGATTGCACAAAATCGACTTTTTCCAACTATTTAGCACAAATAGCAAACAAACAAGCCTAGGCTCTGATACCACTGATGGGTTTTGAGCATTCTAACACATCCTAAGTGTACATGCAACCCTAATAACCTTGGATCTATGTTTGTCTAATAATCATGCAAAGTTGTTTTTCCAAGGTTATGAACCTATCTAGCATACATGGGGAACAATTTTTCTTTGTATAAAAGATAGAACTACATACCTTGTTGATGAAAGTGTTCCTTGAAACCTTGTGAGCCTAGCACCTCAAGTGTGATGCCTCAAATTCTTCACACAACACCAAATGCAAAGTATAAACTTGAGAGAATACTCTAACACACTCAAAATCGGCCAAGCCCTCTTGTTTTCCCTAGTGTAGCCGATTTTGGGGAGAGACATGGTCCTTATATAGTGTGTTGCATTAGGTAAAACCCTAATGTAACATGACTCTTCATTTCTCAATCCATGGGTTAACTCCATGGAGCATCCATGGAGCTTCCTATGGGTGGAACCCAACTTGATAATCCATGGAGCCTTTTAGCCCACTATATAAGATATGGCAGATTTACATAATCTACCCATATATTTAATTAGTTATCTTTTTGATCACTTATTTAATTCTAAATTAATTCTTGATCAAAACTAATTGAATAATATTATTAATATTAGAAATTATAATATATTAATAAACCATATGTGTTATTTATCTCATTTAGTTTATCCAATTTCATGGTACCATGCAACCCAAATGGACCATTCCGGGTCGGGTCAAGTACATACCAGAAATAGTTATGGACGTAGACACCTTATCCAACAGAAGGACCTCGGAGAAGCTGCTTATATTCTTGGGATAAGGATTTTAAGAAATAGGACTAAAATACTAATAGGACTTAGTCAAAGCACTTACTTGGATAAAGTGTTGAAACGTTTTAGCATGGAGAACTCCAAGAAACGGGAGTTACCAATCCAAAGCAATACCAAGTTGAGTAAGACTCAAAGCCCGAGTACCGATTCCGAGATAGCAGAGATGAGCAGAGTACCTTATGCTTCCGCAATTGGCTCAATAATGTATGCTATGACATGTATTCACCCTGATGTGGCCTTCACTTTGAGCATGGTCAACAAATATCAAGGGAACCCTGGTAGAGCACATTGGACCGCAGTGAAGAATATTCTCAAGTACCTTCGGAGGACTAAGGAATGGTATCTTATCCTCGGTGGGAGTGATGACTTGAGAGTGCGAGGGTATGGTGATGCTAGTTTTCAGACTGACCGGGATAATTTCCGCTCACATTCGGGCTGGATCTTTACCCTGAATGGAGGAGTAATGACTTGGAAAAGTTCCAACTAGGAGGCCGTAGTTGATTCATCGTGCGAATCAGAGTACGTAGTAGCGAGCGAAGTGTCAAAGGAGGCAATATGGCTAAAGAATTTCATTGGAGACCTTGGAGTTGTACCGGCCATAAAGGAGCCTATGGATATTTTCTATGATAAAGAAGGTGTGGTTGCCTTTACCAAGGAACCGCGGGATCATGGTAGATCCATGCATATTGACAGGAAATATCATTTCATTAGACATCGGGTAGAAGAGGGACTCCTCTTAGTAAAGAGGGTATCGTCAGAAGAGAACCCAACAGATCCCCTTACGAAGGGAAAAAGTAGGGTTAAGCACTTGCAGCATGCTAGGAGCATTGGGCTGAAGGACGGTATTAGTTTTAGTGATTAGATAGCCTTAGAAACTTGTAATAGATAAATTGTAATTGACATTTTGATGATTAAATAAAGGTGTATTATTTATAAGTAATGTTACTGTCTTATGTCAATTGTTTGCTATTGTTTCACTTTGCATGTTTTGACTTCCTAAATAATAAGATTATTTAAACCATCCACAGTCGATCATACGTTGGAAGTAGGTATGAAAGAAGACTGTCATGAATTGGCTTGTAGATTGTTTAAGAGTTTAGACATAGCAAAAGTTTGTTGCAACGTTCATGAGTACTTACTAAATATGATTTGAGTATTGGATTAATCCCGCACTCACATGAATCACTTCATGGAATTTTATCACGAGTGATTGTGAGATGATAATATCATATAGTATTTAAACCTAGATATATGAGTTATTGTTTACGAGTCTGTTGTGTATTGATAATGTGTAAACGCATCACTAACTTGATGTTATAAAACGCATTGTTGTGTATGATTTGATGAGTAAATAGTACAAGCATATAAGTTGAAGTTTATCTGTTCCTTTTATCCTACGAGGGTAAAAGCGATGTCTTGGGCCTTTCGATGATTTGGTTTGACTTATCTGTCGGGCCCAGTCAGGAATAAATTGATGTGTTTAATTAAGTTTTATGTCAGACGAATCAGAGATCGAGAAACAAACTGCTAGACAATAAGCATGACTATGTTCCATGTAATTGCCCACACGATATCTTAAGAATGAAGGACTATACGATCCCTTATCTAAAGGACGTGTCAGAGTTCGACAGCGGCTTTTGAAAGCTACGATTGCTAATCGGATTTTGAAGTCGTACATGCATTTATAGTTAGTTGACTTATCCAAGTGGGAGAGTGTTGGATTTGATGTCTAAGCCCATAACTATATTTGGTACGTACTTGACCCGGTTGTAGCATGGTCCTTTTGGGTTGCCTTCACCAAAGCAACTTGACTGGATGAATAATGGAGAAAGAGGTTATTATGGTTTATTAATATATTATATGAATAATATATTACAGGAGAAATCATATAATTAATTAACATTGGTCAAGAATTAATTTAGAATTATTTTTGTGGTCAAAAGAGATTAATAGAATTCAAGGGACTGATATTGTAATTATAAGATAGTTGCAATATGGGTTGTAGATCCCTTAATAAAGGGATGGAAGATTTTATATGGGAGCCCATATAGAAATCGTCCAAGCTAGGGATTCTAAAAGGATCTTGTGGGCTGCTTAGAGCCTAAGCAACCTAATTAGGTCTTTGTAACAACGAAATTTTCAAAACAAAATTTTCATTTTTCATCAACCATGTTCATATAAAATTTTCTCAAATATTTCCAACAACAGTTACTTTTGAAACACAACATATCCCCAAGATGATAAAAATCAAACTCTCTCTCTAGTGTGTACGAGTCATGCCGACGCCTTTCCACGGTCCTCGCTAGTACCTGAAACACATAACAAAACAACTGTCAGCATAAATGCTTAGTGAGTTCCCCAAAATACCGCATACAACACATATGCCACTCAAGGCTATAATACGACCCTCCGGTCGATGTGTCTCAGCGGAACCCTCCAGTCCCGTAGCTCGTTGGACCCTCTGGTCCGGTCATAGCTCGTTGGACCCTCTGGTCCGGTCATAGCTCGTTGGGCTCTCCGGCCCGGTCTGTATCGTTGGACCCTTCGGTCCGGTCTATAATCATCATACAACATACATATAACACATAGCACATAATCTCATACATAACACATAAGACCCTTTGGTCAACATATAATACTGTTCTAGGTACGTATAGTGAGAAGACTCACCTCGAGTGTCTCGGTAAGTCTTTGACTCGGTAGGAATATGATCTAGCCTCCGCCTAATCACATAAATTAAATACTCTCATAAATATAACTATGCTCAAACCTTTCTTAACACCCTCAGAAGGGTAAAAGACCATTTTACCCTTCTCTCGGCTTAAAGGCCTCATTGTTGACCAAACCCTAAAAGTCAACAAAAGTCAACGGTCAAAATTTGACCTGACTCGTCGAGTGTACTTGGGCGACTCGGCGAGTCTACACGTGTCCACTAATTCTTTAGTCACGCTTGGCACGTCGAGTTCCTCCCCTTGCTCGACGAGTCACCACTGGCCTGAATCGCGGGGCCACCCGGACTCAACTTGCCGAGTCTCAAGAACAACTCGGCGAGTTCCGCCTTAAACTCATGTCCTCAAAACCCCTTCTGACTCACTGAGTTATTCCCCCAACGCGGCAAGTCTATCCACTGAGTGGTTTACAGGAAACCCAAACCCTACTCGCCGAGTCTGAGCTATGGACTCGACGAGTTCATGCCATGCACAAACTCCACAAACCTCCTGAGGTCAGATCTGTTTCATTAATCCATAGATTTGACCATCCCAAGCATGATAATCACATAAAGTTCAGACCTTGACACTCAAATAGCATCTAGATGGTCTTACTTGGTGATTTAGTCCTAAAATAGCATCTTAAGTTCATGACTCCCAAAATAACTCTAAAAGCCACAAGGGTTAAGGTCTCTGGACCTCCTTGGGTTCAGATCTAAAGCATGAACTCGAGAAGGGACCAATTGCTCCACAAATCCATCCCTAAAGGTGGTTAGAAAAGCCTAACTCTAGGAGTCAACACCAAAACTGAAGAAGGTCCAAAAAATACCTCAAGATGAAGTCTATGAGCTCTGAAATCACCAAAATCACACCTCCTTCAGCCTCCTCTTGCCTTGGTTTCCTCCTTCTAGCAAATACACCAACAAAATGATCACAAATGGCCTCTCCTTCCTCACAAACACTCTAGATCTCTTAGGGTTTCTCTCTGGGGTTTGGTAGCCGCAAATGACGGCCCTAAGGGCCTTTAAATAGGTCCCAAACCCTGGAAATTAGGGTTTCATTAAACAGCGTGGACTCGCCGAGTCCACTCATGAACTCGCCGAGTCCAGCTGTGAACTCGGATAAGAATCCGCGACCATACTCGACGAGTCTAAACACCGACTCGCCGAGTCCCCTCTCAACTTCCAAAGATAAAGGAATAAATATTATACCTGGGAATCCGGATGTTACAATTCTCCCTCACTAGAATTAGACTTCGCCCTCGAAGTCTTACTCTGCGAACAACTCTGGATGTTGCTCCCGCATCTCACGTTCCGGCTCCCAAGTCAACTCTGACCCTTTCCGATGCTGCCACTGGACCTGCACCAGAGGCACCTCCTTGTTCCTCAAAACCTTGATCTTCCGATCCCTAATCACCACCGGTCTCTCAACATAATTCAGGCTCGCATCCACCTGAATATCTTCTAATGGCACCACCGCCGACTCGTCGGCTATACACTTTCGCAGTTGCGACACGTGGAAAGTGTCATGAATCTGACCCAATTCTACAGGTAATTCTAAACGGTAGGCTACCCTGCCCACCCTCGCGATCACCCTGAAAGGACCAATATATTGGGGCCCCAACTTGCCCTTCTTCCTGAAACGTATCACACCTTTCCAAGGAGAGACCTTCAGGAGCACGAAGTCGCCGACCTGAAATTCAAGCTCGGACCGACGCCTGTCCGCATAACTCTTCTGACGACTCTGAGCGGTCAACAACCTCTGTCTGACCTGCTGAATCTGCTCTGTCGTCTGAAGCACGATCACGGTACTAACCATCACACGCTGCCCTACTTCTCCCCAGCAAATGGGGGTCCGACACCTCCTCCCATACAACAACTCAAAGGGTGGCATACCAATGCTCGAATGATGGCTGTTGTTGTAGGAAAACTCTGCCAAGGGCAAGTACGTGTCCCAACTCCCGTCGAAATCCAACACACATGCTTGGAGCATGTCCTCGAGCGTCTGAATCGTCCGCTCACTCTGCCCGTCAGACTGTGGGTGGTATGCGGTACTAAAATGCAGTCTCGTACCCAATTCCTCATGAAACTTCTTCCAGAATTTGGAAGTGAAGCGTACATCTCGATCTGAGACAATTGAGATCGGCACTCCATGCCGCGATACAACCTCTCTCACGTACATCTCTGCCAACCTCTCCGCGGAAGAGCTTTCACTTATAGCAAGGAAATGAGCGCTCTTTGTCAACCTGTCCACAATCACCCAAATTGCATCGACACCTCTCGCAGTCCTTGGAAATTTGGTGATGAAATCCATGGTAATCTGTTCCTAGGGGTGTAAACGAGCCGAGCCGAGCCCGAGCCTAACCAAGCTCGAGCACGGCTCGTGAACAATTTAGTGAGCTCGCGAGCCTAAACGAGCTTAAACGAGCCTATATATATATACACACACACACACATACACACTCTCACACACACACACATACACACACATACACACTCTGTCACACACACACATACACACACACACACACATATATATATATATATATATATATATATATATAGGCTCGTTTAGGCTCATTTAGGCTCGCGAGCCCACTAGCTGAAGCTCGGCTCGAGCTTGTTTAATAAACGAGCCTTATATTTGGGCTCGAGCTCGGCTCGGGCTCGTTTAATTTGATCTCGAGTTGAGCTTTTAATGAGTCAATCCCGAGTAGCTCGGCTCACTTACATCCCTATCTATTCCCATTTCCACTCGGGAATCTCTAACGGCTGCAGCTTACCATGTGGACGTTGGTCCTCGACCTTAACCCTGCGACAGGTCAAGCATCTCTCTACAAACCATGCGACGTCCCTCTTCATACAGGGCCACCAATACTCCCTTTTCAGGTCTAAATACATCTTAGTGGCCCCGGGATGGATCGAGAACTTCGATCGATGAGCCTCTTCCATCAAAATGGTTCGCGTCCCGCCCACAGACGGTACCTAAATCCGACCCTGGAATGTCATGAGCCCCCGGCTATAGGTAACGAATTCCGATACCAGCCCGACAACTCGCTCTCTCTTCTGGCTCTCTGGCCTCAACCTGGGCCCCACGAATACCGTCCAACACCGGGGTCATCACTGTCAATCTCAAACAAACATCTCACATTGGGGCCCCCTCCGCCCTACAGCTCAGTGCATCGGCTACTACATTAGCCTTGCCCGGGTGGTACAGGATCTCACAATCATAATCCTTGACCACATCCAACCACCTCCTCTGGCGCATATTCAGGTTGGACTGGTCCATCAAATACTTCAAGGTCTTATGGTACGTGTATATCATACACCTAACCCCATACAGATAGTGTCGCCAGATCTTGAGGGCGAACACTACCGCTCCCAATTCCAGATCATGAGTGGGATACCTCGACTCATACGGCTTAAGCTGCCTCGATGCATATGCTATCACATGCCCCTCTGCATAAGCACCGCCCCCAATCCGGATATCGATGCATCACAATATACCATGAAATCCTTCATCCCTTCTGGAAGGACTAACACTGGAGCTTCGCATAATTTCTGGCGAAGTGTCTCGAACGAGGTCTGCTGCTCCGGACCCCAAGAAAATGCAGCACCCTTCCGGGTCAACTTGGTGAGTGGCACGATGATCTTGGAGAAATCCTTAATAAATCTCCGATAATAGCTGGCCAAACCTAGAAAACTCCTGATCTCGGTGGGTGATCTCGGCACCTCCCACCTCATGACCGCCTCAATCTTGGCCGGATTGACCAATATCCCATTCTAGTTGATGAATGCCCCAAAAACTGAACCTCTCGTAACCAGAACTCACATTTGGAGAACTTGGCATAAAGCCTCTCCGATCTCAGAACTCCAAGGATCTCCCTCAAATGCTCCTCGTGTTGTTCTCTAGAGCTCGAATACACCAAAATATCATCAATGAATACGATCACCGACCGATCCAACATCGGTCTGCACACCTTGTTCATGAGATCCATGAACGCAGCTAGTGCATTGGTGAGCCCAAAAGGCATCACCACGAACTCGTAATGCCCATAGTGAGTTTTGAACGCTGTCTTCTGGATATCTTCATCCCGAACCCTCATCTGATGATAACCCAACCTCAATTCTATCTTGGAGAACCAAGAAGCTCCCTGCAACTAATCGAACAAATCATCGATCCTCGGCAACGGATAACGGTTCTTGACCGTTAGCTTGTTCAACTCCCGATAGGCAATGCACATCCGATGCGAACCATCCTTTTTCTTGACAAAAAGGATCGGCGCTCCCCAAGGTGAGCTACTCGGTCGAATAAAACCCTTCCCCGACAGCTCCTGAAGCTGTGAGGATAACTCTTGCATCTCTGGCGACGCGAGGCGATAAGGTGCCTTGGCGATAGGTGCTGCTCTCGGAACCAAATCGATATGGAACTCCACTTGCCTCTCGGGAGGCACAGCCGGTAGATCCTCGGGAAAAACATCCGGAAACTCACACACTATTAGAACCTCGTCAATCGAACTTGGCATCTCAATGGCCACTCGCGTGTCTGACACATAGGCTACGAATCCATTGCAACCTTGCTGCAAACACTGCCTCTCCCTGGCGGCTGAACAAAACGCTGACCCACATCGGGTTCCCTCACCAAACACTATAAGTACTCCCCCACTAGGGTCTCGAATCGTCACCAACAGACACTCACAGTCTATCACAGCTCCATATCGGCTCAACCAATCCATACCCACTATAACACACACATCCCCCATCGGAATCAGAACCAGATCTATAGAAAACTCCACACCGAAGATCTCAAGGACACATCCTCGAATCACATCTGTAGCATACACTGCTCGCTCATCAGCTATGGAAACTCACAGAGGTCGACCCAATGCCTCTCGACGGATACTAATGTGCTGACTAAATGCTACGGAAACAAACGACCGACTCGCACCCGAGTCAAATAATACCAAGGAAGGCACAGAACTCACAAGAAAAGTACCTACGCATATCATCGTATAAGCATAATAACTCAACTCACATAAAAGATGAATATAGAATACATACCAGCCACAACATCGGGCGCCACGCGTACCTCCTCCGTAGTCAACTGGAAAGCTCTCCCACGAGCCTTCGGTGCCTCGACCTTCACTGGCCAAATCTCTGTAGCCCTAGCAGCAAGCGCAGATCCCTGTGCTAATCCCTGAAGTAGCTGAGGGCACTCGGCCTTCCGATGGCCGGTCTGGTTGCAATGAAAGCAAACCGAAAATCCCTTGGGGCAATCCCTCGCGATATGCCCCTCCTTCCCGCACTTGAAGCATACTCCAACCCTGCACAACTCCTCATGACTCTTACTGCAATTCCCACAAGTGCGGACCTTCGCGCCCCCAGATCTCGAATCAGCGGGTCTAGCCTGCTTGGCAGCCGGCTGAGACTGAGCCGGTCGCCGATCCACCCTCTGTGAATCGGCCTCCTCCCTGGCCTGAGTCTCCAAATCAATCTCCCTCTTCCGAGAATTTGCCTGGAGCTCAGCAAATGTCCGGTAAGTCGAGTTCGCCACGAACTCCCGAATATCTCTCCTCAGAATACCTAGATAACGGCTCATACGTGCCTGCTCAGAAGACACCTGCTCAGTGTAAAACATCGCCCTCTCATGAAACTTCCTGGTGATCACTGCCACAGAATCAGTACCCTACTTGAGGTTCAAGAACTCCTGAATCAATCGTTCCCTCTCCACCAGGGGAACATACTCATATCTGAACATAGCGGTGAACCTCTCCCAGGTCACCTTAGAAATCTCAGCCAAAGTGAAGTTCGCCGTCACGAACTTCCACTAATCCTTCGCTCCCAAGCGGAGCTGGTTCAGGGCGAACCGTACCCTCAAGTGCTCTGGACAAGAACACGTATATAAACATCCCTCGATATAAGAGATCCATCTCATCGCAGCAATTGGGTCCTGCGTCCCATCGAACTCTGGTGGCTTCGTGTTGCTGAACTCCTGAAACAACAACGAGTCACCTCCCTGAGGTCTGGCAGCAGCGACAACAGCCGTAGCTGCAGCTGCCGCAACCTCAGTCAGTGCTGCATACCGCTCCTCAAAGGTCTCAATCAATGTGGTCTTGATGTCCCCAAACATCTTTGGAATCTCAGCCCAGATGGCAGCAACCACCTCCTCATAAATCAATCGACGGATCTCCTCGTCGCTGACACCACTGCTCTCAGGTGTGTGTCGAGTCCCAACCATGATGCCTCTGAAATACAACAATAAATATCAGAGACTCGATCGAGCATACTCATACTCGATGACGCAACCCTACTTTTCCTCCGTTTTCCAAAGGATTCTTACTTGGAATGCCCACTGATCCGGTGTCTTCAGTAGTACGGGCCCTATACTACTGACCATACCGCATCATCATTCACCCAAAGTCCTCCTCCTTGGATCCTGGATTACAAGTACTCTACTCTCATGAGTTCCTAACTGCTATCTACTCGCAGCTCAGTAGCAGAAATCTCCTAGGCTAAGGCATCACAAATCAGGCCACTCTAGTCCTAATATGAATACCTAGTCTACTCTAGCATGCATAATATAACATAGCATATCTCATAACACATAATGTAAGGGTACTTTTGGGAATTCACCGTTCGGGCGTTGGCTGATCGTACACACGGCTCAACTCTGTTTGTCTCAAACTCTTTTTACTCCTTTCAAAAATTTTACTTCATTATTAAAATTTTTCCTCAAATCCTCAGTTTGAGTTCAGATACGCCCGAAGATGCATCCGGATCCCTCAAACCAAGGCTCTGATACCAACTTGTAACAACGAAATTTTCAAAACAAAATTTTCATTTTTCATCAACCAAGTTCGTATAAAATGTTCTCAAATATTTCCAACAGTAGTTGTTTTTTGAAACACAACATATCCCCAAGATCATAAAAATCAAACTCTCTCTCTCTCTAGTGTGTATGAGTCACGCCGACGCCTTTCCACGGTCCTCGCTAGTACCTGAAACACATAACACAACAACTGTAAGCATAAATGCTTAGTGAGTTCCCCAAAATACCGCATACAACACATACGCCACTCAAGGCTATAATACGACCCTTCGGTCGATGTGTCTCAGCGGAACCCTCCAGTCCCGTATCTCGTTGGACGCTCTGGTCCGGTCATAGCTCGTTGGGCCCTCCGACCCGGTCTGTATCATTGGACCCTTCGGTCCGGTCTATAATCATCATACAACATACATATAACACATAACACATAATCCCATACATAACACATAAGACCCTCTGGTCAACATATAATACCGCTCTAGGTACGTATAGTGAGAAGACTCACCTCGAGTGTCTCGGTAAGTCTCTGACTCGGTAGGAATATGATCTAGCCTCCACCTAATCACATCAAGTAAATACTCTCATAAATATAACTATGCTCAAACCTTTCTTAACACCCTCAGAAGGGTAAAAGACCATTTTACCCCTCTCTTGGCTTAAAGGCCTCATTGTTGACCAAACCCTAAAAGTCAACAAAAGTCAACGGTCAAACTTTGACCCGACTCGTCGAGTGCACTTGGGTGACTCGGCGAGTCTACACGAGTCCACTAATTCTTTAGTCCCGCTTGGCACGTCAAGTTCCTCCCCTTGCTCGACGAGTCACCACTGGCCTAAATCGCGGGGCCACCCCGACTCAACTCGTCGAGTCTCAAGAACAACTCAGCGAGTTCCGCCTTAAACTCCAGTCCTCAAATCCCCCTCTGACTCACTGAGTTATTCCCCCAACTCGGCAAGTCTACCCAGTGAGTGGTTTACGGGAAACCCTAACCCTACTCGCCGAGTCTGAGCTATGGACTCTACGAGTTCATGCCATGCACAAACTCCACAGACCTTCTGAGGTCAGATCTGTTCCATTAATCCATAGATCTAACCTTCCCAAGCATGATAATCACGTAAAGTTCAGACCTTGACACTCAAATAGAATCTAGATGGTCTTACTTGGTGATTTAGTCCCAAAATAGCATCCTAAGTTCATGACTCCCAAAATAACTCCAAAAAGCCCTAAGGGTTAAGGTCTCTGGACCTCCTTGGGTCCAGATCTAAAGCATGAACTCGAGAAGGGACCAATTGCTCCACAAATCCATCCCTAAAGGGGGTTGGAAAACCCTAACTCTAGGTATCAACACCAAAACTGAAGAAGGTCCGAAAAATACCTCAAGATGAAGTCTATGAGCTCTGAAATCACCAGAATCACACCTCCTTCAGCCTCCTCTTGCCTTGGTTTCCTCCTTCTAGCAAATACACCAACAAAATGATCACAAATGGCCTCTCCTTCCTCACAAACGCTCTAGATCTCTTAGGGTTTCTCTCTGGGGTTGGGTAGCCGCAAATGACGGCCCTAAGGGCCTTTAAATAGGTCCCAAACCCTGGAAATTAGGGTTTCATTAAATAGCATGGACTCGCCGAGTCCACTCATGAACTTGCCTAGTCCAGCTGTGAGCTCGGATAAGAATCCGCGACCATACTCGACGAGTCTAAACACCAACTCGCCAAGTCCCCTCTCAACTCCCAAAATTAAAGGAATAAATATTATACCTGGGAATCCGGATGTTACAGTCTTTGACTGAAACCCTAATTTTGCAGCTATATAAAGGACCCTTGGGCAATAGAATTCGGCTACCAGAAACCCTAGAAGGATTCCATAAGCCGATTTGAGCCTTCCCCTCTCTCCAAGATCATCCAATTGCTTTTGGTGTTTGTGATTCATTAGAGGCATCACATTTGAGATGTTAGGTTTCTCAAAAGCTCAAGGATCTTCGAGCAACAATCGAAGGTAACATTCTTACTAGTTTATTTATGTTTATTTCGATTTTGTTGTATGCTAGTTTAGGGTTTGAGAGCTTTGGATGATTATTGCGTGTACAAATATAAAAACCTAGATCCAAAGCTTTAGGGTTTACATGTGCACCATAGGAATGATGTTTTGTTCACAACCCAACAATAAGAACTTCATCCTATAGCATAGTTGCCACTCACACAGACTGACACATCAGAGAGAAATCCTAACAAAACCCATCAGACAAGGCTAACCCATAATTCCTATCAATTATGTTGACCAAAACCCACAGATTGTTCAGTTCTAAATCTACTCAGCCAACTGTCGCTATACTAACGCCACATGAAATGCACCAACATAAGGGAACCCAACAACGCCATACAAAACTAGATCAGGTTCCAACTCAGCTCTGATAGCCCTATTCAACTATCTACTAACAATACTCAGCTTCGTCCCTGATCCACTAATCGACAACAGAATTTGGGCTTACCCCCGATCCACTAACAACCAACGACACTCGGGCCTACCCCTGATTCACTAACCAAAAAAAACACTCGGGCCTAACAAGACTTAACTGGTCCTACCAGGTCTTCGGGCTGTAACTCGAACCTCCAAGCCCCAGTAAAACAAGAACATACAAGTAAGCCCTCATCACATCCCTCAACCTGGGCTCTTAACACCCTCGAGTCTAAAGCACAAACATGCCCTACATATGATGCCACAACAAAAACTAATACTACTTAGAGGGAATCCAATAGTTGATAATGATCTTGATGTGAAACCGAAAGATTCAACAACTGGGAGGAAGTCTTGAGCCTGGAGAATTCAACTAGGAACCAAAACCTTGGCACAAGCCATTCTTGCTACGAGGTACCACTCTCCCACTTGATATATGCTAGAGCGTGACAACCTTACAATCCTTAGATTCGCAGACTAAATTGAACTCCACCACTTGATCCCAACTACTAATATCCTGATACATAACAGAATCTAAATCCTCACACATTCATAAATTTCAATGCGTATACATCTAATGGAAAAATGATTAATCCATTCATAACAATAAATCAATTTAAACAAATCTAAATAAGATAATTCCATTTAACTGATCATCTGAGATTACAACTGAACTTTGAAACGCAAAAAAATATTACACATGAATACCAAGACAACCACAATCGCTAAATATAAGAACTGCCAGCTCAACTCTCAGTCCCTGGGACTCTGGCCATCCCGCGACGACCGCAGGGTAACTACCAAGCTAGGGGTGTAGGATCCATCACCTCCCCAAAAATGAGAAAAGGACAATAAGATTTGATGTGGCCTTCCTGGCCGGAATGGAAGCAAACTCGCGCACTCCGCCTACAATCTTTACCAAAATGGCCTTCCTCGCCACACCTGTGATATACAAAAGATATACGCCTCCCTCTAATTGTTCCTGAACTCTGGTCGGCGGACTTAAACCGCTTTGTTGCAGGCGAGGACTGATCCGGAGTCTAACACCACTCTCACTCCTGGGTCTCTATGTCAATCTCTTTCCTCCTTGCGACGTCTTGAAGCTCGGCGAGAGAACCGTAGCACTGGATAGACACGAACTGTTGAATATCCGTCTCTAGCATCCCCAAATACTGAGTCATTGAGCCTGCTCTGAAGCAACAAACTCAGTATTGAACAAAGCACTCTCAGCGAACATCTTGGTGATCTCCGCCCCTGACTCGGCCGTTTACCTCAAATCCAAATACTCTTAAGCCAACATCTCTCTCTCTCTCTCTCTCTCTATCTATCTATCTATCTCTCTCCACTAAGGGAACATAGCTCGCACAGAACATATCTGAGAACTGCTCCCAAGTAACAACTATCTGCTCAGAAGTGTAAGCACTAGTCAACAAATCTCTACCAATCCTTCGCCCCCAACCGAAGAAGATTCAGGGTGCACTTGACCTTCTGGTCATCCGGACATGAACACGTGAGGAAACTGTAGGATTTGGTGTCTAAGCCCATAACTATAATTGGGATGTAATTGAACCGATAGTAGCATGATCCTTTTGGGTTACCTTAACCAGTGCAATTTGATAGGATGGACTTTTAAGAATCAGGTTATTTATGATTTTTTAATATATTACAAGTATAATATATTAATATCATATTACTTAATTAGTATTGATCAAGAATAAATTTGGAATTAATTTTGTGGTCAAAAGAGACTAATTAAATACATGGAGATTGATTATGTAAATCAGTGATTCTTGTAATGTGGGCCAATGATCCATGATTATGTAGATGGGTGAACTAATCCATGGATAGTCCATGGAGGTTAAATTCGTGGAGCATGAGAATGTGGAAAGTCACGGGTCATTAGGGTTTAAAAAGTGTAACCCTAGCATTTACGTAACAACTCGTTATAGATGAGTTGTGAAATACACGTATGCCTTGGAATATGTAATCGGGACTGGGATGAATATAGCCTGATCAACTATATTTTCCCGAGAGCCGACCAACATATGCCAGGGGATAGCTGCAGTGGACAACAAGTCTAAAACTTACCAAACTTATAAACTTTAGAATCAAACATAAAGTCTAGAATACTATAGGAGTATTTTGCAAATACAATAGTTTAACCTACATGTTTAGATTTACATGTTTTAAATTTTTAGAAAATTCTCATATCCCTATTCTCACACAGACATAATGGTTGGATTCCATCTACCAGGGGACCCCTACTACCCAAATCAAGGCAACGGAGGATGGGTGGAGGATGAACCAGAAGAGGATAAGGAACCCATGGAAGAGGAGGAAGAGGAAGGCTCGGATGGGATAGACTCAGAACCAGAGGTAATCAACCCACCAGTCGTCCGACCTCCTGCTGTTAGGATAGGTTTTCAGGGACCAACTCCCGTTTGGGGAAGTCACATTCACCACTGGAGTCAACAACAAGGATTACGTCCTCCATATGGGATGTGTCGGGACTTCTACAATGTTAGCAATGGAAGTTCAGCTGACCGGGCACTCCCAATCATTGTGGGCAAGCTAGGTAACTAGGCCTACCAATCTGAAGTCTCAGCGAACCAGGTTCATGAAATCAACGTAGAGGTACAAGGTAACGCTGCCAACATTCTTTGTCTGGACGGATTGCAGGAAAATGCCCAACTCCACACCGATGTACTCCTAGGCCGAATGGATGCAGCCCTCTCCGAGATAAGGGAAATGAGGGAGCAGCAAGCCATCTTTGAGAGGCGTCTAATGGAAGCCAAACAATCAGACGGGGAGTGTAGCTCCAAGCACCACCCGCGTCGCAAGTAGTACTTGCCCGACTCCCAAAATTTTGTTATAGAATAGGATCTCGGCTAAAAGTCCTACTTTGCTTTAACTTCTGTATCGGGGACCTTTAGAAAGGTCAAAAAAATTTCCTAACGCTATGATGTAACCCAACTTATATATATATATATATATATATATATATATATATATATATATATATATATATATATATATATATATAATTAAGTATTTCCTTTGCGTGTAAAATTTCTTGGTTATCACTCAAATTCATAAGTTTATCTATTAATATATAAACTCTCATAATGAATCAAACTCAAAACCTTGTTTAGGTCAAATCCAATTCATGAAATGTTTAAAATATCTAACTCATCAATACGCGGATTTCAATCGTTGAAGACTTATTGTCTTCATTGTTATTTCTTTGGCAGCACGATGCCGCCTCACAGATCTGCTCGCAGGGTAAACAACACAACACCAACGCCAGCACCACCACCTCCCCAATATGACCCCAACATGGTGCAGGCTGCTATCACCGAAGCAGTAGCAGCTGCACTGTCACAAATAAACTCTAACGGCAATGGAGGGGCCGGAAGTAGTACCAATCATCTTAACCATGGCACTGGTCATGGTCATGTCAGGGAATGCACCTACAAAGAGTTCTCAAACGCAAAGCCAAAGATGTTCAACGGCACTGGAGGAGTCATTGCACTTATGCAATGGTTTGAAAAGATCGAGACGGTCTTTGAGATATGTTCATGCTAAGAAACAAGCAAGGTCAAATTTGCTGCTTGTACTTTCACATACCGAGCCCTCACATGGTGGAAGGGCCATGTGAAATCCGTATCTCTTCCAGTCGCCAATGCCATGAGTTGGGAGGACTTAAAAGTCCTGCTATTAGAAGAATACTGCCCAATAGGTGAAATTCAAAAACTGGAGCAAGGACTATGGAACCTGAAAATGATTGGGTTCGACCTAGTCGCCTACACAGCCAGGGTCAGTGATTTGTCAGCCCTGTGCCCGGGCATGGTCACCCCGGAACCAAAGAAAGTGGAAATATACTTATGGAGGATGTCACCCCAAATTCAAGGGCATGTTTTGGCTTCCAACCCAGTCACATTCAACAACGTGAAGCGTCTGGCACAACGATTAATCGATCACGGGGTCAAATAGGGTACCATTACAGTTGCTGCTGACCCATCAAAGGAAATACAGGGCCAAAGGAAGCCTTGGAATAAGAGAAGGGGACAAACCTTGCAAGATAACCCCAAGAAACAACAAATAGTGACGGCTCACGCTGTTACTGTCCCTACCACTCCTGCCCCAACAAATGCATACAACGGCTACCTGCCAAAGTGCAACAGGTGCAACTTCCATCATCACGGGCCTTTCCGTGACTTGCAGTGCACTCGGTGAAACAAGAAGGGACACATCATCCGCTTCTATAAAGAACCAGCCTAACCAGCCGCTCCAGCTGCGAATGTCGGAGTAGGCCGTATCGGCTACGAGTACGGAGCAACAGGGCACTTCCGAAAGGACTGCCCGAAGGCAAACTACAGGAATGGTGGGGGAAGTGGCCGAGTATTCGCAATGGTCCAGGAAGAAGCCGTTGTAGAACCCACTGTTGTTACGGGTACGTTTCTCCTCGATAACTCATATGCATGCATATTATTTGATAGTGGAGCGGAGAGGAGTTTTGTGAGCCATAGTTTTAAAAATCTGCTCAAACAAATCCCTCAATCATTAAGTGAAACTTTTATAATATAAATGGCTAACGGGAAAATAGAAGGTGCTAAGGAAATATACTTAAACTGTACCCTCTCACTAAACAATAAATCCTTTCCAGTCAACCTCATGCCAGTCTCAATAAAAAGTTTCGACGTCATCATAGGCATGGATTGGCTAAGTTCTCATCGTGCGGACATTTTATGTTACGATAAGGTCGTTCACCTTAATCTACCAAATGGCGAATCCATCGTTATCTATGGTGACAAACCTAGCACCCCTCTTCGTATCATCTCTTGCATCAAGGCTCAAAAATATCAGTGCAAGGAATGCCACATGTTCTTGGCACATGTTGTGGATGTGAAATGAGGATTGGAAGACATCAAGAGCGTGCCTAAGGTCTGTGACTTTCCCGATGTCTTTCCTAAGGATCTTCCAGGGGTAACTCCTGCAAGACAAGTCAAATTTAGAATCGAATTAATTCCTGGAGCTACCCCTGTGGCCAAAGCATCGTATCGCTTAGCCCCATCATAGATACAAGAACTATCCAGTCAACTGAATGAACTACTCAGCAAAGGATTCATCCGACCAAGCTTCTCACCTTGGGGAGAACCAGTGCTTTCTGCGAAAAAGAACGACGGATCATTCAGAATGTGCGTCGACTACCGAGAACTCAACAAACTTACCATTAAGAATTGGGACCCCCCTACCATGAATAGACGATTTGATCGATAAACTCCAAGGAGAAAACTACTTTTCCAAGATTGATTTGAGATCGGGATATCACCAGCTGAGAGTCCTAGAGAGCGATGTTCCTAAGACGGCCTTCCGAACCAGATACGGTCACTAAGAATTCGTAGTGATGTCGTTCGGACTAACCAATGCACCCACTGTGTTCATGGACTTAATGAATCGGGTATGTCTTTCTTTCCTGGACAAATTTGTGATAATATTCATAGATGACATACTCATCTATTCAAAAAGTAAAGAAGAACATGGTCAACACCTGAGACAAGTCTTAGAGACACTAAGAACTGAGAAGCTCTACACGAAATTCTCAAAATGCGAGTTTTGGATTAGGAAGGTGGACTTCCTAGGTCACGAGGTCAGCGAAGAGGGAATCCAGGTGGACCCTTCCAAGATCAAGGTTATCCATAATTGGTCTGCGCCAACAACACCAACCGGAATTCGCCAATTTCTAGGCCTTGCTGGCTATTACCGCAGGTTCATACAGAACTTCTCCAACATTGCAAAACCTCTTACATCCCTGAATCAGAAGGGTGCAACCTACAACTGGGGGAAAAAAGCAAGATACTACATTCCAAAAAATGAAGCAAGCCCTATGGAGTGCACCCATTTTGTCTCTTCCATGGGGGAGAAAAGACTTTGTAGTATACTGCGATGCATCCAAACAAGGGTTGGGTTGTGTGCTAATGCATCGAGGAAAGGTTATTGCGTACGCCTCACGAAAACTAAAAACGCATGAGGTCAACTACACCACTCACAACTAAGAACTTGGAGCAGTGGTGTTCGCCCTAAAAATCTAGAGGCACTACCTATACGGTACAAAGTGCACCATCTTCACAGACCACAAGAGCCTTCAACACATATTCGATCAGAAGGAGCTCAACATGAGGTAAAGACGTTAGGTTGAGCTACTCAACGACTACAAATGTGAGATTCGTTATCATCCGGGAAAAGCCAATATGGTGGCAGATGCCCTTAGTCGTAAGGCGTACTCTGGTCGAAGAGTGAAGTCATTAACCATGACGATCCATTCACACCTGTCAACACAAATCAAGGAAGCTCAACTGGAAGCCTTGAAATCAGAAAACCTGACAAGTGAAGCACTTAGACGGATGGACATGAATTTTGAGATCAAGAGTGACGGAGTTTGTTACCTCATGAACCGAATCTGGACAACGAAGTTCGGTGGGTTCAGAGAGATAGTTATGAACAAAGCACACAAGACCCGATACTCCGTGAACCCAGGTTCAGATAAGATGTATCTGGATCTCAAAAAACTATACTGGTGGCCAAATATGAAAGGAGAAATTGCTACCTATGTGGGCAAGTGCTTGACTTGTGCCAAGGTCAAGGTAGAACATCAGAAGCCCTTAGGTCTACTCCATCTACCCGAAATACCTGAGTGGAAGTGGGAGCATATTTCCATGGATTTCATAACCAAAATACCCAAGACGCAGGGTGGTCACGATACCATTTGGGTGATCGTCGACATGTTAACCAAATCTGCCCACTTCTTGCTAATCAAAGAGACCGATAAGATGGAGAAACTAACAAGAACCTACATCCTAGTGATCGTGCGACTTCATGGAGTGCCGATATCTATCATATCGGACAGAGATAATAGATTCACTTCAAGGTTCTGCAAAACGCTATAGAAGGCTTTAGGTACTAAGCTAGATATGAGTACAGCCTATCATACACAAACTGACGGGCAAAGTGAGAGAACGATCCAAACCCTAGAAGACATGTTGCGATCATGTGTAATTGACTTTGGTAAAGCATGGGACATACACTTACCATTGTTTGAGTTCTCTTATAACAACAATTATCACACTAGCATCAAGACTGCTCCATT
This sequence comes from Lactuca serriola, assembly GCF_051521515.1. NCBI lineage: Eukaryota > Viridiplantae > Streptophyta > Magnoliopsida > Asterales > Asteraceae > Lactuca > Lactuca serriola. The sequence continues at coordinate 301,194,898 of NC_136412.1, forward strand.
CGAAGCCCTTTACGACCGCAAGTGCAGATCACCTCTGTGCTGGGCAGAAGTTGGCGACACGCAGTTGGTGAGAGGTCTAGTCCGTGATAGCACTCTCACTGGTCCGGAAATCATTAGGTAAACGACTGAAAAGATCGTTCAAATTTGAGAGTGACTGAAAGCCTCAAGTGATAGACAAAAGAGCTATGTCGACAAAAGACGAAAACCCTTGGAATTTCAGGTTGGTGACCGCGTTCTACTAAAGGTCTCACCCTGGAAGGGCATGATACGCTTCGGGAAGTATGGAAAACTAAACCCAAGGTACATTGGACCCTTCAAAATCACTGCAAGGATTGTTCCAGTAGCTTATAGACTTCAGCTTCCAATCGAACTTAACAAAGTACATCCGGTGTTTCATGTATCTAACCTGAAGAAGTGTCTATCCGACGAAACTCTTGTAATTCCACTCGAGGAAATCGAACTGAATGAAAATCTTAACTTTGAGGAAGAACCTGTCGAGATCATGGATAGGGAAATCAAACGAACCAAGCAGAGTCGCATACCAATAGTGAAGGTTCGCTGGAATGCTAAGCGGGGACCTGAATTCACTTGGGAGCAAGAAGATCAGATGCAACAAAAAGTACCCACATCTTTTCCCTAGTCCATAAAAATTTACTTTGTAATCAATTTCGGGATGAAATTCCCTCTAATGGGGGGATGATGTAACAACCCGTTATTTCAGGTCAATGTAATGACTAAAAGTCAAATATTGTAATCTTTTTGTGAAGTAATAAAAAATAGCGTCAAAAATGAAATGCTCAAAAAGCTCAGTTTGAGTATACTAAGTGGTATATCTCGTAACAAGGTTTCCAAAAATATAAAGAACACTAAAATCCGAGTTATAACGAAAAAGTTATGACAAATCGAAGATCCACGACAATACCGGTAAAACACTATTAAGCAGAAAACGCGAAATTCCAATAAAATGCTTTTTAACCTTAGGTATCTAAATGAAAGTCGCAAATATCCCAAAACCATAAACATACATAAAAAGAACGCCCAAATCTGACTTCATATGAGGAAGTTATGATTTTTCGAAGTTTCGGACATAGCGGTAGACAGCTAAAAACTCGAAATAGAGATCGAGTGACTTTTAGCCAACACGACCTAAACAAGAATCGAAGATCTCGTCAATGGTAACACAACAGTAAAAAGACTAATGAAAACGGGCATCGGATGAAGAAGTTATGGATTTTTAACGGACTTTTCCAGTCCCGACCTTTTAAAAATATATTATTAAAAATAACACCAAAATTAGCCGATGGAGTCTAAACAAGAGTTGTAGAGCATTTTCGCACCTATGCGTGGATATAAAGAACGTAGAAATCGGAGCTCGTACACGAAAGTTACGCATTTTACAAGCTAGGGGCACAAAATTTGAGGCTGGTCCAAGAAGGAACGCCCTACGTTCCCTAAATGAACGCCCTGCGTTCTTTGACCAGAACCATCCCATCGTCCATCAGAGAAAAATACGTAAGCACTGACATCACTGGGGGAACGCGCTGCGTTACCTAAAGGAATGCCCTGCGTTCGTGAGTGCCCCCAACACTATAAAAAGGAGGCTAGGGCTCCGGGTTTTGTTGCTTCTTTCTCAACTCCTTCACCCTTAAATGCCTCTCTAGCCCCTCTAAGCTACCTTAAAGCCCCGGTATTACCGCTAGCTCACGAAGCAAGTCCCGATGCCCCCGAGATTCCCGAGAAATCGACATTCTCCAGTCGAAGTATTGCTCGAGTTTAGTCTCGCCTTCTTCAAGCTACCACTTCTACCAAGTGAGTTCATACCCCTATCAATACGTTTTTAAATACCTTTTTAAATGCTTTTAAGGGGGGAATACAAGTAAACACATGAATAAAATCGTATGAAACACAATTCTCTTGCAGTACTTTTCATGCTATTGTTATAAGTATCATAGGAATTTATTAACATACAAAACATCTCACAATGCAACTTTACTCTATTAAGATACATTATGTTTTATGAATAGAAATATGTTTTAGTTGTAACATGCATATTATATCAAATCGAGGGTAACCATTTCAATTATAACACTATGTATTTTACAAGTAAATACAACCCATTATTATGCCTTTATTCATACTATAGAAAGGGTAATCATTTCAGACAAAAGCACATTTTCATTAATCGTGAGTTAATTGAGAATCCGTGAGTCATTAATCTTCATTATACCTATCAAGGTACCGCTAGAAAGCCCTGTTTTATAACCAGAGTCTCCCATTTAGAGAACGTGATAAATGTGTATAGATCTATACAGGACTGATGATCCCACACCTTGACTGTTAGCTACAGTCCTTGGGGTGACAAGTGTCATATCATTTCGACGCCTGAAGAACGTTGCTCAGGAAAGCCCATCATAGTACGGTTATGAAAACTCACTGGATAGACATATATTATGGTATTATGTTTTCACGGGAAAAGTCACATACAAATACAAGCTTCATATAGTTTTGTTTTATAATAAGACTATACATCATTAGTTTAAGCATGGCATATTTGCTTACAAGTTACAGTCTTGGACATTTAAGACTGCTCCTCACTTTTAGAAAAATATAGGATTTTCCTGGTTCAAGTACATACAATTTATACAACAATCATTCATACTCATTTCATACACTCATAAGAAAATATCGTATTTTCTTGAAAAACAAACGTGAACTTTCGAATGGCATACATTTTCTCAAAACACTACTTATGAAATCACCAACTTTATTTTTGACACTTTTTCTTTGAAATAACTTGTATTCTCAGGAAAACGCTAAACCAGGTAGCAAATACTTTTGAAGACTAACGCGCTGGCGTTAGTAACATATTTTGGATCACCATATTGTATTTGATATTCAAACATGTAACACATAAAATCATGTAAACTTTCAAATATATTTCTATTATGGTGGTGTGTACCTTCTATACTATTCAATTGTTATGATACTGAATATGACGTCCTCCGCCCCCGAACGTTTCCGCCGTTCAGGTTTAGGGGTGTGACAATTTGCCACACTATAAATAGAATCCTCATGAGCCAAAATCGGTTACACCATCTCTTTGAGATAAGTAACTTATTCTCTTCAGCCTCCTGTTGCATATTGGTGTTTGTAAACCATTAGAGGAATCACACTTGAGGTGCTCAAGCTTTCAAAGGTCAAGAACTCTACCCTACTCAAGAGGTAAGCATCCAAACTAAGTTTTTATTATATAGCTTCAATTGTATGCTAACTAGGGTGAATGCTTTGGAAAAACAAAATGCATGTATAATTAGAGAAAACATAGATCCAAAGCATTTAGGTTTGCATCTACACCATAGGAGTGTTATAGTGCTCAAAACCCAACAGTGGTATCAGAGCATAGGATTGTTTTCTATTATATTTGATGCTTACTAGTCTTTCAAAGCTGAAAAGTCGAAATTTTGGCCTCTGACTGGTGAACTCGCTGAGTCCATGAACATAATCGACGAGTCCACTCAGTAACAAAGCAACTCACCGAGTCCAGTTCATGCACTCGACGAGTTGAAGGTTCTGTTTACATAATTTCGAGTTTCTTGGCCTGGTTTGGATTGGAAACACTACCACAAAATGTTTTGGACTATTGGAAATGTTTTTTATGAGATGGTAGTGCTTGTACTCATCCAACCACAAGATAATTGTCAAAATTTTAAAATAATTGTTGTTTTTATATGATAAACAAAATTGCTTTCAAATTGTCTACTTGAAATTATCTTGATTATGAGTTTAGTTAGATCATAGATTATGTGATAATTTTAGTTGTTAGAAAAATGATCTAGATGAATTTCAATGACCTCCATAACTTGTCCTCAAGTTATGGAAAATGAAAAGTCTCATACATTAAAATCCAATTAAACTCATAAGTTATGAATGTGAAGAGTTTTGACAAGTTTCAAAACTTGCCCTCAAGTTTTGGAATTTGTAAAGTCTCATCAATGAAACTTTAATTCCAAACCCTAGAGTTTTAAAAGTTAAAATTCAACCCTTATACTTTATAATATTATAATCTTAATAATATATATATATATATATATATATATATATATATATATATATATATATATATATATATATATAAGATTAGTTAGTCTTACCGTTAGTAGGCCTCATTCACGAAGCCAGTCTATAAGGGGGTATAAGGTTACTGCCTATAAAGTGGTGGTTTAATGGGTGTCCACTCTCATCCACTGCTTCCTTGGCTGGTGGAGGGTCGTTAGTCGAACGGGTAGGATAGGACACTAATTCTCCCTCATTAAAAGTATAATGATAAATATAATGTAACTAAATTTTTATTAAATTCCCAATCTTAGTTACTTTAGGAAAAATGTGAAAATGGTGCTAATCCATGAAATTACACTTTGCACTTTGTTAAGTCGTTAGTGGAGCGTGTTTGGTTAACCGACACACTAATCTGATACTGACAATGTGTGGCAAATGGTAGCTTGATGTTAATCATAGATCAATGGAGCATGTATGGTTAACCGACACATTGATTAGGTGATCTGAACATTGAGTGTACCAAGTTAATTTGCATGGTTATTCACTCCTTGTTTGTGATCCTAGGCATCTGATTCACAAACTTGAAGGGCACAATTGAGATTTAAACATGCCATTTAAAAGTTCAATGAATCTCAAAGATCTAGGAATTTCAAACCAATTAAAACTTAATAATCTATTTCGTTTTTCAAGGTGAAAATTGGTAAATCGTCATTTACCTACCTTCAAATATTTTACAATTGGATTACGACATCCCTCTTCGCAATTGTAGAATATTGTGTTGGGTCCTAGCCTTAATATTTCATATTGGGTGTAATATTAAGGATTATCATCTAACCTAAACTTTGTTCTTCTTTTTTTAGATGTATATCCCAAATAATGCTTCCAAACCAATTTCTTTAGGCTCTTTCTCCCTCATGAACCTATGTGAGAGGGTCATTTTCGATGGCTCGAGCTTCAATGACTGGATTCATAACATCATAATGGCTATTCGCTATGATGACAAAGAATATGTTCTGGATAAAGAGCTTAAGGAGATTGATGTACCCACTTCCACTCCTGAACAAATCGTTGAACACACTTCTCATGAGAGGGATGCGACAAAGGCGTCGTGTCTAATGATTGCTACCATGACTGTTGAGCTACAGAAATCCTATGAGGACTACTATCACTATGAAATGTATCAAGATTTGATGGAAATATACCATCAAAGTGCTCGGCAGGAGAGGTTTGAGATCATTGCCTCCATGATAACAACCAAAATGAAGGATGGTTAACCCAACACGACCCACTTGCAAAAGATGAAGAGATTCGTGGACCCCTTGCTTAAATTGAATGTCAATTTTGATGAAGAGTTGGCCTTAGATATAATTCTACAGTCTTTACCTTCTTGTTATGATCAGTTTCGTATGACCTATCATATGAACAAGGAAGAGGTCACCATTAGAAAGCTTCATGGCGTTTTGAGGACTACAGAAAGCAATCTGAAAGGAAAATCGGTTGTGTCTCCTCTTCCTCCTACTACTTCTGCCCCTGTTATGGAAATCGGACATGGGAAGGGAAAGAAGAGGAAGGCTCCCTCCAAGAGCCGCAAGGGAAAGTCTCTTGATGGATCCTCTTCTAGTGGGACCAAAGCTGGTTCTGCTAATTCCTCTTCCAATCTAAAGGATGCTGATTGTTTCCATTGACATGAAAAAGCGCACTGGAAACAAAGCTGCCCTAAGTCCTTGTAGGACATATAGGATGGGAAGATCAAACCCTCTTTTGCAGGTATTTACACTATTCAATTTAATAACTCATCACATGCTAATTCTTGGGTCCTTGATACAGGTTGTGGATTTCACATTTGTTCTAATTTGCAGGGACAAAAAAGAAGTAGGGATGTCGAGCACGGGAAGATAAACTTAATCATGGGAAATAGGAAAGTGTTGCCTATAACCAAGATTGGAGTTTATTCTTTATTGCTTAGTAATGGTTTAGATTTAGATTTGAATAATTGTTGTTACTCGGCCGATATGGCGAGAAATATTAATTCCTTTCACAGTTTGTATAAAAAAGGTTTTACCTTTTCTTTTTAATAATGAAATTGGCAGTATTAATGCTTATTACAATGGTGTATTTTATTTTGAAGCATTACCTTGCAATTGTGTATATGAAATTGTGAATGTTGTAGATAACATAGGAAATAATGTGTTACACATTGATTCTTCCAATGATTTGGATGATGCATGCTTGTGGCATTGTTATCTTGGACATTTCAACAATAAGCACATAGCCCAACTCCAAAAGGATGGAGTTTTGGAGTCATTCAACTTAAAGTCGGATGACACTAGTGAATACTATTTACTTGGAAAAATGACCAAGTCACCCTTTGCTGGTACTTGTGAAAGGGGTGAGGTCTGTTTGATCTCATACACACTGATGTGTGTGGACCATTCAGAACCACCACAAGGGATGCTAACCACTTCTATGTGACTTTTAATGATGATTACAGTAGATATGGTTATATCTACTTAATCAAGCACAAATCAGAAACCTTTGAAAAGTTCAAAGAGTTTAAGCAAGAAGTGGAGAATCAATTGGGCAGGAAGATAAAGATGTAGTGATCCGATCGAGGAGGAAAGTAACTTAGTATCGAGTTCATTGACTATCTTAAGGAATGTAGAATTGTTTTACAATTGACGCCACCTAGAACACCACATATTAATGGTGTGGATGAGAGGTACAATAGAACCATGCTATACATGGTTTGTTCCATTTTGAGTCGAGCTTCATTACCTATCTCGTTCTGGGGGTATGCCTTAGAGACTGCCGCCCATATCCTTAATCTAGTCCTACCAAAAAGGTTTCCAAAAAGGTTTCGAACCTCGAAGTGAGCGATGTATTTTCATCGGCTACCCGCAGAAGTCCTTTGGATATCTCTTCTATAGACGGAGTGACAATGTTCTCTTCGTTGCGAGGAGAGGAGTCTTTCGTGAGAGAGAACTCATATGCCAAGGGGACAGTGGGAGGAAAATTGACCTTCAAGAGCTTCAAGAGTCAAGCTGTGAAGGAACCTCAAACACTAGCAAGCAACCCGAGGAGGAAACTCCGTTTGAGCCTATTGACGAGTCCGTACCTATCAGGCGTTCTATTAGAGTTAGTGTTCCACCTGTGTGTTATATAGTTTTCATATAACAACTGAAGGTGATACATTTATCAGTGATAGCACATTGGTAAATTTGGATGAATCTAATAACTACAGGGAAACCATAGTAGGCCCCGAGTCTGCAAAATGGAAAGAGGCTATGGACAACGAGATTCAGTCCATGTATGACAATCAAGTTTGGAACTTGGTTGACAATGTATCGGTTCGTAAGACAGTCGGGTGCAAATGGATCTTCAAGAAGAAGACCGACATGGATGGGAAAATACACACATATAAGGCGCGACTGGTTGCGAAGGGCTTGAATCAAACTCTGGGAGTTGACTATGATGAGACCTTCTCACCAATAGCGAAGATTTAATCTATAAGGGTTATGCTAGTCATAGCTGCATTTCATGACTATGAAATATGGAAAATGGATGTCAAAACTGCTTTCCTTAATGGAAAGTTTCCTGAAGATGTTTACATGAGTCAGCCAGAGGGTTTTGACAATGCAAAGTACCCTAATAGAGTGTGTAAGCTTGAGAAATCCATTTATGGATTAAAACAAGCATCTCGCAGATGGAATCTTTGTTTTGATGAGAAAGTCAAAGAGTTTGAATTTTCGAGAAGCGAGGATGAGTCCTGCTTATATGTCAAAGCTAGTGGGAGTATAGTGAGCTTTCTGGTATTATATGTAGATGACATACTGCTTATAGGAAATGCCATCCCAACCTTGCAGGAGGTTAATGATGGGTTTGAGCCATAAGAACTTTCCTATGTGCACATACAAACCCTAATTGCTTGGATCTAGGTTTCTCTAATTGAACATGCATTGAATCCAAGACTTACAATACTAGATCTAATGTAAACAATTGAATCTAATCATATGAAATTGGATCTAGAGCAATACCTTGGATTACTTGCTTGATACTTCTTCTTGGAGCTTAGAGTAACAATTGTCACTCCTCTAATGGCTTACAAACACCATGACATTGAATATATATGAAACATGACATTGAATATATATGAAACATAACAACATTCGTCACCATTCATCAACATAGTACAACCAGTAGTGTTTACATATCATACATTGTTTAAACATTACATTTCCCAAAAATTAATTTGTTCAATTCATACAAAAATAAACTGCAACCGTCACTGAATATGATTTCCCTTGATTCACTGGTTCCCTGAGAATACAAGTATTTTGAAAAACGTCAACATATGAAATGTTGGTGAGTTCATAAGTAGTGTTTGAAATCGAATGTTTGTATTGTTTGAAGAACCACCAGAAAATCCGATATTTTATGAAAAGATAAGCTTTTGAAAACATTTGTGAAGATCCATAGGTATGCTTGTTTGTTTCTATACTTGTAAAAAAAATGTTCATTGAAAATGTATGCATTTCAAATTTGTAAGTATTGAAAACCTTAGGAAAACCCGATGTTCTCCTAGTTCCTTGAATTACGTGATGTTACATTGAAACCATTGCATAGCGTATAGTGTCAGTCCCAGGCGACGTTGGAAGGTTCTCGAGCAGGATTATTTACTACAAACCCGCGTTACACAAACGCCCAGTTTATTATACTAACGACTCCGAAGGCGTCGTCAGTACTAATCGCGTTATCCAATCGCCCTGACTAGGTGTAGTCCCACATCCGAAGAGAAAGAGGTCACGAAGACCCCGGTAACTCCATTAGCCGGTTGGGGATAAAATGTACGAGGGGTCCCCGACCCGCCTCGCATGAAATGTAGACTTTACTAGCAATACCAAAGGACCCTTGGGGACCGGTGGTATACAAGCCATTGAAAGTCCATTTACGTTGTGTCGGATCGGTAAAACCCAACACACCGTAAAAAAAATGTCTTCGGGCCTTAAGATCAGGTCATTGGGCTAGCTAGGCTCAACGAACAAGATTTTACACTTGTGGGGCCCAAAGATGGTGCGTAGACGTCTGTGCACACTCGTATGTATATGTATTACCAAACGTTACTTGTATGAATCGTAGTGTCGTAGTGTTAGTAGTTGTAGATTTCTATTGGCTCGAGACCGAGCCAATTCGTTTAACAACGATTTTTGGTATTGTAATGTATTGTATTTCGTCGATAGTCGCGGTGCCATTATTTGATCAAATTGTGTACATTGAACTAGCCTTGAAATATTCCTGTTTTCAACCCCTCATTATTTGTAAAATTTACATTTTCAACCCTTTTTATTAAATACTTCCCGGTTTGGTCCTTAAACTATTTTTCTTGACATTTTAACACCAAAAATTATTGAAATTAATATTTTTCAGCATATTTTTCATAGAAAACAGTTTAAGTCCCTGAAAATGCAATTATCTCGGTTTTAGCCCCTTCTTTTCGCAACTTTGACAATTTTGGCCCAAATTGTGAAACTTTTGCAACTTTGGTCCTTTTTAAATTTGGAAAGCATTTTAAACCTTTGAAAAGGATTTGGAACACTTATAGTCCACTGTTTTACAGAAAGTTACAGTTTTGGCCCTCCAAAACAGAAAAATTCGCATAATGGGCCTTATTGGGCCGAAATTTTCATTTTTAGCCCATTAAGCTTGGAATTTATGTTTTTAATCCCCTAAATGAGTATATTTCCAGAAATTTATTTATGGAAACTGTTTTGGCACACTTCATCCATCAGAATCTGTGAAATGTCAATTTGGGCCCTTATTTTTGCATTTTTCACATTTTAGGCCAAAAATTTGTGTTTTTAACCCAAAGAAAATTATTACTAAACCACTTAGCCATTTTCTTGAAACACTTTGTGTTTAGAAATATATTTGAAGCTAAAATCATTTAATACAAGATATATCTCGGTTTTGATGGGTTTTAAGGCTAGATCCAACATAAAAACACATAAAAGCATACATATAAGCATGGAAATCATACAAGGCATACAAAACACATATAGATCTACACTTTCACTTGTATTCCCCCCCCCACAAAACTCATAAAAACAGAAAATAGGGGGTATGAAGCTCACCTTGGGGTGTTGGTTCGGTTTTGCAAGGAAAAATGGAAGGAAAATGAAGTGTTTTTGGCCTTGGCTCCCTTTGATGAAGATCTCGAGTTTGGAGATGGTTCTAGGGTGCAAGATCACGATTTTTGCATGGATTAGGAAGAGATTTTTGATAAATAAAGAATAAAAGTCATAGATCCAAACAAAACCTTACCTTAGATGATGATTTTTGTGGAAGAACTTCCTTGAATGCTTCCTATTTTTCGAGATTTTGGAGGGGGAAGAAGGGAGTGTTCTTGAGTGAATCTAGAGAGAGTTGAGATATTTTTGGTGTGTGTATGTGTGTATGGCCGAGAGTGAGAGAGAGGAGAGAAGAGAAGTGATATTTGAGGTGATGTGCATGGAGGAATGGGAAATATTGCATGGATATCCTTTGGATAATAATGAGGTGGCATGCATTAAGTCAACACTTCCATTTCTCTTTGGGTTTGGGCCTTTGGGCCGAGATTTTTGAAAGGGAAAAGAAAAATTTGGGCTTTTTCCCTTAAGCCCAAAGTTTGAGTTAGTTAGGGTGTGTTTTATGCTTAAAAGGATGTAGTAGGATTTTTATGTTTTTCTTGAACTAGTTTTAGGTTATTCATGTATCAAGGCTCTTAATCCATTTCATTCATGACCTAAAATGTTGAAATAAATAAATGTGGGTCCAATTAGAGCCCAATTAGGGTTCTAAGCCCATGATACTCCAATTGGAAGCTTATTGGTCCATTTGGGTCCAATAAGGAAGTTCTAGTCCAAAATAGACTTAACAAGAACTTCTAGGGTTTTCCAATTGTTTGGTGACTACTTGTAGTACTTGTATAATGTATTTGATTGAAGTTTTTGATTCACATTAACTTGAATGTATAGATTACATGGCTCAAAATTTCCAGTTGTGACGTATGTGTTCTTGCTAGCTGGGTGTCACCTACTTCAGCCCAACATAACGGTGATCTACATTTACGCCCGTACAGTGCTTCGAAAGGGGCCACCTTAATGCTCGAATGATAACTATTGTTATATGAAAACTCGATCAACGGTAGGTGGGTATCCCAAGACTTTCCGAAGTCTATCACACATGCACGAAGCATGTCTTCAAGCGTCTGAATGGTTCGTTCGCTTTGACCGTCCGTTTGTGGGTGATACGCGGTGCTCATATCAAGATGAGTTCCCATGGCCTTGTGGAGCGACTGCCAAAAACGTGACGTGAACCTACTGTCCCTATCCGAGATGATAGATTTTGGCACTCCATGCAGTCTTACAATCTCTCGTAGGTACAAACGCGTCAGCCTCTCCATCTTGTAGGACTCTTTGATCGGCAGGAAATGAGCAGATTTCGTCAGTCGGTCGATTATTACCCATATGGTGTCCAGACCGTCCGACGTCTTGGGCAGCTTGGTCACGAAGTCCATAGAAATCCCCTCCCATTTCCACTCAGGGATTGCCGGTTGCTGTAACAATCCGGAAGGTTTCTGGTATTCCACTTTTACTTTGGCACACGTAAGGCACTTACTAACATAAGTTGCGATTTCCGCCTTCATGTTAGGCCACCAATAGTGCTGCTTAATGTCCAAATACATCTTGTCCGAACCAGGATGAATGGAGTATCGTGTCTTGTGGGCTTCCTTCATAACGATCTCCCTGAATCCTCCGATTTTTGGAACCCAAATACGGTTCATGAAGTAGTATACCCCATTCTCTTTGACTTCCAGGTTCTTCTCCATTCCGCGTAATGCCTCGCTAGTTCTATTTTCCGCTTTCATAGCCTCTGCCTGGACTGATGCAATTTGAGCGGTCAGATGAGACTGAATGGTTATCGAGTGCGTTTTCGTACGGCGGTTTGTGTACTCCTTCCGACTTAATGCGTCAGCTACCACGTTGGCCTTGCCTGGATGGTACTTGATCTCGCATTCGTAGTCGTTTAACAACTCCACCCATCTTCGTTGTCTCATGTTCAGCTCCTTCTGATTCAAGATGTGCTGGAGGCTTTTGTGGTCTGTGAAGATGGTGCACTTTGTACCGTACAGGTAGTGCCTCCAAATTTTTAGGGCGAAGACCACAGCTCCCAGTTCTAGGTCATGGGTTGTGTAATTTACTTCGTGCGTCTTTAGTTGACGGGACGCGTATGCTATCACTCTTCCACGTTGCATGAGAACGCAACCTAAACCTTGATTTGACGCGTCACAGTAAACTACAAAATCTTCCGTTCCTTCGGGTAGAGATAGTACAGGAGCGCTACAAAGAGCTTGCTTCAAGGCTCGAAACGCAATCTCTTGTCGGTCTGTCCACTTGAATGGCACACTCTTTTGCGTAAGCAAGGTAAGTGGCTTGGCGATTTTAGAGAAGTTTTGGATGAATCTCCTATAGTAGCCTGCTAGGCCTAAGAACTGACGAATTTATGTGGGTGTAGTCGGAGTTGCCCATCCTTCCACAGCTTTGACTTTAGAGGGATCCACATGAATTCCATCTTGGCTAACTACGTGACCTAGAAAATTCACGCTCCGTAGCCAAAACTCACACTTAGAGAGTTTGGCGTAAAGTCTTTCCGATCGCAGCGTTTCTAGGACTTGTCGGAGATGTTGGCCATGCTCCTCTTTGCTTCGAGAATAGACGAGGATGTCATCGATAAACACAATGACGAAGTTGTCCAAGAACGGTCGACAGATTCGGTTCATTAGGTCCATAAATGCGGCGGGTGCATTTGTTAGACCGAAGGGCATTACGACGAATTCATAATGTCCATAGCGGGTTCGGAAAGCGGTTTTAGGAATATCTTCTTCTCGGACCTTGAGTTGATGGTATCCGGACCGTAGATCTATTTTAGAAAAATAGCTAGCTCCTTGGAGCTGGTCGAATAGATCATCGATTCGTGGGAGTGGGTAGCGGTTTTTAACAGTGAGTTTATTCAACTCTCTGTAATCGATGCACATTCTGAAAGATCCGTCCTTCTTCTTGACAAAGAGCACCGGAGCTCCCCATGGCGAGTAGCTAGGTCGGATAAATCCCTTGTCCAGAAGCTCACTGAGTTGGCTGGACAATTCCTGCATTTCAGCAGGTGCCAATCGATATGGTGATTTAGCGAGAGGAGTTGCTCCTGGGACGAGGTCGATTCGGAACTCAACCTGTCTCTCTGGGGGTACTCCTGGAAGATCTTCAGGAAACACGTCCGGGAATTCACACGCTACCGGAATGTCTTGGATGTTAATTTCTTCTTTGGCCTTGTCCACTATGTGGGCCAAGAATGCTAAGTTGTTCTTTCGCAGATGTTTTTGTGCTTTGATGCACGAGATAAGACGAAGATTCGTGCTAGGTTTGTCTCCGTAAATTACTAGGGTTTCGTGATTCGGGAGACGAAGGCGAACGGCCTTCTCGTGGCACAAAATCTCAGCATGGTGGGGGCTTAACCAATCCATGCCGATAATCACATCGAAACTCCTAATTGACACTGGCATCAGATCTATTCGTAAGACATGTTGGTTAAGGGTTAGGGTACATCCAGTGTAGATTTCCCTAGTGGATTCGGTCTTCCCATTGGCCATTTCCACCGTATAGGTTTCATTTAGCTTTTGGGGTTGTTGTTTTAATAAATGTTTAAACTTCTCGCTTACGAAACTTCGCTCCGCTCCGGTATCAAATAAGATGCATGCATAAGTGTGGTTTAGGAGGAACGTACCAGTCACAACTGCGGGGTCCTGAACTGCATCACTCTGACCCATAGTCAGCATTCTTCCTGCTCCTCTGTTTCCTGAGTTGTTGTTGTTGTTGTTAGGGCAGTCTCGACGGAAATGTCCCGTCCTTCCACACCCGAAACAGGTGTGGCTAGGCCCTGCGTTGTTGCCGCCGGCATTGGTGTTGTTGGTATTGCGGTGGTTGTTGTTGTTGTTCTGGTTGTTTCCCTGACTCTGGTTCTGAGAAGGATAAGTCCTGCAGAACCTTGCAGTGTGTCCCCTTCGGTTGCAACTGGTGCAATGGAACTCCCTACATTCTCCTTGGTGATGGAAACCGCACTTGTTGCATTTGGGATGATTACCGGAATAGGGTCTTGAAGTATTTGAAGCAGCTGAGGCTGGAGCATGTGATGTGACTGGTACCGGCGCAGTGACAGCGTGAACTGCCACCGTTTGCTGCTTTTTAGAGGTCTCGGGACCCTGGCGCCCCTTCCTCTTGTTGTTCCATCCTTTCTTACCATCACTCTCCTTCTTTTTCTCAGTCTCTACCGGTTTCTCGCCCTTTTTGTGGTTATGATCATATAGCCTCTTTGCCAATCTCTTCGCACTGTCAAAAGTTTCAGGGTTCGCAGCTATCACATTCCCTTGAATGGGGGATGTCAGTCCCCAAATGAATCGTTCAATCTTCTTTCCCTCTGATGTGATCATACCCGGGCACAACAGAGATAGTTCGCTGAATCTCGATATGTAAGCATCGATGTTCCCATTCTGCACCGTGAGATTCCATAGTTCCTGCTCCATCTTCTGTATTTCGCCTCGGGGGCAGTACTCAGCCGTCAACATCTCTTTCATCTCTGCCCAGGGAATAGAGTTGGCGACAGGGAGTGTCATAGCTTCCACATGACCATTCCACCAAGTGAGTGCTTGGTCCACAAAAGTGCAGGCCGCGAACTTCACTTTCATCTGCTCGGGGCACTCGCATATCTCAAATACCGACTCTACCTTCTCGATCCATCGCTTTAGGGCGATCACTCCTCCGGTACCGTTGAAAGTTCGGGGTTTAGCGTTCGCAAAATCCTTGTAGGTGCACGTTTTAGTGAGTCCTTGGTTCGTCCCGTTGTTCGAACTTCCGGATCCTTGCCCGTTACCTCCTCCGTTGTTCCCTCGGTGAAGTTGTGCCATAGCCGCTGTGACTGCAGCAGACACGGCTGCCTGGAAAGCAGTGGAGTCAACTTCCGGCGGGGTTGGTTCGGGATTTCCGCGAGTAGCTGGGCGAGGCATCTTTCTGTCATGAAACAGAAAGATGTTGAGTGTACGTGGTTTCCGTGAGGTCGTGGTCCTACTGACTAGGTGTATGGCACGAACCTAAGTACTTCTATCATTTAGCATACAATCATAGATTTGCAACACATAGCAGACCACGTAAAAGTTCACTAATTATTATCCTATGCCTCTTCCACTATTGCAAACTAAACAGACGTTCTCTTTTTGGTGATAAGGGGTATAGTTTTAGGTTCCCTGGCTATCTCGATCTCATCAAGACGTGTGTTAATTTTACTTTGGAGAGAATGTAGTTGATCAGGCTACATTCACTCCTTGGTATCACTAAGAACAGTCCCGAATTAATCGAGATACCAGTGTTATGGTGTTTGATTCAGCGTTGGATCTTTATTCCTAATGCAAGCAAGTGTGTTTTATTTACTTGTTCTGTTCAGAGTTATGTTAGTCCCTCTTTTTGGTTTATAGTTGCATATCAATGTATGGCTCGACATGCTAGTTCACTATAAACAAAGCTCTGATACCAACCTGTCACACCCCCGAACCAGACGGCGGAAACGTCCGGGGGCTGTCGTGACTCAATTGAATACCATGACATTGAATATATATGAAACATAACAACATTCGTCACCATTCATCAACATAGTACAACCAGTAGTGTTTACATATCATACATTGTTTAAACATTACATTTCCCAAAAATTAATTTGTTCAATTCATACAAAAATAAACTGCAACCGTCACTGAATATGATTTCCCTTGATTCACTGGTTCCCTGAGAATACAAGTATTTTGAAAAACGTCAACATATGAAATGTTGGTGAGTTCATAAGTAGTGTTTGAAATCGAATGTTTGTATTGTTTGAAGAACCACCAGAAAATCCGATATTTTCTGAAAAGATAAGCTTTTGAAAACATTTGTGAAGATCCATAGGTATGCTTGTTTGTTTCTATACTTGTAAAAAAAATGTTCATTGAAAATGTATGCATTTCAAATTTGTAAGTATTGAAAACCCTAGGAAAACCCGATGTTCTCCTAGTTCCTTGAATTACGTGATGTTACATTGAAACCATTGCATAGCGTATAGTGTCAGTCCCAGGCGACGTTGGAAGGTTCTCGAGCAGGATTATTTACTACAAACCCGCGTTACACAAACGCCCAGTTTATAGTTATACTAACGACTCCGAAGGCGTCGTCAGTACTAATCGCGTTATCCAATCGCCCTGACTAGGTGTAGTCCCACATCCGAAGAGAAAGAGGTCACGAAGACCCCGGTAACTCCATTAGCCGGTTGGGGATAAAATGTACGAGGGGTCCCCGACCCGCCTCGCATGAAATGTAGACTTTACTAGCAATACCAAAGGACCCTTGGGGACCGGTGGTATACAAGCCATTGAAAGTCCATTTACGTTGTGTCGGATCGGTAAAACCCAACACACCGTAAAAAAAATGTCTTCGGGCCTTAAGATCAGGTCATTGGGCTAGCTAGGCTCAACGAACAAGATTTTACACTTGTGGGGCCCAAAGATGGTGCGTAGACGTCTGTGCACACTCGTATGTATATGTATTACCAAACGTTACTTGTATGAATCGTAGTGTCGTAGTGTTAGTAGTTGTAGATTTCTATTGGCTCGAGACCGAGCCAATTCGTTTAACAACGATTTTTGGTATTGTAATGTATTGTATTTCGTCGATAGTCGCGGTGCCATTATTTGATCAAATTGTGTACATTGAACTAGCCTTGAAATATTCCTGTTTTCAACCCCTCATTATTTGTAAAATTTACATTTTCAACCCTTTTTATTAAATACTTCCCGGTTTGGTCCTTAAACTATTTTTCTTGACATTTTAACACCAAAAATTATTGAAATTAATATTTTTCAGCATATTTTTCATAGAAAACAGTTTAAGTCCCTGAAAATGCAATTATCTCGGTTTTAGCCCCTTCTTTTCGCAACTTTGACAATTTTGGCCCAAATTGTGAAACTTTTGCAACTTTGGTCCTTTTTAAATTTGGAAAGCATTTTAAACCTTTGAAAAGGATTTGGAACACTTATAGTCCACTGTTTTACAGAAAGTTACAGTTTTGGCCCTCCAAAACAGAAAAATTCGCATAATGGGCCTTATTGGGCCGAAATTTTCATTTTTAGCCCATTAAGCTTGGAATTTATGTTTTTAATCCCCTAAATGAGTATATTTCCAGAAATTTATTTATGGAAACTGTTTTGGCACACTTCATCCATCCGAATCTGTGAAATGTCAATTTGGGCCCTTATTTTTGCATTTTTCACATTTTAGGCCCAAAATTTGTGTTTTTAACCCAAAGAACATTATTACTAAACCACTTAGCCATTTTTCTTGAAACACTTTGTGTTTAGAAATATATTTGAAGCTAAAATCATTTAATACAAGATATATCTCGGTTTTGATGGGTTTTAAGGCTAGATCCAACATAAAAACACATAAAAGCATACATATAAGCATGGAAATCATACAAGGCATACAAAACACATATAGATCTACACTTTCACTTGTATTCCCCCCCCCCCCCCCACAAAACTCATAAAAACAGAAAATAGGGGGTATGAAGCTCACCTTGGGGTGTTGGTTCGGTTTTGCAAGGAAAAATGGAAGGAAAATGAAGTGTTTTTGGCCTTGGCTCCCTTTGATGAAGATCTCGAGTTTGGAGATGGTTCTAGGGTGCAAGATCACGATTTTTGCATGGATTAGGAAGAGATTTTTGATAAATAAAGAATAAAAGTCATAGATCCAAACAAAACCTTACCTTAGATGATGATTTTTGTGGAAGAACTTCCTTGAATGCTTCCTATTTTTCGAGATTTTGGAGGGGGAAGAAGGGAGTGTTCTTGAGTGAATCTAGAGAGAGTTGAGATATTTTTGGTGTGTGTATGTGTGTATGGCCGAGAGTGAGAGAGAGGAGAGAAGAGAAGTGATATTTGAGGTGATGTGCATGGAGGAATGGGAAATATTGCATGGATATCCTTTGGATAATAATGAGGTGGCATGCATTAAGTCAACACTTCCATTTCTCTTTGGGTTTGGGCCTTTGGGCCGAGATTTTTGAAAGGGAAAAGAAAAATTTGGGCTTTTTCCCTTAAGCCCAAAGTTTGAGTTAGTTAGGGTGTGTTTTATGCTTAAAAGGATGTAGTAGGATTTTTATGTTTTTCTTGAACTAGTTTTAGGTTATTCATGTATCAAGGCTCTTAATCCATTTCATTCATGACCTAAAATGTTGAAATAAATAAATGTGGGTCCAATTAGAGCCCAATTAGGGTTCTAAGCCCATGATAGTCCAATTGGAAGCTTATTGGTCCATTTGGGTCCAATAAGGAAGTTCTAGTCCAAAATAGACTTAACAAGAACTTCTAGGGTTTTCCAATTGTTTGGTGACTACTTGTAGTACTTGTATAATGTATTTGATTGAAGTTTTTGATTCACATTAACTTGAATGTATAGATTACATGGCTCAAAATTTCCAGTTGTGACACATGAGTGCCTATTTCCCTCACCCTAGGGATCTATTTATACTATGAGCTACTAGGGTTTCACCTTAAACCCTAATTGAATAACTTAGGCCCTAAGCAATCCAAGATCCTCCTAGATACTAGGCTTGGACGATTTTAAGGTTCCTAAACCCTAAATTTCGTCCACCCTCATATCCATAAGGATACATAGCCCTAAACATAACTATCACACATTTGACAGTTTATGCCCCTTTATTCAATTAACCTCTTTAAGTCACCAAATTAATTCTTAATTAATATATGAATCATATTAATCAAATAACAATATTATTCCTTTAATATATTATTCTCAAAATATATTAACAATAATATCTCTTCTCTTTTAACAAATCATCCTGTTAAGTTGTTATGGTGAAGGCAACCCAAAAGGACCATGCACAACCGGGTCAAGTACTTACCAAATATATTTATAGCCTTAGACACTAATCCAACAGTCTCCCACTTGGATAAGTCTAGTAACTATATATGCAAACACAAACCGATTAGCAATCGTAGCTCTCAAAGACGCTGTCAACTCTGATCTTATCAGTCTCCTGTCCTTTAGATAAGGGATCGTACAGTCCTCTATTTAGATATTATGCGGACAATCTCATGGAACTTATTGTCCAGCAGTTGGTTTCTCGATCTCGGATTCATTTGACATAGAACTTAATTGAACACATCAATTCAGTCCTGATCGGGCCCGACACATAAGTCAAATCAAATCATCGAGCGGCCGTGATATCGCTTTTATTCTCTTAGGATAAAAGTAACAGATAAACTTCGACTTATATGCATTTACTATCTACTAATCAATTATACACAACAATGCGTTTTATAACATCAATTTACTGATGCGGTTTCGCATTATCAATGCACAACCAATTAATAAACAATAAACCATATATCTTGGTTTTAAGACCATATGATATTATCTTCTTGCTATCACTCGTGTCACATTCGATAAAGTGATTCCAGCAAGCGTGGGTTTATTCCAATGCTCAAAACTTGTTCATAAGCACTCATGAACGTTGTAGCAAACCTTTGCTATGTCTAATACCCTTTTAGATAATCTACACACCAATTCATGACAATCTTCATTCATACCTACTTCTAACATATGAACGATTGTGGACCATTCGAATAATTCGATTATTCTTAATAACTCAATTATTCAGGAAGTCAAAACATGCAAAGTGAAACAATAGTTAAACAATTAACATAAGACAATAGCTTTACTCATAAATAATACTCTTTTATTTAATCATCAAATGTCAATTACATTTATCTATTACATGTTTCCAAACTATCTAATCTAATTTAATATCGTCTTTCATCCCAATGCTCCTAGCGTGCTGCAAATGCTTAACCCTGCTCAGTCCCTTCGTAAGCGGATCTGCTGGGTTATCCTCCGACGATACCCTCTTCACTACGAGGTGTCCTTCTTCTACTCGATGTCTAATAAAGTGATATTTTCTTTCGATATGCCGAGATCTACCATGATCCCTCAGTTCCTTGGTCAAGGCAACCGCTCCTTTATTATCACATAAAATTTCCATAGGCTCCTTTATGGCAGGCACAACTCCAAGATCACCAATGAAGTTCTTCAACCACATCGCCTCCTTTGACGGTTCGCTCGCTGCAATGTACTATGATTCACACATTGAATCAGCTACGGTTTCTTGTTTGGAACTTTTCCAAGTCACCGCTCCTCCATTAAGGGTAAAGACCCAGCCCGACTGCGAACGGTAGTTGTCCCTGTTGGTTTGGAAGCTGGCGTCACTATACCCTCGCACCTTTAAGTCATCACTCCCTCCGAGGACTAAGAACCATTCTTTGGTCCTCCGAAGGTACTTAAGTATATTCTTGACCGCAATCCAATGAGCTCTGCCAGGGTTCCCTTGATATCTACTGACCATGCTCAAAGCAAAGGCCACATTAGGGCGAGTACAAGTCATAACGTACATGATTGAGCCAACTGCGGAAGCGTAGGGTACTCGACTCATCTCAGCTATCTCGGCTTCGGTACTCGGACTTTGAGTCTTACTTACTTTGGCATTACTCTGTATCGGTAGTTATCCCTTCTTCGAGTTCTCCATACTAAAACGTTTTAGTACCTTATCCAAGTAAGTATTCTGACTAAGTCCTATTAGTCTCTTACTTCGTTCTCTCACTATCCTTATTCCCAAAATATAGGAAGCATCTCCGAGGTCCTTCATAGCGAAGCACTTCCCGAGCCAGTTCTTAACCTCCTGCAAAGTCGGGATATCGTTTCCTATGAGTAGTATGTCATCGTGTGACACCCAATTTTTTTTGCAAAAATTTTAAACTTTTAAAACCCATCTTAAATTAAATTAAAACAACTGAAATAGTCATAACATAATCCATCAACTTAATAATCATATAAAATAAGTGCGGAAGTAATAATAATAATAAGGTCCCAACAAAATAACTAGTAGCGATGTCCCGATGCTCCATGTCAAGCCTTAGCCTCTTAAATCTTAGCACCTAAAAAGTTAAAAGGGAAAAACGTAAGCACGAAGCTTAGTGAATTCAAACACAGACAATTTACTAACATTCATATTTACTAGCCCTAATCCATTTTCCAATTATAATGATAAAGGCAAAGAACGAATCAATGTCTATATTACGAGAAGGACTTGTAGGTTTGAACCGCACCGGGAAGATCCCGTATCATTTGGCCCTAATCACCGCACCTCACGAAGAGTATTACGTTGGTGATCTTACCTACCCACCGCACCGGTAAATCCGTATCCTTTGGTGGTGTCCCCATATCCATAATTAGTTACATACAGCGCACATGTACGAATTAAAACAATACTTATATAGCATGCTTTTATAATAAATTCATATAATCACACACGAGCTAACTAGCAAACACAATCATTAATACAACGGTGTGAGAGAACTCACCTTGAGTGAGTATTAAGGATGGCTAACAATCAAATAATGCTACCAAGCTTGAGCAAACTTCAAAACCTCGCCTAAGAAGGACTAAAGGTTAGAAACGAGAAGTAATGAAGCTATGAGTTGAGAAAAGAGTAATCACAGCAAGGTCTCTAAAACAGACCTGCTGTTCAAAACGGATTTACTCCAAAATCTAAAACAGAAACATAGCTTTAACTAAATTTTATAGGAAACTATGATTGCTCAGGATTCCATAACTATAAAGAACTCATTCTAACTCCAAAAGATGAATTAAATATGAATTTTACAAAATGGTGTATCACTTCTGTCTCCAACAATACAGTCAAGTGATGTTGGCCAATTCTACCCAACTTGTGAGTAGAATTCGTCCAAAAGAAAATTAAGAGAAGTAAAGGACATACAAGTGAAAGTCTCAGAGTTGGAATTGAATGAAAAACATCTCTCAAACTCCAGATATAAAATTCACATTGTGGACAATCACAGCACTAGCAAAAGCTGGTGACTGCCCACTGACCTGGAGTGTGGATCCATTATAACCAATTTATAATTGGAAATAACACCCCATATTCTCCAGATCTTAAATTCATAATATAAGGAACATATAGAAACTTGGAATCACTCTGGATCCTTTTCCAAGCCTTAGAAATGATGAAAACAAAATGACATATCAGAACAGACCCGGATCAGACCTAACAGCAAAGATGTCATTCTTTCACATAGATAAAGCCCTTATCAGTGAGGTTGGCCTTCTTAAGAAAGTTAGACAACTCAATGTTTGAACTTTTGGAACTGGTTTGGTGTCCGTTTGAGTTCTAGATCTCCAGATATGATTTTTACAAAATGACTACAGATCTGATGGAAAACAGAATCGTAGCCACCCGTGATTCCTTTTTGGCTTATCCATCCTTCTCCTTTTGAAACACATTTTAAGATGTGTTCATCATCCCAATTCAGTCCCCATGATAATGGTGGTACTAAAAAGGGTTAGGGATCATTAGGATTTCATTTAGCCACAAGGATGTAATAATAATCAACATGAAAATAAACATAAGCACATAAAATCATCATTCTCCCTTTTAGGGTTTCCATGATCTTTTGCCACATGTAATCCCCTAGATCCATCATCCACCATATATGGGGTGAAGATAGGATCTTGAGATGATGTATAACATACAATTACAATAAAATAAGAAGGAGAAGAGGTGAAGATGAAATCATAAAACTAGAACAAGGTTATGAATCAAGTCGTAAGAAAGGATAAGGAGGTTCATACCAATAAGAATCAAGGCTGGAAATGAACAAGAATTAAGCTCCAAACAGCCCCTTGGCTGCTCTTGATCCCAAAGAGAGAGAGAGAGGGACGATTTTTGAGAGAGAGGGAGGGTTTAGAGTGTTTTCCTTGTGTGTGTTCCAAATGATTCAATTTACACATTAAGTACTATTAACTAGATGGACTTTGCAAATAGGCCCATAGCCCATGGACTTCAATAAAAGGAGTTTACAAGATGATCAAAAGAGTCCAATAACATAAGAAATTAGACATTGGTTAAATAAATTAACCCAAGGTTACAAGGATAATTAAATTAAAATAACCAAACGTACCGAGAAAACCCGGGGCGTTACAACTCTCCCCCACTAAGAACGGACTTCGTCCTCGAAGTCAACACCTAGAAACAGATCCGGATAATGAACCCGCATCTCGCATTCCGGTTCCCAAGTCCATTCCGAACCCTTCCTATGTTGCCACTGCACTTTAACCAGGTTTATAGTCTTGTTGCGAAGAGCTTTCGTCTTTCGTTCTAAAATAGCGATTGGTTTCTCAACATAATTGAGACGCTCGTCAATTTGTATGTCCTCCAGTGGTATCACAGCGGTCTCATCAACAATGCATTTTCGTAACTAAGACACGTGGAACGTATTATGAATTAGACTAAGCTCGTCAGGAAGCTCTAAACGGTAAGCCACCTTCCCCACACGAGCTATGACCTTGTAGGGTCCAATGAATCGGGGTCCGAGCTTTCCCCGCTTCCGAAATCGAATCACACCTTTCCAGGGGGAAACTTTAAGCAACACATAATCTCCCACCTGGAACTCAAGATTGGAGCGTCTTTTGTCGGCATAACTTTTCTGACGACTGCTCGCTTTGACCAAATGATCCCGAATCACTTGGATTTTCTCCGTAGTCTGTAGCACGATATCGGTACTCCCAAGTACCCTCTGCCCAACCTCGCCCCAACAAACGGGCGTCCTGCACTTCCTCCCGTACAAGGCTTCATACGGAGGCATTTTAATGCTCGAGTGATAGCTGTTGTTATAAGAAAACTCAGCTAGATGTAGATGGTCATCCCAACTACCCCCAAAATCAATCGCACACGCCCTAAGCATGTCCTCCAAGGTCTGAATCGCCCGCTCACTCTGCCCGTCTGTTTGCGGATGGAAGGCGGTACTAAAATGTAATCGTGTGCCCAATTCCTCTTGAAACTTCCTCCAGAACCGAGAGGTAAATCGGGTGTCTCGATCGGAGACGATAGAAACGGGCACCCCATGTAATGAGACAATCTCCCGAACAAAGATCTCGGCTAATTTCTCCGCCGATGAGCTCTCCTTTATAGCCAGAAAGTGAGCACTCTTAGTCAAACGATCAACAATCACCCATATCGTATCTGATCCTCGGGCAGTTCTATGAAGTTTTGTAATGAAGTCCATGGTTAGATGCTCCCATTTCCATTCAGGAATCTCTAATGGTTGCAACTTCCCATGCGGTTTCTGGTGTTCCACCTTGACCTTCCGACAGGTCATACATTCTTCCACAAATCGAGCCACATCATTCTTCATTCCATGCCACCAGTAAGCCTCATGAAGGTCCCGATACATTTTAGTAGCACCAGGATGGATAGAAAATTTTGACTTATGAGACTCATCCATTAGGGTTTTCCGATTTCCCCCGGTATATGGGACCCAACCCCTACCGTAGCGAGTCAGCAAACCCCGCCCGTCTCGTTCCATCTTAGGCAAATCTTTCCCAATCTTCTCACGCCTGATGTTTTCCTCCAGTATTGCCGTCTTTTGGGCGTCCCGGATTAGATCTAACAAAGACGACACCATCATGATCCGGAGACACTTAGCTCGAATCGGTTCGGCAGATTGTTTACGACTGAGAGCATCAGCTACCACATTAGCTTTACCGGGGTGGTAGTGAATTTCACAATCATAATCTTTTACCATATTCAACCCTCGAATCTGCCTCATATTCAAATCTCGCTGCTCGAACAAATATTTTAGACTCTTATGGTCAGTGTATATGATAAACTTCACTCCATAGAGATAGTATCTCCAAATCTTAAGAGCGAAAACAACAGCCCCAAGCTCTAAATCATGAGTGGGGTAGTTTCGTTCGTGGGGTTTCAGCTGTCGGGAGGCATAGGCTATCACCCTATCTCGTTGCATTAACACGGCACCAAGACTTTGAAGCGATGCATCACAGTAAACCACCATATCCTCAACCCCATCAGTTAAGGCCAAAATCGGAGCATCACACAATCGTTTCCTTAGCTCATCAAACGCCAGCTGCTGCTCCGGGCCCCAAACGAAATTCATTGATTTCTTGGTCAATCGGGTGAGTGGTAAGGCGATTTTAGAGAAATTTTCAATGAACCTCCGGTAATAACCGGCTAAACCCAAGAAACTGCGAATTTCAGAAGGTGTTTTTGGAATCTTCCATTGTTTAACCGCATTAACCTTGGCTTGATCGACCTTAATACCGTTTTCTCAATGTTAGAGGGTGAGTACGGAATGCTGTTTTCTCAATGTCTTCTTCACGAACCCGCATCTGATGGTAACCGTAACGTAAATCAATCTTGGAAAACCAAGATGCTCCCTGAAGCTGATCGAAAAGATCGTCAATACGTGCCAACGGGTACCTATTCTTTATCGTGCGCTTGTTTAGCTCCCTATAATCAATACACATTCGCTGGGATCCATCTTTCTTCTTCACAAAGAGAATAGGAGCACCCCAAGGCGAGCAGCTTATCCGTATAAACCCTTTATCACTTAGTTCTTGAAGTTGATCTTGGAGCTCTTTCATTTCAGGTGGTGCCAAGCGGTAAGGAGATTTCGCTACCGGAGTCGCACCTGGAACCAAATCAATGCGAAACTCCACTTGCCGAATAGGTGGAAAGCCAGGGAGTTCCTCCGGAAAGACATCGCTGAAGTCGGAAACGATAGGAACGTCTTCTAGTGCTATAGCAGAAGAGCAAGAAGCCATAGCCAGGCGGGGAATGTCCCCCTAAATAATAAGTTCTCCACCTCTAGGGTTTCGAACACGAACTTGCTTCTTACGACAGTGGATTTCCGCATCAAACGCATCAAGCCAATCCATGCCTACGATAACGCAGAGCTCTCGCATCGCAATAGGGATAAGATCAATGGGGAATTCAACTCCAGAAAAATCGAGAGTGTAACCTCGATAAACATCGGTGACATAAATAGTGCGGTTGTCGACAACATCGACAACCATTGGGTGAGCCAATTTTCCGATACTACGCCCCAAACGATTAATAAACGTGTGAGATACAAAAGAATGGGCAGCACCGCTATCAAACATAACAACATCGGGCTTGGAATCTAGCAAATAAGTGTCTGCCATTGTCGTTGTAATCACCGGCTCCTCCACAGTCATCTGGTGAGCATGACCTCGTGTCACCATAGTGGTTCCCTTAGAGGATGATGCAATTGCAGGATTTGTACCCCTGTCTCCTTTACCAGTCTTCAACTTCGGGCATTCAGGCTTCTTGTGTCCCGTCTCGTTGCAGTGATAGCAGACGGGAACAGCAGAAGTAATATGAGGTACTGCACTCGCAGGGGGATCCCTACAATTCTTCCAATGATGCCCTGGCTTTTTGCAGTTGTAGCATATCAACATATTTTTCTCGCCCTGAAGACGTCGTATACTCATACCTTGACTTACTACCCTGCTTTTGCGTTTTCTGGGCATCTCTGGATGTCTTGGAAGAGGTGTCATTGGCCTTCCTCTTGGACTGGGTCTGCAACTCGATTTCCCTCCTCCTCGCTACATTCATGATCGCAGATAAAGTCGAGAACTCCTGCATGCTAACGAATTCCCGAATCTCGATACGTAGGATGGCCGTGTACTGGCTGACTAACCAGGGCGCGTTCCCAGCAAACGAGGGGCAAAAAGATAGCATCTCCAAGAACTTGGCGTTCAGGTCACTAACGGATTCAGTAGTCTGCTGTAAGGCCATGAACTCTTGCTGCATCCGCTGCTGCTCCACCTTAGGCACATATTGTGCCTCGAACCTCTCCACAAATTGGGCCCAAGACATGGCCCTCACTTAGTCTTCGTTCAATAGAGCGGTGATGGTGTTCCACTATGTCTTTCCCCTTTTTCATAGCTGATTCATGGCGATCACTGCTTTGTACTAGTTCGGACACCCAACACTTATGAAGGCGCCCTCAACATCTGACACCCAGGGCATAGTAGCAACTGGGTCGGATTCACCATTCCAAAGAGGAGAGCTACACTTGTTGAACTTCTCGAAGTAGTATGCCGAATCCTGAACAGGCAGAGACAGTAACGCCGCTCATCCAGAAGAGCACCGAATTGGTTGATTATGTCGTTGGTCACACCCGGGATTAGTTCATTGAAACCGTTATTGAATTCCTCAACGACAATATCCCTAACTTGCTCCATTTGGAGCTGATTAAGTCGAGCAGGCGGAGCCATTGGTATCCACAGAAGAAGGAAAATCTTAGAAACAATTAAGTCTAGATATTTCTAGGAAGACAAAACACTCAGCTTGCCGAAAATTTTTCAACCTTGCCCCGACTCGAAACCGGCACCGATGTTTCAAATAGTAGGGGCCCTTCTACTACCTTCCACACAAGTTCCAATTTCGCATTCGCGTCTAGTTTCAAAATTTCCAGTTCGCTCTAGCCGTTAATTTTACAACTCTCTCACATGTTAACACTAACTAAGTGTGTAATCTAATATTTTAAGGCTAGTAGAATCCAATTCATCGTCAACAATTTAACATAAACATTTAACATAAGAAATAAGGCTTACTTGGCTGGCTGACTGGTACACCGCGACATCTTTCACTACTAGTCTTCAGAAAGTTTGAAAAATATTTTAAAAAGAAAATAAACTCTTATAGAGCCTCAAATTTGAGTCTAGAACATCCACAAGAATGCCTAGTTCCCTCAAACTGTGGCTCTGATACCAACTTGTGACACCCAATTTTTTTTGCAAAAATTTTAAACTTTTAAAACCCATCTTAAATTAAATTAAAACAACTGAAATAGTCATAACATAATCCATCAACTTAATAATCATATAAAATAAGTGCGGAAGTAATAATAATAATAAGGTCCCAACAAAATAACTAGTAGCGATGTCCCGATGCTCCATGTCAAGCCTTAGCCTCTTAAATCTTAGCACCTGAAAAGTTATAAGGGAAAAACGTAAGCACGAAGCTTAGTGAATTCAAACACAGACATTGTACTAACATTCATATTTACTAGCCCTAATCCATTTTCCAATTATAATGATAAAGGAAAAGAACGAATCAATGTCTATATTACGAGAAGGACTTGTAGGTTTGAACCGCACCGGGAAGATCCCGTATCATTTGGCCCTAATCACCGCACCTCACGAAGAGTATTACGTTGGTGATCTTACCTACCCACCGCACCGGTAAATCCGTATCCTTTGGTGGTGTCCCCATATCCATAATTAGTTACATACAGCGCACATGTACGAATTAAAACAATACTTATATAGCATGCTTTTATAATAAATTCATATAATCACACACGAGCTAACTAGCAAACACAATCATTAATACAACGGTGTGAGAGAACTCACCTTGAGTGAGTATTAAGGATGGCTAACAATCAAATAATGCTACCAAGCTTGAGCAAACTTCAAAACCTCGCCTAAGAAGGACTAAAGGTTAGAAACGAGAAGTAATGAAGCTATGAGTTGAGAAAAGAGTAATCACAGCAAGGTCTCTAAAACAGACCTGCTGTTCAAAACGGATTTACTCCAAAATCTAAAACAGAAACATAGCTTTAACTAAATTTATTGGAAACTATGATTGCTCAGGATTCCATAACTATAAAGAACTCATTCTAACTCCAAAAGATGAATTAAATATGAATTTTACAAAATGGTGTATCACTTCTGTCTCCAACAATACAGTCAAGTGATGTTGGCCAATTCTACCCAACTTGTGAGTAGAATTCGTCCAAAAGAAAATTAAGAGAAGTAAAGGACATACAAGTGAAAGTCTCAGAGTTGGAATTGAATGAAAAACATCTCTCAAACTCCAGATATAAAATTCACATTGTGGACAATCACAGCACTAGCAAAAGCTGGTGACTGCCCACTGACCTGGAGTGTGGATCCATTATAACCAATTTATAATTGGAAATAACACCCCATATTCTCCAGATCTTAAATTCATAATATAAGGAACATATAGAAACTTGGAATCACTCTGGATCCTTTTCCAAGCCTTAGAAATGATGAAAACAAAATGACATATCAGAACAGACCCGGATCAGACCTAACAGCAAAGATGTCATTCTTTCACATAGATAAAGCCCTTATCAGTGAGGTTGGCCTTCTTAAGAAAGTTAGACAACTCAATGTTTGAACTTTTGGAACTGGTTTGGTGTCCGTTTGAGTTCTAGATCTCCAGATATGATTTTTACAAAATGACTACAGATCTGATGGAAAACAGAATCGTAGCCACCCGTGATTCCTTTTTGGCTTATCCATCCTTCTCCTTTTGAAACACATTTTAAGATGTGTTCATCATCCCAATTCAGTCCCCATGATAATGGTGGTACTAAAAAGGGTTAGGGATCATTAGGATTTCATTTAGCCACAAGGATGTAATAATAATCAACATGAAAATAAACATAAGCACATAAAATCATCATTCTCCCTTTTAGGGTTTCCATGATCTTTTGCCACATGTAATCCCCTAGATCCATCATCCACCATATATGGGGTGAAGATAGGATCTTGAGATGATGTATAACATACAATTACAATAAAATAAGAAGGAGAAGAGGTGAAGATGAAATCATAAAACTAGAACAAGGTTATGAATCAAGTCGTAAGAAAGGATAAGGAGGTTCATACCAATAAGAATCAAGGCTGGAAATGAACAAGAATTAAGCTCCAAACAGCCCCTTGGCTGCTCTTGATCCCAAAGAGAGAGAGAGAGAGGGACGATTTTTGAGAGAGAGGGAGGGTTTAGAGTGTTTTCCTTGTGTGTGTTCCAAATGATTCAATTTACACATTAAGTACTATTAACTAGATGGACTTTGCAAATAGGCCCATAGCCCATGGACTTCAATAAAAGGAGTTTACAAGATGATCAAAAGAGTCCAATAACATAAGAAATTAGACATTGGTTAAATAAATTAACCCAAGGTTACAAGGATAATTAAATTAAAATAACCAAACGTACCGAGAAAACCCGGGGCGTTACACATCGACATACAAAACGAGGAAGCTAACTATACTCCCACTGGCTTTGACATATACACATGATTCATCTTCGCTTCGTACAAATCCAAAATCTTTGACTTTCTCATCAAAGCAAAGATTCCATCTGTGAGATGCTTGCTTAAGTCCATAAATGGACTTCTCAAGCTTGCACACTCTATTGGGATGCTTCAGATCGACAAAACCCTCTGGCTGAACCATGTAAACATCCTCAACCAACTTCCCATTAATGAAAGCGGTCTTGACATCCATCTGCCATATCTCATAATCATGAAATGCAGCAATGGCTAGCATCACCCTAATAGATTTTATCTTAGCAACTGGTGAGAAGGTCTCATCATAGTCAACTCCGGGATTTTGAGTAAAGCCCTTCGCCACCAATCGTGCCTTATACGCGTGCACATTCCCATCCACGTCGGTCTTCTTCTTGAAGATCCATTTGCACCCAACCGTCTTACGTCCGGGCACATTGTCAACCAAATTCCAAACTTGGTTTTCATACATGGACTGAATCTCGTTGTCCATCGCCTCTTTCCATTTTGCAGACTCTGGGCCTGTCATGGCTTCCTTATAGCTATTAGGTTCATCTAGATTTATTAGTGTACCATCACTAATATAAGTGTCCCCTTCGGTAGTAATATGAAAACCATAAAACTGGGGTTGAACTCTAACTCTTTCGGAATGTCTAAGAGGTAAGGACTCGTCAATCGGTTCAACCGGAGTTTCCTCCTCGGGTTGCGCGCCAGCGTGAGAGATTCCTTCATCGTTTGACTCTTGAATCTCTTCAAGATCGATTTGCCTCCCATTGTCCCCTTGGCTTATGAGTTGTCGCTCTTAGAAAACCCCTCTCCTCGCAACGAAGACAGCATTGTCACTCGTTCTATAGAAGAGATATCCAAAGGATCTCTGCGGGTAGCCGATGAAAATACACCGCTCACTACGAGGTTCGAGCTTGTCGTGAGTCTCTCGTCTTACGAAAACTTCACATCTCCAAACCTTGTTATGTGCCAACGAGGGAGCTTTCCCTGTCCATATGTTGTGAGGTGTTTTGGCAACATTCTTTGTAGGGACTCGGTTAAGGATATGGGCGGCAGTCTCTAAGGCATACCCCCAGAATGAGATAGGTAGTGAAGCACGACTCATCATAGAACGAACCATGTCCAACAAGGTTCGATTACGCCTTTCTGCCACACCATTTAGTTGCAGTGTCGTAGGTGGCATCAATTGCGAAACTATTCTGCATTCCTTGAGATAGTCGTGGAATTCAAGACTTAGGTACTCTCCTCATCGATCGGATCGAAGCATCTTGATTTTCCTGCCTAATTTATTCTCCACTTCATGTTTGAACTCTTTGAACTTTTCAAATGTTTCTGACTTATGCTTGATTAAGTAAATACACCCATATCTACTATAATCATCGGTGAAAGTTACGTAGAAGCGGTTCCCATCCTTTGTGGTGGATCTAAAGGGCCCACACACATCGGTATGTATGAGATCCAATAAACCCTCACCCCTCTCACAAGTGCTAGTGAAAGGTGACTTGGTCATCTTTCCAAGTAAACAAGATTCACATGTGTCATCTTCCCTAAGGTCGAATGACTCCAACACTCCATCCTTTTGGAGTTGGGCTATACGCTTCTTGTTGACATGTCCAAGACGACAATGCCACAAAGATGCTTTATCCATACTATTGGAAGAATCCATACACAATACATCATTTCCTAGGTTATCTACAACCATAACAGTTTCATAAATTCCATTACAAGGCATTGCTTCAAAGTATAAAACACCATTTAGATAAGCATAAATATAACCATTCTCATTATTAAACGAATATCTAAATCCTTGTCTAAATAAACCATGAAAAGAAATGATGTTTCTTGCCATATCTGGCGAGTAGCAACAATTATTTAAATCTAAATTCAATCCATTACTAAGCACTAAAGAATATACTCTAATATTGGTAACATGCGACAATCTTCTGTTCCCCATGATTAGATTTATTCTTCCAAGCTCCACATCCCTATTTCTTCCTAGTCCCTGCAAATCAGAACAAATGTGGTAACCACACCCTGTATCAAGAACCCAAGAAATAGCATGAGATGAATCATTAGATTTAATTGTGTAAATACCTGCGAAAGATGGCTTGATCTTTCCATCCTTGATGGCTTGCAGATATTCCGGGAAACTTCTCTTCCAAGGCCCTATTTTGTGGCAATGATGGCACTCTGCTTCCTTTGGGTTAGGGTTGGGCTTAGCAGGATCAACCTTGGTCCCACTAGAAGAGGAACCATCTTGGGACTTTCCCTTGCGGTGGTTCTTCGAAAAAGCCTTCCTTTTCTTGCCCCTTCCCTGCCCAATAGCCAAAATAGGAGCAGCGGTCGGGTTGGGAGATGGCGCAACATACTTGTCCTTAAGGTTGCTCTCAGCTGTCCTTAGGAGCCCTTGGAGTTTGCTTAGGGTGACCTCTTCCTTGTTCATGTGGTAGGTCATCCTAAATTGGTTGTAGCATGAGGGCAAGGAGTGGAGAACAATGTCGATAGCCAAATCTTCCCCAAAGTTGACATTCAACTTGTGAAGACGATCGACATACATTTGCATCTTTTGCAAATGCACGGTTAGAGACTCTCCACTTCCCATTTTAGCAGTGATCATATTCGTTATGATCTCATAGCACTCTTGCCTCGCGCTTTGGTGGTATCGCTCCATCAAGTCTAGATGCATCTCATAAGGATACATGTCCTCATAGGACTTTTGGAATTTGGAGTTCTTTGTGGCTATCATGATGCAATGGACTTTCGTTGCATCACGTTCATGTGTCTCAAAGACAGCCATTTCTTCGGGAGTAGCAGTTTCTGGATTGATCTTCTCGAGCTTCTCATCGAAAACATACTCCTTGTCCTCGTAACGCGCGATTGTGCGAATGTATCTTATCCATTCGCTAAAGTTCGATCCATCGAAAGTTACCTTTTGACAAAGGCTCATTAGCGTGAATGAGTTAGCAGCAGCATTGTTTGCGTTAGACATCTACAAATAGAAAGGAACAAAGTTGATTAGAATTAAGTCCCTAATTAACACCCAAATGAAAAATTAGGGCTAGGACCCAACAACATTATTTACATATTAGAAAAGGGATACCGTAATCCAACATGCAAATAATTTGGAGGTAAGTGAATGATGATTCTCTAAATCTTCACCATGAAAAACATAAGCTTTAAGTTTTAAATGTATTGAGAATTCCTAGATTTCTTTGAGATTCATTGAAACCTTTCAATGGCATGTTTAAATCTCGATATGCCCCTCTAATTTGTGACTGGGATACCGAGGATCACAAAGCGGGTGTTAATAACCATGCAAATCTACATGGCGCCTTCATTGTTACAATCACCTATTCGATGTGCCGGTAAACCACACACGCTCCATCAAACTATGACAAACAATGAATCACCCTTTGCCACCTTTGCTTAGAACCATTAGTGTGCCGGTTAACCACACACGCTCCACTAACTTCTTAACAAGGGTGCAAAGTGTAATTTCATGGGATTGCATCAATTCACTTTTCCTAAAGTAACTAAGATTGGGAATTTTATAAAACACGTTTAGTTACTTTATATAGTTTCGTTATACTTATTAATGAGAAGAGGTTTGCCCTATCCTACCCGTTCGGCTAACGACCCTCCACCAATCAAGCAAGCGGTGGGTGTGAGTGTACACCCATTAAGCGCCATTTTATAGGCAGCAACCTTATACCCACCTTATAGACTGGCTTCGTGAATGAGACCTACTAACACTAAGACTAGCATCTTTAATCATACATATATATATTAAACTTGTAATATTATATTAGTATAGGTTGAATTTTAAACTTGTAAAATTCTAGGGTTTGAAATTTAAATTATTCAAATTAAACTTTTAATCACAAAACTTAAATTTCAAAACTTGAGGGCAAGTTTTAAACTTTTCAAAACATAAGGATCAAATAGCAAATAATATAAATCAACTAATTAGATTATCTCAATTTGATCTTATTCAACATTACTTGCAAGACAATTCACCAATTCAATTCAAATAATCAATTATTATCATATAAGGAAATTATTATTCAACTAATTGGTAATTATCTTTTGTTTGGTCAAGAATATACTCATATATATGTTTAAAATCGGATTTAATGACCCAAAACAGTTAAGGCAAGTTTCCTCAAGTAAAACAGCAAGAAATCCCGAAACTACCTCTTTCTGACGTTCGAACTCGCCAAGTTCCCACTATGGACTCGCTGAGTTGGAGCTACTCGCCGAGTCCACAGGGGAACTCGCCGAGTTCATCAGGAAGAAGCACAAAAATCGAATTTTTCAAGCAACAAGCAATCAATCAATGCATCAATTCAATAGAAATCAATCAAAGCTCTAATACCACTGATGGGTTTGAGCCATAAGAACTTTCCTATGTGCACATACAAACCCTAATTGCTTGGATCTAGGTTTCTCTAATTGAACATGCATCGAATCCAAGACTTACAATACTAGATCTAATGTAAACAATTGAATCTAATCATATGAAATTGGATCTAGAACAATACCTTGGATTACTTGCTTGATACTTCTTCTTGGAGCTTAGAGTCACAATTGTCACTCCTCTAATGGCTTACAAACACCAACTAGCAAGAATATGATCTTGAGAGAGAGGGAGGAGGGTGAGAAATTGGCCCTAGGGTTCCTTTCCTTGCATGAGTGCCGATTTCCCTCACCTTAGGGATCTATTTATACTATGAGCTACTAGGGTTTCACCTTAAACCCTAATTGAATAACTTAGGCCCTAAGCAATCCAAGATCCTCCTAGATACTAGGCTTGGACGATTTTAAGGTTCCCAGATCCTAAATTTCGTCCGCCCTCAAATCCATAAGGATACATAGCCCTAAACACAACTATCACACATTTGACAGTTTATGCCCCTTTATTCAATTAACCTCTTTAAGTCACCAAATTAATTCTTAATTAATATATGACTTATATTAATCAAATAACAATATTATTCCTTTAATATATTATTCTAAAAATATATTAACAATAATATCTCTTCTCTCTTAACAAATCATCCTGTCAAGTTGCTATGGTGAAGGCAACCCAAAAGGACCATGTACAACCGGGTCAAGTACTTACCAAATATAGTTATAGCCTTAGACACTAATCCAACAATTAAGTCCTGGCTTGGGAAGTGTTTCACTATAAAGGACCTCAAAGAAGCTGCTTACATCCTAGGGATAAGGATATTGAGAGACAGGAGTAAAAGACCAATAGGACTTAGTCAAAGTACCGACTTGGACAAGGTGTTGAAACCTTTCAACATGGAGAACTCCATGAAAAGGTGACTTACCTATCCAAGGTAATACCAAACTGAGTAAGACTCAGAGTCCAAGTACAGAGGCTGAAATAGTAAAAATGAGTCATATACAGTATGCTTATGTGGTTGGTTCGATCATTTTTGCTATGACTTGTACTCACCACGATGTGGCCTTTGCTTCGAGTATGGTCAGCTGATATTAAGGGAACCCTGGTAAAGCTCATTAGACTGCGGTTAAGAACATTCTTAAGTACCTGCGGAGAACTAAGGACTGGGTCCTTACTCTCGGCCGGATCCTGAAGTTACATTGGCAGCTATAGTTATTAGACTTATCCAAGTGGGAGACTATTGGATTTGGTGTCTAAGCCCATAACTATAACTGAGATGTACTTGACCCGATAATAGCATGGTCCTTTTGGGTTGTCTTCACCAGTGCAATTTGATAGGATGGACTTTTGAGAATAAGGTTATTTATGATTTATTAATATATTACAAGTATAATATATTAATATCATATTATTTAATTAGTATTGATCAAGAATGAATTTGGAATTAATTTTGTGGTCAAAAGAGACTAATTAAATAAATGAGGATTGATTATGTAAATCAACGATTCTTGTAGTGTGGGACAATGATCCATGATTATGTGGATGGGCTAAACCAATCCATGGATAGTCCATGGAGGTTAAATCCATGGAGCATGAGAATGTGGAAAGTCAGGGGTCATTAGGGTTTACAAAGTGTAACCCTAGCATTTGCCACACTATAAATAGAACCCTCATTAGCCAAAATCGGTTACATATCTTGAGATAAGTAACTTATTCTCTTAAGCCTCCTCTTGCATATTGGTGTTTGTGAACCATTAGAAGCATCACACTTGAGGTGCTCAAGCTTTCAAAGGTCAAGAATTCTACCCTACTCAAGAGGTAAGAATCCAGACTAAGTTTTTATTAAATAGCTTCAATTGTATGCTAGCTAGGGTGAATGCTTTGGTAAAACAAAATGCATGTATAGTTAGAGAAAACATAGATCCAAAGCATTTAGGGTTGCATGTGCACCATAGGAGTGTTATAGTTCTCAAAACCCAACAGAAGCAACCCTCCACATCAGACATCCATCTTATCGCCCCAATCGGGTCTGAGACCCCATCAAACTCTGGGGGCATCGTAACTTGTAACGTCCCAATTTTCATAATAAAATATTTTCATTTTTATTTAAGTAAATCTTCCTAATTATAACTCCGTTATGGAGAAAACCGTTTATTCCAAATACATTTATAAAAATCAGAATGATATTAAAGTGTGAGAATCTTTAATGTTGCTGATGAATGTGTACAGTCATGCCTTCGCCTTCCCATGATGACCGATGATACCTGACAACATAACCAACTGGGTAAGCAAAACGCTTAGCGAGTTTCCCCCAAAATACCCCATATGATAAACATACAAGCATGCATCGGGTCCACTCATCCATCATGCTAGAATGCCCAGGGTTTGTTGGCCTACCACCTCAACCCAACCGCTCTACCAGAGCCTCCGTGCCTACGGCTTATAGCCGGCCCGCACCGAGTATCTTGGCCTACAACACAACGCAGAACTGCCTCAACCCACTGCTACCGTATGTCGACATAAAAATAATCAAGGATCAAGCAGACACATTATACAGGCGAACATCACTCATACATCTCACTACCACCTACTAGTCCTCTCACAACATACAGTGTTGCTACTAGCTAACCTCCATAGAATGCGTAACCATTAGTGACCAGTGGTGAGATAGCGACCCGAACATATGATCCTACTCAAGAGCCACAACCAAACAAGGAACATGCAAGAAAGCATAGATCAAGAGTTCTCAGGCTATCCTACACGACCACAGACGGTCCCTATGACACTTCATTAGTTGATAACTACAACAAAACAAACATCCTAATTACCAACAATATACCAACTACCACGATACAATATACCAACTACCAGGATACAAATCTAACAGATCACTACAACAAAACGAACATCCTAATTACCAACAATCCAAGGATTGCATAACCGTATATACTCAGAGGTGAGATAGTCACCCGGAAAGGTGATCCTACTCTAGAACTGCAACCAAAAAATGAATAGGTAAGAGAGCCTAGATCAAGAATACTCAGTTTATCCTACATTAGCATATACAGTCCCTAAGGCATCCATCTACTAACAGATAACCTAAACTAGTGGGCCGACATTGATGTCTTCGACCTACGGTACAGTGAGGCGAAACTCACCTCTCAGTCAAAAATGCCACTTGAATAAATCTCTGCTCGAAAAAATCGACTCAAAGATCACCTAACCAAAACCAATGACCCAATCTCAATTAATGGCTCTAAATACCCAAAATACCCCTAGGTCCATCTTGGTCAAAACTCTGGTTAACAATTAAGGTCAAAGAGTCAAATCAGTCCACTCAGTTGAGTACTCCAGGTGTACTCAGCTCCTACATTGGGAGTACCAAAGCCTTGATCGGGATCGGGCGGTTGACCACGTACATGCGGCATACGTTGGGTAACGTGTGGCGTACGTTCCAAAGTCCTTTTCCCTAAATAAAAGCTTAATGCGTTAAGCTCTCACGTTCCAAATGCATATCCAAGGTCAAAATACAACTGAGAGTCATAAGGTTTCCAACTTTATGACTTTGCATGCCCATTAAGTGCTTGATACCAACAAACTTAGCCTCTTAACACCTAAAGACCATCCTAGAGCATGCATGGGGAAGATCTAAGCATCGAGACTTCATTTTTATGACTCAAGACCCTTCATTGGGTCTGAAAGGATGACTTATTTGGTTAAGAGCATGCCGTGCTCAAAAATCACAAAGGTTGGAACCAAAATGCCGTAATGAAGAGATAACTAGATCCATAAGAAAAGATGATCAGGATAGGAGCTTTTTACCTCCAGAAGGTTGCTAGCAAGGTGAGAATCCAAAATCTAAGCTTCTTCCAAGCTACAATGTTCTTCCACCACCTTCTTATTCTTCCAGAAGACCACCAAGCACTCAAATGAGCTCAAAGATGCACTCTTCTTACTTAGGGGTAGTTAAATGGTGGATTTTCAGATGGAGGCTGATGACGGTGAAGACAATGGGGTCATAAGGATATTATATAGGGTGCAAAACCCTAAAAACTAGGGTTTTGGTATGAACAACGTGTACCAATGTCTCTCTCTCTCTCTCTCTCTCTATATATATATATATATATATATATATATATATATATATATATATATATATATATATATATATATATATCATAACTTGTTTATAGTTTTATTATAAATTAAAGGGTGTAAATTTCTGGTTTTTTTTTTCTACTTGAGTTGTATAATGGGCAAACAATTGATAGCTACTGGACCTGTAGTTTTCGTTATAACATCATAGAATACAACATAAAAATACATTAAATTATGTTAAAATATTCGTTTGTGATATTTTTTTATCGATTTATAATAATTACTAGAATTTTGTAAAGTTACGTTTTTTGTCATAACATTTTTTAATCCCCATTTTTGAATCATATCATCTATATTATAATATTTTTGATCATTTCATTTTGTATCATATCATTTTATATGATAATATTAGGTTGATAATATTTTCAACTAAATCAAGTTTTGAATCATAAGAAATTAAAAATCATAACATTTGTTATTCATAATAATATTGGATCATAAAAGTTAAGGATCATAAAATT
This sequence comes from Lactuca serriola, assembly GCF_051521515.1. Taxonomy (NCBI): domain Eukaryota; kingdom Viridiplantae; phylum Streptophyta; class Magnoliopsida; order Asterales; family Asteraceae; genus Lactuca; species Lactuca serriola. Next base: position 301,234,121 of record NC_136412.1, read on the forward strand.
TTTGAAACGTAACTTTTTCTGATCAAATCTTTTACAAATGAAATAAAGTTTTTACATAAACTTTGGTTCATAACAAATCTTAATTTATAATATTATTATCAATAACTGAAATTTAATATTAGGATAAATATGTTTATGATCTAAAAAAGTTATGTGGTGTTTATATATCCAAAATATTAGAGGAATAAAAAAGTTTTGGATCATGACTATGATCCATAACTTAATATGATGCAAACAGTTTCTGATTATTTATAATGGACGATTCATATAATGTGAGTCATAAGGTTTGTATGATAACTATTAATAACTAAAATTTAATTAAGAGGTAAACTTTTACGCTTCAAGAATGAAACGACTCAAAAATCAAGGATAAAAATTTATTTTTTTATATAGCTAAAACATTGATACCATTTATTTCAAACATTTCAAATCATCGTAAAGTAAAACATTTATCAAAGTTCATCCCAAAATCATTCATTGCGGAAATCATAGGTGTGTGCACTGCGATCAATCTGAGCTCTTCTTTTCCAAATTAGTGATACCTGAAACCAATACTGAAAACCGTAAGCACAAAGCTTAGTGAGAATCCCAGAGCATACCCCACAAAAAATCCACATAACACATATCATATTAGGTGTAAAAGCTATCTCTACCACATAAGTCCTGCATATAATCATATAAGGAAGTCATGGAAACCCTCCAGGGTCATACACCTAGTGCCACGGGAATCCCCACGTGGTCTTATCTTCCATGGGAACCCCCACATGGTCTTCCTGCCTTGGGAATCCCCACAATGTCTTCCTGCCAAACAAAACATAATGCAAGCTATACATACAAACATATGAGCTAAACATACAAACATATAAGGATGCCCTGGAAACCCTCCAAGGTTTTACACCGGATGCCACTGGAACACCCACGTGGTGTTAGCCTACTACCATGGGAAACCCCACATGGTCTTAGCCTGGAAATCCATGGGAACCCCACATGGTCTTATATCTGACTGCCTTGGGAACCCCCGGGGTCTTCCATGCAAGTATCACAAAGACAACTAGCACACCAGATACCACACAATCAACTAGCATACTGCATATATAATTATTTTCCATGGGAACCCCCACATGGTCTTCACATAAATACATAATGTATCAATTGCACATTCGCAACAATCATCACAACTAGATAAATGGGCCGGCCTTGGTGCCTTAAACCCATTGGGATGGTGAGAAGACTCACCTCGCAATGCGAAGCTTTCCGCATGAATTCCTTAGCTGCTGCCCTGCCAGTTTCCCGAGCTGTTCCTACCAATCAATATACCCAATTAGCAATTGGGTCACATACCATAATCCTTATGCCATGCATAGGGTAAAATGACCACTTACCCCTGGCCCAGTATGATCCAAAACTAAGGCCCAAACCCAAAACAAAAGCCCAACATTATAATGTCCATAAAACCATCAATGGCCCAATTTTCCAAATTTGGCCCGGACCTTTCTAATGGACCTTATTCTAAAGCCCAATATTCTCCTTAGTTAATAATCTTGTCCCCAATCAGCCTGCAAAGGCCCACAACAATCTAATTAAAGAATTGGCCCAAACCGAGGCCTACAAATGTGAAATCCATTTCTATATTGGGTTACAAGGCCCAATAGGTCCAACTATTCCAATATTGGCCCAAGATGCATTCAAACCCAACAAACCGCAAATCCAGGCCCAAAAAAATTAGGGCCCAAAGGTGTGAAGTCCACTAAGGCCCAAGTCCTCCTGAGAGCGTATGCCTGACGTACCTCTTCTGTACCTTTAGCGTACTGGACAAATGCATTGTACACACAACATACTACATAGTTTGCCCAGCGTACAAACAGCTCCAGCCCAAAATCCATTAAGTGCTTAATACTTGATCCCTCCAGTCCAAATCACATATCTGAGCTATACTTAACGTCTAAACCCATAGAGTCACTGACTTGGTGACTTTGCATGCCCCAAACAAACCCAAACTCCAAAAAATGGCGTTCTACTTCCATAAAAGTGACCCTAACTCATGCATGAACCCATTAAGACCTTCTAGATAGCAATTTTCGGTCTTAGGGACTCAAATAGCATCAAAGGTGGCAACCCCAAGTCTAAGAATCGATTTTGAGCCATAAAGCTTCATCCTTGGGACCAAAAGGGACCAAAACCTAAAAATGGTAGATATAAGAGATGAATGATCTAGTTTAAAGTTTTATACCTTCATCAAGCTGAGAATGAGTCCTAAAAGCAAGATCCATAAGCTCCTCCTTGATTCCCATCTTTGCATCAAAATCTATCTTCTTGAAAATGGATCAAACACCCCAAAAATGGACTCCATAAGCTCAAAATGCCACCATGGATGATATATGACGATTCCTAGGGTTTAGAGGGGTGGAGGCTGAAGATATTAGGGTTAGGTTATCAGATAAGGAGCTTAAATAGGGTCCAAAACCCTAAAATAGGGTTCTGATCTGACTGGAGTACGCCTAACGTACATATGGTACGCCCAACGTACCCCGAGGAACATTCGCGACCATCCCGGTCAGTACATCCAGCGTACTTCAAGGTATGCGTAGCATACTACCTTCTTCACTGGTACCCCCGCGTACTCTTTGTGTACGCCCCGTGTACTCGGCTAAGCCTGAAAACCACGAAACTTCTGAAGGCCATAACTTTTTTGTTATAAGCCCGATTCCCACGATCCTTATATCCACAGAAAGGTGACGAGAATCCCTACACTTCTAACAAATCAAACATTTCTTAAGACCTTTTGAACAAAAATCCATTTTCCAAAAAAGCCCGAACTGCCACTTTACCGAAATAACCCTAGGCTCCAAAACACGAACCGAACACCCAGATTACTTCTAATACATCACCAGCACCCAAATAGGCCTATATTTTACCTTCCCAAAAGCCATAATCTTTATAATGACCCACCTTCGAGCCACAACCTAAGACTAAGAGTCAATTTGGAACAGAGCGTTACAACTCCCCCTCACTTAAATTAGATTTCGTTCTCGAAATCATGCATCACCATCCCCGACATACCAGACAACCTGAGCAACACCGCCACAAACCCAAGAACACCACAACCTTCCTAAGGCAACTGAAACCAACCCTCATAGGCTTCAAGGACCTGAAGATGAACGAATTCCTTGCAACCTGATCACATCTACTCCATCTGAAATATGAAGTTTCGAGATAGTCTGTCTCCTTGACAGACTGGCCACATCGAATTATCATCGAACTGATTCTACAAGAAAACCATCCTAAATTGAATACTTTCCACCCGCAATACCTTTCTTCTAAAAGGATAAAATCATTGGTCAAATGCAGCTACCGAATAATGAGCAATTCCACACACGGAACCCAAATCACTAAAGTCGCTCCAACTCCTCTTGCTTCCATGTAGCTGCTTACCTGTACAACGACTAGGACCTCCCTAGTCCCAACTTGTCTGCCAATTGTCCGAAACACCGGATACCTACCCGATCACGGAGCCACTACACACGTACAGTAGTCCAACATGATCTCCGAAGGATACCTCATTTGACAATAACTGTCCTATTTATACAACCACTCATGGCTCCTTCCATCCATTTTATCCATCCGGTCATGATAGGTCGACAGCCTGGCGCCACTGAATCCAACGCAAAAGGTGAATGGTACCAGAATAACTGTAGTCTTACATCATACCCGGTCTCCTTCAACCTACCGTTTCTTGATTCCAATTATATTGTGACCTACTCACAACCTTGCGAACTGGCCCACCCTAGCCTAAGTCATCTGAACGAATCAGTGAATGCTACGGCTACACGCGCAGACTTACAACACTTCCCATAATATCTGGCTGCTAGTGAATGCTACGGAACCCCCGTAGTCTTACAACACTTCCCATACCATCTGGCTGCTAGTGAATGCTACGGAACCTCCGTAATCTTACAACACTTTCTCCCTAACATAAACACAACCCAAATCCCTTCCCCTTAACCTATCAATTTGAATTGCATACATAGTCGAGCATGCACTCGAATGAACACCCCAACTGAACTAAATTTATGACTGGGACCCTAACTTGATTCCCCAAATTCTGATATCAAGCACCAATAAGACGCGAATCATATGCTAGGAAATTTTACCGAACTCCAAACTCACACAACCCTCAAACCAAATAGTCACTTCGGCCGCCATTTTTCCTCGATGAGGATGAGAAACCCATCCCGGTCTCATACCTGCCCCTGTTCAGAACACCTGCACGATTCTCCCCTACTTAGATTCGACTAAGTCCGCTTGGTTCATGAAAATTGAAGGATTCTCAATCCTTCTTAAGTTCCGATAATCAATATGCTGACGGTCGGTGCTTACCAAACTAGTGCACCATAAGTAACCCTTCCCAAAACAACACAACTCCTTAAAACCATCTAACACTTCTTGTATCCCAACAACATCAATGACTTCAAATGCTTAAAAGTGATATCACGCTCAGATCTCGAAGTCTAATGAATGGATAGTCTAACCAAAACCTCAGCAACAACTCTCTCCTCCCTCGGCAATCTCGATGGCTCTTCCAAACACAAATACTAAGGCTACTGAAAACTAGTCAAAACTCCCTTGTTCAAGCCCTTGAACCAACCCCGAAAATGACTGGAGCAGGTGAACTCACTTCTCCTCCCTGATCGTCAGAAAATCGAGCTCCTTGTTGCCCACCTGATCACAATGAAAATAGAACGGACTTGCCCCCTATGGGCAATCCCCGATGACATGGCCAAACCTACGATACCTGTAGCAACCCATATCACTAAACAGATTCCGACGACGACTCGGAGCAATCACGGTACACGCATAACCTGTTCCGCGAGATACATATGTCTGAAGATTCCTCAAAGATTCATCGGCATGCTGACTGGCATCTGGCAACCCTTTCTCACTCATACTATAGCAGAGAACTAACTCGAGATTCAACTGATCACAATTCCAAAGTGATGTAAATTCCCGACATCCATTAAAAATGGCAGAAAATAGCATTTTCACAAACATCTGAAGGAATCCTGACCCATCGTCCTGTGTTACCTCGATCACCCTGAGGGCACGGGGTAACACTTCCTTCCAATCCCATTGACACTCCAAACCCTCGGAACGAACCTCCATCGTGTAGTTTCCACAAGCATTACACTAAACCTGACTTGTTGGCCTGTCAAAAGCTGATTTGAATTTCTTAGGTCTCTTCCCGAGACCCTCCACTAAATGAACATAACCTGAACCACTCTTCTTGAGGTACTCAAAATTGATCTTCCGCCCTTGGGCTCTGGTATCCACAACATTTAGGGCCTCGCACCCTGACACACTCACCATCTCAATCGTCAACAGCCGAACTGCAATAGCTGGAGCAACCTCTGCTCTAAACCGGGCTACAAATTACCCCCAAGACATATTCTCCGGTCCCTAAAGTGCAATAGATTGCACAATCAATCCTTTCCGCTTGATACAAGAGATCCAAGGTGAACTCAAAACCATGGCAGTCCTTCCACTAACTGGCTCACCACCGGAGCCGGGACCAACCATGGTCCTTCCCCTTGCGTGCTCATCCGCATTCTGCATAACAGCTATACCCACAGTCCAATCATAACCAAGAATTCTCCTTCCCAGGCTTCTTAGATTCTCCAAGACTTTCCCCGATTTGAGTATGGATCATGTGCTTTCAGTAGTACGGGCCTAATACTACCTTCCACACCTATCGATACTTTCCTTCGGAATCATCTCGAATCCTCTAAGTCACCTACTCTCATGATGTACTAAATTTCTACTAGACAGCAACACAGTATCCACCGAAGCACCTCGTAGGCTCCCCTTTGGTTCCCAACTTCACCGATCGCCCCACTAAACTCACTTGAGCATATCCTAGGCTTTCCTAGGTTCCCAACCTCACCTAATCCTCAGCTGCTAAAAGATTCCCAGTAATGTCAACTAGCTACCTTATGAATATAGCCACATGCAAAGGAGATCAGATAATCCTTCGAGTAACAGGCTTAATCCTAGAACGGTTAGACTCAAACGAGAGCTGCGCAATAGGGCCAACTCCATCACTCCGAGATTATCCGACCTGTGCCACATGTGACCTAGCATATTCACTTAGTAGCTAGCTCACAATGCTAGTAGTCCCACAAAGCACAAAGCAAGCAGCATTCGGACAATGGAAAACCAACCAACATATTCCAGTCAAACAATTCTATCTATATGTCCAATTCACAATTGGGTGACTCATGTCACTTGTCTCATCATGGGCTTACACTAAGGTAATCTCCGACCGACAAACTATGATAGAACATTCGGCCCATATACCACAACCCATGTTGTCCACATATACCCTCGCTGTCGGCTGCCTTATGCATGCAAATTATGCACAAAACATGATCTAATAGACTGTCGAATAATAGACTTTACCCTAAGACCACAAGAAATAAGGTCAAATCAGATATTCTAAGGCAATAAGATCCTAACCGTATACAATTTTCAAAACATACACATTGCAGTTACAAATGCCAATTATCATTCTCATTCCATACTGACATCCAATATCCTCATGGCTATAAGCACCACATATCACGCCAACCTATTGCTGACTACTCAGCACTAGCATTCAAGTCTACCAGCTCATACAACATATACATGCATCTCCCCTATCCCTAACTAGCATGCGATTCACAGATTCATAATCAAATTATAACAGATAACAAATGCGGGTATTCTGAGGAAACTTACTCGAGCTCGGCTGATTGCATGCACCACACCCTTTCTTGTCTTAGAAATTCTTTACTTAAAACATTTTTTTATTTTGAAAGCTTTACTGATCCTCAGTCTGAGTTCAGACACACCCGGAAGTATGTCTGAATCCCTCAAACCAAGGCTCTGATACCAACTTGTAACGACCCAAAAATGAAAGATAAAAATTTATTTTTTTTATATAGCTAAAACATTGATACCATTTATTTAAACATTTCAAATCATCGTAAAGTAAAACATTTATTAGAGTTCATCCTAAAATCAATCATTGCGGAAATCATAGGTGTGTGCACTGCGATCAATCTGAGCTCTTCTTTTCCAAATTAGTGATACCTGAAACCAAAACGGAAAACCGTAAGCACAAAGCTTAGTGAGTCCCCCAGAGCATACCCCACACACAATCCACATAACACATATCATATTAGGTGTAAAAGCTATCTCTACCACATAAGTCTTGCATATAATCATATAAGGAAGCCATGGAAACCCTCCAGGGTCTTACACCTAGTGCCACGGGAACCCCCACGTGGTCTTATCTTCCATGGGAACCCCCACATGGTCTTCCTGCCTTGGGAATCCCCACAATGTCTACCTGCCAAACAAAACATAATGCAAGCTATACATACAAACATATGAGCTAAACATACAAACATATAAGGATGCCCTGGAAACCCTCCAAGGTTTTACACCGGGTGCCACTGGAACCCCCACGTGGTGTTAGCCTACTACCATGGGAACACCCACATGGTCTTAGCCTGGAAATCCATGGGAACCCCACATGGTCTTATATCCGACTTCCTCGGGAACCCCCGAGGTTTTCCATGCAAGTATCACAAAGACAACTAGCACACCAGATACCACACATTCAACTAGCATATTGCATATATAATTATCTTCCATGGGAACCCCTACATGGTCTTCACATAAATACATAATATATCAATTGCACATTCGAAACAATCATCACAAATAGATAAATGGGCCGGCCTTGGTGCCTTAGACCCATTGGGATGGTGAGAAGACTCACCTCACAATGCGGAGCTTTCCGCATGAATTCCTTAGCCGCTGCCCTGCCAGTTTCCCGAGCTGTCGCTACCAATCAATATACCCAATTAGCAATTGGGTCACATACCATAATCCTTATTCCATGCATAAGGTAAAATGACCACTTACCCCTGGCCCAGTATGATCCAAAACTAAGGCCCAAACCCAAAACAAAAGCCCAACATTATAATGTCCATAAAACCATCAATGGAAAATTGGGCCCGGACCTTTCTAATGGACCTTATTCTAAAGCCCAATATTCTCCTTAGTTAATAATCTTGTCCCCAATCAGCCTGCAAAGGCCCACAACAATCTAATTAAAGAATTGGCCCAAACCGAAGCCCACAAATGTGAAATCCATTTCTATATTGGGCCACAAGGCCCAATAGGCCCAACTATTCCAATATTGGCCCAAGATGCATTCAAACCCAACAAACTGCAAATCCAGGACCAAAACAATTAGGGACCAAAGGTGTGAAGTCCACTAAGGCCCAAGTCCTCCTGAGAGCGTATGCCTGGCGTACCTCTTCTGTACATTTAGCGTACTGGACAAATGCATTGTACGCACAACGTACTACATAGTACGCCCAGCGTACAAACAACTCCAGCCCAAAATCCATTAAGTGCTTAATACTTGATCCCTCTAGTCCAAATCACAGATCTGAGCTATACTTAACGTCTAAACCCATAAAGTCACTGACTTGGTGACTTTGCATGCCCCAAACAAACCCAAACTCCAAAAAATGGCATTCTACTTCCATAAAAGTGACCCTAACTCATGCATGAACCCATTAAGACCTTCTAGGTAGCAATTTTCGGTCTTAGGGACTCAAATAGCATCAAAGGTGGCAACCCCAAGTCTAAGAATCGAATTTGAGCCATAAAGCTTCATCCTTGGGACCAAAAAGGGACCAAAACCCCAAAATGGTAGATATAAGAGATGAATGATCTAGTTCAAAGTTTTATACCTTCATCAAGCTGAAAATGAGTCCTAAAAGCAAGATCCATAAGCTCCTCCTTGATTCCCATCTTTGCATCAAACTCCATCTTCTTGAAAATGGACCAAACACCCCAAAAATGGTCTCCATAAGCTCAAAATGCCACCATGGATGATATATGATGATTTCTAGGGTTTAGAGGGGTGGAGGCTGAATATATTAGGGTTAGGTTATCAGATAAGGAGCTTAAATAGGGTCCAAGACCCTAAAATAGGGTTCTGATCTGACTGGAGTACACCCAACGTACCCCGAGGAACATTCGCGACCATCCCGGTCAGTACATCCAGCGTACTCCAAGGTACGCCTAGCGTACTACCTTCTTCACTAGTATGTCCCACGTACTCTTTGTGTATGCCTTGTGTACTCGGCTAAGCCTGAAAACCATGAAACTTCCGAAGGCCATAACTTCTTTGTTATAAGCCCGATTACGACGATCCTTATATCCACGAAAAGGTGACGAGAAGCCCTACACTTCTAACAACTCAAACCTTTTTAAGACCTTCCGAACAAAAATCCATTTTCCACAAAAGCCCAAACTGCCACTTTACCAAAATACGCATAGGCTCCAAAACACGAATCGAACACCTGGATCACTTCTAATACATCACCCGCACCCAAGCGGGCCTAGATTTTACCTTCCTAAAAGCCATAATATTTATAATGACCGACCTTCGAGCCACAGCCTCAGACTAGGAGTCAAATTGGAACAGAGCGTTACGAAGAAGTTTATGATCCAAAAACTATGATCAAGAATTTCTATGATCCAAAGCGTTTTTATTACGATGAGCAATTTATATAATATTGATTATCAAAATTAGGACGGTAAGTATTGATAAGTTACTTTTAAGATCCAAAAGCTATGATATACAATATCCATGATTAAAAAAGGAGACATGAATCATAAGGTAAGTTTTGGATCATGATATGATCTAAAAAAACATGATCCAAATAATATAACCAATAATTTTTTTTTATAAAAAATAACATAAGATGATGGATCATAGAACTTACTATAAGATGGACAATTTCCATAAGTTGGGAAAATTTCATAAGGCGGACAAAAAAATGATTGATATACTCATAATGATCCATAAACTTTCAATAAGATGGAACGTAACATCCATAAATTTCATAAAAATTTAAACTTTTTCAAACCAACCAAAAATCATAATTGTTTACATTGTAGTTTTCAAAACATGTTTAATATCCGAGTTTTCCCAAAAGCACAAGACACAACATGAGGAGGTGCATGATCAAGACTTTGCCTTCCCACGATCATCTGAGGTACCTGAAACATAACCTAAAAATGTAAGCCCAAAGCTTAGCAAGTTTCCTCCAAAGTACCAACACAGCAAATAACACATATACAATAACAATATACTATGGGTCCATCAACCATCGGGTTGGAATACCCAGGCCCCTAAACCATCGGGTTGGAATGCCAACATAATATGGGTCCAATCAACCATCGAGTTGGAATACCCCAAGCCCCTTAACCATCGGGTTGGAGTGCCAACAAACTATGGGTCCAATCATCCTCGGGATGGAATACCCTAGGCCCTCAACCATCGGGTTAGAATTCCCCGACCTGTTGGCTTAGGCACAAAGCAGTGAAGCCTCAGTCACCGACCAAACATGTACACATATAACAATCGAGAGCCAGTCAAACGGATCTACAGATCACTAAGCATAACAACATCCTATCTACTAGGATACCGATCAACAGATCACAACAACACAAATAACATGCATAAAAGGATATCAATCCAATGGGCCGACATTGGTGCCTTCGACCCGCAAGAACAGTGAGAAAAACTCACCTCATAAGTTGAACAAAACTGATAAGGCCCAAATCCGAATCTCAACTCTCAACTAAAAAGCCTACAACCACCAAATGAAAAATTCCATCAAAATCCGAACAATACCCAAAATACCCTCAAAAGTCAAACTTGGTCAAACCTGATCAAACTTAAAGTTAAGTGGTCACAGTCCATAACACCACTAAGTCAACCCATCCGAGTCAATCCTACCGAGTTAAGTCAACATGGGTTGACCCATGTGAGTACGAGGGGCGTTCCTAGAAGTACGCTTAGCATACGCAAGGCCTCACATTGACCATGTTACGAGGTGGTTGACCGAGTATGTGGGGCGTACTCCCACCTACGTGGGGCGTACCCTCGCATAACCCATAACTTATTTAAGTGCCTAATGGGTTAAGCAATTAAGCCCAAACTTAAGATCCATGGTCCAAATGCACCCTAGAGTCATAAAGTCTCCAACTTTATGACTTTACACGTCCAAAAAGTCCTTAATACATGGTCTTAATTCATTAAGACATTCCTCAAGATGCATGAGACACTTCTAGCAATTGGTTCCTCGTTTTTATGACTAAGGACTCCTCCAAGGATCTGAAAGGACAACTCAAAACATCCAGAACATGTCATGCTCAATATGGAGCATTTGGGACCAAAAAGAAGCATAAAAAACACCTTATAAAGAGATCTAGCAAAAAAGCCATCAAGGTATGAACTTTATACCTTGGAATGATGTAGAAAAGGGAAAAACTTCCAAATCCAAGACTTGTTTCAAGCTTCCAAGCTCCTTGATGCAAATTTTTCTTCCTTAAACACACCAATAACACACTCTTTAGCTCAAAACACACTCACTAAGGGTAAAGGTTTGCCAAAGACGACTCAAAGGGTATAGAGGCTGAAAAGGTGGGGTGAAATGAGCCATAATGATGCTTATATACCTCCCAAACCCTATAAATTAGGGTTTTCTCCTGACAAGAGTACGCCCCATGTATATAAGTGTACGCCCAACGTACCCTCTTGTACGCTTAGCATACTGTAACACCCGTGACTTGAGGTAATCATAAATTTAATATATTTGTAATTAATTGTTGGGCAATGAGATAAATAATGGATTATTGAGTTGGGCCTTAGCAAGTGGGCCGTTATGTTTGGGATGCCCAAAGATGTACATTGGGCGTAAGCTTGACGTACGTGGGGCGTAGTGCAACATTGGATACGGGAGGCGAAGGTGCGTACTCCAGCGTACGCAAGCAAAATCAAAACCCTAATTTTTAGGGTTTAAGCCATATAAATACAATATTATGTCCCGAACCCTAGCCTCCTTACTAGCCACCTCGACTCAGAAACCCTAGAAACCTTTCATTCTTCATCCTTGCATGTTTTTGGCCTTATGAAGCTTATTTCGGAGATTTGAAGCTTGGAAGGAGAAAGAAGAAGTTGAAGAAGAAGAACTTGAGTAGCTTGAGCTTGAGGATCTGGGATAACACCACCATTTGGCATTCATTGGAGGTAAAAAGCTCTCAACTTGCCTCATGAATGCTTAGATCTATGTTATGGGTGTTTTGGAACTTTTTAGGTCCCAAAAATGGATTTTTATGGTTCAAATATGTTTCTAGGCTAAGGGTTGCCACCCTTAGTGCTATATGAGTCCCAAGAGCAGTAAAGTTTCAATCTTGAAGGTCCTTTGTGTGACCATGCATGAGTTCTAGTCATTTCCATGGAAGTTAGTGGCTATATTCAAATTGTGGGTCCATTTGGTGGGTTGCAAGCCATCAAGTAATCGTCTTTATGAATTAAGACATGTTAACGAACTCAGATCTATATTTTAGGCTTAAGGTCTTAAGGGATTATGCACTTTTGAGGAATATGGCTTAATAGGGATGTACGCGCAGCGTACAAGCCATGCAACCTATACGCTTGGTGTATAGAGGAGTATGCCCTGTGTACTCGCTGATTTTGGGCTTCACATCATTGGGCCTCGGTTTGGGCCAATCTTTGGGCTTCTTAGATATTGGGCCTTAGTGGGTCATCAGAAGTCAGTTATTGCACTAAGGACATGTTTGGGCTTAAAGGAAGGCTCATTTGAGAAGTTGGACCCAATTTAGAAAATTGGGCCATAAGTGGGCCATTAGTAGGCTTGAAAAGACTTTATGGAATTGGGCCCTTCATGTTAAGAATTTGAACCTAGGTCATGGACCAAAGTAGATCAGGGGTAAAATGGTCATTTTACCCTAAGAAGGATTATTGGATTTTGACTAAGTGGTATTTGGTAATGATAGCTCGAGGAGTCGTGGGAGCAGCTGTTAGGCATTCCTTACCGTGAGATTCTGCATTCAGCTCTGAGAGGTGAGTTTCCTCCTGTAGGACCAGGTCGAAGACACCAATGCCGACCCGTTTATGTATGTTAGTATGTTCCATACTAACAGCTGATGTCGGGCAATCCCTAATATAGGCTATTATGTTTCCAGATTTCGATCCGATGTCGGGCGGTGTCTGAGTAATGTTTGTATGCTTGATGTTTTCATGATTCATGCATGTGCTTGTTTTTTTATATGTTTCCAAACTTTGGTCCGATGTCGGGGAAAGCCCGAGGAATGTTTGTATGCATCCGGATTTCGGTACGATGCCGGGTGGGGCCCGAGGAATGTTTATATGTTTATGGTATGTGATTATTTGTGTGTATTTGTTGATATGCTATATGTATACTGATCTTTGCTCGATGTCGGGCGAGGCCCGATGCCGAGCGGGGACCAATGTCAGACTTCGGTCCGATACCGAGCGGGGCCCGATTTTGCGGGCAAGGCCCATGTTATGTTATTATGTGATTATGTGTATGGTATGTGGTAGTTTGGGGAGACTCACTAAGCTTCGTGCTTACAGTTTTCAATTTTGGTTTCAGGTACTTCTGGTAGCAAGGGGAATAGCTCGGGATGACTGCAGCGCACACACCATGTTTTTAGCCTGGGATGTTTTTACTCTGATATATCTGATAGATGATTATGATGTTTTGAGATACAATGACTTATGATTTTATGTGATGATTTGATAACTATGGTTTTATTAATAATTAAAAATGAAATTTTTGGACCGTATTTTTTGCATGTTTTGTTGGGGTTTGAGAATTCTAACACTCCTAAGGTGTACATGCAACCTTAAATACCTTGGATCTATGTTTTCCTCTATTATACATGCAAACTTGAATTTTCCAAGGTATTACCCTAACTAGCATACAAAACTTTAATACTTGGGTAATAAAATAAGTTAGATAACATACCTTTTCTTGTAGCTTGTTAGAAACCTTGAACCTTTGGCCTTTAAGAGCTTAGCGCCAATAGTATGAATGCCTCAAGTGGAATCACAACACACCTAGAACAAAGGATAACTTGAGAAGAGATTCCTTGCATACACAAATCGGCTAGCCCTCTAGTATTCCACTTAAGTGCCAATTTCATGAGTTAGAGGGGTTCTACTATAGTGTGGCAAACTGGGGTTACACCATGTAAACCCTAATGACTTTCCATATCCCTCATGCTCCATGGGTTAAAACCTCCATGGAGTATCCATTCGCCTCTATCCACACAGATCAAAGAGGCCCAGCTGGAAGCCTTAAAGTCTGAGAACGTGACAGGAGAATCCCTGCGCGGAATGGATAAAAATTTGGAGGTTAAGGGTGACAGAGCCTACTACTTCATGGACCGAATCTGGACCCCACGCCATGGAGGTTTCAGAGACTTGGTCATGAGGGAAGCACACAACACTCGCTACTCCGTCCACCCGGGTTCAGATAAGATGTATCTGGATCTCAAAAATCTATATTGGTGGCCGAGCATGAAAGCGGAGATCGCTACCTTTGTGAGTAAGTGCCTTACTTGCGCGAACGTCAAGGTCGAATATCAAAAGCCATCAGGACTCCTCCAACAACCTGAAATACTGGAATGGAAGTAGGAGCAGATCACAATGGACTTAATAACCAAACTGCCCAAGACAGCGGGTGGATTAGATACCATTTGGGTCATCGTTGACAGGTTGACCAAGTCCACGCACTTCCTACCCATCAAAGAAACGGACAAGATGGAGAAACTCACAAGAACATACATAAAAGAAATAGTGCGACTGCATGGCATCCCTATATCTATTATCTCAGACAGAGATAGTAGATTCACCTCTAGGTTTTGGCAATCATTGCAAAAGGCACTAGGGACGAGGCTGGACATGAGTACAGCCTACCATGCGCAGACCGACGGACAAAGTGAGAGGACGATCCAAACCTTAGAAGATATGCTGCGAGCTTGTGTGATCGACTTCGGGAAATCGTGGGATACACACTTGCCTCTTGTGGAGTTTTCCTACAACAATAGTTATCATACGAGCATCAAGGCAGCTCCATTCGAAGCCCTCTACGGCCGGAAGTGCAGATCCCCTCTGTGCTGGGATGAGGTGGATGACACTCAGTTAGCTAATGGATGAGTTCCTGACAGCGCCCTTACTGGTCCGGAGATCATTCGAGAGACGACCGAGAAGATTGTACAGATACGTGAACGACTAAAAGCCGCTAGGGATCGACAGAAAAGCTACGCCGACAAACGAAGAAAACCCTTGGAATTCCAGGTGGGAGACCGAGTCCTTTTGAAGGTCTCGCCCTGGAAGGGCACGATACGCTTCGGAAAGCGTGGAAAGTTAAACCCAAGGTAAATAGGGCCTTTTGAGATTCTCGCCAGAATCGGCCCTATAGCTTACAAACTCAACTAACCCCACGAACTAAGCAACATACACCCTACCTTCCACGTCTCAAACTTGAAGAAATGCTTGTCCGACGAGACTCTCGTGATCCCTCTCGACGAAATCGAGGTCAATGAGAGCCTCAACTTCATGGAAGAGCCTGCGGAGATTATGGATCGGGAAGTAAAACGAACGAAGCAAAGCCGCATCCCAATCGTGAAGGTTCGGTGGAACGCCAAGCGGGGACCGGAATTCACTTGGGAGCGTGAGGATCAAATGAAACTCAAATATCCTCATCTCTTTGCTTAGTAGTATTGTAATAACTTATCTGTTTGAATTCTAAATTTCGGGACGAAATTCCCCTAACGGGGGGATGATGTGACAACCCAAATTTATGGCCGTTACAAATCCCGTATGCACTAACGGAATTCGTCGTTATATTTAATGTTTTCCAGCGATGTTTGGAGTCGTCAATAAACAAATATCTAGTTATTTATATATCCTGATATTATCATAAGTAATTATAACTCGTAAGTGTTAACCCCGTTTAACTAAATAGAGTTATATTACTTTTCAACCACTTCACCCGGGTAAAAAGTTTTAACCCCGTTAAACTTTAACATCGGGTAGCCGTGTATCGGGTGCAATACCCGAGACATATGAAATGAGAGTGAACACCATTTGAACATTCTTTTACCACTCATTCACTCTCTCTCACTACTTTCTCTCTCTAGACCCGAACCCGACTCCAAAACCGCGAATTCCGGCTTCCAAACGTAAGGATTTATTCTCTATCTTATTCTAAACATATTTCATTGTATTTAGAGGCCAAAAATCATAGGATTTAGGGGATTAAAGGGAGTTTACGGCCTAAGAAGCCCCTTAGGCCGTAAACACCCAAAACTTGGCCAAATAACACATTTTTCCTTCCTTTAAGCTTGTGTACTAATTAAGGGAACTACCTAGGTGAGTTTGGACATGAAAACTTAAGATTTTGAAGCCTAAAAAGGAGTTTACGGCCCAAGCTTATGCTTAGGCCGTAAACTCCCAAAAACCCTTGATAAAAGTCCCAAAAACTCAAATAGGGCATGTAGGAATTTTGCTATGACCCTAGGAAATGTTTAAGTACATTAAACAACACCATTTAGGGACAAAAAGAGGAGTTTACAGCCAAGTCTAAGCTTGGGCCATAAACACCCAATAATTATGCCAAAATGCCCCTAAAACTCCACCTAAGGTCTTCAAAAATTTATCTAAGGTGTAGGGAAGTGTTTTGAACCATTTAAGCATCCATTTTGAGGGATTAAATGGAGTTTACGGCCCAAGCACAATTTTGGACCGTAAACTCCCCAAAATGTCACAAAATGAGGGTTTTAACCCTCCAAATTAGTCCAAGACACTTGCTAGTAAATTAGGGAAGTGAAATAAGGCCTTAACTTGAAATTTAGGAGGAACACATGAGTTTACGGCCAAGCCTAGGGGGCTTACGGCCGTAAACTCCCAAGGAGTGGCCTTTGGGCCGTAAAATCCAAGGGAGTGAACTCATGGACTCCCCCGCAAACCCCTCTTGGCCTTGTACCACTCCCAGGAACCCCTTCTAGGCCCTAAAACCCCGAATCAATGCTAGAATGCCCAAATACTTTAATGAAAAGCATAAAATGATTCATTTATTGTAAAATACATATTTCATATGACATTAAGGGCCTAAAAGGTGCACAAGTCGTTATTTGGTACAAAACGCTCAGTCGACACTTTTACCCGATTTACCCGATTCACCCGATTTACGTGATTTCAGGTGAGTTCATACCCCATTAATGAACCTTTCAAATGTTTTATATGTTTTAGGGGGGGATACAAGTCAATTATACATGTTTATGGAAATTCATACAAGTCATTTATTCATGTTACGGAAAATTAATCACATGTGATTTACTATCCGTAGTTCAAATCACATGTGATTTACCACTATGCTTTATAAAAAGGATTTTTTGTTTTCAAAACCATTTCGGATAAAAGATCAATTTTCTAAATATTCCCTTTTGAAAAGATTTTTATTAAATAAATTCCTTATAAAATGTAACCACACCAATATATTTATATAATTAAGGCTTGAAGGACTTAGGACCGATAGCTCGCCTTATTTCCTGTTCTTGTTTGATTGTGGGCTTAGGGTAGTTGTTATCCGTCCGACTGTCGTTGATTTCTTAGTTATATATCATATATATTAGTGTTGGATACGATTATTTTCATTTCATTCAATGTTTAAACCACTAAATTGACAAGAATCATACGCACTAAGTTAACTATAATAGGTATAGTTAAGGCCACTATTACTCGCTATAGCTACTACTCTACACACTATAATATGCTCTATAATGATACTATATACTAATACGAGAACATACTACGAGTATACAAAAGACTACTATGCTATAATACAAGAGAAAGAACTAATCAAGAGATAACACACTAACCCACTACGAGATACTCTATTCGCTACGCACTACGCCCAGAGTCTTCTGGAAGGAAGACGACGCTATATGTATAGATCTATACGGGGCAGACGCTATTACATCCCGACTGTTAACTTCAGTCCGAGCCGTACAGGCCCAGGGATGCCACTACTTCACTACACTGTGCATGACCGGGAAGGTCATGGGGTCCTCTATTACTCAGACTATCGGTAACATACAAGAAATACGCTATAACCACACTAAAATACTAGACAAAAAGTTAAAGTTAATATCCCGAAGTAAAAAAGTATTTAATACTAAAGAAAGTCTGCACCACTATTATGGACTTCAGGCATAACCTACCATATTGCATTACTTATGGGAAACCCACTATTATACTGTTACAATGAATGTTATCTTCAATGATGAAAATTACATGTTTCTTAAAGGTTTTCACTTACAAAGTATTTCTGGAAAATATAGGATATTCTAGGTTTTTCTACTACTCATGAATGTAAATTACAGCTTTTCATACTATCGGTTCTAATGCTTTTTATACAAAAACTCACACTAAACTCTTATGAACTCACCAGCTTTATGCTGATATTCGTTTTCAAAACAACTTGTATCCTCAGGTCAAAGATAGACAGGTACAGGCGCGACATTTTGGAGAAGGTGGAGCATACAAGATCCATCTCTTATTTTTGTAATACTTTTGGTGACTGTTAAACATTACAAAACACACTTGTAATTAAACTCACTATGTAATGCAATGGTTGTATGTTTCTTGTTTTTACTATTATGCAATTGTGATGACACTGCACATGACGTCCTCCACCCCGAAACGTATTCCGCCATTATCGGTTTTGGGGTGTGACAGATTGGTATCAGAGCATTGTTTATAGTGAATCAAGTATATCAAACTATAAAAGATATACGAACTATAAACACTTTGGGACTAAAACACTCTGACCAAGAATATATACTGTTAAGTATCTAAAAGATCTAACTAAGTATATATATATACATACGTCACTATAAAACACAGAAGTCAGTATCACCCTAGAACAAAACAAAAGTATTAAGATTGTTGGATAGCATAATTGGGCTTAGAGACATATAGTCACATTTGGGGGGGATGTAGCCTGATCAACTACGTTTCCCTAGGAGTAACTAGCATGTGCCTAAGTTTGGTTGTGGTGTTGCAACAAGTCTAAAAACTTACCAACACTACCACAATAACGTTACCATAAGAATACTATAGGAGTATTCTGTATCTCTAAAACATACGTATGTGATAACTAAAAGGGTCGTTACTAGTAGGACAATAGTTGCTAAGTGGATACACCACGATTACATGTGACTAGGGCGCTATAGACTCAGAATCTGAAGCCTTTGCTTCATTCCCTGTTCTTGTTTGATTGGGGGTCTGAAGTTAGGGTTGCTTATTCGAAGGACTATATTGCTTCGGTTACATGTAATCGGTATGCACTACGCAAGTATTGGGTCGACTAATAACGATTCATCCTATAAGTATCTTAGAATAGTACGTCTATTAACCTCTCCTTTCCCCTTTTCTAGCGTAGATAGCATGGCAGGCTTCCACCATCCCGACGATCCGTACTATCCGAACGAGGGCAATGGAGGATGGCTCGATGAGGAGTCAGACGATGACCACCCGATCCCTTTGGATGATCATCATGCTGAAGGCTTCTCGGATAGCTCGAGCTCCGAACCAGAAGTTAACAACCAACCTCCTTAAGCCCCGAACCCTAACCCCCGTCCGGTATTTCAGGGTCCCACTCCTATGTGGGCCATATCCTTGCACCGATGGAGCGAGGAGCAGGGTCATCCCTTGCCTTACAAAGGAGACCGAAGCTTCTACAATATAAGCGAAGGAGGATCAGCAGATCGGGTTCTGCCCATCATGATCCAAAGGATTTCCAGGAATGTCGAGCAGGGCCAAGCTGCTATTGGTCGAGTTGTGGAAGTGGATTCCAACTCGAACCTCAACATGGTTCGCATCCGCCAACTTGAAGAAGCCATGGACAGGACAAGGAGGACCAACGAGGCTCTGTAGCATCAGCTGGCTGCATCCCGAGTCGAAGTTAGGGAACTCCGAGCACGCCAAAGGACTCATGATCGACACCTTCAAGAAGTTATGCGTCAGCTAGCGGATCTGAGGATTCGCCCAACAAGTAACCGTCGCCAGTAGGAGACGTCTAGCTACCCCACTCTTTTGTTTAAAGGATTAGCTTTTCCCTCTATGTTCCGTAGGTCTCTTGTCTGTAAACATTCCTAGCTTAAAGTACTCTAGTTAAACCTCTAAACTGCCAACATTTACTCTCTGGTTTGATGTAAGACCTACTGATAGGTCAATTTTCATGAACTTGTGTTGCATCATTAATACCAGCATATTGGCAGTTAATTACTCTATTGCTATGAATCTCATTCTGATCTTGAATTATGTGATTCAATCCATGAGACACTCTATTCATATTCGCAATAGACTCTTACTATTGCTATCATTTCTATGATCTTCCAGTGAAGGATGCCTCCACGAAAGCATCCAAGCAGAGGAAGACCAGCAACTCAAACCCCTCCTCCACCACCTCCTCCTCCACAGTTCGACCCAGTGCTGTTCCAAACAGTGGTGACCGCGGCCGTGACAGCAGCCATGGCCCAAATGAAATCTGGGGACGCGAGCGGTGGTAACTCCAGGTTCGGTGAAGTCCATCAAAGGGTGTAGGGATGCACTTATAAGGATTTCATGAACTGTAAACCTACCTTCTTCGACGGTACAGGAGGAATTCTGGCACTATCTCAATGGTTCGAAAGAACCGAAGCTGTGTTTGAAATGTGCTCTTGCCCCGAAGAGAGCAAAATCAAGTTCGCAACTGCTACCCTCACTAACAAGGCCTTGTCATGGTGGAACGGCCATGTCAGTGCACTCTCCTTGGTCACAGCCAATGCCATGGGCTGGGACACTCTAAAAGATCTCATGAGAGGGGAGTACTGCCCTAGGGGTGAAGTTCAGAAACTTGAGGAAGAACTTTGGAACCTCAAGATGAAAGGGACTGACATAACAGCTTACACTGCCAGGTTTTGCGACTTGGCGGCTATGTGTCCCAATATGATCTCGTCTGAAGGCAAGAAGATTGAACGGTACATCTGGGGTTTAGTGCCCCCGTATCGAGGAAACGTTCTGGCCTCACGCCCTACCACCTTCGACGGCGCCAAGGAATTGGCCCAGAGTTTGATCAACCATGAAGTCTCTTCCACTCCAGCAACAGCAACCCCCACTACCACTGCACCACCCGATTCATCTGATAGAAAGAGGAAGCGATGGGATAAGAAAAAGGGCAAGAAAACTCAAACCACCTCCAAGGACCAACAAATCGTGGCGGTCCATGCTGCCACTACCCCAGCCACTCCAGCCGCACCAGCCCCACCAAAAGCTTATAGCGGGAATCTGCCTAAGTGTCCCAAGTGCCCATTCCACCACAACGACCCCTGCCGTGAATTGCAGTGTTCCAACTGCGGGCGGAAGGGCCATACGGTGCGATTCTGCAAGGCCCCTCCCAAACCTATTTCTCAAGTTCCGGGTTCGGGAGTGACCCCGACGTGTTATGGCTTCGGCGAAGCTGGCCATTTCAAAAGGAACTGTCCGAAGGCTACAAATGCTGCGGGAACTGGAAGGTTACTCGCTATCGGCCACAATGAAGCGGTAGCGGATCCCATAGTAGTCACGGGTACGTTTCTTCTCAACAACTCTTATGTCTGTGTCTTATTCGATAGTGGTGCAGAAAGAAGCTTCATAAATCAAAACTTTAAACAATTACTCAAACAAACCCCTCAACAACTAAAAGAAACATTCGTCGTAGAAATGGCTAACGGGAAAACAGAAAGCTCTAACGAAATCTACATAGGTTGTACTCTCACGTTAGACGATCACCCATTTTCAATCGATCTCATACCAATCTCAATCAAAAATTTCGATGTCATTGTTGGTATGGACTGGTTGAGTCTTCATCGCGCCGATATCCTATGCTCTGACAAGGCCATTCGCCTGAATCTTCCAAATCACGAAAATCTATTGATCTATGGAGATAAACCGGGTACGGGCCTTCGTATCATCTCCAGTATTCAGGCTCAGAAATATTTGCGTAAGGAATATCGCGCCTTTCTTGCTCACGTCGTCGACACAAGTCAGAAACTGAAAGATCCAAAGGACATTCTCGTTGTATGTGAATTCCCCGATGTCTTCCCAGAAGACCTTCCAGGTCTACCTCCCAAACGTCAGGTTGAGTTCAGAATCGACCTAGTCCCAGGAGCTACTCCCGTAGCTAAGTCGCCCTATCGTTTAGCGCCTGCCGAAATGCAAGAACTATCTGGTCAGCTCAACGAACTGCTCAACAAGGGTTTTATAAGACCGAGCTTCTCACCTTGGGGAGCTCCGGTCTTGTTCATGAAGAAGAAGGACGGATCGTTTCGGATGTGCATCGATTATAGGGAACTCAATAAACTCACGGTCAAAAATCGCTACCCTCTCCCTCGTATCGACGACCTATTCGACCAACTACAAGGAGCAAGTTATTTCTCCAAGATTGATCTTAGATCCGGGTATCATCAGTTACAGGTACTTGAGGAAGATGTTCCGAAGACAGCCTTCCGAACCCGCTACGGACACTTTGAGTTCGTAGTGATGCCCTTTGGACTGACTAACGCCCCCGCCGTATTCATGGACTTGATGAATAGGGTGTGTCGTCCATACCTGGATCAGTTCGTCATCGTCTTCATTGACGATATACTCGTCTACTCTCGGAGCGAGGAAGAACACAGGGATCATTTACGACGAGTCCTGGAAACGTTGCGATCCGAAAAGTTATATGCAAAGTTCTCTAAGTGCGAGTTTTGGATCCGAAGAGTTGAATTCTTGGGTCACGTGGTTAGTGAAGAAGGAATCCACGTGGATCCCTCCAAAATTAAAGCTATTGAGAACTGGTCAACACCGAAGACGCCTACAGAAATTCGTCAATTTCTAGGCCTCGCTGGCTACTACCGCAGATTCATCCAAAACTTCTCTCGAATTACGAAGCCTCTCACTATGCTAACACAGAAGGGTGTATCATTCGACTAGGAAGAGAAACAGGAGGAGGCATTCCAGACCCTGAATGCGAGCCCTATGCACCGCACCAGTATTATCCCTTCCCGAAGGGACAGAAGACTTTGTTGTATATTGCGATGCATCAAATCAGGGGCTCGGTTGTGTCTTGATGCAACGAGGAAAGGTTATTGCCTATGCCTCGAGGCAGCTAAAGACCCATGAAGTGAACTACACTACTCACGACCTCGAGTTAGGAGCGGTAGTCTTCGCGCTAAAAATCTGGAGACACTACTTGTATGGGACGAAGAGCATGGTGTACACTGATCATAAAAGCCTCCAACACATACTGAACCAAAAAGAACTCAATATGAGGCAGCGTCGATGGGACGAGCTACTTAACGATTACGAATGTGAAATTAGATATCACCCGGGAAGGCCAACGTAGTAGCAGACGCCCTGAGTAGAAAGGAGTATTCTGGTCGAAGGACCAAGTCGTTGACGATGACTATCCATTCGCATCTATCCACACAGATCAAAGAGGCCCAGTTGGAAGCCTTAAAGTCTGAGAACGTGACGGGAGAATCCCTGCGCGGAATGGATAAAAATTTGGAGGTTAAGGGTGACGGAGCCTACTACTTCATGGACCAAATCTGGACCCCACGCCATGGAGGTTTCAGAGACTTGGTCATGAGGGAAGCACACAATACTCGCTACTCCGTCCACTCGGGTTTAGATAAGATGTATCTGGATCTCAAAAAGCTATACTGGTGGCCGAGCATGAAAGCGGAGATCGCTACCTTTGTAAGTAAGTGCCTTACTTGCGCGAAGGTCAAGGTCAAATATCAAAAGCCATCAGGACTCCTCCAACAACCTGAAATACCGGAATGGAAGTGGGAGCGGATCACAATGGAATTTATAACCAAACTGCCCAAGACAGCGGGTGGATTAGATACCATTTGGCTCATCGTTGACAGGTTGACCAAGTCTGCGCACTTCCTACCCATCAAAGAAACGGACAAGATGGAGAAACTCACAAGAACATACATAAAAGAAATAGTGCGACTGCATGGCGTCCCTATATCTATTATCTCAGACAGAGATAGTAGATTCACCTCTAGGTTTTGGCAATCATTGCAAAAGGCACTAGGGACGAGGCTGGACATGAGTACAGCCTACCATGCGCAGACCGACGGACAAAGTGAGAGGACGATCCAAACCTTAGAAGATATGCTGCGAGCTTGTGTGATCGACTTCGGGAAATCGTGGGATACACACTTGCCTCTTGTGGAGTTTTCCTACAACAATAGTTATCATACGAGCATCAAGGAAGCTCCATTTGAAGCCCTCTACGGCCGGAAGTGCAGATCCCCTCTGTGCTGGGCTGAGGTGGATGACACTCGTTAGCTAAAGGACGAGTTCCTGACAGCACCCTCACTGGTCCGGAGATCATTCGAGAGACGACCGAGAAAATTGTACAGATACGTGAACGACTAAAAGCCGCTAGGGATCGACAGAAAAGCTACGCCGACAAACAAAGAAAACCCTTGGAATTCCAGGTGGGAGACCGAGTCCTTTTGAAGGTCTCACCCTAGAAGGGCACGATACGCTTCGGAAAGCGTGGAAAGTTAAACCCAAGGTACATAGGGCCTTTTGAGATTCTCGCCAGAATCGGCCCTATAGCTTACAAACTCAACTAACCCCACGAACTAAGCAACATACACCCTACCTTCCACGTCTCAAACTTGAAGAAATGCTTGTCCGACGAGACTCTCGTGATCCCTCTCGACGAAATCGAGGTCAATGAGAGCCTCAACTTCATGGAAGAGCCTGCGGAGATTATGGATCGGGAAGTAAAACGAACGAAGCAAAGCCGCATCCCAATCGTGAAGGTTCGGTGGAACGCCAAGCGGGGACCGGAATTCACTTGGGAGCGTGAGGATCAAATGAAACTCAAATATCCTCATCTCTTTGCTTAGTAGTATTGTAATAACTTATCTGTTTGAATTCTAAATTTCGGGACGAAATTCCCCTAACGGAGGGATGATGTGACAACCCAAATTTATGGCCGTTACAAATCCCGTATGCACTAACGGAATTCGTCGTTATATTTAATGTTTTCCAGCGATGTTTGGAGTCGTCAATAAACAAATATCTAGTTATTTATATGTCCTGATATTATCATAAGTAATTATAACTCGTAAGTGTTAACCTCGTTTAACTAAATAGAGTTATATTACTTTTCAACCACTTCACCCGGGTAAAAAGTTTTAACCCCGTTAAACTTTAACATCGGGTAGCCGTGTATCGGGTGCAATACCCGAGACATATGAAATGAGAGTGAACACCATTTGAACATTCTTTTACCACTCATTCACTCTCTCTCACTACTTTCTCTCTCTAGACCCGAACCCGACTCCAAAACCGCGAATTCCGGCTTCCAAACGTAAGGATTTATTCTCTATCTTATTCTAAACATATTTCATTGTATTTAGAGGCCAAAAATCATAGGATTTAGGGGATTAAAGGGAGTTTACGGCCTAAGAAGCCCCTTAGGCCGTAAACACCCAAAACTTGGCCAAATAACACATTTTTCCTTCCTTTAAGCTTGTGTACTAATTAAGGGAATTACCTAGGTGAGTTTGGACATGAAAACTTAAGATTTTGAAGCCTAAAAAGGAGTTTACGGCCCAAGCTTATGCTTAGGCCGTAAACACCCAAAAACCCTTGATAAAAGTCCCAAAAACTCATCTAGGGCATGTAGGAATTTTGCTATGACCCTAGGAAATGTTTAAGTACATTAAACAACACCATTTAGGGACAAAAAGAGGAGTTTACGGCCAAGTCTAAGCTTGGGCCGTAAAAACCCAATAATTATGCCAAAATGCCCCTAAAACTCCACCTAAGGTCTTCAAAAATTTATCTAAGGTGTAGGGAAGTGTTTTGAACCATTTAAGCATCCATTTTGAGGGATTAAATGGAGTTTACGGACCAAGCACAATTTTGGACCGTAAACTCCCCAAAATGTCACAAAATGAGGGTTTTAACCCTCCAAATTAGTCCAAGACACTTGCTAGTAAATTAGGGAAGTGAAATAAGGCCTTAACTTGAAATTTAGGAGGAACACATGAGTTTACGGCCAAGCCTAGGGGGCTTACGGCCGTAAACTCCCAAGGAGTGGCCTTTGGGCCGTAAAATCCAAGGGAGTGAACTCATGGACTCCCCCGCAAACCCCTCTTGGCCTTGTACCACTCCCGGGAACCCCTTCTAGGCCCTAAAACCCCGAATCAATGCTAGAATGCCCAAATACTTTAATGAAAAGCATAAAATGATTCATTTATTGTAAAATACATATTTCATATGACATTAAGGGCCTAAAAGGTGCACAAGTCGTTATTTGGTACAAAACGCTCAGTCGACACTTTTACCCGATTTACCCGATTCACCCGATTTACGTGATTTCAGGTGAGTTCATACCCCATTAATGAACCTTTCAAATGTTTTATATGTTTTAGGGGGGGATACAAGTCAATTATACATGTTTATGGAAATTCATACAAGTCATTTATTCATGTTACGGAAAATTAATCACATGTGATTTACTATCCGTAGTTCAAATCACATGTGATTTACCACTATGCTTTATAAAAAGGATTTTTTGTTTTCAAAACCATTTCGGATAAAAGATCAATTTTCTAAATATTCCCTTTTGAAAAGATTTTTATTAAATAAATTCCTTATAAAATGTAACCACACCAATATATTTATATAATTAAGGCTTGAAGGACTTAGGACCGATAGCTCGCCTTATTTCCTGTTCTTGTTTGATTGTGGGCTTAGGGTAGTTGTTATCCGTCCGACTGTCGTTGATTTTTTAGTTATATATCATATATATTAGTGTTGGATACGAGTATTTTCATTTCATTCAATGTTTAAACCACTAAATTGACAAGAATCATACGCACTAAGTTAACTATAATAGGTATAGTTAAGGCCACTATTACTCGCTATAGCTACTACTCTACACACTATAATACGCTCTATAATGATACTATATACTAATACGAGAACATACTACGAGTATACAAAAGACTACTATGCTATAATACAAGAGAAAGCACTAATCAAGAGATAACACACTAACCCACTACGAGATACTCTATTCGCTACGCACTACGCCCAGAGTCTTCTGGAAGGAAGACGACGCTATATGTATAGATCTATACAAGGCAGACGCTATTACATCCCGACTGTTAACTTCAGTCCGAGCCGTACAGGCCCAGGGATGCCACTACTTCACTACACTGTGCATGACCGGGAAGGTCATGGGGTCCTCTATTACTCAGACTATCGGTAACATACAAGAAATACGCTATAACCACACTAAAATACTAGACAAAAAGTTAAAGTTAATATCCCGAAGTAAACAAGTATTTAATACTAAAGAAAGTCTGCACCACTATTATGGACTTCAGGCATAACCTACCATATTGCATTACTTATGGGAAACCCACTATTCTACTGTTACAATGAATGTTATCTTCAATGATGAAAATTACATGTTTCTTAAAGGTTTTCACTTACAAAGTATTTCTGGAAAATATAGGATATTCTAGGTTTTTCTACTACTCATGAATGTAAATTACAACTTTTCATACTATCGGTTCTAATGCTTTTTATATAAAAACTCACACTAAACTCTTATGAACTCACCAGATTTATGCTGATATTCGTTTTCAAAACAACTTGTATCCTCAGGTCAAAGATAGACAGGTACAGGCGCAGCATTTTGGAGAAGGTGGAGCATACAAGATCCATCTCTTATTTTTGTAATACTTTTGGTGACTGTTAAACATTACAAAACACACTTGTAATTAAACTCACTATGTAATGCAATGGTTGTATGCTTCTTGTTTTTACTATTATGCAATTGTGATGATACTGCACATGACGTCCTCCACCCCGAAACGTATTCCGCCGTTATCGGTTTTGGGGTGTGACAAAGCAACTTTGCCAACCCTAGAAATAACCCGAAATGGCCGAATATATCGGGGACCCAATTTCGCCCTCTTCCTGAAGCGAATCACCCCTTTCCAAGATGAGACTTTCAGTAACACCATGTCGCCAACCTGAAACTCCAACTCAGACCGACGCCGGTCGGCATAGCTCTTTTGTCGACTCTGAGCAGCCTGCAATCTCTGCCTAATCCGCTGAATCATCTCCATAGTCTAAAGGACCACTTCGGTCTGCCCCATAACCCTATGACCAACCTACCTCAAACAAACCGAGGTACGACATCTCCACCCATACAAGAGCTCAAAAGGCGGAGCACCAACGCTGGAGTGATAACTGTTTTTGTAGGACAACTCCGCAAGAGGTAGGTAGGAGTCCCAACTCCCACTAAAATCAATGACACAAGCCCACAACATATCCTCAAGTATCTGTATCGTTTGCTCACTCTGAGCGTCGATCTACGGATGATAAGCTATGTTGAAGTGCAACCTCGTGACCAGTTCCTCATGGAACTTCTGCCAAAAACAGGAGGTGAATTGAACATCATGGTCTGAAACAATGGAGACCGAAACCCCATGGCGAGCAACGATCTCGCGAAAATACATATCAACCAACTTCTCAGACGAAGAACTCTCCTGAATCGCCAGGAAGTGGGCACTCTTGGTCAACCGGTCCATGATGAACCAGATAGCATCGAAACCCTTTGTCTTCTTCGGCAATTTGGTGATGAAATCCATCAAAATCTACTACCATTTCCACATGGGAACCTCTAGAGGCTGCAGCCTGCTATGCAGTCTCAGATGCTCAACCTTGACCATCCTGCAAGTCATGCACCTCTCCACGTAGTAGGCTATCTCCCTCTTCATACATGACCACCAATAGCTCAATCTTAAATCCTGATACATCTTGGTGGCCCCTGAATGGATAGAAATATGAGACTCATGAGTCTCCTCCAACACAATTTGTCTGACCCCACCAGACATAGGAACCCATATCTGACCACAACGGGTCAACAATTCACGACTATCCGGAACAAATCTGGCGATCTCACCCATGATCCTCTCTATCTTCCAATTCTCTTCCCGAACACCCTCGACTTGAGCCTCCCTAATCAATCCCAAAAGCGGAGAATCCACTAATATCCTCATACACGATACCCATCTGAAGACCCAGTTGACTTATGGCTCAAAGCATCCGCCACTACATTCGCTTTACCCGGATGGTATACGTCCAACCACTATGCTGCCTCATGTTCAAGTTCGGCTGATCCATAATATGTCTCAAACTCTTGTGTTCCGTGTAGATAGTACAACGGATCCCATAAAGATAATGCCTCCAAATATTGAGGGCGAAAACTACTACCCCCATCTCTAGATCATATGTGGGGTACCTCGTCTCGTGCGGCTTCAGCTACCACGAAGCATACACTATCACCCGTCCTCTCTACATGAGGACCGCCCCCCAAAAAACCATCAAGGTATGAACTTTATACCTTGGAATGATGGAGAAAAGGGAAAAACTTCTAGATCCAAGCCTTGCTTCAGGATTCTAAGCTCCTTGATGCAACTTCTTCTTCCTTAAACACACCAACAACAGACTCTTTAGCTCAAAACATACTCATATGCCAAAGACAACTCAAAGTGTATGGAGGCTGAAAAGATGGGGTGAAATGAGCCATAATGATGCTTATATACCACCCAAACCCTAAAAAATAGGGTTTTCTCCTGACAAAAGTACGCCCCATGTACATAAGTGTACGTCGAGCATACTAGGGTGCACCCTAGTACACTCAACGTACCCTCATGTACGCTTAGCGTACTCATCCTGCTCAAATTATCAAAATGGCACAAGGCTTCAAGGCTCATTCACATGGACTTAGGGACTGAAATGTCATATGATAAAACCATAGGGATGAATTTATAAGTACCTGAATCTCGGGATATTACATGGAAAAATTGTATAAAATGGAGCATAAAACTTTATGACATTAATCATAAGCATACAAACTAATATCTTTCATATCCAAATTCATGTATTACTAATTAAATGCATTCATAGCAACCATAATATTTATAAATAGAAGGATAAAATCCAAAACATCAAAATGTTGCCAAAAGAAATCACTTTAACTTAAGCATACTACACCATAAAGTTTTGTACATGCCATTTAAATTTGTGATTGCTTCTTGTTTTCCATTCCGTTTAATGCCCATAATTGTAAAGTTTAACTCAAAACCTAATTTACATAAAAGATGAATCAAGTAAAATAGTCGCACAACTATTATTTTAAGTAAAATTTTGACATGTAAAACAGTATGAAAACATCAACATAGAAAAGTATAATATACCTGAAGAACATTCTCATTTTCATTGTTGAAGGGTCTTTGAAAAAGATCCATGATACAATATTTGATGTTCACGTGGATCTACATTAGTCGTATCATCCTAAATCCATCTCAATTTATATTAGCAAGCTTCAAAATTTCAAAACTTTTATCATATTTATGAACTGATAATAAAAAATTCAGTTAATATTCAACCAACATTTAAACTCTAGCAAGAACAAAAAATGAAACACAAAATTACAATAAAAAAAACCAAAAAAAGGCTTTAGAAACTAGGGTTTCAAACAAAAAACAAAGAAGTGCTATAAAGAAAACACATATAATAAAAGAAAATATGTTCAAATCGAGTTTACTTTCTTCCATTGACTTCGAAACTATAACACAAATGAGTAATCAATCTGAAAGTTTGATGATAGTAAAAGAAAATAAACTTAAATACTAAGATTTAAATTAATTTTTTGAAACTAATTAGGTAAGTACAAGCAAAAGAAGATCAAAGAGGAAAAAAAAGTAACAACCCCCCCCCCCCCCCCCCTAAAACTAGCTTTTCAAACAAAAAAAATGAAAAAAACACTATAAAAACACAAATAAACCATTGACTTCAAAATTGCCACCACAAAATTTAAAAGAAAAATAGGAAAAGTCAGATTTATCATAGCCACACATATTTCAAAATCAATTGTCAAAAATTGTCATCGTGGTTTTTATCATTTTTTGAGTTTCTATCCAATCGCACATATATATACCTATATATGGTTAAATTATCACAAGAACTTAAAGATTTGCGAGAACTCCTAAACCACTCATCAATTTTCAAAACCAAGATCGTCATTAGTCTTAAAATAAAGCGACTAAGCCATATCTAGACTCAAAAAAACATTTGACCATGTTTTTTTTTAAATGTGCATGTATACGCATTTGAATGTTCATATATATATATATATATATATATATATATATATATATATATATATGTGTGTGTGTGTGTGTGTGTGTGTGTGTGTGTGTGTGTGTGTGTGTGTGTGTGTGTGTGTTCAATAATTTTCAAACCAACACAACAATAAAATTCTAATACCTGTCTTTAAGAGAATCGCAATTTCTCTCTCTCTCTCTCTCTCTCTCTATATATATATATATATATATATATATATATATATATATGTGTGTGTGTGTGTGTGTGTGTGTGTGTGTGAGTTTATAAATTAGGTAAATGGTTGATTTTATTATTATAGTGTATAGTATCATCTGCTAAATGAGGGAGGGTTGTTGGTAAATTGTTTCATTTATTGTATTTAAGTGTAATGAGTTGATTTGTTGACAAAAATTAATCTTACTGAATAGTAAATAAGTAAGAAAGGTGTGGAGTGCACATTTGTTTAAGTTTATTCAAAATTCAAAGTAGACTATTATTTAGGGGTGAAACCCCTGAACGAACGGGGGTTTGGGGGCAGCGCCCCTAGGTATGAGGTCCAAGGGGTGGCAGCCCCTAGCAAGGTCCAAGGGATAGAACCCCTCGTTGGAAAATTAATTTGGACTTCATCTGCACTCTAATTAAAACCGGTTTTGTGACACTTTTTGAATGTTGGAAAACTGTTTTATGACAGTTTGAATAGTTTTATGACAGAGAAAACTGTATTTTGACAGTTTTCATACAAGGAGGTTTATAATTCGTTTTCGGTCTTCTTCTTCAGGTACTTGATGAATTTTATAACATCCAATTCTTTGTTCTTGTTTTTAGAATTTCTGAGTCTTATCCGATTGAGGATTTGAGAGTGCCATCCAAATACTTCGATTTGAAAGTGTTTACATAATTTTTAGAATTTTCAAATGTTTTTACCCTCAAATTTCTAACACATAACATCATAAAATTAGAGATTTAGGATTTAAAATATTACGATAAAAAAATAAAAAATAGGTTACGAAAGTACCAAGAGAAGACAAAGAAAAGTAAGAAGAATTTTCTTTTTGATGTGTCAATGTGATATCTTTTCATTTTTGGTGGATTGAAGTTAATGCTGTGGGTTTTGAAGAGAAAAACATCATTTTTTATGTTTGTTGTTGCGTTGAAGAAGACGGGAATACAAATAATGAAGGGATCTTTTTTTTTTTTTTTTTTTTTTTTTTTTTTTTTTGTTTTTGTTTTTGTTTTTGTTTTTGTTGCTAAACGTGAACAAAAAAAACACCAAGAAAATGAGTTTTAATTTGGAGTCTAGATATAGATAATTAACCTGTTTTATACATGTTTACTCATAGTCTGGACCCCAAATAAGTGGGACGCTAACGGAATCTAAGACATTTCAAGCCAAATTTTTTGTTATTATTTTGTTTGGATAGAAACATTGTAAAGCAACTGTCTACAATTTATTCAATATTCACTTTAGGCAAGATTGGAGGGGGAGAGGTGCATGTGAAACCCACGTGTTATTGTTGATGTGTTTGGAGCATAAACACATCAACTTTGGCCCCATTCAAGTCAAAACACATTCAATCATAATTTTAGTGTTCCTCATTCATGCACACCATTATTATAAAATTCTAACCAATCTTTAGTATAATTTGTTATTAAGTAATATTTATATAAATTATTAATAAGGATGCAACATTTAGTCTTGATTTATTGTTAAGTAATATTTACATAAATTATTGGTATTTTCGTTTAGGCCACACCATCTTTAAAAAGTAAAAAATTGTGTTTGGTGACATGGTAAACTCATTATATTTTAAACAAGAGAATGGAAAGCTGTCGATGCCATAAGAAAGAAGACATAAGTTCCTTTTGAAAAAGATAGAGACCAAATTCAATGTCACAAAAACTTTGTAAGATTGTTAAAACAAAAATATACACATCATACATATTTATAAAACTAATATTTTTTCTTGAATCTCATGCATTTGAAACCTCATTTTTTAACGTCCTCAAACCATATTCATTTAAAACCTCATTTTTTAACTAATGCAACTCAAAAGTTTTCTTAATTATGATTTAACACTCAAAAGTTTTATAATTTATATTATGTTTAATTAGCATTTAGTGAAAAGTTTACTATAAAAATGCTAATCTTTTGGGAAGACATGCATACAAATTATAAAACTAATATTTTTTTTGAATCTCATGCATTTGAAACCTCATTTTTTAACTTCCTCAAATCATATTCATTTGAAACCCTCATTTTTAACTAATGCAACTCAAAAGTTTTCTTAATTATGATTTAACACTCAAAAGTTTTATAACTTATATTATGTTTAATTAGTATTTAGTGAAAAGTTTACTATAAAAATGCTAATTTTTTGGGAAGACATACATACAAATCATATACAAATTTCAGAAAGAAAACTAACTTAAAGGTTTTTGTGTTCGGATAAGGTCTTATGACCACTTTTAGAGATATGTTATTATATTAGAGCTTCTAATTTGTAAGTTTGTTATACTAATTTGTTTTTATATTTTCTTCGTTTTTGGATTATCGTAATACACTTTTGGAGATATGCTATTATATTAGAGCTTTTAATTTGTAAGTTTGTTATACTAATTCGTTTTTATATTTTCTTCGTTTTTGGATTATTGTAATACAGTCGTTGTATATTGTGATTTAATCGTTAATATATTGATCATATGTTATATAGGGTGATGTCGAAAATATTTAATTAAATATTTTAAATATGTTTTTTTTTGTTTTGTAATTGTTCCGTTTCAAAAATATAATTAATTAAAACTCATACATATGTTATACTTTCCATCTCTCTCTCTCTCTCTCTCTCTCTCTATATATATATATATATATATATATATATATATATATATATATATATATATATATATATATATAATAGACGTCAAAACACTTCAACCAAAATTCATTTAAAATCTAATATTTCAAATGCTTTTTAATAATGATTGTAAAAATTTCAGCATGTGTTACTTAATTGATTGATTAATTAAAATATTAATGTTTTGAAACTCCTAACTCTTAAACTTATATTATTTAATTTGTTAGTTAACTAAATATTTTTCCTACATAAAGATAACATTTTTATGTTTGGTTACTCATATTTGTTTATGTGTTTGAAGAGAATTGTGATTTAAATATGAAGAGTTGATATAAATGTTATAATAGATGTTTTAGTGTTTTTATGTTATTAAAAGTTGTAGTGTTTATTTTTCATATTTTTTATTATTCGTTGTATATATATATATATATATATATATATATATATATATATATATATATATATATATATATATCTTTTTTAATACAAATGTTATAATAGATGTTTTTGTATTTTTATGTTACTAAAAGTTGTAGTTCATATTTTTGTTCATACATTTTGTTACCCATTATATATATATATATATATATATATATATATATATATATATATATTATCATATGTTTGATATATAATTTACACAATTTAAAACAGTTTATACAATTATCAAATAATTGTATATATAACAATGACTTAAAAATTAAAACTATAATGTTTAATAAAACTAATATGCTAACTATATGTTTGCTTTCCTACTAATACTTTTGTTTCAAAGTAAAAATATTAAATAATAATTTGGTAAAAGTTATTATTTTAACTATATAATTGTATTCTCACGCAACGCGTCGAGATTCGCCTAGTCATACATACTTATAAAGCTAGCATTTTTTCTTGAATCTCATGCATTTGAAACCTCCTTTTTTAATTTCCTCAAACCACATACATTTGAAACCCCCCTTTTTAACTAATGCAACTCAAAAGTTTTCTTAATTATGATTTAACACTCAAAAGTTTTATAACTTATGTTATGTTTAATTAGCATTTAGTGAAAAGTTTACTATAAATAGACCAATCTTTCGGGAAGACATGCATACAAATCATATACAAATTTCATAAAGTAAACAAACTTAAAGGTTTTTGTGTTGGGTTGAGGTCTTATGACCACTTTTGGAGATATGCTAGTATACTAACATTTTGTTTCAAAGTAGAAATAGTAAATAATAATTTGGTAAAAGTTATTATTTTAAATATATAATTGTATTCTTGCGCAACACGCGGTGATTCGCTTAGTACTTTATTATAAATGAATTATTTTTCTTTCACCACATTCATTTGAAACTTCCAACTCTTCATATTTCCATATAATATACTTAATTTATATACTTATAAAGGAAACATTTATTCTTTTCACCACATTCATTTGAAACTCTCATTCATTCTTCCTTTCACCACATTCATTTGAAACTTCCATGACTTTTCAATTTCTTTCTAATAATGATTATACATTTGTTAATAAGGTTAAATAAATATAAAACCTAAAGTGTAATCATATATAAACTAAATTTCAATATTAAAAGAATATATTTTCTTCTACTTATAAATTTATGTTTTTAACTTCTAACATATTATATTTAATTTATTAGGTCTAATATGTTGTTGTATGTAAACCATTTTCATTTTAAAGCTACAACTTTTGAACAATTTGTATAAAATAC
Organism: Lactuca serriola; assembly: GCF_051521515.1. NCBI lineage: Eukaryota > Viridiplantae > Streptophyta > Magnoliopsida > Asterales > Asteraceae > Lactuca > Lactuca serriola. The sequence goes on from NC_136412.1 coordinate 301,269,886, forward strand.
TTAAATTGTTAATTTAAATATAACCTTACAAGGTCAACTTAAATATAAATTTTAGTTCAACTTAAACAACCTAAAGAATATTTTGTAAATAGTTAAAAGTGATAATATGTAATGTCTTTCTAATAATGATTATAAGTTGGTTAATAAGGTTAAATAAGTATTAAACCTAAAGTGTAATCATAAATAAACTAAGTTTCAGTATTAAAATAATATTTTTATTTCTACTTATAAAGTTATATCTTTAACTTTTAACATATTATACTTAATTTATTAGATTTATTATGTTGTTGTATGTAAACCATTATCAGTTTAAAGCTACAACTTTTCAATAATTTGGACAAAATACTTAAACTGTTAATTTAAATATAACATTACAGGGTCAACTTCAATACAAATTTCAGTTCCACTTAAAAAAAACCCAAAGAATATTTTGTGAATAGTTAAAAGTGATAAATTGTAGTGCTAAATGCAAAAACTAAATTGTAATATCAATTTAACTAAAATATTTGCTAAAGATATTTTTATAATCATTAAAAGTTTTCAAATAAGTAGCTTAAAATAACTTACAATAACAATAGTTAAATATAACTATATATAAATGATTATATTGTTACCTTTAAAATAAAAAAAATTGTTTGATGTTTTAAATAATTACAATCATAGAAATTAAAATGTTAAGCAAATAAATTTTAAAAAACTAATTAATAATAACAACAACTATAAATAACATTAAACCATATATTATATTTAATTTTATTCATGAGTAACCCGTAGGTAGATGTCAATCAAAAGATTGAGATTATGCAGTTTTAAGAGATGTATATATTATCATATAATTAAAAATAGAGTAAATTACACAAATAGTCCCTATGGTTTAGAGTAATTTACGTGTTTGGTCCCTGACTTATTTTTTTTAACTCGAAAGGTCCGTATTATTTGTTTTTTGTTACGCACTTGGTCCCTATCTTACCTAAAAAGACCGTTCTTTCCCTTGATATTTTAATTTATCTAAATACACACACCCCAACTCCACCCCCTCACATTACCTTATCTACCCCACCATTTTTCCTATTTAAATAATAGTCTTTTTAGGCAAGACATTGACCAAACGCGTAACAAAAACAAACAGTAGGGACAAAGCGCGTAACAAAAAAAATTGTAGGGACCTTCCGAGTTAAAAAAATAAGTTATGGATCAAGCGCGCAAATTACCCTAAACCATTGGGACCATTCGCGTAATTTACTCTTCAAAATAATCAGTATATTACATCATCTTAGTATATGAATTATTATATCAAATTTAACAACAACATTGTTGTTATATTTAAAAAAAAAACATATATTTCTAAAGATTTCAGCTATATAGATGCTTATGCGCAAACATTTTTTCTTTCATCACATTCATTTGAAACTCTCATGCATTTTTCCTTTCACCACATTCATTTGAATCTCCCATGAATTTTCAATTTCTTTCTAATAATGATTATAAGTAGGTTAATAAGATTAAATAAATATCAAACCTAAAGTGTAATCACATATAAACTAAATTTCAATATTAAAAGAACATCTTTACTTCTACTTATAAAGTAATGTTTTTTAAATTTTAATATATTATACTTATTTATTAGTTTTACTATATTGTTGGATGTAAACCATTATCATTTTAAAAATTCCAACTTTTGAAAAATTTGTATAAAATACTTAAATTATAAATTTAAATATAACATTACAGGATCAACTTAAATATAAAATTTTAGTTTAAATTAAACAACCCAAAGAATATTTTGTAAATAGTTAAAAGTGATAAATTGTAGTGTCTTTCTAATAATGATTATAAGTTGATTAATAAGGTTAAATAAATATTAAACTTATAATGTAATTATAAATAAACTAAATTTCAATATTAAAATAATATATTTATTTCTACTTATAAAGTTATGTCTTTAACTTTTAACATATTGTACTTAATTTATTAGATTTAATCAGTTGTTGTATGTAACCATTATTAGTTTAAAACTACAACTTTTGGACAGTTTGGACAAAATACTTAAATTGTTAATTTAAATATAACATTATAGTGTCAACTTAAATATAAATTTCAGTTCCACTTAAAAACCCAATGGATATTTTGTGAAAAGTTAAAAGTAATAAATTGCAGTGCTAAATGCGAAATCTAAATTATAATCTATATTTAACTAAAATATTTCATTTGATATTTTTATAATCGATAAAGGTTTTCAAATAATTAACTTAAAATAACTTACAATAACAATAGTTAAAAATAACTCTATATAAATGATTATATTGTTACCTTTAAAATAAAGAAAAAATGTTTGATATTTTAAATAATTTTAATGATAGAAATTAAAACATTAAGCAAATAAATTTTAAAAAATTAATTAACAATAACAACAACTATAAATAACATTAAACCATATATTATATTTAATTTTATTCATGAGTAACTGGCAGGTATAAATCATTCAAACGGTTAAGATTATGCAGTTATAATAGATGTATATATTATCATATAATTCAAAATAATCAATATATTATATCAATTTTGTATACGCATTATTATATCAAATTTAACAACAATATTATTGTCATATTTAAAAAACATATATTTGTAAAAATTTCAACTATATAGGTGTTTTTGCACAACACACAGGTATTCGCCTAATTATATTATAAAAATATGGCACACTTCCGAGAAAATATGAAGAAAATTATTCAATCTTATAAAAAAAATGGATAATCGTTAGATTGTGATACAGAATAACTAATATTTAAAAAAAAATATGAAGAAAATTATTCAATCTTGTAAAAAATGGATAATCGTTAGATTGTGATACAGAATAACTAATATATTAAAAAAAATCATCAATGGACAAAATACAAATATTAACATGTATTTTTTACAATCGTACAAAATGGACCAAAATATGGTACATCCTAAAATACATAATAAATTAAAATATGATATTATTTTTACATAAAAAATTGATTGTTTAAAATAAATATTATTAAAACACGTCACGTGCATTTAACCCGTTAACATTTGTAAGATGGACTTATTGATAAAAACAAATATTAATTGTATTTTGCTTGTTTATTGTTTGTCTTTTTTTTAACGGATTATATATATATATATATATATATATATATATATATATATATATATATATATATATATATATATATATATATATATAAGGTTAGGTTCATGTGAGACGGCCTAATTTTGTGAGACCGTGAGACGTATTTTTTTTATTTTTTTATTATTCTTTATTTATTTTTATTTTTTTAGTTAATCCAAGTTCCGAAAATAATATTTAAAAAAATAAATTTTGGATTTTTCTATTTATTTTGCATTTTAAAATTATTTTTTAGAATATGTACAGTGTAATATTCTATTAGAATATTTCACGTATTTAAAAAAACGGGATTTTTTTTTATTTTCTTTAGTTAATTCAAGTTCCGAAAATAATATTTAAAAAAAGAATTTTTATATTTTTCCATTTATTTTGCATTTTAAAATTATTTTTTTTAGAATATGTACAGTGTAATATTCTATTAGAATATTTCACGTATTTTAAAAAAAAAAACGGGATTTTTTTTATTTTGTTTATTTATTTATTTTTTATTTTTTTAGTTAATTCAAGTTACGAAAATAATATTTAAAAAAAGAATTTTTGGATTTTTCCATTTACTTTGCATTTTAAAATTATTTTTAGATTTGGTCTCACAAAATTAGAATGGTCTCAAATGAAACTGAACCTATATATATATATATATATATATATATATATATATATATATATATATATATATATATATATATATATATATATATATATAGGTTGATTTGAGACTACCTATATTTTGTGGGACATAGGGACTAAATCTTAGCCTTTGATCAAATTTGATATTGTGGCTCATAAAAAAACAGATTAACACTAATTAATCTAACTGATTAGTTAATTAGGGGTATATTAGTAACTAGGTTAAATTTAAGATCGCCTGCCTACTCTATTAGTCAAGCTTGGAGAACATAGTACTAGGACTTACTAGACGAAAGACCTTGATTGGTGAAGGGCTTAAAAGTTAGGTAGCTGCTATCTATCGGATCATTTCTAAGAGGTTAGGTAGGTGGTTGAGTCGAAGCCGAGAAGGAGACTAAGTCATTGGTCGTGCCGGGATTTCTTTCCTACTTCCAGCTGAATGAGGACCACACAGCCGTCAACCCTGCTGGAAGTGCTTTCTAGATCCAATCTCCTGGTCTTTCGTTCACTATTCGAATGTCTGGACCAAGGATTTTCAGTCCTTTGCTCTAACCAGCTGAGCTACCTGAACCACTTTCCTAAAATATGTTTTATTCATCGAATAGCGCCCTACCTTACCACTTGACTAGTAAAAAGCCCTTGTACTAAAGAAAGAGAATAGATAGGCCTTTTTCGCTTCTTTGCCAAGCTTTCGAGCAGCTCTTTCAACTGCCGCGTAATCCCCTAACATCAGATATGATATAATGTTAACGTCATCTTCACGTCATCAAGAAATCATCTCATCTGTTTCATACCAATTTATTCGATGGATCAACATTCATTTTTCTTCAATTCACTTTGATCGATCTTCTGTCTCCAATCTTATATTCTTTCAACCGATAAATGATTGGAGTTGGACATTGATCGAACGATGCTACATCATAGCTTTTAATTTTGCGATTTTTGTGTTTTTCGAGATCATGTTCTTCATTCGTCTACATCTGCAATTGATAATCTGAGTGATTGATGTTTATGTTCATCTATCGACATTATCACATCATTAGAAGATTATGATTGATTTTAACTCCGTGATCATCGATTTCGGTAGAGACTCAAGTGTTTAACGATTTCTGCTAATCTTCATGTTCAACAATTGTTTACGATCTTTCAAGTTGTGATTTTTACTCAATATCATGAATTCATCAATTGATCAAGGTTTGAGTTTTCATCTCTTTCATTGTTACTTACATATAACATATTCAATTTTTAACCTAGTTCATGAATTGAATCATCAATTTTAATCATGATCAACAATTGATTGTCATTGAGATCGTTTTCCGTAGCATCAGGTTTGAATTTTTTTCTCTGGACATCGATTACAAGCTTTGATTTATTTCATCATCTTTTTGTTGCAATGTTCATTCAACAAATTTTTTATACATTATTCTCCATAATTGAACACATAATACTTGAAGAGAATCAAGTGGAAATAACGAATCTTTGAGTCATTTTGCACTTTTTCTGTCAAATTAACTAGGTATGTACAAATTGATTATTATTCTTGAGCGAATTTTTGTTTAACTATACATGCATTCCACCTGTTTGATAGAAGTCATGAATGAATAAAGAGTACGATATATCACCCCCTCATTCCCACAAATAAAGTCCTCTTTAAGAATATGAATATACTTCAATATGAGTTGGAATTAGTGTAACATAATTCAATGTTGATTACTTTTATTAAATTTACCTTAGTTTTGTTAAAAATATGCATTTTTCTTCAAATACATATTGTCGGATATGTCTTTTAACACAATTTTGTTTTAATATGCTCCTATTACCCTATAGAAAAGGGGTTATACTAAAGAAAAGATTAGATGCTCTTAAATCAATCACCAGAAGTTGTCCCCTTGATCTGATGATTTTGAATCGTCAACATCAAATCATACATAGAAATTCCTCATCTTTATTTGATGAAATCGCAACTAAACGTATGATATTCAACAATTTCAAACATTAGATTTTACTATCATATCAATTATTTTAAGCAATTCTTCATGATCAACAATCAATCATTAACTGAGATCATTTTTCTAATGTCTGAAACTTCGATTTTTATTAGATCATCGATTTTGAAAATCATCATTACCTCATATCTATTATCAGTTGGAAGATTTGATTTCAGTAATAGATCATCTATTTCAAGGTTAGATATTTTTTCTACACATTCAAGCACATAATACGTAAAGAAAATGAAACAACAACAACGAATCTTAGAGTCTTTATGTGGTCTTTCTATAAAATTAATGAGGTATGTACAAAAATTCATTGTTTTTGAGCAAATTCTCTTAAATTATACATGCATTCTACCTGTTTGATGAAAGTCATAAATGAATAAAGAGTCTGACGATATAAGATTTTTCTAGGTATTTAAGTCAGGGTTCATGTTAAGGATAAAATAACAGTATGAAATAAGAGTCCTTTCAGGTACCTAAGTTAGAGTTTATGTTTATATAATATGATTAAGATGTTCTAAATTAGGGCTTGCATCAATTTACTCAGTCAACTATTTAAATAAATTGTTGTTAGTAATAGCATATTGCATTTGACTGATGTTTGATATTCCAATATTTATGGTTTTTACATAATCTAGTATTAGATGTAACATTTAATTAATATTAGAATGTTATGTGTGGTTAATGATTTTAGTTACTTAGTTGATTACATTTTTTTATAATAGTAATAAAATATTATGCTGGAGTGAAGTGTGTTTTTTTTCTAAATGTTAGTATGTTAAGTATTCTAGTTATTATGTTTTGAAAAATTTATTCCATCCGAAAAGGAATGTTAATGTGAGAATGTTGTATAAGGATTTTTATGTGTATTATCCTATAATAACTAAATTTCACTTTCTGAAATTGTGATTCTTCTAAAATCTACAATTTCATTTTTCTTTTGTAGGTTTTCTATAATCATTCAAAGTGGAATACGAAAACCGGATGGCAACAACAAATCCCAATATCAAAATATGAATGGCTTTTCTTTGCCAAGTCTCTAATGTCCATATCTAGATTTTCATCTTTCACATTGGTAAGCTACACAAATTTTAATGGCATCTTGAAACCATTCTTTGTTGGGTTTGACATTCATTTTTGTAAATTTTATTTGTTAGATATGCTTATTACTTTTAGATGTTATTTTTTAAGTCTCAAGTTACTGTAAAAACTAAAGTCATTATAAAAAGTTAGGATTTTATGTGGCTAACCAATTATGAGTTTTTGAAATACTGATCTTGATCATAGTTGTTCATCAATTGAATCCAATGGTCTAAATAACTCTGACTCTAGAATATTAATCACACTAGCTATAATGTGTTTTTAGTTCATAAGAGTTATAATTTATGAGCATATAAGCTCTTAACATTGTGTTTTTACTAATACATTTCAAAAAATGTAAATTATTGTGATCTTCATCTTGTTGCTATTTCTTTACACAATACATTATTTTTATCAAAATAATTAAAAACCATTTCTTATACGTAATTCCATATTTATAATATAATTTGTAAATCATTATATAATGATAAATATAAATTGGATATTCTTTTTATAGGTCAACTTAATGATGCCGAATGTAACACCCCGTTTCTCAGGTATTGATTTATGTTGAATCTTTTTGGTCTTTGGGTCTACTCGACGAGTTGGCAGCCCTACTCGTCGAGTAGTAGCGGGATGGTCCAGGCGTTTTAGTGACCTACCCGCCGAGTCGAAGAAGGGACTCGACGAATAGGAGCTGGTAGATGAAACCCTAAATTCTGGGGCATTTCACCATATTTAAAGGATCATTGGCCTTCCCCAGCCTCCCCTTTACAGCCTTTTGTCCCTCTTTAACCCTAACTCGAGTGTGTGTGTTCTTTGGAGAGTTTAAGTTTGGAGGAAGGATTTTGGGAAGGAATTACTTGGGAAAACAAGCTAGTTGAAGCAAGAGTTCATGGGATTCAAGTTCTGCATTAGCAAGCACTCTCTTGAAGGTACTGGATCATTTTACTTGGCCCATTTTTTCCTAGACCCTCTTGTGCATGAGTATTAAGGAAGGTTTCTCGTGCTTAAGCCAAGATCTAAAGTTGTAACTTCAGATCTGGACTCCCCTTGGCTTCTAGATGCATAAAGTCATCAGCCTTACCTAGTATGAGCTTTCCCTCAAGGAGGTGACCTCATTACAAGCTTAGTTTTCTCATTTTAGGGTCTCAAGGCCTTGCATGCACGTAAAGTTTGCAACTTTACGTGATAAACATGCCTAAGGAAGTTGGATATGCAATTTGGGGCCTTGACATGGCTTAAAAAGTGTCTGCATGGTTAAAGGGCTGAAGGGACTCGACGAATCATATGAAGATGGGCATGAGCCCGACGAGTTGGGTGAACAACTCGGCGAGTCTGATGAAGATTTCCGTAGACTCGATGAGTTGTATGAACAACTCGGCGAGTCTGTTACGGTTTCCCCAAGTGATGGATGCATGTGAACTTGTCGAGTTGCAAGAAGGAAACTCGACGAGCGGCCTTAGAGTTTCGACCGTGAACCTTAGGAACTCGACGAGTCACTCTGGTGACTCGGCGAGTGGGAGAGTTTCTCAAGGAACTCGACGAGTAGCTGAGGATACTCGACGAGTTAGGGTCAACATGGACTGTTGACTTTGACTTTGACCAGGTGTTGACCAGTTGACTTATGGGGTACCTTGAAAGGTTGAGAACTTACGAGTATGGTTATATTATGATAATAGGTGGTGGAGTTCGTGGCAGTGATCCGTGAGTTGGAGTTTATCTACCGAGTCGACATTTGCAAGGTGAGTTATCCTCACTTTACTAAGGGGTCTAAGACACCAAGGCCGACCCATTGCATATGTTATCCTAGCAGTGTTAGTATGTTGATTATGAATTTAGCGTTGCATGCTAGTGGTTATGCTAGTTAGGTAGATCTGTAGGCCTACCTATGTTGTTACTTGATTATTTGCATGCTTAGTGGTTATGTTATACATTGATATGTTATGTGAGATGGGTTGAGGTGAGACTGCTTCGTGCGGTAAACCAACATACCCGAGAACATTCCAGTTACGGGCTGAGGGAGACTCGTACTGTGGGCTCGAAGGCAAGCCAGATGTGAGCTGTGGGCCAAAAGCAATCCAGACTCACACTGTGGGCCCAGGGAGGGGTGATCCAGTCTGTAAAGTTGTGGATCCATTACATGATGTTCAGTTTGTTATGATGTTGTTGACTTGGTTATGTGGATTGTATGTGTATCGGTATTTTGGGGGAACTCACTAAGCTTTCGGGCTTATAGTTTCAGTTTATTGTTTCAGGTACATCAGGGGATCGTGGCAAGGCGAAGGCGTGATCGTACCGCTCCTCATTTGAATGATTTTGTTCTGGGATACTTTGATATAAAATACTTTTGGAAACTTGTTTTGTAATAACTATTGAATTTGGAATGCAATTTTAAAAGTTTAAAATTTGCTTGATTTTTTTATGGGTGTTACACCAAAGAAGAATCTCATTCAAGCATTGAATTTATTTCAACTATCGGTTTTTTAGTTTGGATTCTAGATATACTACATGTAGAGATATATAGTGTTATATTCTTTTTTTTGAAATAATCAAGTAGTTTAATTTCATATATATATATATATATATATATATATATAATGTTATTACATGTCTAATATTATGATATTACATGTCTCATATTCTTGTTAATGTTTAATATTCTAAAATCAGGTATAATATTCCAATATGATTACGTAATATATTGAAATTATGCATTAAGGGTTAATATTATGCTATTGTTATTGAATAACAATCATCAATTTGTAATATACTTATATCAATATGTATTAAATTATTGTATTATTATAAAAAGATCGATAAGTTTAAAAGAAACCGAATGCTTAATGTCTTATGTTAAGTATTCTATATACTTTGGTTTTATCAACCATTGTGTATTATTCTTATTGTTTCATATTTTAACATTATGTTTGGAATATAATTTGTAAATCAATATACAATGATAAATATTAATTAGATATTTATTTTCGTAGCTCAAATTAATGATGTTGAATAAGAATATCATTCAAGCATTTAATTCATTTTAGCTAATGGTTATTCATTGTAGAGTTTCTAAATATTGAACATGTAGAGATATATAGTGTTATATTATACTTTGTTTTTTTTGTTGAAAGAATCAAGTAGTTTGATTCCATATATGTTATATATTATGTGGTACATGTCTAATATTTTAATATACCATGTCTAATGTTCATTTTAATGTGTAATATTCTGATATGTGTGTGATATATTGAAATTATGCATTAAGGGTTAATATTATGCTATGGAATAACAATCGTCAATGTGTAATATTATTATATCAATATGTATTACATTATTTTATTATTATAAAAAAGTTCACTATATTAAATATACTATATATTATGGTTTCATCAAACTTTGTGTATTATTCTTATAGAATATTCTAACATATATACATTTACATTAATTATGATAATAAGTATGTATGATATAGTTACATCAATTATGATAATCGGTACGTATGAATCATGAGTTTATCACGATGGAAAAATATTTCATAAATCCAAGGTAATGTTATCTATTTACGTACATTAATCTGATTAAATTAATTGGATACCATAACTCATATGTAATTATATGGTGTTATTGTTTATTAGAATATTACACATTGATTAATTGAATACCATCACTGAAAGTTATGAATATAATTTTGTAAATCATAATCAATGTTAAGTTTGAATCATTTATAAAAAATGTTTATTTTAATCCATTCTCGATTCTAAAAATTTTTACATTTTTTTGTAGAGAATTTTAGCTGATGAATCCCAAATTGAAAACAACTTGAATGTTGCAAACCAGAAGCTTTTGACAAAAGGTGTTGAGATTAATAAATATGTAATATATTTTATATGTTAAGACATGTTTATGACTTCTTGTGCAATGTTATCTTACTATAACTTTGTAAGACCCATTTGAAATCTATCATTCCTCCTTTTATCAAATATTGTAATATTATGATAGATTTTTTATGGTACAAACATTAAATATGATTTTTAAACTATTAGGTTTTTAGAATACCTTTCAACTTTTAGAGACCAAGTTGATAGTTCTCCTAAAAACATTCATTTCACTCTATCAACTTATGTGATTTTCACTGGTTTGACAATTTTGTAATTGTGGTTTCCTACACAATTGAAGGGAAGGGTGACCCAAATTAGAATATTACACCTTATAACATAACTTCAGAATATTATACATTAATATCATAATATTATGAATAAATTCAGAATATTACACATTAATATCATAATATTATACATAAATTCAAAATATTACACATTAATAATAGATAATTTTGTTTTCTATAAAATATTTTGGTTTTATATAAATTATTCTTGACATTCTTATAACATTATAAGGTGATAATCCACAATATTACATATAATATTAGAATCTTACATAATACAAGTTGATATTATGTGTTATAACATAATTTTAGAATATTACACTTTAATATCAAAATATTCCACACAATTTCATAACAATTACATATTAATAACATATTATTAAATATTGAACATTTAGAATAACTAGAATAGTAACATATCGTGAGTATAAAAGAAAAGCCTAAATTTAATTCCTAATAATTCTATTAGAATATTCTAAATATAACTTAGAATATCCTAAAACATTATTTTATCAAAGTATAAATTATTTTGGTTTTATATAAATTATTCTTGACATTCTTAAAACATTATAAGGTGATAATCCATAATATTACATATAATATTAGAATCTTACATAATATAAGTTCATATTATATGTTATAACATAATTTTAGAATATTACACTTTAATTTCAAAATATTCCACACAATTTCATAACAATTACATATTAATGACATACTATGAACATTTAGAATAACTAGAATAATAACATATCATGAGTATAAAAGAAAAGCTTAAATTTAATTCATAATTATTCTATTAGAATATTTTACATATAACTTAGAATATCCTAGAACATTATTTTATCAAAGTATAGAAAAAGCCTAAGTTTAATTAAGAATTGTTCTATTCGAATATTCTACATGAAACTTAGAATATCCTAGAACATTGTTCTATCAGAATATTCTACATGTAACTTTTGAAAATAAACAATATACATTATTATTATATTAGAATATTCTACATATACATAATTCAATATCAACATTATACATCATATATTCTAAAATGACAATAATAATGTCATATGTACTTGTTTATGTTATGTTGGCTCTCGATCAGATGACGAGTTATCAGACAATGTATCATGAACTATGCCTTTTTTCCTTTATCTATTTTTTATGATAGAAGTTGTTGAACATTCTTTGTTTTAGAATCAAAAACTCGTTTTTCCCTTGATTAGTAATTTTTTCATTTCATCTACATCAAAACATAAACCATACTTTTAATAAAACAATTAAATTAGGATATAGACAACCAGATTATTAAAAAAAACATTACTACAAAATATTATGTTTCAAAATTAATGTATAACAAAATAATAGAATCTTTCTAACATTCTGAGAATAATTAACAACATTAAAATTATTTAATAAATAATTTACAATTAAAGAATTGCAACTTTTTCACAATTAATTTTACACAAATCAAATATGTACAAGAAATTATTTACATTACACAGAATAGTAACTTTAAGATAAAATAACAAAAGAACATAACCGACAACATGGTATATACTCCAAATAAAGTTTATATTCCTCTAATTTCAATTAGTAACATCTAGTATATTTCAGACAAGAAATTTAATATTATATAAAATACAAAATATCAGATAACCTAATCAGACCTTTATGTTCACAACAACCACCTACAAAAACAAACAATTTCATTAGTTTTCAATGTGTATCAAACATTAATCCTAGCTACCGTAAACAATTTCAAAAAACATTTTAGTCAAACTACAATAAACAGGTTCATTGTTATCCCAAGCTATATTGAATTTGGATCAAATAATAACCATAACTACAATAAAACATTTTCAAAAAAAAAAATCTTAAATTAGAATAAATAGAATAATAACTTCCCGAATCCTATTACAAGAGATGATTTAGAATCTCCATTATCTAGAATCTGAATCAAAATCTGATATTGACGAACTACAAATACAAAGAGATGAATTTGGTTATCTTAAAATAGAATAAAAAAAAAATCTCAAAACATATTATAGTTATTTGAAACGAGACTAAAATTACAAGATCTTAGAGGACTAAATATTTAAGGGTAAGAATAGATATAAACAAAACATTATTTAGGAGTATGGTTCTTTTGACCCGAAAGAAAAAAGAACCTCTTACCCATATGCATTCTTCACTTGATCCGTAAATATTAATAATTTATACAATTCCAATATAAACTCTCTTTTATTACAAACTTAAAACCCAAAATGTTACCTATTAAAAACAAAATCTTACATTATACTATGCTGTCAAACAAATTCATTATATTTCTAACTGAATATAATGTAAAAATCTCTAACAATTCAAATATTCTATGTATAGTGAGAAGCATAAAAACAGAATATCATCAATTACTGTATTATACTATAAAACTAATAGATTATATCACTAATTATCTTAAAAAATACCATAATTTCATTAAAACAGAATAATAATCTATCAAACTGTATTTTGCTATTGAACTGTTAGATTATCTTATTAATCAACAAATTAACATCAAATTTTAAACAAATTATTAATATATTTAGAGAAGATCAAATCGAATTTATCAAAATATAAACCTAGAAAACTTGTAACAAAAGTATTTTCTTCATCTGGAGAGGTTTCTAAGATTCTAAGAATAATTAACAATAATGAAACATGTGATAAAATTAAACATGAATTATAACTAAATACCTAAATAAAACATAAACTTTAAGTTATTAAAACATAATACCTAGAATAATATGCTATCAAAAACCAGTTTTTACAAACTTATTACTTGATCATGTCATCAAAACCACATGTTAGAGTTTGAAATTAAAGTTATAGTTCATCAGACCCTATTTTACTAATTTACTACTAGATTATGTCATTAATAAACAAATTAACATCTTTTTATAACATTCTATATATAACTACAAACATAAAAACTAGAATATTATCAAGTGATATATTACGTTGCATATTTCTAGTGGATTCTATTAGAGACTATCTTAAACAAGTTCTGAACAACAAACATAAGTTATTAAGAAAATTATCAACTAACTTATTCTATTATAGAGTATTATATTCTATTTTCAAACAAATGTATTCCATTGTAGAGTATCGATATGCTGTTAATAATAAAGTTCAAACAGTTTCAACATTATAAAACATTAACATGTAATATATTCACTTAGAAAATACCTTAAATTAACAACAAACATTAATCATTCAGAATTGCAGCCCAACAATGAATATAAACATTGTTGTTGTTAACAAGTTTTATAATAAAAAACATAGCTACAGTAAAACAAGTTCATTCCAAACTATGGCTATAACAAACATGTTAACTGCAACAATACACAAATTCACAAAAATGCTTCATAAATAATATAGAATATCTAGAATCAAAATCAAGAATATTCAAGAGCATTTAGTACAAAACTTCTTAAATTGGTGCAGATTTATAAAAAAATAACTATATCAGTTCGAAATTACCGGATTTTGATGAACGATCCATTTTTTTGACGATCACAATCCGAATCATTATGTAACGCCCCGATTCTCAGATATTTATTTAAATAAGAATTTCTTTGGTTTTAAGTCCTACTCGACGAGTTGGTTTCCCTACTCATCGAGTAGTAGCGTGGTGGGATCGCATGTTAAGTGACCTACTCGTCGAGTCCATAAAGGGACTCAACGAGTAGGAGCTGGCAGATGAAACCCTAAATCCCGGGGTTTTGCACCCTATTTAAAGAGGCTTAAGCCTCCTTTGGCCTCTTTGCTGTCCTTGAGAGCTCGTAGAAACCCTAATTCGTGTGGTGCTTCATTCTTGTATGTCTTGAGCTTTGGAAAGAAGGTTTTTGGGAAGGACGAGCTTGGAGGGCAAGAGACTAGGAGCAAGCAAGGTGTGGGAATCAGAAATCTACCTCAGTTAGCATCATTTGGAGGTATCAAGTCGCCACCTTTACCTCATTTTCCTTCTAGACCTCATTTGGTTGAGATCTAGGGTTTTTATGGTTTGATTGTGATGATATTGTGAGATATAAGCTAGATCTAAAGTTGTAACTTCAGATCTGGGCCCTTCTTGGGTCCTAAAGTCATAAAGATCCAAGTTTGGCCATGTATGAAGCTTTCCTTGAGTATGAAACCCCATTGTGAGCTTGGATTTGACATTAAGGGCCTTTTTAGCTATGCATGCACGTAAAGTTTGCAACTTTATGTGAAAAGCATGCCTTAGAAGCTTGGATCTATATTTTGGAGCCGCTTCATGGCTCAAATGAGTCTGTATGGAAAAAAGAACTGAAGGGACTCGGCAAGTCGCATGGTCAACTCGGCGAGTCATATGAGGATAGGAATGAACTCGACGAGTTGGAAGAACAACTCGGCGAGTCCGTTGGAGATTTCCATAGGCTCGACAAGTTGTATGAACAACTTGGTGATTTGGTTGAAGTTTCCCCAATATAGGTATGCATGTGTAACCGTCGAGCTACAAGAAGGAAACTCGACGAGTGGCCTTAGGGTTCGATCGTAAACCAAAGGAACTCAACGAGTCACCCCGGTGACTTGGCGAGTCGGCAAGTACCTCAAGAAACTCGGCGAGTAGCCGAGGGTACTCGGCGAGTAAGGGTCAACATGGAATGTTGACCTTGACTAAGGACTTTGACTTTGACCAAGGGTTGGCTAGTTGGTTTATGGAGTACTTTGTAAGGTTGAGGACTTATGGGTATATTCGTATTATGGTAATAGGTGGTGGAGTCTTTGGCAAGTGATCTGAGAGTTGGAGTTTATATACCGAGTTGACATCTACAAGGTGAGTTATCCTCATTGTATCAAAAAGGGTCTAAGGTACCAAGGCCGGCCCTTTAGCTGTTATGGTTATGATATGATATATGCGATTATGAACTGATAGATCGGAATCCGGATAGATAGTATGTTATGTTTTTATGATCCTTAGGGATTGGTATGTTAGTGGCCTGCTGGGCTTGTGCTCTAGTTATGAGAGATTACTATGATTGATGATATGTAAGATAGATATATTTGATGTCTATATATGCCAGTATATGTTAGTTATGCGCACATGATTATTTGCTTGTTGGTTGGGTTGAGGCGGTCCTGCTTTGTGCTGAAGGCCAACATACCCTATGAGCGGTCCGGGGAGAATGTAGGCCCACATGGCGGTCCAGTCATGCTGAAGGCTCGGTATGGATTTAGTTAGACTGTAGGCCCTATAAGCCGGTCCAGTCAGGCCGATGGCCCAGTATGCATGCTGATTGATTGATTATTGTTGATATGACATTATCAGTGTGGTATTGGTATTTTGGGGGCAACTCACTAAGCCCTCGGGCTTACAATTTTCAGTTATTGTTTCAGGTACTTCAAGAGATCATGGCAAGGCGAAGGCATGACCGTACCACTCCTCATCCTTATGATCTGGCTTTTGGGACACTCTGATTGAATAACGATTTGAAAACATTTTCTGTAAATAATACCATTGGGTTTTATTTATGATTGAAAAAGTTTTAATTTGGCGTAAAATTTATGGATGTTACACATTAGCTGCAAAATCAGAATCTAAAACAATATACACATAGACATCAAGATATTTAATACGTACCATGTTGTTAAAATCAACAAATTATCATGTAATAAATCAAGAAACTCTAAAACCTAGAAACCACAAACATAAAACCAAAACATTTAACAAGTATAATTTCAACCAACAAATCAGAATGCATAGAATTAAACTATATCATGTAATAAAATCAACACATAAACATCATCTATAAATTAAATCAACCTAGCATATACATAATGAAATAAAAAAACAAACTAAATGAGATATTGGTTCAATCTTACCAAATTTTGATGAACTATCCATTTTTTATGATAACTGGAATCATTAGCTCCAACATCAAAATCCAAAACAGTTATATGGGTTTTTTTATGATAAATATAATGGAGTATGGATCAAAATAAGAATTGGCAGCCGAATTCAAAAGACATGTGTTCCATCTAAGTTAATTTAAGAATCAATTTCTTATGTTTTTCCTTGAGAGATTTTAGAATGAAATTTTAATCAGAATCAAAGTGGAATAAGTTTGAATTAGAAAATACATGAAATCAATGAATCAGAATATAGATATTGGAAATAGGAATTGGAGTATGTTTTTATGGTTTTATCAAGAGATTAGCGAACGAACTCCAATCGAATATATATATATATATATATATATATATATATATATATATATATATATATATATATATATATATATATATTCAATTTTGGAATTTAAATGAAATCTATATATAGATTAATCACTGGTTGATCATTTCAACAAAAGAAAAAATTAAACTTGAATATAAATACTATGTTTTTACAAGTGATTCAAAATTAATCCATAGATTCATAGAAATCATAATTGTATAAAACAAACTAAAATACATATTAGTTTCATCTTACCAGATTGTGTTGAACTACCAATTTTTGATGATCACAATCAGAATCGCTAGCTTCATAATCATAATCCAAATAGGTTTTATAGGGTTTTACATGAATGATTAAATACTGTGGAGAAGAAATAAAATTATGAATCTAAATTCAAATATAAAGGAGATATATTCGATTTTTGGATCAGATGAAGATTCAAAATCAGTTTCTTAGGGATTTTCTAGAGAAATTTGGAAAATGCCTTTAATTGAACAAGCTTGGTTAAAAAAAGATGAAACCTTGATGTAATAAGAAGCTTGAATCAGAAGATCTACTTAGATTTATGGTTAATCTAAAACAATTTTATGAAGGAAGCAGAAGATGTCGACGATCGAGATTGGATCAATTGGGTTTTAGTGTTCGTATCTAGGGTTTTTAGGAAGAACACCGAGTGTTTTTTTTGCTGAATGAAATAGAATGTAAAATTCCATTACTGCCCTCCGTGCCTTATTTTAATCCCAAAGTTCCATTTAATTACAAAAATGCCACCGCCTACTTTATGTTCCTTGTGGTTTAATCTTATTTAATTTCAGCCTTTGATTATTCAAGATGAGTGGTCAAGATTTGGTCTCCTTATCTCACAAAATATTGTTGTCTCATATGAATATATATATATATATATATATATATATATATATATATATATATATATATATATCATTCACAATGAGATTTGGATTAGAAACTTGAAATTAAGCTTATGTCTTAAGGCTTAGTGGTATGGAAGACTAAAGCACGTAGAAGCTGAGTTGGCAAGCCAGCCTATGCGTGAACACTGCCCCAAGTCCGCGTAGGTGGCTTGTGGCGTAGTCCCATCCACGAACGAAGACATTGAATAGCGTGAGGAGAGAGAAAGCAATGGTCGTTTATTCGACCGTTTAATCGACTTGAAAAAAAGTATTAAATTTTTAAATTTGAATAACATCTACATCTTTTATCTTATATATATATATATATATATATATATATATATATATATATATATATATATATATATATATATATATATAGACACACACACTACACACTTTATCTTCATTTTACACTATTAAAACAAAAAATTTATTTTACTTTCTTTATCATTTCTTCAAAAAATAAACCCAAACCAAAATTCCCCACCCACTCCAAAAACCCCAAACACTCCAAATGATTATCAAACATACATGCAATTGTTGAACTCTCCAATCCAATAACAACCTTTATTCACTAACCTTCCATACAACCCACAATTCATCCAACAACAACGACCACAACAATAATTCATTCAACCTCAATTCATGCATCCCCAATTCCAAGGTTTTCAATAACAAACTTCTCAATAATTCCAAACACAATCATCTCAAGTCTCATTATCTTAATCCCAAACTGTGAACTGCAACAACGATGACAAACGAGTCCAAGAAACACCACAACCATCTCGAAGAAGGCAACCAAAAGCAAAAGGGAAAAAGAAAGTAGTGGCTTGGAACAAAGAAGAGGATGAAGCTTTTGTGAAAGCTTGGATTTTCATATCATGTGACTCGAGAAGAGGCATCACACAATCCGGAGAAATTTTTTGGAATCGTGTTTTAGATCACTTTCATGCGCTACTTGGAAGGTAAACGGATCGTCGTACGACGTATTTAACGGAAAATTGTGTGATCTACACGCGGCTTGCACAAAGTTTAATGGAATATTTGAAAATCTAAAAATATGCATAAAAGTGGTTGCAACGACTTCAACATTTTATCAACCGCGTGCTACCAATTCAAAGTTACCGACAATGGTAAACCATTCGGTCACCAAAAAGCGTGGGAAGTTTGTAGTGACGGTCCAAAATGGGTCCTTAATCTGAAGACGTCGCATTCGGACTCAAACACCGGCTCCAACAAAAGACCTAGAACATCTTATCCGGGCGCGGGTTTTGGGCTAGAACTCAATTATGACTTCGATGTTGCCGATGCAGAAGGTCCACTGGAAGTCTAACTCCGTCGACCACCGGGAAGGGGCAAAGCAAAACGGGCGGCGTCTTCAAGCGGAAAAGCAACCGCAACTAGCGACGACGGGCTTGTGGAATCCATATATAAAACTCTAAGTTTTCTAGAAAAAATACGAATCAACGGAGCAAGCTCATCGCCAAAAAATCGCTCTCACTGATCTTCAAATCATAAACACAAAGCCCCAACCGGATCTCAACCCGAAAAATCTCGCGACATTTCTAAAAAATCCAACAAGTCCACGATAAATATGGAAAGTAGGTTCTAATATTTATATTTTAGTTGGTATGTTTTATGTTTTTTTAAGTAATTTATGATTTTTTTTTCTTTTATGTTTTGTAAGTATTTGAGGATTTAAATTTGTGTGTGTTTAAAATTAATGTAATGTTTTTAATTTGATGTGTGTCTTTATTTGAATTATTTTTTTATTTAATCTAATAATGTCAAAAAAAAAAGATGTGGAGTGGTAACCATTTCCAAGGTTAATGATTTGGTAGTGGGTTTGTGGTTGAGCTGACATGATGCTGATGTGGCATCACTTTTTGAGTGGGTTGGATGCGACCATACCCCTTAGCCTAATGAATTAAGACATATAAAAAAAGTTATTCATGGAGTATAATTAATTTTGATGAAGTAATGAAATTGAAATAAATATAAATATATTAACAGTTATGGATGGAATGATGAGATATATGAAATTAAGTTGATGTCCTAATGAATTAAGACATATTGATGGATTATACTTGGAGCATAATTAGATTTACCATAAATTATGCACCAGGAAAATTATGTTACCAAGCAAGATTGATATGGAGATATGAAATGGATTAAGCTCATTTTGAATAAAAAGCATTCTCATGAGCTTGTTATAATGATTTAATATTAGTTAAAGAAGTGTTGATCTAGAAGCATCAAGTGAAGGGCAAGTGTAATAATTTTGTATGATTTTAAAAAGATTAAACGTATGAAATGAACTTATGTTAAAGGTCTTGAATTATAATTGTTTTGTATGATACTATGCATATGATTATTGTATTTAGCATGATATTCTGTGTGAATGATTCAATGATAGAAAAGTGATGATCATGCATCAACAGAGGTGAACTGCTTAGTAATTAAAAGAACAAATTGGGTAGCCCATGTTGTACCGCAAGGGGATAAGAAAGACTCTACTAGTATAATACTCTATAAACCATGATGTCATGATTGGATGATATGTTCTCATACCGTGGTAAGTTTTAAGGCCGTGCAAGATGACCTAATCCTACTTGGACCGATGATGTCAGATGTAACTATAAGCTTAAGGAAAATGATAAACTGATGTGGGACGTCTCGTAAATCTACATTATGTGAGGAGATGCATTGTATAATAATTAAATGTTATAAGCTTAAGGAAGTAATATATTTTTATTAAATGTTTGTAAATGCTTTGGCTTCAAACCTATATGACACACAAGATGCTTACATATGTTTTTGTTTAAATCTCACGTATCTCAGGTTTAGCTACAAGGGACTAGAAGAAAGAGAAATTTAGAAGTGAGCTTTTGACATACCTAGTTTCTATCATGTATATATTATCTAATTACTATTGTTTTGCTTTATATTGATTGTAACACCCATGTAAATATGCTCTGAAAACAAACTTAAATTGTTTAGTTTTCTTTGTTTTTTTATTATCGGACTATTTCTTGGTAAAATATGATCTTAAAATAAGAAACTACTTTATTATTATAGCATTTTATATCTAAAAATGCAAGTGTCTTTTATAATTCCTCTTTTTTATTTTTGGCTTTTAATTAAACTTAAAAATTTTGAAAGTCCTAAATTGATTTCTAAGTGGTTACTAACATTTTCTTGCTCAATTTGAGCATATATATATATATATATATATATATATATATATATATATATACACACACACACACACATAGACACATGCACACAGACAAACACACACACACACACACACACACACATATATATATATATATATATATGAGGATGTTCAAACGAGAACAATTATACAAGCGAGAATGCGAGAACATAGTTTAATTACATATGAATAACTTAATCATCTTGGTTAATTCATGATCTCCCACATTGTGTTTACTTAAGAGAGAGAGAGGGAGAGAGAGAGAGGGGAGGCAGAAGCTTGTTTGAAACTCAAAGATGTACGAGAAACCAATGAACTCCTAATCCGACCAACATTTTTCGAAACCAACACCACCAATTTGTTGGATTAAGGTGTCTAAGCTCATAACTAAGTTGGTATATTCTTGTAATTGGAATCAAAGTCCTTTTTGGGTTGCCCTTATAATTAGAACTTGATTAGAATGAAATTTGTAGAGAGATGATGAATTATTAGATTATTATATGATTAATAAACTAATTAAAAATTACAAGGAAACGATTTGTTAATATATTATATGATTAAAATAATAATCGAAAATAGACAGTTGCTTTTTTAATTTATTATGTGTGATTAATAAATTAATATGAGGTCAATTGTTAAAATAATTGATTTCTTAATTTATATGATTGATAAATTAATATGAAGTCAATTAGAATTGATTAATTATTAATTAGAATTGATTAATTGTTAATTAGAATTAATATATAATTAATTTGGGATTGATTGGAATTAATTAAAGGTGCAAGGGGTGAATTGTAATTGTTCCATAGTTGAACAAAAGAAGCAGTTCTCAAACCATCTAATGGATGACGGATTTTGGAGCTCTTTTAGGGTTTCCTGAAGCCCCCTAGATGTTGATAAGTAAAGGATTTGGACTAGGATTAAATCCATTATTTAATTAATTCAAATTTGGCTTTACATGCAAGTTCTCTAAACGATAAATAAGAACCCTTGGGCATTAAATTTCGTAGAAACTCTTTCCAAGGAGTATATGAACGAAATTTATACATCTCCTCCCCTCTCCTCAATTGTTTCCTAGTTCTAGGGTTTAGGTGTGAGCCATTAGAGACATCATTATTTTGGTGCTAGCTTTCCAACCTCTTCAAAGGAAGGATTGAAGTGTTTTGTTTGCTACAAAAAAATCAAAGGTATGTAAACCATTAACCTCGATTTCTTAATATAAAATTTACTAGAGTTTATATTAATTATGTTATTTAAAGTATGTTTCCTTCAAAGTGAAAGACATAAATCCTTTTAGGTTGCATGTGCCATTTTCTTAATTGTTAAGTGATTTTCCACATTGAGCATTATGTTGTAACCTAATAAACCCAACAGTGGTATCAAATCCAGGTTGGTGTCTTGCATTGAAAGCACATTAGTTGAATTGAACAATTTTTTTTTTGCAAAAACTTAACTAACGACATGACTGTGTATGTGTCACGACGTGAACCTGGATCAGATCCAAATTTTCGAGATTTCCTATCTAATTTGATTTATGTGATTGTTATTTGGTACTTCTTATATGTCTACTAAAATCCGATTTTATATGCTTTGGATGATTAAATAAATTCTCTAAATATTAGGAATAGTCTTAGAAAGATAATGATTAATAATAAGATTAATTAATTTTATCCTGATGGATCTAATACTTAATTTAATTAAATGATTAATTAAAAGATAAATGCTAAATCCATTAATTGTTTAAATGATTAAATAATTAAATAATTAATTTCAAATGTGAAAATGTTTAATTAAATAATCGATTAATTCAGATAATTAATTTTAAACATTGTATTTTGAAATGTTTCTAAAATACACCCTTATATATGTTTTATAAGATTAATTATTATATATAAGAAAAGTCAGTTGAATCAATAATAGGTCTTATTCATGAAACCATGCTATAAAGAGGGTATAAGGAAACAGTCTATAAAATAACCGTTGAACGAGTGTCATTTTCACCCACCGCTCTCTTGTGTGGTGGAGGGTCATTAGCCGAACGAGTTTGATATGACATAATCTCAATAAAAGTATAATGATACGAAGTACTAGAAACTTTTTTTTTAAATCTCACTCTAGTTACTTTAGGAAAAATATGAAAGGTATCCTAATCCATGAAAACGAACATCGTTTCTTTACGATTCGTTAGTAGAGTGTGCGTGGTTAACCAACACACTAATGTGGGACTATAAAGTTGAAATTATGGCACAACTCGAAAATTATTATTGTTGATGGAGCGTGTCTGGTTAATCAGCACATCAATGTTAGATGATAAATGACCTCAAGATTGTCAAGCGTGTTTGCATGGCTATTCACATCTCGTTTGTGATCCTCGGCATCCCAGTAACGAAAGTGAGAGCATATTATGAGATTAAACATGCCATTGATAAGATTCAATGAATCTCAAAAGACGAAGATTTTCATAAGATTGAAATTGGTAAAAGCCTTTCCTACCTAAAATAGATTTGAATTTGATTATGGCATCCCTCTTCAATGTCTGAATAAAAAATATGGATCATAGCCTTAATTTAAAACTTGGGTTAATAATTAAGGATTAAAATCAACTAACTTGAATTCTTTATTTTCACACTTTTAGATGTCTTATGAAGATAAAATTTGTCTTCCTCGTTCTTCTGGAGATGGTCTTTCAATTTCAAGTCAAGGTGAAGATGTCTTCCCTTCCATAGGAAATGGTGGAACTGGAAATCGTCTCTCTTCAAATCTTCCTCCTCCTCCTCATGTGACTCTCCCAACGTCACATTTTCCTCAAGTCGAAAGACATGAAAAATACTCAATCTTTATTGACATGTAAACACAAAGATGGAAATTTTTTATGTGTGTATGTTCTGAAAATGAGATCGTACATCGAAAAAATGGGAAGAATGGGTGTCATGTTCCTAAAGGAGCAAGCCATTAATTTGGTTCTTCTTTCGCTTCCTAAGTCGTATGGTCAATTCCTTGAGAACTTTCATATGAGGAATCTTGATGTGACCCTAATTGATCTGACTGAGATATTGATAACTATACAAGCAGAGATGCTTAAGAGTACAACTAAAGCAGAAATGCTTGAAGGATCAAATCCCAAAAGTTCATTGGATGTTGACAATGGTAATCAAGAAAATGTTTCTCTTCCCAATCGAAAGGGATTGACCAAGATCAAACCATTTTATCATATGGTAAAGAGAAATGCTCATTCTAAGATCATTCCAAATGTTGACCCCAATTAGTCCATTTGTTTTTACTTCCAATTGAAGGGATATTGGAAGCGAAGCTGTCCAAAATACCTGAAAGATCTTAGAGATGATAAAGTCAAGTCGTGTGACTCTACTTATGGTACATCCATTATCTACTTCCATAAGTTCCTATTCTTAGACTCTTAATACATGATGTGATGATCACATTTTGATGGTATTACAGGATCTAAAAGAAATAAGGAAGCTTAAGCAACGTGAGCTTCTGATCGTGAGAGATGGACTATTTTTTCATATGATTCGATTGTCAGAATTTGGAGCTACTATTAAGGAGTTAGGATAGTTTTAATAGATTGCTATTACTCTTCGGAGACGTCTAGAAACATTGTTTTTATTTTATGTATTGTAAGGACAAGTTCCAATTCTCTTTTTATAAATAAAAGTGAAGTTTTGGTTTATGTAATTGCCTTATCTTATTTCCTTGCAATGACATTAATAAAGTGTGTAACATTCCAATCATCAAGTATGAATTTAAAGCTTTATTTTCATATTTTCAGGGCAACTCGATGAGTTGGAAGGCTACAACTCGTCGTGTAGAGTATTTAATGCCCGCGTATCTTTCAATGTTAACTCGACGAGTTGGAAGGCCCCAACTTGACGAGTTGAAGGCTGAACATGAAAAACCTAATTTTTAGGTTTTGCATCGTATTTAAAGGCCTTAACTCTCATTATTGGCTTCCTCATCGTCCCCTCAGTCAAAGAAAACCATAATCGTGCCTCTTTCCCTATTTCGAGTGTGTGTGAGCTTAAAGAGTATTCTTTGGTGCTTTTCTTGAAGAAGTTTGAAGTTGGTGGTGCAAATTTGAAGGGAGAAGCTTTAGATCCGGGATTTTTAGTGTTGTTGCAACCACTTAGAGGTATAAAGTCGTTATCTTGATCATACCTTTTTTTAGATCTGTTCTTTTTAAAGTTATGGCCATTATTAGCTTATTTTGGGACCATTCTTGGATTTGAGCATGTTATGAAGCTATGGTTTCAAATCTGGACATCTCATGTCCTCCATGGACTTAAAGTTGCCAACTTTATCAAGTCTTGGCCCTCCTTCATGTTCTAGGTCCCTTGATAAGCCTTATTTGAGTGTTTTAGCCCTCTTAATGCCATGCATGGACGTAAAGCTAGCAACTTTATGTGGTATTTCAGTCCTAAGGGACCAGATCTATAGTTTAGGGCTTTGGTTTCACTTGGAAGTGGCTGGATGCATTAAGGATAGGAAAACCCGACGAGTTTGTTGGATAAGGTGTCTAAGTCTATAACTATTTCTGGTATGTACTTGACCCAAACCGGCATGGTCCATTTGGGTTGCATTGCACCATGGATAAACTAAATGAGAGAAATAACACTTATGGTTTATTAATATATTATAAGTTCTAATATATTAATAATATTATTTAATTGTTTTGATCAAGAATTAATCTAGAATTAATTAAGTGATCAAAAGATAACTAATTAAATATATGTGTTGATTATGTAAATCATCCATAACATATATAGTGGGCTAAGAGGCTCCATGGATTATCAAGTTGGGTTCCACCCATAGGATGCTCCATGGATGCTCCATGGAGTTAATCCATCGATCATGGAAATGAAGAGTCATGTTACATTAGGGTTTACCTAATGCAACACACTATATAAACCATGTGACATCTCCCAAAATTGGTTACACTATGTGAAACAAGAGGGCTTGGCCGATTTTAGTGTGTTATACGTTCTCTCCAAGTTTACTCCATAGCATTTGATGTTGTGTGAAGCATTTGAGGCATCACACTTTGGGTGCTAGGCTCACAAGGTTTCAAGGAATCAAAATCAACAACAAGGTATGTTATTCTATCTTTCATTTAAGATTAAATGTTCCCCGTGTATGTTAGATAGGATCATGAACCTTGGAAATCAATTTTGCATGAATCTTAGACAAACATAGATCCAAGGTTTATTAGGGTTGCATGTACACTTAGGAAGTGTTAGAATGCTCAAAATCCATCAGTGGTATCAGAGCCTAGGCTTGTTTGTTTGTTATTTGTGCAAAAATCTGTTAAAAATCGAAACTGCTTGCTGTCTGATCAGTGAACTCGCCGAGTCCATGGGGGGACTCGATGAGTCCAAGTGAATATTCATCCTACTCATAGAGTAGGATCATGCACTCGACGAGTAAGAGGCCTTGACAGCAGATTTTCAACTTTTGTTTTTAGAAATGGACTAGAAACATTACCCTAAACTGTTTTGGTGTTTTAAAACTTGTTTTAGATGGTGTAATGTTTATGCTAATCCATTTACAATGGCAATTATCAAAATTACAAGTTTTATGAGTAATTTATGATTCTTGAAATGTTCATATTCATGTTCTTGAACTTATAAAGATTAGATGATCATAGGAATTGTTTGTAACCTACTTGGTGGTTTAATTCATGATCATTATGTGTTTTAATGGAGTCCATAACTTATCCTCAAGTTATGGAAAACCAAAGGTCACACTTTAATAAAAGCCATTAAAAGAACACAAGGGTTATAAAAATGAAGAGTCTTCATTTTTAATACTCAATTAATTCATAAGTTATAAGAAATGAAAAGTTTTGAAAGTTTACAAAACTTGCCCTCAAGTTTTGGAACAAGTAAAGTCATGATTAAAACT
Organism: Lactuca serriola; assembly: GCF_051521515.1. Classification (NCBI taxonomy): domain Eukaryota; kingdom Viridiplantae; phylum Streptophyta; class Magnoliopsida; order Asterales; family Asteraceae; genus Lactuca; species Lactuca serriola. Next base: position 301,297,191 of record NC_136412.1, read on the forward strand.
TTAGTTCCAACCCTTAGAATTTTAAAAGTTAAAATTCAACCCTTATACTTTATAATATCATAAGTTATATATATATATATATATATATATATATATATATATATATATATATATATGTATAAGATCAAGTCGTCTTACCGCTAGTACGCCTCATTCACGAAGCTGGTCTATAAGAGAGGTATAAGGTTGTTGCCTATAAAATGGCAACTTAATGGGTGTCCACTCTCACCCACCGCTTCCTTGATCGGTGGAGGGTCGTTAGCCGAACGGGTAGGACAAGGACTTATAAATTCTCATTAAAAGTATAATGAATATTATAAAGTAACTAAATGTTTTAGTAAATTCCCAATCTTAGTTACTTTAGGAAAAATGTGAATAAGGTGTTAATCCATGAAATTACACCTTACACTTTGTTTAAGTCGTTAGTGGAGCATGTGTGGTTAACCGGCACACTAACTTGTACTTAACAAGGTAGGTAAAGGGTGACTTAAAGCTTATTATAGGTCGGTGGAGCGTGTGTGGTTAACCGACACATCGATTGAGTAATAAGCATTGAGGGTACCAAGTGATTTGCATGGTTACTTCACACCTCGTTTTGTGATCCTCGGTATCCCAATCACAAAACTTGGAGGGCACATTAGAGATTGAAACATGCATTTGAAAAGTTCATTGAATCTCAAAAGAATATAGGAATTTATAAGAACCAAATTAAAAACTTAATATATTAATATATCGTTTTTGGTGGAAATTGGTGAATCGTCATTCACCTACCTTTCAAATATGTTATTACTTAGATTACGACATACCTCTTCTAAGTATAATATATTGTGATTGGGTCCTAGACTTAATAATACATTTGGGTGTTTTGTTAAGGACTAAATTAATATCTAAAATAATCTTGTCTTTCTTCTTACTCAAATGTCTTCAAACAATGCTGCTTCTGGCTCTAATCCTAATGGCTCCTTTACCCTTATGAATTTGTGTGGGAAAGTCACTTTTGATGGATCCAACTTCAATGAATGGATCAGAAAAATCAGGATGATTACCCGCTACAAGGACAAGGAATATGTCCTCGATAAGTAGCTTAAAGAGATTGATGAGACCACTGTAACTCCTCAGGAGATCGCTGACTTCCGGGCACATGATAGGGATGCCACCATAGTAGCATGCATCATGATGGCCACCATGACAACATAACTCCAAAAGTCCTATGAGGACTTCTACCCTTTTGAAATGCACCAAGACTTGATGGAAAGATACCATCAAAGTGTCCGACAAGAGAGGTATGAAATCATCTCCTCCATGATAACAACCCAAATGAAGGATGGTGAACCCATCACGGGCCACATGCATAAAATGCAAACATTTGTGGACCGTCTGCTGAAGCTTAATGTGAACTTTCCCGAGGACCTTGCAATAGATATTATTTTGCACTCCTTACCCTTGTGTTATGATAAATTCCGCATGACATATCACATGAATAAGGAAGAGGTCACACTCAGCAGATTTCAAGGACTCCTAAAGATTGCGGAAAGTGGTCTTAAGGGTAATTCGGTTGTTACTTCTACTCCTATCAACTCCGCCCCTGTCTTGGCAATTGGGAAAGGGAAGGGTAAGAAGAGGAAGAGCCCCTCGAAGGGTACCAAGGGTAAGACCCTTGAAGGCTCCTCTTCAAATGGAACCAAGAAAGGTTTCGTCACTCCTTCTTCTGACCTAAAAGAGGTTGAATGCTTCTATTGCCATGAAAAGTCTCATTGGAAGCGGAACTGCCCAAAGTACTAGCAAGATGTGAAGGATGGGAAAGTTAAACCCAACCGTGCATGTATTTATACTATCTTATCTAATAACTCACCCTATTCTAACTCTTGGGTCCTTGATACCGGTTGCGGTATTCATATATGTTCAAATTTGCAGGGACTAAGAAGAAGTGAGAATATGGAGCATGGAAGAATAAACTTGATCATGGGGAATAGGAAAGCTTTACCTGCCACCAAGATTGGAGTTTATTCTTTATCGCTAAGTAGTGGGTTTAGTTTAGATTTGAATAAATGTTGTTACTCGCTAGAAATGACAAGAAATATTATTTCCTTTCATGCATTGGATAAACAAGGTTTTACCTTTTCGTTTGATAATGAAGTTGGTTCAATTAATGCTTTCTTTAATAATGTTCTTTAGTTTAAAGCATTATCTTGTGATGGTGTGTATGAAACTGTATCTGTTGTAGATAACTTAGGAAATAATGTATTGTGTATTGATTCTGTTAATGATAATAACTTGGATAAATCATCATTATAGCAATGTCGTCTTGGACATATAAGCAAGAAACACATAGGCCAACTCCAAAAGGATGGTGTCTTGGAATCATTTGACCTAAAGTTAGATGATAGTTGCGAATCATGCTTACTTGGAAAAATGACAAAGTCTCCCTTCACAGGTACTTGTGAGAGGGGTGACGGTTTGTTGGATCTCGTACACACGGATGTGTGTGGACCCTTCAAACATGCCACAAGGGATGCTAATCATTATTATTTGACTTTTACTGATGATTACAGTAGATATGGATATGTCTACTTAATCAAGCATAAGTCAGAGACTTTTGAAAGGTTTAAAGAATTTAAACAGGAAGTCAAGAATCAATTGGGCAGGAACATTAAGATGCTTTGATCCGATGGAGGTGGTGACTATCTTAGTTTAGAGTTCCTCGAATATCTTAGGGAATGTGGGATTGTCTCACAATTGACACCTCCCAGGACACCGCAGTTGAATGGTGTAGCTGAGAGGAGTAACCGAACCTTTTTGGATATGGTTTGTTCCATGATGAGTCGAGCTTCGCTACCAGTCTCATTTTGGGGGTATGCCTTAGAGACTACCGCCCATATCCTTAATCAAGTCCCTACAAAGAAAGTTGCCAAAACTCCTCATGAGATGTGGACTGGTAAAGTACCCAAACTAGACCACATCAAGAATTGGGGTTGCGAGGCTTTCGTGAGACGCGAGACTCATGATAAGATCGAACCTCGAAGTGAGAGGTGTATTTTCATCGGCTACCCATAGAAATCCTTTGGTTACCTCTTCTACAGACCTAGTGAGAATGTGGTCTTTGTAGCTAGGAGGGCTTTCTTTCGAGAAAGAGAGTTCATAATCCAAGGAAACAGTGGAAGGCAAGTTGACCTTGAAGAAATTCAAGAGGCAAGTGGTGAAGGAGCTTCAAACCCTAGCACTCAACTTGAAGAGGAAACTCTTGTTGAGCCAATTGACGAGTCTGTACCTCTGAGGCGTTCCACGAGAGTTAGGAATGCACTTGAGCATTACTATGGATTCCATATTACTGTAGAAGGTGATACACTTATTAGTGATGAGACACTAGTAGGGCTGGATGAACCTAACAGTTACGCGGAAACCATGGCAGGCCCTGAGTCAACCAAGTGGAAAGAGGCAATGGACAGCGAGATATAGTCCATGTATGACAATCAAGTTTGGAACTTGGTTGAGAATATACCAGGTCGTAAGACTGTAGGGTGCAAATGGATCTTCAAGAAGAAGACCGACATGGATGGTAATGTACACACTTATAAGGCACGATTGGTTGCAAAGGGCTTCTCTCAAACTCCGGGAGTTGATTATGATGAGACCTTTTCTCCAGTAGCCAAGATTAAGTCTATTGGGGTTATGTTAGCCATAGCTTCATTTCATGACTATGAAATATGGAAAATGGATGTCAAAACCGCTTTCCTTAATGGAAAGTTGGCTGAGGATATTTACATGAGTCAGCCAGAGGGTTTTGTCAATATAGAGTACCCTAATAGAGTGTGTAAGCTTGAGAAATCCATTTATGGATTAAAGCAAGCACCTCGCAGATGGAATCTTTGCTTTGATGAGAAGGTCAAAGAGTTTGGATTTTCTAGGAGTGAAGATGAATCTTATGTATATGTCAAGGCTAGTGGGAGTATAGTTAGCTTTTTGGTATTGTATGTGGATGACATACCAACTCTGCAGGAAGTGAAGTCCTGGCTTGGGAAGTGTTTCTCTATAAAGGACCAAGGAGAAGCTGCTTATATTCTAGGGATAAGGATCTTGAGAGACCGGAGTAAAAGACTAATTGGACTTAGTTAGAGTACCTACTTGGATAAGGTGTTGAAGATATTCAGCATGCAAGACTCCAAGAAAGGACAGTTACCTATTCAATCTTACGCCAGATTGAGTAAGACTCAAAGCCCGAGTACTGAGGCTGAGATAGCATAAATGAGTCGAATACCTTATGCTTCAGCTATAGGATCGATCATGTATGCTATGACGTGTACTCGACCTGATGTAGCCTTTGCTTTAAGCATGGTTAGCAGGTATCAGGAGAACCCTGGCAAGGCACACTGGATTGTGGTAAAGAATATCCTCAAGTACTTACGGAGGACTAAGGACTGGGTCCTTACCCTCGGTGGGAGTGATGACTTGAGAGTTGTAGGGTATAGTGATGCTGGCTTCCAGACTGATAGGGATAATTTCCGCTCTCAGTCGAGCTGGGTCTTTACCTTAAACGGAGGAGCAATCACTTGGAAGAGTTCCAAGCAGGAGATAGTGGTTGATTCCACTTGTGAATCAGAGTATATTGCAGCGAGCGAGGCAACAAAAGAGGCAATATGGCTGAAGAACTTCATTGGAGACCTTGGGGTTGTACTAGCTATAAAGGAGCCTATGTAAATTTTCTGTGATAGTGAAAGTGTTGTTTCCTTAGCTAAAGAACCAAGGGATCACGGTAGATCTAGTCACATCGACAGAAAATATCACTTTATTAGACATCGCATAGAAGAAGGAATCCTCGTGGAAAAGAGGGTATCATCAGATGAGAACCCAACAGATCCCCTCACGAAGGGACTGAGTCGGGTTAAGCATCTTCAGCATGCTCGGAGCATAGGGCTAAAGGATGATATTAGTTTTATTAGTTAGATAACTTTGGAAATTTGTAAAGTGTAATTGACATTTGATGATGAATAAAAGTTGTGTTTATTTATGAGTAAAGTGTTGCTATCTTCTGTCAATCATTTACTAGAATTTCTTTTGCATGTTTTGACTTCTAGAATATTATGCCTTGTTTTACATATTATTCAAATTTTCCATAGTTGGTCATATGTTGGAAGTAGATATGAACTAAGACTGTCATGAAGTTGGATGTAGGTGTCAAGTTTTAGGACAACACTTCATGAGTACTCATAAGTACTGTGTATTGGAACCAAACCACGCTCACTGGTAGCACTTCATGGAATTTATCTCGAGTGATCGTGAGACGGTAATATCGTATAAGTCTTCAAACCTAAATATATGATTTGTTTCCTATGAGTTGGTTATGCATTGATTGTACGAAAACACATTGGTAACTCGATGTTAATAAACGTGCTTTTGTGTATAATTAAATAAGTAGTAGAGCAAACATATGAGTCGAAGTTTATCTGTTCCTTCTTAGATTAGAAGCTGATATTTGGGCCCCTCAATGATTTTGTTTTAACCTATGTACCGGGCCCGGTCAGAACTAAGTTGATGTGTTCAATTAAGTTCTTTGTCAAACAAATCGGAAATCGAGAAACAAACTGCTTGACAATAAGAAAGACATTGTTCCATGTATTTGTCCGACTGATATCTAGAACAGAGGATTATATGATCACTTATCTTAAATTTCATATCATCATCTTCTCAGTTCCGAGAGACCTTGAAAGAACTACGATTGCCGACCGGTTCCTGAAGTCATACTTGCACATATAGTTATTAGACTTATCCAAGTCGGAGACTGTTGGATTCGGTGTCTAAGTCGATAACTATTTCTGGTATGTACTTAACCCGACCCGGCATTGTCCATTTGGGTTGCATGGCACCATGCGTTGGATAAACTAAATGAGAAACCTAGATCCAAGCATTAGGGTTGCATGAGCACATAGGATGTTCTTATGGCTAAAACCCATCACACACTAGGGGTGCTAGGCTCACAAGGTTTCAAGGAATCAAAATCAACAACAAGGTATGTTATTCTATCTTTCATTTAAGATTAAATGTTCCCCATGTATGTTAGATAGGATCATGAACCTTGGAAATCAATTTTTCATGAATCTTAGACAAACATACATCCAAGGTTTATTAGGGTTGCGTGTACACTTAGGAAGTGTTAGAATGCTCAAAATCCATCAGAGTTGCTATACCAACTCGACGATTTAGTTTGGGTTTTCCCGCTTTCTGGATGCTAAAGAACTCGACGAGTTGCTCTGGTAACTCGGTGAGTTGCCTCAAGCTTTTCACGATTTTCTGAGATATGAAGGAACTCGACGAATCTAAATATGCACTCGACGAGTTGGATCATCATGGACTGTTGACCTTGATCGTTGACTTTGACTTTGACCATGGTTGACCAAGTTTGACTTTGAGGATAGTTTGGGATTTTAATGAAGCAATCAATGGTGATTGTAGGCAGTTGAGTTGGAGTTGTAAGTTGGGATTGATATTACCGGTTCAACAATACTTGTGAGGTGAGTTTTCCTCACTATACTTAGGGGTCGCAGGCGCAAAGGCCATCCCATTGGATTGATATGCTAGTAGTTATTGATATGCTGAGTATGATATATATATATATATATATATATATATATATATATATATACATGCTAGTTTGATATCCTAGTCTGGTAGATCTGTAGGACTACCTGTGATACTGTCTGATTATCTATAAGTGTATTTCTCTGTTACATGTCGACATGTTGTGTGGGTTGGGTTGAGGTTGTACTGCTCCGTGTTGTAGCAACAACCCCTGGAGTATGCCAGGTATGAGTTGAGGGCGAAGAAGGGCATGTCGGACTCATACTAAGGACTCATGAGCATACCAGATACGAGCTAAGGGCCGGGAAGGGAATGCCAGACTCATATTGTGGGTTAATCTTTTGTATTCCAATCCAAGGACCAAGGGAGCAAGCCAAACATAAGCTATGGGCCAAAGGGGCAAGCCAGACTGATGTTGTGGGCTCGGGGGTAATCTAGTCTGGAAAGTTGTGGACCCATTACATGTTGTTATTATGTGTACTATTTGTTATGTATCGGTATTTTAGGGGAACTCACTAAGCTTATGGCTTAAAGTTGTGGATTTTGTTTCAGGTACATTGGATGATCGCGGGAAGGTGAAGGCTTGATCGTGCACCTCCTCATATTTTATGTTATGATTTCTAGGATTTATTTGATGTTAAACTATTTTGAAAACAATGGATGGTTTTGGAATGTTTGAAAAGTTTAAAATTTTTCATGAATTTTATGGATGTTAAAAAGTGTTGGTTATATTTCTAAGAATATCAATATTAATTGTGGATTTGATTCTTATGATATCACTTGTAGTACTTTCATAATTGATCAAGTGAAAAGAAATCTCATCACCAACTGGAGAGATACTTGGTGTTGTACAATTCGAATTGTATTATATATGAGAATCTTTTTCATTGGAAACTTATGACTTAAATCATTGTTCACATGTTTATATGAGGCAAGTGAAGGACTAATGGATATAGTACATGTTGAGATGGACTTTTCAGATCCATCGCAAAGGACAGTAACTCCATTCGTCATGATTTACTGATGCTTCGGTTAATATGGTTGTGTTTATAAGATTAAGAATAATTCTAATACTTTGAAAAGATTCAAAGAGTAGTAGAATAAACAAAAGAATCAATTATGCAGAAAGATAAATGATTATCAAAACGGAAAAGAAAGGAGAGTGCCCTAGTATCATGTTTTATGATCATCTTAGTAATTGTGGAATTTCATCACAATTGACTCCTCCAAGAACGTCCTAGTGCAATTGTATGACTAAGAAGAGGAATCGGACATTGTTGAAAATGGTTCGATCACAGACGAGTCATAATTCATTCCAATCAAGTTTTAGGGCCATGCTCTAGTAACTATAAATCGTATCTTGAAACTCTTTTTCAACTAAGAAGGATGATAACACCTCATAATATGTTGAGTAATATAATTTTCCTTAATCTAGCACATTTAGAATTAGAGTTTTGATGTTTATTTCATTGATCGAAGAACAAAAGATATACTTAGTCCTATTCAATGGAGTGTTTTCTTGTTGGGAATCCACACAAACTTTTAAATATTTGTTTTAGCTCGTCAAGGAATGTTCCTTGAGAGAAAACTCATATGTTAAGAAGTCAGTTGGAGTCATGTTGATCATGATCTTATAAGAGTTAACCGGCAATGATCCTTTTAGTTATCACTAGCACATGAGCTGGAAATTCTTATGAGTTGGAAATTCTTATGAGCTGGAAATTCTTATGGGTTCTATGTTCTTTATTTAAATGTAAAAGCAAAGCATGTTGGTCAGTGAAAGTACACTGATCAGTATGGTTGATCCGCTAAAAACATGTAAGCACTGGTGGGATCTTCTGCTGCCAGAAGACAAGAAATTTAATAGCGAAGTTCAGTCCATGAAGGAAAAATGAATTTGAATTTGGTTTTGGTTTGTCTTAAACCTTGTCTTATGATTATAGGTTGGAAATGATAGAATCACATGGATGGGAACGTATGTACCATCAAATCTAGGTGGAAAAGTGTGACATCCCCAAAATCACGGCCAAAAAAGACTGATTTTTATTTATGCTTTTAAAATATATTCAAAGTATCCTTTGATTAAAACAGTTGCGGAATTTGTTCCCAAAACAAAATATGATAAAATAAGATTTCATCAAAGCATTTCTTAAAGAAATGTATTTTCATTATATAACAAGACTCGGGATGTCATGTTCCGATACAAACCAAAAGCATAAACAGAACAAAATAGACCTTACAACAGTTATTTATAACTACTGGCCTAAAATCCATAATCTCTCGTTATGTCAGCCAACTTATGCTCTCGTTCCATAACCTGTAATACAAAGAAAACTGAGAGGGTCAGGCTTGGGAGCCTGATGAGCATATAGGATTTTCAACCCACAATAATATAATTATTATATTCACTTATCAAACAATCAATCCAATTACCCACCCCCATTATCTTCCTTTATTTCTTAAAGATTTACCCTAAGAACCGATTACCCTTCTCCTATTCGTTCCTAAGGATTGCCCTAAGGAATTGGCACAAAGTTTAGTGATGCAAGCCTGGTGAGCATATAGGATTTTCAACCCACAATAATATAATTATTATATTCACTTATCAAACAATCAATCCAATTACCCACCCCATTATCTTCCTTTATTTCTTAAAGATTTACCCTAAGAACCGATTACCCTTCTCCCATTCATTCCTAAGGATTGCCCTAAGGAATTGGCACAAATTTTAGTGCTGCCAAGGTTCTAAGATTACCTCAGGTGAACACACAGTTCAAAATAATTAATAAACACCTAGTTCAAGAACACCCGGTGAACACACTTTGTTCAATAATACCTAATGAACACCTAGTTCAAAAACACCTAATGAACACTTAGTTCAAATATCCTTGGTGAACACATAGTTCAAAACATCTAGTGTACACTTAGTTCAAATATCCTTGGTGAACCCAATAACCTAAGGAACACAGAGTATGAAAGCTCTTAGTTCAAACAAGGTGATAATAATGTATATCTCGATCCTGCAAAACCACTAATATTATTAACACATATAAGTCATATTTCTAAAACAATATATCTTATCCCGTCGATCCCCACATACTAACCCTATACAATGACCTTACGAGATCCAACCTAAGGAATCGATATGAACAACGAACTGACGAAGTTGCTTCGGAAATTCCCTGGCAGCAAACGAGGATCAATAAATACATCAATTGAGGGGAATGGAATAAGTTTCACCACGAACCTTCGTTCATAAAAGAAAGAACCACAAGACAATTAAGTCAGGGGTAGTTATCTAAATAATATTGCCTAGGCGTGGTCCGAATATCATGAGCTATTTTACCCCCAGACTCTCCCTATCCAGCATCGAACTTTGCCTAGAAGTGGTCTGAATATCATGAGTTATTTCACCCACAGACGCACCCTATCCGGCAATATAACACCAGACATACCTAGCAGTGGTCTATTTCCGATACAATTTATTAGGCAGTCTATGAGGTTCCCTTAATTACTTCGCGAAAGGAAACGCTGACACATGAAGCTCGTCTGATCACTTCATAAAAGAAACGTTGAATCCAAAGCTCTTTCAACATAAACTGTATGGGGAAATACTAATAGAGTACTCTCGTATGCTCCCATAACCGGCACACATTAGCATCAAAAATACTTTTTACATGATAGCACTTATGACACATTATAGTATTCTAGTATGCGTAGGATCCGTACGCGAGAATATAATAGTACCCCAACACAAGCAGCACCAAAAACACAGAGCTTTGAAAAAAGGACTTCGTACATAAAATGTACTTTTGTACGTAGGACGTAATCCACCGATCATCGATCTCACTACACACGTACTCTTAATAAGAGGCTACCCAATGTCCAATCTTAATTGAACTAAACATCCTTTTTTAAGCCTTAACCCATCACTAGGCAAACCTACAATGCTTATAAACAATTTTCGATACTAACTCCATTTAGGCAATGCTAACTAGTGTATACTTAACACAAAGTTTTAAGTAATAATATCATATATTCACATCTTAACAAATATTGAACCATAACTGATTCGCACGTTGTATATCATCAAATATATCTAACACGTATTTCGGGAAATAACAACTACTTCACATACATATATATTTAATACTTTAACCAATACTTGTATTAAAATCATGTCCATGAAAGGGACTATGCACATGATACCTTATCAGATGAACACAAAGTTCAAAAATACAGAATCTGTATTCCCGGATCTAAAACTAACCTCCAGATCTGATCCATACTCCCGGATCTAAAACTAACCTCCTGATCTGATCCATACTCCTGGATCGAAAACTAACCTCCTGATCTGATCCATACTCCCGGATCTAAAACTAACCTCCTCATCTGATCCATATTCTCGGATCTAAAACTAACCTCCTCACCCTTTTATCTCATTATCCAACTCATCTTTTATCACACACCAACAATCTCATCTACCCATGTTCTACCTAACATATTTGTAGATACAAAATACATATACAGTTTAACTCATTTAAAACCTATATAATACATCCATTCCACAATCATTTCAAATAAACAACAATATATACACACATAGCACGTATTTCATAGACAATACTTAATATTTATGTGTTATAAGAAAGTGACTACACACTCACCCAAAACATATATTAATACACTCAAACAATACTTGTATTAAAATCGTGTTTGAGAAAGAGACTATACACTCACTTGATAAGACGATTATCGGACAACACTACGGCTCTTCAAGTAGAAATTCTTTGGTGAAACCGAGATATCTTCACACACTCGACTTATCGCGGGCAGAGCTTTGGCTTGGAAACTCTTTTCTTCTCGGGATCTTCAGAGCGTCGGGACTCACTTCGGGTCTCGAGACGGTATTGGGGCTTCGGGGGTACTTTAAGAGGGCTAGAGAGGGTATCGGGAGTGAGAGAGTAAGGGAAATAGCAACCATGGCCGGATGCCCTTAGATTTCTATTTACAGGGTCATTTTTCTGGATTCGTCACGTCGTGAATCTCAAATATTGTAACACTAGTGAAAATAGGTCAATAGACAATCACATGTGATTATGCCAATCATGTAATGTGATTATGTTAACCTAGTAATGTGGTAAGAGTGTTATGTAGTTATGATAAATTCTTATACAAATATAAACTTTCTTTATGATACAACTCAAAGTATACGTCCATACGATTCCAAAAATATAGCGAACGTCTGAATCTGACTTCGCATGAAGAAGTTATGATAAACCGAACACTATAAATCTCTATAATAAGAGGAATTTAAAATAGAATTAGAATTAGCTATTTAAGCCTAAAAGAGAGTTGTAGTACTCGTAAATACCTACGCATGCATATAAAGAACATCAAAAACGGAGTTCGTATGCAAAAGTTATGGCCTTCCGAAGATTCAGCTTTCAGAAACCCTATTCTAACCAAACTCACGACGTGAACAAGGGCTTATTCACAACGTGAGGAGTCATTTTGCCACATTTCGGAATCTAGAAGGTGTGACGAGGCTGCGAGGGGATAGGATCCAAACTCACGACGTGAACAAGGTGTTTTTCACGACGTGAGGAGTCACATGGCCACCTTCCGAAGCTAGGGACGCAAATGGCAAGTCTACGGGGTGATCATGCAAGACTCACGACGTGAGCCTTATGAAACTCACAACGTGAGAGTCCAAAATCCTTACTATAAATAGCAGGGCCGACTTCAGCTATTCCTTACACCATTTCCTTATCTCCTCTCTCCCTTGCTAAAGCCATCTTGCATCCCGAGCCCCGACGATCTCGCACGCTGACCGTTTTACTTAGATAACATAAAATCACGCTACTAGGGTGAGTTTCATGGCCCCACTTTCTAATATTTCGGGGGAAAACGCATGCTAGTTATTGTATATATGTTATTATTATGTCTATATGATAGTATATAGTTATGATAATCGAGATATAATTGTTCTAAATATAACATTTTGAATACATACAACTATTATTAACTTATCAGTATGTTAATTTACTAATGTAGATCTTGAGTTATACTTAGGATTCTACATATATGTTGTGTGCGATATAATACCGAAGTAATATTCGAAAGTTCTAAATGTTAAGTTATATAGTATGCTGCTATTAATAGTTTTATGTCAAGATAAAACTAGATATGTTATATGTTGTTATTATTAGTTTTATGTCAAGATAAAACTGGATATGTTATATGTTGTTATTGTTAGTTTTATGTCAACATAAAACTTGGTATTGTTATTGATAGTTTTATGTCAAGATAAAACTAGAAACATTATATGTTGTTATTATTGGTTTTAGGTCAAGATAAAACCTGGTTTTTACTTCAAGATATAGCTGTTATACTGCCTAAATATCATGAAGTTAGGAGTAATGTTTAAAAGCATAGTCTAGTAACTTAAGGTTTTAGACATAAAGATCCTTTTGTTGTTAGAGCTATAGGAAGCCGTCAAAGTCTACATGAGTAATTGTATTAATCAACTAAGATTGGGGATCTTAGCGGAAATCCTCTGAACTGTAACTGTTAATCCCGTGTGAGCGAGGAAGTCGTGTATAATTAGTATACGGGCTGACCATCCCACTTGTGACTGTTAGCTACAGTCAACCCAAAACAAGTGATGAACTATCCTTTTATTTGTTATTATTCCGGCGTCGATGAAGCGTACGGTGTTGTTTCTCATGGTAAATCATGAGTGTGTTTGTTTCTCATGGTAAATCATGAGTGTATTCTATCAGAGGTATTATGTCATAGCAGAGCTTACAGGCTCATGGTAGCAAATTGTTAGAAACATTATACCTTGTCGTATACAAGTATTAATGTTAAGTATAAGTTTTCCCGTACTTATACCTTAAGATTAAGAAATGCTTAGGTATAACACTTAATTGATAAGTATACTATTATACCTAATGTTGGAGAATCAAAATGATACTTTCAAAACTATACTTTTGAATGTGTAAAAATGTATTATTTTATGGAGTCAAAACCTGTGGACTCACCAACTTTATGTTGACATATTTTAAAATGCATGTGTTTTCATGAACTTGAAAAGCTGATATGTATTCGAACAGGAGAAGTTTTACTATTATCTTTCTGTTTATTAAGAAGCATGTTATAGTTCGATATTATGTAATAAATACTAGGAAAACAATAATGTAACTTTCAATCATCAATAAAGGTGTGTATTTTCTTTAAGTATTGTTCAATGTATGTTATATAACTGTGATACGAAAAATGACGTTACACTACCCGGTGTTTCCGCCGACAGCCGGGGTGTGACAAATATCCCCGTCATGAGTTCAGTAGTCATCAGGTGCGTCATCGCAACTTGCGTCTGTTAGGTGAACTCTGACACAGCTTTGGGGTTCGCGCCCTGAATTTCATAAATTCATAACTTTCACATACGAGCTCCATTTTCGACGTTCTTTATATCCATGTGTAGGTAAGATTATGCTCTACAACTCTCGTTTAGACTTCATTGGCTAATTTTGACTTTATTTTTAATATATTAATAATATATTATTTTTAGTAGGCTGGGACAGGAAAACTCTGTTAGAAATTCATAACTCCTTCATCTGACGTCCGTTTTAGACTGTCTTTTCACCGTTGCACTACTATCAACGAGATCTTCGATTCTCGTTTAGATTGTTTCGGCTAGAACTCACTTGATCTCAAAATCAAACTTGGGCTGCATACTGCTAAGCTGAAACTTAGAAAAAAAACATAACTTTCACATACGAAGTCAGATTTGGAAGTTCTTTTTATGCACGCACTCGGTTTAATGTATTCTACGAATTTCGTTTAGGTCGCTAAGGGTAAATATCGCTCTATCTTAAATTCGCTATTTATGTCGCGCTGTGTCGTGTCAGTTCTGTCGCGAAACTTAGACAGGTGATAACTTCTTCGTTATAACTCGGATTTCGGCATTCTTTATATATACGGAATCCTTGTCACGACCACTACAACTTAGTTAAGATTATTCATTCTAAATAATCTTATATCAAAAAGTCATTTTTGATGCTTATCGTCTCTAAATTGACTATCCCGGATCTACTGGCGTTACAAAAAGGTTTCGCTCTAACTCATGAAAATGATTATGAGGAAATACTTTCAATAATATATTTTAAGGATTTGATAAAGATCAATACGGATGTTGGTTGTATTAATTGCATTTTCAAGAGATATATTTTTCCACCGACGGCCGGCGTGTGACAGATTGGTATTAGAGCTATTAACTATAGTGAACTAGTACTTTCTTAGGAAAGCACGTCTATAGTTTAGGACTTACTCTATTAGGTTTAGGTATATCCCTTAGCCTATAAATAAAAAGTATTATTAATTATACTACTGAAGGACTACTTACGGGAGTGGTGACAAGGATAGACATGTCGATTTGGGTTGCTGGATTTCAGAACAACTATATGCTAAAATGATCCTGCCCTTTCAATAGCCCTGACTGGCCGGAGCCTTATCAGATAGACCTGAAGTAACAAATAATAGTAAAAGCGTGAATACAATAAATAAAAATATAGAGTTATATATAAAGACTCAGACCCGCGATGAGAATACACCTTAATACCCGGAATGTTTTTGATCTCAAGGATTTAGATCAAATATTCCAACTAAAGTTAATATGTGCATAGATCCTATCACAACTAGGTGTAGGTGCGCAACTACATTTTATTATGATCAGATCATATGAAATATTTAATTTGGGAGAAATATTTAATATAATAAACTCTTGGAGATCCAAAATGTATAGGAATCCGACATGGCACATTCACGAGAATGGATAATCATCGAGGATACAGATGAAGAAGAGGAGCTTTCATTCCCTATGATGTTAGGCGATCCTTACTATCATGTAACTCCTACCACCTTTCATCCAATACCTTCTGACGATGGAGCACCTTTACCCTCCAACGAATGGGAAGAGAGTGAACCAATGGAAGAAAGCGAATCCATGGAGGAGACAGAGTCGGTGGCATCATCTCTACCACCATTGAACACTCTTTACCGTAAAGTTCCAGGAGGAGTAAAAATGAAACACAATGCACGTAAATATATACCGATATGGAAAAAGCTTAAGAAGATTCAGAAGGCAACATCTTCAGGAAGTCATAGAGATCAAGATGAACCTGCACGGATCGCACAAACAGTTGATAAATGGGTGGCGGAAGAAAAAGCTGCCAAGATGTATGAAACTGGTCAGTCATCTCAACCACATCTCCCACATTCTTCTGAAGATAACACTTTATCTCAATTGTTTGAGAAAAGTGTGAAAATTGAAGATAAGATGGAAATTGTCGAAGGGAGGGCTACTCATCTCTCTAGAAGAGTGCGAAGGCTAGAAGGATAAAGGACACGAGATCAGGAATCGGTGATGGATGTCCATCATCGTATAAATTTTGCTTATAATGACATGATTACTCACGATGCCAGGATTGCAGAGTTAGAGCTCTACAATCAAACCTCAAGAAATGAAGAACGCACGGGAAGTATTGAGCAGAGAACTCAAGCACTTGAAGAGCAAATGGTTAATGTCACTGACGTGCTAGGTCGTCACTTAGGTTTCTGGTAGATAAGCTACAACTAGTGGTTATGTAAATAGAGAAAATCAGACTAGTTAAGGCGAAAAGAGGAAAATTTATAGCAAGGATGTAGAAAACCTTACAAATTTTGCAATGTTTATAGAAACTTTTCTCTTATAAACCTAAATAAACTGATGTAACCACTGGTAATATTATGAAGCATACGTTATAGTAATCATTATGTTGTCTATTATGTTTTACGCTGTGAATAATAACTAGAGTATTTAGTACTCGTGTATTAAATGATCAATAAAACTCATAAAAATTCTTATTATTTATAATAGGAACTAAAACAAAATGCCTAGAAGGAGTAATCGGCTAAACCCTAACCGACCATCAGCACCACAACCACCGCCAGAAATAAACCCCTCAATAAGTACAGTGCAACTTGAAGAAATCATAGCTCAAAGAATTGTTGCGGCTCTATCTAATGTCACAAGATATGGATTTAGAAATGAAGGCCATGTAGGGACCACTAGAGCGTGTACCTACAAAGATTTTATGAATTGTAGGCCAAAAATCTTTCATGGAAATGAAGGGGTAGTGAATTTGACAAGGTGGATAGAAAAGACATGATCCGTCTTTCAAATAAGCTTTTGTCCAGATGATTGTAAAGTACGATTTGCAGCATGTACTTTCGTTGACGTAGCACTTACATGGTGGAATATCCATGTGAATACAATGGGAATTGATACTGCAAATTCCATGAAATGGGAGGAGCTAAAAATGATGCTAGTAGAGGAGTATTGTCCTAGGGAGGAAATACATAAACTGGAAAAAGAATTGTGGACCCTAACCATGAAGGGTTCAGAGATAAAAGCTTATATCGCTAGATTTAATGATCTTGCTGTAATGTGTCCAACACTTGTGACCCCTGAATATAAAAATATTGAGCGATATATCTGGGGTTTAGCATCGCAAATCAAAGGCATGGTGATCGCATCAAAGCCTACGACTTATGACAGCACCAAGAGGATAGCTCATTAGCTAACCCTCACAGAGATCCAAGGAACAGAAGTGGTCTCAAAGGCTGAGCCTCCCAAAGCTAGAACAAACAAGCGCAAGTATAATAAGAAGAATCCCAAACAATCATCTGAGAAAAGTCAAGAAGTGGCAACCAACTACGCAGCCACAACATCAGTACCTACTCAACCAAAGTCTGCATGGTGCAACCACTGCAACCGTCATCACCCAGGTGACTGTTTTGTTTGCACGAAATGCAAAAAGAAGGGGCATACTGCTAGTTACTGCAGGAGCACAACACCTACAACAGTCAATCAATAAACAAATAATGGAACAGGTCGTGGTGAAGAAAGAAAGTGTTATGAGTGTGGAGAGGTTGTACACATCAAGAAAGAATGTCCAAAGTTAAGGAGTCAAGGAGGCATAGGGTGTGGCAGGGCATTTGTGATCGGAATCAGAGAGGCTATCCAGGACCCTTCGGTTGTATCTGGTACGTTTCTCATAGATAATTTATACGCTAGCATACTCTTCGACTCTGGAGCAGATCGAAGTTTTATAACTCCAACAATTAGAAAATTGTTAAGTCATAAGTCTAGCATATTAAAAGAAATCTATGAAGTAGAAATCGCTAACGGTCAAACTAAGAAAACACATGAAATCCTAGAAAACTTTCTGTTAACACTTAATAACTACGTTTTTCACGTCAACCTCATGCCAATGCCTATCGGTAGTTTTGATGTCATAACTGGCATGTATTGGTTATCTTCACACCGCGCCAAAATTCTATGTCATGAGAAAGCCATACGACTACCCGTACCAAATGGCGAAGCCCTGATTATCTATGGTGATAAGTCTGGGAAAAACCTCAAAGTCATCTCTTGTACCAAGACACATAAATATCTACATAAGAAATGTAGCCAATTCTTAGCCCACATTGTAGATAAGAGAAGAAAGATAAAAGAAATCAAGGACATACCTCAAGTATGTGATTTTCCTGACGTATTTCCTGAAGATCTACCTGGAATACCTCCCGTCCGACAAGTCGTGTTTCGAATCGACTTAATTCCAGGAGCAGCACCAGTAGCGAAATCTCCTTATCGGTTGGCTCCATCCGAAATGCAAGAATTATCTAGTCAACTACAAGAACTTCTTGACAAAGGCTTTATCCAACCAAGTTTTTCACCTTGGGGAGTATCAATCTTGTTTGTCAAGAAGAAGGATGGATCCTTTCGAATGTGTATTGACTATCGGGAGCTGAACAAGCTAACGATCAACAATCGTTATCTGCTTCCAAGAATTGATGATTTATTCGATCAACTGCAAGGATCTAGCTACTACTCAAAGATAGGTCTTAGATTAGGATACCATCAACTCAGAGTACAAGAAGACGACATTCCAAAAACAACTTTTAGAACTCGCTATGGTCATTATGAGTTCTTAGTTATGTATTTTGGATTGACCAACGCCCCAGTAGTGTTAATGGATCTCATGAATCGTGTTCGCAAACCATAGTTGGATAAATTCGTGATCGTATTTATCGATGATATATTGATATATTCACGAACGAAGGAAGAACATGGTCAACACCTGCAAATAATCTTGAAACTACTAAGAAAAGAAAAGTTGTATGCTAAATTCTCCAAATGTGAGTTTTGGATTAGAGAAGTACAATTTTTAGGTCATGTAGTTAGCAACAAAGGAATTCATGTTGACCCATCCAAAGTTGAAGCAATCAGGAATTGGGAAGCACCAATGACGCCAACAGAGGTGCGTCAATTCCTAGGACTTGTTGGCTATTACCGCAGATTCATAGAAAATTTCTCCAAAATAACCAAGCCGCTTACAACACTAACCCAGAAGGATACGAAGTTCAACTGGGAAGACAAACAAGAAGCTGCTTTTCAGAAACTGAAGCAAATGTTGTGTGGTGCACCAATCCTATCCCTTCCAGAGGGGACAAAAGATTTCGTCGTATACTGCGACGCATCAAATCAAGGATTGGGATGTGTATTGATGCAAAGAGGAAGAGTTATTGCCTATCCATCACGACAACTTAAGGTGCATGAGAATAATTACACTACCCATGATCTTGAATTGGGAGCTGTAGTTTTTGCACTAAAAATCTGGAGACATTACTTATACGGTACTAAGTGTACTATTTTTACCGACCACAAGAGTCTTCAGCACATCTTCGACCAAAAAGATCTTAATATGAGACAACGAAGATGGGTCAAATTGTTGAATGATTACGAATGTCAGATTCGTTATCATCCTGGAAAGGCAAACGTGGTAGCAGATGCCTTGAGCCGGAAAGAATATATTAAACCCCGTCGGGTACGAGCATTAACCATAACTATCCATTCTAACCTTGCCGCACAAATTAGAGAAGCTCAACTTGAGGCTCTAAAAGAAGATAACATCAAGAACGAAGACTTGCGAGGAATGGAAAACCAACTTATGCAAAAAGATGACGGAACGCGACACTTTATGAACCGAATTTGGACGCCTAAGTTCGGTGGAGTCAGGGACTTGGTCTTAGAAGAAGCCCACAAGTCCAGATATTTCGTGCATCCAGGTTCTGACAAAATGTACTTAGACATAAAGTACATTATTGGTGGCCAAACATGAAGGCAGAAATTGCTACATATGTGAGCAAATGTTTGACTTGTTCTAGAGTGAAGGAAGAACATCAAAAGCCTTCAGGTTTACTTCAACAACCGGAAATACCTGAATGGAAATGGGAGCAGATATCAATGGACTTCATCACTAAGTTACCTAAAACTCCTAGTGGGTTTGACACTATTTGGGTAATAGTCGATAGATTGACTAAGTCTGCCCATTTCTTACCAATTAAGGAGAACGAAAAGATGGAGAAGCTGACTAGAGTTTATCTTAAGGAAATTGTTAGATTGCATGGAGTTCCAAGTTCTATTATTTCTGACCAAGATAGTGGATTCACTTCACGATTTTGGCAATCTTTACAAAAATCCTTAGGAACACGTCTAGACATGAGTACAACTTACCATCCACAGACTGATAGTCAGAGTGAGAGAACCATTCAGACTTTAGAAGATATGCTCCGAGCCTGTGTAATAGACTTTGGAAATGCGTGGGATACTCATTTACCGTTAATTGATTTTTCCTACAACAATAGTCATCACACCAGCATCAAGGCTGCACCGTTTGAGGCTCTTTATGGACGAAAATGTTGTTCCCCAGTATGTTGGGCAGAAGTTGGAGACACGCAGATGGCCAGAGAACATACAGGCGATACCTTACGTAATGGACCATAAATAATCCACGAGACAACTGAAAAGATCGTGCAAATTAAGGATCGATTAAAGGCTGCACGTGATCGTGAAAAGAGTTATGCTAACGTAAGACATAAGACTTTAGAATTCCAAGTTGGAGATAAAGTAATGTTGAAGGTCTCTCCTTGGAAATGTGTAATTCGATGCGCTAGCGACGCAAACTAAACCCACAATATATAGGACCTTTTGAAATTCTAGCTAGAATTGGTTCTGTCGCATACCAACTCAAGTTGCCTCAAGAGCTAAGTAATGTACACGATATTTTTCACATATAAAATCTCAAAATATGTCTATCCGATGACACTCTTGTGGTACCTCTCGACGAGATACAAGTCAATACCAAACTCAACTTTGTAGAAGAACCTGTCGAGATCATGGATCGAGAAGTCAAACGATTAAAGCAAAGTCGTATTCCCATAGTGAAAGTTTGATGGAACTCTTTGCGAGGACCTGAATTTACTTGGGAACGTGAAGATCAGATGAAAGAAAAATACCCCCAACTGTTTGACAAAACCCTATCTACAAGATAAATTTCGAGACGAAATTGTTCTAATGGGGGGAGAATGTAACACTAGCCAAAATACTTCAATAGACAATCACATGTGATTATACCAATCATGTAATGTGATCATGTTAACCTAGTAATGTGGTAAGAGTGTTATGTATTTCATGATAAATTCTAATACAAATATAAACTTTCTTTATGATACAACTCAAAGTATACGTCTATACGATTCCAAAAATATAGCGAACGTCTGAATCTGACTTCGCATGAAGAAGTTATGATAAACCGAACACTATAAATCTCTATAATAAGAGGAATTTAAAATAGACTTAGAATTAGCTATTTAAGTCTAAAAGAGAGTTGTAGTACTCGTAAATACCTACGCGTGCATATAAAGACGTCAAAAACGGAGTTCGTATGCAAAAGTTATGGCCTTCCGAAGATTCAGCTTTCAGAAACCCTATTCTAACCAAACTCACGACGTGAACAAGGGCTTATTCACAACGTGAGGAGTCATTTTGCCACATTTCGGAATCTAGAAGGTGTGACGAGGCTGCGAGGGGATAGGATCCAAACTCACGACGTGAACAAGGTGTTTTTCACGACGTGAGGAGTCACATGGCCACCTTCCGAAGCTAGGGACGCAAATGGCAAGTCTACGGGGTGATCATGCAAGACTCACGACGTGAGCCTTATGAAACTCACAACGTGAGAGTCCAAAATCCTTACTATAAATAGCAGGGCCGACTTCAGCTATTCCTTACACCATTTCCTTATCTCCTCTCTCCCTTGCTAAAGCCATCTTGCATCCCGAGCCCCGACGATCTCGCACGCTGACCGTTTTACTTAGATAACATAAAATCACGCTACTAGGGTGAGTTTCATGGCCCCACTTTCTAATATTTCGGGGGAAAACGCATGCTAGTTATTGTATATATGTTATTATTATGTCTATATGATAGTATATAGTTATGATAATCGAGATATAATTGTTCTAAATATAACATTTTGAATACATACAACTATTATTAACTTATCAGTATGTTAATTTACTAATGTAGATCTTGAGTTATACTTAGGATTCTACATATATGTTGTGTGCGATATAATACCGAAGTAATATTCGAAAGTTCTAAATGTTAAGTTATATAGTATGCTGCTATTAATAGTTTTATGTCAAGATAAAACTAGATATGTTATATGTTGTTATTATTAGTTTTATGTCAAGATAAAACTGGATATGTTATATGTTGTTATTGTTAGTTTTATGTCAACATAAAACTTGGTATTGTTATTGATAGTTTTATGTCAAGATAAAACTAGAAACATTATATGTTGTTATTATTGGTTTTAGGTCAAGATAAAACCTGGTTTTTACTTCAAGATATAGCTGTTATACTGCCTAAATATCATGAAGTTAGGAGTAATGTTTAAAAGCATAGTCTAGTAACTTAAGGTTTTAGACATAAAGATCCTTTTGTTGTTAGAGCTATAGGAAGCCGTCAAAGTCTACATGAGTAATTGTATTAATCAACTAAGATTGGGGATCTTAGCGGAAATCCTCTGAACTGTAACTGTTAATCCCGTGTGAGCGAGGAAGTCGTGTATAATTAGTGTACGGGCTGACCATCCCACTTGTGACTGTTAGCTACAGTCAACCCAAAACAAGTGATGAACTATCCTTTTATTTGTTATTATTCCGGCGTCGATGAAGCGTACGGTGTTGTTTCTCATGGTAAATCATGAGTGTGTTTGTTTCTCATGGTAAATCATGAGTGTATTCTATCAGAGGTATTATGTCATAGCAGAGCTTACAGGCTCATGGTAGCAAATTGTTAGAAACATTATACCTTGTCGTATACAAGTATTAATGTTAAGCATAAGTTTTCCCGTACTTATACATTAAGATTAAGAAATGCTTAGGTATAACACTTAATTGATAAGTATACTATTATACCTAATGTTGGAGAGTCAAAATGATACTTTCAAAACTATACTTTTGAATGTGTAAAAATGTATTATTTTATGGAGTCAAAACCTGTGGACTCACCAAGTTTATGTTGACATATTTTAAAATGCATGTGTTTTCAGGAACTTGAAAAGCTGATATGTATTCGAACATGAGAAGTTTTACTATTATCTTTCTGTTTATTAAGAAGTATGTTATAGTTCGATATTATGTAATAAATACTAGGAAAACAATAATGTAACTTTCAATCATCAATAAAGGTATGTATTTTCTTTAAGTATTGTTCAATGTATGTTATATAACTGTGATACGAAAAATGACGTTACACTACCTGGTGTTTCCGCCGACGGCCGGGGTGTGACAAATATCCCCGTCATGAGTTCAGTAGTCATCAGGTGCGTCATCGCAACTTGCGTCTGTTAGGTGAACTCTGACACAACTTTGGGGTTCGCGCCCTGAACTTCATAAATTCATAACTTTCGCATACGAGCTCCATTTTCGACGTTCTTTATATCCATGTGTAGGTAAGATTATGCTCTACAACTCTCGTTTAGACTCCATTGGCTAATTTTGACTTTATTTTTAATATATTAATAATATATTATTTTTAGTAGGCTGGGACAGGAAAACTCCGTTAGAAATTCATAACTCCTTCATCTGACGTCCGTTTTCGACTGTCTTTTCACCGTTGCACTACTATCAACGAGATCTTCGATTCTCGTTTAGATTGTTTCGGCTAGAACTCACTTGATCTCAAAATCAAACTTCGGGCTGCATACTGCTAAGCTGAAACTTAGAAAAAAAAACATAACTTTCACATACGAAGTCAGATTTGGAAGTTCTTTTTATGCACGCACTCGGTTTAATGTATTCTACGACTTTCGTTTAGGTCGCTAAGGGTAAATATCGCTCTATATTAAATTCGCTATTTACGTCGCGCTGAGTCATGCCGGTTCTGTCACGAAACTTAGACAGGTGATAACTTCTTCGTTATAACTCGGATTTCGGCATTCTTTATATATCCGGAATCCTTGTCACGACCACTACAACTTAGTTAAGATTATTCATTCTAAATAATCTTATATCAAAAAGTCATTTTTGATGCTTATCGTCTCTAAATTGACTATCCCGGATCTACTGGCGTTACTAAAAGGTTTCGCTCTAACTCATGAAAATGATTATGAGGAAATATTTTCAATAATATATTTTAAGGATTTGATAAAGATCAATACGGATGTTGGTTGTATTAATTGCATTCTGAAATTCACAATATGATTACGACATCCCTCTTCATATTTCAAATTGTGAGGAATGGAAAGTAATTGTTTAAATTTTCAAGAGATATATTTATCACGTCTTAAAAGGGTTTGAACACATACAGCCTATTTGGATCTAAGTTTTCTCTACTGTTAGCAACAATCAATGAACATTAAGAACCCTAGGGAAACCGTATTTTAATCTGAATTTAACAAAGGGATAAGGGTTTACATACCTTTTGTGTAACATCCAGTTTTCAGGTATTTACATTTTTGGTCCTTCTGTGAAGATTATTTTGCATTTAGCTCGTACGTTGAGCGTACGTGAGGTATGCGCTGCGTACCTGGTCAAGACTCGGAAGCGTGGGACTCTCCCTAATACGTTGGATGTACATGTGGTACGCCAGTCACACTAGCTCATGCCTTCAACCCTAAATTTTAGGGTTTGTTCCCTATTTAAGCACATTATCTCACCCTTGGACCTCCCATAATCAGCCTCCACTCCCTTAAAGCCCTAATATCGAACCTACCCTTGAGAGTGAAGATGTTGGAGCCTTTTGATAGTTTTTGTGCATTCTTGTTGAAGAAGAAGGTCATTGAAGAAATTGGTGTTGCATGCAAGCTTGTGGATCCAGAAACTACCTGACCTTGTGCATCTTTTGAAAGAATAAAGTCCATATCTTGCTAATGTTTTTTCTAGATCTCTTTAGATGGGTTTTTATGAGCTTTTTGACCCAAAGCATGGAGTGTTGTAAAAGTTAATGTTTTCTGTTTTGAACCCTATGTAGCCATGCAGAGGTTTAAAGTAAGTGCCTTTATGGGTTAAGACATTCTATAGTGGTTAGAAATGAAGTTGGAATAAGTGTCTGAAAGGATTTAAGACATAAAAGTTGGAATTTTGGGACCAGGCAGAGTATGTTGGGCGCACTCCTGGCTACACCCCACGTACTCGGGTCCATCCTCGATTTCGCTGATTCGAGTTGTACATCGTGCGTATCGAGAAGAAGGTTGACTTATTGAGTTTTGGTCAAAAGATTGATGGTTTTGGACCATGGAAGGGCAAAATGGTTTTTTTTCCCTTCAGGGGCGTGGTTGTGGGATTTAGACCTGTGATTCGGGTTTTCATCTTAATTGAATAGGATTACTTGTTTTGTTTATTAGGCGGAGGCTAATTCCGGTAATTCGGGAGTGAGTATTAATAGTCATCAGTATCAGGTGAGTCTCCTCACTTATTCTTTCCTATGTGTGTGTGTGTGTGTATATATATATATATATATATATATATATATATGTGATGACTAGTTGGGTATACATGATGGTACTATGATATGTGATACTGTGTGTGCTGAGACTTCGAGTAGTCTCCACAGTTGCTGATAACCCATCGGGCATGGTATTTGCTCACTGAGACTTTGGGTAGTCTCTAAGGTTGTTGATAACCCATAGTTGTTTATATATTTTGTGTTGTGTGTGGTGTTTTGTGGAAATCGCTAAGCTTCGTGCTTACAGTTGTTGATTATATGTCTTTCAGGTACTTCTAAGGATCTTCGGAAAGCTAAGGCTTGATTTTACACACTATATGGGAGATTTTGTTATTGGGCATTATGTGGCACTCTGATATTTGTAGTGATGATTCATATTTGATACTTGTGATTTTCTGATGGTTTGGTTTATGAATAATAATTGGGTAATTTAAAAATGAAAATTTTGGTTTGAAATTTGAGGTATTACAAATTGGTATCAAAGCCCTGTTTTGAGGGATTTGGATGAATTTTGGGGGAATTCCAAACTTAAAATAAGGATCTAAAGATTTTTATAAAATCTTTTCAAAGAAACGAAAATTTTTACAGGAGAAAAACCCCAAATCATTGTGTACAATCAACTAGAGATCGAGCGGTAGTTTCTATAATATCTCAAATTATATTATGAGTAATGTAGAGTTGATATCTTCTAAACTGATAGAACTGCATGCTAGTGATAGGCTAAGGATCCTACAGGAAAGGTGTGATAAGGTTTCTTGATTTGTGATGCCTTTAGCCTAGGAGTTTTCTCTTATGAGATTGGATCTGTCATTACTATTTACTTGGTGTATGCTGCATAATTGTACATAGTTAGGTTCTTATAGCCTTAGAATGCCTGATTTAGCCTTTCTTCCCACTTCTTGTTTGGTTGTAGATTTGAGGTAGAATAATTTATTCAGATGTCTATTGAGTCTCGTATTGTGTACAATTGGCATGCACGAAGCAAATGGCGAGGACAGTGGAGATCTTGTGAGGAGGAGCAGTGCTGGGGAGCAGTCTATAGTTAATGTCTAGATGCTTAGTTGTGGTTCTAAGGAACCAACAGGGCGAGTGTATAGCTGATATGAGGAAATAGAGTCCTTGTGACTTAGGGTCTTGAGAGCACGACTTGAGACAAATATGAATTGATGTGGAAGGTAGTATTGGGCCCGTACTACGGAAAGCATCAGATTCGTAGGCAGCTCAAGAAGGAATATTAAGGAACTAATGAATTGGTAGTAGTATGTTGGTGTATGTGTATGTGCTATAGCCTGATTCTGATGGTTTTCTTGTGTGTTTCAATATGTTGGTTAGTACCAGTGACGATGATATCCGCATGATTGTTGCTGCTTAAGTGGACGCAACAATCAGAGGGGCTATTCTAGAGATGTTTGGGTCTATCAAGACCACGTTGATTGAGAATTTTGTTAAGCGCTATGCTGTCATCACTGAGGTTGTTGCTGTCATAGCCACAACAGTTGTTACTGTTGTGAGACCGCATGGGGGTGATTCGTTGTGGTACCGGGAATTCAAAAACATGAAGTCACTCGAGTTTGATGGGACCTAGGATTTGATTGTTGCGATGAGATGTATTTTTGATATTAAGGGTTGTTTTTTACACTTGCCCTTGTCTGAAGAATTCGACGGTTCGTTTTGCGCTGAATCTACTTCGCTTGAGAGCGAAGGATTGGTGGAAATTTGTGACATTTGACTATACTCTTGCAGTGCATTTTGCAGTGACCTAAGATATATTTACAGAGATGTTCATAGATGAGTTCGTACTAGCGGTTTAGAGAGAGAGAGGTTGGCCCAGGAGTTCTAGTCTCTCAAGCAGAAGACAGAGACAGTGACTAAGATCACCAAGACGTTTCGTGAGAGGGCCCTGTTTTTCCCTGAACATGTGTCGACTGAGTAAGCATGTGTGAGTCAGTACTTGAGTATTCTAAGGAGGCATATTCGTGATTTCGTGGAGAACACCTCGTATCGAACATTGGATGAGCTGCAAACTATTTCCAGGAGCAGAGAGATCGGGTTGGAGACCCATGTGAGAGAGGAGTGGGTGACTCAGCTCAGAGATAGGAGACCAGTACAGTCGTAGCTGGTGACTAAGTGGCCAATGTCTGCTGACTCGAGACCTGGAAGTCAGAACGGCCGCACTTACAGCAAGTGCGGCAAGGGACATGAGGGACCTTGTCGGTCGGGGACCATTTACTACATGTGTGGGAAGGAAGGGCATAAGGAAAAGGATTGCCCTAAGGGATTTCGAGTTTGCTTCAATTGCAACCAGACGAGTCATTTAAGAGTCGAGTGTCCTCAGCTTGCATCGAGGGCGGTTCATACTCCGACCACTGCGACCCTGCGTATTAATGATGGATGGCAGGGAAGGCCTAGGCTCCATGGGCTTGAGGGAAACCATCTCAATTAACAACAGAGGAGGCCAGAGCAACTCCATATGTCGTGGCTGGTACGGGTTCTTTATTTATTTCTGTTGATTTGTTATGTTAATTTAATATTGTTCATGTTAGGTACTTTGCTTATTAATTGTGTACCTACACTTGTGCTATTTGACTAGGGTGCAATTCGATCTTTTGTGTCATCATACTTTTGTTGTGGTTTTAGTATGACGTGGGAGGCTTTGAGTAGGCCATTGAGAGTCTCTATACATGATGAGCATCCGTTCTCTGCTACTGACATCTATCGAGGTTGTGCGCTAGAGATTTTTAGTGTTGAATATATGATAGATCTTATCCCTATTGCGATGGGAGATGTCTATGTTATCATGGGTATGGATTGGTTAAGTTGATTTGCGGATCTGATTGACTGTGAGCGGCAGTTGGTGACGGTTTGAGATCCCGCTAGGGAAGTCTTGACCGTCTATGGCGAGGGTACTAGATCTGGATCATCTTTTTGTACTGTCGCCAGGGTGAGGTAGAGTTTACAGCATGGGTGTATAGGTTATCTGACATATATAGTGGATATTTGGGTTAAGGAGAAGAGATCAGTTTCCATTTCTAATGTTCATGTTGTGCGTGATTTTCTCGATGTTTTCCTAGAGGAATTACTTGGTGTGCCTCCTAAGAGGAAAGTAGAGTTCTGGATCGACCTGATCCCTGGTGCATCGCCAATTGCAAAAGAACCGTATCGTCTTGCACCTACTGAGATGCAGGAGTTATCCTTTCAGTTTCAGGAGCTGTTAGGAAATGAGTTCATCCGGCAGGGTGGTTATCCGTGGGGAGCACCGATCTTTTTTTCAATAAGAAGGATGGTTCACACTGGATGTGTATTGATTATCGGAAGTTGAACAAGCTGACAGTGAAGAACCGTTAATCATTGCTAATGATTAATGATCTATTCGATCAGTTTCAGGGGCATCTTGGTTTTGCAAGATCTATTTTAAGTCTGGCTACCAACAGATGTCGTCTTCATCAATGACCTTCTAGTCTATTTGAAGACCAGAGAGCAGCACGAGGTGCATTTGCTTGAGATTATCGTAGTTTTGGGGATAGATAGACTTTATGCCAAGTTCTTTAAGTGTTCTTTCTAGTTGCGAGAGGTTCAGTTTCTGGGACACCTCGTTAAACTGAACGGTATCTTGGTTGACCCATCCAAGATAGAGGCGGTAATGTGGTGGGAAGTGTCGAAGTCTCCATATGAGATTCAGAGCTTCCTCAGTTTGGCAAGGTATTATCGGAGATTCATTTGAGTTTTCTCCAAAATTGCAGTTCCTCTCACTAAGTTGATGAGGAAGGATGTCGTGTTCAGTTGGGCGCTTGAGCAGCAGGCATCATTCGAGACTCTTCTCCAGAGACTTTGTGAGGCACCATTGCTTGACCTCCCTAAGGGAATAGAGGATTTTGTGTTCTACTGTGATGCATCCATTTTGGGGTTAGGTGTTGTGTTGATGAAAAGAGGGCATGTGATTGCATACGCTTCAAGTCAACTGAAGCCTCATGAAACGAAGTATCTTTCCCATGATCTGGAGCTGGGGGTGGTGGTTTTCTCTCTCAGGATTTGGCGCCACTATATTTATGGAGTTCTGTGTACCATTTACATGGACCATAAGTGCCTGAAATATCTTATGGATTTGCCTAACCTAAATATGAGGCAGGGGAGGTGGACGGATGTAGTGAAGGATTATGATTGTGAGATTCTATATCACCCATGCAAGGCCAATGTGGTGGCCGACGCCTTGAGCTGGAGGGTAGCCAGTACTTCGATTCATGATGTGTGTATGAGGATGACTGTGATGACCCCAATTTTGAAAAAGATCAAAGAAGCGTAGTCGAAGGCCATGAAGGAAGAAAATCGGAAAAATGAACAGGTGATCAGTCAGATTTTGACCTTTGATATTGACAGCAGGGGGCTTTCGACTATTCATAGACACGTTTGGATGCCATATGTTGGTGACACTCGACGGGTATTGATGGAGGAGGCCCACAAGTCAAGATTCTCCATTCATCCGTGGGCTACCAAGATGTACCTTGACCTTAAGTATAATTATTGGTGGCCTTGTATGAAGAGGGATGTGACCCGGTTTCTAGAGCGATGCTTGACCTGCTGGAACCAATGTTGAGCATCACTGTAGAAGTAGGAGCAGATTACTATGGATTTCATCACAAAATTACTAAAGACTTCGAGGGGATTTGATGCTATCTGGGTGATAGTTGACTGTTTGACGAAGAGTGCTCACTTCTTAGCCATAAGTGAGGGATCTTCTATAGAGAAGCTAGTTGAGATTTATGTTTAGGAGGTGGTGGCTCGGCATGTGGTGCCAACTTCTATTGTGTCGGATCGAGATGTTCATTTCACTTCCAGGTATTGGAAGTGGTTTCATGGAGAGTTAGGCACCTGTTTGCATTTCAGTACCGCCTATCATTTGCAGACGGATTGGCAGAACGAGTAGACTATTCAGACGCTCGAGGATATGTTGTGCGCCTACATCATTGATTTTGGTGGGAGTTGGGACTCTTATCTCCCTTTGGCTAAGTTTTCTTACAACAACAACCATCATGTCAGCATCAACATGCCTCCCTTTGAGCTTCTTTATGGGAGGAGGTGTCAGACTCTTATTTTTTGGGGCGAGGTCAGCCAGAGAGTCACGGGGAGCACTGAGATAGTGCTCAGCACGACCGAGCTTATCCAACAAGTAAGACATGGATTATTGACGGCCCAGAGACGTCAGAAGAGTTATGTGAATCGGCGACACTCTATGCTAGAATTTCATGTTGGGCCACAGGTTCAATGGCCCTTTTAGAATGTTGGCCCGTGTGGGCAAGGTGGCTTACTGGCTAGAGCTATCTGAGGACTTGAGTCAGATTCATGATACCTTCCATGTTTCCCAGTTGAGGAAGTGTATAAACGATATGACAACTGTGGTTCTAGATCAGAGAGTGAAGACCTTGAGGAAAAAAGTAGTGAACTTGGTCAAAGTTCAGTGGCAACACCGAAAAGGCTCAGAACGGACTTGGGAGCTTGAGTCTGTGATGCACAAGCACTATCCTGATCTGTTTTCTGAGGCTGGCTTCAAGGGCGAAGTTTGATTCTAGTGGGGGAGAATGGTAAAACATGCTTCTCAAGTATTTACATTTTTGGTCCTTGTGTCAAGATTATTTTTGCATTTAGCCAGTACATTGGGCGTACATGAGGTACGTGCTGCGTACTTAGTCGAGACTCGGAAGCGTGGGACTCTTCCTAGTACGTTGGGCGTACATGTGGTATGCCGGGCATACTAGCTCAGGCCTTAAACACGAAATTATATTGTTTGTTCCCTATTTAAGCACATTAACTCACCTTTGGACCTCCCATAATCAACCACTACTCCCATAAAGCCCTAATATCGAACCTAGCCTTGAGAGTGAAGATGTTGGATCCTTTTGATAATTTTTGTGCATTCTTATTGAGAAAGAAGGTCATTGAAGAAACTGGTGTTGCATGCAAGCTTGTGGATCCAGAAACTACCTCACATTGTGCATCTTTTGAAGGAATAAAGCCCATACCTTGCTAATGTTTTTTCAAGATCTCTTTACATGGGTTTTATGATCTTTTTGTCCCAAATCTTGGACCTTTGTGAGTATGGGGTACTCCGGAGCATATTGGTTGTCCTTTTAGATGCTTTAGAGTTCTTAGATTCATAAAAATGGTTGTTTGATCGTTTCCCTTATCCCATGCATGATTTAAGTGACTTGGAGTGTTGTAAAAGTTATGTTTTTCTATTTCGAACCCTATGTGGCCATGCAAAGGTTTAAATTCAGTGACTTTATGGGTTAATACATTCTATATTGGTTAGATCTAAATTTGGAATCGTTTGATAAAGTGTCTAAGTCCATAACTATTTCTGGTCAGTACTTGACCCGACCCAGCATGGTCCATTTGGGTTGCATGGCACCATGCAATTAGATAGACTAAATGAGAGAAATAACACTTGGAGATTATTCATATATTATAAGTTCTAATATATTAATAATATTATTTGATTAGTTTGATCAAAGAATTAATTTAGAATTAATTAAGTGATCAAAAGATAACTAATTAAATATATGGGTTGATTATGTAAATCATTCATATCTTGTATAGTGGGCTAAGAGGCTCCATGGATTATCAAGTTGGGTTCCACCCATAGGATGCTCCATGGATGCTCCATGGGAGTTACAAACCCATGGGTCATGGAAATGAAGAGTCATGACACATTAGGGTTTACATGGTGTAACCCTAGATGTGTCAACACTATATAAGAATCCCATTCTCCACCAAAATCGGCTACACATATGAAACAAGAGGGCTAGGCCGATTTAAAGAAGTGTGTGGTCTCTCAAAAGTCTTTCCAAGAGCATTTGGTGTTGTGTGAAGCATTTGAGGCATCACACTTGGGGTGCTAGGCTCACAAGGTTTCAAGGAACATAAGCAACAACAAGGTAAGTTATTCTATCTTTCATTCAAGTTAAAAATTGTTCCCCATGTATGTTAGATAGGAATATAACCTTGGAATTCAACTTTTCATGATAATTAGATAAACATAGATCTAAGGTTATTAGGGTTGCATGTACACTTAGGAAGTGTTAGAATGCTCAAAACCCATCAGTGGTATCAGAGCCTAGGCTTGTTTGTTTGTTATTTGTGCTTAAAACTTGAAAAAAGTCAAAAAACTTGTTGTCTGCCTGATGAACTCACCGAGTCCATGGGGAGACTCGCCGAGTTCACTGGTATCTTCAACCTACTCGTCGAGTAGGTTCATGCACTCGGCGAGTAGGAGCCACAGAGTGCAGATTTTCGACTTTAGTTGCTGGAAATGGACTAGAAACATTACCCTAAACTGTTTTGGTACTTGAAAACTTGTTTTAGATGGTGTAATGTCTTTGCTAATCCATTTACAACAACTAGTTATCAAAATTACAAAGTTTTAAGTGTAGTTTTGATTCATGAAAGTGTTCATGTTCATGTTCTTGATCTTATGATGTTTAGATGATCATAGGAATTATTTGTAACCTATGTGGTAGTTTAATTCGTGATCATAATGTGCTTTAATGGAGTCCATAACTTGTCCTCAAGTTATGGAAAACCAAAAGTCACTTGAGTTAAAACCATTAAAAGAACACAAGAGTTAGAAAAATGAAGAGTCTTCATTTTTATTACTCTAATAAACTCATAAGTTACAAGAAATGAAAAGTTTTGAAAGTTTACAAAACTTGCCCTCAAGTTTTGGAACAAGTAAACTCATGCTAAAACTTTAGTTCCAACCCTTAGAATTTTGAAAGTTAAAATTCTACCCTTATACTTATAATATTATAAGTTAATAAGATATATATATATATATATATATATATATATATATATATATATATATGTATGTATGTATAAGATTAAAGTCGTCTTACCGCTAGTATGCCTCATTCACGAAGCCGGTCTATAAGGTGGGTATAAGGTTGTTGCCTATAAAATGGCAACTTAATGGGTGTCCATTCTCACCCACCGCTTGCTTGACTGGTGGAGGGTCGTTAGACGAACGGGTAGGACAAGGACTTATAAATTCTCATTAAAAGTATGATGAATGTTATAAAGTAACTAAATGTTTTATTAAATCCCCAATCTTAGTTACTTTAGGAAAAATGTGAATAAGGTGCTAATCCATGAAATTACACTTTACACTTTGTTTAAGTCGTTGGTGGAGCGTGTGTGGTTAACCGGCACACTAACTTGGACTTAACAAGGTAGGTAAAGGGTGACTTAAGGTTTATTATAGTATCGGTGGAGCGTGTGTGGTTTACCGGCACATCGATTGAGTGATAAACTTTAAGGGTACCAAGTGATTTGCATGGTTACTTCACACCTCGTTTTGTGATCCTCGGTATCCCAGTCACAAAACTTGGAGGGCACACTCGAGATTGAAACATGCCTTTGAAAAGTTGATTGAATCTCAAAGAATCTAGGAATTTCTAAGAACCAATCAAAAACCTAATATTTAATATTTCGGTTTTCGTGGTGGAAATTGGTGAATCGTCATTCACCTACCTTTCAAATATGTTATAGCTTGGATTACGGCATACCTCTTCTAAGTTATAATATATTGTGATTGGATCCTAGCCTTAATATTACATTTGGGTATTTTATTAAGGACACTCTAAATATCTAAACTAATCTTGTCCTTTTCCTTCAAATGTCTTCAAACAATGCTGCTTCTGGCTCTAATCCTAATGGCTCCTTTACCCTTATGAACTTGTGTGGGAAAGTCACTTTTGATGGATCCAACTTCAATGAATGGATCAGAAACATCAGGATGATTACCCGCTACGAGGACAAAGAATATGTCCTTGACAAGGAGCTTAAGGAGATTGATGAGACCACTGCAACTCCCCAGGAGATCGTTGACTTTCAGGCACATGAAAGGGATGCTACCAAGGTGGCATGCATCATGATGGCCACGATGAGAGCAGAACTCCAAAAGTCCTATGAGGATTTCTACCCTTATGAAATGCACCAAGATCTGATGGAAAGATACCATCAAAGTGCAACACAAGAAAGGTATGAAATCATCTGCTCCATGATAACAACTATGATGAAGGACGGGGAATCCGTCACAAGCCACATGCAAAAAATGCAAAGGTATGTGGATCGATTGCTGAAGCTTAATGTGAACTTCCCTGAGGAGCTTGCAATAGATATCATTTTGCACTCCTTACCATCGTGTTATGATCAATTCCGCATAACATATCACATGAATAAGGAAGATGTCACACTCAGCAAACTTCAGGGACTTCTCAAGACCGCAGAAACAGGTCTTAAGGGGAAGTCGGTTGTTAACACTCCTACTCCAAACTCTACTCCGGTTTTGGCAATCGGCAAAAGTGGAGGGAAGAAGAGAAAGAGCTCTTCAAAGGGTACCAAGGCTCGAACCCTTCATGGCTCTTCTTCAAGTGGAACCAAGAAAGGTTTCGTTACTCCTTCTTCTGACCCAAAAGAGGCTGAATGCTTCTATTGCCATGAAAAATTACATTGGAAGCGAAACTGCCCAAAATACCAGCAAGATGTGAAGGATGGGAAAGTTAAACCCAACCATGCAGGTATTTACACTATCATTTCTAATAACTCACCCCATTCTAAATCTTGGGTCCTAGATACCGGTTGTGGTATTCACATTTGTTGTGACTTGCAGGGACTAAGAAGAAGTGAGAATGTGGAGCAAGAATAAACCTAATCATGGGGAATAGGAAAGCTTTACCTGTCACCAAGATTGGAGTTTATACTTTATCGCTAAGTAGTGGGTTTATTTTAGATTTGAATAAGTGTTGTTATTCGCCAGAAATGGCAAGAAATATTATTTCCTTTCATGCATTGTATAAACAATGTTTCACCTTTTCATTTGATAATGAAGTTGGTTTGATTAATGCTTTCTTTAATAATGTTCTTTATTTTAAAGCATTACCTTGTGATGACGTGTATGAAATAGTATATGTGGTTGATAACTTAGGAAATAATGTATTGTGTATTGATTCTGTTAATAATAACTTGGATAAATCATCATTATGGCATTGTCGTCTTGGACATATAAGCAAGAAACGCATAGGCCAACTCCAAAAGGATGGAGTCTTCGATTCATTTGACCTAAAGTCAGATGATAGTTGCGAATCATGCTTACTTGGAAAAATGACAAAGTCACCCTTCACAGGCTCGTGTGAGAGGGGTGAAGGTTTGTTGGACCTTGTACACATGGATGTGTGTGGACCATTCAAACATGCCACAAGGGATGCTAATCGTTATTATTTGACTTTTACTGATGATTACAATAGATATGGATATGTCTACTTGATCAAGCATAAGTCGGAGACTTTCGAAAGGTTTAAGGAATTTAAACAGGAAGTCGAGAATCAATTGGGCAGGAACATTAAGATGCTTCGATTCGATCGTGGTGGTGAGTATCTTAGTTCAGAGTTCCTTGACTATCTAAGGGAATGTGGGATAGTCTCACAATTGACACCTCCCAGGATACCACAGTTGAATGGTATGGCTGAGAGGCGTAATCGAACCTTGTTGGATATGGTTCGTTCCATGATGAGTCGAGCTTCGCTACCAATCTCATTTTGGGGGTATGCCTTAGAGACTGCCGCCCATATCCTTAATCTAGTCCCTACAAAGAAAGTTGCCAAAACTCCTCACGAGATGTGGACTGGTAAAGTACCTAAACTAGACCACATCAAGATTTGGGGTTGCGAGGCTTACGTGAGACACGAGACTCATGATAAGCTCGAACCTCGAAGCGAGAGGTGTATTTTCATCGGCTACCCACAACAATCCTTTGGTTACCTCTTCTACAGACCTAGTGAAAACGTGGTTTTTGTAGCTAGGAGGGCTTTCTTTAGAGAGAGAGAGAGAGAGAGTTTATAAGCCAAGGAAACAGTGGGAGGCAAGTTGATCATGAAGAAATTCAAGAGTCAAGCGGTGAAGGAACTTCAAACCCTAGCACTCAACTTGAGGAGGAAACTCCTGTTTAGCCAATTGACAAGTATGTACCTCTGAGGCGGTCCACAAGGGTTAGGAATGCTCCTGAGCATTACTATGGATTCCACATTACTGCAGAAGGTGATACACTTATCAGTGATGAGACACTGATAGGTCTGGATGAACCTAACAGTTACGCGGAAGCCATGGCAGGCCCTGAGTCAGCCAAGTGGAAAGAGGCAATGGACAGCGAAATACAGTCCATGTATGACAATCAAGTTTGGAACTTGGTTGAGAATGTACCAGGTCGTAAGACAGTAGGGTGCAAGTGGGTCTTCAAGAAGAAGACCGACATGGATGGTAAAGTACACACTTATAAGGCTCGACTGGTTGCAAAGGGCTTCTCTCAAATTCCTGGAGTGGACTATGATGAGACCTTTTCTCCAGTAGCCAAGATTAAGTCTATTAGGGTTCTGTTAGCCATAGCTGCATTTCATGACTATGGAATATGGCAAATGGATGTCAAAACCTCTTTCCTTAATGGAAAGTTGGCTGAAGATGTTTACATGAGTCAGCTAGAGGGTTATGTCAGCAACGAGTACCCTAATAAAGTGTGTAAGCTTGAGAAATCCATTTATGGATTGAAGCAAGCACCTCGCAGATGGAATCTTTGCTTTGATGAAATGATCAAGGAATTTGGCTTTTCTAGGAGTGAAGATGAGTCTTGCGTGTATGTCAAGGCTAGTGGGAGTATTGTTAGCTTTTTGGTATTGTATGTGGATGACATGCTACTCATAGGAAATGACATCCCAACTCTGCAGGAAGTTAAGTCCTGGCTTGGGAAGTGTTTCTCTATGAAGGACCTAGGAGAAGCTGTCTATATTCTAGGGATAAGGATCTTGAGAGATCGGAGTAAAAGACTAATTGGACTTGGTCAGAGTACCTACTTGGATAAAGTGCTGAAGAGATTCAGCATGCAGGACTCCAAGAAAGGAGAGTTACCCATCCAGAGTAACGCCAGATTGAGTAAGACACAAAGCCCTAGCACTGAGGCTGAGATTGCAGAATTAAGTCGAATACCTTATGCTTCGGCTGTAGGATCGATCATGTATGCAATGACATGTACTCGACCTGATGTAGCCTTTGCACTGAGCATGGTTAGCAGGTATCAGGGGAACCCTGGCAAGGCACACTGGACTGCGGTAAAGAATATCCTCAAGTACCTATGGAGAACTAAGGACTGGGTCCTTACCCTCGGTGGGAGTGATGACTTGAGAGTTGTAGGGTATAGTGATGCTAGCTTCCAGACTGATATGGATAATTACCGCTCTCAGTCGGGCTGGGTCTTTACCCTAAACGGAGGAGCAATTTCTTGGAAGAGTTCCAAGCAAGAGACAGTGGCTGATTCAACTTGTGAATCAGAGTATATTGCAGCTAGCGAGGCGGCAAAAGAGGCGATATGGCTGAAGAACTTCATTGGAGAACTTGGAGTTGTACCAACTATTAAAGAGCCAATGGAAATTTTCTGTGATGGTGAAAGCGTTGTTGCCTTAGCCAAGGAACCAAGGGATCACGGGAGATCCAGACACATCGACAGAAAATACCATTTTATCAGACATCGGATAGAAGAAGGACTCCTCGTGGCAAAGAGGGTATCATCGGATGAGAACCCAGCAGATCCCCTCACGAAGGGACTGACTCGGGTTAAGCATCTCCAGCATGCTCGGAGCATAGGGCTGAAGGATGATATTTGATCTAGTAGTTAGATAACCTAGAAATTTGTAAAGTGTAATTGACATTAGATGATGAATAAAAGGTGTTTTATTTATGAGTAAAGTGTTGCTATCTCTTATCGATCGTTTACTATATTTCTTTTGCATGTTTTGACTTCCAGATAATTTTTTTTGGTATAACATATTATTCAAACCTCCATAGTCGGTCATATGTCGGAAGTAGGTATGAATCAAGACTGTCATGATTGGTTGCAGAGGTCTAAGGTGTTGGACAAGGCTACAACAATCATGAGTGCTCATAAGTTCTGAGCATTGGACTCAACACACGCTCACTGGAATCACTTCATGGAATTTATCTCGAGTGATCGTGAGACGGTAATATCATATAAGTCTTCAAACCTAGAGATATGATTTGTTACTTACAAGTTGGTTATGCATTGATTGTACGAAAACGCATTGGTAACTTGATGTTATAAAACGTGCTTTTGTGTATAATTCAATGAGTGGTAGAACAAACATATGAGTCGAAGTTTATCTGTTCCTTCTTGGATTAGAAGCTGATATCTGGGCCCCTCGATGATTTTGTTTTGACCTATGTACCGGGCCCGGTCAGAACTAAGTGGATGTGTTCAATTAAGTTCTTTGTCAAACAAATCGGAAATCGAGAAACAAACTGCTGGACAATAAGTAAGACATTGTTCCATGTATTTGTCCGGCTGATATCTAGAACAGAGGATTATATGATCACTTATCTTAAATGGCGTATCAACATCTTCTCAGTTCCGAGAGACCTTGAAAGAGCTATGATTGCCGGTTGGTTCCTGAAGTACTGGAGTTATAGTTATTAGACTTATCCAAGTGGGAGACTGTTGGATAAGGTGTCTAAGTCCATAACTATTTATGGTCAGTACTTGACCCGACCCGACATTGTCCATTTGGGTTGCATGGCACCATGCAATTGGATAGACTAAATGAGAGAAATAACACTTGGAGATTATTAATATATTATAAGTTCTAATATATTAATAATATTATTTGATTAGTTTGATCAAAGAATTAATTTAGAATTAATTAAGTGATCAAAAGATAACTAATTAAATATATGGGTTTATTATGTAAATCATTCATATCTTGTATAGTGGGCTAAGAGGCTCCATGGATTATCAAGTTGGGTTCCACCCATAGGATGCTCCATGGGAGTTACAAACCCATGGGTCATGGAAATGAAGAGTTATGACACATTAGGGTTTACATGGTGTAACCCTAGATGTGTCAACACTATATAAGAATCCCATTCTCCACCAAAATCAGCTACACATATGAAACAAGAGGGCTAGGCCGATTTCAAGAAGTGTGTGGTCTCTCAAAAGTCTTTCCAAGAGCATTTGGTGTTGTGTGAAGCATTTGAGGCATCACACTTGGGGTGCTAGGCTCACAAGGTTTCAAGGAACATAAGCAACAACAAGGTAAGTTATTCTATCTTTCATTCAAGTTAAAAATTGTTCCCTATGTATGCTAGATAGGAATATAACCTTGGAATTCAACTTTGCATGATAATTAGACAAACATAGATCCAAGGTTATTAGGGTTGCATGTATACTTAGGAAGTGTTAGAATGCTCAAAACCCATCAGGAATAAGTGTCTTAAAGGATTAAGACATAAAATTTGGAATTTTGTGACCAAGCAGAGTACGTTGGGCGTACTCCTAGCTACACCCCGTGTAGTTAGGTCCATCCCCGATTTCGTTGATTCAAGCTGTACACCCCGGTCTCCTAGCTACACCCCGTGTAGTCAGGTCCAAAACCTTCAATCTTTTGACTTGTTAACTTTTGCTGCCTTTTGACTTTTGGTCAAAAGATTGAAGGTTTTGGATAATGGAAGGACAAATGGTCTTTTTTCCCTTTGGGGGCATGGTTGTGGGATTTGGACCTGTGAGTCGGGTTATGACCTTATGTAGCGCTTGTTATAGGTATGCTCCCTTTTGTTCCTTCGTATTTCAATTATTTCACTTTTGGCCCTTATTGTTAGTACACGGGGCGTACCACAGGGTACACTTAGCGTACTAGCTGAGAAGCTAGTACGCAGGGCGTACCATGTGTGCACGCTTAGCATACTAATGCGAGGACAGATCGCGCCTTCGGTCACATAGGCGGGGCATACGCTTATGTACACAGGGCGTACATGTGTTTTAATGAAATCCTAATTTGGGTTGTTACATCCTATATAACTCCTTAAGTCCCTAGGGTTGGCCTCTTTATCAGCCTCCATTGCCCTAAAACCCTAATCTCGAACCCTAATAGCATCTTTGAGTATTCTTAAGCCTTGGTCTTGATTTTTGGTGGTTTATGCTCGTTGAAGTGATAGAAGAAGTAGTTGGAAGACTCATTCATTGGTGGGAAGCTTAGAGATCCAGATATAGGTCCATCTTTTGGTGACTTCTGAGGTATAAAGTTCATACCTTAGCTACTCTTTGTTTAGATCTCTTCATGTTATGGTTTTATGCTTATTTATCCTGTAACGACCGAAAAATTCCAACCAATTTAAACTTTTCAAAAACAACCCGATTTAATTAAATTATTACAAAAAGGTTTTCAATACAATTTATTTAGAGTATTCCCAGAATCACATCACAACATAAACATGAGGAGCGGTACGATCATGCCTTCGCCTTGCCACGGTCTCCTGAAGAACCTGAAAAACATTAAACCACAACTGTAAGCCCGAAAGCTTAGAGAGATATCCCCAAAATACCAACCACACATACGCCCTTCCAGGCTACGACCTTCCGGTCCAAAACATAATGCCTTCCGGCCCATATCATACATAGCATACATAACATAACAGAACACAGAATAGCCATGCACTTCGGGTCTACTGTGAGATTGGTCCGCCGCACCGGCCAACAGTCCACCTGGTCCACCCTCCGAGTCTACAGTATGACTGGTCCACCTGCACCGGGCCTTCAGTCGGCCTGGTCAACTCTCCGAGCCTCGACACGTCTGGTCTGCCCTTTTGGGGCCTACAGCCTATCCGAACCGCTCGCTGGGCCTTCGGTACAACCGGTCTGCCCTAGGTATCTTGGCCTACAGCACAAAGCAGGACCCGCCTCAACCCAACTCCAGTCCAAACAACCATGTGCACATAAACACACAATCATATAAGAATTCACAGTCAACAAGCCGATCAAACAGATCACATAACATATCATCATCCTAACCAGGATACCGACCTAACCGGTCACTAGCATAACATCACCCTACATATTAGGAAAACCGACCTTAACCAGGTCTCTAACATATACCATCCTAGCTACCAGGATGCAAACATATCAAAGCAATAACATAACAACAAATACCCGGATCTCAATCCGATAAAGGGCCGGCCTTGGTGCCTTAGACCCTGTCGATATAGTGAGGATAACTCACCTTGCACTGCCAAAACTCTGAACTGAAGAGCAGATTCTCGAATCACCAACTCACCGCAAATCCCAAACTAGCCATCATAACAAAATAAACATTAGGCCAAGCATACATCCACTTATCGGGCCAAGGCCAAAGTCCAAATCTTATACAAAGTCCAATATTGGCCCAATTTACCAAATTGGGCCCACCTCACCAAATGGGCCTAGATCCAAGGTCCATAACAATAATTGGGCCCAAAACACTCTATCCATAATTTCCAGACTTGGCCCATAAACCAACTACCCACAAACGACACAAACTCCAAGGCCCAATATTAAGGTCCAATAAGGGGGAGTACGCTAGGCGTACCCTCCGTGGTACGCGGGGCGTACACACTGAACGCAGCTGAGGATCGGGGCCCTGACCCGCTACATGGGGCATACAACCATGTTACGCGGGGGCGTAACTTCGCTACTCATAAAGTCCTTATAACCTGTTAATTGCTTAAGCTCTTAAGCCCAAACTTCAGATCCCTAGGCTAAATATGCCTAAGATTCATAAAGTCTCAAACTTTATCGCTTGGGACGTCCAAAAGCTCTTAATCTAAGGTCTTAGTCCATTAAGACCTATATATATCTCACACATGGAACAACTACAGCCCTTGGGACCTCATTTTTCTCACTCAAGACCTCTCCAAAGGTCTGAAAGGACAGATAATCTCGGCCCACACAAAGCATGAATCAAGATGAGAACTTTGGGACAAGAAAGATGCTAAAACTTCACAACACTTAGATCTATGCAAAATAAATGGCAAGCAAGAAGCTTTATACCTCAAATAAGCTCCAAAGGATGATATCTCTTCAGATCTACAAGCTCCAATCATTCCTTTCCTTCTTTGACAACTTCTCCTTTCTTCTTCTAGCTTTTCTTTTGCCAAAATGAGCTTTCCAAGGCCAAACACACCCAACAATGGAGGGAATACGGGTTTATAGGGTTTCTGAGGTTAAGGATGAGCTTAAGGAGGCTAGGGTATAAACCAACATGTTCCTTATATAGTGGCTGACCCTAATTTTAGGGTTTGGGGTTTCTGAGAGTACGCTGGGCGTACCTCTAGTACGTTGGGCGTACTCACCTTGCCACCCCGCATTTCTTTCCTCCATTACGTTGGGCGTACGTCCAGCTTACGCTGGGCGTACCCAGCCAACTTCAAGCATGCATGCCATGCATCCATGGGACGTTTTCCACTTTTTCCACAAAGAGCTATAAACAATATCATTTCCAAGACGCCGCAACTCCTCTACTCTAAACCCGCTCCCAATAGACTTTACATTCCCACGAGGGTGATGAGAAGCCCTATGCTTCTATCGACATACACCAGTCCGAAACCTTCTTGGATAAAACCCATTTCCCGAAAAAGAACCAGAATTACCCTTCCTCTTAAATCTCAGGGACTCATAATTAAATACTCTAAGAATGGGGTGTTACAGTTCTCCCCCACTTAAATTAGGCTTCGCCCTCGAAGCCTGCGACAACTCTACTCCAGAACTACCCTCGTAATGCACCACCTGGCATTCACCGGACCAGGTTCCTCAAGACTCGACCATCGAGATCCGAAACCCAACTTTACCTTTCTTGCTGACAGGATTACACATGTTTCAGCCTCAGAGCAACTCCCACGAGTTCTCCACCGCAATCTCATAACCACACTGAACTAGCCCTGGTGTCCTCGGGTTAGGAAAAACCCGATACATTGATGACACTTCCAAACATCCTTCCGGATGAATTTCCATCACATAAAACAAAGTCTAAATTGAAATCCGAGATTCCATCCATGCATTCCTGCCGAGCATCAGCAACCATCCAACCCGGATGTGATCCCATACCCTTGCCGCAATCATGCTGCTCAATGACCATAATTGGACTACTCCAATCATAACTCTGCGCTGCTACTTTCACTTCCGTGAATTTACACTCCCTTATAGTATAACCGCTATACATGCAACACACATGCTCTGAATCTGCTAACAAGGACTCTCGAGTCCATGCACTATCTCCACCAATCAAGATCAATACCCGGGGCCAGACCTTCCAATGTTACCACATCACGACATATTCAATACTTTCCCTCAAACCGGTCTAACAAAACCTGCAGAGTCTTCAGCATGACTGGACCGCCTTACCAGGTCTTCAGCCAATCTGGACCACTCTCGGAACCTTCAGCCAATCTGGACCGCCCTCCAGGGCCTTCAGCCTGGC
Source organism: Lactuca serriola (assembly GCF_051521515.1). Classification (NCBI taxonomy): domain Eukaryota; kingdom Viridiplantae; phylum Streptophyta; class Magnoliopsida; order Asterales; family Asteraceae; genus Lactuca; species Lactuca serriola. The sequence continues at coordinate 301,341,006 of NC_136412.1, forward strand.
CGGACCGTTCTCCGAGCCTTCGGCCTGACTGGTACGCCTACCGGCCTTCAGCCTATTCGGACCGCTCAACTAGCATTCATCATTCCGTGTTATCTCTCCGGGAAACCCTCCCATGTATACTGTTCTAGCCCTCTAGGGGTTTCGAACTCTATCTCCATCATACATACTCAATCTCGGCCTGATCCCAGGCCCTCCACAATCAAATACCCTAGGTCTGTATCCCGCCCCGCATGCCTGCCACTTACTCATACCAGCCTACCCTCTTGGCTGACAGATACTGCTGAATCCCAAACAGATGAACAACCTCCAATGCTCATCGATCTTCCGGAGAATTTTCCAATTCTCCCCCACTTATAGCACTGACTATCAATCACCGGTCGCCATCATCGACCTCCCTCAACAACCTTACACAACACAATCACTTACATGCGAACTGCGTCCCGTAAGCGCAAACAACCTTCACAAAAACACATATGAACGCTGATCGACCCGAGCTCAAAAGAAACTCAATCTACAGCTAACCACTCCTCAAAATGCAGATGCTACCCATCCCTCAAATCAGACGCCAAATTTCCACTAATCACCCCCCATGAATGATAACCAACAAAACTCCCAACACTAACCCATAACCAAACCATAACCCTCAAAGAACAACGAATACCGCATCGAAAACCACACAATGAGACTAGCAGATAACAATACTCCACAATAACCACAAGATAAACAAGACATCAAGAAAGAAACATACCCGCAGCTGCATCCGGCACTGCTCTGACCTCCTCTGCTGCAAGCTGAAAAGCACGACCTTGAGCCCTTGGGGGCTCCGCTCCACCCTGACCTCCACCCGTGATCCTCAAAGTGGCCGGTGCTGGAGCCTGCACCGGTCCTACAGCAAGTTGTGGACAGTTGACCCTTAAGTGCCCAACCTGATGACAATGTTAACAAATCCTCAAATCCCGAACCGGCGCTGACTGTCGACAATCCCTCGCATAGTGCCCCTCCTTTCCGCACTTGCGGCATGCACCACCGGACCTACAAACTCCGGTGTGACCCCTCCCACACTTCCCACAAGCATGGCTGCTCTGATCTCCCACCCTAGAATCAACGGTCTTGGACCGTTTCGGCGCCGGCTGCGACTGCACCGGAGCCTGCCTCAGCTCACGCAACTGCAACTCAATCTTTAACTCACGCCGCCTGGCGGCCTCCTACAACTCCAACAAAGTCTCGCACCTCTGCGTAGACACAAACTGTCTGATATCCCTCTTGATCATGCTCAGATATCGAGACATCTGAGCCTGCTCCGAAGCAAACTCAGGGCAAAACATCGCCCTCTTAGTGAACATCATGGTGATCTCAGTCACCGACTCCGAACCCTGCTTCAACTCAAGGAACTCCTGAGCCAATCTCTTTCTCTCAACCCGCGGAACATAACAGGTGCTGAACATCTCTCTGAACTGATCCCAAGAAACCGCAGCCCTCTGCGCATCCGAATATGACCCCGTGGTCAATCTCCACCAATCCTTCGCCCCGAGCCTCAACAGGTTCAGAGCACACCTCACCCTCTGATCAGCAGGGCACGAACACGTGAAGAAACACCCCTCGACGTCCGATAACCATCTCATAGCAACAATCGGGTCCTGAACTCCATCAAAGGTGGGAGGCTTCGTATTATCGAAGTCCCGATACTGAAAACCCCGACTGGCTCCTCCCCCTGCCGCTGCTACAGCCGCTGTAGCCGCCGCGGCAGCCGTCTCTGTGAGAGCTGCATAGCGCTCATCAAAATACTCAACCATGGCGGTCTCGGTCGACCCAAACAGTTCCGGCAACTCGGCCTGGAACAACGCAACAACCTCATCATGTAGGATCTCACGAATCCTAGCATCCAACTCGCCTGTGCTCATCTGACCAAGTACCTCGGGTGGTACTAACCCGTCCGGAACTCCCTCTCCTGCTCCCGATCCTGACCTGGATCCACTCCCAGCATGCCTCGGAATCTCCATACTGAAAAACACCACAAAATCTCAGACATTTCCCACTAACCCGGGAACCAACTCTCAACCCAACCCTAGAGGTCATGATTTCCCTGATACGCGTATGGGTCCTGTGCTTTCAGTAGTACGGGCCCATACTACCTTCCACACCTACCCATATTTGTATGAAGTACTACCACAACACCCTAGTGAAAACATACAAATCAAGCGCTCAACCCTCACTACTAGAGGAACACTGGAAATCTCCCACAAGGAAACCCTAGGCTAACAGGCATCAGAAATCAGGCAACATTATCATGAAATCCTGAAGATCCCTAGCCTAGCACAAGCATGTTGTTCTATCAATGCTCAAAACAAATATCATGTATGGTATTTTGGGGTTACTTACTGGCTCCGGCTGATCGTAGCTCCGCGTCCTCCTTTACTCATTTTGAAAACCATTTTAAATTCTCTTTTAAAAACCCTCCTCGATTTGAGACTGGAGTCACACGAGTGTTCTGGTGGGTTATGAGCATTCTAACACTCCTAAGTGTACATGCAACCCTAAATACCTTGGATCTATGTTTTCTCTATTATACATGCAAATAAGAACTTCCAAGGTATTATCCTAATCTAGCATACAAAACAATGAATGTAACAAGATAGAATACATACCTCTTTGATGTAGAAAGTCTTCATGAAGCTTGAGTGCCTAGTGCCCCAAGTGTGACACCTCAAATGGTTCACACAACACCAAATACACTTGGAATAACTTGAGAGAAATCTACACTTCATGAAATCAGCTAGCCCTTCTATTACTCACACTCTAGTGGCCGATTTTGTCAAGAATAAGATCTTTATATAGTGTTACAATTAGGGTAAACCCTAATTGTCATGACTATCCATTTCCTTGGATCCATGGGTTCAAATACACCATGGAGCATCCATGGACCATCCTATGGGTTTTAGCCCAACTTGATTATCCATGGAGCATTAGCCCACTATACAAGTATGGATGATTTACACAATCAACCCATATATTTAATTAGTCTTCTTTTGATCACTTAATTAATCCTAGATTGATTCTTGATCAATACTAATTAAATAATCTTATTATTCTTATTATTAATATACTAGAACTTATAATATATTAATAACCATAAGTGTCATATTTCTCTCATTATAGTCAATCCAAGTGCATGATGCCATGCAACCCAAATGGACCATGCCGGGTCGGGTCAAGTCTTACCAATTATAGTTATGGACTTAGACATTAATCCAACAGTCTCCCACTTGGATAAGTCTAAAACTAATATTGTGTATGACTTCAGGAACCAACTGGCAATCGTAGCTCTCAAAAGCTTCTGTCGAACTCTGACCTTGTAGATGAACTCTGACCTTTGTCAGTGACTTTTCCATTAGATAAGGGATCATATATTCCTCCATTCTAGATATCGTATGGACTGAGACATGGATTATAATCATTCTCTCTGTCCGTTTGTTGTTTCCCGATTTCCAATTTATGATAACTGACTAATTGAACAAATCAAATCAGTCCTAGCCCGGCCGAGCACTTCCATTTGTCATCATCAAATCATCGAGGGGCCCACAGATATCGCTTTTATCCCGAAGGTAAAAGGAATGGATAAACTTCGACTCATATGGCTTGTTCTACTACTTGTTGAATCATACACAAAGACACGTTTTATAGCACCGAGTTACCAAATGCGTTTTCGTGCAATCAATGTACTATCAACTCATAGCAACAACTCATATATCTAGGTTTGAAGAATATAAGATATTATCATCTCATGATCACTCGTGATAAAATCCATGAAGTGATTCCAATGAGCGCGGGTTGAATCCAATACTCAGAACTTATGAGCACTCATGAGTGTTGTAGCCCTTTGTCCAACACCTTAGACCTCTACAAGCCAACCCATGACAGTCTTAATTCATATCTACTTCCAACATATGACCGACTGTGGATGGTTTGAATAACTTAGTCATTTCGGAAGAATAACCTAGTTTATTCGGGAAGTCAAAACATGCAAAGTGAAACACAATAATAATTGAATCCAATATGGTATCAAAACCTATGAAAATAAATAAAACACCTTTTATTTATCACCATATGATTACACATTATTCATTGTATATTGTTTCAGCTATCAACTTTATTCTTGAATTTAAAACAATAGTTGTCCCATGCTCCAAGCATGTACACTATGTTTTCTAAACACTAGTCATGTCATACACCAAGTATGCATACTATGTTTGTCTATGATCTTTACTTTGTGAACTAGATCCATTGAACATAACTTCAATGATTCTCTTTTCACACTCCCAAATCCTTACTGCAAATACAAGAATTCCAAATTCATGTCATTTACTGAAATCTGTTAGAATCAAAACTTATATGCATTGATCCTCTTGTAATGATTATTCACAAAGTCAGAAAGACTTGACAACAATCATTACAGAGTATTCCAAAGGAGATCAACTCCTTGGAAACATCCTTCTTACATTAAGTTTCCTTAATCTTACACAGATTGAAAATTCTAACTTTGAAACATTTCCAGATTCCATTTTGACTATCACTTCTGAACAAGAGTTGCCTCCTTATAGATTATGTCAATATGGTCCTTCCAGAATTATCACTATACTTCCAACTGTCCTTGAGCAACCAATCTTTGGTAAACCTTAGATTGTCCTCGACAGTTGTTTAATCCTTTTAGTCATATCCAGTTCTAAACCTTTTCCCTTCTTAATGCCCCAGGCATTTGGAAAATTTTAGAATGGATGAATACAACACATGTAATCAATCCTATGTCCGAAGCATATGGGACACGATTCATGATGTCTCACATAAAGACTAAACCATTCTTTTGCTATAATATTTCCATTTCAATTTGCCAAGTTCTCATAATTCAGATTATGAAAAGGGATGCCGTAATCATAATCGAATTTTAGAATGCAAACAATGGACCCATATATAGAATTTCCTTATGTTGAGCCATTCCAACATGAAATTCATATATATACCCTTGACTAAATACGATTAAACCCTCACGATCTAAGCTTATAGATTTGAGATGAAGTATAATTTCCTCTCCCTTAATTATAGCAAAACAACTTTTCCCAATTGAAACCTTTTGTTTTCTATAATTAACATTTCTAGCTTGCAATACTTATCATAATTATCATGCTCCCACTAACATGATGATTATTAGCATAACACTTATGCTCCCACTAGCTTTGACATGTACTCAGAAATCAACTGGACTTCTAGAAAAATCAATACTTCATTGACTTTCTTACCAAAGTTCAGATTCCTGATACTATATTGTTTTGATAAGACTTTATCAAAATCATACACCTTCCCTTAGATAGCACACTTGTGTATCTAAACAATTATGAAGAGGGATGCCGTAATCATAATGGTTTGACCTTTTTGCCACTTCTCACAAGTCCAGGTTAGTGTGCCGGTTAACCACACACGCTCCACTAACGACTTTGAGAATGCAAATATCACAATTGCTATGTAGCTAAAATCTACTTAGTGAAAGTGTTTCCTCACCATCATTTTCATGAATCGGAGAGAAACCTTAGGAGACTTAGATTTAATGGTGTATGTGTTCTTATCCATGTGAATTATCAGAACCATAGTCACAAGGCAAGGATAATGACAAATCCAAACTCATATGGACTGAACTCAATCTTAATTTATTGCCACCTGGCAGCTCAAGGGCCTGCCATTGCTTCCAAGTTGTTGTGCAACAAATTGAGAACTCTAAGAACTCATATGCAAAGCCAACTTTAACTGGAATGGGCACAGAATATGTCAACACGATAGGTTATAAACCTTAAGTCGTGTGCTAGTGAAGAACTTCAGGTTTTATTCTTGATTAGTTCTTGAGACTTTCAAGACCTTTAAGACTCCCACTGTCCTCTTGACATATAAGACTCCCTTGTCAAACATCCAAGAGATAGTGCAGATTCTAATCAAGACAAACACCTCACACAATTGGCCTAAGTTGGTCTTTGTTTTATCCAAAACATCACAACTTACCAATTTGAAATGTACAAGAGTAGAAAACTTTTACTCTTACATTTGACAAGTGTTTTAAACCTTCTTTGAGACATGTCACTCAAGTTACAATCTTGGAGTATGACTCTAAGACTTGTATTGGAACGAAGTATGACTCATCTTCTTGATTTAACCATTTCAACAATTCAAGATCCCTCTTCTTAGTCATAAGAATGCACTAAGATTTCCTTAGAGAACTAATTGTTCTATGGTTTCTTAATCATTAAGATGATCACAAAACTGATACTAAAGTACTCTCCCATCTTTTCAGATTTGAGAAACTTTTATCCTTCTGCCTAATTTGATTCTTCTTATTCGCTTTGTCATACATTGGAACGTTTTTCCAATGTCTCAGAGTTACACTTAAGCTTGTAAGTATAATCATATTTACTGAGCTTTAGTAAACTATGACGAATAATCTTATCAATCTTTTGTGGTGGACTTAATCAGTGCACAAGACTATGTACTCGATCCCTTAGTCCATTACTTGACTCACACATCCATGTGAACAAGTAATTAGTCTTAATTTTCCAATACTTGAAAGTTCTCATTCATCATGCTATACAACTTGCATGATTCCAAGTTCCGGTCCAATTGAAACTTGGGTGATGAGAATCTTTCCTTATTTGGTAAATTTAGACATTACCACAAATGAAAGAATCAATTTCATATTTCCATTCTTGCTATTAATGGAATCATATAAGCAACAATTTTTCCTTAAATCCCATTGTAAGGATATTTTAAAATAAATAAAATCAAAAATTTTCTTTTATTTTAAAACTTTGCAGAAAAACTTATCCTTACAATCCATATGAAAACTTGTTGTTATCTATTCCTAAGAAATATCTCATAACTCCTAAGAAGTAGCTCAAGAATCCGATCTTCAAACTACGCGATAGAAATCCTTCTATGCGATCAGATTCAGCATATTCTTTCTTTAAGTTTCTTCACTTTTCCTTTGATTCTTAAAACATCACCATGTGACCTAGTCACATCATGTATCAAGAATCTCATAATAGAAACTTAACAGAGTTAGATAGTGGACTTTACCTGAAGTAGAGTCAAACTTATTGACTTTAACATCCTTAGGTAAATTATTTGGCAGCTTCGCAACCAATGCCCCTTTCTTTGAAAATATAAACATATGGACCCTTTGATAATGGTACACGCGACTATCACAAACTTAGCTTTTCTCTTTACCATTTGTTCAACCGAGTTGACTATGGCCGATCCCTTTCCATTGGGAAGAGAATGCTTTTCTGGATTTCCTGTGTCACTATTGTCAATGTCCATCAAGTTTTAAGGAAGTTGATCTTAATAAATAGATAAGATCATTAAGGGTCTTGTCATAGTCTGTTTCATAGGTGTCCCAAAGGAACTCACTATGTGACTTAGAAAGTGATTGAACCACCAACTTTCTCAAGACTTTGACACCCAACTCTCCCGGCTTGTCAATATGTGACTATATCTCCAAGATGTGATCACACCTAGACCTTGCCTTGCCAATAGGGCTTGAGTGACCTTTGAACTTGTGGGTTAGGAAGAATAATTGGAGGAGGTGAAAGAAGTATGATTTCCATGGGACATCATCTTCATTTAGGAAAGCTTGTTTCAAGAGATTTGGGAAGATCATAAATGTCTAAACCAGACATCTTTTGGGAGATATTCAAGATAGTTGATCTTAAGTCCTTAATATGACACCCAATATGAAATATTAAGGTTAGGACCCTACAAACTATTTTATAACTTAGAAGAGGTATGCCGTAATCCAAGCTATAAAATATTTGAAGGTAGGTGAATGACGATTCACCAATTTCCACCAAGACAAACGAAATGTATTATTATGTTTTAATTGGTTTCTGAAACTCCTAGATCTTTGAGATCATTGAACTGTTCAATGGCATGTTTCAATCTCGAGTGTGCCCTTCAGGTTTTGTGACTGGGATGCCGAGGATCACAAAACAAGGTGTGAAGTAACCATGCAAATTACTTGGTACCCTTAAGTGTTTACCCCTCAATCGATGTGCCGGTTAACCACACACGCTCCATCAATATCATGATAAACATTAAGTTACCCTTTGCCTACCTTGTTAAATACGAGTTAGTGTGTCGGTTAACCACACACGCTCCACTAACCGACTTAAAACAAAGTGCAAAGTGTAATTTCATGGATTAGCACCTTATTCACATTTTCCTAAGTAACTAAGATTGGGTATTATTAAGAGTTTAGTTACTTAGTATTTATCATTAATACTTTTAATGAAGGGAGAATTCTAGTCCTGTCAAACCCGTTCGGCTAACGACCCTCCACCAGTCAAGCAAGCGGTGGGTGAGAGCGGACACCCATTAAGTTGTCATTTTATAGGCAACAACCTTATACCCACCTTATAGACCGGCTTCATGAATGAGGCGTACTAGCGGTAAGACTGACTTTACTCTTATACATACATACATATATATATATATATATATATATATATATATATATATATATATATTATTAACTTATAATATTATAAAGTATAAGGGTTGAATTTTAACTCTTTAAAATTCTAAGGGCTAACTTGGAATTAAAGTATTCATGGGAAAAACTTTACAAATTCCAAAACTTGAGGGCAAGTTTTGAAACTATTCAAAACTAATTAATTCCATAACTTATGTGTTTAAAGTAGTTTTAATCCAAAAACTCTTCAAGTTCCATAACTTGAGGACAAGTTATGGAAGACTTTAAACTAATAAAAGAATTAACTTTTCTTTATTTTATAACTTATGGAATTAATTAAGGTTACACTTTATTTATTTATTTATTTATTATTTAATGAAGAGACTCTTGGTCCTCAATAACTTGAGGACAAGTTATGAAGTCATAAACCCATTTAATTAGAACTAGACTCTTCATTTTTGTAACCTTTGCCAACTATTATGAGTTTTATGAAACTTAAATGTGACTTTTCATATAACTTGAGGACAAGTTACAAAAACACATTTTAGAATCAACTCTTAGATTAATTTGGATTGAAAACAACTATTTCACTCAACTTTTCTATTAATCTAAGCAACTCATAAGAACAAGATAATTCAAATCAAACTTTTTCATGTAATTAGTCTAAACCTTAAACTAATACAAAACTTGAATCTATTGACAATTATCTTTGAAATTGGATTAGCATGAACATTACCACATCAAAAACAAGTTTATAAGTTCAAAAACATCTTAGGGTAATGTTCCCAGTCCAATTCCAGCCAAAAAAGTCGATTTTATGCTGTCGGGGGGTCCAACTCGTCGAGTGCACGAACCAACTCGGCGAGTTGGATGCTTTTTGCCTTGGACTCGGCGAGTCCATTCATGGACTCGGTGAGTCTGCTGGGCAGACAACATCAAAACTTGATTTTCCAGCTTCTTTTGCAAGTATAACAAGAAAACAAACCTGGCTCTGATACCACTGTTGGGTTATGAGCATTCTAACACTCTTAAGTGTACATGCAATCCTAAATACCTTGGATCTATGTTTTCTCTATTATACATGCAAATAAGAACTTCCAAGGTATTATCCTAATCTAGCATACAAAACAATGAATGTAACAAGATAGAATACATACCTCTTTGATGTAGAAAGTCTTCATGAAGCTTGAGTGCCTAGTGCCCCAAGTGTGACACCTCAAATGGTTCACACAACACCAAATACACTTGGAATAACTTGAGAGAATTCTACACTTCATGTAATCGGCTAGCCCTTCGATTACTCACACTCTAGTGGCCGATTTTGTCAAGAATAAGATCTTTATATAGTGTTACAATTAGGGTAAACCCTAATTGTCATGACTTTCCATTTCCTTGGATCCATGGGTTCAAATACACCATGGAGCATCCATGGACCATCCTATGGGTTTTAGCCCAACTTGATTATCCATGGAGCATTAGCCCACTATACAAGTATGGATGATTTACACAATCAACCCATATATTTAATTAGTCTTCTTTTGATCACTTAATTAATCCTAGATTAATTCTTGATCAATACTAATTAAAAAATCTTCTTATTCGTATTATTAATATACTAGAACTTATAATATATTAATAACCATAAGTGTCTTATTTCTCTCATTATAGTCAGTCCAAGTGCATGATGCCATGCAACCCAAATGGACCATGCCGGGTCGGGTCAAGTCTTACCAATTATAGTTATGGACTTAGACATTAATCCAACATGTTCCTCCAATTCACTCAAACCAAGGCTTTGATACCAACTTGTAACGACCGAAAAATTCCAACCAATTTAAACTTTTCAAAAACAAACCGATTTCATTAAATTATTACAAAAAGGTTTTCAATACAATTTATTTAGAGTATTCCCAGAATCACATCACAACATAAACATGAGGAGCGGTACGATCACACCTTCGCCTTGCCACGGTCTCCTGAAGAACCTGAAAAACATTAAACCACAACTGTAAGCCCGAAAGCTTAGAGAGATATCCCCAAAATACCAACCACACATACGCCCTTCCAGGCTACGACCTTCCGGTCCAAAACATAATGCCTTCCGGCCCGTAACATAGTGCCTTTCGGCCCATATCATACATAGCATACATAACATAACAGAACACAGAACAGCCATGCACTTCGGGTCTACTGTGAGACTGGTCCGCCGCACCGGCCAACAGTCCACCTGGTCCACCCTCCGAGTCTACAGTATGACTGGTTCGCCCGCACCGGGCCTTCAGTCGGCCTGTTCCACTCTCCGAGCCTCGGCACGTCTGGTCCGCCCTCTTGGGGCCTACAGCCTATCCGGACCGCTCGCTGGGCCTTCGGTACAACCGGTCTGCCCTAGGTATCTTGGCCTACAGCACAAAGCAGGACCCGCCTCAACCCAACTCCAGTCCAAACAACCATGACCACATAAACATACAATCATATAAGAATTCACAGTCAACAAGCCGATCAAACAGATCACATAACATATCATCATCCTAACCAGGATACCGACCTAACCGGTCACTAGCATAGCATCACCCTACATATCAGGAAACCGACCTTAACCAGGTCTCTAACATATACCATCCTAGCTACTAGGATGCAAACATATCAAAGAAATAACATAACAACAAATACCCGGATCTCAATCCGATAAAGGGTCGGCCTTGGTGCCTCAGACCCTGTCGATATAGTGAGGATAACTCACCTCGCACTGCCAAAACTCTAAACTGAAGAGCAGATTCTCGAATCACCAACTCACCGCAAATCCCGAACTAGCCATCATAAGAAAATAAAAATTAGGCCAAGAATACATCCACTTATCGGGCTAAGGCCAAAGTCCAAATCTTATACAAAGTCCAATATTGGCCCAATTTACCAAATTGGGCCCACCTCACCAAATGAGCCTAGATCCAAGGTCCATAACAATAATTGGGCCCAAAACACTCTATCCATAATTTCCAGACTTGGCCCATAAACCAACTACCCACAAACGACCCAAACTCTAAGGCCCAATATTAAGGTCCAATCAGGGGGGGTACGCTAGGCGTACCCTCCGTGGTACGCGGGGCGTACACACTGAACGCAGCTGAGGATCGGGGCCCTGACCCGCTACACGGGGCATACAACCATGTTACGCGGGGCGTAACTTCGCTACTTATAAAGTCCTTATAACCTGTTAATGGCTTAAGCTCTTAAGCCCAAACTTCAGATCCCTAGGCTAAATATGCCTAAGATTCATAAAGTCTCAACCTTTATCGCTTGGGACGTCCAAAAGCTCTTAATCTAAGGTCTTAGTCCATTAAGACCTATATATATATCTCACACATGGAACAACTACAGCCCTTGGGACCTCATTTTTCTCACTCAAGACCTCTCCAAAGGTCTGAAAGGACAGATAATCTCGGCCCACACAAAGCATGAATCAAGATGAGAACTTTGGGACAAGAAAGATGCTAAAACTTCACAACACTTAGATCTATGCAAAATAAATGGCAAGCAAGAAGCTTTATACCTCAAATAAGCTCCAAAGGATGATATCTCTTCAGATCTACAAGCTCCAATCATTCCTTTCCTTCTTTGACAACTTCTCCTTTCTTCTTCTAGCTTTTCTTTTGCCAAAATGAGCTTTCCAAGGCCAAACACACCCAATAATGGAGGGAATACGGGTTTATAGGGTTTCTGAGGTTAAGGATGAGCTTAAGGAGGCTAGGGTATAAACCAACATGTTCCTTATATAGTGGCTGACCCTAATTTTAGGGTTTGGGGTTTCTGAGAGTACGCTGGGCGTACCTCTAGTACGTTGGGCGTACTCACCTTGCCACCCCGCATTTCTTTCCTCCATTACGTTGGGCGTACGTCCAGCTTACGTTGGGCGTACCCAGCCAACTTCAAGCATCAAGCATGCATGCCATGCATCCATGGGACGTTTTCCACTTTTTCCACAAAGAGCTATAAACAATATCATTTCCAAGACGCCGCAACTCCTCTACTCTAAACCCGCTCCCAATAGACTTTACATTCACACGAGGGTGACGAGAAGCCCTATGCTTCTATCAACATACACCAGTCCGAAACCTTCTTGGATAAAACCCATTTCCCGAAAAAGAACCAGAATTACCCTTCCTCTTAAATCTCAGGGACTCATAATTAAATACTCTAAGAACGGGGTGTTACATATCCCTTTTTGGTTGGTCTTGATGGGTTAAGTCCGTTTTACAAGCTCAATCTTGCAGATCTTCATGCTATCGTTTTATTCTTCTTTGTCCCTTACGCTTAAAGGTGCAAAATTTATGGTGTTTATGGTCTCATGCGTGCATTAAGCCATCTATTAAGTCCCTTTTGAGCTTTAAGAGCTTCATTAATCCATTCATGCATGTAAAGTTGGCAACTTTACGTGGTAAACCACCTCAAAGATGTCAAATCTAAGTTTTGGAGTGAGTCTTAATCGCTTAAGAGCTAGAAAATGCAAGTTGGCCAAATGGAGGAGTACGTTGTGCGTACAAGCAGGTACGCTTAGCGTACAAGCCCTAAATTGAGTATGTTACGCGTACGTGCTGAGTATGCCCCATGTACTCATCTAGTTTGGGCTTCGGTGAAGCGAGCTTCTCGGTAATGGGCTATGTAGGATTTTGGCTGCCTTGGTCCTTATTGGGCCATCAAAATTCAAGTGTTTGGGCTTCGAATATTTTTGGACCTTGGATTAAGGCCCATGAAAGGGTTTGGGCCCAATTTGGAAAATTGGGACATATTTGGGCCTTGGGTGTTTATTTGGAATTCGGGCCTTTTAGATTGTTGGTTTGGGCCTAGGCTTTGGGCGAAGTTGGGTAAAGGGTAAAAGGGTCTTTTACCCTAGTTTATACTCTTAGTATGAGTTGTGATCCAATTTTTAATTGGTTGTTTTTGTGATTGATAGCTTGGGGATTGGTCGGACCAGTCAACGTGATTCAACAATTTGAGGTGAGTTTTCTCACCATGTTTAGCAGGTCAAAAGCACCAATGTCGGCCCATGATCTGTTATGTTAGAATACTTGATGTTTGTGTAACTCTTGTATGAGTATGTGCTTGTATGACTAATGGTCAGGACCCGGTGGTTATTTTGTATGTTATTACTTGTTTTGCTTATATGAATTGTATGTGGGCGGGGCCCGTTATGCGAATTTGGGCAGGGCCCATTATACTCATTGGGCGGGGCCCATTATGTGTTATGTATGTATGATATGTTATATGCTAGGGAACTCACTAAGCTTTGTGCTTACAGTTATCAGTTTATGCTTCAGATACTTCCAGTTCCAAAGGGAAGAGCTTGGGATGATTGTAGAGCACACACACCACCTCGTTCCGCATATTGTGATTTACTCTGATATGATATGTTGATTGATACATTTGTCAATCTGGATTTTTATGATGATGTATTTGGGATATCAGTTTTATTAAATTAAAAATGAAATTGTTGGGTCTTATTTTTGGGATGTTTCACTTTAATTGACTAGGGTTAGCTGTTATTTTTATTATGCGGAGTCTAGTTCCGATAGTTTGGGAGTGAGAATTACCAGTCATCAATATCAGGTGATTCTCCTCACTTATTCTTACATGTGTGGTAGAATAGTTGAATATATATATATATATATATATATATATATATATATATATATATATATATATATATATATGTATATATATAATGACAAGTTGGGTCTAAATGTTGCTACTGTGATATGTGATATTGGGTGTTGAGACTTCGAGTAGTCTCCAGGGTTGCTGATAACCCACCAGGTGTAATGTTTGCCCACTGAGACTTCAGGTAGTCTCCAGGGTTGTTGATAACCCATAGCTATTTACTTGTGTTGTTCTGCGTGTGGTATTTTGGAGAACTCACTAAGCTTTGTGCTTACAGTTGTTGATTATATGTGTTTTAGGTACTTCTGAGGATTCTGAGAAAGCTAAGGATTGATTGTACAAACTCGCTAGGAGATTTTGTTACTAGGCATTATGTGACACTCTGATATTTGTAGTGATGATTCGTATTTGATACTTGTGATTTTCTGATGATTTGGTTTATGAACAATATTTTAGGTAATTTAAAAATGAAAATTTTGGTTTGAAATTTAAGGTGTTACAGTTTGATTATTATTGTAAATAATCAACCAAATCCTTATTCTAAAAACTCTTAGAAAGCAAGAACTAAAAATCTAATTCCTCTGATGGTTTGTACCCAAACCCTAGCAATTAGAAAGCAAGAACTAATAATCTAATGTCTCTGATGGTTTGTACCCAAATCCTAGCTATTAGAGCACTTGAGGAGAGAGGAGAAGGGACAAGATTTTCAGAAATTTCTTCTTAGAATAAGAGGGACCGAAAATTGTATGATAAAGGCCCGATTTATAGCTGCTAGGATAACCCTAGATAACCGTAATTGGAAATAAAATAATATTATTTCAAATCCTAGCTTTACTTAGTTTCCTTATTATCCATATTATCTATATGGAATAATCTAGAAACCCTAAGGAGGCTCCAAATTTTGGCCAACCTAGGAACCCTCTAGTATTCTTTTCTTGTTGAACTATTGAACAATTACAGCTTAGGTCTTTGTACTTTTAATTAATCCAATTAATTTATAAATAATTATTAATTAAATAATACTATTTCTAATTAATCAATTAATATCGTATACTAACAAATTATTTATTGCTATTTATTAATCATATAATAAACCAATAAATTATCCTCTCTATCCAAAAGCCATTCTAGTCAATTACTAGATTTGAGGGCATACATGATTGAACCAATAACCGAAGCATACGAGACTTGACTTATCTCAGCTATCTCTTTATATGTACTAGGGCTTTGAGTCTTACTCAACTTGGCATTACTCTGAATAGGCAGTTCCCTTTTGTTGAAATTTTCCATACTAAAACACTTTAGTATTTTATTCAAGTATGTACTCTGACTAAGACCAATAAGTCTTTTCTTTCCATCCCTTAGAATCCTTAATTCAAGAATATAGGTTGCTCCCCTAGATCCTTCATGGAAAAACACCTCCTAAGCCAAGATTTCACTTCTTTCAAGGTCGGAATATCGTTTCTCATAAGGAGTATGTCATCAACATACAATAATAGGAAAGTTACTACACTCCCACTAGCTTTGACATACACACAAGCCTCATCCTCACTCCTAGAGAAACCAAATTCTTTGAATTTCTCATGGAAGAAAAGATTCCAACTACGAGACGCTCGTTTCAATCCATAAATGGATTTCTCAACCTTACACACTCTTTTAGGAAACTTTTCATGTACAAAAACCTCTGGCTGGATCATGTAAACATCCTCAGCCAACTTTCCATTAAGCAAAACACTTTTGACATCCATCTGTCATATTTCATAATCATGAAAGGAAGCTATGACAAGCATTATCCTAATAGACTTTATCTTGGTCGCCGGTGAGCAGGTCTCATCATAGTCATTCCCATGGGTTTGAGTGAAGTCCTTCCTAACCAGTCGTGCCTTGAAAGTGTGTAACTTTCCATCCATGTCAGTCTTCTTCTTGAAGATCCATTTGCACCCAACTGTCTTTCGACCTAGTACATGATCAACCAAATTCCAAAATTGGTTATCATACATAGATTGGATCTCGCTATCCATCGCCTCCTTCCACTTGGTAGCCTCAGGGCCTGCCATCACTTCTTTGTAGTTAGCTGACTCATCCAATGTTACCAGTGTACCATCACTAAAAAACGTGTAACCATCTAACATTATATAGAAACCATAGAACGTAGGTGACATGATAACCCTACTGGATCGACGAAGATGTAACAAATTGTTAATGGGCTCAACAAGATTTTCATCCTATGGTTGAGAGCAAGTGTCTTCTAAGGTTCATTCATTGGTTGACTCCTGAATTTCTTCACGGTCAATTGCATTCACACTGTCCTCTTTGAATATGAGATCTCTCTTGCAAAAGACTCCCCTTCGAGCTACAAAGACCATGTTCTCACTAGGTCTGTAGAACAAGTATCCAAAAGACTTTTATCGGTAACCAATGAAAATACACCTCTCACTTCTAGGTTCTAGCTTGTCATGAGTCTCTCGTCTCATGAAAGCTTCACATACCAAAAACTAGATGTGATCTTGCGAGGGAACTTTCCCTGTCCACATCTCGTGAGGTATTTTGGCAACCTTCTTAGTATGGACAAGATTAAGGATATGGACGATTGTCGCTAAGGCATACCCCCATAAAGAACTAAGAAGGGAAACTCGACTTATCATGGAACTAACCATGTCTAACAAGGTCCCATTACGTCTCTTAGCCACACCATTACATTGTGGTGTCCTAGGAGGAGTCAATTATGAAACTATTCCACATTCCTTTAGATAGTCATAGAACTCGATACTAAGATACTCTACACCTCTGTCTAATTGGAGCATCTTTATCTTCCTGCCTAATTGATTCTCGACCTCATGTCTAAACTCCTTGAACTTTTCAAAGGTTTTTGATTTATGTTTGATTAAGTAGATATACCCATATCTTCTATAATCATTCGTAAACATTACGTACTATTGATTTGCGTCCCTTGTAGCAGATCTAGGGTCCACGCACATCTGTGTGTATGAGATCCAACAAACCCTCACCTCTTTCACAACATCAAGTGAAATGTGATTTTGTCATCTTACCCAAAAGACAAGACTCACATTCATCATCTGACCTTAAGTCAAATGATTCCAACACTCCATCCTTTTGGAATTGGGTGATGCGTTTCTTGTTAATGTGCCCAAGATGATAATGCCACAAGCATGCTTTGTCTACACGATTAGACGAATCAATATGAAATACATTATTGCACAAGTTATCAACACAATTCACTGTTTCATATGCTCTATTACAAGGTAAAGCTTTAAACATAGAAACACCATTTTTATAAGCTAAAATCGACCCCTTCAAATCATCAAAAGAGTATTGAAATGATTGTATGAACAGTACATGAAAAGAAATAATGTTTTAACGTCATTTATGATGAATAACAACAATTCAACAAATCAATCCTAACATCACTACTAAGCACTAGACTATACGTTTCGATCTTGGTAACAGGTGAAGATCGCCTATTTCCCATGATCAGATTTATTCTTCTGTACTCCACTTTTTTTAAGCTAAAATCAAACATAAATCATAGTTTCATACACACCATTACAAGGTAAAGCTTTAAACATAAAACACCATTTTTATAAGCTTAAATAAAACCATTCATATCTTTAAAAGAATATTGAAACCCTTGTATGAAAAATGCATGAAAAGAAATAATGTTTCGTGTCATTTATGACGAATAACAACAATTAATCAAATCTGTCCTAACATCACCATCGAGCATAAGACCATAAGTTCCAATCTTGGTAACAGGAGAAGATGGCATATTCCCCATGATCAAATTCATTCTTCCATGCTCCACCTCCTTACTTTCTCTTAGCCTGTGACATTCCAAAAATTTCAACAAATTTTAAGCTTTTCAAAACAACCAATTTATTTACAAAAGTGTTTACAAAAGCATGATCTCCAAAACATGATTAAAATCAGAGTCTCCAAAGATCAAATCTGATGTAAAACCAAGGATGTGTACGGTCACGCCTTCGCCTTCGCCTCGAATCATCTAAAGAACCTGAAACCAAAAATAAAATTGTAAGCACAAAGCTTAGTGGGTTCCCCCAAAATACCACCACACAAACATACAACATATACAACATGCACACTCAAATACTCATGTCTGGTCTAATCAGCCTCGGGCTAGAAAACTAGACATGTATATGACGGGCCAAGTCATCCCTGGGATGGAATACCCTCATATCATAAGAGGTTTGGTCCAATAAACCATTGGGTTGGAATACCAAATGTGTCGGGTCCATTCAACCATCGGTTTGGAATACCCCAGGCCTGTTGACTGACGCACAAAGCATTCCAATCTCACCACAATCCATACTATCATATCGGGTCCAATCAATCCTCAGGTTGGAATACCCCAGGCCCACTCAATCCTCAGTTTGGAATGCCAATACACAACGAGTATAGTCATCCTCAGGATGGAATACCCTCAAGCCCTCAATACGAGTCTGGCATACCACCTGGTCCTCAGCTCGTATCTGGAATGCTCCTGAGTTTGTTGGCTACAGCACGGAGCAGTACAACCTCAACCCAATACAAAATGCCAACATATAACATATAATCATATAAATAGTCTACAGGAAGACAAGCAAATCTACAAATACCTAAACATAACATCCTCCTATAAACCAGGATACCGATCTAACAGATCACTACTGAACAATAGCATGCATAACACGATATCGAATCCAAAGGGCAAACTTGGTGCCTTCGAACCATAAGTTTGGTGAGGAAGACTCACCTCACACTGTTGAAACATAAAGACGATCCTTGTGAGCTGGCTACCAGATCCCAAAACCGCTAATATCAAATCAACACCCCATCCCAACTGATCCCATGAATAGAATCTAACTACAGATCTACTAAAATCCACGCGCTATCAAATACCACGACGACAA
Source organism: Lactuca serriola (assembly GCF_051521515.1). Classification (NCBI taxonomy): domain Eukaryota; kingdom Viridiplantae; phylum Streptophyta; class Magnoliopsida; order Asterales; family Asteraceae; genus Lactuca; species Lactuca serriola. The sequence goes on from NC_136412.1 coordinate 301,360,089, forward strand.
TCCATCAATATCCATCCCCTGACTTACACTATGAGTTCAAATTAGGGTAAAATACACTTTTACCCTACCACAAGCTTGGCCTAAAGCCAAGGCCCAAACTAGATGACTAAAGTCCCAAAATCCAAAAATAAACATCTAAGGCGCAAATATGGCCCAATTTTACAAATTGGTCCCAATTCCTTTCATGGGCCTTCACCCAAGAAAGTCCAACAAGACAAAAAGCCCAAACCATAAAATCCAGATGGCCAACATGACCCAAGACAATCCGAACCCAAAACGAAGAAGCCTAATATTACCGCGTACGCGGGGCATACTCCGGAGGTACGCTCAGTGTACACGGGGTTGCGCATAATCCACCATCAGGGTGGCTGATTGGGTAAGCGGGGCATACACCTCCCTAGGCGAGGCGTACCCTCGCAAATCCCATTTTCTTCATAAGTGCTTAATGGCTTCAACACTTAAGCTCACACTTCAGATCCAAGGTCCAGAGGCATACTTGGATCATAAAGTCTCAAAATTTATAACCTTACATGTCCATAAAGCTCTTAATACAAGGTCTAAATCCATTAAGACCCTTTTACCAAAAGTATAAGACACTTCTAGCCATCGGGACCTCGTTTTTATGACCAAGGACCCCTCCAAGGGTCTTAAAGGACGACTGAAAACATCCAAAACATTCCATGCTCAAGATGGAGCATTTGGGAACAAAAAGAAGCATAAAAAGACCCAAAAATGAGATCTATCAAATGAACCATAAAGTTATGAACTTTATACCTTTAGATGATGGAGAAAAGAACCAAACTTCCGGATCCAATCCTTGCTTCAAGCTTCCAAGCTTCTTGATGCAACTTTCCTTCCTCTAAAACACTAAGAACTCACTTTAGGGATCAAAATCACACTCAAGGCGGTTAGGGTTTTGAAAGAACGAATCTAAGGCTTTGGAGGCAAAAAAAGGTGGGGATAAATGTGTTGGATAAGGTGTCTAAGTCCGTAACTATATTTAGTGTAACTTGACCCGACCCGACATGGTCCATTTGGGTTGCACTTCACCTAAAAATTTGTATGGATATACTTTTGAGAATAAGATTTTTATGATCCATTAATATATTATAAGTTATAATATATTAATTCTATTATTTAATTAGTGTTGATCGAGGATTAATTTTGGATTTAATCTAATGATCAAAAGAGGCTAATTAAATATGGACTCTTATATATATATATATATATATATATATATATATATATATATAGGGTTAGGTTATTTTGTTTTTACTAACTATTGTGTGCCAGAATGCACAAATCTGGACCAACGGATGGAATTCATCAATGAACATGATTTAAGAGTGTATGATATTACAATGGCATAGCATGTACCATATAATCATACAAATTTTAGCAAAAGGGTATTTTGGACAATTAACTACAATTATAAAAGGAAATTTTCGGATATTTATGGATAATTAATTCTCCTAATTTTAAAAATATGAATTTTTTTAATTAATTCAATTTTAATTATAACATAATTTGTAAACATAAGATTTTATTCTGTCAGAATTTTTTTTTATTTAGAATGATGCTCTTTCAGAATTTTATTCTATTAGAATATTATTGAAGAATAACAAATTTCTTGAATCCGATGTTGAAAAATAACAACATTCTATTATATTCTTATACATCCAAACTTAAATACAAATTCATACATATTCTTACAGACTAAAACTCTTATACATTTTAATATAATTATACATATTCTAAAAGAATATTAACAAAAATGAATAAAAGTTTTAAAAAATAACAACATTATTAAAATGTGAGTATGATCAAACTTTATTCATTCTTCAAGTTATTCCTATTAGGTTTTCAACACATTCTTCCAACCATTCCTATCACAAATACAACAAAAACTAATAATGGTTAAAAACATGTTGCTTGAAATTAACTATCACTTTATATATTCTGATAGAATACATAGAATACCTAGAATACATTAAAAAGGATACATTATATATTCTGGCAGAATATATTCTGACAAAATACCTAGAATATATTCTAACAGTTGACCTAGAATACATTAAAAGGATCGTATTTACTGCTAATATAATTTTAGATTCCAAATACACAATAACAAAGGGAGAGTAGAAATTGGAATTCAAAATCACAAATTGAACCAAAATAATACACAACCAAATTACTTACCTTTTTAAATAGATTTCTAGAACAAGATGAGTAGCTTTCACCAATCTATATTGGTATATGAAATCAAACAAAATTAATTCAATTGTTTATCCATGTGCAATGATGATCCTAAACAAAAGTTAAAGAATGAGAAGATAACATGATGAAAAAAAATATTTGACTTTTTAGGTCAAAACATAGCTTATGTTATTGTGATTTCAATCTTTCATACTCACCATTTTTAAGACACACCTTCTGCAAACTCGACAATGGTGTGCTCTTGGAGGCTTGTATGAAGGACATTTGTCACGTCTTTTTTTTAAGTGCTTCCTGAAATATGCATCATATTTATCAAGAAAAAGATATAAGTGATTTCAAGTGTAAACAATATGAAATTGATATGAAGTATTTATTTGGTTGAATTCCTTGTGATTTTGATTAGGTAGAAAGTATTGTAACAAGTATTCTACAACAATAAAACTAATTGGGATATTTCAATGTATTCATATATGACTCGTTATCTTGAACAAAGTTTTTAACCTTGATCATCACCCTTTGGGTCAATTTAAACACAAATAATCACCAAATTCAATTAACATAAGCTGTTCTAAAGAGAAAACCGATATGGGTCTGATCAAAATATATATGAAGAATTCGAAGGGGATATGAATAAAATGTGAATCTTACAGCGTCTTTTGATTCTTGATCTGAGCCATCATTGTCCTCAATATCAGGGAAATACCCAGATGGGACACCACCAGGATCAGTGAGAACGAAGACGAAAAACAAGAAAAGAGTGAACGATGCCAACGAAGTGAAGATCACGACATTTATCCAACCTTCTGGGCTCTGTAACCCTAACCAATCATCAAGAAATACGAAAACCGTACCATAATAGACCATTTCCATTAGTACCAAAACTACTAGAATATGGAACGATACAAATCTTCGCTATTTCATCTCGCTTGATTGCTTGATTTTGGGGAAGATTAGAGGGTTGAGTCGGAATGGGTTTTCGATCGAAGGCCCAGGAAAGTGAGTGACACGAATTCTGTTTCCAGTCAAGATGCCCTTTGCCTGTTGAAATGAAAGAAGAAATTTTGTAATCGGGTAGTTGAGGAGGAAGATAGATGCACCGACTGAAATCAATTTAGGGCTAATGTTCTATATTTATCTTTGCTTCTTGCGTGATATAAGGAATTGTTGTTAATCTACCATAATTAACTATGAAAAGATTACTATAATACCCTTAAATGATTTATTATTTCATAATTTCCTATTGGTGCATACATGCACACAATAGTTGTTAAAAACATTTGAACCTAGCTCTCTCTCTCTCTCCATATATATATATATATATATATATATATATATATATATATATATATATATATATATATGTGTATATATATATATATATATATATATATATATATATATATATATATATATATATATATGGATTGGGCTAATATTTATTTAGGATGTGCTAAGAGTATATGGAAGTCCATGGATTGTCCATGGAGCTTTTAACCCATGGATGCTAGGTAAATGAAGAGTCATGGGTATTAGGGTTTAACCCTAATCCTACATAGTATATAAAGGGGTCCTTGATTCTAGAATTGGCACTAGTGTGTGTGAGAAACAAGGGTGGGCCGATTCTAGCAATCATCATATTCTCTCAAGTATTTCCAAGTTGTTTTGGGTGATTTGTGACACCACTTGAGGCATCCACACTATTGGTGATTTATATTACAAGTACCCCATAACATGCTAGTTAGGTTGTAAACCTTGGAAATCAAATTTGCATGTATTTTAGAGAAAACATAGATCCAAGGTTTCTAGGGTTGCATGTACACCATAAGAGTGTTAGTATGCTCAAAACCCAACAGTGGTATCAGAGCCTAGGCTTGTTTTCTTGATACTTGATGCAAACTTGCTGAAAAGGCTCAAATACCTACTATTTGTTGCATGAACTCGCCGAGTCCATGTGTAAATTCATCCTACTCATCGAGTAGGTTCTTGCACTCGATGAGTAGGAGCCCTAGAATGCAGTTTTTTGAGTTTTGTTGCTGGAAATGGACTAGAAACATTACCCTAAAAATGTTTTGGTGTTTTAAAACTTGTTTTAGATAGTTTAATGATTATGCTAATCCATTTACAATGGCTAATATCAAAATTCCATGTTTTATATGTCATAATATGATTCTTGAAATTTTGATATTGATGCTCATGTTCTTATGAGTTATTGTCAGATCATATGAATTATTTGTTGAATTGCTTGATGATTAATTCTTGATCAATTATATGTTTTAATGGAATCCATAATTTGTCCTCAAGTTATGGATTACCAAAATTCACTCTTTTAAAGTCCATATTAAAACACGTAGGGTACATAAAATGAAAAGTCACTCATTTAATGAACCATTAACTCATAAGTTATGAAGTTTAAAAGTCTTGAATAGTTTCAAAACTATCCCTCAAGTTTGGAATTTGTAAAGTCTCACACATTAATACTTTAAATTCCAAATTGAACCTTAGAATTTTAAAAGATTAAAATTTAACCCTTATACTTCTATAATATTAAAAGTTTAATTATTATATATATGTATAAGAATAAGTTAGTCTTACCGTTAGTAGACCTCATTCATGAAGCTGATCTATAAGGGGGTATAAGGTTACTTCCTATAAAATGTCGGTTTAATGGGTGTCCACTCTCACCAACCGCTTCTTTGACTGGTGGAGGGTCGTTAGCCGAACGGGTAGGATATGACCTTAATCCTCATTAAAAGCATAATGAAATAATAAATTAACTAAACCTTTATTAATTTCCAATCTTAGTTACTTTAGGAAAATTTGAAATAGGTGCTAACCCATGAAATTACACTTTGTACCTTACCAAGTCGTTAGTGGAGCGTGTGTGGTTAACCGGCACACTAACAAGGACTAGTAAGTGTGGAAAAGGGTGACATAAGTTTTATCATAGATCAGTGGAGCGCGTGTGGTTAACCGACACATTGATTAGGTGATAAAATTAAGGGTACCAAGTCAATTTGCATGGTTATTCACACCTTGTTTGTGATCCTCGGCATCCCAGTCACAAACTTGAGAGGGCATAATCAAGATTTAAACATGTCATTGAAAGTTCAATGTATCTCAAAATATCTAGGAGTTTCAAATCCAATTAAAACTTAATAATTTATTTTGTTTATAATGGTGGAAATTGGTAAGTCGTCATTTACCTACCTTCAAATATTTTATAGCTTGGATTACAGCATCCCTCTTCCAAGTTATGAAATAGTTTGTAGGGTCCTAGCCTTAATATTTCATTTGGGTGACTTATTAAGGACTCTTTATCTAATTAAAACTTGTCCTTCTTTTCTTTCAGATGTCTTCCAACACCGTTGCTGGCTCAAACCCTACAGGATCCTTTTCCCTCATGAACTTGTGTAGGAAAGTCACTTTTGATGGTTCTAATTTCAATGAATGGATTAGGAACATTAGAATGATTACCCGCTATGAGGAAAAGGAATATGTCCTTGACAAGGAGCTTAAGGTTATCAATGAGTCCACTGCTACTCCTGAGGAGATTGTAGAGTATGTTGCACATGAGAGGGATGCTACTAAAGAGTCATGCATCATGCTGGCTACTATGACTCCCGAACTCCAGAAATACTATGAAGATTTCTACCCCTATGAGATGCACCTGGATCTGATGGAAAGGTACCATCATAGCGCGCGTCAAGAGAGGTATGAAATCACCACCTCCATGATAACAGCTAGGATGAAGGATGGCGAACCCATCACCGGTTGCTAAAGTTTAATGTAAACTTCCCTGAGGACATGGCGATTGACATCATTCTCCATTCCTTACCTCCAAGTTATGATCAGTTTCGTATGACCTATCATATGAACAAGGAGGAAGTTACACTTAGCAAGCTTCAAGGACTTTTGAGGACCGCTGAAAGTGGACTTAAAGGTAAATACGCTGTTACTTCTACTCCTACTCCTACAAAAGCCCCTGTTCTAGAAATTGAGCAGGGAAAGGGGAAGAAGAGGAAAACCCCTTCGAAGGGTACCAAGGGAAAGTCTCTTGATGGCTCCTCTTCAAGTGGGACCAAGAAAGGTCACATTCCTCCTTCTTCAAACCCAAAGGAAGCACAATGCTTCTACTGCCACAAAAAGGGGCACTGGAAGCGAAGATGCCCTAAGTACTTGCAGGATGTAAAGGATGGGGAATTTAAACCCACCCATGCAGGTATTTATACCATATTATCTAAAAACTCATTGCATACTAACTCTTGGGTGCTTGATACAGGTTGTACTATTCACATTTGTACTTATTTGCAGGGCCTAAGAAGTAGTGAAGAAGTGTAGCATGGGAAGATAAACTTAATCATGGGCAATAGGAAAGCATCACATGTGACCAAGATTGGAGTTTATTCTTTATTGCTTAATAATGGGTTAACTTTATATTTGAATAATTGTTGTTAATCGTCAGAAATGGCGAGAAATATTATTTCCTTTCACAGTTTGTACAAGCAAGGATTCACCTTTTCAATTGAAAATAAAATTGGTGCTATTGATGATTTTTATAATGATGTGTTTTATTTTAAAGCATTACCTTGTGATGGTGTATATGAAACTGTGTCGATTGTAGATAACTTAGGGAATAATGTATTTCATATTGATTCTTCGATTACCTTGGATAAAGCATCCTTGTGGCATTGTCGTCTTGGACATGTCAACAAGAAGCTCATAGGCCAACTCCAAAAGTCTGGAGTTTTGGAATCATTTGACCTAAAATCAGATGATAGTTGCGAGTCTTGTTTACTTGGAAAAACGACAAAGTCACCTTTCACTAGTTCTTGTGAGAGGGGTGAAGGTTTGTTGGACCTCATACACACAGATGTGCGTGGACCCTTCAAAACCGCCACAAGGGTTGCTAATCACTATTATGTGACTTTTATTGATGGTTACAGTAGGTATGGATATATCTACTTAATCAAGCATAAGTCAGAAACCTTTGAAAGTTCAAAGATTTTAAGCAGGAAGTAGAGAATCAACTAGGCAGGAACATCAAGATGCTCTGATCCGATCGGGGAGGAGAGTATCTTAGTATTGATTTCCTTGACTATCTTAAGGAATGTGGGATTGTCTCACTATTGATACCTCCTAGGACACCACAACTAAATGGTGTGGCTGAGAGGCGCAATCGAACCTTGTCGGACATGGTTCGTTCCATGATGAGTCGAGCTCCGTTACCAATCTCATTCTGGGGGTATGCCTTAGAGACTGCCGCCCATATCCTTAATCTAGTCCCTACCAAAAAGGTTGCCAAAACACCTCACGAGACGTGGACTAGGAAAGTTCCAAATCTAGACCACATCAAGATTTGCGGTTACAAGGCTTTCGTGAGGCGCGAGTCTCACGACAAGCTCGAACCTCGAAGCGAGAGATGTATTTTCATTGGCTACCCACATAAATCCTTTGGTTACCTCTTCTACAGACCCAGTGAGAATGTGGTCTTTGTGGAAAGGAGAGGAGTCTTTCGTGAGAGAGAATTTATAAGCCAAGGAGATAGTAGGAGGCAAATTGACCTTGAAGACCTTCAAGAGTCAAGCGGTGAAGGAACCTCAAACACTAGCGACCAACTTGAGGAGGAAACTACTGTTGAGCCGATAGATGAGTCCGTACCTCCGAGGCGTTCAACTAGAGTTAGGAGCACACCTAATTTTTATTATGGTTATCACATCACTATTGAAGGTGATACATTTATCAGTGACAGTACACTGATAGATTTGGATGAACCTAATAATTACAGGGAAGCCATGGCAGGCCCCAAGTCTGCTAAATGGAAGGAGGCTATGGACAGTGAGATTCAGTCCATGTATGACAATCAAGTTTGGAACTTAGTTAACAATGTACCATGGCATAAGACAGTTGGGTGCAAATGGATCTTCAAGAAGAAGACCGACATGGATGGGAAGGTGCACACCTACAAAGCGCGACTGGTGGTGAAGGGCTTTACTCAAACTCCAAGAGTTGATTATGATGAGACCTTCTCACCAGTAGCGAAGATCAAGTTTATTAGAGTTCCGCTAGCCATAGCTGCATTTCATGATTATGAAATATGGAAAATGGATGTCAAAACCGCTTTCCTTAATGGAAAGTTGGCTGAGGATGTTTACAAGAATCAGCCAGAGGGTTTTGTCGATGCAAAGTACCCTAATAGAGTATGTAAGCTTGAGAAATCTATTTATGGATTGAAACAAGCATCTCGCAGATGGAATCTTTACTTTGATGAGAAAGTCAAAGAGTTTGGCTTTTCGAGTAGCGAGGATGAGTCTTGTGTATATGTTTAGGCTAGTGGAGTATAGTTAGTTTTTTGGTATTGTATGTGGATGACATACTACTCATAGGAAATGACATCCCAACTTTGTAGGAGGTTAAGTCCTGGTTTGGGAAGTGTTTCGCTATGAAGGACCTTGGAGAAGTTGCCTATATCCTAGGGATAAGAATACTGAGAGACAGGAATAAAAGACTAATTGGACTTAGTTAGAGTACCTACTTGGATAAGGTGTTGAAAAGGTTCAACATGGAGAATTCCAAGAAAGGAGACTTATCGATCCATCATAATGCCAGACTGAGTAAGACTCAGAGTCCGAGTAAAGAGGCTGAGATAGCTTAAATGAGTCGATTACCATATGTTTCCGTTGTTGGCTCGATCATGTATGTTATGACTTGTACTCGTCCTGATGTGGCCTTTGCTTTGAGCATGGTCAGCAGATATCAGGGAAACCCTGGCATGGCTAACTGGACTATGGTAAAGAATACTCTCAAGTACCTACGGAGGACTAAGGACTGGGTTCTTACCCTCGGTGGGAGTGATGACTTGAGAGTAGCATATTATAGTGATGCTAGCTTTCAGACTGATAAGGATAATTTCCGCTCTCAGTCAGGCTGGGTCTTTACCCTAAATGGAGGAGCAATTACTTGGAAAAGTTCCAAGCAGGAGACAGTAGCTGATTCTACTTGTGAATCAAAGTACATAGCAGCAAGTGATGCGGCAAAGGAGGTGATATGGCTGAATAACTTCATTGGAGACATTGGAGTTGTACCAGCTATACAGGAGCCTATGGAGATTTTCTGTGACAGCAATAGTGCGGTTGCCTTAGCCAAGGAACCAAAAGATAATGGTAGATCCAGACACATTGACAGAAAATATCACTTCATAAGACACAAGATAGAAGAAGGACTCCTCATGGCAAGGAGTGCATCGTCAGAAGAGAACCCTGCAGATCCCCTCACCAAGGGACTGACTAGGGTTAGACATTTTCAGCATGCGAGAAGCATCGGGCTGAGAGACGATATTAGTTTTAATAATTAGATAGTTTTCTGAAACTTGTAAAATGTAATTGACATTTGATGATTAAATAAAAGTTGTTGTTTATTTATAAGTAAGGTGTTACTATCTTATGTTGATCGTTTACTATTGTTTCAATTTTGCATGTTTTGACTTCCAGAATAATTATTTTATTAAAAACTCTCCACAGTCGGTCATACGTTGGAAGTAGGTATTGAATTAAGAATTTCATTAATTTGGTTTTTAAGATTTTTCTAAGGTGCATTAGACATTGCAATGGTTGCTACAACATTCATGAGTGCTCATAAGGTTTGAGTATTGGATTAAACCCACACTCACTTGTATCATTTCATCGAACTTATGTCGAGTGATCGTGAGACGATAATATCATATATATCTTCAAACCTAGAGATATGAGTCGTTGAATATGAGTTGGTTATCCATTGATTGTACGAAAACGCATCAGTAACTTGATATCATAAAACGTGCTTTTGTGCATAATTCAACTTGTAGTTAGTACAAGCATATGAGTCGAAGTTTATTTGTTCCTTCTAGCAATAGAAGCCATATTTGGGCCCCTCGATGATTTGGTTTTGACTTATGTGTCAGGCCCGGTCAGAACCTAATTGATATGTTCAATTTAGTTCTATATCAAACAAATCAGAGATCGAGAAACAACTGATGGAAAATAAGTATGACATTGTTCAATGTATTTTTCCGGCTGATATCTTGAGAACAGAGGATTATATGATCACTTACCTAAAATGGCGCTTCATAGTTCAACAGAGTTTTAAAAAAAACTACGATTGCTGGTTGGTTCCTGAAGTTGTACTTGCAACTATAGTTATCAGACTTATCCAAGTATGAGACTGTTGGATAAGGTGTCTATGTCCATAACTATATTTGGTGTAACTTGACCCGACCCAGCATGGTCCATTTGGGTTGTACTTCACCTAACAATTTGTATGGATATACTTTTGAGAATAAGATGTTTATGATCCATTAATATAGTATAAGTTATAATATATTAATTATATTATTTAATTAGTGTTGATCAAGGATTAATTTTGGATTTAATCTAATGATCCAAAGAGGCTAATTAACTATGGACTCTTACACACACACACACACACACACACATATATATATATATATATATATATATATATATATATGTGTGTGTGTGTGTGTGTGTGTGTGGATTGGGCTAAGATTTATTTAGGATGGGCTAAGAGTATATGGAAGTCCATGGAGCTTTTAACCCATGGATCCTAGGTAAATGAAGAGTCATGGGTATTAGGGTTTAACCCTAATCCTCCATAGTATATAAAGAGGTCCTTGGTTCTAGAATTGGCACTAGTGTGTGTGAGAAACAAGGGTGGGCCGATTCTAGCAAGCATTATATTCTCTCAAGTATTTCTAAGCTGTTTTGGGTGATTTGTGACACCACTTGAGGCATCCACACTATTGGTGCTAGGCTCTAAAACTCCAAGCAATCAACCACAAGAGAAAGGTATGTTATTGTACTTAAACTTTTATATTACAAGTACCCCATAACATGTTAGTTAGGTTGTAAACCTTGGAAATCAAATTTGCATGTATTTTAGAGAAAACATAGATCCAAGGTTTCTAGGGTTGCACGTACACCATAGGAGTGTTAGTATGGTCAAAACCCAACAAAATGACCATAAGGATGATTAAATACCCCTCAAACCATAAAACTTAGGGTTTCTTTCGCACATGAGTACGCCCAACGTACATATGTGTACGTCCAGTGTACTAGGGAAAATCATAGTACACTTAGTGACTAGGGAACACCCTAGTATGCTTAGCGTACTCACATGTACGCTTAGCGTACCACTCTTTCTCCCAAAATTATGATCTAGTCACTAGGGCTTCTTGCGACTACTTCCTTCCAACACAAGGACCAAAATGACATACTTTAAAACCAAGAGATGAATTTGAAAATACCTAAAAACCGGAGTGTTACATAGCCCCTGCAACTTAAAACAAATGTGAAATCCACATCCTGTATCAAGGACCCAAGAACGATTAAGTTGTGAGTTATTGACTTGAATAGTGTATATACCTGCCGACGATGGCTTGACTTTTCCATCCTTGATGTCTTACAAGTATTTAGGGTAGCTTCTTTTCCAATGGAACTTTTCATTATATTAGTAACAAGTGTCCTCTTTGGGGTCACTAACAGCAAGAATGTCTGAACTGGGCTTTGCCTTCGACCCACTGGTAGACGATCCAACTTGGGTCATGCCCTTCCAGTTCAATTTAGGATCAACCTTCCTCTTCTTTCCCATGTTTTTCCCATTGGAAAGGATGGGAGCATTTTTAGCAAAAAGGACTTGATTCTTCTTCATCCTTGATTCAGCTTAGAGATGAGCGTGGGACGGAACCGGTACTGGCCCGTACCGTTCCCGATTTCCCGAAAACCGAATTCGATCAAAAGTTAATCCCGAGTACCGAACCGAATTAAAATCACCGGTACTGGTACCGGGAATGGTACCGGTTTTTGGTACTAGTACCGGTACCGAATCCTAAATTTTATGTATTTGGAGTACCAAGTACCATCCCATATTTTTAAATTCGCTACGGTTCGGTACCGATACGGGATCGGGATTTGGGAAAAACAGCTCATCCCTAATTCAGCTATCTGCAACAAGCTATGGAGTTGGGCCAATATGGTCTCTATGTTGTTAAAATGATAAACCAAGATGAATTGATCATAACAAAGTGGCAAGGAGTTAAGGAGCATGTCAATAGCCAACTCCTCATCAAAAGTCACATTGAGCCTTTCAAGACGCTTCACGTATCTCTACATTCTCCGCGCATGATTATAGACATACTCTCCCTCCTTCAACTTGCAGGCCATTAATGCTTTGATGACCTCATACTTTTCTTGATGTGCTCTCTTGTGGAACTTTTTCGCAAGATCCAAGCCCATATTGTATGGATAATATTCGTCATAGAACTTTTTCAACTCAGGTACTATGGTTGCAACCATGATGCAAGCGACCTTTTTTGCGTCATCATAGTGTTTCTTGTAGGTGGAAAGCTCTTCTGGAGTAGCAGTTGACTCATCGACTTCGATTAGAGGTTTTTCGAGGACATGTTCTCTGCCCTCGTACCGAAGAGACATTTTGAGATTTTGCATCCAATCCATGTAGTTTGGACTAGCTAATTTCTCTTTAGAGAGAATCGAGAGTAGAGAGAAGTTGTTGTTGTTGGAAGATTGAGTAGCAATAGCATCTCTTGGAGTAGACACACACACACACACATATATATATATATATATATATATATATATATATATATATATATATATATATATATATATAAGATATAGTTTTAGTTAGTTGATATAAATCCTTAGTATTTTAACCCATAATAAATATTCAAGGCTAGGATCCAATATAACAATTCTCAACTAAGAAGAGGGATGTCGTAATCTTATTGCGAATTTATGAAGACATGTAAAATAATTCACCAATTTCAATCTATGAAATTCTTAGATCTTTTGAGATTCATTGAATCTTATCAATGGCATGTTTAATCTTAGATTACGCTCTTCTATTTGTGATTAGGATGCCAAGGGTCACAAACAAGATGTGAATAACCATGTAAACACGCTTGACAACCTCGATGTCATTTATCATCTCTAATAAATGTTTCAGTTAACCACACACACTCCATTAACAATGATAATTTTCAAGATGCTCATTATTTCTCTTTAAAGTCCATATTAGTGTGTTGGGTAACCACACACGCTCCACTATTGACATATTAAAGTATGATATGCGTTTTCATGGATTAGCATACTTTTCACATCTTCCTAGAGTAACTAGAGTGAGATTTTTAAGGAAGGTTCTAGTACTTTTATACCATTATAACATTAATGAGATTATGTCCTATAATATATGTTCAGCTAACGACCCTCCACCACACAGGAGAGCGGTGGGTGAGAGTGGACACTCATTCAACGACCACTTTATAGGCCGCTTCCTTATACCCTTTTTATAACATGGTTTCGTGAATGAGACATACTAGCGATTTGACTAAATTGTCTTATACATATAATATATTAATATATATATATATATATATATATATATATATATATATATATATATATATATATATATATATATGGTGTATTTTAAAACGTTTCAAAATACACGGTTTAAGTATTAATTATTTAAATTAAATGTTTTGATTAATTAATATTAGACAAATTATAATTTATCTTTATCTTTTAATTAAACAATTAATTAAATCAATTAAATCATTTAAGGATTGAATAACTATTTAAATTAAACAATTAATAAAATAATTCAAATTTAATCTTAATCCAAACCCTCCTAATTTTCAAAAATAGGGTTAGGGGGGCTAGGGTTTCAAGAAACCCTAGCAAAGTTGAAAATCATGGCCATTAGGGTTAAATTTCTATAAACCCTAATTTTGATCTATTCAATATTATGCACAATCAAATAGAAAACTATGGCTCTGATACCACTAATAGGTTTTATAAGTTTTAATTAACAATTATGGTGGAAAATCTTAACCTTTAAGTTCACACGAAACTTATTTGGATCTAATTTTCTATATTGATAACAACAATCTATGAACATCAAGAACCCTAGGGAAACCCTATTATAATCGAAATTTACAAAGGGATAACGGTTTACGTACCTTTTGATTATTATTGTAAATAATCAACCAAATCCATCTTCTAAAAGATCTTAGAAAGCAAGCACCAGAAATCTAATGCCTCTGATGGTTTGTACCTAAACCCTAGAAATTAGAGCACATGAGGAGAAAGGAGTGGGGAGAATATTTTTGACAATTCCTTCTTAGAATAAGAGTGGCCGAAAATTGTATGCTAAAGACCCTATTTATAGCTGATAGGAAAATCATAGATAACCCCAATTTGAAATAAAATAATATTATTTCAAATTTTGATTTTATTTAGTTCCTTATTATCCATATTATCTATATGAAATTATCTAGAAACCCTAAGGAGGATCCGAATTTCGGCCAACTCTAGGAACCTCTAGAATTGCTCTCTTGTTCAACTAGTGAACAATTACAACTTAGGTCTTTGCACTTTTAATTAATCCAATTAATTCCAATTAATTTCTGATTAATTATTAATTAAATAATACTATTTCTAATTAATATATTAATCTCAATATATATTAAAAAATTATTTATTGTTATTTATTAATCATATAATAAACAAACAAATTAGAACTCTCTAAAAGTCATTCTAGTCGATTACTAAATTTGAGAGCAACCCAAAAAGACTTTACTTTTCATTAAAGTATATACCAAATTTAGTTATTGGCTTAAACACCTAATCCAACAGACTCATGGTCTGATTTAATGGTCATATGGAAATATTTAAATATTTCCATAATGGGAGATGGTTTTATGGAAATGTTTCCATAATAAGAATTGGTTATAAAATCTACATGTGAGTTGGAAGCTTTAATGCAAGAGAAGTGTTCATGTAAATTTGGAATTCCACTACATCTTGGATAGTGATAAGAATTTGGAATTGTGAAATGAGCATCATTGGAGTAATGTCCACTCGATTTTTTCACAAAGGAAGGACCATCGAGAAGCATAGTATGTATGTTCATAACATGACATGAATGATGTTATCTAATTCAAGTGGTTAGTTGATTACTCAAAACATTATACAATGAATAAATTTGTAATTGTTATGGTGATTAAATAATAGGGATTTATTTATCTTCAATGGGTATGATACTATAGTTAATTAATTTATTATTGTGTTTCACTTTGCATGTTTTACTTCCATGAGTAATTTAAATATTATTCAAAATTCCACAGCCTTTCATACTTTTGGAAGTAAGTAGTAAATCAAGACTATTATGAATTGATTGTAGATTGTCCATAGTGATTGGGCATTGCATGAGATTGCTACAATATTCATCACTAATATATAGGGATTTAAAATGTTGGATCAAATCACGCTTAGAGATTACTTCATGGATTCAATCACGAGTTATTCTAAGGCGATAATATCTTATATTCTTCAAACGAAGATATATAAGTTGTAATTTACAAGTCAGTTGTACATTGGTATTGCAAAAATGCATCGGTAACATGATGTTATAAAAAATGGTGTCACGTATGATTTAGCGAGTAACGGTTACAGTTATGTATTAAAAGTTTATTCATTCCTTTTGCATTAACTGGAAAAGCGATATATGTGGGCCCCTCGATAATTTGAGTTGATCTGTGAAAAACTAGGCGCCTGGTCTCGAATAAATTGATGTTTTTGATTTGGTAGTCCGAATTTGATCACAAATCGAGAAACATAATAAATGAACATGAGGTTGATCATTTAATCTATGAATCTATTCATATGATATCTTGTAGAACGAAGGAATATCTTATCAGTTATCTTAGGTCCAACGTTTGATTTTAATCAGAGTTCGGCAGTGGCTTTGGAAAACACACTTTGATGTTCGGTTCAAGATTATACTTGCAATTTGTAACTCCTATGTTTCGATGCTAAGCATTAATATGATTATGTAATAGTCAAGGTCAATCATTGTGTTTCATTTTGAAGTAATAAAAATGAATTATTTAAGTATTATGTGAATTATGTGGATTTATGTGCTTTATACTTGTTTATAATGATATAATCAATTAGGAATGAAAATAATCGTCAAAAAATAAAATGTTAGATAAACCCAATATCTATGAAGAAAGTTATAGTGGTCGTGACAAGAATTCCGAGAATATAAAGAACGCTGAAGTCTGAGTTATAACGAAGAAGTTATGACCTGTCGAAGTTTCGCGACAAAACCAACACGACGTTGTGTGACATAAAAATGAGTTTACGATAAAGATCTTTTTATCCTTATCAATCTAAACGAAATTCGTGGTATACGTTAAACCGAGAGCGTGCATAAAAAGAACGTCCAAATCTGACTTCGTATGAGAAAGTTATGAATTTTCTAAGATTTGGCATAGCAATGTACAGCCCGGAGTTCGAATTTTAGATTGGGTGATTTTTAGCCCACACAAATTAAATGAGAATTTAAGATCTCATTAATAGGAGTTCAAAAACAAAAAGACAGTAAAAAACGGAGTCCGTATGTAGAACTTATGAATTTTATACGGTCGTTAAACAGTGTAATCTCCTCATATTGTTAAATTTTAAATCGGTCAAGAATTAGCCGATGGAATCAAAAGGGGAGTTGTAGATCTTGTCAATACCTACGCGTAGATATAAAGAATGTTGAAAACGGAGCTCGTATGCGAAAGTTACGGGGTTTAGAAGTCGGAAGGGTGCTCCAGCAAAGTGGGTGACGTGGCGCAATCTGAGCCATTGCTTTCTCTCCACCAGATGACAAAATGTGGCACCAACTCGACGAGTTGGGGGCCATAAACTTGACAAGTTGGGCCAGAAACTCAATGAGTTCACCCCTTTTTCAGCCTATAAATATCATCCGAGAGTTCCTTCATTTTTCATACCAAAATCCACTTCTTCTCTCTACTCACTCTCTAAACCTCCCAAAACACCCCAAAAAGCCTAGGAAACTTCCCTAACACTTGAAGAAAGTCCCGAAGCGCTAGAAGACTCCGAGAAAAAGAGTTTTTCGGTTCGGAAACTCTGCCCTCGCAGAGTCCGGTTTTCAAGCAAACCTCCCGGTTTCGTCGAAGTGAAGCGTCATCCAAGTTGGAATCACCACCTTATCAAGTGAGTGCATAGTTACTTTCATCTTACACATAGATATGAAGTATTTTATATAAATTACGTGTTATATGTGCATATTATTTGTTACTTGAGATCTGTGTTGGATGAAACATTTAAACTTTGTTTTTCAGATCTAAACCGTATATGTATTTTCTTTTCAGATCTAAACCTTTTCTTCAGATCTGAACTGTATATGAATTTTCTTTTTAGATCTAAACTTTTTCTTCAGATCTGAACTGTATATGTATTTTAGATCTACAAATATTTTAGGTAAAACATGGGTAGATGAAATAATTGGTGTGTGATGAAAAATGAGTTGGAGGATGAGATGAAAAAGTGATATAGATCATGAGATCAGGGTGAGAGGTGAAAATGAGAGAAACCTTTACCCAAGCGTTGGCCCCGTCATCTAGTATAGTATGTTTTAAGTTATAAAAATAACTCTTTGATCGATTAGATCTTTGTAACAGGTAAGTAATGAACGTAAAGATAGTAAAAACGAAACACAAGTATGAATCACAAAGTTTCGAAGGATTAGATTACTCGATCCTCAGCAGAGCTCGACTAAGAACTTCCACTGTAGAGGATTCTAGGGTTACAAAATAAGAACGATGAATAAGCTAAACAATACTTCTCTAATCGTTTCTGATCCTTTCCTTCTAGGATGCATGCAAGCATCTATTTATACTAAACCCTACAAAACTCACGGATGGACAGGCCCATACCGGAGATAAACATGGACTAGCTAACAAGCCCAATAGACGCAACACTATACTGATCCTAGAAATCTCCCCCTTTGCGTTAATTTGGAGTGAGACTATCGTTTCTTCTTGCTTGGACCAGCAGCGGGAGCCTTCTTTACTGTATCGAACAGACATGTGATAAGTGCAAGGATCCTTTTAAAGTGGTCGATGATCGGACCATATTCAGCTTCGTTTGTAAGTAGGATGTTGTGCAAGATAATCCAGTCATGGGGATTAAGGTTGGGTAGATCTGCAAGTGAGATGGCATGTTCGGTCTTGGCAGATCCCCGTAGTACCTTAAACTGAATGTTGGTGAAGTTGCCTTCCCTAAACGGCTTTAGGACCCGAACATTAACGATTTTCTGAGCGCTCCAGGTTTGGTATTGTGGTTGAGCTGCCCTCATATAAAATTCGACTAAGTCCCGATCAACCTATGGATGAGGATGGGGGAACTCAGCAATGTTGTCAAAGGCATGAAAAACAAACGTCTTTCGGGTCAGTGGCATATCGAACTGAGAGTCGACAGTGTTAGAACGATCTAAAGAGATCACAGGTTCTAGCCACAAGATACTTGGTGTTTCGATGGCTTCTTTAATCAGCTTCTCAAGAGTCCAAGGAGGAAAAAGAGTTTTCCTGCTCTCGAGAAGGTCGTGGGCTTCTTTCTGTCTTCTTTCGGCTTCTTCAGCCTCTCTAGCCACACGAGCACTGATGTCAGCCTCTTTATCTCGACCCTGTCGTTTCAGAAGGTCGGCAATTGTCTCCTTATCATCTTCATCGTCACTCTCCTCAGCAATCTTCTTGCCTTTGTCTTTCACACCGGAATCGAAGGCTTGGCCTACTAGAGGAGGTTTGGTTGTGTGTGTTGCTGTTGAAGTAGGAGGTGGTTGAGACACTTGTTCTTTTTCTCCCCTTTGTTTCGGAATGGACACAAAATCAAGGAGCCCTTCAAGTTTGGTCAGTAGAGAGAGGGCGGGAGCAAGCTTCTTTGCAAGGTCACGCCTCACAGAATAATTGAGGATCAGGTCATGTGCTTTAAGGATGTTTGAGATAGCTGAGTGGACATCTGAAACACATGATTTCACCACCTCTCTTTCAGATGAAGAGAGTTAATCTCCTGTTGAGAGTTGGAGAGTTGAATACTCTTGACCTTCAGAGCGGTAGTCTTCCTTGCGAGAGCATCCATGAGAGAGTTCTCAGCAGCTAAGTCTTCTTGAAGCTTGGAGAGACGCTCCTCAATGGTGGTTCTGAAAGCTGAGTTGTCATCAGAAATTGTTTGATGAAGTGAAGCGAACGACTTTAGCTCTGATGCGACTGAGTTAGCCAGCTGGTTGACAATGGGTTCCAGCTTTGTCGTGGTGGCTTCAGCGTTTTCCTGTAAAGATTTCAACAAGGAAGAAGCATCAGTGAATAGTTTATCAACTTTTTCGATCGCTGCCGCACAAGCTTTGGTTGAGGCGTCAATGGTTGCAGTGGCGGAATCAAGGGAAACTTGATGAGCTTTGGAAAAAGCATCAACAATTTTCTGAATGGCAGCTTCAGAGATTGAGGACTAAGATGTAGAAGATGAGGCGATGAGCAAATCGATTTTATCATGTAGCTCCTGGAGATGCCTCTTAGTGACAGGAGCATCGTCATCATCGTCACTTTGAACCTGAAACGGACTGTAATAGACCGAATCAAAGGTCATGTCCTCCCCGCCAAGGAGTGGTTCGTCACCGTCTGATGCATGAGCAGGAGAAGATGGTGGTGGTGAAGCTTGAGGCTTGGTAGTAGTTGTAGGTTCGGGTTGGGTAGTGTGATCGGTTGTTGGTGTGGGTTCGGGTGCTGAGGTGGATTTGGGTGTGTCAGTATGAACCCCCGTATCAGATACGTTGGTTCTTACGTCTGCAGTGGTGGTGGTGGTTGCTTCGGTAAATATAGGTGGTGGTACTGGGATGGAGGTGGATGGTATTTGAGTGGTGGAGGTTATGGGGGGAATGGAAAAAGGAATTGTAACTGGTGGAGAGGAAACAGGAGAAGTGGAAATATGAATCTCTGGTGTAGGCGATCGTGGTGGAGTGTTACCACGTTGAGATCCATCAGAATCAGAACCCTCTCCCTCAGATTCGCTTGAGGACGAAGCAATGATTAGCTTTCGCCTTGGTTGGGTTTTTCGCTTCTTTATTGGAGGGGATTGGGCGGCTCTTGTGGTTTTCCTCTTCTTAGGAGAAGGGCCTTTTGCTCCCTTTGCAACCTGCTTGCCCTTATCAGCCTTCTTTCCTCTGGGGGCAGGCTTGTCAGCATCATGAATCGACTTCAGCATTTCTGGAGTAAGGTCTCGCGGACCAGAACGTCTGAACTCCTTGTACGTTTGAATGATCCGGCTGTCGGCAGGAACATCACCATACATTGTTTCAGGGATAGAACCGTTGAAGGGAAATTTGGACGCGTTAGAGACAATGATCTTCGTGGTATGGAAAGTACCAATCGAAGACATTGGAGCACCAGCGACAATGGGGACATGGTACTTGTCCATCACCCATTTAGTGACAAGAGTCCAGAATCGGGCATATGAAATCCCTGAATGTCGAGAAGTGGAAGAAAGACTCTGAATGAGTTGTTGCCATAGGACCGACCCGTAATCCATGTTGATACCATTGTAGATCCCGTACATGATGGATAGGAACAGACGACTTGCCCCGTCGGATCCATCACTTCTTTCAGATAAGCCCTTGAAAAGCATAGTAAAAATCCCATTCCACTGAGGGGACAGACACGATTTCTTGAATTTCATGACCGTTGTGAGCACCTCAGTGTACCCCATGTTGTAGAACATGTTGAACAGATGACCCATCGGAATGGTTTCAGGATTAACCCTCAACAAATCAGGTTCAAACCCTAACAGCGTACAAAACCTCTGCTTTGAAATCGACGCCTTGTGCTCGAAGACATCGAAGAAAATCCTGTCGACAACCTTGTCGTAGTGAGCTGTGGCAAAAATCTATGACAGGAACTCCATGGGAACAACTTCAGCCCTGGTAAGAGCAGGAGCAATTGGCGAGTATTTCAGGCATTCGATGATGGGAAACATGAATGCGTCGTATGCCTGAGGAGTAAGATCAATGATCAAACTCTGCTGGGGACGAACAGGCAAGATGTGAGAAGTTGCGTGAACCGATGAAGAATCCGCCATTGTTGTGATGAAGATGGGAGAGATGATGAACAGTAGAGGTTGGAGGATTTTCTTGCTCTCTGGAAATATAGGTGCAGTAAAGAGGTAAACGGTGGTTTACATTACCTTTTATACTGTGGGTAAAGGAGAGACAAGAATTTTTCCCAAATCTTCCATTGAAAAACGAAGAGTTTTTCGGAGGTGATTGACGCGTGACAGTTGGTGTTGCCGATGATTATGCAGGAGAGAGAGTGTCAGTCCCTAATTACACGCCTTCCCATCAGGTGCCGTTTGGAGATGAAACGGTTCCAATTCGCACGCTTTGCCTTCTTGCGCCGTTTGAAATCAAATCGATTGGACTCGCGCCTGAGTCATTATTTTGTCATCTTATCCCTTTAGAGTTTAACGACATCTTTAAAATAAAATCGCCCACGTGGATCAATATCAACCACAACCTTTTTATAACAACCAATCCAATTAAAACGCCTTGAAATTAATGAAACCAGAATTTTTGGAAAATCAAAAAGATTTTTGTGCTGAGTGTGTAAAAGAAAAAGAAATAAAACAACACTTTTGAGGGATTAGGTGATGTCAATAAAGACACGAAACAATGGATCCCGGGCACGAATCTCTTCCTTCAAAGTCAAGAGAGACCTTAAAGTGTTTGTATGGTTTCCCGTTGAATAACGATCAGACACTTATTAAGAAGTGTTGAAAGGCTTCTTTTAATTAGGCTTATGAGGGTGGCTTTCGCTTCGATTCATAATTCCTGATCTTGATATAAGATAGAAATTGAACGAAGTACTTGTGAGACCAATGTAGTCTGTTGAACAAGTAGGTTGGAGATAATTTAAGTGGCAAGGTAAACTAATGTATGCGAAATCTCAAAAAAAATTAAAACTAGATCCCAAGGGAAGAAATGTTATTGGATTTAACCATTTCATAGGAATCACTCAAAAGAAAAATAGAGATTTCATGTTGTACCTCCATGGATAAGTCCGTCAATTCATTAGTGAAAGCTAGAGCAAGTTAATTGTTCACCGTCAATGCATAGTAGGTATTGAATTGTGGGTTTCACTTAGCACGTAGTGACACGAAGCTAAGATCATGAACACAGAAATCGTGCAACCATAAACCTCAGTGGTAATGTCTGAGAATCTCAAGGGTTACGTTTGTGAAGAGAATGAGATGGAGAAAAAGTAATGTAGAGGGTGTAAAGAGACCAAAGTACCTCTGCTGTGAGAAATAAGGACTAAGCAGAAAACTCTTATCTCATGTGAGAAGAGAGTTAGGTAGCTCATGATTAGAATAAATATGAGAGCCTAATTGGGAAAACAAGGTTTGTTTATACCAAGTCAGTAAGGCTATTATTCAGAATCAGGTGAGGCTTTGGACACATACAGCAACATGCTTCTAGGGACACTTAGCTAGTGAAATGATTTACCCACAAAGAGACATACAAAAAGATAAGAGCCAAAATTAATATAAAATAAAATAAAGAAATAGAAAAATAAAAAATAAAAAAATATATTTTTGGAGTTTTTGAATTTAAAAAATAAAAAATATATTTTTGGAATTTTTGATAAAAAGAAAATAAGACATAAAAAAATGAATACAAAAAAAAATGTTGGAACCGAACCCGAGCGTTCGGTTTATTTCGGTTGAGAAAATTTTGGAACCGAACCCGAGCGTTCGGTCTATTTCGGGTGAGAAAAATTTTGGAACCGAACCCGAACGTTCGGTCTATTTCGGTTGCCACAAAAATTAAGTTTGAAAAAGAAAAGAACTTTGATAATAAGATAAATGAATTTGGAAAAATAATACAAAAGATTTACAACCAAAGAAACTACCTTTGAGTGATAAGCGAAGATCAAATGATACAACCGAACCCGAGCGTTCGGTTCATTTCGGTACACCAGAAGAAGACCCGAACCCGAACGTTCGGTCTATTTCGCTTCTTACTTTTAAGCTTGAGAGGTAATTTTTGGTACTGACTCCGATTCCATCATTCCTAGCCCTTGTAGAATTTTGTTGAAAGAAGCTTCAGGAAGAGCTTTGGTGAAGATGTCAGCCAGTTGATCAGTGGTTCGAACAAAATGAATTTCGACGTTCCCATCTTCCACATGATCCTTAATAAAGTGATACCTCAGTGCTATGTGCTTAGTCTTGGAGTGTTGCACTGGGTTATGACAGATCCTAATTGCACTCTCGGAGTCGCAATATAGTGGGATCTTTTTCATATTGAGTCCATAGTCCCGGAGCTGGCTTTGGATCCAAATCACTTGAGATGTATAGGAGGCAGCTGCGATGTATTCTGCTTCAGCTGTAGACAGAGATACACATGTCTGTTTCTTTGATTGCCAGCTAACCAACTTCCCGTCAAGGAATTGGCAGCCTCCAGTGGTGCTTTTCCTGTCTAGTCCACAACCTCCAAGGTCTGCATCTGAGTAGGCTTGAACGAAGAAACCTGAGTTTGATGGATACCATAGGCTAAGGGAGGTAGTTCGTTTTAGATACCGGAGTATGTTCTTCACTGCAAGCATATGAGGTTCACGAGGATTTGCCTGAAATCTAGCACAGTAACAAACAGAAAACATTATATCAGGCTTGCTAGCAGTAAGGTACATTAAAGAACCGATCATCTGGCGATATAGCGTAATATCGACTGCTAGCTTATCCAAGGATGGAGTGAGCTTGGTGCCGAACGCCATTGGAACTTTAACCTTTGAGTCTCCCATCATGCCGAATTTAGCAAGGAGAGTCTTGGTGTAGGCTTCCTGGTTAATAAAGATGCCTTCGGGTCCCTGTCTAATATTTAAACCAAGGAAAAAGTTAATCAGACCCATTGAGCTCATTTCAAATTTAGTCTCCATTAGCTTTCTGAATTCAGCTATTAAGCTAGGATTCGTTGAGCCAAAGATGACATCATCGACATAAATTTGAACAATCATAAGGTGGTTACCTTCCTTCTTACGAAAGAAGGTTGGGTCAACCGAACCTTGTTTGAATTTGTACATCTTTAAAAACTTGTTTAGCGTTTCATACCAGGCCCTAGGTGCTTGTTTCAGCCCATAAACCGCTTTTTCCAGAATATAGCAGTGATTGGGGTACTTTTCATTGACGAATCCCGGAGGTTTCTCCACGTACACCGTTTCTTCAAGTTCTCCATTTAGAAATGCGCACTTTACGTCTATTTGGTAGACTTCAAAGTTCTTGTCTGCAGCGTAGGCAAGAAATATTCTAACAGATTCTAGCCTAGCTACAATGGCAAAAGTTTCCTCATAATCGTTTCCTTCCTCCTGGCAGTATCCTTTCACCACTAGACGAGCTTTGTTTCTTATCACATTGCCTTCCTTGTCCATTTTATTTCTGAAAACCCATTTGAGACCAACAACCGAGCCATCTTTAGGAGTTGGAATGAGGCCCAAACCTTATTTCTTTCGAACTCATTAAGTTCGTCTTGCATAGCTTGAACCCAGTCAGAGTGATCAAGAGCAGTATTTACTGTCTTCGGTTCAACTTTTGAGACAAAAGAGTTAAACATGCAGAACTCTACTTTTGAGAACAAAGATGCTTGCTTTGCCTTCAGTTGAGATTGGGTAAGGACCTTTTCGGAGACATTACCCCCAACCTGTGAAACAGGATGATCTCTGGTCCACTTGACAAGAGGAGGGTAATTTGGATCATAGGATGGATCCAATTCTGCATTTACCATTTCTTCTAATTCAGATTGACTATCATCATCATAAAACATATCGGCATTCTCCCCCTCGACTGATGAGCTTTCAGGTGTATCTTTACTTTCCGGTGCTACAGGACTTTCGGGTGCATTTGAGCTTTTGGGAGCTACAGTACCTTCAGGTGCAGCTGGAGAAGAGTTCTCCCCCTCAACTTGTGAACTCGGCTGTTTTGAAGAAGATGGATCCTCCCCCTCAACTGAAGCACCGTGCTGAGGAGGTTCATTTGAAACTGATACTCCTTCATCCATTCGTTTGGCAGCGTCTTCGACGATTTGCTTCAGATGGTCAACTTTATTGTCTGCTGCATTGGCTTCTGAGAGAGTAGCCTTCTCTGGTTCATCGAATAACTCCACAAACTGCTCAAATAAATTTGCAATTGAGGCAGTGACTTGGCCTGTTTGAGAGAAAACTTCTCCAACTGTTTCTTTAGTGGCCTTCAGCTTTTTGACGTAGTTGTCATCGAAAGTCACATAATACGTTTCTTCAATCTTCCTCGAACACTTGTTTAAAACCCTGTATGCTTTTGAAGTAAGAGAGTATCCCAGAAAAATCCCTTCATCGGCTTTAACGTCGAACTTGTTACGATGTTCTTTAGAATTGAAGATAAAGCATCGTGAGCCGAATACATGGAAGAATTTAACATTTGGCTTCCTGTTGTTGATGATCTCATAAGGAGTAAGAGTGAAACGCTTATTGAGATAAGACTTGTTCTGCGTAAAACATGCTGCAGCAATAGCATCAGCCCAGAAATATAAAGGTAGAGAAGCGAAACTTAGCATGGTTCGGGCCGCCTCACACAAAGATCGGTTTCGTCTTTCGACAATCCCGTTTTGTTGAGGGATGTAGGGGCTGAGAAGTTGTGACTGGTTCCTTTTTCTGCCAAAAAATCTTCAAATTCTTTATTTTTGAACTCCATCCCATTGTCGCTTCTGATATCACGAACGACTTTCCTCAGTTGCACTTCAACCTGCTTAATAAACATCTTAAGCTTGAGAGTTGCCTCAGATTTTTGCTTCATAAAGAACACCCATGTAAAACGTGAAAAGTCATCGACAATAACAAGAATATACTTGCTACCGCCAATGCTTTCGATAGATGATGGACCACACAAGTCAATGTGAATTAACTCAAGTGGTTCAACGACTTTAGTGTTTATAATGGATGGGTGACTTTGACGACTCTGCTTCCCCATTTCACACGCAGCACACAAATGTTCTCGATCAAACTTGAGCAATGGAAGACCCTGAACATGACCTCCTGTGACAAGTTTGTTGATATCCTTGAAATTGAGATGGGAGAGCCTTCGGTGCCACAGCTAGCTTTCGTCAGAATGCGCTTTGGATAACAGACAGATAGCTGGATTTCCTTTGATAGGTTTGAGATTGAGAGGAAACATTTCGCCTTTGCGCTCTGATTTGAGAATCACTCTTTTTGTTTTCTTCTCAATTATTTCCGAACCCTCATCGTCAAATGAAACTTTAAGACCGGTACCTCCAACAAGCTGAGATACACTGATGAGGTTGTGTTGTAGTCCTTCAACGTACGCAACCTTTCTAATTGTGAAATCACCATTGGTTATCATACCATAACCTTTTATCGTGCCATATGAGTTGTTCCCGAACTTGACATTCCCGCCGTTTGGAAGAGATCGAAATTCCCTCAGCTCTTCCTTCCTTCCTGTCATGTAACGTGAGCAGCCACTATCAATATACCATTCTTCGTCGAACTGCTCGTCACTGATAACCTGCAAAAATCAAGCAGATTTAGGAACCCAAAGTTTCTTGGGTCCACGTGAGCCTTTCACAGGAACAGGAATAGTAAGAGAAATGTCAACAAGATATGTTCTTTTTATTAAAGTTGTTTCATCTTTCTTCTTAATAGTGAAAACTTTAATTTTGTTAGGATTTGTTACAGTCGGTTTGGATTCAGGTTCAGGCGTTTGGGCCTTGGAATGCTTTTGATCATTCTTGACTGAGGAAACCTTCGATTTTCCTTTCATATCTGTTGAAGATTTTGGATTTTGAGTTTGAACAGAATTGGATTTAGAATGGGGTTGAGAAGAATTAGAATGAGAGAATTTAGACTGAGATGTTTTCTTGACATGAGATTCTAAGTGACCCTTTAGGTTTTGGTCATCAGTGGGACCGAACCTTGAACCTCGATAGCTTTTGCTCTCGGAACTGAACCTATGCATTTGGTAGCTGGTGTTCTCTGAACCGAACCTTTCCCTTCGGTTGTTATTCCTTTCTTGCGGCCTAACAGTACTTTTCTCTGACTTTGAATTTTTGTCATGATAAGAGAAATGGGCGTTTTGAGATCACCAAAATTGTTTTCGCTCTGAGAGATTCTTTTTGTATCTCAGATTCCTTTGCTGCTTTTGATCCTTCACTTGCTTCGGCTGTCGATGGATGTTGGCTTTTTGCTTTTGCTCCCTGTCAGCCGGTTCACTTTTAACAGATGATGTTTCGCTTGTAGGAGTGACTTCTTCTACAGGAACTTCTTTTGCACCACTAGTACTTGGCACATCGAAGTTATTGGGCTTGTTCAGTGGCTCTGGCACATATCTGCCTTTGGTTTTCCATGACGTTCGCTCTGACAGACCAACGGTTTCGTCGGCATTATCTATAGGAGCAGACCAGAAAAACTCATCACAGCCATCTGCATTATCTTCGTTTACTATGGCGGTGAGTTCGGCTGTCTGATGTTCGGTTACTCCTGTGACCTTATACACCTGATTTGGTGTTGTTCTCACCTTTTGGTACACTACAACCTTTTCTTCAAGAATCGGGGACTTATTTTGGGACAGACGAGCAAACTCCACAGAATTTTCAGAAATAAGATTTTTGTGGTTTTCGGGTTCGCTCTTGACAAACTCAGAACAGTCAACTTCATCCTCTATAGAAATTACGCTCATATCATCATCCTCATTAAGCTCAGACGCGTTTTCAACATCAATTTTATTTTCTGAGCTCAAGTTGGCATTCAATGAGTCAAATTTTTGTATGGTTTCGGTCCTTAGTTTCAGTTTATCGTTTTCATCCAAAAGGTTTTTCAGCATGTCCTTATGGTCCTTGGACTTAATAAAAGATTCGATTTTGTCAAGACCATACATATAAGTCGGATTCACATTATCAGACGAAACTACACTTTCGCAATTATATACTTCAGCATCAATTTCATCCTCCTTAAACTCAAGGAAGGGCAAAATCATGCGATGAATTTTCTGACCTATTTCACAGTTCAGATGAAGTTGAGTGATGTTAGCATAAAGATGTTTAGCAATTAAACAAAAAACATTTCTCTGTTTCAGAAGTTTTAAATTGTCTCTTTGTAAATAAATGTTTTCGTCCTTAGATTTAATCAGCTCCGACTCCTTTAGCTCTATCCACATCCTCCGTTCCTCACTCTTGGATGACACCCTGCTTATTTGGTCAGTTAGGTTAGAATTGGTGACCCGTGTTTGAGTTAAACTGCTATCTAGATTTGAGATTCTTGAGTTTAAGCTTTTTAATCCTTTTTCATATGAATTTTATGGGACTTTGAATGAAACAAAAATGGATTGTACCTTCTTGATCAATTCATTAAGCTCATTGATCTGCACACTGAGAGGTTTTGCTGTGAAGCATAAGTCCTCTCGCTCCTTGGTGTCCTCATTCCCACCGTCTGTATTGTATCCCCTCATTTGAGATACATCTGTCACCATCAAACACTTCCCACTACTTTCATCACCTTTTGCAACATACGCCTTTCCATGAGATGGCTTCTTGACTTCATCATCCTCTGAGTCGGTTGACCAGACCTGCACGCCACCGAACTCATCATCCGCTGTCAAACCCTGCACAATTAAAGCATTCATCGAAGGGTTAGTAGCAGCTTTCTTTCTCTTGATCTCTTCCAGCTTTTTCATCAACACAGCTTCTTCATCTTTCTCCTCATCCTTCTCTGCCATTTTCTTCAGGACACAGTCTTTGGCATAATGGTTCTTTCCTCCACAGTAATAGCAGTTCACACCAGGATCTCCTTCAACTTTCGCCTCTTTCTTTGGTTCTTCTGTCTTTGGTTCCTCCTTAACCTTTTCAGAACTGTAGCTTCCCTGCCAATTTCGGTTCTTATTGGTAGGGAACCTTTTCTTAATGAACCTCTTTGGATTCGACACCATCATTGCATAGTCTTCAGAAGTAAGATCATAGTCTTCTAAGTTGAGATCTTCATCTTCTACCACACTTTTGCTTTTAGACAGGAGTGCCAAGGACCCCAAACTTGAGACCACATTTTTCTCTTGCAAGACAATCTTTTCTTGGGATTTCAAAATTCCCACTAGCTTTGCTAGCGAATAAGACTTGAACCGCTCATGAGCTTTGACTGTAGACACAACCGCTCTCCACTCAGGTCTTAGGCCATTCAAAAAGGTGACTTTCTGTTCAATCAGCTTCCTTTCTATATCATGTTTGATCATCTTGCTAAGAAGATGATTGAAGCGATCGAATGTCTGAGTAACAGTTTCATCAGAATTCTGCTTAAATTCACCAAATTCAGACAACAGCAACGTCTGAATGGAATGCTCCAGATCTTCATCTGTGGAATAAAGCTCTCGCAACCTATCCCAAATTTCTTTGGCGGTGCTGCATGAACTCACCAGCCTGAATGTATCTGATTGAAGAGCGAATCGAATCAGTCTCAATGCTTTAATGTTGCACTGAAACTTTTCCTTTTCGTCTTGAGCAACATCCTTTACGTGCTTTAACAGATCATTATACTCTTTCTGAGTTTTAATGGTTTTTGATGTTCCTGAGTGAGCAAATGGTCCAAATACGATTGCTTCCCAAATAAGGTATCCATTGTCTTCAGATCCGATGACATAATCTTCAAAATGATGCGCCCAGACTTCGTAATCCTGGGTGTAAAGAATAGGAATCTTCGTCGTTGATCCAATGTTGTTTGAGATGTTGATGGGATTAGATTGTGACTCGTCCATGCTTGATCGTTTAACCTTGTTGAAAGATCAGACTTGTAATATGTAATATTAGGGCAAAACAAATAAATGCTGAGTTACGTCAATTATGGAATGACGGCTCAATAAATATTAGTTAATGCGGAATAACCCTAATCTCAAATTCTTTCACAGAAAATATGTGTATGAATTACACATCCTCCCGCTCTGATACCAATTTTTAAGTTATAAAAATAACTCTTTGATCGATTAGATCTTTGTAACAGGTAAGTAATGAACGTAAAGATAGTAAAAACGAAACACAAGTATGAATCACAAAGTGTCGAATGATTAGATTACTCGATCCTCAGCAGAGCTCGACTAAGAACTTCCACTGTAGAGGATTCTAGGGTTACAAAATAAGAACGATGAATAAGCTGAACAATACTTCTCTAATCGTTTCTGATCCTTTCCTTCTAGGATGCATGCAAGCATCTATTTATACTAAACCCTACAAAACTCACAGATGGACAGGCTCATACCGGAGATAAACATGGACTAGCTAACGAGCCCAATAGACGCAACACTATACTGATCCTAACAGTATGGATGACAACCACAAACTATTCTATACGGTTTGGTAGAACACTAGCAGGCTCACAATATGTAGGTGTTGTGAACGATATGTTCACCCAGTGTACTCTAAAAACCCATTGACATGTATTGTGGGTGGACTCCCGCAAATAATATTGTCGATAAATGAGATAAACCCTGGCAGCTATGGACTTAGCGCCCGTTGGATGAACCCTGACAACTATGGATTTAGTGCCTGTTATATATACAATGACAACGATGGACTTCGTGCCTATTCCTTAGGACAATCCTTAGGAATGAATGAATAAAGAGTAGCTGATTATTAGGATAGATCCTTAAGAGTAAAGAAGATAACGAGGATGGGTAATTGGGTTGATTGTTTTATGTTTAAACATAATAACTATATTATTGTCCGTTGAAAACGCTATGTACTCACCATGTTTCCCAACCTGACACACTCAATTTAATTGTATCACAGGCGTCGATATAAAGCTACACTACACCAAGAGATTTAAGAGATGTAGATCACTAGTGTAAATGAATATAAGTTATGTTTATGCTTATGTTTCTATATTGACGATGACACCCCAAAGTTTTAAAATGAATAAAATACATTTCTTCGGAAATGCTTTGATAACATATTTATCGTTTTTTTCTCGGAACAAATTCTGCAACACTTTTCTTTAAAAGTTACTCTGATTTAAAAAATAAAGCGTAAACAAATCGGTCTTTTCTGGGCGTGAAAATGGGGATGTCACACAGTTATAGTTTTTGACTTATACAAGTGGGAGACTATTGGATTAAGGTGTCTAAGCTCATAACTAAATTGATATATTCTTGTAATTGGAAGCAAAGTCCTTTTTGTGTTGCCCTCATAACTAGAACTTGATTAAAATCACATTTATAGAGAGAGGATGATTTATTAGATTATTATATGATTAATAAACTAATTAGAAATTATGAGGAAATGATTGTTAATATATTATATAATTAATATATTGATTGGAAATAGATAGTTGATTTATTAATTTATTTTGTGTGATTAATAAATTAATATGAGAACGGTTGTTAAAATAATTGATTTGTTAATTTATATGATTGATAAATTAATATGACATCAATTAGAATTGATTAATTATTAATCATAGTTAATTTGGAATTAATTTGGGATTAACTAGAATTAATTAAAGGTGAAATGAGTGAATTGTAATTGTTCAATAGTTGAACCAAAGAGACAATTCTAGAACCATCTAAGGGTGGACGGTTTAGGAAGCTCTTTTAGGGTTTCTAGAAGCCTCCTGAATGTTGATAAGGAAAGGAATTGAATAGGAACTAATCCATTATTTATTTAATTAAAATCTAGTGTTGCCTACAAGTTACCAAAATTATAAATAGGACCCCATGAGCATTAAATTTTGTGGACACTCTTTCTAATGAGCATATGAATGAAATTTATACCTCTCATCCTCTCTCCTAAATTGTCCTCTAGTTCTAGGGTTTGGGTGTGGGCAATTAGAGACATCATTCTTTTGGTGCTAGCTTTCCAAGCTCTTCAAAGGAAAGATTGAAGTGATTTGTTTCCAACAACAAATCAAAGGTATGTAAGCCCTTAACCTTGATTTCTTAATTTTGAAATTGCTAGGGTTTATATTAGTTTTGCTATTCAAAATATGTTGCCTTCAAAGTGAAAGACATAGATCCTTTTAGGTTGCATGTGCCCGTTCTTAAACGTTAAGTGATTTTCCACATTGAGAATTATGTTGTAACCTAATAAACCATCACAATCTGCTCGAAATCCAGTGTCTAAGAGAGATCCAAGCTCAAAAAATGTTTTGACGAAGCTTTGTTGTTGAAATGTGCATGTATGAACATTTGAATGTGCATACATGCACATTTATATTTTAGTGATTTTTTACGTTTTCAAGTTGTAGTTTTTTTTAAACGCTGACATTAGAATCCCACTATTGTGTTGGTTTCAATTTTTTTTTTGAAGAAAATACAAAATTTGCATATATGCACAATCCAAAGAAGATCATGTCGCAACGACATATTTCATCGTTAAAACATTTTTTCACACATCAAACAATTATAATCTATATTTTATTTTCATGTACTCCATATAACAAAAACCAAAATGATAAGAGAATGAAATCTTTTTTTACACATCAAACAACTACAATATACTTCTTTATTTTCAAGTATTGTATACAATAAACAAACAAAAAGAAAGAGAAAAAAATTATGAGTAACAAAAAATAGAAGATCATGTTCTTATATATGCAAAACATTATATTTAATCATTCAATTAAGTTGAGCAAGTTAAAAGAGTTATGAAGTTACAACGTATAGTTAAAGACATAAGTAGAAGTCCTTGAAAAGTTCTGATATATATAGCCTCTTTTATAAGAGGAGTTATATATATATATATATATATATATATATATATATATATATATATATATATATATGGTCCAGTTCCTGTTATGACTCATTTTAAAGTGAGGACTCGTGATGACACCTTAAAAAATTGAAAAAAAAAATACAAATCATAAAATCGAGCATAGATCTATGTCCCGGAGAAAAAAAAATTGCATCATTAAAATTGATCCATGATTCAATTTTAATTTTTATATTGCATCATTATGATCCATGATTCAATTTTAATAATCCAATTTTTTTCTCTCGGACATAGATCTATGCTTGATTTTATTATTTGTATTTTTTTAAGATTTTTTTTTCAATTTTTTTAAGGTGTCCTTACGAGTCCTCACTATCTCTCACTATCTCTCTCTCTTTCTCTCTCTCTCTCTCTCTCTCTCTCTCTCTATATATATATATATATATATATATATATATATATATATATATATATATATATATATATATATATATATATATATATATATAGAAAGAGAGAGGGGGGGGAGGAAATTACAGTTTTGGACTTATAGTTGGTGCTTTTCTACATTATTTGTCCTTGTTCTGAAAAGTTAATACATGTGGTATGATTTCTTCAAAATGCATCATGGATAGTCATTTTCTTTAACACCATTAATATTTTCTGTTAAACCCAACATAAAGAGATTATTTTACCCTTGGACCAAAACTGTAATTTTCTCTAAAATTTTCAAAATAAAGGATATCTGCTCTCCCATAATATGGAGCATCCCCAAAACCCTTTCATACACGTACCTTATTCCCGACCATCACCCCATTCACCTTTTACTTCGATGTCGCCTCTTCTAACATTGACATATAGAACCAACCTCTTTCGTTTAAAACTTCGATATCAATGACTGGAACCCATCCCTCTCTGTTTTTCTTTCAAATCTGAGTCGATGATTGGAACCACCCCTCTCCCTCTCACCTGCAACTCGGTTGCCGGCCATTAATACCTATATATATATATATATATATATATATATATATATATATATATGTGTGTGTGTGTGTGTGTGTGTGTGTGTGTGTGGCTTCGACTAGACGATAAGCGGCTAAAGAAACACTCGTGATAACTTTTGAAAGGGAGTTGATATTTTTTACAATAGAAATTGATTCATCTACATAAGATACAATATAATTAATGTTATCATACAAATCATTAAAGGATATATTTTTTATAAGTAGAAATATCACTTCCCATTTTGAAAACAAGAGAATCACTTCTATCAAATTTCTAAAAGGAAATGATTTGTATAGAATAATTTTTTTATATATAATAATATATGTTTTTAAATGTTATATTATACAAATTCTATACAATATAAATTGTTACGTAGGAATAAAAATTATTATAAATAAATTACTTTCTTTTTTTTTTTAAACTTGAATTAAACTAATTACAAGGACCAAAACTGTAATACATATATACTCTATATAATTTAGGATTATCATGGCAGGAGATAAGGAAGGGGCCACTTGCATAGCATCGCAGCCGTATCATGTTGAGAAATGGGTCCACGTGGCAAGAGGCCATAACTAATGATAGGGTGTTGTAGACCCCAAGGAGAAGCTACAGATCATATCGAATCGAAATTGAGATCTGGCCAAAGGGAGTGAGTGCAACATGACCAAGCAAAATGACATGTGTATTAATTTCCGTCCTCCAAATCAAAATGCTTCTTTCGTCCCAACAAAATGGAATTTAACTTATACTTTTTATTTTCCTGTTTTTAATAGCTATTTTTTCTTATTATTTTTATTTTTTTTCAAAGGTCATTTTATGATTTTTTTTTTATTTTATTAAACTCCATATCATATTTAAATATAATAATAAATACATATTAATTTTATTAATGAACTTTCCTTCTAATTAGTGAGCAACTATTTTCGTCCCTATTTGGCCGTTGACATCCCTAACACTAACTAATTAATGACCTTTTAAAATTCTTATTTTAGAGCATGACCGATTAATGACCATTTAGAATTCTTATTTTAGAAAGTGAAGTGTGATCACTTCCTAAGTTTCCTAAGACTATACCGTCTGGGTACAAGAAACGATGTTATGACTGACGTGGAGAGGCCTCAACGACATCATAACGAGAAGAACACCGCCCTTCTAGTTGTATCTCGTTGTGTTGTTTCTTGTTGTCTTGGTGATCAGATGCAACTAGAACATTGATTGGCTACACAAGTTATCTCTCTCTATCTCTCTCCTCTTAATGGTGTTATAACACCACATCAACGGGCTCATACCTAATGCTCTAAGTTTTGAAGAGCGATGAAAGTGATAAAAAAATGACGTGACACCAAGGTGAGAGATTAAAATGAGATATGAGGAGTGAGTATGTCCTTAGGTTTAAGGGATATAAAAATACAAATCGACTAACTATACCTCGAACATCACAGACATAATGAGACTCTTAAAAGACAAAAATCATATGTTTTACAAAAAAAAAAAAAAAAAAAAAAAAAAAAAAAAAAAAAAAAAAAGTTGCTAGCTATAATTTAGATGTTGAAGTTTTTATTTGCAAAACTAAAGTTGTAAGTTTTATTTTCCTAAGACTATGTTTTAAAATAAATGTAAAATTACAATAAAACATATGAATAATAGATACCTGATTTTTTTTAAGAACAATCTAATATTTATGTTATGAGCTTTTTCTTTAAACATTACTATAAAAGCTACTAATGTTTTAAAATAAGGTTATGTTTGGAGTGTCACAACTGATAAGCTAGATAATTTTTAAGTTTTTTTCAGAGTTGTCATGTTTGACAAACAAAAAAAATAGTTTATATGCTAACTTTTTAAAAACCTACTTAGACTAGTTTGAAGGCGTTTTTATTTATTTATTTATTTTAATTTCAAATACACCTTCAATTAATCATACAAAATATATTCCTCTAAATACCCTTTTAGGCTTTTATATCATTTTAAATATTGTGGCTAAACACAACCTAAATTTTTAAGATCATATTTGAGACGGAGCTATTTTTTCTAATTTACTTTCTTTTAAAATCTAAAATATTAATCTTTCAAAAAATCTTAAAAACTAAAAGCACCTCGTTGTCAAACGCACTCATAGTACAAAACATATAGGTTGCAATCCCAGTTTACAAAAGTACCCACAAAATGGCCATTTCTAAACAACCACTAATAAATTCAACAAGGTTCTCGACTCCTGTATTCAATGAATCAATGGTAAACCCCCCATCATGTGGTCCTTTCTTAGCATGCCACTTAAAACATTTTATGAGCTTTGGATATATATGGCATCTCATATCAATTATTTTTGACAAAACTATAAATTTGGTCCCTGTGGTTTGCAAAAATCTTTGGATAGGGTCCAAAAAGTTTCCGACTTGCATAGAATGTCCAAAATCAAAGTTTTTATGGGTTTTTAGTCCTAAACTTAGGAAATTTCTGTACTTTTGGTCCATAGAGCACTTGAATTGACTGTTTTGCCCTTTAAATTTCTTTTTTGTATTTTTTATATTTTTCTTTTATAAATATTAATGCAAAAAAAAGGAATTAAGTTGGCTCACCCATCTCTCTCTCTCTCTCTCTCTCTCTCTCTCTCTCTCTCTCTCTCTACCCACCCCACCGGAGCCCTCCCCCTTCTCTCTCTTCCTCCTCATCCTTCTTCTCCTCATCTTCCTCCTCCCCCTCCTCTCTATCTATTTCTCTTTAAACATAAACACACCTGCAACTCCAAATACACACACACACAAGGAACTCGAACACATACCAACATCAAACTTATCACAAAATCTATAATAAAAATGAAGTGTAAACATTGATTACTATAAAAAAATAGCTCCAGTCTTTCAAAATTAATATCGATGCTCCATCAAAACTTCATCTCAAATCAGAAACAAAATTATTCAACATACTAATTCAATCAAAAAATCGTTTAACATATTCAACCCACAATAATCCAACACAAATATCATCCTAACACGGAATCAACTAAAATCTGGAAAAATACCCAAGAACACTTCAATGGAGAAAATCTTAAAAATTGGAACAAACCATAAAAATCCTAGAATCCAAAACTACATCCCTAAAAACATGTCAGAGTTTCAAGATTTCTGAAAAGTATTGTCATAAGCATCATTCTGATTACTTACAAGAAGAAAATGATGAACCTGTAGGCGAAGAACTCTTGAACATATTTACTTTCAAACTTCAACCCTAAGATAATCAGATTAAAGCGAGTTACAAGTGTTCTGATGCTGGATTCGATCGTATTATCATCTAGGGTTTGGGAAATCAGTTTTGTTCTTTGTACTCTAGCCTAGGGATATGTAATTGATCTTGAAATTGGGAATGTAAGATGTGCAGGAGAAAGATGATTTGTTGATGATTTAATTGTGAACTAAGGATGAACAAGGAGCGAGTCGATGTACTTCTTTCATCATGTGCATGAGTGTGTGAGGGATAGAGGGTTCTACCGACGGTGGGTATAAAGAGGGGATGATAGTGGTGGTGGTGAAATTAGGATGTTGAACCAGACTCCGGCGAGGCCGTTGTTTCCTCCGGTGAGGTCTTTGTTTACTCCGGGGAATCAGTTGTCGAACAAGTAAAGAGTCTTGAGACTCCGGCAGCTCCAAAGCTCACCTGGGATTTTTCTGATGAGTTTGATGGAGATTAAAATCAAGTCTTGGAGGTTTTCAAGGTTGCCAATTGAAGACGGGATTGGGATAAGAAGTTCTTCGTGTGTGTGTGTGTGTGTGAGAGAGAGAGAGAGAGAGAGAAAGAGAAAGAGAAAGAGAGGTGGAGGTAAGTGGGTGGGTGTTAATTATTTTCTTTTCTTTTTATTTTTAAATTAAAATAGTATTTTAATAATTATAAAAATACAAAAAGGAAAATAAAAGGGCAAAACCGTCTTTTCATGTTTTTTTGGACCAAAAACCCAGAAAAACTTTGATTTTGGACCTTCTATGCAAGTCGAAAACTTTTTGGACCCTATCCAAAGATTTTTGCAAACCATAAGGACCAAATTTGCAGTTTTGTCATTATTTTTAGAAACTAGTTTTATAGTTAAAACATTAGTTTTTAGTTCATAGCTCGACTTGAAACTCTTAAAAACTTGACACAAACATACAAATCTTTCTTAATAAATGAAAGTTTTTTTTGACACATGTCAATCTCTCATGAGTTTTGACACTTGTCATTTTGTGGTATTTTTGAAATAAATATTATCCACTTGTCAATTTTTGGTTTGTTTCATTTTTTAAAATTAAAGTCATATACTCATATATGTAAAGTATTTAATATCATATATATGATCTTAAATTGCAATAAATACATTTCTTCATTTTTTATTTTAAAGTTGTACATTAAAAAATATTTTATGTTTACACTTTAATTTAATTTTTAATTTTTTTGAAATCAACCCGTGTAATACACGGGTCTCACACCTAGTAATACAATATATAGCTTGCAATTTTAGCCTACAAAAGTACATACAAAAATGGACATTTGAAAACAACCACCAATAAATTCAACATGGTCCTTTCTTAGATGGTAAACAGCACCATCATATGCCCCTTTCTTAGTATGCCATTTAAAACATTTTATGAGCTTTGGACATATATGGCAACGAATGTGAATTATTTTGTAGAAACTAGTAGTTAGACTTATAATTATTGATTATTATATTATTAGAGAAATGGGCGTCTCAAAAATATTGATACACTATATGTGTGTGAAGATGTGTAAGCCAAAAAAGTATACATGTAAAACAAAGAATTTTAAGTAACAAATAGATGCTTCAAAATGATGTAAAGGTGTACAATTTGGCAAGAGATGTGTTAAGACCTTAATTATTGATTTAATATGTAATGAAAGTATGTTGGAAGGATTTTGGGCAACTTAGAAGCGCGCTTATGTGGGGTTTGTTATCAATTTGGCAAAAGTTGAAGGTACCATACTTTAGTAGGTATTTTATCAAAAAATAAAATTTTAAATTTTAAATCCTAAAATAAAAGAGAATAGAATGTTACTAGAATTGCATGGATTAATGTAATAAGTATGTTTAGGCACTTGTTGAGCTTAAATAATAACATATCGACTATTTTCACAATGTTATCAAAATACAATGCCACGGTAAATGATGTGATGTGAAGACATGATGGAAAGAAAATCTAATTGTCAAACGGTAAATTGTACCATAGAGAACTTTAAATCTGACACGTCCTAAGACATATTATTAAGACATATTATGTGAAAGTAAATCATAGAGTATTATCACTATTTTAAGTATTCTAGGGATTTAATCATAGATCTTTTCTTCATGGTATTTAACACTTCAAAATAGGACCCTATTATAATTTATAGGGTAAGAAATTGTAATTGTGACTATGTAGAAATAATATAGTTCTCTTACTTAATTGGGAAGGTATCCTTATGGGATTATGTGTTTTTAAGAACCAAAAGTGGATTAACATATCTAGATTCTAGAAATAATATAGTTCTCTTAATTAGAAAGGTATCCTAATGGGATTTGATGTGTTTTTAAGGCCAATGAAATCTTCTTAAACGGATGGGTAAATTGTAGTTATCATATGAACAAATCAACAAATTTTATATCATATATTTATATGTAAAATTATCATATTAACATGAAAAAAAACACACTAGCGATGTCCATGTTTAAATTTGAACATTATTTTATTTTATTTTATTTTTTTATTACTTTTTTTGTTATCGTGCTCTAATTTCTTTGATAAGGGGGTTTATATATATAAAAAAAATATATATATTAAGTTCTTCAAATGACAATGCAAACGGTTACTAAGTCATAAATGACAATGCCCCTTTTGGCCATTGATGACTTATAGCATTGGACCAAAGTTTCCATATCCTTTGTCTACTTGGATGTATTAGTCGGCACAACGACTCTTTTAACAATTTGATGTTAGACAGTTCAAACTTCAACATGAGGAGCATTAATTACCAGTTTGACCCCATAATTTATTTTTAAGCTTTTTTTTTAAATGACAATTCAAAAAATAACTTATAAATAAGCTTTTTAAAAAGTTATATCAACAAGCTTATTGATTTTTTCTTAAATTTCTCCAAAGATATCCTTATTTAATTATAAAAAAACCTAATTTTTATATTGTTTATTATTTTATATTATATCAACTAGTTTGTATTATTTTTATCATAGCAGTAGATTTTCAACCCGTAATAATTTTAAAAAATAAATAAAACCTATCCAAATAATGCAAAATATTATTGAATCAAATAAATTAAAATGAAATTAGATAATGTGTTATGTCAAATAATTGTAAATTTTACAAGTGTACAATTTTGGAAGGGAGGCAGCAGTTGTGTTGCAATTTAAAGTGATTCTTCTCTTGGTTACCTCCATATCGTGCAAGCCTTTCGCCGTCTTCTACTATTAATCTATTACCCATTTCCCTTTTCTCCATATGCTTTTACCATTTTCGAGAAATTGACACCCAGTCCGAGCTGGAGATTAAACAACTGTTTCTTCAAGATCAATACTTCAACTAACGCCCATTTCTATTAGCAGCCTCCGTAAACTGGGAAACTTGAAGGCACGATCAAATCAGAAATGACTTACTGAATGAATTGATCCTAATTTGGAGTTTATTTACTTGAATTTTGTTTTACAGAGGTGGGTTTCTTTATTCTTTAATTATGGTTTTGTTTGTCGATTTGGATAATCAGTTGCGGGTAGTTAATTGCTTTAATTAATTTAATAGTTCATCGTTGAAATTAGAATCTGGATAATCGTTTGTGGGTTTGTTTACTTATGTTTGACTGATGATTAGAGTATGTGTGTGTTTGTACTTTTGCAATTAGAATAAGCTTAATCAGATTGAGTTTCAGGTTTGCTTTATCTTTTAGGGCACCATTAAAGAATAAGTTTGACTAATAGTATTAATTAAGAGTACATTAATTGCGGCTACAATACCATTTTGTCAGATTAAGACTTTACTATTGAAAAAGGAAAAGATATAGAATTGTCAATACAGACATGTCCATATTAGATAAAATAAATTATATATATATGTCAGTAAAAATATACATAAAAAATTAAAATTCCCCTATCTGATGTCATGATAATTGCAGGTGTTTGTTTCATCAAGTGGGTTGAAGCTCTTATTACAGGTTTTGAAGTCTGTGAATGAATTTTGAGAGAATCATTGTGGTGGTATTTCGATCCAAACATGCCACTTTCAGAGTTCTATAGATCTGATAATGAAACGAATGAATCTCCTCAACAAAAACCAACCGATATTTCATATATGTAAGTTTTTACCTTAATTCGAGTTTCCTTTTCATGATATTAACATTAATCGATCTTCATGGGTTATGATAATTGCAGTCCGAATGACGAATTTGTTGAATTAGTATGGGAAAAAGGTCAGATTATGATGCAGGGTCAAACTAGTAAAGCTAGAAAGACACCAGTTTCAAGTAATTTTCTTTTTCATACACCAAAAGTTCAAGAAAAAGAGGGTCTTTTAGATGTACCTATGTCAGAAATGGGATTACATCCAGACGATGATATGGTACCTTGGTTGAATTATCCCCTCGATGATTATTGTTCTGATCTGTTACCCGAGATATCTGGTGTCACAGGAAATGACCATAATACCCTCAATGTACTTGACAAAAGAAGTAGTTATAACCATAGTAATAAAGATTCCCATCTACATAACGTTTCAAGAAGCAGCCATATTCTGGATCCATCTATTAGATCAGTAGTTACAGATATAGGTAGCAGTAATTGTAGAAATAAACCCCAAAATCTTGAAAAAATGGTGCAAAAACAAGATTCACTACTTCCATATTCGTCATCTACCTTGTTGAATTTTTCTCATTTTTCAAGACCAGCTGCAATGGCTAAAGCTAACCTTCTGAATCACGGACCACAAAAGGAAAACGGGTTTCCGGGTCGACCCGGTTTGGATTCTGGCAAAGTGGGTTTGAAACCAATTGAAGAGCCACGTTGTGTTGAAAAGTCTTCTAATATGGTTGTTGATGCAAATGTGGGTAAAGCAGGGGTAGAAACGGAAAAGAGTAATGAGCCTGTTGGTGCTTCTTCTTCTGTTTGCTCCGGGAATAGTGCTGAGAGAGCTTCTAATGATTTGACAAAAAACTGTAAGAGAAAGTCTCATGATACCGAAGATTTTGAGTGCCAAAGTCAAGTATGTCAAATTAATTAATTTAAAAAAAAAAATGTTTTGTAATTGTTTGATTGTCTGATTGTATTAAGTGTTTTGATTAGGACGCTGAAGAAGAGTCTTTGGGCACTAAAACAGCTGCTACTTCTAGAGGAGGTTCGGGTTCCAAGAGAAGCCGAGCTGCTGAAGTTCATAATTTATCAGAAAGGGTGAGCAACATATCTTTCGATGTTGAGGGCATTTACGTCTTTTTGCAAAAAAAATGTGATTTTCCTCATTTTGTAGTCCTAGTACAATGCATACGTGACATGACATCAAGTATTAGTGATTTTTTTTTCTTTATAAATTTCATGTTAAAATGCACGTAATTTCTCATTTATGATATTGAAACAGAGGCGAAGGGATAGGATAAATGAAAAGATGCGTGCACTACAAGAACTCATACCAAATTGCAACAAGGTGCATCATTTAATTTTAATATACTCTTCTTATGAATCCCTTTTTGTTTATATGCGTTACAATTTGAATTTTTATGGAATCTTTATTGGTCAACCACTATATTTTTTACTTAATGCAAAAAAACGACTTAATAGAGAAATTCAAGAAATTAGGCTTTCCCCATTGAGCCTAATTACTTTTTACAAACTCACCCTCATTTACATTTTCCTTCCATTTGCACACACAAAGATTTACGTTGGTAGTATTTCCAAATTGACATGTCTGATTTTTGAATTAAAAGGTGGATAAAGCATCAATGCTTGATGAGGCAATTGAGTATTTAAAGACACTTCAAATTCAAGTACAGGTAAAATGTTTCTACCTTTCATTTATTTTTTTAATTTTCTTTTTGAATTATTTTAAATGTTACGTATTTATATTTATACTCTCGGGATTCATATTCCACAACCATCACAGATTATGTCGATGGGAACCGGATTATGCATGCCGCCAATGATGTTCCCAACCGGAATGCAACATATGCATCCTCATTTCTCCCCCATGGGAATCGGAATGGGAATGAGTTACGGGATGGGAATGGGAATGGGGATGGGAATGGGAATGGAGATGAACGGTGGACCTCAAGGACACCCACATATGTTTCCATTCCCGCCAACTACACAAGGGTCACGACACCCTATTCCTGGACTCGATGCCGGTCAAGGGATTCCGATTCCGAGATCTAGCTTTCCGGTTTATGGGCATCCGGGACAAGGGATGCCGATGGTATTCCCTCAATCACCAATGCCGGGGTTTCCTATGAATCCAGCTGTTCGACAGATGGGATCACAAATGGAATCTCCAGTTGTGGCTCCAACCTCAAAAGACCCTATGACACAACTATCTAATCAGGTAATGCACATTTGTTTTACTTAATCTTTGGGTTAAATATTTTACTAACAGACAAACATTTTCCATCGAATTAATCAAATTTTATATGTGATTCCAGTCGCATGTTGCAAACAAGAGTCTTAATCAGTCGACTTTGGTTGACCAAAAAGATGAAGTTCTTGATATCGGATGTAGTACAGCTGGTAAGTTAGTCTCGTTTGAAATTTTGTTATAAAATTAGTTTCAATTTTAGAAAATGATTTAATTGAGTTTGTTATAATGTAGGTGTTGATTGAAGGAACAATAACAATCCATATAGGATCTAAAGTTGTGTTGACTATT
This sequence comes from Lactuca serriola, assembly GCF_051521515.1. Classification (NCBI taxonomy): domain Eukaryota; kingdom Viridiplantae; phylum Streptophyta; class Magnoliopsida; order Asterales; family Asteraceae; genus Lactuca; species Lactuca serriola. Next base: position 301,403,819 of record NC_136412.1, read on the forward strand.
TTGGAAGAGACTTGAGTGTTGGGATGAGACGTGTCTTTTTGGGTCGATTTTGATTGGCGGGTCAACCCATGATAGTGATTATTTGGTTCAAGTACAGTTGAATTGTATCCATTATAAGATATCAAGTGTTAACGACAAACTTCAAATTTAATGAAACAATAATTGTAATTCTTGTGTTTGGCTTGGAAATTACGACGGAAGTGAGACAACTTCATTGTTATCGAAAAGGATGTGTGATGATGATGTCAATTCTATTATTTGTCCCAATTTACATTTCAAATCTTTTTACAGACATACAAACCAAATAGAAATATACAAGGTAATACCATTCCGATTCTGGTCAACCAACCTCGTGTTACATGATATTCTGCAAACCAAATGTTTCCTTAGTCTTAGAGTTGGATCTACAATGAAGTCATGTCAAAGAAAGCTAAGGGCATCTAGAAATAATGAGATGAAAAAGAAAAAAAAAAAAAAAAAACTTCAATTTTTTTAATCCGGACGAAACCGATAAGATAATGTTAGTGATCTCCTTCGTTTCATGGTCATTTGTTATTCATCGCTCATCATAATTTTAAAATAAAAGAGTAAAATGATTATTTAGTGACATTCATACTGTTCATTCAATTCAATAAGATCAAACAACCTTTTTTATGCATAATACAACACTTAATGGAAACAATAGACTTTATATATATATATATATATATATATATATATATATATATATATATATATATATATATATATATATATATACTAGTTTATAACCCGTGGGAACCACGGTTAGAAAAATTAATTAAACTTTGTAAGTAAAAACTCAAAACTATTAATTAACAATTTTAAATAACTTTTAAATTAAGAGATATTATGTTAGTTATACATAAAATTATAATCGTTGATTCAAATAAATACATAAAATATATTATTTTATAATTTGTATAAAATTTATTTTTTATAGTTTGTTTAATTTAATTTTATTTTTATTCTAATGTTATTAATTTAATATAATTAAAATGAGATTTAAATTTTAAAATTTGAAATTTGAAATTTGAAATGGAGAATCAATAGATTGACAAGTGTCATGATATTAATTACAATGTCTAATATGGTGACATTTGACAAAAGAACTACTCTTTTATTAGTATAGGGATATATATATATATATATATATATATATATATATATATATATATATATATATATATATATACTCCCTTTGTCCCAAAATTATAGTTCATCTTTCCTTGTTGGTTTGTCTCAAAATAATAGTCCACTTCTAAAAATAAATAACATTTTTACCAAAATATCCCTTCATTATTACTTAACCAACTAAGCATTTAATGAAACATTAAATGCAAAGTAAGGACAAAACTGTCATTTTATTATATAAAGTTACTAGTAATTAATGTTTTCTTAATATATATATATATATATATATATATATATATATATATATATATATATGTTTTTTATCTGTGGATAATAATATTGGGAGGGAGAAAATATATATATATATATATATATATATATATATATATATATATATATATATATATATATATATATAACACCATATCATGTGTATACGAACCGGGTCTAGGCCGATCATAACAAGGCCCGGTCCCTTATGGATATACTGAATCTGAACCTAGTGGTCTTCAATTCAATATTTCCTCGAGTTAAATTAGAGTAAACAAGTAAGTTACTACCCTCGCTTTCAGGGAGGGGGGGTAGGGGCTTATCCTATTGTAACTACGAATGTGTAGGGAAGCAAACATGCAAATATACAAAAGTATTGTGGCTAAATTGTGAAAACCAAAAAGTTTAGGAAGGAAACATGACAATGTAGTGGTTTTAACTTCGGTGGTTCATGTTTCTTTGTGCGACACCTAGTTTCTCAAAAGAAAAAAAATATATGTATAGAAAATGGGGGAATACATGTTGATATGATGATGTTAGTGCAAGAATTGACGATGTAGTGGTTTTAACTCCGGTGGTTCGACGGTGGTGGTGGAGGATAAGGAGACTAGCGGTGACATTCTAGGGAGGAGGGGGACTCTATAAGGGCTCACTAATGGTGGCCATATGTCACCAATATCTAAAGAGGGTTAAGAGGAAATGAAGTTTTCATCGATTTCATCATTTGAGTTTAATTTAATCAATTTATTCATCATCAATTTTCTTTTTCTTCTCCCTTTCACTCATTTTGTTCGTCTTCCCTCGATTTGTTTACTATAATGGTAAATAGGTTTTCTTAGAAACCGATTCTTAGCCTTAATCCCTGGTTTTGACTTCGATAATAATAATAAGGATTTGATTAAGCTTTTTGTTTATGTGATTTTTATTATGGGATGAAGGATGAGGATGGTGAGTTTATGTTTCTTGACAAGAAAAGATATAAAAAAACAAGACATCTTATTTATAAATTCCGAAAAAGTGTGAAAGTCGGCGGAGAAGACGAATATAGTTGGGGAGGGGAAGAGTCGGGTCATATTTTTAGCTGGGGTTAGAGATGGGTTTATGGGACCCTATTATTTTAATAATTTGTAAATGTTTAGAAAACAATAAAAAAAACTGAAATGAAATACCATTAAGGTAATTTAGTCATTTCAAGTAGCTCATGGACTAAAGTCACCATAAAAACATACAATACGAATTGTAAGAGTTAAAAATGAATCATGAGTCAAACACACAAATTACCCCAAATCATTGGAACCATTTGTGTAATTTACCCTTTAAATTATTTGGTATTAGTTACTTATATAAATATCTTTTAGATAACTATAAGTTATTTTATGGGTTATACATTACAAAATATATAAAATTTCAACTAATTTTTAAAAGTGTTTATTCCATAAAAGACCGTGTGTGTGTGTGTGTGTATATATATATATATATATATATATATATATATATATATTGACCTAAAACATTTTTCCTTAAGAGACCCGACATTTACATTTTCCTTGTTATTTCAACCCTAGAACCGATAACAAGTAAATTGGGGTCCGATTAAACCTACAATTGTTTTCCAAAATAAACCTAACTTTAACCAATTTCTTTTTATTTCATTAATTAAGTCAGTTATCAACATGTAACCCTATATCCCCTAACTCACATGTATCCTAACCATTGATCACCTAAAATAATAACTAATTATAAAACCCTAGGTCACGTTTCTGCTTCTTTTTCTTCTTCTTCTTTTACACCATATTAGGTCCTATATCTGATTCTAAAACCTTAGGTAACCATATATCCTTATGTACAAAGATTGTTTTCATAAGATTGAGTATGTTTTCAAATTAATATTATCCCAAGGCTATTTTCACAAGGTTTGATGATATGTTTATTTTAACAGTGTATTGGGACAGTTTTGCAAGTAAGTTGCTATTTTTTACCTTTAAACCCATTTTGTCTCAAGTATTTATCAATTTTTACAATGAGTACTAAATTTATTTGGCATTATATATATGGAGGATCTCAGGCATTAGCTTTTTTTTCCTCTGTAACCTCCAACATGAAATCACATATCTCTGACATTGTATGGATAGATGATTTATTTGATCAACTTTAGGGTGCATATTGGTTTTCCAAGATTGATTTGAGGTCGGGTTACCACCAAATAAGATTCGGGGATGAGGATATTCATAAGACGGCCTTCAGGACTCGTTATGGCCATTATGAGTTCGTGTTGATGCCATTTGGGCTCACCAATGCACCAGGAGTGTTCCTGGATCTCATGAACCGGGTGTGCAGGACGATGTTAGATTGGTTAATTATCGTGTTTATCAATGATATCTTGGTTTTTTTCTATGACCAAGTAGCAAGATGATGTAAACTTGCGGGAGGTTCTTGAGACTTTGAGGAGGGAAAATCTTTATGCCAAATTCTTTGAATGCAAGTTTTGGTTGCTTGAGTTTTCATCCCAATCCCTCAAACCAGGGTTTTAATACCAACTTGTAAAAGTGGCAGAAAGTATGAGAGAGAAAGGCAAAAAGTAAGGATAAGGTATGGATTTAAAGTAAAAGAATGGGTGTAGGTTGCTTGACATATGGATTTATTAGGAAAGTATGGGTAAGCATTTATGGTGGAGTAAAGGACATGCATATTATCAATCTTTTAATATAGAAAAAGAAGCATAACTTCAGTGAACTTTCATTCGTAGTATGATCTTCAAAATATTTGCAGGCACCTCCTCCAAAATTCAAGTCTTCTCTAAATACCAATGGTATTTTGTCTCATTCATAAAAAGGAGCAAGATCATTAAACGAGCTATTTAGACAAAAACATCATTCTTCCTTCTTCTTCTTCGTTTCCAGCAATAAGAAAAAACTTTGTAAACCCGAATTTTCAACAGAAACTTGAACAAGACAGTAGCAACATTGATTCTTGAAAGCTTGAAAAAGATTTGAATCAACACTTCAAAAACCGAACTCATCATAGAAAGTTCTAGTTGCGAACCCAGAAACTTATGTATGAAAATCGAAAAATCACAAGATGAATGTAGTCGATCGAGAGTCATTCCCATGAAATAATCGCTTAGATCTTCAAGGTATGGCTTTGATACCAATTGTAGGAACCCATTTTGACGATCGACTTGTGCGGAATAAGGAGATCTTGAGATTTAACGATAACAAAATATCTGAAGAACATAACAAAGAGATGAGTAATCTGATGATTTTAATAGAAGGAAAGGTTACAACTGTGAAGAACACTTCGGTGGGAGAGATCCCAACCGAGAGTTTCTCTCTAACTAAAACAAAAGACTACATTGTGTGCACATAAATAAAAATTAGCATCCCTCTCTATTTATAGAAAGAGATACCATACAAACAATAAAAGGGAATAAAATAACCTAACTTATCACTCATAGTTTTTGGAGCATTTCCATTCTCCAACATAACTCCTAGGTACTCGTCCTAGGTTCCATCGACCACCTCTCGCACTGCTAGAAGCCTCTACTAGTCTCGATAACTACTCTGTATATACCAGTCATATATAATCCATGCTCCGATAGAAGGTCAAATAAATGATTCTACTCTAAGTCCACAACCAGACAAGAAACATGAAATAAGGCTAAACTAGACATTCTAGGGCTATAAAATCCTAATTGTGTACAACTATATAGTATACACATAGAAATTAACAATATTAACTTCAAATTCTAGCATTGCATCACACGCATTCCCCTAGGATACGAGGTATCACAAAATCAATAAACTCTATCATGTAAATCATGATGGGATCCTTAGCCTATCAACTAGCATGCATTCCTAAAAGCTCTCATAACAAACACTTAATTACAACATATAAGACAAGTATGGATATTTTAGGAATTTACTTTTCGAGCTTTGGTTGACTGTACACTTCGCATCCTCCTCTTCCCTCCTTAAAACTAATCTTTCCCAAAAGTATTTTATGAAAAATTTCTCAAATCCTTAGGTTGAGTCTCGAATCACACGAGTTTTCATCCTAATCCCTTAAACCAGGGTTCTGATACCAACTTGTAAAATCCCAAAAATCACAACCAAATATTTCATTTTTAATTTCAACAAAACATTGTTTCTAGGAAAACCAAGTCAAGAAAACCATAAGTATCAAAATACAATCATCTCAAAAATTAGAGCATCACAAAATGCAAAATCTTGAAAGCTGCCGAAGAAAGTGTACAGTCAAGCCTTCACCTTCCCACGGTCATCTTAAGTACCTGAAACATGTTTAAATCAACAAATGTAAGCACAAAACTTAATGAGTTCCCAAAAAAGTCACATATAGCACAACATAATAAACAGCTATAGGATATCAGCAACCCTAGGACTATCAACTCTCCTAAGTACTATCAGCATTCTGTTGGATCAAAACCAGTGATCCCTTGGCAATCGAAAAGTCCAATCCGAGTTAATTTCAATTTTCAATGAAATGATGAAGTGAATTTTTCCGAGATTGATATTGTGTCTGAAGTTGTTTTGCTTCCGATGTAATAGAATGTCAAGTGTTAGTGGACTGGTACTCTTTTATTTGTATGTTATTTGTCTTTTAGTATAGTACAACTGTAACATTCCAAAATTATATACCAAAAATTTCATTTTAATGAAGTTATTATAAAACCAATAGTACAAGAAAACATCCATAATAGCACATCATGTCCAAACCAAAATAGAAATCATCAAAAAATGTTATCATAAAACAATATCAGAGTGTAACCCCAAACATCTCATGTGCGGAAAATCATAGTGTGATGCGTTGCGATCGAGCCGACTCCTTTCCTTTTAAAACGTTGTATCTGAAACCAAAACTGAAAACCGTAAGCACGAAGCTTAGTGAATTCCCCCCATCATACCACATACCACATAATACCTATCCCTCGGTATCTTTCAACTGCTATCTGTCTGGCATATCTGGAAGTTGGGCTCCCCTTTGGTAAATTTCAATCGGTAACTGGGAACTAACCTCCCCTTCGGTATCTTTCAACCGGTAACCGAGAGCTAACCTCCCCTTCGGTATCTTTCAACCGATATTCGGAGACTATTTCACCCCCAACCACTATCACATAATAAAATGTCATAACATATTGATTCCATGATAACATAATATAAACATGTTGATCACATAATAGCATATCATAACCATAGTGGTCACATAATAACATATCATAAACATACTGCTAGGCATGCATGGGTTCTGTCTACCCCTTCGGTATCTTTCAAACGGTAACCTTCTTCAGTATATTTCAACCGGTAACTGGGGACTAATTCACCCCTACTACTACTAACACATGTCTCATAGCATCCCAGCACATAAAGCATATCAATTAGCGGCAAAACAAAAAATTATCAATAATACAATTATCTCAAACACAATCACCAACTGTTAGGCCGACATTGGTGCCTTAGACCCACACCTACTAGAAGGTAACTTACCTCACACTGCTGAAGTCCCGTAGACACAACCCCCAGCTATTGGATGACAGATTCCCGAAATGTCAATATCAAAACATCACCCAATTAATAATTGGGTTCCAATACATAACCATAAATGCATACTTGGGGGTAAATACTACTTTACCCCTAGCTTAGCTTTATTCAAGCCCAAGGCCCAATCCAAAGGCCCAAAAGTCAACTATGAGTCAAAGCCCAACATATGGCCCAATTTTCCAAATTGAGCCCAAACCTTTACAAGGTCTTACCATAAGGCCCAACCATTTAGTCCAGTCCAACATTCAACATTCTAATGGCCCAATATCACATAATCATGAAGGCCCAATTATGGCCCATCTATGGCCCAATTTGGAAAATTAGGCCCAAACCCTCACATATGGGCATTATCCTAAAGCCCATTAAATTATTATAGTCCATATGATTATTCTTGGATGGCCTACCAATAACCCAATAGGAATGCCCAATAGAAAGGCCCAACAATAAACCCAAGTGAAGTTAGGGTTTCACATACAATGACAATTAGGGTTAAGTGTTTCTCACTTAACCCATTAAGGACTAAAACCATAAAGTACATCACTCTTCTAAATAAATCATATGGTGTGATTGGGATTAACACACACTTCCATTCCAATGGCCCAAATGTGGGTCCCGATAAGTCCAAGCCCATACATCCAATATTAGGCTTTTTCTAAACCCTAATTAGGGTTTCCAATCCCATCCTAGCCTAATAGGCCCAATAGCTAGGTCTTTTGATCAATTAATGTTCATTAGGCCCATTAGGGCTTTAGTCCCTTTGTCCAAACATCCAAACGAGTCACAAACCAAACAAGGAACACCGCCACCCGACGCGGCAGCCGGTAGCGGCAGCCACCACCCTACGGTGGTGGTTTTAGTTTTCATTTCATTAATACACTTTCTAATTACATTTTACAAGGCTTTAATCCTAAAATAAGCACACACACATGCAGTCACCTTGTGGTGGTCGGTGGTGGTGATGCCTTCTGCGAGAATTTCGGCCAAACACACACGCCCACAAACTGGAACATGCACACCTTCACATCTTTTGCTCGGAAAGAGAAGCCAACAACCCATTTGATGGCATACGGCGGCGGCAGTGGTGATTTTACGATGGCAACTGCCACCTCACGGTGGTGGTGGTGGTTTTTGTTGGTTCCCAGTCAAACAGCCACACCTACACACGAATCTTGAAGCAGAATCACACCCACACAAACTCACGGTCACCTCCGATAGCGGCTGGTGGTCACGAGATAAGGAAACGATGACGGAAGTAGAAGGAAATGGCGGCAGGAGGCGGTCTTGCGATGATAGCCACTAGCTCACGGTGGTGGTGAAGGCTGCTCTTGGTCTTCTACCCATCAATCAGTCGACACACGCACCGATGGGACACACACGAATCTCTAACAACATCGTCTTCAATGGAAACGGGCGACAGTGGTGAGAAAAGATGTGACTGAGGTGGCAAAGGGATGATGGCGGTGATTGCTCACAGTTGCTCCGACCTTGGAGACTTTCGTTGCAACATTGGTCGTCGCCGGTCATCTTGGTCCTTTGGTGGCTTGGTCGGTCTGAGAAACAAGGGAGAATGGGGTAGCGGTCGGTGGTGGGAGGCATATGGGGGATGATGGCTGTAACATAGATTATGGTTAGGGTTACGGGACCTTAAATACCCGACTCCATTTAAAGTTTGCCATAATGGCAACAGCAATCCCTCCCTCCCTTTTTTCTTTCAAATGTAATCTGATATTGACCCTTTTAACCCCACCCATGTAACTCCCTTACAAATTAAGTCCCATATTTTACTAAGTGGCCCCTCCCTCTACAATTATTTTCAAATGAGGTCCATAATTAACTCTTTAGCCCCTGTTTTCATAAATACTTTAATATTAGGTCTAATACTTACCAAACACCCCCCTGTATTCTAAAATCTTTACAAAATAAATCTCGAATTTATACTTTGACCCCTGAATAATCCAACTTATGGCATTTGGATTCCCAAAACCAGCACCTTGCTAAATAATTATTAATTTTAGGGCTACGATTCATTCATTAATTTTTTCTATTTATTTATTAAATAAACGGGGTGTTACAACTCTCCCTACTTAAATCAGATTTTGTCCTTAAAATCACTCCTTACCATTCGTTACACGCACTACCATTCTAGTAACATGGTCACGATTATGGGCACACCCTAGCCTTCCCAGGGTATCCGTGACCAATCTTCGTAAGCCCAAAAAGAATCCGCAAGTGAACGAATTCCTTGCAACCAGTTCACCTCTACTCCGTCTGAAATATGTTGTCTCTAGATGGTTTAAATCCCTGACAGACCACTCATACCGAATCATTATCATTGAACCCAGTCTATGTATCCCTCAACTGACTACTCCACTTATAATAGCTCGAGGTTCCCACTATAAAACAGGATCACGGACCTAATTATCTCTGCATATCACTTATACCTGTTCAAGGCTCAGTTAATCACACTATGACTGACTTGTCACTACCCATTTCAACCAGCTATTTCATCCGTTCTTGCAACCTAAACACAAATGCTAGCACTGACCAAACGCTAAACTGCCCGAACACTAAACTGCCTAAAGCAGTGTGTTGCCTCAGGGCTGCGTTCCGAAATCTACCGAGACCTTCATGGTCTCAACTCGTTCGCCAATCATCTGAAATATCAGGTTCTAGTCCGGTTACGGAGCCAAAGGACTCCCCACTTAGTCGCCTCACACGACTCTTGAACGAAATCCTTGTTTGTCAATAGTTGACATTAGTTATCTTACCACTATGGCCCTAACAACCTCCTGATCCAACCGATTGAGTCCATGCGTCGAATCCTGTCATCATCAAATCCAAGTCTAGAAATGATTGCCACCTAACCGATGGTAGCCTTATATCACAAGCAATATTATACAATCCATTGCTTTCCTGATCCCATAACTGTAGTGGCGCTCCTATAGTCTTATCACTGGCTCAACCAGATCTAATCCATCTGGGTAATTCCGAAATCCAATCTGTGGATTTCCATATCCTCACTACTGCACCTGAACTGGTGGGTACTACTGTTCATTCCGTGTTCTAACAACACGCTCATTCCATCTACCAACCTAGTGAATGATACGGCTACACCCGTAGTCTCAGGACACTTTATCACTATCTACCAACCTCATGAATGCTACGGCTACACCCGCAGACTTACAACGCTCTATCACTATCTGACCGCTAGTGAATGCTACGGCTACCCCGCAGTCTTACAACACTTTCCATGCTAACTGACTGCTAGTGAATGCTACGGCTACCCCCACAGTCTTACAACACTTCCCATGTTAACTGACCGCAAGTGAATGCTACAACTACCCCCGCAGTCTTACAACACTTTCCATGCTAACTGACCGCTAGTGAATGCTACGGCTACCCCCGCAGTCTTACAACACTTTCCATGCTAACTGGCCGCTAGTGAATGCTACGGCTACCCCCGAAGTATTACAACACTTTCCATGCTAACTGACCGCTAGTGAATGCTACAGCTACCCCTGTAGTCTTACAACACTTTCCATGCTAACTGACTGTTAGTGAATGCTACGGATACCCCTGTAGTCTTACAACACTTGTCCCAACTGGTTCGAACACGCACTCGACCTAACCCTCAATTGAACTTGATTCCTAACCGAAGTTCTAACCTGGTTCCCGAAACCTGATGTCTGAGAGTCTCGAAGGCTACCTGCTGCTCAGGCAACCAACTTCTTGGTCAGTTGAGTCAAAGGAACCTCAATCTCAGAGAAGTCTCGTATAAATCTCGGGTAATAACCTGCTAGACCCAAGAAACTCCAAATCTCAAATGGGGACCTCATAATCTCCCACTGCATCACGGCCTCTATCTTGGCCGGATCGCCCAAAATACTCCTTCTAGTTGACAAGATGCCCAAGAGATTCCATGTCGTGCAACCATAACTCACATTTGGAGAACTTTACAAAAAGTCTCTCCCCCACTTAGATTCGACTAAATCTTCACGGTACGCGAGAATGAAGGATTCCCAATCCTTCTTACTTCCTAATAGTCCACTGCAGACAATCTGAGCTTACCAATGCTAACGATCAATTACCAGTCAAACCTTTAGCTTTCATATCCTCTGATATCTTGAAGAGTACTCTTGAAATCTGGTACAATCTGACACCTCAATCCATCTCCCATGCTGCCAACTGAAGGCCTTAATCTCCACTCTACCTGATGAATCCTTATTCCCACTTTCATTCTTGTAGTATCACTGGACTCTAACTGAACACAATCCATGCGAGAGATGCAATTCTCTTGAACATCCAAGGACCAACTACTTTTGCATCTAACACCTGCAACTGACATCACCATCTTTGTGCTACTAATCCTGTCTTAGCAACAGTAGTGCCTTGAACTCCAAGGTTCTTCCATAGGCAAATGTCGACCATATACGAACAAATGATAGAATCACTGAACTCTGAATTCACAGGAGAACCATCCCACTAATTCCCGACCAAGGATCTCCCAAATAATACTCCTAAACATATCTCGACAAAGATCCAGAATGATAACGGTACACGCGGAACCTATTTCACAAGATGTGTCCCTCTGTGGGTTCATCAAGGACTTTTCAGCATGGAGGATGGCATATATAATCCTTGATAACCCAGGCACTAGCAGAAAACCGACCCGAGGTCTGACTTATCCAAACTCACTCACAATTCCAAGGCGCTACGTATTCCCAACATCCATCTAGTAGCAGTAGAAGATGACATACCCGCAACATCTGGAGGAATACAGATCACCTTCAGCTGACATGATCAACCCTGCCACACCTGTAGCAACCTAAAACCTTGGTGCGACAAACTCCCTTGTGCACTTCCCCATATGTGCATCACTGACTCCACCCTAACTGGCCTTTCACCTGATGATTAGAAGTCACGGGTCTCTTCTCGGGACCCTCTACTATACGAACGTGGCACGACCTTCTCTTCCCAGGGTGCTCCAAATCGATCTCGCATCTGCAAACTCTTGGAAATCATATCCTTCAGGGTCTGACAACCTGTCACGCTCACTAGCTCAATTGCCAATGGCTAAGCTACAATAACTAGAACATCCTCTGTCCCCAAACCGGGTCACAAACTCATCCCTGGAGCTTCTCAGATTCTCCAAGACTCTCACCGATTCGAGTATGGATCCTGCTTCCAGTAGTACGGGCCCAATACTACCTTCCACACCTATCCATACTTTCCTCAACAATCCTCCCGAATCCTCCAAGTCACTTCCTCAAACTAGTACACCTAAGTCTCAATCATCCTCACTACTAACCCACTGAATCATATCCTAGGCTTTCCTAGGTTCCCGAACTCACCCAGTCCTCAGCTGCTGTAAGATTCCCTGTAATGTCAACTAGCTACCTCATGAATATAGCTAGCTCACATTACTAAGAGTCCCACAAAGCACAAACCAAGCAACATTCAGACAATGGAAAATCAAATCATCGTATTCTAGTCAAACCATTATATCCTCTACTTAGGAATCTATACATGCAAATCAAAGGCTCATACAATCAGGCATAACCTAAACAGGCTATCCTAACAATGACATATCATTAATATCATGCAACTCATTAAGCACATACAACTGGCATATAAGGCATCTTCCTAGATCCTTAGCCCTAATCTAGCATGTAGTTCTCATACACATACAGTAGGCATATAAGGCATCCTTCCTAGATCCTTTTCCCTAATCTAGAATTTAGTTCTCATAATCATATCATATCATAACATGTATGGGTATCTTGGGGAAAACTTACTTGAGCTCGGCTGATTGCACGCATCACACACCTTGTTCTTTTCAAAGTTCTTTTCTCTTTTCAAATTCTTTTCAAGCTCCTTTTTAATAAATGATTTTTCTTTTAAAAATTGTCATACCAAGTCCTTAGTTTGAGTCTAGACACACCCGAGAGTGTGCCCATATCCCTCAAACAGAGGCTCTGATACCAACTTGTAACATCCCAAAATTTAAGACCAAAATTTTCATTTTAATTAAGTTATTATAAGAACAACAACATAAGAAAACATCCATAATAGCACATAATGTCCAAACCAAAGTAGAAATCATCAAAACATGTTATCATAAAAAAATATCAGAGTGTAACCCCTAAGATATCATGTGTGCAAAACCATAGTGTAATGCGCTGCGATCGAGTCGACTCCTTTCCTTTGAAAACGTAGTACCTGAAACCAAAACTAAAAACCGTAAGCACAAAGCTTAGTGAATTCCCCCATCATACCACATACCACATAATGCCAATCCCTCGGTATCTTTCAATCGGTATCTGTCTGGCATATCTGGGAGTTGGGCTCCCCTTTGGTATCTTTCAACCGGTAACCGGGAACTAACCTCCCATTCAGTATCTTTCAACCAGTAACCGGGAGCTAACCTCCCCTTCGGTATCTTTCAACCGGTAACTGGGGACTATTTCACCCACTACCACTACCACATAATCACATGTCAGAGCATATTGATTCCATGATAACATAGCATAAACATGCTGATCACATAATAGCATATCATAACCATACTAGTCACATTATAACATATCATAAACATACTACTAGGCATGTATGGGTTCTGTCTACCCCTTCGGTATCTTTCAACCGGTAACTATCTTCGTATCTTTCAACCGGTAACTGGTGACTAATTCACCCCTACTACTACTAACACATATCTCATAGCATCCCAGCACATAAAACATATCAAATAGCGGCAAACCAGATAATTATCACAAAGACAATCATCTCAAACACAATCACCTACTAGTGGGCCAACATTAGTGCCTTAGACCCACCCCTACTGGAAGGTAACTCACCACACATTGCTGCAGTCCCGTAGACACAACCCACAGCTGCTGGATGACAGATTCCCGAACTGTCAATATGAAAACATCACCCAATTAATAATTGGGTTCCAATACATAACCATAAATACATACTTGGGGGTAAATACTACTTTACTCCTAGCTTAGCTTTATTCAAGCCCAAGGCCCAATCCAAAGGCCCAAAAGTCAACTATGAGTCAAAGCCCAACATATGGCCCAATTTTCCAAATTGGGCCCAAACCTTTACAAGGTCTTACCATAAGGCCCAACCATTTAGTCTAGTCCAACATTCGACATTCTAATGGCCCAATGTCACATAATCATGAAGACCCAATTATGGCCCATCTATGGCCCAATTTTCCAAATTTAGCCCAAACCCTAACATATGGGCATTATCCTAAAGCCCATTAAATTATTATAGTCCATATGATTATTCTTGGATGGCCCACCAATAACCCAATAGGAAGGCCCAATAGAAAGACCCAACAATAAACCCAAGTGAAGTTAGGGTTTCAAATACAATGACAATTAGGGTTAAGTGTTTCTCACTTAACCCATTAAGGACTAAATCCATTAAGTCCATCACTCTTCTAAATGAATCATATGGTGTGATTGGGCTTAATACACACTTCCATTCCAATAGCCCAAATGTGGGTCCCGATAAGTCCAAGCCCATACATCCAATATTAGGCTTTTCTAAACCCTAATTAGGGTTTCCAACCCCATCTTAGCCCAATAGGCCCAATAGCTAGGTGTTTTGATCAATTAAGGTTTATTAGGCCTATTAGGGCTTTAGTCCCTTTGTCCAAACATCCAAACGGGTCACAAACCAAACAAGGAACACCGCTACCCGACACGGCGGCCGGTGGTGGTTTTAGTTTTCTTTTCATTAGTCCAATTTCTAATTACATTTTACAAGGATTTAATCCCAAAATAAACACACATTAACAAAAATAAACATACACACACGCAGTCACCTTGTGGTGGCCGGTGGTGGTGATGCCTTCTACAAGAATTCCGGCCAAACACACATGCCCACAAACTGAAACACGCACACCTTCACATCTTTTGCTCGGAAAGAGAAGCCAACCACCCATTTGATGGCGTATGGTGGCGACAGTGGTGATTTGACGATGGCAGCCACCACCTCACGGTGGTGGTGGTGGTTTTTGTTGGTTCCCAGTCAAACAGCCACACCTACACATGAATCTTGAAGCAGAATCACACCCACACAAACTCACGGTCACCTCTGATAGCGACTGGTGGTGACGAGATAAGGCAACGATGACGGAAGTAGAAGGACATGGTGGCATGAGGCAGTCTTGCGATGATAGCCACCACCTCATGGTGGTGGTGAAGGCTCCTCTTGGTCTTCTACCCATCAATCAGTCGACACACGCACCGATGGGACACACACGAATCTTCGACGACATCATCTTCAATGGAAACGGGAGACAGTGGTGAGAAAAGATGTGACTGAGGTGGCGAAGGGATAATGGCGGTGATTGCTCACAGTTGCTCCGGCCTTGGAGACTTCCGTTGCTACATTGGTCGTCGCCGGTCATCTTGGTCCTTCGGTGGCTTGGTCGGTCTGAGAAACAAGGGAGAATGGGGTGGCGGTCGGTGGTGGGAGGCATATGGGGGATGATGGTTGTAACATAGATTATGGTTAGGGTTACGGGACCTTAAATACCCGACTCCATTTAAAGTTTGCCATAATGGCAACAGCAGTCCCTCCCTCCCTTTTTTCTTTCAAATGTAATCCGATATTGACCCTTTTAACCCCACCCATGTAACTCCCTTACAAATTAAGTCCCATATTTTACTAAGTGGCCCCTCCCTCTACAATTATTTTCAAATGAGGTCCATAATTAACTCTTTAGCCCCTACTTTCATAAATCCTTTCATATTAGGTCTAATACTTACCAAACACCCCCCTGTCTTCTAAAATCTTTAAAAAATAAATCTCGAATTTATACTTTGATCCCCGAATATCCAAATTATGGCATTTGGCTTCCCGAAACCAACACCTTGCTATATAATTATTAATTTTAGGGCTACGATTCATTCATTAGTTTTGTCTATTTATTTATTAAATAAACGGGGTGTTACAACAACCAACATGATCAACAACAACGGTTGTTTCAGGCTATTGATCTTCAGTCCATGCGCTTTTCTTGTATTTGTCTTATGTACCTCCTTTTCCTATAAAAGGAGTGTCAACCTTAAACAAATGTAACAATTGGAACTTCACTCTTGTCAATCACAAAATATCCATTCAGTCATTTCTCTAATATTCTTCTTGTTCTTGCACATTGTTCATACTTTATCTTGAGCACGTGGTTGAGTTATCATCTTCAAGGCTTGACAGGTTTATCCACACTTGACTGGAATTATTATTAGCAATAATTGTCCTTGCATAACTGAAGGTTTGAGTTTTCAAACCTTGTTCGTGCAATCCTTGTTCTCACACAGTGCTTTGGGCTCATAAAAGCCCTATAGGTTATCAGCGACGTGTCGGACTATCAGCAGTCCCGGAGTTATCAACAACTCTATAAACACTCGTAACAACATTCAACAAATAAGACTCAGCTAGTTTAGCTTGCACCCTATTATGACACAGGTAATATAGTGAGAAGTTTCACCTCATAAACAACAAACTAACACAACAACTCTCTGATAGTGAAGACCGGTAGTACCGGCCCGGATGGACCTGGACCGGAAAACCCGGAACCGGTTAACGATATTTTGTAGGACTTGAAACTACACCGGTATATAGGAATCAGTTCCGGGTAAAGTGGGTCTAGAATCGGAAAATGATGGGTTTTGAGCATAACAAACAAAATTTCTATGTGTGCATGCAACCCTAATCTTGGATCTATGTTTTCTCTAACTGAACATACAACTAATGAACATCTAATGGAAAACCCTAGGAGGTATATGCTATTTTTGAAAATCATAAAACTAGGGTTAGAATACATACCTTAATTGTTATATTGTAATAACAATGAATTCCTAGTGTTCTTGAACTTTTAGAGCAAGTGTCACAAGTGTCACACCTCTAGTAGATCGCACCCAAACTTGGAAAAAGGATGAGAGAGGAGAGAGGAGGAGGTAGCTAGAAATTTTGGATGCTCTTCTTAGGGTTTTAGGTGGCTGAAATTGTGAAGGGGTTAGGCTCCTTATATAGTGAGGTAGCTTAGAGCCAAAGCTAGGGTTTTAGAAGGAAACCCTAATTCCTAAGCTTAAGGACCAAGCAGCCTAAGAATCCCTATCCAAGAACCCTTGGACAAAAATTCTAGGGACTTCTAGAAGTTTTCATCCAAGCCCTTCTGGGGAGGTTCTAGAGCCGCTTTCCTCAACCATCAATAAATTGCCAAACAACCCCTACAACTTTAATTAATTCTTTTAATCCCAAAATTAATTCCAATTAATTTCTGATTAAATATAATTAAATAATATGATTTCTACTTAATATATTATTTTCATAATACATTAATAAATCATTTATTTCAATTTATTATTCAAATAATAAATTCAACCTCTCTCCAAAAGTCATCATGTCTAGTTGCTAGTTATGAAGGCAACCTAAAAGGATTGTGCTACTATCAATTCAAGTGTATACCAATTATAGTTATGGGCTTAGACACCTAATCCAACAGAAAACCCGCAAAAGTTAAAGTGGTTTGGGAGGAACACGGTAAAGTGGGTTTAGAACTTGAAAAACCAATTTTTTTTGGTACTTACTTGCTACTTAGTGGGTTGAACTTTGAAAATTTTCATATTGACATCCCGACTTTGAGGGACTGTATGAAATTGAATATGAACCCAAAATTAACAAAGTTATAGTCTCAAATCATGTAAAAACTCTAAACTACACTCTAGAAAAACGGTATATCAATCTAAATTTAAACGAATGAGATATGCATGTTTTAACATTTTAACAAAATACAAAGTACAAAAACAAATAGTTGAAATGTTGAAAATTCTCGTCTTTGATATCCCGACTTTGAGGACTGTAATTCATTGAATATTATGCCAAAAATGACAAAATTATTGTCTAAACTTATGTACAAACTGTGAACTACAACTTGGGAAAAACCGCATTTCAATCCGACTTCAAACAAATTAGATATGCATGTTTTAAAATTTTCACATAACACAAAAAAGCTGAAATCTAAAAACTCCAACTTTGCTATCTCGACTTTGCGGGACTGTAAGTCATTGAATATAAACTCAAAATTAACAAAATTATAGTATAAAATCATGTGAAAACTCTAAAATACACTTTGGAAAAAAAAAACCATATGTCAATCCGACTTTAAAAGAATGAGATATGCATGTTTTAACATTTTCACAGAATACAAATGAAAAAAACAAATAGCTGAAAAGTTGAAAATTTTTAGTTTGGATATCCCGACTTTGGGGGACTGTAATTTATGGAATATTAAACCAAAACTGATAAAATTGTAATCTAAACTCATGTAAAAACTCTAAACTACAAGTTGAAACAAACCTCATGTCAATCCGACTTCAAACGAATTACATATGCATGTTTTAAAATTTTCACATAATGCAAAAAACCTAAAAAACTAAAAACTTACAGCTTTGATATCTCGATTTTGGAGGACTTTAGGTCAATTAATATAAAACTAAATGTAACATTCTAAAAATTGTAAGGTAAAAATTTCATTTTTAATTCAACCATTAAAATACCATTTAGTATTACGAATCGTTCAAAAGTATAATAACGTAAAATCAGTTATCAGAGTAAAATTCCAAAATCATAAAGTTGCGGAAACATGGGTGGATGCAGTGCAGTCATGTCGTGCGCTTTTCTTTTGTACCAGAAGTACCTGAAACCATACACAATAAATCGTAAGCACAGAGCTTAGTGAGTTCCCCCAAAATACCAAATACCATACAAACATACAATTAAGCATATCTAGGTGCTGACATATCCCTTTGATCTCTTTCAGCCGGATACTGTCAAGCATATCTGGGTACTTGCATTCCCCTTCGGTTTATTTCAACTTGCTATTGTCAAGCATTTCTAGGTGTTTGCATTCCCCTGCGTTCTATTTCAACCGGATACCGGGTCTATTTCACCCCTATCACTACCACATAATATCATAACAAAAGAATCACAGAGTCATCAAACAATATAGGCATAACAGATGACTATCACAAAGACCATCATCACACTACAAGCATAAACTAGTGGGTCGGCAATAGTGCCTTCGACCCATAGATACAGTGAAGGAAACTCACCTCAAGCTGCTGAATATCTCAGATAAAAGCTCAGACTACTGATCCGGAAAAATCTCCGCACTAACATCATCAATGAATACCCAATTAATAATTAACCCACAACCCATAGATGGCAACCTAGTCTGATAGTCCAACACTCAGGGTAAAAGTCTATTTTACCCTTTCCTTACCCGGCCCAAAAATCTGAGACCCAAACCTATAACATCAAAAGCCCAATATGGCCCAACTTCCTAAGTGGGCCCAAAACCCATCATAGGCCTAATTCAAGAAGGCCCAAATTCCTAAATAACACCCAAATCTCTAAATGGGCCTCGACACAAGAAGGCCCACGGATAGAAAATTGGGGCCCAACAAGGCTTAAAAGCCCAAAATCACATCTCACGTCGTGACCAGCCCTTGGTCACGTCATGGGAGATCACTTGATCAGATCCCAACTCATCCCAACTCAACCTAGCCAACTCAATGAAGGAACAACACCTGAGCTGACCTCACGACGTGATCAGCCTATCCTCGCATCGTGAGCCTGAACAAGCTCATCATAAATGGGACCAAACACTCCTCACGTCATGAGACTTTTTCTCTCACGTCATGAGAACATTTTGAGGCTAAAAATACAACTTTTAAGTCCTTAATACATTAAGCCTAGAACTCTATCTTTCCAGAAGGTCTTATAACCTCATAATGTACTAAAAATTCGATGCTTTTAAGACATATATCCAATATATGTCTAGATGTCATTTAGGTCCAAATTTGAAGAAAAGACATCCAACTTTCATACAATGCTCCAAAAACTCAATCATTTTTAATATCTGAACTCCAAGGCATCCCTAAGGCCCTCATAACTCTTAAAGTTGCCAACTTTGGGCGTGCTCGACAAAACTAGCAGGTAGCTTGTAGCTTGTAGCGTTTTGTTAAACGCTACATGAAGTAGAATTTGGATTTGGAGCATTTTGATTAAACTAAACGCTAGAAGCTTGTAGTGCCAAACGAGGATTTTTGTTTTAAACGGAGCGTTTTGTCAAACGCTAGAAGCTAGAAGCTCTCAAACGCTCCGTGCTGAACACACCCTTTATGGTATCAATTCACTCAATATTCTAAAAGAAGAATAAAAGTGTGGCAAAACTTAAATATAGCCTTAAATAACCATAAAGGTAGATGATTTAACACTTATAATGGTCTAAGAACAATATAAGGTGATGTTGATGGTGATTTTTTTGCAAGCCACAACAAAAGGACACCTTCTTCTTCTTCTTCTTCTTCTTCTTTCCTCCATCTTCCAAACCAAGAAAAGCTTTAAAACCACCAAAGATCAAGATAGGATGGGATCTATGGTTTTTATGAGGTGAAAGAGGGTTTGGGGCTGATAAGAAACCCTAAAATGGGGTTAGAGATGCTTAAATACGAAGGAAACCCTAAAAGATCAGGGGCTTGGGATGTAGTGCTCCTCACGTTGTGAGCTTTTATTTTTCATGTTGTGAGCTCAGTTCCGGATTAAAATCTTCATGCATATTATCTATGTTGTGAGGACCCTTTTTCTCCAAAATTCACCCTTTTGACTCCTTGAAACCCTAATTCGATTCATCCTGGAACAACATGTGTTTCAACTCTCCCCCACTTAAATTAGATTTCGTCTTCGAAATCACTCCTTACTATCTTCTAGCTACTCCAGATAACTTGGACACTTCTTCCACGACCCAGATACGGAAAAAGGAAACAACTCAAGCATACAACAATGTTCCAAAACTGTAACCAAACCCAACCTTAGCAAGGCTCTCAATGAACGGATCTTAACCCACTAGCGTTCACCCTGAAGAAAACCATTACTACTCTACCTGAAATCCAAAATCATAAAACCCTGTCTGACTCCCTGATGGTCAGTTCACTTTGAGTTACTTCTACTTCAACTTTGTTCCATATTCCAACTGATCGTAACACTTCCATACCTTGATTACCTTGTTGTTTCCACTAAAAACAAAATCACTGACGTTTCCTTGTTGCCGAAAACTTTTCACTTTTCAGAAGGCTTAGATAATCCTTTGAGTAAAAGACTCATCCCTACAATGGTAAGACTCATACAAGAGTTGTGCACTAGGGTCAAATCAATTACCCTGAGATTATTTACCCCATGGAGAAAGTGACTTACATATTCACTTAATAACAACCGACTCCTAACATGAGTCCAAATGACTAGTACCAGCTCATGCTCATCTTGTTGCCCCATAATTACATTCGAGATGAAACTAAGACATGCCTACTCTCAAACTCACCAACCAATTAACCAATATACCTGATTTCCAACCGGTTTCCGAGACTAATAGCCTCATACATTCGCACCATGTGACTTCCGAGCGAGGGTCTTATCAAGCGTGAGTTGTCCTAGCTTGCATGCCATAATGGCTCTAACAGCTCTCAACTAGCCTCATAAGGCCCACAACCTTTCTTAATTCCATTAATGTTGTGACCTTCCCACAAACTCACGACCTAGTCCCTCTACAAGTCTCTGAATAAGAGTCCAACTAATAAGGGCTACTCAAGCCTAATCACCACAGAAATGCCAACCAATGACCCCAGAGTCATCTCACTCTTAACACGAATTGATACCTTACTCAAATTGATCCTACGGGATCTCACCTATACTACTTAATCAAACAGGCCCACATAGCCTTAAACCTAACAATCCTCATACTACTCAAGGAGTGGTTCTCCATTAATACCATCCACCTCGACCCAGGCGTGCGTTGATCTTTCCTAAGTCCAACTTACCACTCAAACCAAGGCCTGACTCATACTGGTGAATGCTAAGACTACATCACAGACTTACAACACTTCCTCGACAACCTATCATCCTTGTGTATGCGACAACTACATCGCAGTCTTACAACACTTCTATACTGCCATGGATCCACCCATGGTCTTATCATCCATCTATTATACCAACCATAATCATCATGAGTCGAACCCACATCCGATTATAACCAAATCAGGTGTTCGAGTTATGCTTTGAACCCCAAAGCCTTAATCAGACAAGAACAGACGGAAAGGTTCTAACATGAATCTCAACCTGGATCCATCCACATACCCACCATGCATTACTATTTATGTTCAATGAAACATCAGCATCCATTCTTATGCAATCCCCTAGACCAAAAGATTCTCCCCCACTTGGATTCGATTGTGCTCTTCCAATCCTCAACATTTGATGGGGGTTCCATTCTATCTCGCAACCTTACAATTCAAACTGTCAACAACTAGAGCTTACAAGAACTAGCATTACATTACTAGCCAATATTAGCAATCACACACATTCCAAAACCATATGAATACTTTCCAAAATCTCAACGAGCTCAATAATTCCAAGTGCTTCCCATGATACGACTCCAAATCCTTAAGCTGCTTCATCTTGTGGCATAGAACTATAACCCTTAATCGGAACGGACAGATCATCAATTCAACAACTTACCTGCCGAAGGATTGATATATTTAAAGTTCATCGAAGTATACCATTAGATTTCCGTTGACAATCCCAATGACTAAAATAAACCAAGCGAACAATACTTTCCCATTACTTAAGAGTAATGCTTTACCACTGCTTAATCCCTGCTAAAGGTAGCAGCCGACATCTTGAGCTTTACAACAACTAGTCTTCCTTGACCAGCCAAGCCTATCTCTTGTACATTCCATGATCGGTGATCATTCTCAATACCTCAACGAATCTCAAAATCCTTAAGCACTTTCCTCTGAATCCACTACAAGTCCTTGGCAACTGATCAGTTGATGAGGAACAACATCTCAATATCGAACAAGTACCCAACCCGTTCAATCACTTACTTGCACCTAAAGCGATCCTCATACAACGTGCAACTAACCTCGGTTCGAAGGTGTGAACTTAAGGACTACCGCTCTTACACCCATGACCGATCCAATCCCTAACTACCAGGAAACTATGAACACCCTTATACATCTTGCATTCAAGCCCGGTATGAATACCTTGCGGATTCCTTGAATTCTGACTGATACCACTAAAGATTTGACCGACTGCTGGTTTCCCATGCGGAATGCTCACGCCTCTTCTAAACACGGCCCACGGTATGCAAAATGGCATATGCAAATTCTTTTAATGATGACTTAGTCAATCATAGAGGATTCCTGAGCCTTAAACGGGGTTATTTGAAGCTTCCCAATGTCATAACTTCAAACCTAGCAAGAGTGATCCATACTCCACTGAAATATGAAGCACTCGGGATTGAACCCCATCCTGAAGAAATTGTAGAAATTCCAATATGGTTCTAACAACTCTATCATACAAAAGATTTTTTTATCCAACGATACAAAATTGGACGTGAACATGTTTATTCTATATATAAATATCATTACATAATTGGGGCTCAACATATATACTAGTGATTTCTTGCGGCTCGATCTTGACCTCTTATGGGATGATGTGTGTTGGGGCCTGCACCCCCTCCGCTGGCCATGCAGGACAGTTGGACTTGAAGTGACCCGAATGGTGACAATGAAAACATAACAGATCCTTCTTGCAATCTCGGTGCACATGACTTCCTTCTCCACATTTGAATCACATATACTTGTGACAAGCAAACCCATTAGTTCCCCTACACTTTCCACATATCCCATAGTTTCCCTGACTTCCAGTTGCCAGGTCAGCTGTATCGAACCCTCCACCTTCCTCCACTTGTTATGAATTGAGTGTTCGTCTTCTCTTTCTTGGTCGTGCCTCCACATCAAGACTACTGATGTGTGTAGACTCACTTAGTTTTAAACCTACTTTTAATTATCAAATAACACACAAAAGGCAATGAACCTATCAATTGTGGTATAGCTAAATAAGTAGGGTATCGAACACAGGGAACGGCAAATTAAACTAAAAACTAATTTAATCTAAGTTAATTAAGAAGTAGAGGTTTTTCTCTAGTTTTACAAGACTAGAAACTTACTAACTATTACTAATTTAGGACTAGAAAATAACGACTTAACTAGATTCAATAATTGGAAAGGAACTTCTGTTTAGTTCAACTTGGTTAACTCTATGGTTGATTTCAAGGTAATGGTGCAATGGATTAATTCTTTCGTTGGTTACCGATTCAAGTGATTAGATTCGTGTTCACTACCTTAATCCTTAGCAAATAAACTAACTTAAACAGTGGCCAATTGTCTAATTCAATTATATTCACTAGATTAATTATTCGGGTTAAGTTAGACTTGCAATAGTTAACTAATTTATTCTTTTAATTAACTCGTTGTTTGATGGTCACCTTACAAGCTTGCACATGAATTTACTCAATTTTCTTATTAATTCTAGTTTCATATTCATTAATCCTAGACATATAGCATAGTGATCACATAGCATATGAGGTCAATAATCAATAGATGTTCATGCTAATTAATTATCTTCCTATTAACAGAAAATTAATTATTATTCACACACAAGGTTCTTTAGCAAGCTAAAATAACAAAAGTTCACCAACTTGGAATTAATCCTACCAATCAATCAAACCATATTGTTAAACTTTGTATCCCCAAACAGAAGTCTAAAGGTTTTAGCTCATAATTGAAGTAAATAACAGCAAACAAACAAAGTCAAGTTGCTTAATCATGATGAATAAACAAAAGAATAAGTGGAATGATGAAATTTTGCCTCAATTACTCTCTGGAATTGAATTCTAGCTCCTTTCGTCGTCTTCTAGGGTTTCTCTGGCTTCTCAATCGTAGCAAAGTACTTCTGAATCGTCCCAGAATTTATTCCTATCGATCTGTGGAATTATCTTTAAATATACGAATCGACTCGTCGAGTCCCTCTCACATTCCCCGTATTGTGATAACTCTCTGGGATCCCGAGTCATTATCTTCTCGATTCTTCGATTGGACTCGTCGAGTCATCACCCCTACTCGCCGAGTAGATGCCATTTTTAGTGTTTTTCTTCTTGATTTCATTCTCGATCTTCTAACTATTTCTCCCACTTCCTTTCGCTTCCGAGCTTCATCTTAGGACTGAAAAACATAATTTAACACTTTTAAGTACCTTTTGTCCATAATATGCGATAATTTAGCTAATAACTGAGTAAAAATATATACTTAATATGAACTAATTATGCACATATCAAAATACCCCACACTTGTGTTTTGCTTGCCCCCAAGCAAAACTGAATTTTAAACATATTAGAATCATATATAACAACTCCAATCTAACCCAGCCATTATGCCAAGACCGCAACGCATGCATTTGTGTCTAAAATTTTTCCTAAAGACCTCCCATACTCTAAATACTCACAATCCTCATAAACATTTGCCCACTCATCCCGAACTATGCTCATTTTATGCAACCCTCCGAATCCATCCGCAAAAAACCTCTTACCCTCAAGGTGTTTTTAATTGAGCAACCCGAGCATACATAATCTAAAATTACAAGTTTTTGATACCACTATGGAGCTCTTTTGAATTCATCTCTTCTTTGATATTTGCTTTGATCTCTTTGAATTCACCACCTTTATTGTTTGATTTTCGGGTATCTTCGATTTTTTGGAATTCTTGGAATTTTGATCTTTTGATCTTCACTTTAATTGCTCCAAAATTCATACAATTTCTCTTGTAATTCTCTCTTTTTTACATGTACCTCACTTTTTTTTCACTCAAATCCCTACATGCTTAAGCAGGGGCGCTCAACCTCAACCTTTATTGGCTAATGATAACAATCTTCCTGGATACATTTCAAGTTTAGGCTGCTAAACATATTGCATCCCTCGGGCCGAGCAGGGTCGTGTTTTTGTCCCATGATTTCACTAGAATAAGGAAGCCACAAATGCACTAGAACGTATATAGGCTCAACTAAACATTTGGGTTTTCATGCAATCATCAACACAACTCTAACATGGAGTCCTAATTTTACTTTTACCAAAATTTCCTAATTTAGATCCTAAGTAATACTTTTGGTATGCAAAATTTTAAAATTAGCCTAAATTAAGACTCTAAATTTTCTAACATGTAACCAACCCCCTACCCCACACTTATTTGATGCAATGCCCTCATTGCATATTATGTATGACAAAAACATAAAAAAAAACTAAAGAGGGAATTGGAACAAACTCCCCTGGGATAGCAGTGGATAGGTTGATCACTTCCTTTTCAGCTCCAACTTCAATTGACTTTAGACATGGTATCCATGCCTTGGGTGTCTCGTCTCGTGTGGGTCACTCCAAATACGCGGATAACAGTGTAAGATCTTCAAGAACAAATATGGAAAGAATATATAGTCAAGTGGTACTCTAATTAGCATCAAATCAGCAGCCCCTTCGACATGAAACCAAACGACTCGTCGAGTATATACCAGACTCGTCGAGTTACTTCGGGAAATCTTCGGATTGTTGAGAATTAGGGCGACTCGTCGAGTCAGTTTAGTGCACTCGACGAGTTGGTCACTGAATGAAAATAATGTAATTCTGCATCTGATCCAGCTTCCAATAAACTCTCTATACTTTCTATTC
The DNA here is from genome assembly GCF_051521515.1 of Lactuca serriola. Lineage (NCBI taxonomy): Eukaryota > Viridiplantae > Streptophyta > Magnoliopsida > Asterales > Asteraceae > Lactuca > Lactuca serriola. Next base: position 301,430,429 of record NC_136412.1, read on the forward strand.
ACTTCTAGACTCCCTTGCCAACATCTCTAAGGACCGGACTCAATACTCTAACGCTCCTCCTTTCTTGACTCTCTTTCTCACTTTGATTCTATAACTCTAAACCCTTTTTGAAGCTAGCACTCCTAATTCAATTCTGAAAAATTGTCAAAGCATCAAACATCAATTAAACATCAAAAGCAACTTTTAAAAACATCAAACAAACCAAATAAAAACAAACACAAAATTAAAAATTGTTCAATAAAAATGCATAAAAAAAATCAATCCTCCTCCTCATCATCATCAAGCCCTACTCCACTTCCTCCAGCACCACTTCTTCTTGCACTTATCACTTCTTCCCATGATGGAATGTATGGAAAGTTACCACCATCTATGTGTGGAATGTTAAAATGTTCAAAAAGTCGGATATGAGATTGGTTGCTAAAATTCAAACCCCTCGCCATTTGATCCTGTAGTCGCCTCATCTCCACATTATACCAATCCATTGGTACATCTTCATTCTCAACCGGAATCACCGGCGGCTCCTCCTCAATATCCCGCTCTCTCCTTGAACGAACCCTCCTCCTCGGTGCTTCGGGACCAACAACCGGATCATCATTCGGCATGGCATAATGGCCACCACCATAATCTTCAATAATCCTCGCTCTCCGGAAAAGAATTGGGTTGAAAGGAGGTGTAGGGATCATCGTCATGAAGTTCCACACACTGCGGTTCATCAACCCGAATGAGTTGGCCAACCGGGTGACAAACATCCCCCTATTAATTCGGGAAGTTTTACGATCCTTGACCGCACCCTCCGAGAGATATGAAGCAAGACACCAAGGAATGTTGCAAAAAACGCCGGGTGTAATGATGCTCCATAAATAGAAAACGTCAAGGTTGGAAACCTTGTCATCATCCTTTCGTTGATTGATGGTGGATGAAATGAGGCGGTGTATGAGGCGGTGTGTTGGGGATCGAATGCTCCCTTCTTGCGCCGATTTTGGAATATAAACTTTATTACCAATGGTATTCCACCAGCCCGCACTTGTAACTCCTTCGGAAAATACCATATGTGCTTGTGCCAAAAAGGCCCGAAAGATGGGTGTTGAGACCAAGGGCTGATCATAAACCCCTAATCGACAGGCAAGATCCACCATAGAGCATTGATGAAACTCTCCCCCAAGATAGAAACTGAAGTTGGACGGGTGATAAGCATCCACTCCCCCGGTGAAAGATACCGTGGAGAAAAACTCCAAACAAAGCTCCAAATAAACCGACTCTTGAATACGGAAGACCCGGCTCCACCCATCACAAACCATTGTTTCGCCTTCATGATGAAACTCCTTCACAAGATAAGGAGCTAACTCCTCCTCATTACGAACATTCTGCAGCCAATCCCAATCTATCCGGTTGGGCACATAGACCTCCTTCTTCTTGATATCCGCCAGCTTCTTCTTCCATTTCCGCATTGTCGAAGCGGACTCGATTTGAGGGAAGTTTAGCCACGGAAAATCCCCTTGGTTGCCACTGGGACTTCGTCCCCTTCTGAACATGATTTCTGCAAAACAAATACACAAAACCCAGAAAACACAAAATATCATTAAAAACATCTCGCATATGTTCCCCGACTCGACTCGTCGAGTCCAGGCTCGACTCGGCGAGTCGCGCAAACTGCACGAGTCAGTCGACGGGTCGATGCAAATTAGGCCATGAAACCTGGAAATTTTGTCAAGGGTTTTGTCTATGCACTTACTATTAAGGTATTAAGGCCAAAATAAACGTTCAAAACAACAAAAATCATGAAAAAATCAAAACCCTAGAAATTCATTACTTTTCAAAAACGGGTTTTTCATGCAATTGCTACCATAGATGGCCTTATAATCACGTTCTTAACAGAAATCAAGGAGAAATTTGTTACCTTTTGAGTTTGAACTTGAGAAATTTGAAGAAAACTTGAAGAACAAAATATGAATGCTTGAGAGGAAGTTAGAGAGGGGCACCCGGCGAGTATGTGTGAGAATAAACTGATTCTTAGGGTTAAAACCCTAGTTACCGGATGTAAAAGTAATTTTGAAATCATTTTTTTTTTGTAAATAATACCGACTCGTCGAGTCGGATTCAGACTCGGCGAGTCTGGTCGCGAAGTCAAACTTTTTCTGAAATCCATATATACTCGTCGAGTCGTGGTCAGACTCAGCGAGTCTCTTGCAAAAATTCATAATTTTCAAAATTTTGTTATTTATTTAAAATAACTTCACCCCACACTTAGTCCATGCACACTCTCAAGCAGACATGTCCGGTGAATTGGAGAATTAACATTTTTAAAAACGAAGGAAAAATTAAAAAAAGTAAAAAGTAAAAGAAAGCAAACTCTATATAACGGGTTGCCTCCCGCCAAGCGCTTCTTTTTAAGGAGTCATTAGCTAGACTCCTTCCCGTCTACGTTTCGTCATCTTCGAGCATCGGGAATGCACGCCGAGTCCTTTGTGGTTTGTACTTAGTCTTGTAAGCGTGAATCTTTTTCTTGTAAGCCCTTTTCAATTCATCTTTTTTCTTTTTCACAGCATCCTCCTCAGCTGCTTGGGCTTCTCTTTTTCTCTTTTTCTTTTTTAACCCATTCTTCTTTACCTTCTCTTGTACCTCCTTCTCTTTAAATTTAATCACTTCATATTTTGTAATGGTTCGTGCTTTAGGTTTAGTAGTGAATGGTCGATCAGCTTCCACCCCTCTTCCCTTTATGTCCTCATCCTTTTCTGTGTTCAACCCTTCTCCAAATGGAATTGTATCAAAGCATGCCACCTCGGCGTCTTGGACTTCCATTCCTTTTCCTTCTTCTGCTGTTTGTTCTTCCAAAGAATCATAAATAGTAACTAAATCCAGGGTATGTGAAGAACTATCAACAAACAGATGAACATTGGCCAAGTTTTTATCAAATTCGACTAGACCCGTCGAGTCCATCAAGGTGACTCGGCGAGTCTGATTGGGTTCCATCAATTCTGGAGTGTTTTCTGAGTTGGCTCCTTCCAGTAGCTTTTCTAACTCCTCCAAGTCTTTGCTAGCATCTCCACCTTCTTCAGAGTGTAGCAAAAACTTGCTTGGATCTTCTTTTAGCAAAATTTCAAGCTCTTTTTGTAATATCTCATCATCCAATTGGATAAATGAGATTTCTTCTCTCTTTTCTTCTTCTTGCTTGGCTTCTGGAATAGCTTTAAACATCACCGACTCATCACCCACTCTCAATGTCAATGTAGACTCACATATATCAATTAGAGAACACACGGTGTTTAAGAATGATCTTCCCAAAATAATTGGTATTTCGGGGTCTTCTTCCATATCCACCACCACGAAGTCTACTGGAAAAATAAACTTGTCCACTTTGATAAGGAGATCCTCACAAACGCCTTGTGGATGAATTATCGTTTTGTCCGCCAAATGGATCCTCATATTTACCGGCCTTGGTGCTGGTAAATTCAGCTTCTTAAAGAATGAATAGGGCATCAAATTAATGCTTGCACCCGAATCAGCTAATGCTCGGGTAAAAACTTCATTACCAAATTGGCACGGAATCACCATATTTCACGGATCACTCTTCTTTTCAGGCAGCTCATTCATCAATATTTCCGCGACTTCAGCCAAATCCTTAGCAGCAAAAAGGCTTTTAAGCAAGTTGAAGTATTTAGGTGTTTGATGCATTGTTTCCACAAATGGCATATTGACTTGTAAAGCTTTAACATGCTCCATGAAGGTTCTATATGCTTTTACTTTTTCTGCAGGCATGGCTTTGATTGGATATGGCAGAGGAGGATTATATGGCTTTAGAGAATTGGCAGTTTTATCATTCCCGCATGGACTCGTCGAGTCCATGAGAGTGACTCGGCGAGTCTGATCGGGTTTTGTTGGGTCTGATTCTTCTTCCTTTTCTGCCTTTTTCTTGGAGATTTTCAGTGCTTCTGTGAATGTTTCTTCACTGCTGGAGGTTATTACACTTACATTCTCCATTCTTGGATTGGGTTCGGTGTTACTCGGAAGTTGACCCGGTCTTCTATCATTCACTTGATGCGCAAGCTGCCCCCAGCTGTTTCTCAATGTTGAGAATTGATGCTTGCTGATTCCTAAGCATGTTTCTGGTCTCGTGTATAGCAGCATCGTGATCACTGTGTCTTTTTTCGGACGCGGCTATGAATCTAGTGAATAACTCTTCTAAATCGGCTTTCTTTTCTACCGGTTCTTCCTTTTGGTATAGTCCCCTCTCCTTCTACTTGTATTTCTCCTCCTTTGCCTTCTTATACTCCTCGTATGGTAGCCAATCCTTCTTAGGTTTCCGCCAATTTTCATCATATCGATCACCACTTGAATAAAAGACGTGAGCTTTCTTATTTCCATTCTCATCCAAATCACAATCCTTTGTGAGATGGGGCCCTCTACAATTTTCGCATCCTACCCTAATAGCATGGATTGCTTGATCCATTTTTGTCATTCTTCGATCTAGACTATCAAGCTTAGCTATCACCGCCGCCATGCTATCATTTGCTGCGTTCACTACCCCACGACTTACTTCGTTTCTCGGATTATGGTATTCTCTAGAGTGCTTAGAGAATTCTTCAATTAATTCTTTAATTATCGGGGGTGCCTTCTTTGTGAGCGGGCCTTGAGAATCAAGCAATTGCCTTGTGGTGACATTAACTCCATCATAAAAGATAGAGACTTCTTGTTGGCTATTAAGGTCATGATGTGGGCAATTTCTAAGTAAGCTCTTGTATCTTTCCCAAGCTTCATAAAGAGATTCGCCGGGTTGTTGCTCGAAGTTGGCAATGGCTTTCTTAAGCTTGGCTATCTTGGAGGGCGGGCAGAAATGGTCTATGAATTCTTCTTTCATCTTGGCCCATGTGGTGACCGATCCGGGAGGAAGTGACTTTAACCAATCTTTTGCAGCTCCTTTAAATGTGACAGGAAGCATGCGAAGAAGCTGGGTCTCGCGTGGAACATTCGGGACGTTGAAGTAATCGGCCACATCATTCACTTCGTCCAAGTGCTTGTAAGCATCTTCGTGATCCTTCCCGTAAAAAGGAATCTCCTTGAGTTGGGCGAGAATATGGCCTTTTAGTTCGAATGTAGCGGTCGCGGGAATTGCGGGTTGCACAAGCCCCGACCCGGTGTCATCACGCATCCTTTTCTTCCATTCCCCCATGGGGACTTCATCAATGTTAGCCATTGTGATAGCTAACTCTTCTTCGGAATCGGTTTCGTGCTCGTAAGTATGCTCTTCTTCTTCCTCGGTCTCGTACTCGGTATCTTCTTGAATTGGTTTTTCCACTGTCAACGAGGCACTGGATGCTCCTGATTTGCTTCTCTTCTTCTTGCTGAAAACGGATTTTAAGTTTTTGAGTGGTGAGTTCTTTAAAGTTGCGGTTTCTCCAACAGCTTTTCCTTTGTTTTTTCTTCGTGCGGATTCCGGGTCTTCCAAAGGAGGGACCAGAGGTGTATCAGATCCTCGGGTCATGAAACAACTGTAAACAAACAAAACAAAAGAAACAGAACGCGTAAAAAGAACAAAAACGAAATAAAAAATAAAGACTGAAACAACGATGTACTCGCCGAGTCGGCACGAGTGCACTCGGCGAGTTCAAGGCAAAAACAGAAAAGAAAATTTCTAGTTATTCTAAAAAAAACGAATTTTTTATAAACTAATTCTACTTACTGAATTACTTTGTAAATAATTTTGTGTAAGATAAATCCCACACAAAGGATCGATTAAACTAGAATTTAATATTAATTTTAGAACCGTTCCCCGGCAACGGCGCCAAAAACTTGATGTGTGTAGACTCACTTAGTTTTAAACCTACTTTTAATTATCAAATAACACACAAAAGGCAGTGAACCTATCAATTGTGGTATAGCTAAATAAGCAGGGTATCGAACACAGGGAACGGCAAATTAAACTAAAAACTAATTTAATCTAAGTTAATTAAGAAGTAGAGGTTTTTCCCTAGTTTTACAAGACTAGAAACTTACTAACTATTACTAATTTAGGACTAGAAAATAACGACTTAACTAGATTCAATAATTGGAAAGGAACTTCTGTTTAGTTCAACTTGGTTAACTCTATGGTTGATTTCAAGGTAATGGTGCAATGGATTAATTCTTTCGTTGGTTACCGATTCAAGTGATTAGATTCGTGTTCACTACCCTAATCCTTAGCAAATAAACTAACTTAAATAGTGGCCAATTGTCTAATTCAATTATATTCACTAGATTAATTATTCGGGTTAAGTTAGACTTGCAATAGTTAACTAATTTATTCTTTTAATTAACTCCTTGTTTGATGGTCACCTTACAAGCTTGCACATGAATTTACTCAATTTTCTTATTAATTCTAGTTTCATATTCATTAATCCTAGACATATAGCATAGTGATCACATAGCATATGAGGTCAATAATCAATAGATGTTCATGCTAATTAATTATCTTCCTATTAACAGAAAATTAATTATTATTCACACACAAGGTTCTTTAGCAAGCTAAAATAACAAAAGTTCACCAACTTGGAATTAATCCTACCAATCAATCAAACCATATTGTTAAACTTTGTATCCCCAAACAGAAGTCTAAAGGTTTTAGCTCATAATTGAAGTAAATAACAACAAACAAACAAAGTCAAGTTGCTTAATCATGATGAATAAACAAAAGAATAAGTGGAATGATGAAATTTTGCCTCAATTACTCTCCGGAATTGAATTCTAGCTCCTTTCGTCGTCTTCTAGGGTTTCTCTGGCTTCTCAATCGTAGCAAAGTACTTCTGAATCGTCCCAGAATTTCTTCCTATCGATCTATGGAATTATCTTTAAATATACGAATCGACTCGTCGAGTCCCTCTCACATTCCCCGTATTGTGATAACTCTCTGGGATCCCGAGTCATTATCTTCTCGATTCTTTGATTGGACTCGTCGAGCCGTCACCCCTACTCGCCGAGTAGATGGCATTTTTAGTGTTTTTCTTCTTGATTTCATTCTCGATCTTCTAACTGTTTCTCCCACTTCCTTTCGCTTCCGAGCTTCATCTTAGGACTGAAAAACATAATTGAACACTTTTAAGTACCTTTTGTCCATAATATGCGATAATTTAGCTAATAAATGAGTAAAAATATATACTTAATATGAACTAATTATGCACATATCAACTACCTTCCTTAGTAGCCTCAATAATTTCTCTTTTAACGCACAAGATTGTGGTCCGCTCCTTAAATTTGACAATCAGCCTCTCAGTGATCCGACCAATGATACCGTGAAAATCCTCTAGTAAAATCTGTGAAACCTCCATGGCAATCCAGTCACGAAATGTGGCATCATTCGTACCCATCTCAGAAGACTCTGCTCCCCGTCAATACATTGTCATCCTATACAATAAGACCAAATTGATATCTCATGACCAAAATGTTATCATCAATCCATCACTCTTCAGTCACTTCTTAAAATTTGGGCACATCATCCCTCCACAAGCTTCTTAGATTTCTTGTGATTCGCCTCGGGTCGAGTATGGATCCTGTGATTTCAGTAGTATGGGCCCAATACTACCTTCCACACATATCCATACTCCTCAAGAATTATCTCGAATCCTCAATGTCATCTTCTCAAACAGATACTCCAAATATCTACTAAACAGCACAACCAACTCACTACATCACATCTTAGGCTCTCCTAGGTTCCCGACCTCACCCTGCCATCAGCTGTTGAAGGACTCCCCATAATATCAGTTAACTACTTCATGAATACAATCACATGTGACAAAGCTTGGGTAATCCTTCGAGTAAAAGACTCAACCCTACAACGGTTGGACTCAGATAAGTGCTGCATAATAGGGCCAAATCAATCACTCTGAGATTATCTAACTTATGTAGCACGTGACTTAACATATTCACTTAATAGTTAACCCATGTCATCATGGGTACCACAAAGCACAAAGCAAGCAACATTCATGCAGTAACACTCCAAGTCACAACTAAATAGATGACATCTCAATCTTACTTCCTACTAAGAAATATTCCAAATCTAGTATAACATCCAATTCCTCTTAGGCTACAAGGCATCACATATCAGGCCAATCCATCTAGTCATCTGAAATCCATTCTAGCATGCAATTCTAAAAGCTCAAACAATCAGGAATATAAAGGAATCTCTCATAGCATGAAATCCTGAGCAAATACTTAGCCATAATCTAGCATGCAATTCGCATAGCATATAATCATAACAAACATGTATGGGTATTCTAGGAACCACTTACTTGAGCTCGGCTGATTTCACGCACCACATCCCTTTCTTTATTAAGAAAATTCTTTAATAAAACATTTATTTTATGAAAATCCATCAAATCCTAAGTTTGAGTTCAAACACACCCGAGAGTATGCCCGAATCTCTCAAACCATGACTCTGATACCAACTTGTAACATCCCAAAAATTGTAAGGTAAAATTTTCATTTTTTATTCAACCATTAAAACACTGTTTAGCATTACCAATCGTTCAAAAGTATAACAATGTCAAATTAGTTATCAGAGTCAAATCTCAAAATCATAAAGCCACGGAAACATGGGTGGATGCAGTGTAGTTCCGTCGGGCCCTTCTCTTTTGTACCGGAAGTACCTAAAATCATACACAATAAACTGTAAGCATATAGCTTACTGATTTCCCCCCCAAAATACCACGTACCAGACAAATATACAGTCAAGCATACATGGGTGCTTGCATTCCCCTTTGTCTCTTTCAACCGGATACTGTCAAGCATATCTAGGTGCTTGCATTCCCCTTCGATCTATTTTAACCGGCTACTGTCAAGCATATCTAGGTGCTTGCATTCCTATTCGGTCTATTTTAACTGGATATCGGGTCTATTTCACCCTTATCACTACCACATAATATTATAGCAAATGAGTCAGAGAGTCATCAAACAATACAAGCAAAACAGATGATTATCACGAAGAACATCATAACACTACACACATAAACTATTGGGCCGGTATTGGTGCCTTCGGCCCACAGATACACTGAAGGAAACTCACATCAAGCTGCTGAATATCTCAGATAAAATCTCAGACTACTAATCTGGAAAAATCTCTGCGCAAACATCATAAATTAATACCCAATTAATAATTAGCCCACAACACATAGTAGGAAACCTAGTCCGATAGTTCAACACTCAGGGTAAAAGTCTATTTTACCCTTTCCTTACTTGGCCCAAAAATATGAGACCCAATCCAATAGCATCAAAATCCCAATATGGCCCAACTTCCTAAAATACACCCAAAGCTCCAAATGGGCCCAAGCACAAGAAGGCCCGCCAACAAAAAGCTAGGTCCCAACAAGGCCCAAAAGCCCATAATCACATCTCACGTCGTGACCAGTCCGTAGTCACGTCATGGGAGATCACTCGATCAGATCACAACTCATCCCGACTTAACCTAGCCAACTCAGTCAAGGAATAATACCTGATCTGACCTCACAACATGAGCACCCTATCCTCACGTCGTGAGCCTCAACAAGCTCATCAGAAACATGACTAAACACTCCTCACATTTAGGTCCAGGAACATTGTAAGGTTTTGTCAAATATATGTCTTGATCTCATTTAGGTCAAAAGTTGAAAAAAAGACATCCAATTTTCATACAATGCTCAAAAAACTCAACCATTTTCAAGACTGAACTCCAAGGTATCCCTAAGGCCTTCATAACTCATAAAGTTGCCAACTTTATGGTTTCAATTCACTCAACATGCTCAAAAAAGAAGAAAAGTGTGACAAAACTTAGATATAGCCTTAAATAACCATAAAGGTAGAAGCTTTAACACTTACAATGGTTCAGGAACAATGTAAGGTGATGTTGATGGTGATCCTTTAGCAAGCCACAACACAAGCCCACCTTCTTTTTCTTTCCTTCTTCTTCCAAACCAAGAAAACCTTCAAAACCACCAAAGATCAAGCTAGGATGGGCTGTAGGGTTTTTCTGCGGTGAAAGAGGGTTTGAGGCTGATAAGAAACCCTAAATGGGGTTATAGATGCTTAAATACGAAGGAAACCTTAACAGATCATGGGTTTGGGCTGCAGCGCTCCTTACATCGTGAGCACTTATTGCTTACGTCGTGAGCTCAGTTCTAGAAAAAAATCTTCATGCAACCCATCTCACGTTGTGAGACTCTATGCCTCACTTCATGAGGACCCCTTTTCTCTAAAATCCATCCTTTTAACTCCTTGAAACCCTAATTTGATTCGTCCTGGAAAAACAGGTGTTACACTAAAAGTGACAAATTTATAGTCTAATATCATGTACAAAATCTAAACTACATGTTAGAAAAAACCTAATGTCAATCCGACTTGAAACGAATGAGATATGCATATTTTAAACTTTTCACAAAAATTGGTTTCGACCCCTAAAAGTGGTTCTGATTCTTAACATCGGTTCTGGTTCTTAAACCCATTTTACCCGGACGTAATGGACTCAAACCGGGATTACCCGAAAACCTGGATAAAGTCATTCTTAAAACCCATAATTGGAACTGGTTCTATATATTCTGGTTCTAACGGTTCCAATTCCAGTCTAATTCTGGTTTTGATCCGGTTTTTCGGTTTTAAATCTCATCTCTAACCGGTACTACGAGACACCTGAATAACAATATGGAAATATCTCTCAGTCTACACCCTAAAACCCTCAAATTGACCAAAAGTCAACAATGGTAAAAAAAGTGAATGGTCAAAGTCAGCCCCAGCTGACCCCCACATCGTGGCTACCCTTTGGTTACGTTGTGGTAGAATAAGGACAAAATAGTCACGATAACGCCAAGCGCCACGTCGTGGAAACTGGTCATGGGAGCTCTTAATCCATTAAGCCACCCATTCATACTTTCTAGAAGGCTTTCTTACTTCTATTACACCATAAAAATATTTGTTTTTTTTAGACATGCATGTCCAATGAAAGTCTAGAAAAGGGAAAATGAAGCCAATATCTCGTGCATGGAGTTCAACACACCATCAAACTTTAGATCTGGCACTTATCTCCACCAAGGGACCTCAAGGATCCATAAAGTTGCTAACTTTATGGAATACATGCACTCAACTCAAACCAAACATAAAGAAAAGTGGGTAGAAACTTAGATCCAACATGATACAAAGAGAAAGGTAGCATCTTGAGTTCTTACAAAAGTCTAGAAATGGCACAAGGTGATGATGGGGGGGGGGGGGGCTGCTTGCAAGAACAAAGCACTAAGGACACCTTCTTCTTCTTCTTCTAAGCACCAAAACACCAACAAAAGCTTCACAGGTAAAAAAAAATGGAGACGAGGGTTTTCTTGAGGGTGAAAGGGAGGTAATGGAGGTTGAGGGTGTGCAAACCCCTCATTTCCCTTAAATAGGGGCACAAACCCAAAAATTAGGGTTAAGCCTTCAGGTAGCCACCACGTCATAACCATTAGCTTGTTACGTCGTGGCACGCGAGATTGATGCACGTTTTATTTAGCCATGGTCATGTCGTGGTGTATCCTTCACCATATCGTGGCCATCACAAAGTCCACATTTTTAACTCTCTAACTGCCCAAAACATAAATGAAACATTTACATGAAATAGACGTCCACGGACTCTTCTAGACAGTCCAGTGGAACACTAGCAGGCTCGCAACCTGTAGGTGTTTGTGAACAATGTGTTCACCGGTGTACTCCATCCCCCACATGGTTGCCTTTAGGACATTTATTGCTGAGGAATCCCCTTAGCAGTAGTGTCCATCCCGATGATGATCCTTAGGATAGGTCCCTTATGATAGATGTTTAGGGACGTAATGTGAGGATAACGGGAACGGGTAATTGGGTTATTGTTGGTTGATGAAATTAATAAACTTATTTATTGTGGGTTGAAAACCCTATGTGCTCAGCAGGCTCCCAAGCCTGACCCACTCAGTTTCTTGTATTACAGGTAGTGGCACATGAGCATAGATGTGATCTATTGGATGAGGGATTACGGATATAGGTCTGTAGATATGAAATAATGTAGTAAGGCTTATGTTGTATTGTTTATGCTTATGATCTGTATCGAACATGACATCCCGAGTCTTTTTAATGAAATACATTTCTATGGAAATGCTTTTGATAAATCTTTATCATATTTTGTTTTGGGACAAATTCCACAACACTTTTATTTAAAATGTTACTCTGATTTTTTAAACAAAGTATAAACAAAATCGGTCTTTTCTGGCTGTGAAAATGGGGATGTCACAGTTGGTATCAGAGCATTAGTTTAAGCGAACTAGAAATTTGTAGGATTTCTAGACTTAAACTTATAATGCTAAGCGATGATTGTGAGGTGTGAGCACTAGCTTATTTTAGGAATTGTGCCTAAAATGCTTTTATGTGCTAAATGCTTTGTGCCTGATATGCTGTTATTTGTTCGGATCTATGGTCTGTTGCCGACCAGATCTGGAAACCTTATGTGTTTAGGATTCTAAACGTACGACTACGATATTAGAACTAGCATGTAAACGTTTCGGAGTGATAAGGTTGATTTAAACGTTTATCCTAAATAAAGATCTAAATTCACCTTATTCGGTGTATAGATCAAGATGGCAAGGAGCTGTAGTGGAAACGTGAATGCAAATGGGAACAGAAACCAACCCCCAGTGATTGAGCAAATACCGGTTGTGGAAGCCACTGTTGAGCCAATAACGATGGCCTGAGAGCAAGTGATGATCCAGGCGATGTTGGATCGTCAAATGGAGGAAACCAAACGTTTTCTCCAGAAAAATCGAGAGGAAGCGACTATTCAGATCGAACAGCCCGAGTTGAACGAAGGGCAGACTGAGGAAGGAAACTACAATGGGATTGTTGGTCAAGCCAACCCACCGATAGTTAGGCAAAACCACCAGGATGGAGGAAATGATGGACGTGGATGCAAATACAAGGATTTCATGGCATCCAAGCCACCGAGTCTATCTGGAAGCCCGACGCCGGTGGAAGTCATGAACTGGATATCTGAGATGGAGATGATGTTTGAGAGTTGCAAGTGTAGCAACAGGCAGAAGACCGCTCTCACGGTTCTTCTGTTGAAATCTTGAGTACTAAGCTGGTGGAGGTTACTAGCTGATTCAATGCCCAAAGGTGAAGCAAGCAAGATGTCGTGGGAGGATTTTCGGGTAAAGTTGAAGATGCAATACTGCTCTGAGCAGGATCTTCTGGAGATCAACAACGAATTCTAGAATCTGAAGAAGGGAAGAATGAGCGTTACTGAATACGCTGCAAGCTTTACTGAGAAAATGAAGCTTGTTCCTCACCTCGTCCCAATTGAACCCTCCAAGGTTAACAAGTTTGCACTTGGATTACCAACGGACTTCGGTCCAATGGTCAAGAAAACTACCACTCTGAAAGCCGCCATCTGGGTTGCTAAGAATGTGGAGACCCAGATATAAGAGAAGGGTCTGGAGAGAGCGGAGGTGGGAGAGAAAAGGAAATTTGACGGATCCTCGAGCTCCGGTAAGAAGGGTAAATTCTCGAAATCTGGTTCAAGAGGAGGAGGATCAGAAGCGAAGTGGTGTGACAAGTGCAAGAAGAAGCACTCTGGGAAGTGTGACAGAGGGGTCACTTGTTTTAAATGCGGAAAGCCTGGGCACTATGCCAACGAATGCACGTTCACTAAGAAGGTCTGTTATGAGTGCAACGAGGAGAGGCACATTTCAAAGGATTGCCCGAAGAAGAAGGAGGCAGGCAGACTCAACATACCACCGAAGCCAAAGGCGAGAGCCTTCCAGATGACGCTCGAGGCTGCGCAGGAGGCAGCAGACGTCGCTTCAGGTACCTTTCTTGTAAATGGTTTGCCTGCAAATGTACTATTTGATTCTAGAGCCAACTACTCCTTTGTGTCACATAAATTTGGTGGGAAATTAGCATTGCCTGTAGAAAAACTTGATAATGCCCTGATTGTAGAAGTTGCCAGTGGAAAATTCGTACCTGTTAGTAATCGTATTAAGAACGTAGTCATCGAACTAAACAGAAACGAATTCCATGAGGAGCTATTACCCATAGAGTTAAATGGTTTCGACATTGTTTTGGGTATGGATTGGCTTAGCACCAACGATGCCGAGATATTATGCCGAAAGAAGATAGTAAGGGTAAACCCACTCGGAAAGGAATTATTTATGGTGTACGGGGACAAACGCAGAGTGAATTCTGGAATCATCTCCCTGATGAAAGCCAGGAAATGTTTGTCCAAAGGATGTGCATCATACTTGGCATTCGTAATCGACGCTAAGAAGGAGAAGAAAGAGGTGCAGAATATACCGGTTGTGTGTGATTATCCGGAAGTCTTTACCAAAGATCTTCCCGGATTACCACCTGAGAGGCAAGTGGAGTTTCGTATAGACTTGTTACCAGGTACAACACCGATAGCAAAGGCACCTTACCGATTAACACCGACGGAGATGAAGGTGCTTATGACGCAACTTCAGGAGCTGTTGGATAACGGTTTCATCCGACCTAGTTCATCACCCTGGGGAGCTCCGTGTTATTCGTGAAGAAAAAGGACGGAAGTATGAGAATATGTATAGACTACCGAGAACTGAATAAGGCAACGGTGAAGAACAAGTATCCATTGCCGATGATTGATGACCTATTCGATCAGCAGCAAGGTTCGAGCTACTTCTTGAAGATCGATCTTAGGTCAGGATATCATCAGCTGAAGGTAAGAGAGCAGGATATTGAGAAGACTGCAATTAGAACGAGATATGGACACTACGAGTTCTTGGTTATGTCATTCAGACTAACCAATGCTCCAGCAGCATTCATGGATTTGATGAACAAGGTTTGTAAACCATTCCTCGATAAATCCATGACAGTGTTCATCGACGACATTCTGATCTACTTGAAAAGCCAAGAGGAGCATGGCAAGCACCTACGGGAAGTGTTGGAAGTGTTAAAGAAGGAGAAGCTTTACGCTAAGTTCTCCAAATGTGACTTTTGGATACGAGAAGTCCAGTTCTTGGGTCACGTGGTTAACCAAGAAGGGATAATGGTTGACCCTACAAAAATCGAAGCTGTAATGAAGTGTGAACGTCCAAAGAATCCCATAGAGATTCGAAGCTTTATAGGATTAGCTGGGTATTACCGAAGATTTATCCAAGACTTTTCTTCGATAGATGCTCCATTAACAGCTTTGACCCATAAAGGAGCTACATATACGTGGAGTGAGAAACACGATGAGGCATTCGAGAAGCTAAAGAAGAAGTTATGTGAAGCACCGATACTTTCTCTACCCGATGGAGTTGAAGATTTCGCGGTTTATAGTGACGCTTCTGAAGTCGGTTTGGTTTGTGTTCTGACCCAAAGAGAAAAAGTGATAGCATACGCATCTCGACAATTGAAAGAGCACGAAAAGAACTACCCCACTCACGATTTGGAGTTTGCAGCGGTAGTTTTCGCTCTAAAGATATGGAGGCATTAGCTCTACGGCACGAAGTGCAAGTTGTTCACTGATCATAAGAGTCTCCAGTATCTCTTTAATCAGAAAGAATTGAACATGAGGCAACGACGCTGGCTAGAGTTAGTCAAGGACTATGACTATGAGATACTTTACCACCCCTGTAAAGCAAATGTTGTTGTTGATGCTCTCAGTCAGAAAGTCAACCTTGAAAGGAAAAGGCCAAGAGCGTTGAGAATCGAAGTCGTTTCGAAGATTGTGGAAAGTATCAGGAAAGCTCAAGAAGAAGCTTTAGAGAAGAATGACCGAATGGAAGAACGTTTGGGAAAAACGTTAGTGTTCGGTACAAACAGTCGAGGACTGAAGGTATTCCAAGATCGAATTTGGGTACCTAAGACGGGAGGAATAAGAGACGTTCTAATGGAAGAAGCACACAAGACCATGTACTCGATTCATCCCGGTAGCACTAAAATGTATAGGGACCTAAAACCCTACTACTGGTGGCCGACGATGAAACTCGATGTTGCGAAGTATGTGGCTGAGTGTGTGACATGTGCGAGAGTTAAGGGAAAACATCAGAAACTGTATGGGAGTTTAGAACCTTTACCTGTACCTATGGGTAAATGGGAAGACATCACCATGGATTTTGCCCAGGACGAAGAACGGTCACGACATGGTTTTGGTAGTTGTGGATCGTTTCACTAAGAGTGCACACTTCATAGAAACCAACGAGAAGTGGTCTATGGATAAGCTCGTAAATGATTATGTGAAGGAAATTGTAAGACTTCACGGTGTTCCTCTTACAATCGTATCAGATCGTGATACTCGTTTCACACCGAGGTTTTGGAGGAGTCTGCAAGAGGAGTTGGGTACAAAGTTGTGTTTGAGTACTGCTTACCATCTGCAAACTGATGGTCAGAGCGAAAGAACGATTCAGACACTAGAAGATATGCTGAGAGCATGTACCCTTGAGTTCCAAGCGAATTGGGACGAGCACTTACCTCTGGTAGAATTCTCCTACAACAACAGTTTCCACTCGAGCATCAAGATGACACCTTATCAAGCCTTGTATGGACAGAAGTGTCGTACGCCGTCTTGTGGGCTTGAAGCCGGAGAGAAGCAGTTTATGGGCCCCGAGATAGTCCATGAGACTGTTGAGAAGTTGAAGGTGATTAGGGAAAGAATGTTAGCAGCTCAGGTTCGTCAGAAGAGCTATGCTGACAAGAAAAGAAGACCGATGATCTTCGAAGTTAGGGATTCGGTTTACTAAAAGTCTCACCGTGGAAGGGACTTATATGATTCGGGAAACGAGGAAAGTTAAGTCCAAGTTTCATTGGACCATTCAAAGTTCTTTAGAAGATTGGAAACCAAGCTTACAAGCTCGAATTACCCGAAGAACTCGATGGTATACATAACACCTTCCATGTGTGTTATTTGAGGAAATTCATGGGAGATGTTCCCGACATAATTCCAATCTCAGAGTTAAGGATGGATGAGAATAAAAGGCTGATCGAAGAACCTGAGGCAATTGTTGACCGTAAGACTAAGAAGTTACGACGCAAGATGGTCAACTTAGTGCTAGTCCAATGGAAACATTCAAATGGGTCGAATCTCACTTGGGAAACAGAGGATGACATGATGAGTCGCTATCCACATCTGTTTGCTGATGCATGATTCCGGGACGGAATCATCCTAAGGGGGAGAGAATTGTAACGTCCGGGTTTCAGGGCTAATCATTTTTGACAATGTAATAGTCTAATTCAACTATTGTAACTCTTTTTTGAAGTAATAAAGATGAAATATTTGAGTATTATGTGAATGATGTGTATTTATGTGCTTATTATTTAATTATAAATGAATAATAAATAAAGAATGATAATAAGCGTTAAAATTAAAGTGTGATATAAGCCCGATATCTTTACATAAAGTTTTAGTGGTCGAAACAAGGATTCCGGGGATATAAAGAGCGCCGAAATCTGAGTTATAACGAAGAAGTTATGACCCATCGAAGTTTCGCGACGGAGCCAGCACGACACCGGGAGACGTAAAATAATGAATTTACGATAGAAGACTTTTTGGCCTTAGTAATCTAAACCAAAGTTGTAGAATATGTTAAACCGAGAACATCCATAAAAAGAACGCCCAAATCTGACTTCGTATGAGGAAGTTATGATTTTTCTAAGATTCGACTTAGCAGTGCACGACCCGAAACTCGAATTTTAGTTCGAGCGGTTTTTGGCTTACGCGACCTAAATGAGAGTTTAAGATCTCATTAATAGGAACTCAACGGTAAAAAGACAGATGAAAATGAAGCCCGTATGAAGGAGTTACGAATTCTTTGCGGTCATTTAACAGTCTAAACGTCTCCTACTATTAAATTTAAGATCGGTCAAGAATTAGCCGACGGAGTCTAAATGAAAGTTGTAGATATTGATTTTACCTACGCGTTGAAAAAAAGAACGTCGAAAATTGAGCTCGTATGTGAAAGTTATGGACGAAGCTTAGTCTCTACTTTTCGAGCGCGGCAAATTCGTCACAGTTTTGTAAATCCGATATAGATTGAGAATTAGCCAACGAGGTCTAAATGAAAGATGTAGTGCTCGTAAATACCAATGTGTGGATATAAATAAAGTCAGAAACGGAGCTCGTATGTGAAAGATATGAACGAAGCTTAGTCGCTACTCTTCGAGCGCGATAAATACGATACAGTTTTTGTAAATCTGAGATAGAAGGAGAATTAGCCGACGAGGTTTAAATGAAAGTTGTAGTCCTCGTAAATACCAACGCGTGGATATAAAGAACGTAGAAAACGGAGCTCGTACGCGGAAGATACGGACGAAACTTAACGGCTACTTTACTATAAAATCCCTATAAATAAAGGGTGAACCCTTCATTATTTCTTCACACCATAAGCATTTATTTCTCTCTCTAACTTCTCTCTAACCTAACTAAACCCCTCCCAAGTCTAGGGAACCTCCCTAGCATGAGAAGAAAGCCCTGGAGCGCCCGATGGCTCCGAGAAGAAAAACTTTTGGCTCGGAAACGCTGCTCCAGCGAAGCCTGGTTTTTAATAAAAACCCACTGTAAGTGAGCTACGCATATACTATATTTAATATAGCTTTTATTTAATTATAGTAACATTATTAGGACCTTTATAATAAGTACTTGGACTATTATTATGGGTTGTATAAGTATCGTTTAACGCTTATATAATAGTAATAATAGCCAGACTATTAATTAGTCGCGGTTATCGTTAGACTAAACCCTAGTGGTATTGATACTAGGTTTTCGTCGAGGGAAAATTGTCTTTGAGTAAACAAAGTGATGTTCAAATACTGAGTCACCACCTTTCAGGTGAGTGCATAGTTACTTTCAGCTTACACATAGATATGAAGTATTTTATATAAATTATGTGCTATGTGTGCATATTATCTGAATACTTGCTATTTATGCTGGATGAACATTTTTATACATGTTTTCAATGATTTAAACTGTATATGTATTTTATATCTACGAAAATGTTGGGGTAAAACATGGGTAGATGTAATAGGTGATGTGTGATAAAATGATGAGAGGCCTCGATGTTGATGTTGTTGATCCTGTCATCTAGAGGAGTATGGATGACGACCACGGACTCTTCTAGACAGTCCAGTGGAACACTAGCAGGCTCGCAACCTGTAGGTGTTTGTGAACGATATGTTCACCGGTGTACTCCATCCCCCACATGGTTGCCTTTAGGACATTTATTGCTGAGGAATCCCCTTAGCAGTAGTGTCCATCCCGATGATGATCCTTAGGATAGGTCCCTTATGATAGATGTTTAGGGACGTAATGTGAGGATAACGGGAACGGGTAATCGGGTTATTGTTGGTTGATGAAATTAATAAACTTATTTATTGTGGGTTGAAAACCCTATGTGCTCAGCAGGCTCCCAAGCCTGACCCACTCAGTTTCTTGTATTACAGGTAGTGGAGCATGAGCATAGATGTGATCTTTTGGATGAGGGATTACGGATATAGGCCTGTAGATATGAAATAATGTAGTAAGGCTTATGTTGTATTGTTTATGCTTATGAAATGTATCGAACATGACATCCCGAGTCTTTTTAATGAAATACATTTCTATGGAAATGCTTTTGATAAATCTTTATCATATTTTGTTTTGGGACAAATTCCGCAACACTTTTATTTAAAATGTTACTCTGATTTTTTTTAAACGAAGCATAAATAAAATCGGTCTTTTCTGGCCGTGAAAACGGGGATGTCACAACTCCCCAAATCCCTAACCTCAAAACTCGTCACTGTCTCCTCACTGAAACTACCATCGTCGGAACAAATTCCTTCATATAGAAAAAAGAAACAATAATGGTAAAAGATCGTTGAATTGGCAAAATTCTCTGAGGAAGGTAGAGAATTCTTGGTGAATTTGGTGGGATTCACTCCAATGTTACAGGAGATTCAGTGAAGACTATGCTTTTCGTTCTTCCAAACCCACCTTTCTTAGTGATAATCACCATTAGTTCTTTCCAAATAAGTGATACTGCTTTCTTCAAGCTATAAAATTGTGTTCCCGGGAAGTCTCTTGGCATCTCGATGATGCCTTGTAAGAACACGTTGAACGGAGAATCAAGTTTTCCAATATGATTTGGGTCCTCCACCAAAATTCGATCCAATCACAAAATCCAATGGGTAACATGAAGGTGGGTGATGCAGGTTTTCAGCGACAACGATTTAAAACTAGATGTAATCTTCGATCAAAATCCGATAATGAATTTAAATTAAGAGGTTGGCTTCTGATAGGGTGACTTAAAATTTGGATTGAATCTTTGATTTTGGGTTTAAGGGAGATCTGATTAACCACAAATTATCACCAATCGATAGAAGCTTTGAGACACCATAATCGGTGGTGAATTTTTGGGGAAGAAACATCGATTAAAAACTGAAAAAGGGCACCCTCCAAATTTTTGGGGTTGTTTGATCGAAGTGTATTTGTATCACTCCTTATTGATCTGAGTTTTCGGCATCAATTCTTCTGTTAAAACGAAGAGAAGCAAGTTATTTGTTGAAGGAAAGAATGTGAAAACGAAGGAGTAAGGGGGTATATGTGTTCTTGTGTACGTATGTATGTATTTGAGAGAGAGAGAGAGAGAGAGAGAGAGAGAGAGAGAGAGTCTAAGGAACATTCGTGTGCAAAAAACCAAAGGGTATTTTCGTCATTCACAATCATATAACGGAACCTGTTAACAAAGTTAGTCACATGGGCCTTTTGTGTACATGGTTTGCTCCTTAGGGACCATCTCAGGGAAAAAAGTTTTGTAAGGACCATTTTATGGAAAAACTATAAACGTAAAGGACCATTCGTGTAATTTGTTCTATTTACAAAAATGAGTTATTTAGCACATTTGATGTAACACCTATTTCATGTATATGTTTCGTTTATGTTTTGCGCAATAACTCTTTTTTAATATAAAATTATTTCTTTAGTATTTTATATTAATGTTTATCAATTTTTTTTATAAACACCATTATAACTACGGGTGTATAAAAAATACTGAAGTGAATAAAAAACGGGTTAATTGGTTTTCGGGTAACCAAAAACCTTTTAAGCTTAATTGTTCGGTTAATGGTTTTCGAGTGACTTATTCGGGTAACCAAAAACCGAACTGAATAAGAAAAATGTTAATTTTGAATGGAATAGAAGTCTATAACTCCTCTCTTAAGTCTTTGAACCCTTGGTTAGCATTTTACTCAACTTTTTGGTGATGCACGTGAATAGTGGCATTTAAGGTTTTAAAAAACTGAAATAATTTTAGATTTTTAATGTTTCTTGAGCTTGAAAATTTCATTTGAAAAGTAAATATTTGTATTTGTGCACAACCTGATTTTATGTGTTTCTAATAATATCATTTTAATGTTCATATCAATCTGATTTTATGTGTTTATGTGTTTGTTAGAACGTTACTTTTACACTGCACGCAAATAACTTAAATAACTTGAATAAGCAATTACACGAAATCGAATAACTCGAATCTTAATTGGTTCGGTTTCGGTTGGTTTACCCATACCCTAAAAACCGAATTATCAAAAACAAAATAACCTAAAAGCCTAATTATCCAAAACCGAATTATACCAAAAAACATCAAACAAGATAAACTCTTTGAAGACCATCAACTTATATGATTTTCAGAGAACAAAAAAAAAAACAAGATGAACTTCTTGAAGCAATCATTACAAAATTCAAACTCAAATATTCGTCTACTTGTAATCAACATCTTTGCTATATTCAAGCAATCAAAAATCAAACCTAATTTCATTCAATTCTCATAAATTCAGTAAACAAAATTCAAAAATGACAATTCTCATAAATCTAACATAAGCAAAATTCTACACCAAAATTCGAAATCGTAATCATCTTCTTGCTATAACCAGCACCTGATATATTCCATTCAGAAATCAAAAATGAAAGTTTTATAATCAAAGTTGAGAAGGCGTTCAAAATCGAACCTGATATGGAATCTTATGTTGAAGGAGTGACGGAAGTTGAGTCTGGTGTGGCCGAAGGTTGAGGGGTGGTCGGGGAGACGAATCTGAGATGATGATTGTTGGTAATTTCTACCAGCTTGCGGCTTCCCCCGTTCAGTAAACAATGTTTAAAATCGAACCCAAGAGTAAATCACGGACCAGAGGGGTGACGGAGGTGGAGTCTGGTGTGGCCGGAGGTTTAGTGGTGGCCGGAGATTAAGGTGCGGTCGAAGATACGAATCAAAGATGGTGATCATTGGTAATTTCTTCCGGGCTTGTGCTTCCCTCGTTTAGTAAACAACAGTTATTATTATTATTCTTTATATAAATCTCAAAATCCCTTAGTAAATATTTTTAAAACCATACTCATTCGGTGAATAAGTTTTAATCTAATACTTGTCAAAATTTGATGAATACTACTGGTTAGGGGTGAGCGCGGTGCGGTTCGGTGCGGTTATTAGCCAAAACCTCACCACTAACCGCAAATGCGGTTAATCCAATTTCAAAACCGCATGGTGCGGTTATTTTTGCGGTGCGGTTAGACGTTTATTTTTGCGGTGCGGTTTTGTTTTTTCTATGTTGCGGTTATTAACCGCATGGATTTGGTGCGGTTATTTTGTGGGTTTTTAACCACAATTTAGAGCTCAAATAGTTTTAAGAGTTCAAACATATTACTTGTAATAATAATAAAAAAAAAACATATGGTATAAGACAATTAACTATTTAACTTAAACCACAAACAACTAATATCTTAAAAACGTCAAATCAATAGTAATTAACAATAAATATCTTAAAGTTGTCTAATTTCATCATTTTTTCAAAGTTAAACATAAGAAAAAACCAACATTTTTGTCTTCTAGTAATGTATCCATCTTCAATTCATGAAACTTGTCTTATTTTTAATATTTAATAAACTAATAATTGATAAAAAAAAATTGTATATAATATATGCAGTGCGGTGCGGTTTTTTTTGCGGTTTTTGGAAACTAATAACCGCACCGCACCACAAATTTGCGGTTTTTTAAAAACAGAAAACCTCACCATCGGTTTTTATTGCGGTTGCGTTTTATGCGTTTTTTACGGTTAATTTTAGTTGCGGTGCGATTTTTGCTCACCCCTAAAGTACCGGCTCCAACTTGAATTTAATTCAGACTGGAGTGGGCTGCCATGTCTTGAACCCAAAAATAGATTTAGAATCTAAATATGGATATGGACCATCACACATAAAATGGGCCTATTTTGCCGTAGCCAAATTTTTTTAGACAAAAGTCTTGGATACCCATATCCCTGCATAACGTATATTTTAAAAAATCGATATTATTACTATCATTAATTTGTTGTTTGGCAATCAACACTTGAATTACTAACTTTGGATGTGATCCACAAGTTTTCTTTACTTTGTCCTTCTTAAGGGACACTTCAGACATTTGATCAAATAGTTAAAAAAAAATTATATAACTACTAACTACATGCCATGACAAATGTTTCATTTTGTAGAGTAGTTTGCATCTCCAAGCTTCTACATTTTAAACATTTTGCTATTGGCGAACATTGTATTTTTATCATGCCATAGTATACTGAAAGAGTGAAACAGAGATAATTGTCTGACTTTATTTTTTTGCATGTAAAACCAAGTGTGTAAAGGCAAAGACTTTAAGGGTAAAGCTGATATTAATTAGTTTTTAGGTCTATAAACCAAGACCTAATAATCAGATATCAACGAGTTGATACAAGAAAGAATAAAATCATTTGCGATTCTTACATCCATTAATCTTAAGAAAATTAGGTTTTGTCGAGTCTAGTGCATTGAGTAAAAAAGAAGATAGAAGATATTTGTGGTAAAAATGGTTTATGTGGTTTGTTGAAAATTGACATTTTGGTCTAAAATTAGGGTTAATGACTTAGGAGGATAATTAGGTTTCCAGTTTGTATGTATTAGGTAACTAAGGTTTTTTTTGTGCGTATTAAATTAATATGGTCGTTATTACCGTTTAGAAATAGTCTTTTTTACCGGTTAAACTCCTGTTTAACCGGTAAAAAAGACTATTTCTAAACGGTAATAACGACCATATTGGTCTAATACGCACAAAAAAAAAACAAAAAACAAAATGACCTAATACGGATAAACTATAAACCTAATTATTCTCCTAAGTCATTATCCCTAAAATCAAATTTTCTGGACCCACTAAACCAAAATTTTTGGACAAAAATGACAATATTTAACTGACTATGAGGACCATTTTTCTAATTTTGTTAAAAAAAGACACTAAGAAATAATTAAGTTATAAGATATCCTCGCATGATCCGTATCCGTTGATATTTTGAAAAAGTTAGTTCAATAATGCAAATATGTCAGTTATCTATCAATGAGTTTGTTATAGGTTCTAATCAGAGTCATTGTACATATAAAAATATTTTGGGTCCTTTATCATAAGGAAAATATTTTGTAAAAATATTTTGGGTCCTTTATAATAAGGAAGATATTTTGTTGATTATTATTATTTTTTGTTCACCTAGGCAATATAAAAAAATAATAAAAATAGCAAACTTTTTAATAAAAATTAATATACAATTAAAAATAAAAATTAAAAAAAAAAAAAAACATAAGCCCATAAATTCACGCGAATACATTTTTTACACGAAAAGATCATTTATGGTATAAGGGATAGCGATTTGAAAAGGAGAACGAACTTTCAATTTTGTTCAAATTTTATAACGTCCTAAATTTAAAACAAAGTTTTTCATTTTAAAATCAAAGGAAACCATGACATTCATTTATAAAAGGAAATATTCAGTTGTTTGGAAAGCATAAATTAGAGTATTAATATCATAATGTGAAACATCTTGAAAGCATAACAGTAGATGCGATGCAATCACGTCGTGTTCTTTCCGAACTGCCAAGAAGACCTACAACATTTAAATTTTAATCTGTAAGCACAAAGCTTAGTTGGTTCCTCAATATAACACATATTATACACAACATAACGAGTCTATTTTAACCCCAAGTAGTGTTACGGGACAAATCATAATTTTACTCCCATTCGTGGGCCAAATCATGGTCTTTACTTGTACAAGTACCACATACCAAATATTGGTCTTCCATGTCATTGCCACAGGCCAAATCCTGATTTTTCATGCAAATGTCAGGGGCCAAACCCTAGTCTTTCACACAAATATCAGGGGCCAAACCCTAGTCTTTCATGCAAGAATCACAAATACAACTAGCATCCTACATAGTATAGTGAGAAGACTCACATGAGCTACTCAACAGAAGCTCAACAGCTACCCCAACAACATAACAACTATTGCAAGTTACCTACTGCCATACCGAAATCATTCCTTAGCCAAATATTCAATTATACATAAGTTTGACAAAAACTCAAACCGGTCAAATGTCAACGGTCAAAGTCAACTCATTCGACCTCCATGTTATGACCAATCCATGACCACGTCGTGAGCATCCAACACATTCACGGTCATAATCAGCTACCATATTATGGCAAGAATTCTGCCATGTCGTGGCAGATTCCAGGCAAGTCAGACATGATGTCCTCATTCACCACACTGTGGCTACCACACTTAGACAACTTAATGTATTAAGTTATTAAGCCTCAATGCCTTCAACTCAAACTTTATAGAGAGCTTCTTGGGACTCTAATGGCTCATAAAAATCCAAACTTTATGGACATGCATGACCCATTCATATCCTCCCTCAAACTAGGTTAAAAGATGAGAAAAGTGACCTAAAACTCATGCATGGCTTTGAAACTCAACCAACTTTAAGATCTAGGAGATATAATGTATTTGGGACCTTGGTGAGCCATAAAGTTGCCAACTTTATACCTTTCAACCATACAAATCTCAACGATGAACCAAAACATGCCAAAGAGCCTAGATCTAAAGGAAGAACTCAACAAGATCAGAGCTTGAGAACTTATAAATGGCCCAGAAAATACACACAAGGGATGGAGGTAGATTGCTTGCTTGCTTCTTGCACTAAACTTCCTTCTTATTCCTTTAAACACCACCAAGGCACCAAAAGTGAGCTCTAATCTTTCAAAGGAAGCTATGGTTTAAGTTTGTGAGTTTGGAGAGTGATGATGGCTGGGAATAAACGAAACCCTAGCCATCACTTCCTTTAAATAAGGCTCAAGGCCATAAAATTTAGGGTTTCCCATAAATAGTTGCCACATCGTGGCCATTGCATGACCATATCGTGGGGATCCAAAGATATGTGCATTCATTTAAGTGATGCCACGTCGTGGTAGTCCATCAGCCATGTCGTGGTCACTGGAATACCATAACTTAAAAGTGAATAATTCATACATGAAATTGGGTGTTACAACTCTCCCCAACTTGAATCATACTTCGTCCTTGAAGTCCGTTGATGTAAACATCTCGGGGTAATGCTCCCTCATCTCATCATCGAGTTTCCAAGTCCATTCGAAATCCTTTCGGTGTCATTAAAAAACAACCCAATAACTTGAAAACACCCATCTACAACACTATCATTCGGCCCAAATGTAAGACCCAACTTACATCGAAAAATCACTCAAACCGAGAAACTCTCGTAATTGAAACTACAAACCAACTCAACCATTGTACTTCACATGCTATGATCTTCAATTTGTCATACCAATCCCCTAATCCTCAACATAAACTTCCAAAGGTAGAACCCTCAAAAACCAACTCAGTCATTGTACTTCACAGGCCATGATCATCCATTTGTCATACCAATCCCCTAATCCCCAACAGAAACTTCCAAAGGTCGAACCCTCAACCAAATCAACATTTTTCCAGGATCACGAGACCATTAACTCAACTTCTTTTGAAAGATGCCCCATTTGACTTTTCTAAGGAATGAAATGAAGCTTTTCAATTGTTAAAGGAAAAGTTGACTAGTGCTCCTATAATGATAGCTCCAAATTGGAGTCTTCCTTTTAAACTAATGTGTGATGCTAGTGACTATGCGGTGAGAGCTATTTTGGGACAAAGAATTGACAAACATTTTTAGCCTATCTACTATGCAAGTAAAACTTTAAACCCCACTCAAGAAAACTACACTACTACCGAAAAGGAGTTACTTGCGGTGGTTTATGCTTTTGATAAATTCCGCCCATATCTAGTTTTGTCAAAAACAATTGTATTTACCGACCATTCTGCCCTCAAGTATCTCTTTGCTAAACAAGATGCTAAACCAAGATTGATACATTAGGTATTGCTTTTACAATAATTTGACATTGAAATTAGAGACAAAAAGGGAATGGAAAAACGTGGTAGCTAATCATTTTTCACGGTTAGAAAACCCGCACTTGGAAGAATTAGAAGATAACAAGATTGGAGATGATTTTCCCGAAGAGTACCTTATAGTTATAGCAGGTGAAGTACCTTGGTATGCAGATTTAGCAAATTATTTAGCAAGTGACTATATTCCAAAGGATTTGACTAGACACCAAAAGAAGAAATTCTTTTCTAAAATTAAGTATTACTTTTGGGATGATCCATACCGCTTTCGAAGATGTGCCGACGGTATGATAAGAAGATGCGTATTCGGGAAAGAAAGTCGAGAAATCTTGAGACATTGTCATAGCAGGCCCACCGGAGGACATCATGGAGCACAATGCACGGCTAAAAAGGTTTTTGATATGGGTTTTTATTGGCCTATAATTTTTAAAGATGCCGCTCAATATGTTAAGGAGTGTGATTCATGCCAAAGGTCGGGAAATATTTCATCCCGAAATGAGATGCCCCAAAATAGCATTCACGTTTGTGAAATATTTGATGTATGGGGGATTAACTTTATAGGACCATTCCAAATGTCCAAGGGAAATAAATATATATTGGTGGCATTAGATTATGTGTCTAAATGGGCGGAAGCACAAGCATTGCCTTCTAATGATGCTCGTGTAGTGGTGCGCTTCTTTAGGAAGTTGTTTTCAAGATTTGGTGTTCCGAAGGCTTTAATTAGTGACCGGGGAGCCCATTTTGCAAATGATCAATTATCTAAGGTGTTACAAAAATATGGTGTACACCATATACTTTCAACATCTTACCATCCACAAACAAGTGGGCAAACCAAAGTTACAAACCGGACATTGAAGCGAATCTTGGAGCGATCAGTTGGAAGCAATATAAAAGAGTTGTTGGACAAGCTTGATGATGCACTTTGGGCATTTAGAACATCTTTTAAAACACCTATTGGTACTACACCATACAGGTTAGTTTATGGAAAGAATTTCCACTTGCCGGTTGAATTCGAGCATAAAGCATTTTGGGCGTTAAAGTTATGTAATTTTGACCTAACCGAACTTCATGCTAATCGATTGACGCAAATGAATGCCCTTGAGGAACTTAGAAATGAAGCATAAACTAGCTCTTTAATATATAAAGACAAGACCAAGAAATGGCATGATGCAAGGTTAAAGGGTAATAAAGAGTTTGAAGAAGGCCAAAAAGTTCTTTTCTACAATTCAAGACTTAAGCTCTTTCCGAGAAAATTGCGCACTCGTTGTTCCGGGCATGTTACAATCAAACATGTCTATCCATATGGGGTAATTGAGCTATGGAGCAATGATGGGTCAAGCTTCAAAGTCAATGGGCATAGGGTCAATAAATACGAGGAGGGAATGCCAAAGGATGAAGGACTAGAAGAGGAATTGCACTTGGAGAAAGCCGCTGCAACGTAGAGCGGGAAGCAATCCAGCTAAAGACTCCTCAAAAAGAAGCGCTTACGGGAGGCAACCCGCCATTTGAGTTTGCTTTCTTTTTACCTTTTTCCTTTTCGGTTTTTCTAGTTTTATTTTCTTTGGTATGTTATTAGGATTTACAATCTACATCTTCATTTTAGCTTAAAATGATTGCTTGAGGGCAAGCAAAGCTTAAGTGTGGGGTGTGGTGGATTAAATATAAGAAATACAAAAAAATTTCAAACAGAGTCAATAACTCGCCGAGTCCATAAACCTACTCGGCGAGTCCAGTTGAGAATTCGCGACTTTTTGGCAAAATTGTAAACCTACTCGGCGAGTCGGTACACCTACTCGACGAGTCGACTTTTTAACCGGAAAAAAAAATAATGTTTACACTCTGTGAATTAGGTTTCAACCCTAAAAGTAAAAACCATATTCATTCAGCCACTACAACCTACCACTCGATGAGCAAAGTCTCTCTCAAGCAAGCATCTCCAATTCTTGTGATTTCTTCAATTTCTTGTCAAAAGGTAAGATATTTTACTCCTAATTCTGTTAAAGGTTCAATCTTTGGTAGAATAATGGCCCTAATTTGTGAAAAACCTGATTTTTGAACTTGACTTGAATTCTAGGGTTTCGATTTTGGTCAAATTGGAGTGTTATAGTTGAAATTTTTTTGTGAATTATGTTGGATTAATGTCTAAGTCCATAACTATTTTGGTATGTACTTGACCTGATGGTGCATGGTCCTTTTGGGTTGCCTTCACCAAAGCAACTTGATAGGATGAATTATGGAGATAAAGGATTAAATATGATTTATTAATATATTATGAGAATAATATATTAAAGGAGAAATCATATTGTTTAATTAATATTAGTCAAGAATGAATAAGAATTAAGTTTGTGACTAAAAGAGATTAATTAAACTTAAGGGACTGGAATTGTAATTATAAGATAATTGCAATTTGGGCTATGGATTGACTTATATTAAGAAGTGGACGAATGCTATGGACGAATGCTTAGGGCTTAAGCATCCAAATTAGGGTTTCCTTGTTAGATAACCCTAATAGTCTCACTATATATAGAGCCCTTATGCCCCAAAAACGTGGACAAACTTCCTTCTAGGGTTTCCACACGTTTTGGGCAGCCTCCTTCTCTTGTCCTCTTCATCCTTTTCCTCTTGGTGTTTGTGAACCATTAGAGGAGTGACATTTGTGACTCTAAGCTTTCTAAAGTCATTATAAGAAGGCTTTGGGATTGTTATTGCTACATAACAATCAAGGTATGATCTAAACCCTAATTATATGTTATATTGATTATTTGTATGCTAGAATTAGGGTTTATAGTCTTGGATAACTTGCATGTACAATAGAGAAACCTAGATCCAAGCATTAGGGTTTGTATGAGCACATAGGATGTTCTTATGACCAAAACCCATCAATGGTATCAGAGACTTGATTGGTTTCTATTGTATTGATGTCTTGTATGTTTGTTCAAGTTGAAAAATTCGATTTTTGTGAATCTGCCTGGTGAACTCGGCGAGTAGGCCCCTACTCGGTGAGTCCATATGGGTACTCGACGAGTTCGAGCGTCAGAAAGAGGGGATTTCAGGATTTCTTGCTGTTTTTCTCATGGATAATTGCCTTATCTGTTTTAGGTCATTAAAATCCGAATTTAATCATATTTATGAGTATATCCTTGATTAAACAAAAGATAATTACCAATTGATTAGATAATAACTTCCTTATATGATTAAAGTTGATTATTTGTATTAATTGGGTAACTTATTTTGCAAGAAATTGAAATTAGGTCAAATATAGATAATGAAAAAATTAATTGTTTAATTTATATTATTTGTTATTTGATCCTTGTGTTATGAAAAGTTTCAAATTTTCCCCTTTAGGTTTTATAGTTTAAATTTGAACTCAAAAGTTTAGTTTTGAAATTTAAATAGTTGAAACCCTAATGTTTTGAAAAAGGTTTCAAAACTTGCCTTCAAGTTTTGAAATTTAAATTTTGATTAAAAGTTTAATTTTGATGTATATTTAAATTCTAAACCCTAATGTTTTGAAATGTTTCAAAACTTGCCCTCAAGTTTTGGAATTTAAAAGTTGATTAAAGGTTTAATTAGGAATGTTAAATTCTAAAACCCTAGTATTGTTTTGAAAAGTTCAAATCACACCCTTATGGTTTTATTAATTAATTAAGGTGTGATTAAAAGAGGTTTAATAAATCCATAAAAGTTTAGGTTTACAATTTAATTGAATTAAAAGTATAATGGTTAAATTTGACCTCCTAGTATTTAAAAGTGTAAAATACACCCTATACTATATATAACATTAAAAGTCTAACATTATATATATGTATGAGTAAAATTCAGTCTTACCGTTAGTAGGCCTCATTCACGAAGCTGGTCTATAAGGGGTGTTTAAGGAAATTGCCTATAAAATGGCGATTGAATGGGTATCCACTCTTACCCACCGCACTCTTGACTAGTGGAGGGTCGTTAGCCGAACAGGTAGGATAGGACAAAACCTTCCATTATAAGTATAATGAAGTATAAAAGTAACTAAATGTTCTTTAAATTCCCAATCTTAGTTATTTAGGCAAAAGTGAATTGATGCAATTCCATGAAATTACACTTTGTGCCCTTGCGAAGACGTTAGTGGAGCGTGTGTGGTTAACCGGCACACTAAATGGTTCTAAGCGAAGGTAGAAAAGGGTGACTCAATGTTTGTCATAGTTCGGTGGAGCGTGTGTGGTTTACCGGCACATCGAATAGGTGACTGTAACATGTGAGGGCACCATGTAAGTTTGCATGGTCATTCACACCCGCTTTGTGATCCTCGGCATCCCAGTCACAAACAAGAGGGGCATATCGAGATTTAAACATGCCATTGAAATGTTCAATGAATCTCAAAGGATCTAGGAGTTTTCATAGATTTAAAACTTAAATTTCTTTTTCGTTTTTCATGGTGGAAATTAGTGAATCGTCATTCACTTACCTTCAAATGTTCTGCAATTTGGGTTACGGCATCCCTTTTCTAGGTTGTAGCATATTGTGTTGGGTCCTAGCCTTAGTATCTCATTTGGGTGATTTACTAAGGACTCAATCAATCAACTAACTTGAATTCGTTTTCTCCCGTTTTGTAGATGTCAAAGTACGACAACTATGGTCTTCCCAAATCCCGTGGAACAAGCATTCTGCATGAAGATGATATTCCACGATTCGATCGAGGAACAAGATATCATGCTTCACTTCCTCCACCTCCTCCAACTATTCTCCCTAACCCACAAGTTCGAAGACTTGAAAAGTTCAAGCTCACTCAATCCCTTTTGGCAAGTAAACATAAAGAAGGAAAGTCGATGTGTACACACGTCCTAGGGATGAAGTCACACATTGATAGGTTAAGGATGTTGGGATCCGTTGTCTGTGAGGAGATGGCTATTGATTGGGTTCTTCAGTCACTTCCTAACTCATATAATGAGTTCGTAAGAGAGTACTATATGATGAACCATGACGTGACCCTTATAGATCTCACTTATATGCTTATTGCTGCTGAATCAACAATGGTTTGGCGCAATGGAAAAGCAAAGTTGATTGGTGAATCTGCCTTCCAGACCTCTGTGGATATAGACAATGGCAACGAAAGACATGCCATGATCGAAAAGTTTGATCATAAGAGAAAGACAATGTCTGAAGTAGTTCCATGTCCTGTTCCAAAAGAGTCAATTTGCTTTTATTGCCAAGAGAAGGGGCATTGGAGACGAAGCTGCCCTATTTACCTAAGAGATCTAAGAGATGGGAGAGTCAAAACATATGGCTCTGCTTTAGGTAAAATCCATTGACAAAATTTTTAAGCTTCTATTCTAGATTCTTAATACATAATGTGATAAGATTACAATTGATGTTTTGTAGGATCAAAGAAAAGAGAGGAAGCTTAAAGGAAGAAGTGAGCAGAATCTAACCGTGAAGGAATGGATTTCGATCGCATTACTTGAAGATTAGATTCTTAAGCTACTACTTAGAGTTAGAATTAGATTGCTAAGAAATATGTATTAGCATAGTTTTTCAATGAATTGCATTGTAAGGACAAAAATTTTCCGCAATAAAATAAATTTTGATTTTATATTATTTATTTATCCTTGCAATGGCATGTATGAAAAATTGAAGTTTTGAATATTAGCAATAATGGATTTGATTCTTAATTATGTTGTTTGTGGAAATGTCGAGAATTTACCAAATAGGGAGAGTTTCTCATCGCCCAAGTTTCAATTGGACAGAAACTTGGAATCATGCAACTTGGTTGCACGATGAATGAGAAATTTCATATTTGGAAATTAGACTAATTCATTGACAAAGTGTCGAGTGAAAGACTAGGAGATCGAGTACACAAAGTTGTGTGTTGATCAAGTCCACCACAAGAATAATAAGGATATTCGTCATGATTTACTAAAAGGTTTAGTAAATGTGATTATACTTACAAGATTAAGTGTAATTCTGAATTGATTAAAGGGTTTAGATCAATAGCAGAATGAATAAAAAGAATCAAGTAGGCAGAAAGATAAAAGTTTCTCTATTCTAAGAAGAAGGGAGAGTACCTTTTATGCTTTATGATATGTCTTAATGATTAAGAACCATATCTCAATTGATCCTCTAAGTAAGTCTTAGTGCAATTGTATGTCTAAGAAGAGGAATCGAGAATTGAAGAAATGGTTAAATTAGAAAGTCAATCATACTTCGTTCCAAAACAAGTCTTAGAGTTAAGTTTGTGATATTGAGTGACAAGTATTAGGAAGGTTTATAACATTCATCAAATGTGGAAAGTTGTGATGAAGTGTTTTGATAAAAACTACACTAACTCTTGAATATTTGTTTGTCAAGAAATGTTATTGACAAGAGAATGTTATATGTCAAGGAGTCAGTGGGAGTCTTAATGGTATTGAAAGGTTTCAAGAACAAATCAAAATAAACCTTATCGATCATCACTAGCACACGAGTTGAGGTTTACAACCTATCGTGTTGACATTATTTTGTTTATGTGCCATTCCAATTAAGTTATGCATGTGAGTTCTATGAATTCTCATTTGAATGCATAAAAGGCAAGGACCTTGATCAATGAAAAGTACATTGATAGGAAAAGGTGAGTTGCTTAACTACTAGGAAGACATGGTGGGCAGCTGTGTTGCCATAAGGCAAAGAAATCAAGATTAAGAAAGTTCGGTCCATATGAGTTTGAATTTGTCGTAAACTTTGGTTTTAACAAATTCACATGGATAGGAACAAATACACCATTAAAATCTAAGTGTAATAAGATTCCCTCCTTAATGAAAATGACTGTGAGGAAATGCTTTCACTAAGAGAGATTTTAAAAGATAGTGATTGTGAAAATTGTATTCTCGAATTCGATTATGGTTACGGTATCCCTTTCCATGATTTGAATTGTGAGATTTGGCAATTAGTCTAAATTGTTTAGACACACATATGAGCTATCTAAGGGAAATGTGTATAAGCTTAGATAAAGAATTATCAAAGCATTAAGTATTAGAAACATGAACTTAAGAAATTCAATAAGTATTGTTTTTCTGGAAGTTAAGCTGGTTTCTGAATACATGTCAAAGCTAGTGGGAGCATAAGTGTTATGTTTATAACAATCATCATGATAGTGAAAGCATAAATGTTATGATTGTATGATTATTAAGGCAAGTATTGCAAGTTAGCAATATTAGTTATAGAAAAACAAGAGTTACACCTTGCAAAGTCGGAAGGGTTGAATAGTTGTTTTGCTATAATTAAGGGAGAGAATATTATGCTTCATTTCAAATCTAAAGGCTTAGGTTGTGAAATGTTAATAAATCTAGTCAAGGAAACATAGTGTGTTCTCAAATTTTGAATATGATTACGACATTCCTCTTCATAGTTCGAATTTTGAGAACATAGCACATAAAATATTATGGCAGAAGATTGATAAAGTATCAAATCTTTATGTAAGACATTATGCATCGTGTCCCATATGCTTCGGGTATAAGATCGATTGCAAATGCTATAATATTTGACCATTCTAAAATTTTCCAAATGTATAGCGCATTTAGAGGGAAAAAGGACAAGAATCGGTTTTGACTAAGATAATTAAACAACTATCAAAGGACAATCCAAAGTTCGCCTAGGATTGGTCGTTTGTGAGTAGTTGGAAGTATAGTATTGGATGGACCATATCGACATTATTATGAATAGATAAGATTCTATTAAGAATGAGTTGTCATATGGAAAATATGGAAACGTGTCCATATTGGGAATTGAATATAGAAAATCTATGTCTAGATTAGAAACTTTTATGCAAAAGGATGTTCAAAGGAATGTACTTTGAGTGAGAGACATCATATCTAAGGAATTGTATTGTAACAATCTCCGATAGAGGACTTTGTAATTTCATTGGCAATAGTCATTGTGACTTTAGTGCAGTGACATTACAAAAGGATCGTTGCATAAAATGTTAGAATCTAACATATTCCATAAGTGGCAAGAATGTAATATTCTTTCACTTGTGAAAAGGATTGGGAGTTGTGAAATGAGTATGACTGAAAATGTGTTCATTTGATCTATTTCACAAAGTAAGAACCATAGGTAAACATTGTGTGCATGCTATGAGCATGGGACAAGTGTAATATTTCAAGTAAGAAGTTG
The DNA here is from genome assembly GCF_051521515.1 of Lactuca serriola. NCBI lineage: Eukaryota > Viridiplantae > Streptophyta > Magnoliopsida > Asterales > Asteraceae > Lactuca > Lactuca serriola. The sequence goes on from NC_136412.1 coordinate 301,465,736, forward strand.
ATTACCCAAAACAACAAATAATGAGTAATCAATATGGTGATAAATAAAAGGTGTTTTATTTATACTCAAAGGTTTGAGGCCATATGGGATTAGTATTATCCTTGTGTTTCACTTTGCATGTTTTGACTTCCTGAATAAATTAATTGGTTGAGAACAGTCAAATTATTCGAACGGGCCACAGTCGTTCATATGTTGGAAGTAGGTATGAATGAAGACTGTTGTGAATTGGTGTGTGGATTGTCTAAAGAGAATTAGACATAAGCAAATGTTTGCTGCAACATTCATGAGTGCTTATGAATATGATTTGAGCATTGGATTAAACCCATGCTCACTTGGATCACTCCATGAATTGTATCACGAGTGATTGGTGAGACGATAACATCTTATATTCTTGAAACCGAGATGTGTGAGTTGTATCTTGCAAATCAGTTGCACATTGATAATATGTAAACGCACCAGTAACTTGGTGTCATAAAACACATTGTTGTGTGTGATTCGGTGTGTGAGTGCAAGCGAGCATTGTATCAAAGTTTATCCGTTCATTTTATCCAAAGTAGGATAAAAGCGATATCCTTGGGCCCCTCGATGATTTAGTGATGACAAACGTAAATGCTCGGCCGGGCTAGGGCTAATTTGATTTGTCCAATTAGTCAGTCGTCATAAATCGGAAGTCGAGAAATAGTACAGAAAGAATGATTAGAAATCATGTCTCATACGATATCTAGAATGGAGGAATATACGATCCCTTATCTAAAGGACACGCGTATCTGATAGGATCAAAGTTGACAGCGGCTTTGGAAAGCTACGATTGCAGATCAGAATCTGAAGTCATACACATAATAGTTGTTAGACTTATTCAAGTGGGAGACTGTTGGATTAGTGTCTAAGTCCATAACTATTTTGGTATGTACTTGACCCGATGGTGCATGGTCCTTTTGGGTTGCCTTCACCAACGCAACTTGATAGGATGAATTATGGAGAGAAAGGATTAAATATGATTTATTAATATATTATGAGAATAATATATTAAAGGATAAATCATATTGTTTAATTAATATTAGTCAAGAATTAATAAGAATTAAGTTTGTGACTAAAAGAGATTAATTAAACTTAAGGGACTGGAATTGTAATTATAAGATAATTGCAATTGGGCCATGGATTGCCTTATATTATAAGGTTGGACGAATTCTATGGGGAAACCCATTAGAAATCATCCAAGGCCTTTAAGGAAAGGAGTCCATGGGTTGCTTAGGGCTTAAGCATCCAAATTAGGGTTTCCTTGTTAGAAGTTAATTATGATCAGTGAGGTTTGAGATAGAATACTTTTGGATAGATCCCTTAGTTACTTTAGACACTAGCACCAGTATATTATAGGAAGATGGCTTAATTGTTGAATATGTGCTAAATGTGTATATATAAGTATATGTATTGCTATCATAAAACTTCTTGCCTCTACCACTACAGAACGACATGACAATCACTAGGAGCGAAAAATGTTGGATTAGTGTCTAAGTCCATAACTATTTTGGTATGTACTTGACCCGATGGTGCATGGTCCTTTTGGGTTGCCTTCACCAAAGCAACTTGATAGGATGAATTATGGAGAGAAAGGATTAAATATGATTTATTAATATATTATGAGAATAATATATTATGAGAATAATATATTAAAGGAGAAATCATATTGTTTAATTAATATTAGTCAATAATTAATTGGTAATTAGTTTTGTGACTAAAAGAGATTAATTAAAATTAAGGGACTGGAATTGTAATTATAAGATAATTGCAATTTGGGCTATGGATTGCCTTATATTAAGGAGTGGATGAATTCTATGGGGAAACCCATTAGAATTCGTCCAAGGCCTTTAAGGAAAGGAGTCCATGGGTTGCTTAGGGCTTAAGCATCCAAATTAGGGTTTCCTTGTTAGATAACCCTAATAGCTTCACTATATATAGAGCCCTTATGCCCCAAAAACGTGGACAAGCTTCCTTCTAGGGTTTCTACACGTTTTGGGCAGCCTCCTTCTCTTCTCCTCTTCATCCTCTTGCTCTTGGTGTTTGTGAACCATTATAGGAGTGACATTTGTGACTCTAAGCTTTCTAAAGTCATTATAAGAAGGATTTTGGATTGTTATTGCTACATAACAATCAAGGTATGATCTAAACCCTAATTTTATGTTATATTGATTATTTGTATGCTAGAATTAGGGTTTATAGTCTTGGATAACTTGCATGTATAATAGAGAAACCTAGATCCAAGCATTAGGGTTTGTATGAGCACATAAGATGTTCTTATGACCAAAACCCATCAAATTAACACTTGATATACAACCCTAGAAAAACCCCAGGAACAAATTTTGAGTTTCCACATATGATTTGATCCGAATCAGGAAGGCGACTCGAGCAGTTCCTCCGACTCGCCGAGTCTGTTCTTGGACTCGGCGAGTCCCTGCTGCAATTGTCCAGATTTCAATTTTTAACATTTCTGTGTTTTTGTGGTGTTGTTTTGTTTTGTGTGATTTTACAGAAAATGTCCAGGAGTGGCCAGAGTTCAGAAAGCATCCATGGGGATATTCCTTGGTTGAATTTTCCACAAATAAATTCAAAGTCAACATTGGTTCGGACAAAGAAAGAACTCGAAACATTAAAAAAAAGAAATTTACGTGCCGAATGAGATAAATTGGGAATGGATAAGACAAGTAGTGTTGGAATAGGAGTTGACTCCATACTTGGTAAATGCTTTTGCACAAAACGGGGCTTCAGTCACAGGCGATGGGTGGAAAAGGTTGCTTAGTATCCAAGAGCCGGTGTACCAAGAACTCTGCTGGGAATTCTTTTCTACCATTACCTTCCGAGGGGGTAATGACTACTACAATCCTAATGTCCTCACATTTTTTCTCGGTGGGAAGTCAGTCAGTGTAGTATCGTGGAGCTAAGTTGGAGAATGGATATTTATGACCAATTTGTGGTCATGTCTGGGGCTTTTGGTACTTTTCTAGAAAATTGCCATAAGGATTTACCGGAGGGTACAGTTGCTTCCACATGGTGGAACACAATAGAAAATAGAGTCTACATTCCTTTGGTAGCTCAAGAGGGGAGCATACGGTCCCCTATTCACCGTTTGATTGCTAGTACCATAAGTATGTGAAAAGATGATGATAAAGTCACGACCCTTGATATCTTCTACTTATGGTGCATTATTATGCCAAATACATTTTGCAATATACCTTATTGTTTGGCAAAAGTATTTGGGCGAGGGAGCGGTAAAAAATAGGACAACTTCAAAGATTAATGGTGGAATGTTTGTGACCCGTTTGTCAAGGTCGTATGGTGTGTTGCAAAGAGGAGTCGTAAATATGCTAACTATGATACCCATACCTCCATTTAGTGTTATGCTTTATAGGAGGGCAAGGATTGTTGAAGATTATGGTGGTGGTCACTTTACAATCCCGGGTGATGATGCGGTTGTGACACCTGAGGAGCCGGGTCGACGCGTTAGGCCAAGGCAAGAAAATGTACATGAAGACCCACCGGTAATTTCGGCAGAAGATGAATTGTCGATGGATTGGTACAATGTGGAATTAAGAAGTTATCAAGATGACATGGGGCAAGGTATAAATTACAATTATATGGCTCTTGCACATATGATGAAACACATGCACATTCCACCCAAGGATGGACCCAGATTCTCGCGTATTAGGAGTTGGGAGGAAAATGTTAACTCGAGAAGAAGTGAAGTTGGAGGGAGCGGATTTGGCGATGATGGTGAGGAAGAAGATGAAGATTAATTTATCCTTTTTTACTTTTATTTGTGTGGTTGTTTAAAACAATTGTTATTTTGTTTGTTTTTTTTTTGTTTGGTTTGATATCTGGACAAGTGGTATCTAGAAATTTTTAGGTTGTTTTCCTTTTTCTGTTACTTGTGTGTTGTTTTGTTCCTTTTAGAATTAGGATAAGGGTATGAATGCAAGAGTATAGAGCATGAGGAAATAATGAGAGGAGTCAATTCTAGACAAGAAAATAGGAGTTTTTGAGTCTGGTACCAAGTCCGACAGTTAGAGGGGTCAAAGAGTACATTTCACTAAAGAAAAACAAGTTGGAGTATTGCCTTAATATTACGCTGACTCGGCGAGTACATATCCCCAACTCGGCGAGTCCAAGTTAAAAAAACGCAATTTTTTTGCCAGTTACGCTACAACTCGGCGAGTCATCATATGCTCTCGGCGAGTCACTCATTATTCTATTTTTGAGTTCACGATTTGACCACATTTGATACGAGCATTAGAAATATTCTTTGAAGATTATTTCCTGAGTATTTCCAAGAGTTTTTCTTCTATATTTGGAGTTGTCAACCACACGAAATTTGATACCCAAGGCATGGATGAGTTGTTTCCATGCCAAAGTCAGCTGAAGATGGAGCTTTACAAGAAGATGATCAACCTCGCAACTACTATCCCATGGGAGTTTGTTCCAGTTCCCTCTTTATTTTATTGTTTTTTTATCATGCATAATATGCAATGGGGACATTGCATAAATTAAGTGTGGGGTAGGGGGTTGGTTACATTTAGTCGAAATTTAGAATCTTAGATTAATTTTTAAAAATTTTTGCATAAAAATTGTTAGGGTTCAATTTATAAAATTTTGGTAAAAGCAATTAGGGTTCATGCTAGTATATTATGTTTGATGATTCTATGAGGACCCAAATGTTTAGTTGAGCCTCTACATGTTATAATGCATTTGTGGCCCCCTTTATTATAGTGAAATCATGAGACAAACACACAACCTCGCTTAGTTTGAGGGATGCAACATGTTTAGCATCGTATGCTTGAAATGTATTCAGGAAGACTAGTACCTTTAACCAATAAGGTTTGAAGTTAAGCTCCCTTGCGTAAGCATGTAGGGATTGAGTGAAAAAAGTGAGATATTAAAAAAAAAAAAAAAGAAATCACCAAAAAGTTGGAAGAGTTTTGGAGCCATAAAAGAATAAAATTGAAGGTCAAAATTCTGAAGAATTCAAAAAGTTGAAGATACCAAAAATCAAACAAAAAGATTGTGAATTCAAGAAATCAAATATCAAATGTTCAAGGAAGTGAAGAATTCAAAGAGCTCCATTGTGGTATCAAAAGTGTAATTTTTCTAGATTATGTGAGCTTGGGTAGCTTAACCAAAAATATCTTAAGGTTAAGAGAGTTTTCTGTGGATGGATTCGGAGGGATACATAAAATGAGCCTTGTTCAAAAGAAGTGTGTGAGTGTTTATGAGAATTGTGAGTATTTATAATTAAGAGGGGTCCTTAGGAAAACTTTTAGACACAAATGCATGCGTTGCGGTCTTGGCATAATGGTTGGGTTTGATTTGGATTGTTTTATGTGGTGTTAGTGTGTTAAAATTCAGTTTTGCTTGGGGGAAAGCAAAATTCAAGTGTGGGGTATTTTGATATGTGCATATTTGGTTACGTATTTTGTCTAAAATCTTAATACTTTTTGGCTAATTTGTCCTAATTATTGAACAAAAGGTACTTAATTCAGTTTAAATTGTATTTTCAGCCTAAAAGACATTCTCGAGTTAAATAGGAAGTGAGAATAGAAAACGGAAGCTTGGGGAACAAACAAAGAAGAAAATGAGGCTAAAAGAATGAAGAACTCGCCGAGTCGTCCATCTACTCGACGAGTAGACAAGAATATTCACAAACCATCAGGTGCCTTACCGCACACGGATTTTAAGTGATGGACTCGCCGAGTTAGCCTATGTACTCGACGAGTCGCCCTATTTTCAAGAAACTATATAAAGGCCATCAAGCCCAAGACAAAGACTTCTTCTGGATACCATGGAGACTTAGCTGTGATTGAAGTGTTATTGAAGCACTGGAGTTTGAAGACTTTACCCTAGAGTTTAATTCGAAAGTGATTAAAGGCAACACATACTCTTTTCTTCTTAATCTATTGAACAAAACCATGCTTTTACTTCTAGATTTTGTTTTTGAGCAATTGTCTGCTGTAATTATGAGCTAAAACTCCTAATTTCTGTTTAGGGTAGATGAACTTGCTAATATAGTTTGATTTTATGGTATGGATTATTTGATTTGGTGAAAACTGTTTTGCTTGTAATCGATCCTTATGTGTTGACAATAACTGTTTTTCTATTAATTACCAAGTCTATTAAGTTGCATGAACATCCTCTTAATTACTTGCTTCATATGATTTATGTGAAAACAACATTATATGTCTAGTATTAGTGAATATGAACCTAGGATTAATAGAAAACAGATAACTTAATGTGTAAGCTTGTGTGATGAACAACCATACAAGATGTTGATTAAATTAGTCATTTAATTAGCTATACTACAAGTCCTACTTAACTCGAATCAAAATACTAGGAAATTCGTTAGTTTAACCAATTGGCCACTGTTTAAACTAATTTGTTATCTAATGATTAGTAATAGTGAACAAAAGTCTAATCACATTTATCGGTAGCCAATGACAAAATAATCCATTGCACTTGCCATAAAATCAACTATAGAAACAAGTAAGTCGAACCTAAACAAAAGTCTTCTATTATTGAATCTAGTTATCTTCAATGTCCTTAGCTGCTAGTTGTTCTTTTTAAGTATTAGTTAATTGTTAAGTTTCTAGTTTTGCAAAACTAGAGAAAACCCCTTATTTTTATTGTTTGTTTTAATTAGAAAATTTTAGTATTTAATTTAGATGTTACCGTTCCTGTGTTCGATACCCTACTTGCTTAAACTAAACTGCTATCGATAGGTACATTGCCTACCTGTGTTTGTTTTTATTTGAGTTTGTTAGGATTAAAACTAGTTCGTTTAAAACACATCACCAACCTTGAGAGAAACTAACTACTTAACCTTAAATTGAAAGCTCTGAGTTTGTGCCTGACAACCTGTAAACAACCAACCTTGTCGATCGGGAAATTCACAAGTTCAATCTGACCACGATCCTTTCCATCCCCACATGGTCTTACTGATAATATGAAGAATGGAATCCATAACCAACTGTTGAAGCCGACAACCTCACACATGTACGCACGATGAGCTCCAAACAAAATCCCAACCGTCAAGGGCTAACCTAGCCTATGCATCAACAAGACTCTAATACCCCCCCCCCTGCGCCTCAACGGAGGCACGAATAATAAAACAATGATGGGTTTGATTCGACCCATGAATTTTATGATCCAACCATAGTCTTACAGTCACTTCCGGCCTATTTCAGCTAACGGGTCCGTTTCTTCCCAAGTGAATGATACGGGCCAAATTCTAATTTTAAAAAACTCCTACTATTATCATGGGCTCCTCCATGGTCTTTCAACAAAGCTACGCGATAACAAGCATAAACTAACACGAGTCAGAACCCTAGCCTGCTAGAACCCATCAGGCATCCGGATCATGCTTTGAACCCCAAAGCCTTAATCCGACAAGAATAAGTAGAAAGGCCTTAACATAACCCTCGACATGATCCTAGACACTAACTCAATCTTGCACTGCTACCGAGGCTTCAAGTCTTCAGACCAGATGACCCTGACTCTTCAGCATCTACTTCCTTGGTTACTACTAATTGTTGAACAACATTTCCTTGCATAAGTTCCATCCTTGACAATGACTATAACCTTATGCACTCTAACCTTGAATATAAACCTTTGGAGGACTTGTAATTATGCGGTCTTGTGTCCTAAAGGAGTGACTCTCCCCAACTTAGAATTAGCTACACTTTGATTACTTCTTAAACATTCAAAATTCGGGCCAATCAATACAACTACACAGCTTGGTCCTTAACAACCACATCCATCATCCAAAAGGCATAAATAGAACCCAAACCCTTTTACATTGGTCCAAGATCTCAAAATTGTGATCAAAATCCCACGACAATAAGAAACCCAACCATAAAATCTTTCCAACTCAAGGCAATACCCCAATCTTAAATAAAACCGAACAAATCCTACCAATGCACAAATTATCCAATAAAACTTCCCACTCGGAGGAAAAATCCAAAATTAACCAGAATGTTGTCAGAACCGTGATCGGATCAACCTAATTACTAACCCTGCCGATCTGACCTGCTAAAAACTGGATTCTATGTAGATCCAAAATCTTACCTGAAAAACTAAACAACGCAGCTCCGACATCCTAACTTCCTATAACCACATGACAGCTTCCAGACTCGAGCCTACTATGACCAATACTTCCATAACCAACAACCGAGGGTATACATACTCAGGAGACAAGAAATATACCACATAAAACTTGACGAATGATTGACGCATCCATATCACTTTCAACTGATACAACTCAAAAACTTTGAACAAGTGCAACTGATGACGATGAGTGAAATAACCAACTATCAAAAAAATGGATTAACAACTAATTTGATGGTTCAAACCACTAGTGAACAAATCCCATACAAAAAAATACACATACCAATCTCCAAAATTGATCGACGGGTCAACCACTGCCTATCTTGACCAAAGATAACCAACCCATACCACGAGCTAACCATGTCATCTATATGCGGCACATAACGTAGGCTACTAAAATGTTAGGCATACGAGGAGTATGATGGGCGTACGAGGAGTGAAGGAAACCCTAATTTAAGTGTGTTGTACCCTATTTAATGACCTTAAGTCCCTAGGGCTGGCCTCTTTACTAGCCCCCAAACCTTCTAAAACCCTAAATCAACCCTTAAGCCCTCTTTGTGGTGTTCTTGAGCTCTTAATGAGATTTTGGTGGTCATTTTGCCCTTTATGAAGGAAGTAAACAAGATTAAAGGTGATTTGCTTGGTCAGGAGTCTATAGATCCAGAATAATCACCATTTTTGCAAGAATTTGGAGTTATCAAGTTCATACCTTGGCTTGTTAATGCTTATATCTCTTTATGGTTTGATTTGTTATGCTTTTGGTCCCTTTTGGGGATGGTGGATGAGTTAAGTCGTTTGAAGGACTTATTCTTTTAGATTTGAGCTTATTAAGAGTTCATTGAGCATAAGGGTGCCAACTTTATGGGGTATTGGGTCTCATACATGCATTAAGTCACCCATTAAGTTCCTTTTAAGCTTAAGAGCTTCATTTGGACATGCATGAACGTAAAGTTAGCAACTTTACGTGATAATCTAGCTCTAGGATGTCATATATATGTTTTGGAGCAATGTATTAAGGGATTAAGGGCTAAATATGAAGGATGGATGAACAGGAGGAGTACGCTAGGCGTACAAGCCAGTACGCACAATGTACAAGTCCCAAAGCATGTATGTGTTGGATTAGTGTCTATGTCTATAACTATAATTGGTATGTACTTGACCCGACTTGGCATGGTCCATTTGGGTTGCATGTCATCGGAACATTTGGATAGACCGTTTGTGAGGAGAGGACATTTGTGACATATTAATACATTCTAATATATTAATAGGAAATCATGTTGTTTAATTAGTATTGATCAAAAATTAATTTGGACTTAACTTAGTGATCAAAAGAGACTAATTAAATATATGGGGATTGATTGTGTAAATCATTCATTCTTATATGTGTGGGCTTATGATCCATGATTCCTTATGTTGGGTTTAACCCATGTGGTGACCCATGGATACTCCATGGAGGTTAAAACCCATGGAGCATAAGGAATGGGTAAAGTCATGAGTTACATGGTGTAACCCTAATAGCCACACTACATAAAGACCCCATTGGTTGGTGAAATGGGAACTAGTGTATACACAAGAGGGCAAGCCAATTTCTAGAGTTCATGTATCTCTTCTCATGGTTATTCCAGGTGTTGATGATGTTGTGTGAACCATTTGAGGTGTCACACTTGGGGCACTAGGCTCTCGAGCTTCATGGACTCAAGCTACATCAAGAGGTATGTATTCTAACTTGTTATATTACCCAAGTATCAAAAGATTGTACGCTAGATAGGGTAATACCTTGGAATATTCATATTTGAATGTATAATAGAGAAAACATAGATCCAAAGTATTTAGGGTTGCATGTACACTTAGGAGTGTTAGATTGCATAAAACCCAATAGTATGCTTAGCGTACAACTGATTACTACCCACGTACTCACTCTGTTGGGCTTCACATCTTTTGGTCTTCGGTTTAGGCCATAGTTTGGGCTTAGATGTTTAGGGACTTGTTGGGCCATAAGAATTTAAGTGTTTTGGGCTAAGAATGTTTTTGAACCTTGGATTAAGGCCTGTGGAATGGGTTTGGGCCCAATTTGGAAGTTGGGCCATGTTTGGGACTTGTATAATTAATTGGTATTTGGGTCGTTTGGATTATAGGTTGGGACTAAGTCTTGGTCCAAACTAGCTAAGGGGTAAATTGGTCATTTACCCCAATTATGTTCTAATGGTTATGGTTTGGAATCCAATTGTTAATTGGATGTTATTTGATACTGATAGCTCGGGGATTTGTCAAATCAACAGCCATGGAGTTATCAGTGTGATTCAACAGCGCGAGGTGAGTCTTCTTCCGGTGCTCATGAGTCAAAGGCACCAATGCTGACTCACTAAATTATATATGTAGGATGTTAGCTGTCTCTGTGACTTTTTCATGTTTGTATGAGACTGTGTGGTAGAATAGTTGTATCTGTGATGACCACCTGGGTTTAGTTGTTATTATTGTGTTATGTTGTTTATATGTCACTGAGACTGCTGATAGTCTCTAGGGTTGCTGATAACCCATCAGGCATGCTATTAGCCACTGGGACTGCAGGTAGTCCCCAGGGTTGCTGATAACCTATAGTTGTTTATTTGTGATGTGTTGTGTGTAGTATTTTAGGGAACTCACTAAGCTTTGTGCATATGTTTTTCGGTTTATGTTGCATGTACTTCTAACTTTCAAAATTAAGAGCTCGAGATGATTACAGAGCACACACCACCTCGTTCCACATTTTCTTAGCTTACTCTGATATGATGTGATGATTGACACATTTATTTTATCTGGATTCTTATGATGATGTTCTGGAATACTGGTCTTATTAATTTAAAAAGGAAAATTTTAGGTCTTATTTTTGGGACGTTACAGTTTTCGTCCCTCATATAAATTTGGCATCCTGACAGTTTTTGTCCTTCAATGTCCTGAACTTTAATTGATACCTCATGTGTAGCATGCATATACTTTCTTAGTTTTTAATAAAATTTTGAGAGAGATATATTTTTACGATATGAAGTTCTAATTGAAAAGGTTAAAGTGGATGATTTATAGTGTCTAAGTTTAAAACCCAACAAATACAATGAAAGATTGTTTTCACTACTTTTTTGCATATTTAAAGAAAATTTGATCCTCTTGATATTTGTTTTTGAAAGAATATACCTTGGCCATGTAGCGAGACTTTTATTCATTTATATTTTTCAAACATATTTTATTTTTATTTTTTATCTCGTAAAAAAGTAGGGTTAATGATTTATAAGGGTAAATATATTTTATATGTGTATATATTTAGTCATTTATGTTTTTTTTGTACACATATGACCATTAATCTTGTTTATGGTGTTCAAAATATATTATTGTGATCATGTATTTTAGGTTTTCCAGCAAACCATGAATTTTTCATCAAACTCTAAGATCTTTTCGGTAAATATGATCACACACCCATAATTTGAGCTTAAACATACACACACATACTCATGAGCACACACTAATTTCATGAACCGATTTCATAACCCATGTGTAAAGAACCAAAATTTTCATGATTTGTGTTCCAAACATCATTTAACAAATAAAAAAAATGGGTGTTCGATTTGCAAGTTAAATTCGTGTGTGTGTATGTGCTAAAGAACTGATGTGTATGTAAAATTTATTATTAATGTTTGCATACAACGTGTGTTTATATATATATATATATATATATATATATATATATATATATATATATATACGTGTGTTTGAAGAACAAACCTAAAAAGGAATGAACACAACCCATTTTTCAGAACCCATTTGAACCTATAAATCATATAGGCAGCCTCTCCTAGATCCTTCATAGCGAAACACTTTCCAAGCCAATACTTAACCTCTTGCAAAGTTGGAATGTCGTTTCCTATAAGAAATATGTCATCAACATACAATACCAGGAAGGTCACTATACTCCCACTAGCTTTGACATATACACAAGATTCATCCTCACTTCTTGAGAAGCTAAACTCTTTAACTTTCTCGTCAAAGCAAAGATTCCATCTATGAGAAGTTTGATTCAATCCATAGAATGATTTCTCAAGCTTACACACTCTATTGGGGTACTTAGCATCCACAAAACCCTCTGGATGACTCATGTAAACATACTTAGCCATCTTCCCATTTAGGAAAGCGGTTTTGACATCCATCTGCCAAATTTCATAGTCATGAAACTCAGCTATGGCTAGCATTACCCTAATAGATTTAATCTTAGCTACTGGTGATAAGGTCTCATCATAATCAAACCTTGGGGTTTAAGTAAAGCCCTTCACAACCAGTCAAGCCTTGAAAGTGTGTACCTTTCCATCCATGTCGGTCTTCTTCTTGAAGATCCATTTGTACCCAACTATCTTACGACCTGGTACATTATTAACCAAACTCCAAGATTGGTTTTCGTAAATGGACTAGATCTCATTGTCCATTTCCTCTTTCCATTTAGAAGACTCAGGGCCCGCCATAGCTTTCTTGTAGTTAGAAGGTTCATCCAAATTTACCAGTGTACTATCACTGATAAACGTATCACCATTTGTAGTAATATGGAAACCATAGAACTCAGATGACATTCTAACTCTACTGGAACATTTAAGAGGTAACGACTCGTCAATTGGTTCAACTGGAATTTCTTCCTCAGGTTGAACCATAGCATTTACAAAGGTCCCTTCATCATTTGACTCTTCAATTTCTTCAAGATCAATTTTACTCCCACTATCCTCTTTGGATATAGGCTCTCTCTCGGAGAATACTCCCTTCGTGCTACAAACACCACATTGTCACTAGGTCTATAAAACAAATATCCAAATGAATTTTGTGGGTAGCCGATGAAAATACATCTCTCACTACAAGGTTCTAGCTTGTCTTGAGTCTCTCATCTAACGAAAGCTTCACAACCCCAAACCTTAATATGTGCCAACAAAGGAACCTTCCCTGTACACATCTCGTGAGGTATTTTGACAACCTTCTTTGTTGGGACAAGATTAATAATGTGAGCGGAAGTCTCTAAGGCATACCCCCATAATGATATTGGAAGTGAATCTTGACTCATCATGGAACGAACCATGTCCAATAATGTGACATCCCCAATTTCACGGACATAAAAGACCGATTTGTTTATGCTTTGTTTTTAAAATAGTGTAATCGTTTAAAGAAAACTGTTGCGGAATTTGTCCCCAAAACAAAATATGATAAGAATTTATCAAAACATTTCTTAAAGAAAAGTATTTTCATTATATAACAAAATCTCGGGATGTCATGTTCCGATACAGACACATAAGCATAAACAAAACTTACATTTATTTACACTAATGATTTACAGCTCCTTTAATCTCTCAGTGAATTATGTCTTCGTATTGATATCTGTGATACAAAGAAAACTGAGTGGGTCAGGCTTGGGAGCCTGGTGAGCATATAGGGTTTTCAACCCATAATAATACATTTATTATATTCAATCATCAAACAATCAACCCAAATACCCATCCCCATTATCTCCTTTATTTCTTAAGGTTTTACCCTAAGAACCAACTATCCTTCATTCATTCGTTCCTAAGGATCTACATAAGGAATTGGCACGAAGTCCATTGCTGCTAAAATTTATCTATCAGATACTAAATCCATAGCTATCAGGCGCTAACTCCACAGTCACCAAGGTTTACTCAATATGCACGAAGTCACATCGTCACCAAGTTTTATCAAATAGGCACGAAGTCGCATCGTCACCAAGGCTTGCTCAATAGGTACAAAGTCGCATCGTCACCAAGGCTTTACTCAATAGGCACGAAGTCGCATCGTCACCAAGGCTTACTCAATAGGCACGAAGTCACATCGTCACCAAGGTTTATCAAATAGGCACGAAGTCGCATCGTCACCAAAGCTTACTCAATAGGCACGAAGTCGCATTGTCACCAACTATTCCATCTACCCATGTTCTACCCAAAAAATTTGTAGATATAAATACAAACACGGTTTAAATCATTTAACACCTGTATAAAAACATCAACTCCGAGCCTATCTCAAATAGACAAATAATGTATAACACATAGCACGTATTTCACAGCTAATACTTTATATTTATGTGTTAGAAGAAAGTAACTATACACTCACTTTATTAGACGATGCTCGAACAACACTACGACTTGTAGAAGTAGTATTCTTCGGTAGATCTGGAAGATCTTCACAAAAACCGGGCTCCTCGCGGGTAGAGATTCGGCACGGGAATTTCACTTCTTGGGATCTTCGGGGCTTCGGGACTTGCTTCGGGTCTCGAGAATGATACCGGGGATTTGGCGTATTTCTTTCACGAAAATCGAGGCAAACGGGAGAGAGAGAGAAGAGAAAATGAGCAAAGGAATCGGCTGCCCTTGCATTCTATTTATAGGGTGTTGAATCTGGGATTATGCTAGGCGTAAATCTTGGTACGCTGGGCGTACTAAGCCTTACGCTGGGCGTACGCGATGTCATTGCATGCGTATGCACTCGAGTGACATCATTGCATGCGTAGCTGAGGCGGTTCCGAGTACGCTGGGCGTACTCCAAAATTACGCTGGGCGTACTCGATTAAGCAGACTTCAAACTTGCGTAACTTTCGCATACGAGCTCCGTTTTTGACGTTCTTTATATACATGCGTAGGTGAGAATAATCTCTACAACTTTCATTTAGACTCCGTCGGCTAATTTTGACTTTATTTTTACTATTATATTTTTAACAGGCCGGGACAGGAAATGTCCGTTAAAAATTCATAACTTCTTCCTCCGACGTCCGTTTTCGTCTGTCTTTCCACCATTGCACTAATAATAACAAGATCTTCAATTCTCGTTTAGATTGATTCGGCTAGAATTCACTCGATCTCATAATCGAACTTCGGGCTGCACACTGCTAAGCTGAAACTTAGAAAAATCATAACTTCCTCATACGAAGTCAGATTTGGACGTTATTTTTATGCACGCTCTCGGTTTAACGAACTCTACGACTTTTTTTTTTAGATTACTAAGGCTAGATATCTCTATAAAATAAATTCACATTTTACGTCATTCAGTGTCATGCCGGTTCTGTCGCGAAACTTTGATAGGTCATAACTTCTTCGTTGTAACTCGGATTTCGGCGTTCTTTATATGCACGAAAACCTTGTGACATATACTACAACTTAGTTAAGATTATTCGTTCTAAATAATATCATATCAAAAATTCATTTTTGATGCTTATTGTCTCTAAATTAACTAGCCCTAATCCACGGGCATTACAAATAAGGTTTGATTACGCCTCTTAGCCACATCATTAAGTTGTGGTGTCCTGGGAGGTGTCAATTGTGAAAATATTCCACATTCCTTGAGGTAGTCATGGAATTCGATCCTAAGATACTCACCACCTCTATCAGATCTGAGCATCTTAATCTTCCTGCCTAATTGATGCTCGACTTCTTATTTGAACTCTTTGAACTTTTCAAAGATTTTCGACTTATGCTTGATTTTGATTAAGTGGATATAACCATATCTACTATAATCATCAGTAAAAGTCACATAGAATCGATTTGCATGCCTTGTAGTAGATCTGAAGGTTCCACACACATATGTGTGTATGAGATCCAACAATCCTTCACCTCTTTCACAAGAACCAGTGAAATGTGATTTTGTCATCTTTCCAAGTAAACAAGACTCGCATGTATCATCTGACCTTAAGTCAAATGATTCCAACACTCCATCTTTTTGGAGTTGGGCAATGCTTCCTGTTGACATGTCCACGACAACAATGCTGGAAGCATGCTTTGTTTAAACCATTAGACAAATCATTTTGAAGAACATTATTGCCTAAATTGTCTACAACCATCACAGTTTCATACACATTATCACAAGGTAATGCTTCAAAAATAAAATACATCATTTTATAAGCATAAATAGATCCATTCTCATTATCAAAAGAATATCTAAAACATTGTCCATATAAAGCATGAAATGAAATGATGTTTCATGTCATCTCTAACGAGTAGCAACAATTGTTCAAATCCAAACACAACCCACTACTAAGCATTAAGTTATAAACACCAATCTTGGTAGCAGGTGATGATGTCCTATTGCCCATGATCAGGTTCATTCTCTCCACATCCTTACTTCTTCTTAGCCCCTGCAAATTAGAACCGGCTTTGCCTTTGGGTCCATTGGTTGATGACCCAGCTTGTAACATTCCCTTCCAATTCTGTTTGGGAGGACCTTTCGTCTTCTTCCCCTTTCCTTGTCAAATAGCCAAGACAGGAGCAGCAACTGTAGGAGCGGAGGCAACACCTTTTCCCTTCGTTCCACGTTCAACAACTCACAGTAGATTATGAAGTCGAGCTAATGTGGTCTCTTGGTTGTTCAAATGATAAGTCATGATAAGCTGACCATAACAACTAGGAAATGAGCGCAAGACTATATCAATAACCAATTCCTCATCAAAGTTCACATTAAGCTTCACCAAGTGTTCCACGTATCATTGAATTCGTTACAAGTGGTTGCTGACAGACTCTCTGTCTTTCATTTTGCTGGTGATGAGGGACTTTACTACCCCATATTTCTCTTGACGAGCTCGTTGGTGGTACTTTTCCACCAAGTCATTGCTCATCTCATACGACCAATAACCCTCATATAAACTTTGTAGCTCAAGAGTCATAGTAACCACCATGATGCATGCCACTTTGGTAGCATTATTATTGTAACGCCCGCGTTTCCAGGCTAGGCATTTTCATTGATGTAATAGTCTAGGTTAACCTTTGTAACCCGTTTTGAAATAATAAAAGTGTATTATTTGAGTATTGTGTGTTTTGTGCTTACTTGCTTAATTATGTGGTTTGATTAATTAAGAATTAAAATAAGCGTCAAAATTAAAGTGTGAGATAAGCCCGATATCTTTTCATAAAGTTGTAGTGGTCGAAACAAGGATTCCGGAGATATAAGGAATGCCGAAATCCGAGTTATAACGAAGAAGTTATGACCTGTCGAAGTTTCGCGACAGAACCGGCACGACCCAACGCAACCCAGCGCGACGTAAATAGTGAATTTAAGGTAGATAGATATCTATCCTTAGTGACCTAAATGAGAATTGAATATCTCATCGATAGTAGTGCAACGACGGAAAGACGGACGGAATCGGAGTTCAGATGAAGGAGTTATGAATTTCGAACGGAGTTTTCCTGTCCCGGCCTACTAAAGATATTATATAAGTAATATACTTATAATATATTAAAAATGAAGTCAAAATTATCCAATGGAGTCTAAAAGAGAGTTGTAGAGCATAATCTCACCTTCGCGGCGATATAAAGAACGTCGAAAACGGAGTTCGTATGCGAAAGTTATGAATTTCTGAAGTTCGGGGCGCGAAACCCCAAAACTGTCAGAGACCACGACGTGGCAAGCAGTGTCACGACGTGGAAAGTGTCCTGACACCTCTGGGAGGCCCCCAGATGCAACTTGGGATGACACATGCAGTGACGACCAAGCCCACGACGTGGAAAAAGGTTGTCACGACGTGGCAAGGGCCAAATTTGCCCTATAAATAGATTTGAAGGGCCAACCGTTTAGGGTTGCTATTTTCTCTCTTCTCTCTCCCGTTTTGCATAGATTTGCATGCCAGAAGTACCCCGAAGCCCTGGTAATATTCCTGAGTCCCGAGGCAAGTCCCGAGATCCCGAAGATCCCGAGAAGTGCGGTTCCCGAGCCGAAGCTCTGCCCGCGAGAAGTCGATTTTCTGTGAAGATCTTTCAGATATGCTGAGGATTTCTACTTCTGCAAGTCGTAGTGCTGTCCGATCATCTTCTGATCAAGTGAGTGTATACTACCTTTCATAAACACGATAATAATACAAGATTGGTTCGAGTGTATTAAGTATATTGTTGTTTATAAGTGTGAGTGTGTAGTTACCTTCTTCTAACACATAAATATTAAGTATTTTCTATAAAATACATGCTATGTGTATAGTATATTGTTGTTTATATGTGTGAATGTGTATTCACTCTCTTCTATCTCATAAGATATGATTTATTCTCTATGAGATATGTGCTATGTGTGTGTGCCTCATCTGTTATGTGGATTATGTGTTGATTAAAGCATGCTATACAGGTTTTTTAAACTATGTATAAAAATGTATATTTTTATCTACTAATATGTTGGGTAGAACATGGGTAGATAGTTGGTGTGTAATAAACAGATGAGAGGCCTCGTTGTTGTTTGATTTAGTCATCTAGCGGAGTTTAGATGACGACCACTGGCTATTCTAGACAGTCTTGTGGAAACGTTAGCAGGTTCGCCACCTGTAGGTGTTAATGAACTTGGGTGTTCATTCGCTGTACTCCATCCCCCTCATGGTTGCCTTATTTGACTTATATTGCTGAGGTACCCCCGAAGCATGTGTTGTCGCCCCGATGAAATATTCTTAGACTAGGTCCCTTGTGTTAGTTGTTTTAGGGACATAAAGTGAGAATAACAGGAATGGGTAATTGGGTTATTGTTGGTTGGTGAAAATTAAATATGATTATTTATTGTGGGTTGAAAACCCTATATGCTCACCAGGCTCCCAAGCCTGACCCACTCAGTTTTATTTGTATTACAGGGAGTGGCGCGAGGGCATGAGATGGATGAACCATCAGTTGTTTTGTTTACAAGTCTGTATATGTATATATTTGTTGAATGACTTGTAACGTTATCGTTTATGTTTATTGGTCTGTATCGCAACATGACACCCCGAGTTTTGATTATATAATGAAAAATACATTTCTTTTATGAAATGCTTTGGTAAACATTGTTTTATCATGTTTTGTTTTTGGGAACAAATTCCACAACTCTTTCAAATCAAAAGGATTTACTCTGAAAATATTTTTAAAGCATAAATGAAAAACGGTCTTTTCTGGCCGAGATTTTGGGGATGTCATAGTTGGTATCAGAGCATTAGTTTAAGCGAACTAGGAATTTGTAGGATTTCTAGACTTAAACTTAGAATGCTAAGTGAAATTTTGAGATGTGTGTCTGTGATATTTTAGACACGAGCACTAGTTTATTTTAGGAAGGTTGCCTAAAATGCTTTATGTGCTAAATGTTATATGTTGCCATATATGATATTATTTGTTCGGATCTATGGTCTGTTGCCGACCGGATCTAGAAACTTTATGTGTGTAGGATTCTAAGCGTGCGTCTACGATATTAGAACTAGCATGTAAACGTTTCGGAGTGATAAGGATGATTTGAATATCTATCATGATTGAGGATCTAATTTCACCTTATTCGGTGTGTAGATCAAAATGGTGAGAACAAGAAATGGAGTTGGAAATGATGACGAAAACAGGAATCAACCACCAGTGATTGAGCAAATACCTGTCGTAGCAGCAGCACCTGAGCCAATAACCATGGCTGGTGTGCAATTGATGATTCAAACGATGTTGGATTGTCAGATGGATGAAACTAGACGGTTGCTTCAGCAGAATCGTGAAGAACTGTCAATTCGTGTGGAAGAGCCTGAATTAAATGAAGGGCACTCGGAAGGTGGAAACTTCAGTGGGTCTGTTGGTCCAGCCAACCCACCGATAGTTAGGCAAGACAACCATGATAGAAGGAATGATGGAATGGGATGCAAGTACAAGGAATTTTTGACTTGCAAACCATCGACCTTTAATGGAAAGGAGGATCCGATTGGGGTTATGGATTGGATCTCCAAAATGGAGCTAGCCTTCATGACTTGTGGCTGCAGAGGTAAGTTGCAGACTATCTACGTCGTGCGTCAATTCCGAGGTGGAGCCGTTCGTTGGTGGAACACTCTAGGGAAGACCTTAAGCCCTAATGAGCCACTGCAATTGTCATGGGCAGAGTTCTTGGTGCAGTTCAAGCGCAAGTTCTGCTCGGCTAAAAATCTGTTTGAACTAGAGAACAAGTTTCTGACATTGACGAAAGGCAGCATGTCAGTTGATGAATACACCAATAACTTCACAGATAAGATGGAGTTTGCTTTGCGCATCGTTCCAGATGAGATGACAAAGGTGGATCGGTATGCGAAGGGACTCCCATGGGAGTACGAGGTGCCAGTACGTCAGGCACTTACTCTAGAGGCAGCTATCTGGGCTGCCAAGTCTGTGGAGAACATGATCAAGGGGAGAACCACCGACAAGGTTGATGTTGGTGAGAAAAGGAAGTTTGAGGGAACATCTGGTTTCGGTAAGAAAGGCAAATTTTCGAAATCTGATTTGAAAAAGTTTGGGGGAAAAGGAGGCGAAGCGAAGTGGTGTGATAAGTGTAAGAAGAAGCACTTTGGGAAATGTAGCGAGGATGTAACCTGCTACAAGTGTGGAAAGGTTGGACATTTTGCCAATGAATGTCCGAACAACAAAAGGATGTGTTTTGGTTGCAATGAAGAGGGGCATATTTTGAAAGACTGTCCGAAGAAGAAGGAGGCAGCTAGGCCCAACATTCCACCAAAGCCGAAGGCGAGAGCCTTCCAGATGACACTTGAGGCTGCGAAAGATGAAGCTGATGTCGCTTCAGGTACCTTTCTTGTAAATGAATTACCTGCTCAAATTTTGTTTGATTCTGGAGCCAACTACTCCTTTATTTCGCATGAGTTTGGTAGGAAACTAGCTTTGCCTGTTGATAGACTAGATGATGCTTTACTAGTCGAAGTTGCTAGTGGCAAGTTTGTACCTGTTAGTCATCGTATGAAAAGCATCTTAATCGACCTTAATGGGAATAAGTTTCACGAGGAATTATTGCCCATCGATCTTAATGGTTTCGACATCGTGTTGGGAATGGATTGGCTTAGCGCCAATGATGCCGAAATTTTATGCAAGAAGAAGATAGTTAAAGTAAACCCGCCTGGGAAAGATTCGTTTATGGTGTATGGGGACAAATGCAGAGTGAATTCTGGAATCATTTCTCTAATGAAAGCCAAAAAGTGTTTGACCAAGGGATGTACATCATATTTAGCATTCGTGATTGATGCTAAGAAGGAAAAGAAGGTGATGCAGAGTATTCCAGTGGTGTGTGATTATCCGGAAGTGTTTCCCGAAGACCTTCCTGGATTACCACGTGATAGACAAGTGGAGTTCAGAATAGACCTGTTACCAGGAACCACGCCAATAGCAAAAGCACCTTACCGATTAGCATCGACGGAGATGAAGGAGCTAATGATGCAACTTCAGGAGTTATTGGACAAAGGTTTCATTAGACCTAGTTCATCCCCCTGGGGAGCTCCGGTGTTATTTGTGAAGAAGAAATATGGAAGTATGAGAATGTGCATCGATTACAGAGAGCTGAACAAGGCAACAATAAAGAATAGATATCCGTTGCCGAGGATTGATGACCTGTTTGATCAATTGCAAGGTTCGAGCTATTTCTCGAAGATCGATCTAAGGTCAGGATATCATCAGCTGAAAGTAAGAGAGCAAGATATCGAGAAGACTGCATTCAGAACTAGATATGGACACTACGAGTTCTTGGTTATGTCGTTTGGACTAACCAATGCTCCGGCAGCGTTCATGGATTTGATGAATAGGGTTTGTAATCTGTTCCTTGATAAATCCGTGATAGTGTTCATAGACGACATTCTGATTTACTCGAAAAGCCAGGAGGAGCATGGTAGACACTTGCGAGAAGTGTTAGAAGTTTTGAAGCAGGAGAAGCTGTATACGAAGTTCTCCAAATGTGATTTTTGGATTCGTGAAGTCCAATTCTTGGGACACGTGGTCAACCAAGAAGGGATAATGGTTGATCCAACGAAGATCGAAGCTGTGATGAAGTGGGAACAACCGAAAAGTCCCACGGAGGTTCGAAGCTTTTTAGGATTAGCCAGATATTACCGAAGGTTTATCCAAGGCTTTTCTTCGATCGCTACTCCATTGACAGCTTTGACCCACAAAGGAGCTACTTATGCTTGGAGTGATAAGCATAAAGAAGCATTCGAGAAGTTAAAGAAGAAGCTATGCGAGGCACCGATACTTTCTTTACCCGATGGAGTTGAAGACTTCGTTGTTTATAGCGATGCGTCTGGGGTTGGATTGGGTTGTGTTTTGACCCAAAGAGAAAAGGTGATAGCATATGCGTCTCGACAGCTGAAAGAGCATGAAAAGAGTTACCCAATTCATGATTTGGAGTTGGCAGCGGTAGTTTTCGCTCTGAAAATATGGAGGCATTACCTCTATGGCACGAAGTGCAAACTTTTTACTGATCATAAGAGTCTCCAATATCTCTTTAATCAGAAGGAATTGAATATGAGGCAACGACGCTGGCTAGAATTACTTAAAGACTACGACTGTGAGATACTTTACCACCCCGGTAAAGCTAATGTTGTTGCTGATGCTCTCAGTCGGAAAGTCAATCTTGAAAGGAAAAGGCCAAGAGCTTTGAGAATTGAAGTTGTCTCGACCATTGTGGAAAGTATAAAGAAAGCTCAAGAGGAAGCTTCTGAGAAAAATGACCGAAAGGAGGAACGTTTGGGTAAAACGTTGGTGTTTGGTACTAACGGTCATGGACTGAAGGTATTCCAAGATCCTATTTGGGTACCTAAGTCAGGAGGAATTAGGTATCTTCTGAAGGAAGAAGCTCACAAAACCATGTACTCAATTCATCCTGGTAGCACTAAAATGTATAGGGACCTGAAACCCTACTACTGGTGGCCAACGATGAAGCTTGATGTTGCAAAGTATGTGGCTGAGTGTGTGACTTGTGCGAGAGTCAAGACACAACATCAGAAACCTAACGGGAGTTTAGAACCATTGCCTGTGCCTATGGGTAAGTGGGAAGACATTGCTATGGATTTTGTCACTAAACTGCCCAGAACAAAGAATGGTCACGACATGATTTGGGCGGTCGTTGATCGATTCACTAAGACTGCGCATTTCATAGCAGCCAAGGAGAAATGGTCTATGGAAAAGCTTGTGAATTCTTATGTGAAGGAAATTGTGAGGCTTCACAGTGTTCCGTTAACGATTGTATCGGATCGTGATAGCCGTTTCACCTCAAGGTTTTGGAAAAGTCTACAAGAGGAAATGGGTACCAAGTTATGTTTAAGCACAGCTTACCATCCGCAGACTGATGGTCAGAATGAAAGAACAATACAAACACTTGAAGATATGCTGAGAGCATGTACCTTGGAATTCCTAGGTAATTGGGATGAACATTTACCTTTGGTAGAATTTTCCTATAATAATAGTTTTCACTCAAGCATTAAGATGGCACCTTATCAAGCTTTGTATGGATAGAAGTGTCGTACGCCGTCTTGTTGGCTTGAGGCTGGGGAAAACAGTTTATGGGACCAGAGATGGTTCATCAAACTGCTGAAAAGTTGAAAATAATTAGAGAAAGAATGTTAGCAGCTCAAGATCGTCAAAAGAGCTATGCTGACAAAAAGCGAAGACCGATGACTTTTGAGGTTGGAGATTCGGTTTTGCTTAAAGTCTTGCCATGGAAGGGACTTATAAGATTTGGTAAAAGGGGAAAGTTGAGTCCAAGGTTTATTGGACCGTTTAAAGTTCTTTAGAGGATTGGGAACCAAGCTTACAAGCTCGAATTACCCGAAGAACTGAATGGAATTCACAACACTTTTCATGTGTGTTATTTGAGGAAGTTCATGGGAGAAGTTCCCGATATAATTCCAATTTCTGAATTGAGAATTGATGAAAACAAGAGGTTAATTGAAGAACCAGAGGCAATTGTTGACCGAAAGACTAAGAAGCTTCGACGCAAGATGGTCGAATTAGTGCTTGTTCGTTGGAAACATTCGAATGGGCCAAATCTCACCTGGGAAACAGAGAGTGACATGTTGAGTCGCTATCCGCATTTGTTTGATGATGTGTGATTCCGGGGACGGAATCATCCTAAAGGGGAGAGAATTGTAACGCCCGCGTTTCCAGGCTAGGCATTTTCGTTGAAGTAATAGTCTAGGTTAACCTTTGTAACCCGTTTTGAAATAATAAAAGTGTATTATTTGAGTTTTATGTGTTTTGTGCTTAATTGCTTAATTATGTGGTTTGATTAATTAAGAATAAAAATAAGCGTCAAAATTAAAGTGTGAGATAAGCCCGATATCTTTTCATAAATTTTTAGTGGTCGAAACAAGGATTCCGGAGATATAAGGAATGCCGAAATCCGAGTTATAACGAAGAAGTTATGACCTGTCGAAGTTTCGCGACAGAACCGGCACGACCTAACGCAACCCAGCGCGACGTAAATAGTGAATTTAAGGTAGATAGATATCTATCCTTAGTAACCTAAATGAGAATTGAAGATCTCATCGATAGTAGTGCAACGACGGAAAGACGGACGGAATCGGAGTTCAGATGAAGGAGTTATGAATTTCGAACGGAGTTTTCCTGTCCCGGCCTACTAAAGATATTATATAAGTAATATACTTATAATATATTAAAAATGAGGTCAAAATTAGCCAATGGAGTCTAAAAGAGAGTTGTAGAGCATAATCTCACCTTCGCGGCGATATAAAGAACGTCGAAAACGGAGTTCGTATGCGAAAGTTATGAATTTCTGAAGTTCGGGGCGCGAAACCCCAAAACTGTCAGAGACCACGACGTGGCAAGTGTCCTGACACCTCCGGGAGGCCCCCAGATGCAACTTGGGATGACGCATGCAGTGACGACCAAGCCCACGACGTGGAAAAAGGTTGCCACGACGTGGCAAGGGCCAAATTTGCCCTATAAATAGATTTGAAGGGCCAGCCGTTTAGGGTTGCTATTTTCTCTCTTCTCTCTCCCGTTTTGCATCGATTTGCGTGCCAGAAGTACCTCGAAGCCCCGGTAATATTCCCGAGTCCCAAGGCAAGTCCCGAGATCCCGAAGATCCCGAGAAGTGCGATTCCCGAGCCGAAGCTCTGCCCGCGAGAAGTCGATTTTTTGTGAAGATCTTTCAGATATGCTGAGGATTTCTACTTCTGCAAGTCGTAGTGTTGTCCGATCATCTTCTGATCAAGTGAGTGTATACTACCTTTCATAAACACGATAATAATACAAGATTGGTTCGAGCGTATTAAGTATATTGTTGTTTATAAGTGTGAGTGTGTAGTTACCTTCTTCTAACACATAAATATTAAGTATTTTCTATAAAATACATGCTATGTGTATAGTATATTGTTGTTTATATGTGTGAATGTGTATTCACTCTCTTCTATCTCATAAGATATGATTTATTCTCTATGAGATATGCGCTATGTGTGTGTGTGTGCCTCATCTGTTATGTGGATTATGTGTTGATTAAAGCATGCTATACAGGTTTTTTAAACTATGTATAAAAATGTATATTTCTACTAATATGTTGGGTAGAACATGGGTAGATAGTTGGTGTGTAATAAACAGATGAGAGGCCTCATTGTTGTTTGATTTAGTCATCTAGCGGAGTTTAGATGACGACCACTGGCTATTCTAGACAGTCTTGTGGAAACGTTAGCAGGTTCGTCACTTGTAGGTGTTAATGAACTTGGGTGTTCATTCGATGTACTCCATCCCCCTCATGGTTGCCTTATTTGACTTATATTGCTGAGGTACCCCCGAAGCATGTGTTGTCGCCCCGATGAAATATTCTTAGACTATGTCCCTTGTGTTAGTTGTTTTAGGGACGTAAAGTGAGAATAACGGGAATGGGTAATTGGGTTATTGTTGGTTGGTGAAAATTAAATATGATTATTTATTGTGGGTTGAAAACCCTATATGCTCACCAGGCTCCCAAGCCTGACCCACTCAGTTTTATTTGTATTACAGGGAGTGGCACGAGGGCATGAGATGGATGAACCATCAGTTGTTTTGCTTACAAGTCTGTATATATATATATATTTGTTGAATGACTTGTAACGTTATCGTTTATGCTTATTGGTCTGTATCGGAACATGACACCCCGAGTTTTGATTATATAATGAAAAATACATTTCTTTTATGAAATGCTTTGGTAAACATTGTTTTATCATGTTTTGTTTTTGGGAACAAATTCCGCAACTCTTTCAAATCAAAAGGATTTACTCTGAAAATATTTTTAAAGCATAAATGAAAAACGGTCTTTTCTGGCCGAGATTTTGGGGATGTCACAATTATAGTGTCTCCTATACTCTGCTAGTTCTTCAGGAGTAGCTTTTGTTTCATCAATCTCGAGAAGTTGTCCTCGAAGCATAGATCCATCTTGATGTTTCACATCCAATCATTATAATTGGTGCCATCAAAAGTGACCCTCGAGCAAATGTTCAAGAGTGAGAAGTTGTTGGAGGAGTTGTTGTTGTTGTTGGAGGAGGAACCAGAAGCATCGTTGGGAGTTGACATCTGAAAAAGAAGAAGGACAAGTTTTGGTTACATAAGAGTATTCCTCAATATAACACCCAAATGAAATATTAAGGATAGGATCCAAATACATATTTCACAACATAGAAACG
This sequence comes from Lactuca serriola, assembly GCF_051521515.1. Classification (NCBI taxonomy): domain Eukaryota; kingdom Viridiplantae; phylum Streptophyta; class Magnoliopsida; order Asterales; family Asteraceae; genus Lactuca; species Lactuca serriola. The sequence goes on from NC_136412.1 coordinate 301,492,272, forward strand.
GGATGTCGTGATCTAATTGTGAAAAAATAAAGGTATGTAAATGACGATTTACCAATTTCACCACGAAAACGAAATTTTAAACGAATTAGGTTTTAAGTGAAATTCCTAGATATTTTGAGATTAATTGAACTATTCAATGGCATGTTTAATCTCGATTATGCTCTTCAATTTGTGATTGGGATGTCGAGTATCACAAAAAAGATGTGAATAACCATGCAAATTAGCTTAGTACCCTTGTTGTCATTTATCATTTAATTAATGTATCGGTTAGCCACAAGTGCTCCATCATTCAATGATAATTTACAAGACACCCATTGCCACCCTTTATTAGTCCATATTAGTGTACCGGTTAACCATACACGCTCTACTAATGGCTTATATAAAGTGCAATGTGCAATTTCATTGATTAGCATCAAATTCACATTTTTCCTAAAGTAACTAAGATTGAGAATTTAATAAAAGAGTTTAGTTACTTTATAATTTCATTATACTTATTAATGAAAATTATTTTGTCCTATCAAACCTGTTTGGCTAACGCCCATCCACCAGTCAAGAAAGCGGTGGGTGAGAGTGGACACCCATTCAACTACCATTTTATAGGCAATTTCCTTATACCCCCTTATAGACCGGCTTCGTGAATGAGGTGTACTAGCGGTTCGACTGATTTGTGTTATACATATAGTAAATATTAAACATTTAATTTTACATATAGTATAAGGTGTATTTTAAACTTTTCTAAATACTATGGTTTTATAATGTTTTAAATTTCAAAATTAAAACAATTTAATTAAATTTAAAAGAAATTGATTTAACAATCATCTATTAATTAAACCTTTAGTTAATTTATTAAACCATTTGAGGATTATCCAATTAAATTAATCAAAATAATTTAACATAATCGTCTCCTTCTAATTTTTGAAAAACATGGGAGGGATATTCGAATTTTATAATTATCCAAATAGATCACATAAAGAGATAATTACCAAAAATAGAAACCCTACCCATAAACCCTAATTTTCGAAAATCACAAATCTTGGGGAGGAATGCAAGGATTTCAGTCCTTGCCATATTTCGAAAACCAAGAGGGTTTAGGAAACCCTAATTTTGAAACTTGTAGGACAAGGGAAAGGGTTACAACCCTTTTCAAATTTTCGAAATCTAGGGTTAAGAAAGCCTAAATTGCGAAAACCCTAAGTCCAAAGGGTTTAACTGCCATAAACCTTAATTGATCAAGTTCAACCAATTGCAATCAAATTCAATAGAAAACAACCCAAGGCTCTGATACCACTTATGGGTTTAGAACATAACAAACAATCATATGTATGCATGCAACCCTAATTTGCTTTGATCTATGTTTTCATTAATTGAACATACAAGTATTGAACATCAAAAGGAAAACCCTAGGAGGCATATATTATTTTCAAAATCTATAACAAAAGATAGTAAAATACCTTTGATTGTTATGTAGTAATGACAATTTGAATCCAATACTTCTTGAAGCTTGAGAGCAAGTGCCACAAGTGTAACGCCTCTAATGGTTCACACCCACACTAAGAAAGAGGATGAGAGAGGAGAGAGAGAGGAGGAGAAGGCTTGAGAAATTTGGCTATTCTTCTAGGGTTAAGAGTGGCCGAAATAATGAAGGGTATAGCCCTTTATATATTTGTGGTAGCTTAGAGCCAAAGCTAGGGTTTTAAGGAGGAAACCCTAATTCCTTAACTTAAGGCCTAAGAAACCCATGGACTTCCCATCCAAGGCCTTTGGATGAAAATTCTAGGGCCTTCCTAGAAGTTTTCGTCCAACCCTGCTAGAGAGGTCCAAGAGCCCAATTCCTCAACTATCAATAAATTGTTAAAACTTTCAATTAATACAATTAATCCAAAAATTAATTCCAATAAATTTATGATTAACTATTAATTAAATAATATGATTTCTAATAAATATATTATTTCCACAATACATTAATAAAATCATTTATTTCAATTTATTAATCAAATAATAAATTTAACCTCTTTCTCCAAAAGTCATCATGTTCAGTTGCTAGTATGAGGGCAACTCAAAAGGATTGTGCTACTATCAATTAAAGTATATATTAATTATAGTTATGGGATTAAACACCAAATCCAACAATATTCATATCTATACTTGGGATCGATTTTTAGATCTCGAGTTCAAGTTATGACAAATAACTGGAAGATATCTTAAGTTTATAGGTCTAAACACAAATTGATTTTTCAACAACAACACACACACAAACATCAATCATGTTCTTGAATCTTGTTAAAAATCGATTATGAGTTTTGGAAAATGACATGAAAAGCGAATCTTGAGTTTTTGACCTGAAATTGATTTTTGTAACACCAAGTTCCAGGTATATACTTGTTTAATTGTTATGGCATTCAAGTTCAAAAAGTAATTAGTTTCTAAGGCCACGAAATGGTGATTTATCTCCCATGACGTGGCATTGGCTGATGCAAATGCACATATAAGTTTACACCATAGGCAACCAGTTGGCCACGACATGGTGGACATTTTATGTTAAACCCTAATTCCGAGGTTTATGCCCCTATTTAAGGAAAGTGGGGGCTAGGGTTTACACACCCTCAATCTCCATCACCTTCATTTCACTCCCTCAAGAAAACCCTAGCCTCATTTTGACATTTGTGAGCCTTTGGTGTGTTTTTGGTGACTTAAAAAAGAAGGAAGAGCTTTTGGTGCATAGATCCATCTTGCAAACCTCATCATCATCTTCTTACACACACTTTGGATCTTTGTGAGTATTCAAGCTCCATGCTTTATGATTCTATGTGCTTATATCTATACTTTCATGTGATTTTCTTCATGTTTAGGCTAGTTGGAGTGTTGGGATTCCGTTAAGTTGGCAACTTTATGGATCCCCAGAGTCCCTGTGTAGTTAGAAATGATGGATCTAAAGTTTAGTAGAGTTTTGAACTCTTACATGAGATTTTGACCTATTTCCCACCATTTGTGCCCTAACTTGAGTTCAAGACTTGCATAGGACATTCATGTCTACAAAGCATTGATTTTTATGATCTTTTAGGAGTAAGAAAGCCTTCTGGAAAGTATGGACGAGTGAGGTAAAGGATTAAGAGCTTAATAAATTAAGCAGTCCAGAGTAGCTCCAAAGATGTAGAGGATTGACTGTCAAGACGTGGTGAGAGGTAGACTTACAACTTTTTTGTCCTATGGTCCACATGACGTAACAGAAGCTTGGCCATGTCGTGGTGACCGACTGAGTGATCTTTGACTTCCGACTTTGACTTTGACCGTTGACCTTTGACTAATTCGATTTTTGGGTCAACTTGGGGAAATTAGGATCCTAGATTGAGAAATTATCTCTATTTGATGAATATGTGATTAGTAGTACCGGTTATTGTCTTCTAATGATCTGTGTGGATATCTGATAGCTGACAAGGTGAATTTTCTCATTATACTTTGTATTGTAGTATGTGTCCTTGTGTATAGGATGTGGTTATGACGTAGTGATCTGTTATACCGGTAGATTTGATATGATTACATGTGTTTTCTTGTTATTGTTTTGTGCATATTTCGACATAGTGCGGTTGGGATGAGGTGGTACAACTTTGTGTTGTAGGCCAACAAACCTGGGGGAAAACCAGTCTTATGACTGTGGGGCCGAGGTCAATCCAGTCTTATGATTGTGGGTCTGAGGGTAATCCAGTCTTATGACTGTGGGCCTGGGGGCAATCCAGTTTTATGTTGTGGGCCCAATGTGCATGGATTGTCTATGTATTGTTGTGTGGGGTATTTTGGGGGAACTCACTAAGCTTTGGCTTACAGTTATGGATTTCAATGTTTCCAGGTACTTCAGATGATCGGGGCGAGGCAAAGGCGTGATCGTACACATCCTGCTGATGATTTATGTTTTCAGAGTTTATTTTGATACTTTGATTTCTATGGAATTGATTTGAAAACAATGTTTGATTATCTTATGGTTTTATGAAAATGACTTTTAAAAATGAAAATTTTTGTCATGGTTTTTGGGACGTTACAATTTGGTATCCGAGCCCTAGTTTGAGTAAATTGGATGAACACTTGTGTGATTCTAGACTCAAACTATGGATCTGCAAAAGATTTTTTCATAAAACAATTTTTAAATAACTAAAGGATAGGACATGATGTGTATAATCAACCGGAGCTCAAGGAAAAAGTTATTTCCCAAGATACCCACACTTGTTTTATGTGTATTGGTAATATGTTAGAAATGCACGTTAGTTTATAGGCTAGGGATATTCAGGAAGTACATGATAGATTTGACTGATTTATGATGCCTAATGCCCACACTTGTTTTATGTGTATTGGTAATAAGTTAGAAATGCATGCTAGTTTATAGGCTAAAGATATTTAGGAATTACATGATAGAATTTCCTGATTTATGATGCCTAATAGCCTAGGGGATTTCTTGATATGCTATATGAAACTGACATTTAGAAAGTAACACCATTCTTAACCGATTACCACTTGCTGACGGGGCTTGTGTAAGTTGAGTTGGACTGGGAATATTTATGAAAATTTGAATGTTCCCCTTTGTATAGTTAAAGTAGATTTCCCTTGTGTGATTCGTAGCCACAAAACAATGATCGACATACAAAAACATACACTTAAGAATCGATGATAAACACATATAAACACATACTACATAACTGATTTTCCTTTGTTCAATGAAATGTATTTATAGGTTCGTAGAGAAGCTCTTAACGATCTTATAAGATTACAAAGAAGATGAAGGGGTGTGTGTTCATCCATGATGAAATCAGAAGCTCATGGATGACATTGAAAAAGGTGTGTGTGTTCATCCATGATGAAATCAGATGATCATAGATGAAAACAAAAGAGGGAGCACATGATAGAGCAAGGATTCATCATGATGAAATCGAAATCAAAAAATTGAGGAGGTTCATGGATGACATCGAAATCAGAAGATGAAATATGTATAAATGATTTTAGGGCATAATGGTCACTTTTTGGAGTTGTTCTACTACCTCCGTACAACAACATCACGAACCAACCATCACCAGATTACCACAATACATGTCATGTTGTTCTCTTCGCATCACCAATTTGACTATCTAATTTCATACATCACATAATTAATATGACTGATGTACTATGTCAGATTTTTATATATGTGTTAGGTTTCATCTTTTGTCTCTTTGTTTTGTTATTTGGATGCTTAAAATCAGTTGTTAGTGTTATTTGGATTGAATTTTATCTCTCGTGTCGTTCTGAGGAAAAATATCTTTAATATAAAAAATCAATAACTTGATGGTGATTATGTAAAGTCCCATTTTCACAAAAAAAATTTCATATTTAATTAAGGTAAAACTTCACATTTATAAGATCACATTTAAGAAAACCCATTTGTTCCAAGATACATTTGTCTAAAATCAGAGTAATATATTAAACGCAAAATTTTCATGGTTGCTGATTAATGTGTACAATCACGCCTTTGCCTTCCCATGATCACCACTAGTACTTGAAAAACATTTAATCCACAACTGTAAACCAAAGCTTAGTGAGTTCCCCCAAAATACAACATGCCACAATATACATACAATGCGAGCACATCAGGCCCACAATATAAGACTGGATTGCCCTCGAGCCCACACCACAAAGACGTGATTGCCCCGTGCCCACATCATGAAGACTAGATCGCCCCCGGATCCACAAAAAGAAGACTGGATTGCCCCCAGGCCCACAACACGAAGACTAGATTTCCCCTGGGCCCACAACACAAAGACTGGATTGCCCTCGGGTTTGTTGGCCTTCAACACAAAGCAGGACCGTCTCAACCCTTGCCACCATAATATGTCGACATATGAAACAAAAAAGCAATCAAGTAAACACATAAGCACAAGAAACTATCTACCCTAGTCTACCTGTCTAACATCTCACTACTGCATATTAGGCCTCATACAATACACTACCCCACTACTGTCAGATCTATAAGGAATGCATAACTATATGTAACCATATGTGAGATAGACATTCGAATAGGAGATCCCACTCTAGAGCCACAAATAAGAAAGGAACATGCAAAAAAGCCTAGATCAATAGTTCTCAAGCTATCCTACGTGACCGCATACAACCTTTAGGACACTCCACTAGACGATCTTCATCCTACTAGTATTCTAACTAATACATCACTACTCCTATATCCTAACATACAAGTATATACACTGCAATACATAGTATAGTGAGGAAACTCACCTAAATCGAAGACCCAAGAAACACAACCACATGTTCACTCCCTGTACCGATTGCTCCCGTGACCCGACTAGCATCAAACCAAGGTGGTGTTGGGTTTTGAGCAATCTAACACTTCCTAAGTGTGCATGCAACCCTAATAAAACTTGGATCTATGTTTGTCTAAATACATGCAAAATAATAATTTTTCCAAGGTTCATAACCTATCTAACATGGCATGGGGTACTTTTAAACATAAAAGAATTAGATGAGATTACATACCTTTTGATGATGAGTTCAATTCCTAAGGAGTTTGAGGGCCAAGCACCAATAGTGTGAATGCCTCAAATGGAATCACAAATCACCACAAACTCTTGGAAAACTTTAGAGAGAGTGTATACACACTTATAAAGTCGGCCACACACTAACACACATACTCTAGTAACACTAGTCACACTAGTGGCTATTTCATGCAACATAAGCATGCTTATATAGTGTGCATGATTAGGGTGAAACCCTAATAACCCATGACTTTTCCTTTCCCAAGGATCCATGGGTTAAAAGCTCCATGGATCATCCATGGACTTCCATATAAGCCTAGCCCATTAATAAATGAGTGTTAGCCCACACCATATAAAACCTATAGCCCATAATCTAATTAGTCTTCCTTTTAATCTCTAAATTAATTCATAATTAATTTAAGACTAACACTAATTAAATAACTTCATATTAAAATATTATAACTTATAATGTATTAATAAACATATGTGTATAACTCTCATAAAATTATCCATAAATAGTTTGGATGAAATGCAACCCAAATGGACCATGCCGGGTCGGGTCAAGTATATACCAAATAAGTTATGGACTTAGACACCTTATCCAACAAACTCCCACTTGGATAAGTCTAATAACTATATTTGCGTATGTTACTTCAGGAACCAACCAACAATCGTAGCTCTCGAAAACTCTGTTGAACTATGCAGCGCCATTTTAGATAAGTGATCATATAATCCTTTGTTCTCATGATATCAGCCGGACAAATACATGGAACAACGTCGTACTTATTGTCCAACAGTTTGTTTCCCGATTTTTGATTTGTTTGACAAAGAACTTAATCGAACACATCAATTTTAGTTCTGACCGGCCGGTACATAGGTCACAACAAAATCATCGAGGGGCCCAAATATCGCTTCTATTTCTAGAAGGAACAGATAAACTTCGACTCATATGCCTGTTCTACTACTTGTTGAATTGTACACAAAGACACGTTTTATAACATCAAGTTACTGATGCGTTTACGTGCAATCAATGCACAACCAACTCATAGGGAACAACTCATATCTCTAGGTTTGAAGATTTATATGATATTACCGTCTCACGATCACTCGAGATAAATTCCATGAAGTGATACAAGTGAGCGTGGGTTTAATCCAATACTCATAACTTATGAGCACTCATGAATGTTGCAGCAACCATTGCTATGACTAAACCCATTTAGCCATCTACAAACTCGATTCATGACAGTCTTGATTCATATCTACTTCCAACATATGAACGACTGTGGAGTGTTTAAATAACTTAGTCATTCGGAAAGAATAACCTAGCTATTTTGGAAGTCAAAACATGCAAAGTGAAACACAATAATAATCGAATCCAATATGGTCTCATAACCCTTTTGAATATAAATAGAACCACCTTTTATTTATCACCATATTGATTACACATTATTCATTGTATAATGTTTCAAACGATCAACTTAAGACTTGAATAAAAACAACAGTCGTCCCATGCTCCTAGCATGTACACTTCGTTTTCTAATCAATAGTTATACCATACTCCAAGTATGCACACTATGTTTGTCTATGATCCTTACATTGTGATGTAGATCAATCGAACATGATTCCATTGATACTCATTTCACAATCCCAAATCCTTATTGTAAATGTGAGAATCCCCGATTCCTATCATTTACCAAAAATCTGTTAGATTTTAAACTTTTATGCAATGTTCCTCTTGTAATGATTATGCACAAAGTCACCAAAACCTTGTCACCAGTCATTACAGAGTATTCCAAAGAAGGTCAACTTCTATGGAACGGAAGTCTCATATTCAAAGTACATTGCTTTGAACGTCCTTCTTGCATTAAGGTTTTCTAATCTTACATAGATTGAATAACTTCCACCTATGGAGACATTTCCATAGTCCCATTTTGACTATCACTTCCGAACAAGAGTTACTTCTTTTCAGAATATGTCAATATGGTCCTTTCCGACAACTTACATCACACTTCCAACTTTCCCTGAGCAACCAATCTTTGGTGAACCTCAGATTGTCCTCGACAATTGCTTAATCAATTTAGTCATATCCAGTTCTAGACTTTTCCCTTCTCAATGCCTTAAGCATTTGGAAAATTTAGAAAAGATGAATATTATAGCGCATACAATCGATCCTATATCTGAAGCATATGGGACACGATTCATGATGTTTGACATAAAAACATGATACTAGACCAGTCTTTTTCTACAATATTTTTTATTTGCCATGTTTTCAAAATTTAACTATGAAGAGGGATGCCGTAATCATAATCGAATTTTGAAAACGCAATATATATAGAATTTCTTCAAGTTGAACAATTCCAACATAAAATTCATATATATATATATATATATATATATATATATATATATATATATATATATATATATATATATATATTCTTGACTAAAGATGATTAAAATCTCAATCTAAGCTTTAGAATTGAAATGAAGTATAATTTCCTCTCCCTTAATTATAGCAAAACAACTTTTCAACCCCTGCAACTTCACGAATTGAAACTTTTGTTTTCTATAATTAACATTGCTAACTTGCAACACTAAACGTAATAATCATGCTCCCACTAACATGATGATTATCAGCATAACACTTATGCTCCCATTAGCTCTGACATATTTCCAGAAATTTGCTGGACTTCTGAAATTTAGATTCATACACCCTTTCTTAGATAGCTCACATGTGTGTCTAAACAATTTTCAGGACTATGAAAAGGGATGCCGTAATCATAGTCTCAATTGCTTAGGCATTTGCCATTTCTCACAAGTCCATGTTAGTGTGCCGGTTAACCACACGTGCTCCACTAATGACTTTTGAAAATGCAAATAACACAATTGATATCTACTTAAAATCTACTTAGTGAAAGCGTTTCCTCACCATCATTTTTATGAATCGGAGAGAAACCTTATGACACTTAGATTTTATAGTGTATGAGTTCCTATCCATGTGAATTTGTCAAAACCATAATCACAAGATAAGGTTAGTGACAAATTCAGCCTTACATGGATTAAACTTGTTCAATCTTAGTTTCTTGTCACCTTGGTAGCACAAGGCCCACCAATGCTTCCAAGTTGAACTCTGATAACTCACATGCAAATTCAACTTATTTGAAGTAGGTACAGAAACAAGAATTATGGCAACACGATAGGTTGCAAACCTTAAGTCGTGTGCTAGTGATAAATTACAGGTTTTACTCTTGATTAAATCTTGAAACTCTTTCAGGATCTTTAAGGCTCCTACTGTCCCCTTGACATATGAGTTTTCCCAGTCAAGAACCATTCCTTGACAAAACAAATATTCAAGGGACAGTGCGGATTCTTATCAAGACTAACACTTCACACAATTGGTCTTAGTTGGTCTTTGTCTCATCCAAGACATCACAACTTACCAATCTCAAATGTACAAGAGTAGAAAACATTTTACTCTTACATTTGAATAGTGTTAATAAATCTTCCTTTATGTCACTCAAGGTTACAATCTTGGAGTATGACTCTAAGAATTGTTTTGGAACGAAGTATGACTCATCTTCTTGATTTTAACCAATCCAACAATTCATGACCTTTCTTCTTAGCCATAACAATGCACTAAGACATCCTTAGAGTATGAATTTGTGATATGGTTTCATAATCATTAAGATGATCATGAAATATGATACTAAAGTACTCTCCCATCCTTTCAGATTTGAGAAACTTTTATCTTTCTGCCTAATTTGATTCTTCTCATTTGTTTTGTCATACATTGTAACCTTTCCAATGTTACAGAATTATACTTAACCTTATAAGTATAATCATATTTACTAATCTTTAGTAAATCATGACAAATCAATCTTTGTGGTGGACATTGACTAGCGCACACCCAGTGTACCTAATTCCTTAGTCCTTTAATTGACTCACATATACATGTGATCAAAGAATTAGTCTTCATTTTCAAAGATGAAAATTCTCATTCATCATACAATACAACTTGTATGATTCCAAGTTTCTGTCCAATTGAAACTTGGGTGATGAAAAACTTTCTTCATTTGGTAAATTCAGACACTGCCACAAATGAAAGAATCAAATCCACTTTCCAATATTGCTATTACTGGAAACATATAAGCAACAATTTTCCACAGATGCCATTGTAAGGATAATTTTTAAAATAAATAAAAATAAAACCCCTTTTTTTTCTTCTATTTTAAAACTTTGCGGAAAAACTTATCCTTATAATCCACATGAAAACCTTGTTGTTATCTATTCATAAGCAATATATTATAACTCTTAATCAATAGCTCAAAATTCTGATTGTCGAACCATGCGATCGAAACCCACCTTTGCAATGAGAATCAACATATACTTACTTTAAGCCTCCTATCTTTTCTTTGATTCTTAAAACATCAGCATGTGACCCATTCACATTATATACTAAGAATCTCCAAATAGGAACTTAATAGAGTTAGACAGTGGACTTTACCCGAAGTAGAGTCAAACCTCTTGACTTGATCAACCTTATGACCTTTCAGGCGAATAGGGCAGCTTCGCAACCAATGCCCCTTCCTTTGGCAACAAAACACATGGACCCTTTGGTAATGGCACATGAGACTATCTCAGACTAGCCTTTCTCTTTACCATTTGGTCAACCGAGTTGACTATGGCCGATCCCTTTCCATTGGGAAGAGAAATCTTTTTCTAGATATCCAATGCTACCATTGTCAATGTCCATTTAAGACTTGGGAAGTTGTTCTTTTAATCAAATTTGCTTTACTGGTGTTCCAAATCATTGCTGATTCCACAACACCAAGCAAATAGATAACATTATTAAGGGTCATGTCATAGTCTACCTCATAATAGTCCCAAAGAGACTCACTATGTTACTAAGAAAGTGATTGAACATCCAACCTTCACGAGACTTTGACACCCAACTCTCCCGGCTTGTCAATATGTGACTTTATCTCCAAGATGTGAGCACACATAGACTATGCTTGCCAATAGGGATTGAGTGACTTTAAACTTTTCAAGAACTTGTGGGTGAGGGAGAATAATTGGAGGAGGTGGAGGAAGTGAAGCATGATGTTGAGGGACACCATCTTCAAGAGATTTGGGAAGATCATAGTTGTCTGAACCAGACATCTATAATGGGAGAAAATCAAGTTAGTTGATTCAAAATCCTTAATATAACACCCAATATGAAATATTAAGGCTAGGACCCAACACAATATTTTATAATTTGGAAGAGGGATGCCGTAATCCAAGCTATAAAATATTTGAAGGTAGGCGAATGACGATTCACCAATTTCCACCATGAAAAACGAAATAATTTATTAGGTTTTAATTGGATTTGAAATTCCTAGATCTTTTGAGATTCATTGAACTTTTCAATGGCATGTTTCAATCTCGAGTGTGCCCTCTCAAATTTTGTGACTGGGATGCCGAGGATCACAAAACAAGGTGTGAATAACCATACCAATTCACTTGGTACCCTTAATATTATCACCTAATCAATGTGTCGGTTAACCACACACGCTCCATTGATTTATGACAAACATTAAGTCACCCTTCGTGATCCTTACTAGTCCAAGTTAGTGTGCCGGTTAACCACACACGCTTCACCAACGACTTGGTAAGGTACAAAGTGTGAATTCCATGGGCTAGCACCAAATTCACATTTTTCCTAAAGTAACTAAGATTGGGAATTAAATAAAAAATATTTAGTTACTTTATAATAATCATTATACTTTTAATGAGGATTTAAAGTCATTGTCCTACCCGTTCGGCTAACGACCCTCCACCGATCAAGCAAGCGGTGGGTGAGAGTGGACACCCATTAAGTCGCCATTTTATAGGCAACAACCTTATACCCACCTTATAGACCGGCTTCGTGAATGAGGCCTACTAACGGTAAAACGACTTGTTCTTATACATATATATAATAATTAACCATTAATCTTATAATCGTATAAGGGTAGAATTTTAACTTTTAAAACTTCTAGGGTATGAAATTAAAGTTTATTAAAGTGTGTGAAACTTTACAAATTCCAAAACTTGAGGGCAAGTTTTGAACAATTCATAACTTTTCATTTCATAACTTATGAATTAAAGGTTCATAAAAATGAAGACTCTTCATTTTCATGTAACTTATGTGTTTAAATGTGTGTTAAAGAAAAGTGACCTTTGGATATCCATAACTTGAGGACAAATTATGGACTCCATTAAAACATATAAATGATCAAGAATTAATCCTAAACAATTCAGCAAATAATTCCTATCATCTTCTAAATTCATAAGAACATCAACATGATCATCAAAATTTCAAGAATTATATGAACACATAAAATCATGGAATTTTGATATATGCTATTGTAAATGGATTAGAACAACCATTACACCAACTAAAACAAGTTTTAAAACACCAAAACAGTTTAGGGTAATGTTTCTAGTCCATTTCCAGCAGCAAAAGTCGAAATTCTGCATTCTGTTCATTCTACTCGCCGAGTGCACGAACCTACTCGCCGAGTAGGATGAATTTTGCCCTGAACTCGGCGAGTCCCCCCATGGACTCGGCGAGTCCATCAGCCAGACAACAACAATTTCAACCTTTTTCACTATTTTGCATCAAGTATCAAACAAGCAAGCCTAGACTCTGATACCACTGTTGGGTTTTGAGCAATCTAACACTTCCTAAGTGTGCATGCAACCCTAATAAACCTTGGATCTATGTTTGTCTAAATACATGCAAAATAATAATTTTTCCAAGGTTCATAACCTATCTAACATGGCATGGGGTACTTTTAAACATAAAAGAATTAGATGAGATTACATACCTTTTGATGATGAGTTCAATTCCTAAGGAGTTTGAGGGCCAAGCACCAATAGTGTGAATGCCTCAAATGGAATCACAAATCACCACAAACTCTTGGAAAACTTTAGAGAGAGTGTATACACACTTATAAAGTCGGCCACACACTAACACACATACTCTAGTAACACTAGTCACACTAGTGGCTATTTCATGCAACATAAGCATGCTTATATAGTGTGCATGATTAGGGTGAAACCCTAATAACCCATGACTTTTCCTTTCCCAAGGATACATGGGTTAAAAGCTCCATGGATCATCCATGGACTTCCATATAAGCCTAGCCCATTAATAAATGAGTGTTAGCCCACACCATATAAAACCTATAGCCCATAATCTAATTAGTCTTCCTTTTAATCTCTAAATTAATTCATAATTAATTTAAGACTAACACTAATTAAATAACTTCATATTAATATATTATAACTTATAATGTATTAATAAACATATGTGTATAACTCTCATAAAATTATCCATAAATAGTTTGGATGAAATGCAACCCAAATGGACCATGCCGGGTCGGGTCAAGTATATACCAAATAAGTTATGGACTTAGACACCTTATCCAACAGGTGGAACCTTAATCAATATCCCAATACCTTCAAGTTTGACCCAAGGTCAAACTAGTCAAAAAAAAAGTCAACGGTCAACACATCAACTACCCCCACGACTCGACAAGCTCTTGGCCACGTCGTGCCTAACTAAGGATTAAACAGTCGATCGTTAGAGTACTATCACGTCGTAGCAAACCCTTGGACATGTCGTGGGATCTAACAGAATGCCAACTTCTTCATTAAGTTCTTATTCTTTATAGATCTAAGCCTAACACTTCAGATCTACTCTTTCACACCGACTTAATAGATATAGTTTCCAACTTTATTGATTAGAATTCCATACGAAGGCTAGATCTACAATCCTTAGTCCGTTAAGTCCTTAATGAGGATATAAATTGAGCATGAACACAAGATACACCAAAAATGGTTCTTTTTCTCATTCCACAGAAGCCTAATGTCATAGATAAGCCATCCCAAGCTCTGGAGTTCTTCAAACTCCAAGAGCATCCAAGGAAGGGACCAAAATCTTACAAAAAGGCCTCAAACTTGCACCAAAAAGAACATAAGTTAAGATGATAGATTTATGCCTCTAATCACCCATAAATCTTAAGTTGGTGGTGGATCCAAACTAGTTCCTTGATCCCTTGCACCAAGATGATCTTACTCTTTCTTCAGACTCTACTAAAGACTAACAACTAAGCTTCAAAGTTAAGGAAAAAGCCCTCAAAGCTTCAAAGAGGCTAGGGTTTTGTTTGGAAGGGATGGAGGCTAAAGTGGATTCCTTAAAACTTGAGTTTAGGGGCTTAAATATAGAGGAAGCCCTAAATGATCATGGGCTTGGGTTACAACTGATGCCACATCGTGGCCTTCCTTTCGCCACGACGTGACAGACATCCGAATGCGCGTTCATGTATTGATATGCCACGACGTGACATTTCATTTTCATGTCGTGGTATAAGGTATTTCCTAAAAACCTCACCTTTGATCCTTTCAAACCTTCAACATATCTATTCTGGAAAATGGGTGTTACAGATTATGGAAAAGAAATTTTTTGGTCAGAATAAAATCGATAGAATATATCGTCTAAGTCATGCACACACACCTACACTTGTATATGGATGAACAAAGATTATTTCAAAATTTCGATATCAGCACATCAAAGTTAATTTTTGTGTAAAATACACGATTCATCTCTAGTATAAGTGCCAAATTGAGCACTCAATCCCTATTTTTATAATTTAATTCAGACTGTCCTTTATAACATTAATACACGCTACGTCCCTGGTACACACGAAATGACTATTTTGCTCTTTATCATTTCTTTTCTAATTTTTTAATATTTGTTTATCATTTAGAAATTAAAAAAATGAATTATATGATTTATAATTTGGTGGGTCCCATCACCTCTTACATTCCCCTCCTACCTTCCCTCATCCCCTTCTCCACCATACACATGTTATAGCACCACCACCCACTTTTTCTGACACCACCACCACCACTACTCTTACTCCCGACAACTAAATCACATCCACCGAAGACTATTCCCTCACCCCATTATGAACATGTCATACCCACCACACTAAAATTGATTTCTAATAAAATCCAAAGTTCGAAACCATCTGATAGGTTATATGAAGGGAAACCATTCATTTGGAGCCCTGAAATCATTCGTATGAAAAAATAAAATAGGTGATAACCAAGATTTAAAACTCAATTTTCAGAAAAAAAAGAGCAAGAGAGATGATTTCAGAAAACCGATACACCACCACCACCACACCGACAACAAACCTTCAAGGATTTTTTGCATCATGAATCTTGTTTTTCCGACGATTGGGTTTTTTGCATCTAGGATTTTAGGTTTATAGTAGTAGGTGGTTGTGAAGGTTTCAGCGTCTCCGATGGAAGTAAAGGAGGTCGGAGGCAGTCTCTGTTCGTTTTTTATAAAGGTCAATGATGGTAGGTGGCGACCATTACCAGAAAACACCTACATTGCGACGAAAGGCTAGTAGATCTACACTCCGACGAGAGGGTAACAGAGATATACAAAACACAGTCTCCCTCTCATCCTCTCTTCTTTCTTCTCTATTTGACTATCGCCACCTGTACGGGCCGACATCACTTCACCATATAGGGTTCATAAATCTCTACTCTAGGAGTAGTCGATGACCAGAATTGGCAAGAGGTGATCGGTGGCCGGGGTGGATTAAGGTGTTTGCTCACCGGAGGGCAGAGTTGGCGAGAGCCAATTATAAGGGTGAAAGAATCCTCCGACAACTAAGGGAAAATAATGAGGATAAAGAGGTCGGGGTCCATTGCTTTTAATAAACAAATAAATATGTAATTGATTATATATAGCTAACAAATAAAAATAAACAAAAATGAAATAGATATGGGCAAAATTATCTTTTTATCTTTGGCTAATGATATTAAGAAGTAGTTTGCAATAGAGTCGACAAAAATTGATTTAACCCGTCAATCCAACCCGAACCCAACCCAAAATTAACGAGTTGGGTTGAGATTTTCAACCCATTTAAATTAAACGAGTCAATCCACCTAACTCATTTAAATAAATAGGTTGGGTTGAGTAAAAATTATCAACCCACCAACCCATTTAACTTTAATATATACTTAATTAAATAATTATTTAATTATTATCATGTATTAATCAAAGTATTAATATATTAATTATAATGTTGTATTATTATTTATGTTTTAAAAAAAATACAATCTTAATTCCTATCATTTTTTTAGCGTCGTCAATACTAGTTACTTTCCAAAATCATTTTGAAATTGAACATTTTTAATGTATTTGAACAATTTATTTGTATTTGTAAATTGAATTGTGTTTTTTGTCATACTTTGAAAATTTATTTACATTAGGAACTAATTTAAGTGGTGTAATGTTTAGTTAATTTATTTACTTTTTGATTTTAAATGGGTTAACCAAAGTTTAACTCATTTATTTAATACCTTGGGTCGGGAACTACATAACAAGTCAACCCGATTACAACCCATTTATCTAAAAGTTTGGGTTGACTTGAAAATATTAACTCATTTAAATAAATATATTGTGTTGGATTCAATACATTTAATAAATAAGTTGAACTGAACCCAACTCAAATCGACCAATTGCAGCTTTAGTTTGCAAGTTATAAACATACGAAAGACCCTTCAAATTAATTTTTGAAAATAAAACTTAAACGTGTCCTTTTTGACATTCGGAAGATTCGTGTAATCTATAACTCTTAAGATAAAGTCATTACGTATCATAATTTTGCCTATCATAATAGCTCATATATACTGGATACTACAATATTAACATATTCTCATATTATATTATAATAGCCCAAAAAAACAAACACAAGTTAGTTCCACTTTTTTAAATTATATGTGTCGATAAAAAGACAAACAAAAAGCTAATTCTACTTTTCTGTTCTTTTCTTTTTTCTATCAAGGAAAACAAGATATTATGGTCACGTAGTCAAATAATACATGCTAAGTAAATAGTCACATCACATGTTATAATAGTCTATATATATTGAAAGAAACTCTAGGAGTAATATATATCACGGTCGGCTGTAAAAAAGGTTTGATGTTTTTTAGTCGGTGGACTGTGATTAAAAGATTAATCGAGTAGGCGGTGATTAATTGAGGATCATAAATTGTTAATTCGTTGAATTTTAAAAAAATTAAATATGACTAATATTACAGCAATAATTATTCCTCAAATAGTTTATGTTAAGATAAAACTTATTCAAAGTGTCGAAATTTCATCGTTTGCTACTGCTTCACTCATATTGGAGACAATAATTAATTGTTAGGTACATTCTAGTCGGTTGGGTAATGCTTAGAGATTAATTTATATCTTATTTTAAGAGGTATAAATTATAAATTTTTTTGTACAAACGAATTATGCATAAATAAATCATTAATACTTGCCAAAAGTTTGAAAACGTGGATTAAGGAAAGTTATTAAAATTTTAATTTAGAGCAAAATGACAATTTTAAAATAGTAAATTCATGTATATAAATTATTTTACATTGCTTAAACTAGACATGGATATTAATCAATTTACATAAAATGTATAAACAAATAATATAAATATAAGGTCTAAAAGAATATTTTATTTAAAAGTGGTAATTTTTTTTTACATTATAGCTAATAATAAAATTTAATAATTATTTTTTCGTAAGAAAACTCTTCGCCAAAAGAACTATTTATCGTAACCCTTATATATATATATATATATATATATATATATATATATATATATATATATATAGGTTCAAATGTTTTCACTATCTATTGTGTGCATGTATGATTGATTTTGGACCAATAATTTTAGTTAATTTAAGAAAGTAATTTATGCATATTAAATGATGAAGATGTAATTAATATCCATTATATCTTTAACATGTAATATGCATTAATTATTTTCTTAAAATAAGTAAAATGATTGGTCCAGAATTAATCATACATGCACACAATAGATAGTGAAAACAAAATAGCCTAACTATATATATATATATATATATATATATATATATATATATATATATATATATAAGTTCAATTGAGAAAAAAAATGTTTAGACCGGAGGAATCAATCTCGGCCACTCATTTATATTTTGCCGCAAGCCCTCTGCCGTACTGACACGACGAGGAGAGGTGATATTCATATGTTAATATAAATTTACGTATATTCATATATGAATTCACCACTATCCATCTCCTCCACCACCACCCCTGCCAACACCACCTCCGCCACCACTATTACCACTGCCACTGCTACCCCTACCCCTACTACCACCTTTGCTACCATTGCCACCACCTCCGCCACTGCAATCGCCGTCACTGCCACCACCACTCCGCCACCGCAACCGCCACCATCACTACTACCGCCAACAACTGTCTTATTCATATATGAGTAATCACCTAAGATCATTAAAGCATATATATTTTGTTAGGTGATATCAAGTCCGGAGTATATTTAGAAAGTTTCATTTAATTTTCTTCTTTTTTGGATACAAATATTTTGGTATAAACTTAAATTATTTAATTGATCATTGACAAGGACCTTACAAATTTACTAGTGTTTTTGAATTAATTGCTTAAAACATCAATGTCTTTAAAGTAAAGAAAACATGAACCGAAAGTTTGTCCATATATATGTTAGTTTAGGCTTTTAATTTAATTTTCAAATTTTGATACTTGTTTTGTTTGGTTATTTGTGTTTTGGATGCTAATTAAGACATCAAAATAATTATCTATCTTTGCTTTGGTAGATGATGCACATCATGTGTTTGTGAAAAATGAAAACCTGACCATTCAGACTTTCAGTGTAACCGATGAAATAAGCAATTATAAATTTATGATTATTAGATCGATTGTTTCTTATGTGTTTACACGGTTTCTGTAAAAATGGTTGGAGAATGTAACATAAGAAGATGGTCAACAATGCTTTGTCGAGATCAAGGACAAAGGATGGAAGGGGTGAGTGTAATATCTGGACAAAGTGTTAATTTTTTTGTTTATTAATAATTATTTTTATGCAATTAAATGATATAAACTATAGAAAAAGAATATACAAAAAAGACAAATGGTCATTTCAGCATCACTCATAACTCATAAGAATAAACAAACACATGTTAATGTTAGTTTTAGGAACCAAATCAACATTAAAATCTTAAAAAAAAATAAAAACAAATTTTGCAAGTTGATAATTTTCTGACCAAATCCAAAAAAATTGCAAAGCACAGGACCCTTTCTGCAGTTTTCTCTGAATATAATAAAAGTCAATTACACACCGGTAGGCAAAACTGAGGTCTTATTGGTAGTTGGAAGATTCTTTTATCTCAAAACCTTACTCACCCCAGTTTACATGACTAATCTAAACAAATATTATCTATTGTATTTTCAAGAAAAATATGCTTTCTTTTTAATTAACCTAAAATAGCAATAATATTCACAACGTTAATATTTTCTTCATTAAATTTGATTTTTATCTTGTATTTTGTCTAAAATAACTAGAACTAATAATAATAATAATAATAATAATAATAATAATAATAATAATAATATTATTATTATTATTATGTGCCGGCACATATGTGTTGAACGTTATGTCATTCAAACGTAGGGTAATCTGAAGTTGAATACAGAAACGAGCATCTAATCGTCCAATATAACATTCCATATATGTATGAAGTTCATCAACTTTCCAAACTTCACCTACATTATCTCCCTCTCAATATTTTATATATGAATACACATTGAGTAACAAAAGTTTGAATCTGCGAGACTAGAAGATAATCTCCCATTTTCATCGTTCCCGAGAAAATTCAATGGAATCTAAAGCCAGCCGCCGGCTTCAAACTATTCAAGACCACATCACCTCTGCCGCCGGCGATCCTTTGTCAACGGTGCAACAAAACCAAACAGCCGGGGAGTTTTTCACTAGTAACTCTCTCTCTCTCTCTCTCTCTCTCTCTCTCTCTCTCTCTCTCACATACACACACACACACACTGAAACGCATATCCATAAGGGAACTATTGTGATTTATGTGGTTAGTTTGGATTTCTAATTCAACAGTGTTTGTGGTATGAGTGGGAAACTACTTTAGATTCTGGCATATTTTAGAATCAGCTAAACGCCTAAAAGTTCTATATGGCATATCAAATTTTGGAATCCATGAGAGTATGCATCTATGTAGTCCGCTTTCTAAAAACTCTGAACGAAATTAGTTTAATAGGAGAAGATTGTGATTTGTGAAATAATAAATGAGGAGTTGATACGTTTCACACTTGGGTTAATTTTGGGGATTATGGTTTGAAGGACACTCACGAAGGTTAGGATTTGATATTAGTTTGTTCAATCATCAAAAGTTCAAGATAAGTCATCTAATAGATGTGCATTTTTATGTTCCCTGTTTTTTTTTTTTATCAACTCTCGTTTTCATATTCATATATACATTCTTAATGTAAACCCTCTTGTTTTGCTCTACATTTCATCACCATAGTTACTGATTTTGTTGCTGTGGCAGAACAAGGGTACAGTGTTGTTCTTCCAGAGAAATTGAAGACAGGAAAGTGGAATGTTTACAGGTAATTCTCACATTGGTTCATCATCAAACATTACATTGCTTGAAACCTGCTATGAACGGACTTGTAAGAACAGATTCAACAATAGAAAAGCAACCAAATGATTGTAAGAAAGAAAAATAATTTTTGCTGATTCGAGAAAAAAATCCAGATTTTAGATAAAAAGATAGATGACGATACCCACATGCTCTGTACCCTCTTATAAGCACTGTTGCAACAAATTAAATATAGTAAATACCCTAAATACCCCTACACATAAGATGCTCTCTGATGATTTCCCATATTACCCCTATCTCAATTACTTGGCTAATATTGAAAGCATAGCAATACCCACCAAATTCTCCCAGGCGACTTCTCAATTGCTTTCCAATTAGAAATGTCTTCTCAATTGCTTGGTCAGCTTTCATCACATGTTGCATGTTTTGCTGAACACAGAGTTTATTCACTTCAGTTTCCGATTGCTTTGGCTGCAGTGTTTTAGATGTTGACCTTGCCAGGTCAGCAGCATACTGTACCTGGGAAGACTTCTGTTTAAAAAGTTTTTTCAACTTTTTTTTTTCTCCACAAGGTTCATTAGATGACTTATCTTGAACTTTTGGCTTCTTCACATCCTTAACAGAGGACACCTTGAAATTATCAAGATATGTAGGCTTTGAATCTTTAAGGAGATGAATTTCCAAACTGAACATTGTACCCTTTTTGACGATCTTTATCCTCCATCAATTGATGGAGCAAATATACTGAAGTTTCAGATTCATTGAGCGACTCTCACTTTGTTTCATTATAATTTTATCACCATTTTCTAACAGCGGCTTATCAATAAAAGATACCTGGTAGCATCTATACAGGTTTTTGCTCAAGGGATGTTCCATCATCCATGACAAGCATAACCATCAAAGAATTAGAACAGGCTCCAATTTTCCCTAAATACCCCTCCACATAAGCTGCTCTTTATTTTGATGATGTCCCATATTACCCCTATCTCAATTACTTCACTAATATTGGAAGTATTTCTCTTTTGGTGACAGATCTGCCGCCTCTCCTTTAAAGTTGGTCAGTAGATTTCCTAATCATCCTGACATTGCTACCTTACATGATAATTTTGTGTAAGCATCTAAGTTCACTATATTATACTTTCTTCACTGAAATTGTATATATTATGCAAATCTTGGGAAAAGAAAACATCAATACTTTGCTTCCACTATAGGCATGCATCTGAAACCTTCCGGGATTACAAGTATTTGGGTACACGGATTCGTGAAGATGGAACTATTGGAGAGTATGTTAACTAGTATATTATTTTTTTAAGGCAGATTGGGTACAAATACTTTATAATTTATCTCCATTTTCTTTAAAGATACAAATGGACAACTTATGGGGAAGCAGCCACAGCTAGGTCAGCTATTGGTTCTGGGTTAGTAGCCCATGGAATAACCAAGGCATGTCACTTGTATTATACTAATTTCTCCTTGTTGGTTTTTGTACTTTTTTTTTTTTTTTTTTTTTAATATTATGTCTTATAAGTTCAATTGTATAATATTGCAACAGGGATCCTGTATTGGACTATACTTTATCAACAGACCAGAGTGGATAATTGTTGATCATGCTTGCTCTTCATATTCATACATATCTGTCCCTTTATATGATACCCTTGGTTTGTACATAATTATTTTGTCAAACTTTTAAATCACTTTTCTTTATTTTATGATGCAAATGTATAAAATTCCAAATCTTGTAGGCCCGGATGCTGTGAAGTATATTGTCAATCACTCTTCTGCAGAAGCCATATTTTGCGTGCCACAGACAATGCATATTGTAAGTTTCGCCCATTTTTTTCACATTGATACTTTTAAATGGTTAATATTTGTGAATAGTTGCTAATCACTTTGACATTTCAGTTGCTGAGCTTTTTGTCAGAGATGCCTTCTGTGCGTTTGATAGTGGTATGATGGTTAATCATTTGTTTCATTTCTTATCAATTTCACTCATAAGATTCTTTACTGAATATTGACTTGTAATTTTAGGTGGTTGGAGGACTAGATGAGCTATTGCCATCTCTTCCATCAGCAACAGGGGTTAAGGTTGTGTCATTTTCAAAGCTTATTGCTCAGGTAACTTCAAATCCTTTTGTTGAATCATAATTTACTGTTTGACTTTGCTGAACTTTTCACTATCTTGTTATCATAGTAACACACTTAAACATCTCCGATTATAACACGAGTTTCTATGATTTGAGTTAATCTTTTATGATTTCTGCCATTTGATTACTGATTTATGTGGCATATGAATTGGTGCTTTTTAGGGAAGTAATGATCGACACCCTTTTCGTCCACCAAAACCAGATGATGTGGCTACAATATGTTATACAAGTGGTACAACTGGGACACCAAAGGTTTTTTTTTATTTTTTTATTTTTTTATTTTTTTATTTCTTATTTAAGCTTTTTCTTTTTAATTCTACCAAAGTTGAATCTTTTCTTATCATAAGTATTAACTGTCTTAAGGGTGCTGTACTTTCCCATGGAAACCTGATTGCAAATGTTGCTGGTGGAAGTTTTGAAATTATGTTCTATCCATCAGATGTGTAAGTGTTAACTGTCTTAAATAGGTTAAAATGGCAATTGTTTCACCATTATTTTGTTGTAATGAACTCCATGTTTAAATTTCAGATATATATCTTATCTTCCTTTGGCACATATATATGAAAGGTGCAACCAGATCTTGTTGGCATACTATGGTGGCTCAGTTGGATTTTATCAAGGAGTAAGAAACTCAAATTTTTTGTTTTTTCCAATTTAAGTTCATGATAATGATTTCTTTATTGTACTTAATCACATCATGACAAAACTGCTGTTTCTTTTTGACTTAATGGGGTGGGGGTCAAAACTTTACACTTTATTTTCATTAATGTAGGACAATTTGAAATTATTGGATGACATGGCGGAATTGAAACCTACCATCTTCTGCAGTGTTCCACGATTATATAACAGAGTATATGATGGGTATAATAAAGTTTTGTACTTTTTTCAATCAATATGGCTTATTGATACTCAATTATTGATACTCAATTAGTTGAGTGGTTATTGCAGTGTTATGAATGCAGTTAAGTCATCTGGTGGACTTAAAGAAAGACTGTTTAATGCTGCATTTAATGCAAAAAGGCAAGCATTACTTAAAGGTAACAATTAACAAACCTTTTTTTTAGCACCTTTAAGGTTAAAATACTTTAAATAATATAATCTGTCTACTATTATCTTTCAGGAAAGAATGCATCTCCTATGTGGGACAGATTAGTATTTAACAAAATAAAAAACAAACTTGGTGGACGTGTTCGTTTTATGGTTTCAGGTGCTTCACCTTTGTCTCCTGATGTCATGGATTTTCTTAAAGTGTAAGTTATCATGACATTATACTTTAAAAAAAAAAATACCATTTATAGCATTATACTTTCATTTTTTTTCTTTGCTTATTAAAAAAATCTACCTAATCAAGAAGTGAAATTGCTTTGTGTTTGTAAGGCAATGCTAAAACAGGATAGATTTTTGAAAGTACAATTTCATAATAAGATGAAATGAATACAATAAGCAATCAGTGAAAGTAGATTTGTATTTCTTGTATTTAAACCTTATATTTTATATTTTTCAGGTGCTTTGGTTGTTCAGTAATGGAGGGTTATGGAATGACTGAGAGTTCTTGTGTTATAACTTGTATGAATGAGCATGATGTCCTCTCTGGTCATGTAGGAGCTCCTAATGCTGCATGTGGTTAGTTTTATATAATTTCTTCATTACAACATCTTACTTCCATTTTTTTTTACAACTTTTTCTTATTAAGCCATTGCATCATGTAAATTCTATGTGGTTATAGAAGTAATTGTAGTTTGAATCTTTTATATTAGGACATTGACATTCTATCCATAGCAATGAAAATTGCTTTGATTGGGTAGATTTTTCAAAGTACAATATTAATGGAAGTAGATTGCTATTTCTTGCATTTAAATTTTAAACCAATATTAATGTATAATATTCATGTGTGTTTCAGAAGTAAAGCTTGTGGATGTTCCTGAGATGAACTATACATCTGATGATCAACCATACCCTCGAGGTGAAATTTGTGTGAGGGGCCCAATTGTCTTCCAAGGTTACTACAAAGATGAAGTGCAAACGTATGTATAAATATAATAATCACTACTCTCTTCTCTTCTGCAATTTTATATCCATTAGACAATATTTTATGATTAACATTTATAAGATTTGTTTCAGGAGAGAAGTAGTAGATGAAGAAGGATGGCTTCATACTGGAGACATAGGGTTGTGGGCACCTGGAGGCAGATTAAAGATTATTGATAGGTAATTAAGTTGTAAGAAATTAATCATTTTTAAGTAAATTACAATTGCCTTGGTTTCTTGAAAGATACAATGTTGAAGGAAATTGGAATTAGATATGTTATGCTCTGTTGTATCTTAAAAAATAAAAATGTTTTAATCTTGTGTCAGGAAAAAGAACATTTTTAAATTGGCACAGGGAGAGTACATAGCTCCTGAGAAAATTGAGAATGTATATGTTAAGAGCAAATTTGTTGCACAATGCTTTGTTTATGGTAAGTAAACAGACTCCTTTCTTGCATTATTGATTTTTTCAATTGATAGTGGTACTTTTTCTTTTCTTATTTGTTTATTATATATAAATTATAAATTATAAATATTGGTTTGAAACAGGTGACAGCTTCAACTCATCTTTAGTTGCTATTGTCTGTGTGGACCCTGATATGCTGAAAGCATTTGCTGCTAAAGATGGAATAAAGGTGAAATATAGTTATTTGGTCATTTATAAATCATTTATCTCTACACAATTCATATATGAATTCACAATAAATAATTAATTTTCCTTCATTCGTTGTTGTATATATTTCGAAAGTAGTCTTTTTCTAATATATGTTAAAAGGTTTTATCAATATTACAAGGATACAATTTCAGGTTTAAATTTATTTAAAAATAGTGTTTTTTTTTTTTAATGGAAAGATATATTAACAATTAATCTACAACGTGTGATGTAGTTTGAAAGTTTAGAACAACTGTGCAATGACCCAAGGGCAAGGACTGCTGTTCTGGCTGACATGGATGCCATTGGAAAAGAAGCTCAGGTAACCATTACACATTAATTAGACAAAAAGTGCAGATCATTAATTTAAATTTTGTCTTTTTATCAAAATAAGGTATTAATTTGTTATATATGTATGCCTGATTTGGTAACGAATGCCATTGTGATGCAGTTGAGAGGTTTCGAGTTTGCAAGATCTATCACATTGATAACCGAACCATTCACCATGGAGAATGGTTTGCTCACTCCAACTTTTAAGGTAAGTACCAACTCCATAAATTAAATTAAAAAAATATATATAAACTTATGGAGGCCTACTCTTCACCAAGTTTTTTTTTTTTTTTTTTTTTTTTTTTTTCCATTAAGTGTTGTATGGATAAATGTTTGTTTAAAAAACATGTCCATTTTTATGGTGTAGGTGAAGAGACCGCAAGCGAAGGCATACTTTGCAAAAGCAATCGAAAATATGTATGAAGAGGTTTCGGCATCTGAATCTTCGAGTAAAAAACTTCTGTGAAATGGGAAGATGTTTTGTTTGTTGTAAGTGTTGTCGTTTGATTTGTATTGTTTCTTTTTGCTCTCATTAAAAAAAAAAGGAAAAACAAGAAAACTTCTATTTTATAGCATTTTGCGATAGATTTGTGTATAGGAAATATGAAATCTATAGTTGATTACTTGACCAACAAAAAAGTTGTTTATACTTTATAGTAGCTCCTTAATCAATAAACCAACCTTGGGCTGCGGTTTCCTATGTAACTATGTAAGTGAGGAAATCATGTTGACTATTCCAAGACACAGAATCGCAACCAACATTTACATATCGATGCATGGGTCACACCAGTGCATAATGATCGCTTTCTCTGCACACGTGACACTTTTCACTTATCATTGGTTAGTTATCGTTGGTTTGTTGTTGTTGACGTCTAGGCTTCTTAAACTCCTGCTTATTGGTCCCAAGTCATACCTTTTTGGTCAAAAAACAAAACCAACGATTGACAAGCTTTGTATGCTAAAAGTTATGAGTTTGGTTCCACTATGAATCCGGATTGGAATACAAAGCATTATGTTAAGACATCATTGCAAACCAAAACATTACGTTGAAGGATGCGCATAACATCAACCACTCCTTAATGCTTTTTAAAGAAGTAGGAAAATTTGATAGGAACTGTAAGGACAAATCTCAACATTCTATTTGAATTTTTGTGCGGCTGTGATTAATTTAATTATTTCCCACTAATTAAAATTCATGTGGCGACAGGTTTTGTAAATTACTCCAACTTTAAATAAAATTCCTATGAATGGCAGTTATATTAAGGGTAGTTTTGGGAAGCTGAAAAAGACTAGAGAGGACAGTAAACTCAACGGACATTTGGTATGCATTGGTCAATGCCTTCTATCCATGTGTTAGGCTGGAGGGAGTGGTGCCGCACTCCCTCATGAAACCGCAGTGACATATGGGCGCCACCTCACCGATTGCCATAAAAGTGTGGTTTCATACCACACCCAAGGAGTGGTGCCATATTTGGGTATTTTTTTTTTATATTTTTTTAATAAATAAAAGAGACCAATCAGAGAGAGGGAAGAAAAATGAACCAATCACATTGCTAGAAGGTTGTTTGAAGGAGTGCTCCCTTGGAAGGGTGCAGTGCACTCTCTACCGCACCCAGGGGGTGTGTTTGTGCTTATGTGGCAAGGGGAGTGCGGTCCATGCCACATCCACTCCCTCTAGTCTTATATAGTTGGGTGATATTATTTCTTTCTCCCTTTAAATTTATAAATTTTGTAAAAACTTTAATTTTCTTATATTACAAAAATCTAAAAACACCAAAAAAAAAAAAAAAAAACCACTACAAAACAAGCTCAATGACAATATTTTTAGTAAAAATTAAACTTTGAGTTTTAGATCATGACATATTATAAACCAAATTTGTTACTATCTAAACTTTTATAATACCAAAAAAAATTATGAATCGAATCCTATGTGTAAAACTTAAGTTCATGTTCAAAATAATATGAATGAAAGTGTTATCATTCAAAATTTATGATTTAAAATTTTAAATTGATATAATTCAAAATAAAATGATTCGAAGAATAGTATGATCCAAAATATTATATGATCCAAACTTTTATGAGTAAAAGTAATATAATCAAAGCTAATGGTGTGATCCAAAATATTATATGGTCCAAACTTTTGTGATTCAAACTAATATGATCGAAACTAATGGTATGATCCAAAATATTATATGATCCAAATTTATGATTTAAAGTAATATGATCTAAGTTAATGGTATGAACTAAAATATTATACGATTCAAACTAATATGATCCAAGTTACAAATAGTTGTTTCCGTTTTTTTCGCATTGAATTTACATGTTACGGACTACAAAATGAATCATTGTCGTTTATTTAAACAAGTTATACAAATTATGATGTATAACAAACTCACACTAAACATCATAAACCCCTAACAAACAAAAAGTTCTTATGCATAAATGAAAGTATAATTATTTATTGGGTTGCATATTCAAAGTGCGTTCAGGAGACACTTGACATTTTAATTCAAATCTTATAGTGTATCCAAAATTAGTGCAATAGTTAGAAATACCAATTCACATGAATTATGAAAATCTAACTCTTACAAGAGTTTTTTCTTTGGTTTTATGGATCTTCAAAACCTTCTTCACAAGCTTTTAGTTTTTCCACCAAAAAATCCTTAATGATCCTAACAACAATCCAATAATGTAAACTTAATTAAAATTAAGAATGACAAAAATTAATTCCATCAAAACTAATGCAAACCAGTAAATTGATTACCTTTTATCTTACAACCCTTAGAGAAAACACACCAACATAACCATAATTTACAATTCTTTTGTTCTTGTTGACCTAATTATATTCAACAAACCCGAGTTTGTATCTATAATTTCCAAATTAACCAAAAAATCAATAATTGTGATCAGTGGCAGACTTATGTGGTGGGGGGGGGGGGGGGGGTCCCGGACCATCACTCTGATTCCGGCCGTTAGTGTAAAAAAAAATTTGTTTTGTATTAGGTGCAACGTTTTGAAATATGAATGTTACTACTATTTTAGATTTGTTTGGAAATTTTTATTGGGTGTCACCACTACTCAAACTTTTTGCCTCCACCACTGATTGTAATGAAAGATAATTGTAATAAAACGCAATACCTACTATAAATTTAAGAAGGTTATATCTTTTATTTTTACAATTGTATATGGCTAGTGTAACGTCCAGAATTTATAAGGTCTTATTTATATTTATATAAGGTTAATGAATTGAATTGGTTTGGGCTTGGACCATTGGGTCCTTGTGATTGGGCCGAGAAGTGCCATACGCGGGGCGTACCATGCCATGTACGCTCAGCGTACTCAAGAGATAAGGACGTAGATGCCATGCACGTACGCCCAACGTACCAAAGGGTACGCGCAGCGTACGCATGCAGTCTCTAAAACACTAAAATTTAGGGTTTGCACCCAATTTAAACAACTTATAATCTTCAAAGCCCTTATCCTCTCAGTGCCCAACTCGAACCCTAATACTCTTGTTTGTATTTTGGAGCTTACTTTGAATTTTTGGTGTAACTTTGGTGATTTTGAAGAAGAAGGAGTTTCATGGAGCAAGGACTTGAAGAGAGCTTGTAGATCCAGGGGATTAGCACCATTTCTGACTCATTTGAAGTATCAAGCTTCAAACTTGACCATTGCATGCTTAGTTGTAGTGTTGGGGTGTTTTATGGGTTATTTTGGCTCCATTGTTGAGGTTTCTTGTACCTTGATAGTTCCAGACCATAAGAGTTGTCCTTTTGAGCTCTTGGAAGCATTTAGAGTCATAAAAATCGGACCTTGATGGTTAAGCCATAACCATGCAAGTGTTTAATGGTCACAAAGTTAGTTTAAGGACTTAATTCATGTTTTAACCCCCATCTATGCATGCAAAGACATAAAGTTTGTAACTTTATGGATTAGGACGCCTTAAAGAACATGGATCTATGTTTTGGACGTAGGGACTTAATGGATTAAGTCACAAATGGAGACCTAAGGAAGCTGGCCAATACACTGGGTGTACACCCTGGTACGCTGTGCGTACTGGGTCAACTTCCCGCTTTTGGTCAAGGCTAGCGTATACGTGCCAGTTACGTCGGGCGTACGCATGCAGAGTGACGAACATGGGTTTTTGGGCCTTAAAAGTTTGGGCATGGATGGTTGGGCCTCATGGCCCACTATGGAGTAGAGTCTTTAGGCGTAGAATTGAGATTTTAAAGTATTGGGCCTCTTGGGGCCATAATGGGGCACTCGAAATTACTTATTTTGGGCTAAGGTTTTATTGGGCTTTCGATAAAGCCCATTTGAGGAGTTGGGCCCAATTTAGAAAATTGGGCCATTGGTGAGCCACTTGAGGGTTAGGAAGACTATTTAGATTTAGGGCCTTTTGTGTTATGGTCTTAGGCCCTAGGCATTGGCCCAATTAGATAAGGGGTAAAATGGTCATTTTACCCTAAGAAGGATTATTAGTTTTTGATTAAGTGTTATTGTGGTAATGATAACTCGGGGAGTCATCAGAACTACCACTAGACATTTATCACCATGAGATTCTGCATTAAGCTTCACTATGTGAGTTAGTTTCCTGTAGGAGTGGGTCGAAGGCATAAATGCTGACTCACTAGTAGTTGTTTATGGTAGAGATGATTGTCTTCGTGATAACTGTATGGTATGTCATTTCCTGTTATGATTAATGTGCTTATTGCTATGTTACTATATGGTAGTGGTAGGGATGAAATAGTCCTCGTAACCGGCTGAAATAAACCGGAGGGTAGGTCGGGAACCCAGATATGCCTGACAGGGTAGGTCGGGCACCCAGATATGCCTGTCAATATGTGTTTATGTGGTATGATGGGGGAACTCACTAAGCTTTGTGTTTATGGTTTTCAGTTTTGGTTTCAGATACCTCTTCTTCAAAGGAAAAAGAGTCGACATGATTGCAGTGCATCACACCACTATTCCGCACATGAGATTCTTGAGAGATATACTCTGATGATGTTTTATTGTGACATGTTTTGTTTATTGACACTTGGTTTGGTTATGGGATGACACAATGAATGTTTTTAACACTAATGGTTTCTTTAATATTTATTTAAAAAAATAAAAATTTTGGTCTTAATTTTTGAGATGTTACAGCTAGCTATATATCTAATGTTTTGTATTAGCACCAGATATATTAAAAAGACACCCCCTTAGACATCCTGGCCAAAATCAATTTTTTTTAGTATTACTATTTATGCTATGTTGTTTTCCGAAAAAAATATATTCAAAAAATGTAATTAATTATTTTCTTTTGAGTTTATTAATTTCATTAACATTAATTATTAATATATCTACTTTTCAATTAAAAATTAAACTTTTTATAAACAAATAATAAAATAATTAAGATATTTATTACTTGTTAATTTTCATTTAAATATTAAAAATAGATGGATTCCATCGCTTTTATATATATATATATATATATATATATATACATATATATATATATATATATATATATATATATATAATAAACCATTTTTTAGTTATATTTTATGTTGTATAATTATAGTTTTTAAATTTTATTTGAAAGCTTTTCTGTTTTATTATTACATTGAAAAAAAACACATTGATTATAGTAAATCTAGGAGTGAGCAAAAACCGCACCACAACTAAAAGTAACCGTAAAAATTGAATAAACCGCAACCGTAACCGCAATAAAAACCGATGGTGAGGTTTTCTGTTTTTGAAAAACCACAAATTTGCAGTGCAGTGCAGTTACTAGTTTTCAAAAACCGCAAAAAAAAAAAAAAAAAACGCATCGCACCGCATATATTATATATAATTTTTTTATTAATTATTAATATATTAAATATAAAAAATAAGACTTTATGGATGAAAGAAGGATAAAATTCTAAAAGACAAAAGTGTTGGTTTTTTCTTATGTATAACTTTAGAAAATGGTGAAATTTGACAATTTTAAGATATTTATTGTTAATTACTCGTAATTTAACGTTTTTAAGATATAAGTTGTTTGTAATTTAAGTTAATTGTTTTATACCTTATGATTTTCAATTATTACAAGCAATATGTTTAAACTTTTAAAATTGTTTGAACTCTAAAGTGTGGTTAAAAACCACACAAAATAATTGCACCAAATCCATGCACTTAATAACCGAAACACAAAAAAAATAAAACCGCACCGCAAAAATAACCGCAAAAAGCGGTTATGAAAATGGATTAACCGAATTTGCGGTTAGTGGTGAAGTTTTGGCCAATAACCGCAACGAATCGCACCGCGCTCATTCCTAGTAATCATTTTATCAAATAAAAAACGTTAAATTTTAAATTATTATACTTTATTTAACTAATTATATTTTAACATTTTTGTAATTACCATTTTCAGGTTTTTTTTTTTTTTTTTTTTTTTTTTTTTTTTTTTAATTTAATATCAGGAATACAGAAAAATGTTTTAAACTCAATTATTGATAGTAGTCTGATAAAATTATAATTACTGGACAACCAAATAGAAACAAATAAGATGATTCTTTTGGTTATCATTCATAATTACTATATATATATATATATATATATATATATATATATATATATATATATATATATATAGGAAGTGATTCGTATACAACAATTTTTTGCCATACATAAAAATTCATTCATTATATAGTTGTACAATACAACATTTTAAAGCAGCAATTGTTGTGTATGGAGAAAAATTGTTGTGTACGGATCAGCTCCCTATATATATATATATATATATATATATATATATATATATATATATATATATATATATATATATTACCTTATAAAGCATTTTTATCAAATGCTGAATTTTAAGTCGTACAAATATATAATGCATATTTACAATCAATTTATGTATTAAAAAAGAGTAGAGCATTGTTGACCAAAGGTCAAATCTTTTATCCGTTGTTATTAGACTTCTTGACCGGGTTCATTCCTTATCTCCGTATTTCCCCACATCTTGCAGTTTTGTTCACAGATCCTGAATATATATCACCAACGTTTCCAGTCTACTAGGGTGGTTCAACCACCATTGTAACAACCCAAAAATTACGACCCAAAAATTTCATTTTCAATATAACCAAAAACCATAATCTGAGTGTCATATCATAAAAACCATACGTGATGTATCCCAAACATAATAAAAACAAAACTGTGCGGAAACTGTATCATAACCATGTCATATAAAAACTAAATCAAGTCCCAGGATAAAAGCTGAAGCTGTGGTGTGTGCGATGCCATCATCCCGAGCCCTTCCCTCTGCTAGCGGAAGTACCTGAAACCAAAACTAAAACTGTAAGCACGAAGCTTAGTGAGCTCCCCCAAATTACCACATACCATACAATAATATATCAAGCACATACTGGGGCCTTGCCCCCTCCATCGGACCGAAGTCCGAAGTTGACTGACTGGGACCTTGTCCCCTACATCGGACCGGAGACCGAAGCTGACATCGGACCGAAGTCCGAAGCTGACTGGGACCTTGTCCCCTACATCGAACCGAAGTCCAAAGCTGACATCGGACCGAAGTCCGAAGCTGACTGGGACCTAGTCCCCTACATCGAACCGAAGTCCGAAGCTGACATCGGACCGAAGTCCGAAGCTGACATCGGGCCGAAGTCCGAAGCTGACTGATCATAACATAAACGTATCACTTAACATGAACACACATAATCCTGTCTGAGCCACGAAGGCATCACACATGCTAACTACTGCATCTGATGAAAATCCCGGTACTACTGCTAGCTAAACGGGCCGACATTGTGGCCTTAGACCCGTTCATACTGAAAGGGAACTCACCTCGTGAACTGGCTGCTGAGTATATGGCTCTGGAAGCTAACTGCTGCTGCTCCGGTATTTCCCCGGCTACAAGTCCATAAACACACTCAATCAAATACTAAACACTGCACTGGGTAAAATGACTCTTTTACCCTTGGTCAAAGTCAACTCTCAGACAAAGTCAACTCTCGGTCAAAGTCAACCCACAGTTGACCTGACTCGCCGAGTTGGGCCGCCAACTCGCCGAGTCCTTATTCTCACTCCTCGACTCTACTCGCTGCTACTCGTCGAGTATGGCATCGACTCGACGAGTACTCATTCGATCCAAGAACTCAGACAATCTTCATCCGACTCGCCGAGTCATATGAACAACTCGACGAGTTGTTCTTGAGCTTAAGGAGATTGCCTTGGACTCGCCGAGTTGTATGAACAACTCGCCGAGTCCCTCCATTACTGAGTCTACCCTCAAACTCGCTGAGTCCACTCCACTACTCACTGGTCCCACTCGACACTGCTCAAAAGGGAAGAAATCGGGGACTCGCGACTTGACTCGCCGAGTCGTTCTTCCGACTCGCCGAGTCACCGCCATGCAACTATTCTACACTCGATTCTGCTCGAATCCAAGTCATACAAATGATAGATCTGAGTCCAATAAGCTGATTTACCACGTAAAGTTTCCAACTTTACGTGTACAAACACATGAACAAGGGAATAAAGGCTAAAAGATGCTTAAAAGGGGTAGATCTAGGGTTAATATGCAAAATAGCTCCATAAAGACAATAGATCTGGGCTCTACAACTCCTGAATGAACAGATCTAAGGTTATCTCGGCATAAGAGATCTTCCATATCAACATAAAGCTTTGAGAAAGGCATTAACAAGATCTAGAAAGGGTTTTAAGGCATAAAAGAGAGGGAAAACGGAAGAATACCTCAAAGAGCTCTTGCTTTCCCTTAAATCTCTGTTCTACAGTCCTTCTCCTTGCTCCTTTCTTCTTCTCCTTCTTCAAGCCTTCACAATAGCATACAAAAATCACTTAGAACCACTCAAGAACAAAATAGGGTTTTCTCACAACTTTTGAGGGTGAAGGAGGCGAGATTAGGGGCTATAAGGTGGCTTAAATAGTGGGCAACCCGGGGATTTAGGGTTTCTCCCAGACGGACAGACTCGCCGAGTCCGGAATATGGACTCGCCGAGTCGCCAGCTAACACGTGCTCGAAATCCCGACCCTACTCGGCGAGTCAGGCTATGAACTCGCCGAGTCCCTCTTGCACAACTTCAAAATAAATACCAAGGAAATATCATACTGGAGACGGGTCGTTACAACCATTGCATAACTTCCTCCTTCCCTCACCACTTGGAAGTTGACTAAAGCCTTGGGCAACTAGACGAGCTTTATAACGATCAATAGTGCCATTAGAATGATACGTAGTTCGAAACACCCACTTACAACCGACTACATTGCGATCCATAGGTTTAGGAACCAACGACCAAGTATGATTTTTCCATAGAGCATTCATTTCAGCATTCATGGCATTCATCCAGTGGGATTGCAAAGCGGCAGAAGAAAAGGTAGTCGGATCATGCTGAGCAAATAAGGCACGATATAAACCATGTTTAGTAGTGTGAGCAAGATCTACTCTGTGCTTTGGTTTGAAAATCCCGGCTTTGGCCCGTGTAACCATGGGATGGCTAATAGGTGGAGCCTGTGAAGGAGCAACAGGAGGTGTATTTGTTTCAGTCTCATCAAACAAAACAGCAGGAGACGGGTTATCAGGTAAGAACGATGATGGAGCATCGGTGGGTGACCGAGTCTGATCAGGAGATTGGACACGCTCCGAGGACTGGGCCTGTTCGGGCGACTGAGCCTCTTCTGTTGACTGGGATTGTTCTGGTGATTGGGTCTGCTCCGAGGATTGGGCTTGTTCAGGCGACCGAGCCTCGATGACAGGAGCGGGATCATTGCAAAGCCCACAACTAGTGAAAGGAGCAGTCGGCTGTTGCGGCGGGCTTGGAGCAGGAACCAATGGTGGACTAGAAAATGATGTATCATCGAAAAAAGCAACTAGATGAAGATCATGAATAGAGGCCCGAGTTGAAGTACTGTCAAAAGGAAAAAAGAGATCATCAAACTTGGCATGCCGGGTAATAAACACACGAGAGGAGCCGGGATCAAGACATTCATATCCTTTGTATTGGGCACAATAGCCAAGAAAGATGCAAGGAAGGCTTCGTGGCGATAATTTGTGCTCCGCATAGTCTCTTAAGTAAGTGTAGACTTGACATCCAAATGGGCGAAAATGATCATAAGATGGAGCCCGAAGAAACAAAACCTCAACGGGGATTTATTATTCAATACCCGAGTGGGAAGTCGGTTGATAATATGAACAGTTGAGCGAAAAGCATGGACCCAATAAGAAGACGGAACATGCCCATTAAATAACATGGCAAGACCGGTTTCTATAATATGGCGGTGTTTACGCTCCACCCGACCATTTTGTTGTGGAGTGTATGGACATGAAATACGGTGAAAAGTACCATTGTCTTCAAGCAAACGCCGTACATGATGATTCAAAAACTCTGTGCCCCCGTCACTTTGAAAGACTTTAATTTTAGATGAAAATTGTGTTTGAACAAACTTAATGAAGGCCCCAAAAACGACATGGAAACCGGACTTGGTTTTGAGTGGATAGAACCACATAAAACGAGAAAAATCATCCACAAAAACAACATAATAACGATAACCATCGATCGAAGTAACCGGGGATGGCCCCCACAAATCACAACGAATCAAGTCCAATACATTTAAAGCACGTTTTTCATCAGGTTCAAAAGGTAAACGATGCGCCTTAGCAAGTTGGCAAGGCGTACAAACAACGGGTGATGGTAATATAGATGTCACCGAAACGTGACCTAATTTATTCATAAGAGAAAGAGTATCAAAAGAAACGTGGCCCAAGCGGGAATGCCAAAGCTCATAGGATGCTCTTAACTTCGAACAAGCAGCAGCCATAAATGCTGTCGGTTTATTGGATAGAACATATAATCCTTGCTCACATCGCCCCGTTGCTAGAACCTGCTTCGTTGCCCGATCCTGGATATAAAAATGAGGTTGGGAAAACAAAACATCGAGACTATTATCAGTATTCAATTTACTAATGGACAATAAATTTTTGGTGATCATTGGGACAACGAGAACATCCCGCAATTTAATATTATTGCGAATCATAGATTGACCAATATGAGATATGGGGAGAACATTACCATCCCCAAAAGCAACCTTAGAGTCCCCAACATAAGGCATAGGTTGAGAGACGGATGCCGTGGAAGAAGCCATATGATTGGTGGCACCGGAGTCAACAAACCAGGGGCATTGGGTGTTACACGACATTGAGCATGAAAGGCTTTGGCTAAATCAACATTTGATCCGGGTTTATGAGTGGCATATGATGAGAGATGTGGGCATGCACTAGCATAGTGGCCATTGGTTCGGCATAATTGACAATGGGGAGGACGACGCCCACGCCCACGACCACCACGACCACCGCGAAATGTGGGGGGATGGGAGGTAGCAGAAAAGGCCACTGACGGGGAAGCAGTCCCATGTAGAGAGCGCAAAAATAACTCATGTGCCTCGGCTTGGGCAAGAAAATCTCGGAGAGTAGTGAGGGACCGAGAGGCCCGAATA
Organism: Lactuca serriola; assembly: GCF_051521515.1. Classification (NCBI taxonomy): domain Eukaryota; kingdom Viridiplantae; phylum Streptophyta; class Magnoliopsida; order Asterales; family Asteraceae; genus Lactuca; species Lactuca serriola. The sequence continues at coordinate 301,529,972 of NC_136412.1, forward strand.
GCGGTGGAAAAAGTCTCAAAAGTCGGACCAAGACCACACAAAAACCAATGTGTTTTGTCCGATTCATCATCAGGATGACCAACAGCAGAAAGGTGATCACAAATGTTCTTGAATTTCCTTCCAAACTCAGCAACAGTGGAGGTTCCCTTGGAGAATTGGTGCAGTTGATCACAAATGTTCTTGAATTTCCTTCCAAACTCAGCAACAGTGGAGGTTCTGAATTCTTTCGACAGAGGAGTGGCTATAAGCCACCTCAAGCGCAACCCAAATCTGTCGAGCCGTTGACAGGCCAACAATCTCGGAAAAAGCTTCTTCAGTTAAGGATGCATGGAGAAAAATAATTGCTCGCTGATCAGCAGAGATCCATGCAGCAAATTCCGGGTTTGGCGAGGACTTGCCATCAGTGAGAACCACCGGATCAAGTGCGGGAAGAGACCCATCTACATGGCCCAACAGATTCTGATAGGTGAGGAGGGGAATCATTTGATTTTTCCATAAAAGATAATTGGTAGATGACAATTTGTTGGATATCAGATGAAGAACTGTGTTCATGGATAGGGTATAATCGTGAGAAGAAGAAGAAGTCATGGGAAGATTAGAGATGCAGAAAACTGAAAGGTATGGTAAAGAAAGAGAGAACGACAGGGAAGAGGAATAAAAAAAGGGTGGGATTAATTGGCTCACACATCACACCCAATTAGGTGGAGAGACTTATGATTTATAGAAATATAATTTACAAATTACAACCTCAAAGAATTAAATACTATATATAAAGATAATCATGAGTAGCTGTTAAGTTTGTCTAATATATATATATATATATATATATATATATATATATATATATATATTATATTCCATATATGAAATTCGTCAACTTTCCAAATTTTACCTACACCATCTCCCTCTCAAAATTTTATATATCCATCCATACATATTAAGTATACATTGTGTCAGAAGAGTTTGAATCTGCGAGACTAGAAGCTAATCTCCCATTTTCATCCTTCCGGAGAAAATTCAATGGAATCTAAGGCCAGCCGCCGGCTTCAAACTATTCAAAACCACATCACCTCTGCCGCCGCCGATCCTCACTCAACACTGCAACAAAATCAAACAGCCGGGGAGTTTTTCACAGGTCTCTCTCTCTCTCTCTCTCTCTCATATCCATTAGGGGATTATTGTGATTTATGTGGGTAGTTTGGATTTCTAATGCAACAGTGTTTGTGATATGAGGTGGAAACTACTTTAGATATCTGGCATGCTTTAGAATTAGCTAAACGTACGCCTAATAGTTTTATATGGCATATCAAATCTTAGATTCCATGAAAGTATGCATCTATGTAGTCCGCTTTCCATAAACTCATGAAGGAAATTTGTTGTTCTATGGTTTTTTTTATCAACTCTAGATTTCATATTCATATACACATATTAATTTACTCTACATTTCATCACCATATTTACTGATTTTGTTACTATGGCAGAACAAGGGTACAGTGTTGTTCTTCCAGAGAAATTGAAGACAGGAAAATGGAATGTTTACAGGTAGTACTCATAACTCATTGTTTCATCATTAAACATTACATCACTTGAATCCTTGACATATATATATTTCCCTTTTTGGTGGCAGATCTGCGACCTCTCCTTTGAAGTTAGTCAGTAGATTCCCTGATCATCCTGACATTGGTACCTTACATGATAATTTTGTGTAAGCATCTACTGTCACTATATTATGATTTCTTCACTAAAATTGTAAATATTATGCTAATCATGGAAAAATAAACATCAATAATTTGCTTCGACTATAGTTATGCATCTGAAACCTTCCGGGATAACAAGTATTTGGGTACACGGATTCGTGAAGATGGAACTGTTGGAGAGTATGTTAACTAGTTTATTATTTTTTAATGCAAATTGGGTACGAATACTTTAATAATTTATCTTCATTTTATTAAAGATACAAATGGACCACTTATGGGGAAGCAGCTAAAGCTCGGTTAGCTATTGGTTCTGGGTTAGTGGCCCATGGAATACCCAAGGCACGTCACTTGTATTATACTAATCTCTCCTCGTTGGTTTTTGTACTTTTTTGTTTAATATTATCTCTTATAATTTCAATTGTATAACATTGCAACAGGGATCTTGTATTGGATTATACTTTATCAATAGACCCGAGTGGATAATTGTTGATCATGCTTGCTCTGCATATTCATACATATCTGTCCCTTTATATGATACCCTTGGTTTGTACACAATTATTTTGTCAAACTTTTAAATCACCTTTCTTTATTTTATGATGCAAATGTATATAATGCCAAATCATGTAGGTCCGGATGCTGTGAAGTATATTGTGAATCATTCTTCTACACAAGCTATATTTTGTGTGCCACAGACATTGCATATTGTAAGTTTCGCCCATTTTTTTCACATTGATACTTTTAAATGGTTAATATTTGTGATTAGTTGCTAATCACTTTGACATTTCAGTTGCTGAGCTTTTTGTCAGAGATTCCTTCTGTGCGTTTGATAGTGGTATGATGGTTAATCATTTGTTTCATTTCTTATCAATTTCAATCATAAGATTTTTTACTGAATATTGACTTGTAATTTTAGGTGGTTGGAGGGCTAGATGAGTTAATGCCATCTCTTCCATCAGAGACTGGAGTTAAGGTTGTATCATTTTCAAAGCTTATTGCTCAGGTAACTTCAAATCCTTTAATTGAATCATAATTTAGTTTTTGATTTTGCTGAAATTTTCAATTACTCTATCTTGTTATCATAATGCCACACTTAAACATCTCCGATTACAACATGAGTTTCTATGATTTGAGTTAATCTTTTATGATTTCTGCCATTTGATTACTGATTTATTTGGCATATGAATTGGTGCTTTTTAGGGAAGTAATGATCGACACCCTTTTCGTCCACCAAAACCAGATGATGTGGCTACAATATGTTATACAAGTGGTACAACTGGGACACCAAAGGTTTTTTTTTTTTTATTTCTTATTGACTTATGCTTTTTTCTTTTTAAGTCTACCAAAGTTGAATCTTTTCTTACCATAAGTATTAACTGTCTTAAGGGGGCTGTACTTTCCCATGGAAACCTGATTGCAAATGTTGCTGGCGGAAGTCTTGAAATTAAGTTCTATCCATCGGATGTGTAAGTATTAGCATTCTCAAATTGGTTAAAATGTCAATTTGTTTCACCATTATTTTGTTGTAATGAACTCCATGTTTAAATTTCAGATATATATCTTATCTTCCTTTGGCACACATATATGAAAGGTCCAACCAGATCATGTTGGCATACTATGGTGGCTCAACTGGATTTTATCAAGGAGTAAGAAACACAATTTTATGTTCTTTCCATATTAAGTTCATGATAATGATTTCTCTATTGTACTTAATCACATCATGACAAAACTGTTGTTTCTTTTTGACTTAATGGGGTAGGGGTCAAAACTTTACACTTTATTTTCATTAATGTAGGACAACTTGAAATTATTGGATGACATGGCGGAATTGAAACCTACCATCTTCTGCAGTGTTCCACGATTATATAACAGAGTATATGATGGGTATAATAAAGTTTTGTACTTTTTTCAATCAATATGGCTTATTGATACTCAATTAGTTGAGTGGTTATTGCAGTGTTATGAATGCAGTTAAGTCATCTGGTGGACTTAAAGAAAGACTGTTTAATGCTGCATTTAATGCAAAAAGGCAAGCATTACTTAAAGGTAACAATTAACAAACCTTTTTTTAGCACCTTTAAGGTTAAAATACTTTAAATAATATAATCTGTGTGATATTATCTTTCAGGAAAGAATGCATCTCCTATGTGGGACAGATTAGTATTTAACAAAATAAAAAACAAACTTGGTGGAAGGGTTCGTTTTATGGTTTCAGGTGCATCACCCTTGTCTCCTGAGGTCTTGGATTTTCTTAAAGTGTAAGTTATTTTTAGGGTTAAATTTTTCAATCATTTATGTTTTATAGCATCCTAGTTGCATTTCTTTCTATTAAAGTATTGTACACATAATAAGCAATCACTAAAAGTAGATTGCTATTTCTTGGGTTTAAACCCTATATTTTCAGGTGTTGCGGTTGTTCAGTAGTGGAGGGGTATGGAATGACTGAGAGTTCTTGTGTTATAACTTCTATGAATAAGAATGATGTCCTCTCTGGTCATGTAGGCTCCCCTAACCCTGCTTGCGGTTAGTTTTCTATAATTTCTTCATTATAGCATCATACTTCCATTTCTTTTTGTCATTTCAACTTTTTCTTATTAGGGCATTGTAGTTTGAAAAATTCTATGCGGTTATAACATTCTACTTTTAATCTTTCTCATTTGGACATCATACTTTCAAATGTCTATCCAATGATAGCAATGAAAATTGCTTTAATTGGGTAGATTTTTTTTGAAGTACAATGCTATAATAGGAAAAAATGAAAGTAGGATGCTATAATACATAAATCAATGAAAGTTGATTGTTATTTTTTACATTTAAACCAATATTAATATATAATATTCGTGTGTGTTTCAGAGGTAAAGCTTGTGGATGTCCATGAGATGAACTATACATCTGATGATCAACCATACCCTCGTGGTGAAATTTGTGTGAGGGGCCCAATTGTCTTCCAAGGTTACTACAAAGATGAAGTGCAAACGTATGTATAAATATAATAATCACTACTCTCTTCTCTTCTGCTTTTGTCATGCATTAGACTGATACTGATGTCAACGTGACCCAAATTTCAATTTTATATCCCACCCAAAAAGGTGTAAGGTGGGATAGAGACCGAGACCGAGACTCTTGATCTCTTGTCTGAATAAAAGACGAAAATGCCCTCCTCATCTTTATCATCTAAATTTTTTCCATTAGAGAGAATTTTATTTTGAGTTGATTATTATGATTAACATTTATAAGATTTTTTTCAGGAGAGAAGTAGTAGATGATGAAGGATGGCTTCATACAGGAGACATAGGATTGTGGGCACCTGGAGGCAGATTAAAGATTATTGATAGGTAATTAAGTTGTAAGAAATTAATCATTTTTAAGTAAATTACATTTGCCTTGGTTTCTTGAAAGATACAATGTTGAAGGAAATTGGAATTAGATATGTTATGCTCTGTATCTTAAAAATTAAATATGTTTTTATCTTGTGTCAGGAAAAAAAACATTTTTAAATTGGCACAAGGAGAATACATAGCTCCAGAGAAAATTGAGAATGTATATGTTAAGAGCAAATTTGTTGCACAATGCTTTGTTTATGGTAAGTAAACAGACTCCTTTCTTGCATTATTGATTTATTAATTGATAGTGGTACTTTTTCTTTTCTTATTTGTTTATTATATATAAATTATAAATTATAAATATTGGTTTGAAACAGGTGACAGCTTCAACTCATCTTTAGTTGCTATTGTCTGTGTGGACCCTGATATGCTGAAAGCATTTGCTGCTAAAGAAGGAATAAAGGTGAAATATAGTTATTTGGTCATTTATAAATCATTTATCTCTACACAATTCATATATGAATTCACAATAAATAATTAATTTTCCTTCATTCGTTGTTGTATATATTTCGAAAGTAGTCTTTTTCTAATATATGTTAAAAGGTTTTATTAATATTACAAGGATACAATTTCAGGTTTAAATTTATTTAAAAATAGTGTTTTTTTTTTTTAATGGAAAGATATATTAACAATTAATCTACAACGTGTGATGCAGTTTGAAAGTTTAGAACAACTGTGCAATGACCCAAGGGCAAGGACTGCTGTTCTGGCTGACATGGATGCCATTGGAAAAGAAGCTCAGGCAACTTTTAGAAATTAGACACCACTTAATATAGTTCTACTGCTTTTTTGCTTGTATTTAGCTGGACAAAAAGTGCAATTTTTTTTTGTCCCAGATCATCAATTTAAATTTTGTCCTTTTATCAAAATAAGGTATTTGTTATATATGTATGCCTGATTTGGTAACGAATGCCATTGTGATGCAGTTGAGAGGTTTCGAGTTTGCAAGATCTGTCACATTGATAACTGAACCATTCACCATAGAGAATGGCTTGCTCACTCCAACTTTTAAGGTATATGAAGTTCAACACACGAGTTTTGAATATTAGTCAAGTAATTAAAATAATTAACACCTGTAATTTGTAATGATGACAATAAACTAACTATCCCTATTTTTTATTTTTATTTACATTAAGTGTTGTACTAATAAATATTGCTAAAAATACGTCCCTTTTTTGTGGTGCAGGTGAAGAGACCACAAGCGAAGGCGTACTTCGCAAAAGCAATAGAAAAAATGTATGAAGAGGTTTTCGCATCTGAATCTTCGGGTAGAAAAGCTTTTGTGAGATGAGAAGATGTTTTGTTTGTTGTATTTGGTTTGTATTGTTCCTTTTTGTTCATATAGAATTTATAGGTTGTGACAATATTGAAATGTATTTGCATGGAATTGTATCATTTAACTATATATGCTCACAAACAAAAAATAAACCACAAATACATATCATAAAATCATAACAATTATCAAAAATTTATTGTGATTCGATTCTTACACAAAACCGGCACGCCCACTTCTACAACAAATTGGTATTAAAATCTCTTCAATCACTTTCATCATACAAATGGATCAACTTGTGTCACACAATACTAACAGCAGCAAGAAGAGCTATAGCGAACCCTAGTTTAATTGATGTAGCAGTAACTTTACCAATGGAATTAGGCTTGCTTGCAGTGGCGCTGGAAGGAGTAGAAGATGGAGATGGAGAAGAGGACGATGGTGATGATGATGGTGATGGGGTCGGAGCCAATGTAGAAGAAAGCCGTTGAACGTTAATGTCGAGCTTTTGTCCGGCTTGGCAATGACCAGGGACTGCGCAGAGATAGTAGTGGTGGCCGTAGGTCTTGATGACGATGGAGTCGTTGCCAGTAGAATGGGTGGCGATGGGGGCGGAGACATTGCAGGACCTGTAGTCGCCGTGTTTCACTTGCATCACATTGTGAAACTGCTTGTTGTATGTGAAAACTGAGATACCAAATTCGCACCAAAGGTTTATAAGTATTATCAAAATGAATATAATATAATTTTTAGGAATATTTACAATTTAAAAATATGACTAATGACATAATTGTTCATCAGAATTTCGACCCCAATTTTTCCACTTAAATCGCAACTCAAAGCCACCGGTTAAAAACTCGATTCTATATCCATTTTAAACCAGTCCCAATCAAACTCGAGCTTAATATTAAGCTCGGTTATTAAGCAAATTTAGACGGTGCAATTTGACACATGACACGAACATGTGTATGTGTTCAAAATTTTGTGTTTTATGTTTAGTTGTGTCAACATATATTTTAAATTTGTGCTATGTGTCTTACACATTTCAAACACAAATTTACTATTTAAACATGTATAAGACACGAAACAAATTTGTTTCGACACGTATAAACAAATATATTCGTATAAATTCGTGTTTTTTCATGTCGACACATGACACGTATAAACAAATTCGTGTTCACACATGACACATATAAACAAATTAGTGTCTTACAAGTAAAACATGTTTGTTTGTGTAAGTTCGTATTTTTTCTGTAACACGGTTGAAAATATGTTTATTCATGTCATATCATGTATAACACAAATTTGTTATGTCTCGTGTTCGTGTTTAATATCCAAAACACATTTTACAATTCGTGTCATGTAAATTCGTGTTTGACACGTAGACACAAATTGTCAAGTCTAAAAGAGCTTGTGCTCGAGTTTATATATATATAACTATTTATTTTTATTTTTATATATTAAAATAAATAGATATTTAACAAATATCATTTAGGGAGTTATGGTATAACGTATATTAGCCGAGCCCAATCCGAGCCGGAGCCCGTATAATTTTTCACAAGTCAATCTCAAACTCTGTACCATAAGGCTCTAAACAAGTTGAGCTCGAGCTCGAGCCCCAAAAAAAATTTAAACGAGTCACATTTGAGCTTTGTTAGGCTCAGGCTCGGCTCAACTTGTTTGCACCCCTACTAATGTGACATCCGGATTTAAAAATATTTTATTTTATTTTAATTTATTATTATTACCCGAAACTTTTCCACTTAATTATATCAACACAACAATGATGCATATGGATATAGCATGCTACTAGCCTACAAATAAGCAAATTCTAATCTGGTTCGTCTAATATGGTGCTAACATGACATCTATATGGATTTAAAAACATTTTTTTGTTTCAATTTATCATTATCATTATTATTATTATTGTTGTTAATAAACCCTAAAAACAAATTTAACTTTCTTGTCCCCCGCCCATTGATGTTCACGCGTTGCATTAGCGCCCCACTCAACGTCTTCTCAGTCGATGGTGACACCAAATGACAATTTCTTTGTAATTTGTGTCTTCTTCCTTGTTAGTTCAAAACTCAGATGCAAAACAAGGAAGACCTATACATAGTTGTTCTTGAACACATAGAGGATGAAATGAAATCAAAAAGTTGAATCATGTTTTGATTGAAATCTTCCGGTTGATAAGAATGAAGACAACGAGGACGATACAAAATCATGAACTCAAAAAGTGTGGTTGCAAGAGTTTTTTTTTTTTTTGGATGAAATTGATGATAAAAGTGGTGGTCAACCCATTCGAACTATTTGGAAGATATCGGCTCTAAGAGATCGAGTAAATCAAATGTATTATTAGAGGCCGAGAATGAAGTAATGGTGCAAATTCTTGCATCTTGTTGGTTATTAGACCGAAAATATGTTGTAAAAACTGGATTTGTATTGAGAATTTATGGAAGCAAATGTGAAATAGTGTGTTGATAATGAATCTATTGTGAGATTAGTTGCGGTTGAAGTTGATGATACATTGATATTTGACTTCCATCAAGGATCATGGTGAAATGATGTAAGATATATGTGGAAACAAGGTGAGGGACGTTGAGTTTCAAAGAAGAGGATGTCATGTGGGATCCTTTGATATTTAATAATGAGTAAATTACATAAATTGTCTATGGATTGGGTGCATAACTCTTTTTTATTCAGACCATTCGTATACAATCATTTTGTTACATCCTCACAAACATAAAACATAAAATGACAATATTGTCCTTATCTATTTATTTTTTTAAAATATGTTATTTTTGATTAAATATATAATTAGTTGTTGTCCTTACCAAATAAAAATGTAACTAAAATTAAGTGTCTCTATCTCCGGTTTGTTTTCCTTGTCAGCCGATGCATGTCATGATTAGCTGTTGGATTAATTGGTTAAAAGAAAAAAATTTGTTTTATTTTAGGAAACTTGATAAGGACATGTTTTAGTTTTTGTGTTTGTTTAGGATTCAATTATGTCTAGTATAAATAGGGTACAAGTTTCAGATCAAGAGTTTAGTGGTCTGGTTTATTAGTAAAAGTTTAGTAGTCAAACAATTTCCATTGTTCCGTTTTTTCTTCTATTTTGTTGCACACCTGTTCCAACTTAAATAAAACTTACACTTGGTATCAAAGCGGTTTTGTTGAAGGGGGTGTGATTCGAGGTTGATTAGAAGCAACCCCGATTTTTTTAATCGGGCTTGTGAGGGACTAACCGGAGGCGCGGAGTAAACGAACGAGAAGACGTCAAAGTGGGTGACTTTGAATCGGTTCGTTTTGCGGGTGTCGGAAGACGGTAAAGGTGGTCGTGACCTTGTCTTGTTGTCCGATGGAAGAGTGCTCTCGGAACAAGCTTTATTAAAGAAGTCGGGTTAAGGAGAAAAGGATGTCGTTGGTTAAAGAAGGAGGTTCGATGACGTATCAAGTTCCGGTTTTGACTCCAACGAATTATCCGGTGTGGGCGGTCAAAGTCAAGTCGATTATGGATGCACACGGCATATGGGAGACGGTCGAACCAAAGGCGGGTGAAACATCGGATCAAAAAGTCAAAACAAGCTCTTGCTTTTTTGTTTCAAGCGATACCCGAAGACATGGTGTTGCAAATGACGAGTTACACCGAACCAAAGAAAGTGTGGGATGGGCTGAAAACACGGTATTTGGGAGTGGATCGAGTGAGAACGGCTCGGCTTGCAACGTTAAAGAGAGAGCTTGAAAGTTTGTGCATGAAGGAGGGTGAAACGATTGATGATTTTGTGACAAAATTATCCGGTTTAGCGTCAAAAGCAAGGAGTCTTGGATATGAGCTTGAAGAAGGTGATTTGGTAAAAAGGTTACTAGATTCGATGCCTAAGTCGTTTCTTCAAATCGTGGCTTCAATAGAGCAATATTCGAGTTGGATTCAATGTTATTTGATGAAGTGGTTTGTAGATTGAAGGCATACGAGGAGCGTATAAGAGGAACCGAGAAAGTTGAGGACACTCAAGGTGGGTTGTTGTTGGCTAGTGAGGAAAAATCACATGTTTGTAAGCATTGTGTCAATGGAAGTTCAAATCGGGATGACTTTGGACATGACCGGGGAAGAGGTCAGGGGTCCGGGAGAAGTCGAGATGGTAATGAACGTGTCCGGGATAAATGTCACGTTAGATCTTACAAATGTGGTGAGCTTGGTCACTATTAAAACGAATGTCCTAAATGGGAAAAGGAAGAAGCGAGTCTAATTGAAGAGGAATCGACAGTGTTTTGAACGAGTGACTTAACCAATTAAGGGAGTGATTGTTTGATTAATCGGTTAAAAGAAAGTTTGTTTTATTTTAGGAAACTTGATATGGACTTGTGTTTTTGTGTTTGTTTAGGATTCAATTATGTCTAGTATAAATAGGGTACAAGTTTCAGATCAAGAGTTTAGTGGTCTCGTTTATTAGTAAAAGTTTAGTAGTCAAGCAATTTCCATTGTTTAGTAGTCAAGCAACTTGATAAAACTTACATCTTCTTCGGCCATCTAACACCCAACCATGACCATCATTTCCGGCTACCCACTTGCCAACGACAAAACAAGCCCTTTGTTCCCAAATGATTATATTTGTTCTTATATGTCAAAAATATCTTAATAACACCATCATAACCTAAAAACTCCATCTGTGAACTCAATAAGGGTCTAAACAGTATTATTATTTTGTTTTTCATTGTATTTTTTTTAATATATAGGATGAAAATTTGAAAATATCTTAATAACACCATCATAACCTAAAAACTCCATCTGTGAACTCAATAAGGGTCTAAACAGTATTATTATTTTGTTTTTCATTGTATTTTTTTTAATATATAGGATGAAAATTTGAAAAACATAACAAAAATATATTATACGTATCATCCGAATTAGAAAAATAAAGTTAAATAGCAACACACAATTTTTTTTTTTGGTAAAAGATATACTCATAGAGCAAAAGAGTTTTATTATTTTTAGAAAGACTAAAACCACAATTAAATATTGCCAAAATAATGTTTTTTTTTGCGAACAAAAAAATATATTTAAGGCCAAACCACAAGAAAACTAAAATTTACTTTTTTCGCTATGATAGCATTTTAACGAAAATAATATTTGTTAAAATTTTAGAAAATTCGAATGACAATTTGACTTTCATGTTTCAATGATCGTGATTGTATCACTTTCTGAAATTTATAATCCGTCTTTATTGTCTTAGGTAAATGAATTTAGAAGTGAGATAATTCAAAAACTTAAATTTTGATTAGCGACCTATGAGAATTAGAAACACAAAATAATTGTTGTGATGCGTTTTTAGTTGTTAGAGAGATGGAGATATGCAAAGAATCAGTGTTTGGTCATATGAAAGTTGTAACATTTGCATGCAATGTTCATCTTCTTTTTATACTTGGAAGATGGTGGTTAATGATAGTTACAAAGGAATAGCTGCCATCTAGGACTCTGCCCCTGGCGTAGCCCCTATGAACCTTGTTCCCAGGGGTGTTGTCTTCGGTCCCCCGTATTTCTAAATCCATATCTATCACTCTGAATGTGCATCTCGTACATCCAGTCTCAGATAGTTAAATGAACTCAGCATATGTCGATAGTAATACTAACTATACTAACATATATGAATAACGCTAAAATCACCAACACCGAACCGTCATGGCTTAATATATTAGAACCATTTGTATTTATGTTAGACTTAAAAAATAGTTATTCTAATATTCTTCAACATTCCTATAAAATGAAATTAAATGGAGCAAAAGAGCATGAAACCACACCCACATAATTCATAATCAATAGTGTTTACCGCTAGACTAAGGCTAAGGGGTGTCCTAAAATATTTACCAACGGACACATCAAATGATAGACATTTTTGCAAATTTTTCCATTATTAAAAGATGTTAGTGCGTGGCAATTTAGATTGCTGCCGGTAGAAAATAAGTGAGAAGGGATTATTTTCAGAGGTAAGTCAAGAGAGACACATCGGTGGAAGTTCACCAGTAAACTTTACCACCGATAAAGAATGCGGTTGAAGTGTGGTGTTTATCGGCGGTAAACATGTCATATCAGCAACCACCGGCGATATTAATCTAGGATACCGTTTAGTCTAATACAAGTATACATATATTTGTAAAATGTGTTTTAGTCAAGTCTTTCTCATATTTTTTAAATTAAAATGCATAAACAATGATATTAACAAAGAAAAAATGGAAAACTTTATCTATCATGTTTGCCGGATAACACACGTAACCAAGGAGCACTACTTTGAGAATGCAATTATTAAACGTGATGATAAAGTAGCACTACTTCGAGAATGCAATTATGATGGTCATACGAATTTGCATCACCAATGGACACCGATGATGCTAATAAGATACCTCTCAAACATTATATCGACTATTTTATAAAAAATCAACCTATAATTAATTACTTATAATCAATTTTTTTGAAAAACAACGAAATTTCAACCAATAAAAATATTTCAAAATTTAATTAGGATGTCTATATGGTAAAATAAAGTGTTTTTTTAATCAACCCTTTTAAATTTCATTATTAAGAAGAAGAAGAAGAAGAAGAAGAAGAAGAAGAAGAAGAAGAAGAAACTCAGAAAGTGATTGGTTGTGGTCTTCCATGGTATTTACCACGACATCACAATAATGACATCGGGGATGGTGTGCACCACTCTAACAAGGTCAGCACCTTGCAACAAACCCTCTTTGTGACCACTATACCCTTCGGCCTAAACAAGCTCTTTCTTTAGTTAATTGCCACTCAAATAGAATGTTTTCTTAAGCGAACACATATTGTAGGTATAAAAAGAACATGTGTAGTTGACAAGTGTAATGTGTATGTTTCCTTGCTTGTGAGATTATAGCTTAAATTATTAATTTGCTAGTATTAAACATAACTAAAGTACGTAGCACATACGGCTTAATCATCTTCAAAAGTAAATTAGATGCAACAAAACTCCCAACACAAAACGATCAATTTGAAGGTACCTTTTATCATTTTCATTACATTTTTCTCACACGTATTAATTAGAAGTTCTTACATTTTATAAACTTTACACCATAAGAAAACCGATTTTGACGGTTTAAATCGTTTGGTAATGATGAACACCATATATAAACATTAAACACACAAAAGATAACCATAAAGTGAAGAGGAAAAGATGAAAGATACGTACCAATGGTGTCTCCAAACTGGAAGGTTTTAGTAGCAGCCCACTGCTTGTAATTGACATTGCCAATGGTGGTCCATCCTGCTGAGTCCCCAACCATATACAATGCTCCAAAGGTTGTCTTCATCTGTGAGCCATAAACCACCATGGAAATCAACAGTGCAGCCACTGTCATCTTCTCCATTTCTGTTATGATATGTATATATATAACTTGTTTTGGCTCTTAGGTTTAGAGTTAAGTCACGGATCTAAACCTATTTATAAGTGTATTTGTATATGTGTGAGTGTTAGAGAGTCTTTTTCTTTGTCTTTATTGGTGGTTGAGTCATTTAACTAGCTTGGGATATTTGTTGGGATTATGCTTGTTTATAAAGAGTACTAGGTGTGAGACCCGTGTATTACACGGGTTAATTTAAAAAAGAATTAAACATTAAAATGTAAAATTTTAATATCTTTTAATGTATAACTTTAAAATAAGAAACGAAGATATATATTTATTGCAATTTAATAGTATATATATATATATATATATATATATATATATATATATATATATATATGATATTTAATACTTTATATATATAGTATATGACTTTGATTTTAAAAATTGAAACAAATCAAAAATTGACAAGTGGATAATATTTCTTTCAAAAATACCACAAAATGACAAGTTTCAAAACTCATGAGCGAATGACAAGTGGCAAAAAAAACTTTTATTTATTAAGGAGGATATGATTTTAATTTATTTCTGTAAAAAAATCCGATATTTTTTATTTTAGGAAATTTTGTAAAGTCGATAACTTTATATTATTTAAGATAAGTTTTCGACTTTTGAGGTTAATGAAATAATTTAGGAAAATATTTAGTTGTTTACCTCTATTTTTTTTATTCTTTTGGTAAATCTTAAACTTAATTTGTTTCCTTGTGGTTGGAACGATTTGATGATGACAGGCAATGGCAACAACATAATGGATGTGGTAGATGATAGTAAGCATGTGGGAAAACTTGAAAGCAAAGGATGTTTTGTTGTCTTCTTTGGGTTTGCACACTATCTTGTGATGTCATGATATGGATTCTACCATGAGACAATCTCTTTATTTATTCTTTTGTTTATTAGTACTTTGGAGGTGTTGTCGAACCAAATCAATATATCAATTCTAACATATTGTTTATAACAAAGGTTTGATGACAATTTTGATATTTTCTCTAAAAAAGTTGGCGACCCAATGTGCATGAAAACGATAAAGACGTAACAATTTTGAAACTTTTGGGAGTAATGATAAAAGATTATAATGTAAGACTAGAAGAGGGATGTCAAGTTTGTCAGTCCCGTATGTGTATATCAAATTTGACATACTACAATAAAAATTTATCATGTACATAGTATGACTTGTCATACTTGCCAAACATTAAAAATTTAAAATATAAAAAAAAAAAAAAAAATTGTTGTTAGACTATTTATTTATGCATTCCATTCTAATAAACTCCGGCCTATAAAGTTTTTTTCAAATTTCAAGACTAATTAATTAATAATTTATATTTTCTCTCTCCTGCTATCATTTAATATACTTACTTCATCCCAAAATTATTATCTACACACAAAAAATACATAGATTAAGGAAACATTAATTAGCACAAACTTTATATAACAAAATAACAGTTTTGTCTTTGTTAAGTAATAATGATGACGTATTTTAATAAAAATGTTATTTATTTTTAGAAGTGGACTATTATTTCGGGACAAACCAAAAAAGAAAGATGAACTATAATTTTGGGACGGCGGGAGTATATATTTTCACTCTCTCCGGTTTTTTTGTTACTATATATCAATAAGATAACAAAATATATAAATTGACTTTATTTTTTTTTTTGTTTGTATAAATATCATAAATAAAATTTGTTCCATTGTATGGGAAAATACATGATAATATTTAATACAATTTTTTTTTTGCATTTTATTTTAAAAATATCCATCATTATTATATGCAATTTAAATATGCTATGCAATTACCTTTTGTGGTAATTAACTGTGATTAAAAAGTAGATATAATATAATAATATCTAATAAAATATAATATAATAACGGTTAATAGTTTTATAATATAGAGAAATTTTAAAAAAAAAAGTATAATCGTTCGATGAATTACAATTACTTTTACACAAGTTTTTTTTATTTATTTTTATTTTTTTATTTTTGAGTTTTTTTTATGAACAAGCACAGTTTCAATTTGTTTCTAGTTAGTTTAAAAAAACATTTTTCGTAAATACGTTTACCTTTTAATATATATATATATATATATATATATATATATATATATATATATATTGGTATTTATAATCATTTATCTGATAAAAGAAAGTTAAAAAAATAAAATAATAAATTTAATAAATTTTAATTAAATATAATTAAATAATAATAAAATTTAAAAAGAATTTAAATAATCATTATCTAATAATTAAATAACAAAGTTAGTGTAATATTAAATAATAAAGTTAAATAAAAAGTTAGTTAAATGATAATAATCTATAAACCAGAGTTAATTAGGTTAAAATGGAGTGTTGCCGCCTAGCTGAATTTACTGAAGTGGCAGTGCGGTGTTTTCGATGCCACCTCGGATCTGCTGAGTGGATTACCGAATGACTCCATCGAGTCTAATTGTCAAGAAATTCACCGTAAGGATGGTGCTCCAGAGTAGGGGTCAGATTGCTTCAGCATAAAGCTACAGGAGGAGAATGATTCTACAAATGTCTTCTTTCTAGAGCACTAGCAATTAGCTATATGATTAGTTAGGACAGTGGAATCTCCATATTTTTCACTCCGAAAAAAAAAGACAATTAACTTATAGCACTTCAAAAAAATTCAAACATTTAACAATTATAATAAAATCATATGGCAATTAACTTCGACAGTCAAAAGATTACATACCTACTAGGTCAACAATTGACAATATAATCGGTTTATTACAATTGCAAATTACAAAATTACATATTAAGTTTCATATAATTATGGACACAATTTCACAAGTAAAAAAAATTAATCTCACAATTTAACATATAATAACATATATATATATATATATATATATATATATATATATATATATATATATATATATATATATATATCATATACATCCCTAAGAAGGTAAAAGAAAGGGGGAAAAGTCATGATAACTTCTTATTACAAGAAAATAAACTTTTTATTTTATTTTATTTTGTTGTTGACTTATCTAGTAATTTTATATCTACTACACACTGATTGAGGGCCACAAAATCCAATATATCCGTTATACATTTAACCCATTTTCTATTTGGTCCATAAAAAAAATCCCATTGAGGAGGGCCGGCGGCCCCGGAGTAGATGAAAGCCCACCTAGAAAACTAGAAATTTTGATTATTTTGTGCTTCATTTTCAGATGTGTTTTCATCAAATTTCTTATGATTTTGCATAGTTTGTTCAAATGATTTTGTTTATTTTTATGAGTAAAGGAAGAATTTAGCTTAATTTTTTTTTTATCAAGAAATAGCTAAAAGATTATAAAAATACAAAATAGCCTATTAAATCACATGTGGATTCTCATCGGCTGTGATTATACTTAATGACAAAGATTTGGTCAATCCATGATCTCATAAAGTATAAAAAAATTGATTTTTTCCAAATTTACATGACGAAGCCAAATTTACATAACGAAATCTCAGGTGCCATCTGTTATTCACGAATTTCTCTTCAAAATCAAAATCTTATACGAGAATTCTCATTTTAATTGAGATTGAACAAGTGTTTAAGGTTATGCATTAACCACTTGTTCAATCTCATTGGAGGAGAGAGGAAATATCATTTGAGATTTTGGAGAGAATCGTAGGTGGCAGAAGTCATCTCGATTCATCATGAAAAACTAAGAATTTTGACAAAATCGAATCCCAAATGATTAAATCACAGTCAATATGACGATATTGTTAGATTAAGTGTCTAATATCATAACTAAATTGGTATAATCCTTTGGAATAAAAGCAAAGTTTTTTTTTGGGTTGTCATCAATAACTAGAATTAGATAGGAACAATTTGTTAATTTATTACTTGACTAATAAATTAACTAGAAATGGTTAATCATTAATTTAGAATTAATTAGAAAATAATTTTGGATTAATTAGAATTAATTAAATGTGTAATAATTGAATTACAATTGTTTCTGTAACGTCCTATTTTTCACAACCAAAATTTTCATTTTTATATTAGGTAAAAACATTGTTTCCATACAACCAAGTAAGATAAGTATGTATAATCAAGTCTTCGTCTTCCCGCGACTATTTGAAGTACCTGAAACATATTTAAGTCTGCAACTGTAAGCACAAAGATTAGTGAGATCCCCAAAATATCACATACAACAAAACATAATAATCAGCTATGGGTTATCAACAACCCTAAGACAATCAACAGTCATAAATATCACATACAACGCCGTAATATAAACAACTATGGGTTTTCAGCAACTCTGGGACTATCAACATTCCTATAGGCTCACATCAACCCTATTGGTTATCAACAACCATATGGACGATCAGCAATCCTGGAATTATTAACAACTCAGATGAAGTGCCCTAAAAATAAGACCCGAAAATTTTCATTTTTAAATTAATAAAACAGTAAAACATATCATTGTCACAAAACCAATGTAATCGAATTTTATCAATACATCATCATCATCAGAGTAAATCACAAAATGCGGAAAAGAAAGGTATGTGCTCTGCAATCCTCCCAAACTCTTTCCTTTGAAACCAGAAGTGCCTGAAACATGAACTGAAAACCATAAGCACAAAGCTTAGTGAGTTCCCCAAAATACCACATACCATACATAATAAACACATAATGGACCCCGCTCGGTATATAGATCTGCCAGTCATTGGGCCCGCCCAACATACATATAAACATATAAACATATAAACACATAACACATGCAATAATCACAAAGATACATAGCATACAAAATGGTCATCCACCCGACATCGGGTCGTACCCGGTAATCATAAATACACATACATATAACTAGCATACAATAATATACTCATCAAGCCCCGCTTAGTAAACATAAAACACATAACACATGCAAGAGTCATGCAAACAACAAGCATACTAAGCATAACAACCATGGGACGGCATTGGTGCCTTCGACCCACTAAACATAGTGAGTAAACTCACCTTAATCCGCTGATGATCAAATAACTGATTGGACCGCCAAATCGGATAACCTCGCGCCAACTAATAATATATACAATCTTAATCAATAATTAACCCGATAACCCAAAATACCCTTAGGTCAAACTTGGTCAACCCTGGTCAAAGTCAAAGTCAACAGTTAAGGTCCAAAAGTCAATATTACTTCCCAGCGTAGTACACCCTGCGTACCAATGTTGACCAAAAGTGGGGCGCTGACCGCGTACACACAACATACCACCAAGTGCGCCTAACGTACTCAGCCTAGTCCCAAAACTCCATTAAGAGCTTATTTCATTAAGTTCTTACATCCAAAACTTAGACCCAAGCCCAAAATGATGTCCTAAGTCATAAAGTTTTCAACTTTATGACTTTGCATGGCTATAAAATGCTTAATGTCCAAAACCCTAAGTTCTTAACCCAATAAGACATCACAAGTCTTGCATGGAAGGGATAAAAGGGCCAAGATCACATTTTTATAGTTCATAATAACTTTATAATGGATAAAGTTTCCAACTTTATCCATTAGAATGGTCCCAACAAATAAGATCTAGTCTTTAAGTATCAAAGGGACCTAAAAGTTCATCTTTTTCAGCTTAATCCATTAAGTACAAATCTCCAACTTTCAGATCCGAATCAAAATGATGTTTAGATGGATAAAGTTTCCAACTTTATCCATAACAAGGTCATAAACTTTCAAGATCTAAAATTTATGCAATCAAATGACCAAAATCTCATAACATCCAAAACTAGTTAGATCTAACAAATGCATCATCAAGATTCAAACTTTATACCACTAGAAGATAGAGCAAGGTGAACAAGTCCAGATCTACATGCTCCAATGCAACCAACACTTCTCCAAGAAGTTCCTTTTTCTTCAAGGTGCATCATGCATATTCCAAAGCACTTAAAACCACCTTCTTATATCACACAAGGTTCAAATAGGGTTAGTGTTTCATGGAAGGGGTGTTGGAGGGGTAGAGGCTGAGAATGGAGCAAGTTTGGGGGAATTAAGGAGCTTAAATACGACTCAAACCACGAAAATAGGGTTTGGGAACTGACTGCATACACCTAACATACTTCTGGTACGCCCAACATACTCAGGGTGCCTCAATACGCCCAATGTACTCCCCTCTGTACGCCCAACGTACTTAGCATAACCCAAAACCGACCAAACTTCAAACGGACCTAAATTCTTCGTTCTAACTCCGATTTTGACCTTCTTTATATCCACGTAAAGGTAACGAGAAGCTCTACACTTCTATCAACTCATCCTTGCCTTAAAATGTTCCGAACAAAAATCCAAAATTCATAAAAGCTTGAACTGACACTTTACCAAAATACACCTTGGCACCAAAACATAGACCGAACTCCCGGATCATCCAAATTACATTACCCACACCCAAATGGGTCTAAATCTCATTTCCTCAAAGGCCCTAAGTCTGATGATACTCGGTCTTCGGGTCAACACGCCCACATAGGAAACGATTCAGAACATGGTGTTTCAACTCTCCCCCACTTAAATTAGATTTCGTCCTCGAAACCACTCCTTACCACCCTCTTGAGAGCAAATATTCCGAACAAAACTTTCTAGTGATGAACAAATCACTGAACCCATAATTGTTAATCCAAAACACTACTTCTATAATTCTGAATCCCCATAATTCTCATGACCTCTGCACAGGTAGAACCCTTCTAAAACACAATCACAAGGGTCTCCTCCTACCATCATAACTGAAACATCCTTTTGACCCTGAACTTTCCAACTGATAACCCGACATACAGATTCCTAAATCCATAACTTACCGAGATACATATTTTTCACTTATACACTAACGATTCCCGATGCGAATCTCAATCAAGAGCCAACTCGGTACATAATCCATAACTTGAGATCCAAGGATTTACACTTGCGTTTCACCCGAACTCTTCTGATTCACGACAACCATTCCCTAAACCAGGATATAAAATTTCCAAACCACCGCTGAGATTGCCAGTCTTGCACCTGGTCCAGCCACCATATTCCTGAGATTCCAATAAATAAGGATATTCTTGCCTATGCACCTGTAACCCCTTAGATCCGGGCTAGTCAATTTAGCGACAATAAGCGTCAAAAATGACTTTTTCATGGAAGATTATTTAGAATGAATAATCTTAATCAAGTTATGGTATATGCCACAAGGGTTCCGTATATATAAAGACCGCCAAAATCCGAGTTATAACAAATAAGTTATAACCCGTATGTAGAAGTTATGAATTTTACGCAGTCATTTAACAGTATAATCTTCTCATAGTGTTAAATTTAAAACCGGTTGAGAATTAGCCGACGAAGTCAAATGGAAAGTTGTAGATATTTTCTTTGCCTACGTGTGGATATAAAGAACATCAAAGACAGAGTTCATATGCGAAAGTTATGAATTTTTAAATATTGGTTGTTTTACGTGCGCCCGATGCCACGTGTCAGCACTAGACTTCGCCTTGGAGCCTACGCAAAGCTCACGACATGAGCAACCTTTCTCACGACATGAGAGGCCCTAGAAGGCCTATAAATAGAGGTGCAAATCACCCATTTTCTTCACACATTTCATCCTCTTTCTCTCCCATTACCCCAAGTCATTTCTTCCTTTCCCTAGCACTTCCTAAGTACTAGAGGCGAGTCCCGGAGCGCCTGAAGGCTCCAAGAAGAAGAGCTTTTGGCTCGGAAGTTCTGCCCCTGCAGAGCCCAACTCCTATCCAAACCCCCTCGTAGGTAAGATATGATTACCCTACTTTAAGTATAGCTTATATTTAAATATGGTATTGATGTTATGAACCTATAAATAAAATTTATCAGTGATTTAAAGTCGTTATATTGATTGATCTACTTACGGGGATGATGTTTAGGCTGTGATTTAGTGGGATGTTTAAAGTGGGATTTCCAAACAGTATACTTTATATACCAAACGGACCCTACCTTCGATATGTGTGACATCCCCATTTTCACGGGCAGAAAAGACCGATTTTGTTTATGCTTTATAAAAATCAGAGTATCTCTTTTAATAAAAACGTTGCGGAATTTGTTCCCAAAAAACATGATAATTTCATTATCAAAGCATTTCCGAAGAAATGTATTTTTATTCATTTTAAAACATTTGGGATGTCATCGTCAATATAGAAACATAAGCATAAACAGAACTTACATTCATTTACACTAGTGATCTATATCTCCTTAATCTCTCAGTGTAATGTGACTTCATATCAACACCTGTGATATAAATAAACTGAGTGGGTCAGGTTGGGAAACCTGGTGAGCACATAGGGTTTTCAACCCACAATAATATAATTATTATGTTTAATCATCAAACAATTAACCCAATTACCCATCCCCATTATCTTCTTTATTCCTAAGTACCTTCCCAAAGGATTTATCCTAAGGGTCGTCTCCTACATCATATTTACCTCTCATCTCCTTACATCGCATTTCCTTATATGTTTGTTCCTAAGGATCATCGCCTACATCGCATAGACTATATTGATTCAGGGATTACTCCCTCAATACGTGCTCAGCAAGGGTTAGGGCATCATCGCATGAATACGTAGTTACAACATCGCCTGAACTCGTAATTCATAGTAAGGGGTTAGAGTATCATCGCATGAATATGTAGTTACAACATCGCCTGAACTCGTAATTCATAGTAAGGGGTTAGAGTATCATCGCATGAATACGTAGTTACAACATTGCCTGGACTCGTAATTCATCACCTACAGGTTATGGGTCTGCTGGTGTTTCCATGGGGTTGTCTATAATAGTCCAGGGTCGCCATCTATACTCTGGTAGATGACTACATCTCCAAATTATCAGACAAGGTTATAATATATTTCATCCTACATCACGATTCATCATCACCTATCTATCCTCACCTAATTATCATCACCTATCTCTCATCATTTTATTTCATCACACACCAACTATTTCATCTACCCATATTTTATCCCAACATATTTGTAGATATAAAATAAATATACAGTTTAAATCATTTAAAACATGTATAAAATCATTCATCCATCATAGACAGCAAGTATTCAGATAATATGCACACATAACACGTAATTTATATAAAGTACTTCATATCTATGTGTAAGATGAAAGGGACCATGCACTCACTTGATAAGGTGGTGACTTGGTACTCGGACAGCCCTTCGTTTACTTTAAAATAATTTCCTTCGACGAAACCTAGTATTATTACCACTAGATTTTAGTCTAATATTTAGTGTTACTGATTATTAGTCTTATCATTATTATTATATAAGCGTTTAAACAATATTTTTCAACCACTATGTACAGACAGGGGCTAGACATAAAACACCGGAGGGCAGGACCATTTTGGCATATAACACTTCTGAAATCCAACAACCATATGTGGCCCTTTAAACCAGATTCCCCGTATCGCGAGTAGTTAAAAATATATTATAATGACACTTATATAATAATAGCTAAAATATTTATTATAAGTTCATAATAACAGTACTAATTTTAAATATAAGCTGTATTAAAATAGGGTAAGCATGACTTACTTACAAGGGGGTTTTAGCTAGGAGTCGGGCTCTGCAGGGGTAGAACTTCGTCGCTGAATCTTTCTAAGAAAGATTCGTGCAGCGCTTCAACGCTTACCTTACTATACTAAAACTACAGAAAGAGAAGTCGAATCACGAGGGACCGAAATGCTCAGGGGGATAAAAAGAGAAAGACTCTTGAATCAAGAGAATGATGCAAGAAATATGAGAGCCCAAGCCTCTTATTTATAGTAATTAAATTTACAAAAACTATTCTCCATAATTACTTAATGACTTTATAGTTAGACAAAACTTCAAAAATGGTCCCTGTGGTTTCCGAAAATATCAAGTTTCGTCCCTAAGTTCAAAAAACCTCGCAGATGGTCCCTGTGGTTTCAAAACTTTTAACAAATGGTCCTTTTCGCTAACACTGTTAGTTTTTTGTTGTTAAGTGAAGGGCAATTCCATCATTTCACTATTATAGGGACCATTTATGAGTTTTTGTTATTTAAAAAAAAAAGAAAAAAATATAATTATTTAATTAAAGGGCCCCACCCCCTCCTCTCTCTCTCTCTCTCTCTCTCTCTTAATTGAACATGTTTCGATCTTCCATATTTACTAGTCCCTGCTAGACCTTTCTTTTCCTCTCTATCAAGCATCAAACTCCAAAATTTCAAATCTGATGTTTATGGTGTGGTGTTCGTCTCATTATGCCGGAATCCAAAGCTCGTCGGTTTGTTCCGCCAAAGCTCACCACCTGCAATGTCACCGTCTCTCTCTCTCTCTCTCATCAGGAAAAAAAGAAGCTCAAGCAATATGCCCACAACTGGAGGTTATTTCCGAAATGTAGATTTCTTGTAAGCAACCATAAAGAGTTCGTCATTTTCATATGTAATCTTACATAGAAGAAGCTCTTATGGAAAAAGAGAACACATAAAAGCTTTTTACAATATAAAACTTCATTGGTGAAGAACATTATGCCGTAAAAGCTCAAGAAATATGCCCTCAACTCGAGGGCATTTCACAAATGATGGAAGTTATGAAATATATACAACAACTGTCAAACAAAAAAAAATGTGAAATCTACTTAGATTCAATTCTTGGATTAAACCCTTCTTCAGACAAATCATCCATCAAGAAACAATACAAGAAAATGGTTGTTCTTCTTCAACCCGGTAAGAACACAACCATGGGAGCAGATGAAGCTTTTAAACTTGTTTCAGAAACATGGAGTGTTCTTTTTGATAACACAAAATGAAACTTGTACGATCTCCAAGGAAGAAGAACTAGAAAGTGATGTTGGCTATGATTAATGTCAAAAATAAGAAATCAAACGCCCAGTTGATCCAATTCCACATGCACCTCTTACAGTTGAACCAATATTTTCGATCTTAACGACTTCAAGTGTGATTATCTTCTCAATAATCAACTGCCCAATTCTATCACCTAATTTCACTTCAAAATCAATATCAGAATGGTTTAATGAGACTATATCTTCAAGCTACAAATAGATGAATTGTAATTTGTTAGAGCACAACCCTAGTATACTATATAAAAATGGGTTCTCTTAGGTCAGTACCGAAGCTCCTTTATGTTCCAAGAAGCCACGAAGAAGAAGAAGCCAACCATTAATCAATTTTTAGGAGTTCCTTTGGGTTATTTAAAGACTCGATCGTCTCTGTACAAGAATCGATTTCAGAGTTTCCTCCTCCCGCCCAATGCGTTCTCTTTCCAGGATGTTGGTCAATCGTTTTGCTCAAATTGAACGAGAAACATACCTAAAAATCTCCAAATTAATGGCAATAACACGAAGAATGAAGTCTGATGACCTTCAAGATGTAATAAAAACTGAAATCTGATGAACTATAATTGATTCCAGTCGCCTTTAATACCTAGAAAAATCTATGAAGATGGAGATGATTTAACCCGAACCTAAATCAAACCCAAAAAAATCGACCGAAACAATCTATGGAGATGTATATGCTTTGTCTTGATTCCAATCACCTTTGTCAATCGGTGAACAGATGAGAAGGTTATAACAAATGAAAATTTCGTTTGAGAGAGAGAGAGGAGAGAGAGAGAGAGAGAGAGAGAGAGAGAGAGAGAGAGAACCATTATATATTAAAATAATTATTTTTTTAGTTTTTTTTTAAATAACAAAAACTCATAAATGGTCCCTGTAATAGTGAAATGACGGAATTGCCCTTCACTTAACAGCAAAAAACTAACGAAGTTAGCGAAAAGGACCATTTGTTAAAAGTTTTGAAACCACAGAAACCATCTGTGAGGTTTTTTGAACTTAGGGACTAAACTTGATATTTTTGGAAACCACAGGGACCATTTTTGAAGTTTTGTCTTATAGTTATATAAACGACTAAACACCCCTTCGTAATACTATTTTAAATAGATTTAATGATATTTGTACTAAACTAATGTCGAAAGTACTCAACAATAGTCTTATAATAACCACATCGTCGATACCTTTCTACTGATATATACATTTGTGTGTGCGTGTGTATATATATATATATATATATATATATATATATATATATATATATATATATATATATGATTTATACTTTATTTTAATACGTAAATATGCTATTATAATTAGTAACTCGTTCATACGAACTCCATTTTTGACGTTCTTGATATCCACACGTTGGTATTTATGAGTACTACAACTTTCATTTAGACGCCGTTAGCTAATTCTCATTCTATCTCAGATTTACAAAACTGTATCGAATTTATCGCTCTCAAAACTCCCAGAAACTCCTAGAACTGGACCTCCCAAAACCAAAACTGGCACTTCGAGAACTTAGCATATAGATGCTCCCGCCTCAAAACACCCAGAAACTCTCGAAGGTGCTCCCCATACTGCTCTCTGGTCTTGGAATAGACCATGATATCATCAATGAAAACAATAGCTGAACGATCGAGCATCAGTCTGAAAACTCGATTAATCAAATCCATGAATGTTGTCGACGCATTGGTGAGCCCAAATGATATCACCACAAACTCGTAATGATCATAACAAGTCTGGAATGTGGTCTTCTCCACGTCCTCCTCTCTAACCCGCATCTGATGATACCCTGACCTCAAATTGATCTTGGAAAACCAAGACGCACCCTGCAACTAACCGAAGAGGTCATCAATCCGCGAGAGTGGATAACGGTTCTTCACGTCAACTTTTTCAACTCCCGGTAATCAATACACATGTGATAAGACTCATCCTTCTTCTTCACGAAAATGATCAGTGCTTCCCACGTCGAGCTGATCGGTCTTATAAATTGCTTGCCTAACAGCTCCTAAAGCTGAAAGGATAACTCTCGCATCTATGGTGGTGCCAAATGGTACGACGCCTTAGCAATTGGGGCCGCACCGAGGACCAAATCGATCTTGAACTCCACCTACCTCTCTGGAGGCACACCGGGTAATTCCTACAGAAACCACATACACGAGTGTCAACCACATACGCGAGATAAACCATACACCCATATTATAGATACTAACAAGCCTTAGCAGCAGAACAAAAGACTAATCCAATCCTTTTACCTTCTCCATAAATAGTCAGTTATCCCCCACTTGGGATTCGAACTAACACCCGCTGCCTTTCACAATCAATCATTGCACCAAACCTACTCAACCAGTCCATCCCTGCAATCACACATACATCCCCCATGGGAATAGGGATCAGATCAATCAGATAAGGCACCATGAAAATCTCCAAGACACAACCCCAATAAATGCTCGATGTAGAACCCTGTGTTCGTTGGCGATAAAAACCCACAACGCACATCCCATACAACCACTCGAGCGGTACCCATTTTGTCTCAGAATAGTGAGATTGGTAATACTATTAGTACTGCCAACCGAAACACCATCATTCCGTACAACCTTATAAATAGATGGAACTTTATATACAAAAAATCCAGGTCAATTATCGAATATAATATTTCATTTTATTTTATTTTAAGATATAATAAAGGATAATTAATATTCATGTTTTGTAATATATATATATATATATATATATATATATATATATATATATATTCGTTTTTAAATATGTTAAATGAAACAGAATAAGGTTAGTCAGTTTAATAATTGATATGTAATTGAAAATCAAAGCATTTGAATTATATTCCACGATGAGATATTAATGGTGCGTTTGTTTCACTTGATTCTCAAGGAATTAAAAGGAATTGGAAACTAAAATCTGTTGGAGATCATGTTTGGGTTACCAAAGGAATGAAATTAGATTTCCATAATTATTATTTAATTCCTCATTTGAAAAAATTGTAATTCCTCCATAGTGCATCAAGAATGTAAATTCAATTCATTATCTTTATTTTAAATTACATATTATCATCCGGTTATCTATGAGATAAATTAAAAAAATAAATAAATAACTAAATACCATCTACATGACTTTTGCATTTGTTTTACTTTTTGTTTTTTAATTATTTTTTTTGCCTAAATGAATTTTTTTTGTCCCTCCTTTTACCACCCATTTTTTTTTCTTGGAGAAAATGACAAAAGTCTTTAAATTACTTAAAATCAATTACTAGTAACCACTAATTTCACAAAAATAAAGTTGACAAATTGTTTACTTTTTCACTTTCATCTACATTTCTATTTGATAAACTTGTTTTTTTAATTTAAATTTTGTAGAATAGTTCAATAAAAAATGATGTAATTAAATAAAACATCTTCATGTTTATTAAAAAATATAATTAGTTGTAAATATTATTAAGGGTATTTCTGGCATATTACAAAATTATAATGATTCCAGATTGTATCTTAAAAATAAAATCATTAAACCAAACAGAAAACAGATTTCATTCCATGTCAACTAAACGCATTGCAACTTCTAATACATTCAGATTCCAATTCTTTTGATAGCTTCCATTCCTTCCAAAAACATTATATGAACCAAACGCTCACTAAGTTTTTGTATCTTTTTAGATTTTTTATTTAAACAAATAATAATATAACAAACTTTTATATAATATATTTATATCAAAAACTCATCATTACCTACATAAAAATAGTAGGGGAGGTGATATAATGCCTTATACATAATCTTTTCCATATCGTAGATAAGATAATGATAGGATGCTTAAAATTATTACTTATGATATTGTCACTTATAATCAATTTTGGTGTATATATATATATATATATATATATATATATATATATATATATATATATATATATATATATATATGATATTGTCACTTTTAATCAATTTTGGTATATATATATATATATATATATATATATATATATATATATAACACTTATTAAGCATTAATATTATAAAATTTATTTATAACACCATTAGTGAATAGTTATAGAAACAAATAGTTTTGTTTCAAATAGTTTTATCTTTTAACTTTTAGAAAATAAATAGTTTTGTTTTTAGATAACGTATTTGTTTGTAACAATTTTGAATAGTAGCTCTTATGATCCATCTAACATCATGAATATGATTATTATTTAAAATTATATCTAGATGAGTAGGTTTATAAGAATCCTTAAGATTTCACTCAAGATTTCGCTCATAAATATTTATAGATTCTTGGATTTGTTGTATTCTTAATATAATATCTCTATTAGGGATACAATTCATCAAGATTTTGTTAGATATATTTAGATAATTTAAGCATGAAAATCACACATTTGTTAATAAATTTGATAATATTTGTTTATACGTTATGTATACATACACAGTGTATGCATACACCCGTATTTGAAAATCACACATTTGTTAATAGAAGAAACGAAATACCCTACGTTGAAGGTATTACACCAAATTTAATGAAAATAATTGTTTATTCTTCATAAGGATCATCAAAATGGTCTTGAGCTTCTTGAAATAATTCATTCATTACAGATTTTGGAGAATCTTCAGAAACTGATGGAGTTTGGCGAATTTCTTGAACTAACCTTTTAGTTCTTCATAAGTATTATCAAAATGGTATTGAGCGTCTTGAAATAATTCATTTATTAAAGATTTTGGAGAATCGTTAGAAAATGATGGAGTTTGGCAAATTTCTTGAAGTAACCTTTTAGTCTTCATAGGAAGAACTAGCATTCTCTTTAATTTTAACAGTTAGATCGACATCAGTTTGAGGAAGACTGTTGATAAATGTGGCTTCTGTTGGATTAGTGTCTAAGTCCATAACTATTTTGGTATGTACTTGACCCGATGGTGCATGGTCCTTTTGGGTTGCCTTCACCAAAGCAACTTGATTGGAGAAATAAATAAAGAGAGAGGTTATTATGATTTATTAATATGTTATAAGAATAATATATTAAAGGAGAAATCATATTTTTTTTAATTAATATTGGTCAATAATTAATTAAGAATTAATTTTGTGATCAAATGTAATTAATTAAACTAGAGGGGCTGAATTGTAATTATGTGATAGTTACAAAATATGGTAATGGTTATAATAAATATGGGTTGAAAGAATTCAAGGAGATAAGGATCCTTGAAATCGTCCAAAGGATAAAAGATAAGGGTTTTCAAGGCTTATCTTATGGTTGCTTGGTGGGCAAGCAACTAGATAAGGATAAGGACTGAAACCTAATCTCTACACCTATATAAATAACCCTAAGGCCATAAGAATTCGTCCATGCCTTGTCTAGGGTTCCTAGAAACGAATTTTATACCTCTTCCCTCTCTCTCTTGCTTCTCCATTTGCTCTTGGTGTTTGTGAACCATTAGAGGAGTGACACTTGTGACTCTAAGCCTTCCAAAGTCAATACAAGGAGATTTAGGATTGTTATTGCTACATAACAATCAAGGTAATATTATAAACCTATTCTTATGTTAATATGATTACTTATATGCTAGAATTAGGGTTTCTTTATGTGTTCATAATGTTGTGTATTTAATAGTGAAAACATAGATCCAATTCTAGGGTTGCATGCACACATAGGATTGTTTGTACAAATCCCATCAGTGGTATCAGAGCCTTTGGTTAACTTGTTTTCAATTAGTTTATTCAATTGTATGAACTTGACATATTAGGGTTTATTGCCAATAAACCCTAGGAGGCTAGGGTTTTTTCGAGATTAGGGTTTGCAAACCCTAATTTGCAAGTGTTTGAATAAGATTTTCAAATCCTTTCCTTAAACCCTTAAATTTCGAAATCTAGGGTTTGTTTTAATCCCTTGATTTTCGAAATTTGCCTCCTCCCCAAGATAAGATCCTAAATTTTAGGGATTTGGATTATCCCATATCTTGTAATTATCCTCTAGTTGTTATATATGGTAATTATAGATTTTGCATTATCCTAACCATAATTTCGAAATCTAGAGAGATAATTAAGGGATTAGGATATCTTAAATGTATAAATGGTAATTATCCTCATGATTTAGATAATCCTTTATGATTTAATAATTAAATTAATAGTCTAATTCAAGGTAATTATTAAATCAAGAGTTTTAATATTTAAAATTTTTTAATTTAAATGTCATAAATTCAAAAATTTTAAGAGAAATTAAAACTAAATTGTTTTGAAAAGTTTCAAAACTTGCCCTCAAGTTTTGGAATTTAAAAGTTGATTAAAAGTTTAATTAGGATGTTAAATTCTAAAACCCTAGTATTGTTTTGAAAAAGTTCAAATTACACCCTTATGGTTTTATTAATTAATTAAGGTGTATAATTAAAAGAAGTTTAATAAATCCATAAAAGTTTTGGTTTACAATTAAAAATATAATTGTTATATTTGACCACCTAGTATTTTAAAGTGTAAAACACACCCTATACTATATATAACATTAAAAGTCTAACATTATATATATGTATAAGTAAAAGTCAGTCTTACCGTTAGTAGGCCTCATTCACAAAGCTGGTCTATAAGGGGTGTTTAAGGAAATTGCCTATAAAATGGCGATTGAATGGGTATCCACTCTTACCCACCGCACTCTTGACCAGTGGAGGGTCGTTAGCCAAACGGGTAGGATAGGACGAAACCTTCCATTATAAGTATAATAAAGTATAAAAGTAACTAAATGTTTTCACAAATTCCCAATCTTAGTTACTTAGGCAAAAGTGAATTGATGCAATTCCATAAAATTACACTTTGTACCCTTGCGAAGACGTTAGTGGAGCGTGTGTGGTTTACCGGCACACTAAATGGTTCTAAGCGAAGGTAGCAAAGGGTGACTCAATGTTTGTCATAGTCGGTGGAGCGTGTGTGGTTTACTGGCACATCGAATAGATGACTGTAACATGTGGGGGCACCATGTAAGTTTGCATGGTTATTCACACCCGCTTTGTGATCCTCGGCATCCCAGTCACAAACAAGAGGGGCATATCGAGATTTAAACATGCCATTGAAATGTTCAATGAATCTCAAAGGATCTAGGAGTTTTCATAGATTTAAAACTTAAATATCTTTTTCGTTTTTCATGGTGGAAATTAGTGAATCGTCATTCACTTACCTTCAAATATTCTGCAATTTGGGTTACGACATCCCTCTCCCGAGTTGTAGAATATTGTGTTGGGTCCTAGCCTTAGTATCTCACTTGGGTGATTTACTAAGGATTCAATCAATCAACTAACTTGAATTTGTTTTCTCCCGTTTTGTAGATGTCAAAGTTCGACAACTATGGTCTTCCCAAATCCCGTGGAACAAGCTTTCCACATGAAGATGATATTCCACGATTCGATCGAGGAACAAGAAATCATGCTTCATTTCCTCCACCACCTCCAATTATTCTCCCTAACCTACAAGTTCAAAGGCTTGAAAAGTTCAATATCACTCAAGCCCTTTTGGCAAGTAAACATAAAGAAGGAAAGTCGGTGTGTGCACACGTCCTAGGGATTAAGTCACACATTGATAGGTTAAGAATGTTGGGATCCGTTGTCTGTGAGGAAATGACTGTTGATTGGGTTCTTCAGTCACTTCCTAACTCATATAGTGAGTTCGTAAGAGAGTACTATATGATGAACCGCGACGTGACCCTTATAGATCTCACCTATATGCTTATTCCTGCTGAATCAACAATGGTTTGGCGCAATAGAAAAGCAAAGTTGATTGGTGAATCTACCTTTAAGACCTCTATGGATATGGACAATGGCAACGAAAGACATGCTATGATCGGAAAGTTTGATCATAAGAGAAAAGCAATGTCTGAAGTAGTTCCATGTCCTGTTCCAAATGAGTCAATCTGCTTTTATTGCCAAGAGAAAGGGCATTGGAGACGAAGCTGCCCCATTTACCTAAGAGATATAAGAGATGGGAGAGTCGAAACGTATGGCTCTAATATAGGTAAAATCCATTAACTAACTCTTTTAAGCTTCTATTCTAGATTCTTAATACATAATGTGATAAGATTACAATTGATGTTTTGTAGGATCGAAGAAAAGAAAGGAAGCTTAAGGCAAGAAGTGAGCATAATCTAACTGTGAAGGAATGGGTTTTGATCGCATTTCTCGAAGATTAGATTCTTGAGCTATTACTTAGAGTTAGAATTAGATTGCTAAGAAAGATGTATTATCATAGTTTTTCAATGAATTGCATTGTAAGGACAAATTTTTCCGCAATAAAATAAATTTTGATTTTATATTATTTATTTATCCTTGCAATGGCGTATATGAAAAAATTGATGTTTGAATGTTTCTATTATTAGAAATAATGGATTTGGTTCTTATTATGTTATTTATGGAAAGTCGAGAGTTTACCAAATAGGGAGAGTTTCTCATCGCCCAAGTTTCAATTGGACAGAAATTTGGAATCACGCAACTTGGTTGCATGATGAATGAGAAATTTCATATTTGGAAACTAGACTAATTCGTTGACAAAGTGTCAAGTGAAGGACTTGGAGATCGATTATACAAAGTTACGTGTTGATCAAGTCCACCATAGGAGTAACAATGATATTCGTCATGATTATACTTACAAGATTAAGTGTAATTATGAATTGATTGAAAAATTTTAAACCAATAGCAGAACGGATAAGAAGAATCAAGTAGGCAGAAAGATAAAAGTTTCTTCATTCTAAGAAGAAGGGAGAGTAGCTTTTATGCTTTATGATAGGTCTTAATGATTAAGAACCATATCTCAATTGATCCTCTAAGTAAGTCTTAGTACAATTGTATGTTTAAGAAGAGGAATCAAGAATTGAAGATGGTTAAATCAAGAAGTCAATCATACTTCGTTCAAATGAAAAGTCTTAAAGTTAAGATTGTGACAATGAGTGAAAAGTATTAAAGGTTTATAACATTCATCAAATGTGGAAAGTTGTGATGTCTTGGATAAGACAAAGACCAACTAGAACCAATTTATGAAGAGTCTTGATAAAAGCTACACTAACTCTTGAATATTTGTTTGTCAAGAAATGTTTATTGACAAAAGGATCCTATATGTCAAGGAGTCAGTGGGAGTCTTAATGGTCTTGAAAAGTTTCAAGAACAAATCAAATAGACCTTATCAATCATCACTAGCACACGAGTTGAGGTTTACGACCTATCGTGTTGACATCATTTTGTTTCTATGCCGTTCCAATTGAGTTAATTATGCATATGAGTTCTATGAGTTCTCATTTGAATGCATAAAAGGCAAGGACCTTGATCAATGGAAAGTACATTGATAAGAAAAAGTGAGCTGCTTAACTACTTGGAAGACATGGTGGGCAGCTGTGCTACCATAAAGCCAAGAAATTGAGATCAAGAAAGTTCGATCCATATGAGTTGGAATTTGTCGTAAACTTTGGTTTTGACAAATTCACATGGATAGGAACAAATACACCGTTAAATCTAAGTGTCATAAGATTTCCTCCTTCATGAAAATGATTGTGAGGAAATGCTTTCACTAAGAAAGATTTTAAGAAGATAGTGATTATAAAATTGCATTCTCGAATTCAATTATGGTTACGGTATCCTTTTCCATAATTTGAATTGTGAGGTTTGGCAATTAGTCTTAAGTGTTTAGACACACATATGAACTATCGAAAGCAAAGGTGTATAAGTTCAAGAAGCCTTGATAAAAGATTATCAAAGCACTAAGTATGAGAAACATGAAGTTAAGAAATTCAATAAGCATTGTTTTTCTGAAAGTTAAGATGTTTATGAATACATGTCGAAGCTAGTGGGAGCATAAGTGTTATGTTTTATAATAATCATCATGATAGTGGGAGCATAAATGTTATGATTATATGATTATTAAGGCACGTATTGCAAGTTGGCAATTAATTATAGAAAACAAGAGTTATACCTTGCAAAGTCGTAAGGGTTGTAAAGTTGTTTTGCTATAATTAAGGGAGAGAATATTATGCTTCATTTCAAATCTAAAGGCTTAGGTTGAGAAATGTTAATAAATTTAGTAAAGGGTACATAGTGTGTTCTTAAAATTTCGATTATGATTACGGCATTCCTCTTCTCAATTCGAATTTTGAGAACATAGCAAATAAAACATTATGCGTCGTGTCCCATACGCTTCGGGTATAGGATCGATTGCAAATGCTTTAATGTTTGACCATTATAAAATTTTCCAAATGTCTAGCGCATTTAGAGGGAAAATGGGACTAGAATTGGTTTTGACTAAAACAATTAAACAACTATCAAAGGACAACCCAAAGTTCGACGAGGATTGTTCGCTTGTGAGTAGTTGGAAGTATAGTATTGGAAAATATGGAAATCTTTCCATATTGGATGGACCATATCGACTCTATTATGAATAGAAAAGATTCTATTAAGAATGAGTTGTCATATGGAACATATGGAAGTGTGTCCATATTGGGAATTGAATATTGAGAAATCTATGACTAGATTAGAAACTTCTATGCAAAAGGATGGTCAAAGAATGTACTTTGAGTGAGAGACATCACGTCTATGGAATTGTCTTGTAACAATCTCCGATAGATGACTTTGTAATATCATTGGCAATAGTCTTTGTGACTTTGGTGCAGTGACATTACGAAAGGATAGTTGCATAGAATTTTAGAATCTAGCATATTCTATAAATAGCAAGAATTTGATATTCTTTAACTTATGAAAAACGGATTTGGAGTTGTGAAATGAGAATGATTGGAAATGTGTTTTATTTCACAAAATAAGAACCATAGGTAAACATTGTGTGCATGCCAGGAGCATGGGACAAGTGTTGTAATTCAAGTAAGAAGTTGATTAACAGAAACGACAAATAATGAGTAATCAATATGGTGATAAATAAAAGGTGTTTTATTTATGCTCAAAGGATTGAGGCCATATGGGATTAGTATTATTCTTGTGTTTCACATTTGCATGTTTTGACTTCCAGAATAATTGAGTTTATTAAGAATAATCGAATTATTCGAACGGGCCACAGTCGTTCATATGTTGGAAGTAGATATGAATGAAGACTGTCATGAATTGGTGTGTGGATTGTCTGAAAGAGTATTAGACATAAGCAAATGTTTGCTGCAACGTTCATGAGTGCTTATGAATATGATTTGAGCATTGGATTAAACCCACGCTCACTTGGATCACTCCATGGATTGTATCACAAGTGATTGGTGAGACGATAACATCTTATATTCTTGAAACCGAGATGTGTGAGTTGTATCTTGCGAATCAGTTGCACATTGATAATATGTAAACGCACTAGTAACTTGGTGTTATAAAACATATTATTGTGTGTGATTCGGTGAGTGAGTGCAAGTAAGCATTGTATCAAAGTTTATCCGTTCCTTTTATTCAAAGTAGGATAAAAGCGATATCTTTGGGCCCCTTGATGATTTAGTGATGACAAACGTAAATGCTCGGCCGGGCTAGGGCTAATTTGATTTGTTCAATTAGTCAGTCGTCATAAATCGGAAATCGAGATATAGTACAAAGAGAATGATTTGAAATCATATCTTATATGATATCTAGAATGGAGGAATATATGATCCCTTATCTAAGGACACGCGTATCTGATAGGATCAGAGTTGACAGCGGCTTTGGAAAGCTACGATTGCAGATCAGGATCTGAAGTCATACGCATAATAGTTATTAGACTTATCCAAGTGGGAGACTGTTGGATTAGTGTCTAATTCCATAACTATTTTGGTATGTACTTGACCCGATGGTGCATGGTCCTTTTGGGTTGCCTTTACTAAAGCAACTTGATTGGAGAAATAAATAAAGAGAGAGGTTATTATGATTTATTAATATGTTATAAGAATAATATATTAAAGGAGAAATCATAGTTGTTTAATTAATATTGGTCAATAATTAATTAAGAATTAATTTTATGATCAAATGTAATTAATTAAACTAGAGGGGCTGAATTGTAATTATGTGATAGTTAAAAAATATGGTAATGGTTATAATAAATATGGGTTGAACGAATTCAAGGAGATAAGGATCCTTGAAATCATCCAAAGGATAAAAGATAAGGGTTTTCAAGGCTTATCTTATGGTTGCTTGGTGGGCAAGCAACTAGATAAGGATAAAGACTGAAACCTAATCTCTACACCTATATAAATAACCCTAAGGCCATAAGAATTCATCCATGCCTTGTCTAGGGTTCCTAGAAACGAATTTTATACCTCTTCCCTCTCTCTCTTGCTTCTCCATTTGCTCTTGGTGTTTGTGAACCATTAGAGGAGTGACACTTGTGACTCTAAGCCTTCCAAAGTCAATACAAGGAGATTTGGGATTGTTATTGCTGCATAACAATCAAGGTAATATTATAAACCTATTCTTATGTTAATATGATTACTTATATGCTAGAATTAGGGTTTCTTTATGTGTTCATAATGTTGTGTATTTAATAGTGAAAACATAGATCCAATTCTAGGGTTGCATGCACACATAGGATTGTTTGTACAAATCCCATCAGCTTCAACCTCTGGTTTTTGAATATATATTTCTTGATAATGTTTAATTACTGCTTGTTCATTAACTTGAGAAATCTTCATTTTATCCCACCATTTTGAGCGAAATTGGCAATTAAGCCATGGAGGAGAGGAATCTTTTGCTCCTTGATAATGAAAAGTCCAATACATGATCCATGGAACTTTGAATAACATGGTGAATTGTAACATATATTCAAATTCTAGAATTTATTGAATAAACAATTCCTTAAATTTGTGATATCCAACATAAATTTCTTTTGGTAAACAATTTCGAAGAATTCCCACATATTTATACCAGTTGATAAACCATCTTGGATATTCACAGTTGAAGTTCAAATCAAAGAAGATAAACCATGAGTGTGAATAATTCCCAATAAAGAATGTCTTAATCCAGGCATCTTGATAATCATATTAGGAAATCTGGGATAAGCAGGATAACATATAAGAGACTTTTCAGAGTGAAGTTTTGGAGCCTAATTTTTAGGAGAAATGATTTTGGTAATATGAGCTTCGCTAAAATCAATGTTTCCTTCTTTGGAATTAGAAAGATGAACAAAATTGACTGAACCAGATTCTTGAAGAATAGATTGATAATATTCTCGAGTTTTATATGAATCAACATAAAAGTTTTTTCCTTGACCAAAGAGATGATTTGTAAGAATATGAAAACCTTGATGTAACTTATGGATTTGAAAATCTTCAAGAATTTGGACTCTTAAGAAATTTGGATTAAGAACATAATATGTTTTAGTAGAAGGGCTAGGAGTAACAGATTTTTGAGTTTCAGGAGGGGTAGGTTTCGCAAAAGGGATTACTATGTTGGTTGAAGTAATATTTGGAGTAACAAGTTTTGATTGAAGGATATTAGAATAGAGTTGTGAATTTTTAGAAGTAGGAGTTAAATGAGAAAAACGATTTTGACTTGGAAATGGAACAAGCTTTTGAGAGATTGACTTCTTTTCATCATGTTTGGAGGAGGATGATGAACTCATTTTCCCTGTAAAAATTCTCGAGAAAGAAAGTCAGGAAACAAATTATTTTCTCCTTTTATAAATTCTATTTCGAAATCAAAGTTACCTAAGAGGGCTTGCCATCGAGCAAAAAAAATTTTGCAAATAATATTTTAACATCTTTTTCTAAAATTATTTTTGCAGATTGAGAATCTATTCTTAATAAAAAAAATTCATAAATAAATCATCTTCAATTTTTTGATACATGAAACAATGCTTATGATTTCTTTTTTGACATTTGAATAATTTTTTTATATATCATTCCGTGTAGCAGAGTAATATCAAACTAATTGTTCCTCTTTTGAGTTAACAAAATTTTGTTTTAGAATTCCTCTGAATCCAACATCACTAGCATCGGTTTCAACTATGATATTGACATTGGGATGAGGTAGATTTAAACATGGTAAAGTATGAACATTTTGTTTTATATATAATTATATCTGTATGTTTTTGAGTCTGTGGTTCAGGATTATCTTTTAATCTATTATAAAACAGTTTACATATAATCCCTAAATCTTCAAAAAATTCATGGATATAATTTAAGCATCCTAAAAATCTTTGAAGCTGCCTTTTATCTTTAATTTCATCAAGAAATTTAGTAGAAAATTGCACGATTCTTATAATAGGTCTAATAGTGTTTTTGATAATATCATGTCCGAAAAAAGAATTTGATCTTTAAATAAATGCATTTTTGCTGCAAAAGCAGCCAAACCATTTTGATAAATTAAATCATGAAATTGATTTGAATGTTTGAAATGTTGATCAATGGATTTTGAAAAAATAAGGACATCATCAATATAAGCAATAGCAAAACTGTTTATAGGAGTTATGATATCATTCATAATATTGTGGAATTCAGAAAGAACATTTTTTAATCCAAAATGCATAACATTCCATTCAAGATGTCCAAAGGGAACATTAAAACCAGTTTTGTATTTATCCTTTTCATAAAGTTGTATTTGCCAAAATCCAGATTTCATATCAAATTTTGAAAATATTTTTGAATCATAAAGCCTTTTTATAAAATTTCGTTTCTAGGAATAGGATAACGGATCCATTCTAAAACTTTGTTTAAAGGTTTATAATTGACAACTAATCTTGGTGATCGTCTTTCTAATTCTGCTGCATTCATAACATAAAATCCTGAACATGACCATGGTGATTTAGAAGGTCTTATGAGTTTTTTTTTTTATCTAATCAATATTGAATTTTATTTTTATAATGAATTTCTAGTTCATTATTCATATGAATGACTCTAGATTTTGAAGGAATATCATTTTCATTAAAAACATTTGTGTACGGTAATTTTACAATATGTTGTTTTCTATTCTAAAAAGCAATTAGAATATTAGAACAAACATTTTTTTCAAATTTCAATTTTAAAGCCGTTATTTTATTTTGAATATTATTATCATTTAAATGATTAATTATTCAAACATCGTTTATTTCGTTAGTAAGATATTTGGCTTGTTTTGTTTTATAGTTAAGAACATTAATAGTTGAATATGAAGGGGGTTCACAAAATTTAAAAATAATTTATTTTTCAAAAACATTGGTTCTTTTACCATCATTATAAACCATAAAATGATATAATTTTGTAATGAAATGTGTTCCTAAAATTATGGGAGAAGAGAGATCATTTACTAAAATTAGGTGAATTTTATAACAGTAATCTTGATCATTACAAATATGGACAACAAAAACTTTATAATTTATAATTAATTTTGTACCTCCGACACCGATAAGTATGGATATAGTTTTTTCATAGAATTGTGTATGAAAAAATACTTCTTGAATACAATTCATATGAACACCGCTATCAATTAAGGCAGTTAGGTTGATTTTAAAATTATTTTTGACTAAAGTAATTTGATTGTTCCATTTTTGAGAAACTTGATTATTTATAATTTTACCAATAGTTACCTTTTCAATTTTCTTTTCTTTTTCGTTATTAATTTTTATATTTCTATTTATAAAGGTAGAAGGTTTTTCTTTTTCTAAAATAAAAAGTTTATTTTTTATTTATTTTATTTCTTGTTTTATTATTTTTAATTATTCTTGAAGTTCTTACATAGAAATTGGTTTTGCTTTAGAAAATCTTTCATAGATATTTTTTAAATTAAAATTTTCATTATTAGAAGGAGTTATGTTATTAGTTTTATTAAGCATTTGTTTTATTAATAATTTTTGAGTATTTTTATCAGAGTTTAAAAGATTTTTATCATTTTGTGAAAGAACATTAATAGAACTACTTTAAGTAAGTCCCTCTAGACCTTAGAATCAACTAACTCACACATATATGCACCATTCAGACCAAAAATGACATGACCACTAAGGCCCGAACAATCA
Source organism: Lactuca serriola (assembly GCF_051521515.1). Taxonomy (NCBI): domain Eukaryota; kingdom Viridiplantae; phylum Streptophyta; class Magnoliopsida; order Asterales; family Asteraceae; genus Lactuca; species Lactuca serriola. The sequence continues at coordinate 301,570,476 of NC_136412.1, forward strand.
CCAGGCTCATCTTTATCTTGAATAACCATAACCGAAAGTCGATATATACGGGAACACACTGCAATGAATCATGGTCACTACCATGCTATCTACCCTCAACCAACTCCTTAGAAGCCTTTTCGACTATTCATCATCCCCATACAGATCTTGTGTTTTCAATAGTACGGTCCCATATTACCTTCCACACCTATCCACATGTGTTCCAAGAGTTATGTCGAAGTTCCTAAGTTACTACACCTGATCAATACAAACCATTCTAACCACATATACTTGCACCCGAACAAATATACACCACTAATCCTCCTAGATTCTCCCTCTAGGATCTCTTTTACGCAAGTTCCTACTAGCACATTCTAACATTCTTCCTAGGTCACTAAGAATTCCCACTCCACCTTGCTATCAGCTGTGGAAGAAACTTATACCCATGTCAACTAACTATCTTATGAATAAGATCACATGCACCAAAAATTAATCAATCTTTTGTTTGAAAGCTTTTGCACTACAATGGTTAGACTCAAACAAGAGCTGTAAAATAGAGCCAAATCAAGCATTCTAAAAATATTTAATCTTTATGGCATGCAACCTAACGTATTCACTTAATAGTTAATTAAAATCAATATAGGTTTCACATAGAAAAAAGCAAGCAACATTCGAGCAGCAAAACCAACATGCAACATGGCATCACAAAAATCAGTCAACTCTATCCTGAAATTCCTGAAGGGATCTTTTTGCTATCAATTAGCATGCATCTCTAACAACTTATTTAACATCAACTCAAATACACCATATAAAGCAAGTATGGATATTGTGGGAGATCACCTTCTCGAGCTCCGGTTGACTGTACACATTGCATTTTCTCTTCTCCTTCTTGAAGTTCATTCTTTTAAAAATGTTTATAAAAAAATCTCAGATCCTTAGTTTGAGTTTGGAATCCCACGAGGGTTCATCAAAATCCCTCAAACCAGGGATTTGATACCTATTTGTAACGTCCTATTTTTCACAACCAAAATTTTTATTTTTATATTAGGTAAAAACATTGTTTCCACAAAACCAAGTTAAATAGAAGCATGAGTGTCAAATGCAGTTATCCCAAAAATCAGAGTATCATAATATGCATAATCATAAAAACTGTCAATGAGTGTGTACAGTCAAGCCTTTGACTTCCCGCAATCATCAAAAATACATGAAACACATTTTAATCCACACCTGTAAGCACGAAGCTTAGTGAGTTCCCCAAACATATCACATACAACACGTCATAATAATCAACTATGGGTTATTAACAACCTTGGGACTATCAACAATATTAAATATCACATACATCACAACAATATAAACAAATATGGGTTATCAGCAACCCTGGGACTATCAACAGTCCTATGGGCTCATAGCAGTCATATGGGTTATCAGCAACCGTGTGAACTATCAACAGTTCTGAAGTTATCAACAACAATAATCAATAAATAAGACCCAACAATACAATGAGGAGATTCACCTTGCAAATAGAAGACTAACACCAAAACTCTCTGACAATGATGCCTGGTACTAAGAATCACCTAATGATCAATATATAAGTACCCTTTGAGTCTACACACTAAAATCCTTAAGTTGGCCAAACGTTAATTTAGTTAAAAGTCAACAGTCAAAGTCAAACCTAGTTGACCTTCCATGTCGTGGCCACTCATAGGCCACACTGTGGAAGCTACACCATAAAACAGTCATGGTGATACCAGTCTCCACATTGTGGCAAGCATGCTGCCATGCCGTGGGAACTGTGCTCTCACAAGTTAACGAAATAAGCTCTTAACCCTTAACCATATGAACCATAAATCTTAGATCTGAATCTTCTCAAGGTCTAGATGGATATGTTTTCCAACTTTATCTATTAAGATATCGTAATAACCCAAGATCTCAAATCCTAAGCTCTTAATGGTTATAACCACTACATAGACACTAAACTAAGCCATGAAAGTCTCATTTCTGACCACCACCATGGTCCAGAATTCAAATGAGGCATGAAAATGGGTTATCAACAACCATGTGAACTATCAGCAGTTCTGAAGTTATCAACAACAACAATCAAGAAATAAGACCCAGCTGGTCTGGCATGCACATACTATAATATAGGTAATACAATGAGGAGATTCATCTTGCAAATAGAAGACTAACACCAAAACTCTCTGAAAGTGATGCCTGGTACTAAGAATCACCTAATGATCAATATAGAAGTACCCTCTGAGTCTACGCACTAAAATCCTTAAGTTGGCCAAACGTCAATTTAATTAAAAGTCAACGGTCAAAGTCAACCCCAGTTGACCTTCCATGTCGTGGCCACCCATAGGCCACACTGTGGAAGCTACACCATAAAACAGTCATGGTGATACCAGTCTCCACATTGTGGCAAGCATGATGTCATGCCGTGGGAACTATGTTCTCACAAGTTAACAAAATAAGCTCTTAACCCTTAACCCCATGAACCACAAATCTTAGATCTGAATCTTCTCAAGGTCTAGATGGATATATTTTCCAACTTTATCTATTAAGATATCATAATAACCCAAGATCTAAAATCCTAAGCTCTTAATGATTGCAACCACTACATAGACACCAAACTAAGCCATGAAAGTCTCATTTCTGACCACCACCATGGTACAAAATTCAAATGAGACATGAAAAGGTTTGAGAATTCACTGAAACTCCAAGAACACGAAGATATGGACCAAAAAGCTTATAAAATGACATGGAACCAGATCTAGATATCTAATGAGCATGGTGAAAAATTTATACCTCCAAAAGTTTAAGAATGTGATGAAGATGTAAGATCTAAGCTAGAACCAAGCACACAAGCACCAAAATAGACTCCTTCTTCCTTCAATCTTCACAAAAGTGGCTTTACACACACCAAAAACACATACGGAGGCTATGGTTTGGATGAGATAGGATCTCAGAGGGTGGAGGCTGCAAAATAAGAAAAAACCTAAGAGTTAGTGCCTTTAAATAGGGTACAAACCCAGAGATCTAGGATTTTCACCAAAATAGGCGCCACGTCGTGGCCAAAACCTTGCCACACCATGTCATCCATTACGAGTGCGCGCCCCATTTAGACGATGTCGCGCTGTGACACCTAGTGTGTCACTCTGTGGCCAAGCCAAAGATGCTCAAAATAAGATTCGTAATTAAATTAAACTCAAAAGAAAATATACCTGGAAAAACGGATGTTACAGTTTCTTTGAGGTTCCAGAAGGGTTCTGGAAGCCTTCCTTAGCTGATAAGGATAACCAAATTGAATAAGATAAAATAGGAATATTTTATTATTCATATTAAGGTTTATCTTGGTGATCCACCGACTATAAATAGAGACCCTAGGCATAGGATTTTTGGGGGTAACCCTCTTGAGAAGCAAAATTTGTAAATTCTCTCATCTCTCCTATCTCCAGTTCGTTCCTAAGGCTTCTAGGGTATTAGGTGTGAACCATTGAGACATCCATACTTTTGTTGCTTGCTTTCCAAAGAATACTTGAGAATCAAGAGTAGAGCACTTTCAATAATACTCAAAGGTATGTAATTCAATCCTTGTGACTTTCGATTATACCTAGTTTAATTTATAGTTTTCATAGTATGTTGCTATTATGAGAAAACCATAGATATTTAGGTTGCATGTGCCCATAAAATAGTTTTATGATTCTGATGCGTATTTAATTTATTTTGTAACCTAGAAAACGCATCAGATATCGTAGCCCGTGAAGGCCCCCCCTGTGATTTTATTGGATATTTAGGTCACTTCTTAACCTTATATCTCATTTTCAAAGTTAATACCAGATTTTGCAACCTGGTTCCATGAAATACATTCAAACGATTAATACACGAGTTTCCCCATGGTAATTCAAGGTTACCTCATGTTTAATCAAGAACAATTGTTTTTGATCTTTCGAGCATACAATTATTCAAGGTTGTTCCATAGAGTATGAGCATAAACACGGTTTTAAAGTACAATTTATTGTTTGTCTTATTTTTTTTTAATCAAGAACAACTTATTGTTCAAGTTTTCCCCATAAAGTACGAGCATGAGCTTCCATACTAATATAGTTTAAAATACTATCATTAACCCACTGCCCTATTGTTGAATATACCCACATACATGTTTGAAAAATATTTCATTTTCCATATGTTTTATTCTTAGGTTTATCAATAGCAAACACAGACAAATAACAACCTTTCACATAAAGGTCTCCCATCTTGCATTTTCAAACATTATATTTAAAACCATTCAAATTGATAATTCTACTTATATTAGCTATGATCATTCAAACAACTCATTACCAAATCATAACCACCTAAGGATCTTATACCAATCTGATGGGTTAACACAAAACCACAACAATAAACAAATGCACAATTAGTCTCTGTTTGTCAAAACTTTCCTAACTTTAAAACAAATAGGACACTCGATAATGAATATTCATTAACCCAAAACGTTAGGTAAGCAACTAATACGAGACACTTGAAATTTGTATGGAAAACCTCAAAATGAGAGGATAAACCACGATACCACTTAGGACACTTACAATCTACCACCGCCAATAGTGGAGAAATACAAATTATTCTCTAAGTATACTAGAGACATACAACAAACTTCACATTCTTGGAAGAAATCAATTCAAATGTATGGAATCACAAATTAAAATCACAAGTAACTAAATCATGCACATAAATAAAAAAAAACAGAAGGCTAGATTTTTTTTTTTTTTTGCTTAATTATAAACCATTTGTCACAAAGCAACTTGTAAATACAAACTAAGGATAAAACTTTTTTTAATGCACCATGTCACAACGTCATCAGAGTGTTGTAAAATTCATATAGGAAGAAGGTCAAACAAGATTAAAATTTAAAACCTAGAATTGTTTTTCTTATTCGGTTTTATACTTTACCGACTAAAAAAAATAAAAGCAATTCATAAACATCAACTAAATTATACTCCATATTCCATAGCTTTTATTTTTGTATAGCTTTACCCTAATATTTTCACACAAACAGGCCCAGTCTCTACAAAGGCCCAACAAACCCATTCTTCTTTGCCAAATCATCATGATGAACATACTCATCATCATCATGCATAAACCTCTTCCACAACCAATGCTTCTTCCACACCCTCTCCGTCATCTCTTCAATCGGAATATTCTTCGTCTCCGGCACCAAAAACCACACAAAAATCGACATAATCAACACCCACCCCGAAAAGAACAAGAAGATCCCAAACTTAAAATGGCAAAGCATCGACAGAAAAGCTTGAGCAATCACGAACGTAAACACCAAGTTTATACACACAGTAATACTCTGCCCGGCTGACCGTGTTTCGAGCGGGAAAGTCTCACTCGGAATCAACCACCCTAACGGCCCCCACGACCACGCGAACGCCGAGATAAACGTACACACCATGATCACAACCAGAACAGCGAAACCAGTGCTGAGGTTATCCGAGGTTTCGGTGACTTTGATTCCGAGGATGATTGCGATTACAACTTGTGCGAAGAACATCTGGACTCCGGCTTCCAGGAGAAGAATCCGACGACCGAGTTTGTCGACGGAGTAGATTGATACGATCGTGGAGAGGACGTTGACGGCGCCGGTGATCACGGTGGAGTAAAGAGAAGCGTCGTTTCCGAAGCCGAGGGTACTGAATAGCACCGGTGCGTAGAACATAATGGCGTTGATGCCGGTGAATTGTTGGAAGAATTGTAGGGCGATGGAGATGATGAGTGGTGGTCGGTTCTTGCGGAGGAGGAGGTTGCGGAATGGGTGTTTGACTTCTTTAGCGATACGACTTGCTTCAACGAGCTCTAAATACTCCGGTTCCACATTATCAGTTCCTCGTATCTTTCTTAGAACAGCTTTTCCTTCTTCTAATTTGCCTCTTTCGATCAAACTGTTTGGTGTGTCAACCACCAAGAGTGCGCCGACTGTCAACATCAACGCCGGGATTCCGGCTAACCCTAGGGAGAGTCTCCACCCCCAACCCCCTTCAATCCTGTCAATTAAACCCAATAAATAAATGTATTTGAATATATATATTTTTTATTTATTTATGAAATTAACTTACTTTGCTGTTCCATAGTTGACGAGGTTGGCGAAAAGAATCCCAATTGTAACATTAAGTTGAAACAAGATGTTGAGACCTCCACGTATTCTTGTGGGTGCTATTTCCGATAGAAATACTGGAACAGCCTGAAATAAAATCATTAATTCATCACACGTTATGATTTGATTTTGATTGATTAATTAATTAATTCACGTTTATTTGCCAAACATTTTTCAATTATTATCATGTACTCGAACTGGTTCATTACGTATCAGTTTTGTCATATTTATATAAAGATATTATTGATGTAATAATTTTATTACAACGTGCAACTATGCTTTTAGCCTTTTTTTAAGATTACGAATTAAAAATTTAAAACTAAAAACTTCAGTTTAGGACGAAATCATGTGCAATTATTAAACTTTAGAAATGCCAAGAAAGTTGGAATGGGGAAAGATCGACGGATATATATGATATGATCCTAGGATAAGAAAAGAGGATATGTTGTCATCCGACATAAATTGAAAGATTAGATCGTAGTAATATCCAAAGCATGCCAAACATGCACTACACATCACTATTTTCAATTTTTAAACAAAACACATGATTCAACTTTTTGGGATGGGACCTTTTTATCTTATCTAATGCTATATGAATTAAGGCCACGGATTTTTTGAGGATAAATCTCGTTGTATTTATTAATGTTTGAAAAATATGAGGTGTAAATCCGTATTGCATTTATTGTTTGCTTCAAAAAGTTATTTAAACAACTAGATATATACAGAACGAAAATTAAGTCGTATAAACGTTTGGTTTGCATCAAAAGATTCTTTGGTTGTAGTATCCATTTTTTTTTGAAAGAAAATATGAAAATGATAACTAATTTGACTTTACTATCATAGAAATTTTATTTTATTTTTGTTTTCCATTCCATTTATATCATTTATGACATTTTAAATGGATAATCAGAGCTGTCTTTCTTTAAACCAACACGTAGTGGTTGGGTGGACCATATGATATGCTTCCCTAAAGACTTGAAAAAATTTCTTTGCTTTATTTCAGCTTTGTGTGTGGAAAATATCTTTTCATTTAATGCATAACTATTATTGTTAACTTCAGCTTTGTGTGTGGAAAATATATTTTACTCCGTATTTAATGCATAATTATTATTGTTATTATTGGTTATGATTTTTTTGGAAGTAAACTATAGATAAAATGAATGATAAGGAATAAAATTGACATGATAAAGAAATAAACAAAATAACGAAATGTGATATTAGATTTTATATTAGTTGTTTTGTATAATAATTAAATACTATAACATATACGTTTAACATATTAAATACATTATTAAATTATATTTAAGATAAAATATAATAAATATTTAAAACTCATAAAAGATAATATAAAAAAAAAATACTTTTTGAAAAACAAATTCACAATTTGATTAAATTTTGAAAAAATTACGAAGATAATGTTCATTAAAACTACTTACCATACATTATCCATATTTCTTTTCTTGTGCACAAAAAAAAACAGTAATAGATAAGAATGAAATTAAATCATAGTAACATGCATCCTCTTTTGCATAAGAATAATTTATTATTTATATTATCTTTAAACTTGAATTATCCTTTATCACCTTTACATGTTAAAAGTGGATTTATTTATTTTCCTCTTAATAACAACGGCAATGAAGATAATAATATAATACTATTCAAAGTCAAGACTTAAAAGTACCTAAATCTACTATATATGTGACAACAATAATAGACCATCACATAAAAGAATCAACTTAAAATCACCATTGTTGACTATACCCACGATGCTGATATATTGAGAATCTGAATTTGTTGAAAAATATATTATTTTGTATCAACTTCAAATCAACATTGTGGACTACTCATGCATTAAGAATCTGAATTTGTTGAAACTATATTATTTTGTATCATACCCCGTCGACAGATCCAAAATCAAGGATTTATAATTTTATACTATACGTTTAAGTAAGCTGTACTAATTTGTTATTAGTTTATTAATCATTAATTTTTAATTATTAAAAAAGACAAAATAAAGATTTTGAGGAATCGAACAAATTACCTGATTAGCAAAACCAACACCACAACCAAGCAAAATCCTCCCAACAATGAGCATGGCAAGGTTTTGAGCAGCGGCATTGAAGATAACTCCGAAGATGAAGAAAACTCCGGCAATCAACATAGTCAGCCTTCTTCCAAGTCTCCTCGTGGTGTAAGACGCGAAGAAAGTTGCTGTCAATCCAGCGAGATACAAGGAAGAAGTGAATAGTTGTAAGCCCTGATTGTCATATTTGCAGTAATTACTACCAAGTTTGCCTTCCTCCGTCTTCCTATACACCACCGGAAAAAACTTCTTCAAAAAATCCGGCATCGCCGTCACTCCACCTGTGTAGATCACAATCAATTTTTGTGTTATTAAAAATAACGAAAATCGTTACGATCTACCTACCTAACACTCTAATTAAGAAAAATTAACATAATAATAATTGAATTAGATATTTCAATCGGATTTCACGTTGAAAACGATCGATGTCGAATATATTAATTGTTGAATGCCAGATCTGAACAATCATTCAATCAACAACTAAATTGGGGCGTTAAGCAAAACGATGATATTCTTCTGATTTGATCATTCCTCTAATTAGCCAAATAAAGTGAAAATCAAATCCTCATTATCGGATTCAGAATATGATCTGTTAATGAGATTTGAGAAGGAGAGTTTGATGTCTGTTTACCTGAAACTCCGACGTCGTAACCAAACATAAGGCCGCCGGTTGCTGCCATAATGCATGAGATGATGACAATAGGCGTGATTTTGGCCTCAAACTCTACTCCTCCGGCGGCGGCTACCGCTAATCCTCCGCCTGCCATCCCGGTAGGATAAAGGTGAAATCTCTGGATGTGATATTTCGATAAAACAAAGAGACGATCACTCAGGATTAACTCTAAACTGAAAACTGGTTTATCTGGCTAACGAAAGGGTTTAAATAGGGAAATTTGGAGAAGTGGAAAACGTATTGTTTGTTTTCACGGGATGTGGGGTCCACCAATCAAATATTGACATCTGTACTTATCATCTTTTTTTTCTTCTTTGCCGGCTCAGACAGTCGTCACACAGATTCTGATTTCCTAACTTTCCTTACATTACGCTCTCGCCAAATTTTATCTGTTACCAATTTATTTTTCCACATCAATAAATAGTATTTTATAAATAGTTAAATATCTTTTTATATTTTGTTTCTGTTTATCTTTCCTACTTACATTAGATAATAACATTTAATTCTCTCTTAATATCTCAATTTGATTTTTATCTTTATCTTATCTATTGGGTAGAAGATAAGTAAAATAAAAAAGTAAAAGGATATTTGATTTTCTATTTTATTTACCAATTCTAATTTTAAAGCAATTGCAAAAACTATTTTTAAATCCTTCAACTTTTTTTTAAAAAATCATCTATTATTTTTTCAGATGTGTTATCGAAGGTACTCAGTTATGTCGGCATTTTATAGGTTTTCTAATCACAATTTTATAAGGATTACTTTGACGCATTTATTCACATGTTTGGAGGGCTCTTCGCTAATTTTCTATCATTATAACCCATGAATTATTTGAATTGTACTTTGTTTATATAAGCGTATGTCGACAAAAAGATTTTGTCAACGATATCTTTTGTATAAGCAAATTCTCACATGCGTATTGGTATTGTATGTGATTGTTAAAGTTTGGGTGTTGACTTCGTTTTCTTCACCAATTTTCCAAAGGGATGGAGGGCAAATCTTATAAACGTTTTTAAAACAGTCTAATAGTTGTAAACTAGTATTATTTTATTATTGGATCAACTACTGATGGTGTAACTGCACAGGCCACAGAGGCGAATAGAGATTCTTATTAAAGTGCATCAAGCTCTTGGTATAAACCTCACTCGAAAATCTAAATATTTATGGTCTTCGTTTCTACTTAAAATTTTACATATTCCATAATATTTACATATTGTTGTATCTGTGTAATCTTTTGTTGGAAGAAAAATATTGTATTATTGACTACTTTGTATTTTGTTGTGTCATAAATCAAAAGTATTGTGTTTATTTATTTACACTTTGTGTTGGTAGTTCAAGAACATGATAAAATGTATAGATTTTCCATTAGCACCTTCCTTATTGAGTAGACTTACAGGTTGGGCGACGAGAAGAAACTTATGTTGAGATGCTTAAAGTGACTTCGACCAAGGTTATTGTGTGTAAGTGACACTTCGATGCCCCACAATAGAGGGGATCCAATACTTAAATAGAAAAGAAAATTACATAAAGACTACTTCAAGAATGAGAAAAATAAAATTGAAATAAATGCAGTAATTTATTCTAGCTATTATCCCCCTGCAAGCGAAATGCTGGCGGACCAAGACGTAACTTGGCACGAAAGAACTCAAATTGAGGACGAGGAAGACTCTTGATGAAGATATCCGTAACCTGAAGCTTGGTTGGAGCAAAACGAGTGTGAAGCCTCCTAGACGAAACAAGCTCACGAATAAAATGATAGTCTAAGTCAATATGCTTGGCCCGTTTGTGAGCAACCGGATTTTTAGAAAGAAAAGATGGCACTTTGATTATCGCAAAGTAAGGTAGGGTGATCAGGTAGGTGGTAGGGCGATCAAGTGGTAAAGCATGCAACTCATGCAAAAGATGAGTAATGCAGATGATCTCAGCAGCGGTGTTGGCCATAGCATAATACTTAGACTCACAACTGGAGTGAGAAACCGTCAGTTGCTTTTTACCACTCCAAGAAACAAGATAACCACCAAGAAAGATGGAGTAGTCGTAGGTGGACCTTTGAGTCTCAAGACAACGGGCTCAATCAGCATCCGAGTAACCCAAGATGGATGTATGATGTGGCTTCGAAAAAGGAAGACCGAAATCCAAAGTGCCTTTAACATATCGAAGAATGCATTTGACATGTTGATAGTGAATGTTGGTAGGAGTCTGGAGAAACTGACTCACTTGGTTAAAAACATAGGAGATATCCGGTCGGGTAATGGTCAAGTATTGAAGAGCCCCTACAAGGGATCGATAGTGAGTCAGATCCTTGTAAGTAACATCATGACTGCTGAATACTTCATTAGTAGCCAACGAAGTGTGGATAGGCTTAGCTTTCAGAAGATCGGAACGTTGAAGAATGTCTTGGGCATACTTAGACTGACTAAGAAACAGACCATCAGAAGATCGAGTAACCTCAAGGCCAAGAAAATAGTTAAGATCTCCAAGTTTGTAACGTCCGTGTTTCTAGGCTAGGCATTAATGATGATGTAATAGTCTAGGCCAACCTTTGTAATTTGTTTTGAAATAATAAAATGTATTATTTGATTATTGTGTGTTTTATGCTTAATTATTATAATTTAATGAATTAAGGATAAAAATAAGCGTCGAAAATAAATGTTAAATAAAGCCGATATCTATGAAGAAAGTTGTAGTGGTTGAAATAATGATTCCGTTGATATTAAGAATACCGAAATCCGAGTTATAACGAAGAAGTTATGACCTGTCGAAGTTTCGCGACAAAACCGGCACGACACCGGGAATTGTAAGAAGTACGTTTATGATTGAGTACTTTTAGCCTTAGGTTTTTAAATGAAAGTTGTATAGTACGTCTCCACCTTCGCATGGATAAAAAGAACGTCAAAATGGAGCTCGTATGAAAAAGTTATGGCCTTCCGAAGATTCAGCTGTCTGAGAGCACGACACGTGTCAAAAACCCTAATCTGACTGAGGAGTCAAAATGCCACTTATTGAAGCTAGAAGACGCATGACAAGTCTACGAGATGATATGTCAAAAGCTCATGACGTGAGCAATGGATTTCTCACGACGTGAGGAGTCAAACGGACACCATGCAAGCCTAGAACGCAGATGGCGAAGCTACGAGATGATCAACCATGGATCACGATGTGAGAGACCAAAAATCACACTATAAATAGAAGTGCAAGGCTTCCCTGTCTATGTTTACAAAACTTACACTTTTACACCCTAAACTTTCGTCTAAGTCACACTAAAACCCCCAAACCTAGGGTACCATCCTAGCATCGTAAGAAAGCCTCGGAGAGCCCGAAGTCTCCAAGAAAAAGAGTTTTTCGAGTCAAAACTCTGCCCGTGTAAAGCCCGGTTTTTGAGCAAACATCCTGGTTTCATCGAAAATGATTGTTTTAAGGGACGAAGTGTTGTCCAATCACCATCTTATCAAGTGAGTGTGTAGTCATTTTCATCTTACACATAGATATGAAGTATTTCTATAAAATACGTGCTATGTGTAATTATATTGTTTGTTTATTTGAGATGGATGTTGAATAGATGTTTTAGACAAGTTTTAAACTGTATATGTATTTTTATGTACAAATATGTTGGGTAAAACATAGGTAGATGACATAGTTGATGTGTGTTAAAATGATGAGAGGCCTCGATGTTGTTGTTGTTGTTGTTGTTGTTGTCATCTAGCAGAGTATAGATGATGACCATGGACCTTTCTAGACAGTCCAGTGGAATGGCTAGCAGACTCGCAACCTGTAGGTGTGTTGGTGAACTATATGTTCATTGGTGTACTCCATTTCCCTTATGGTTGCCTTAAGGACATGTATGGCCGAGGAATCCCCTTAGCAGTAGTGTCTATCCCGATGATGATCCTTAGGCTAGGTCCCTTGTGATAGGTGTTTAGGGACGTAAAGTAAGGATAACGGGAACGAGTAATCTGGGTTATTGTTGGTTGATGAAATTAATAAATTGATTGTTGGTTAATGAAATTAATAAATTTATTATTATTTGTGGGTTGAAAACCCTATATGCTCACCAGGCTCCCAAGCCTGACCCACTCAGCTTTTATATTACAGGTAGTGGACCTAGAGCATAGTTTGGATGATGAAGATGGATTTTTGGATTATAGGCCAGTAGTTGTAAATAACTGTTGTAAGGCTTATGATGTACTGTTTATGCTGTTGGTCTGTATCGGAACATGACATCCCGAGGTTTTGATATATAATGAAAATACATATTTTTATAATAAATATTTTGATAAATTTTTTTTATGTTTTGTTTTGGGGACAAATCCACATCTTTTAAAAGATTACTCTGATTTTATTTTAAAAGCATAAAGTAAATTAGTCTTTCATGGCCGAGAAATTTGGGGATGTCACAAAGTTCTTTAATAGCAAACTCTTGATCAAGTTGACAGATAAAGGAGGTAAGAACACTGTCCTGATTCCCTGTCAAGATGAGATCATCAACATATACCAGTAGATACATAATGCACGAATCTCGAGAGAAAACAAACAATGATGGGTCTGAGTGACTGCATGTGAATCCATTACGAAGGAAAATGTTGCTAAGGCATTGAAACCAAGCCCTTGGGGCTTGTTTGAGACCGTAGATTGCTTTGTTGAGGTGACATACATGATTGGGAAAACGAGAATCAGCAAACTTGGTGGGTTGTTACATGTAGACAAGCTCATTTAAGTGCCCATGAAGAAAGGCATTATTGACATCAAGTTGGTGAAGTGTCCAATTATATATGAAAACCAATGACAGAACAACCCGAATAGTCGATGCTTTGACAACTGGACTAAATGTGTGAGAGTAGTCAAGCCCTGGAATTTGACTAAACCCTTGAGCTACAAGATGAGCCTTGTAGTGCTCAATGGACCCATCATAACGATATTTGGTATGGAAAATCCATTTGGAACCAACCACATTATGTGATGCCTAACGAGGAACCAACGTCCATGTGTGGTTATTAGAAAGAGCAGACAGTTCTTTTTGCATAGAATCCATCCAATGTGAGCTTTTGATGGTAGACTTGAATCCTTTTGGATCACGGGAAGCAAACAATGCAATAAATAAGGGGTTGTTAAGTGTATAAGCTAGATCTGCCCAATGTTTAGGTTTAAACATACCAGATTTGGCACGAGTCGTCATCGGATGTGTTGACATAACCGGAACTTTGGGTTGTGGGCTCGACAATCTTGATTAGAGGCCCAAAAGATAAGCCTCGACTTTTAGACAATTGACTAGCCGAACATAAAACCGGTTTAGGAATTATGGAGGTAACACATAAACTCCCCCTTTTATTCAAAAGAAAATTAGGCGGTGTTTGATACTGGTCTGGCCGAGTCAGCTCAGACGCTTTTGGATGACTCGGTCAGCAAAAATGTTTGGCAGTTCAAATTTACGCATCTGACTCACTAAGAAACATCTGATTCAGATAGAAAAGGTAAAATAGCTGACTGAGAAGAAGGGGATATTATTCCATCTTTACCCTTGCCCTACCATTCTCTTTCATCGCCTCCATCCTCATTCTTCTCATTCGATTCTTACAGCGCCTCCATAGCCATAAAACAAACCAGCAAGCATCGAGACTTCTTGATATTCAGCACCGACGATCTCCTCCATACCAGCGCCTTCATCAACTACGTCTTCTCATCAGGTACGATTCCTTTATACCCATTCATAGAAGATCCACATAAAAGTTTTTATTGATTTACTGTTGAAAATGGGTTCCGATTTCTACATAATTATGAGTTGCTGTTGAAAAAGGGTTCCAATTTCTGCACAATTAGATCAATATATTCTTCTGATCAGGCCTAAACTTCTCTAAAAGTTTCGAATTTTGCTAGATTTCTGCAGAATTTGGTTCAGAAAGTAGGCTGGAGCTAGATTTCTGCATAATTTTGTTGTTCAATTGTTATGTTCGTGTTTGAACTTCTCTGTAATTTTGCCGATATGTTGATGATTGCTCCTGAATGTTGTTTATTTTAAGTGATTTTATTGTTGAACTCTAAAGGAATATGTAAAAAGTAAAAAGAAAGCCACTTTCTTATATGTTGATTTTTTTGTTGATTTGGCTTTGAGAATTGCATCAATTTTTTTGTTTTTAAGGAATACCACATACATATATGAGGGCAAAATGGTCATACATATATGTTGATAAAGTTATGAATATTTATGTGTTAGGATGTTGGTTTGGAAAAAGTATGAGGGCAAAATGGTCATTTTTTATCGGTTAGCACATCCAGTCAGATGTAGAATCAAACAACATGGTTTCTTACTCAGTCAGACTTTCTTACTCAGACAGACATTTCTCAGTCAGTACTTTCTCACTAAGCAACTTTCAAACGGGACCTTAGTGTCATGTGATACATGACCCAACCGCAAATTCCAAAGTTGAAAGATGCCTTTAATTGAGAGGTAGCAACAAGAGCTTGAGGCCCAAAGCATAAAACATACAGGCCATTTTCACATCTTCCTTAGGCTAGGACTTGCCTTGACTGGTGGTACTAAACATAAAAGCACAGTTGCAAAAACAAGACATCTAAAGGATTATCAACAGTTAGTTTACTAATTGATAGAAGATTTCTTTTCGATAGACAGCACCACTAAAACATATATTAATTTGATATTTGGCGTAACCGTAGCATAACCAATATGTGATACGGGAAGTTTATTACCATTTCCCAATGTAACAGAGGCTTGTCCAATATGCGGTGTGGTAGAAGTAACACTCTCGGGAGAAGTCGTCATGTGGTCGGTAGCCCCAGAGTCAACTTACCAATCAGGAGCAGATAAGGAAACACAACATTGTTCTTGAAAAGCCCTGGTAAGATCAACATCAGGGGACACCGCCTTAGCAGCAAATTGAAAAATATTTGGGAATTGGTTGGCATAGTGCCCGTTTTTCCGACAAAGTTGGAAGTGAGGGGGGCGTCGGCCTCTACCACGACCACCACTGATACCACCACGAGACCGGGAACGGTTACGACTTGGAGAGGAGGGTAAGTGGGGAGTAGTGTCTGCTATAAAGGCTATTGGCGGTGAGGCAGATCCATGAAGGGATTTGAGAAACATTTTGTGACTTTCTGCTTGGGCAAGAAGGTCCCTGAAAATCGGTGTCTGTTGAGAGGTGCGCACAGAGGTGGAAAAATTCTCAGAAGATGGACCCAAACCATACATAAATCAATGTAATTGATCGGAAATGTCCACCGGAGCCCCAGCTGTAACCAGTTGATCACATAAGCTTTTAAGCCTTTCGCCAAAATCTGCAACAAAGGTAGACCTTTTGACGACAGGCGAAGTTGGTCCCTGAAATTTTGAATGCGTTTGTGTTGAGAGAAAAACTTGAGACACACTTGAACAAACGTTAGAACAAGTATAGTTGCGGAATAGTTTATCTCAAAAGGATCTAAAAGCTCAACAATAATAATAAGTTAGAGTTAGATAATTAGAGAGTTAGGTGCGGAAATGTAAGGAAATATAAATGACAGCAGGTGTTATATCAAGTATACGCATAAGTTGATTCTTAACAAGGAATACATTCAGACCAAGTTAGTAAGTGAGATCAAACTTAGTGATTAAGTCAAGAATGACTTGCTCCGAAGAGAGAATATATTCAGATATAGTGATCTTTACGAGTAAGGGAGATGAGAGAAATAATGTAAGATATGAGAAGCGAAGTGTTATCTGATTATCTTTGAAATAAGAAACATTAAGTCCTATATATAGAGGCTTAACGATTACACTTGTTCAACTATCTAAACGTAGCCATGTAAGGCATACTGGATAAAAGAGAGTGTTCTAAATAAAACATATAAAAAGCTAAACTAAGAAGACTAGATAGTGAACTGTGGATGATGATGACTTCGGATGCGGTAGCTGAACTGACTTGACTGCGGATCTTGAAAGGCTGCGGTAGGTCAAGTTTAAGAGGGTCACTTTTATGATTCAACAATTTCCCCCTAAGTGACCTCTTCAACTTGACTTCAGTTATCAAGTTTTAGGAACTTGATTAGAATCCACCAAAACTTTCTTACATTCTCTACCCAGGTGATTCTCCTTAAAATTTAGAACCTAACTTCGCCAGTTGTGTGTTTGGACTTTTGAACTGCGGTTCGACAAACTTCAAGTTGCTTCCTTGTGAGACGATTCATGGCAATCATAGGAATGAAATATTTGGTTTCATTGAGTTTCCTTTTGAAAATGACTCCAAGATCTGGGAAGTTTGTTGCACCCAGAGATCTCTCTTGATATCCTTCAGTCAACATCGGTGCGGGTTCTAGAGGTGGTAGATCGAACTTCTTAGTAAGGGCATGGTGAATGTCTACATCAATCTTTGCGAAGTCACATACAGTTTCCCTTAAGAATGTGTTCACCCTTTTAAATGCTATCTTCATATTCGGACACTTTTCTGCTTTGTTTTGGAACACCTTTGCTAGCAGGAAGACTTCTTCCGGATTCATGCATTGGATGTCAGCTTGGGTGCGGACGTAGTCCTGATTCCTTCTTGTGAGAGTATATTGGATGAAGTCAACTCTCATGAATTTTTGGAGCTTGAAGTTCTTGACTGCGGATGGTCTATCATTGGACCAGATTTTCTCTATTGAGGAAGCATGTTTAGCATGGAATCGATTGAGTCTTTCAAATTCCATGGGCAGTCTCTTATGATCAGGTAAACTGCGGTCAAATTGCTCAAATATGGTAAAGTATTTTGCATTGGGGGATATTGGAACACCCCAGTAACCATCAGATGGAGGTTCAACAAAGGTAAGGTAGGGTTTGTAGTTATCATCTAATAGTTTGCGGTGCGGATTGATCCAAGAATTGACTAAGGATTCATCCATGGTGTAACGGTCTAAAAATTTCAATCAATTTAAACTTTTCAAAAACAACCCATTTTCATAAAGTTATTACAAAAAGGTTTTCAATACAATTATTATCAGAGTCTTCCTAGAACCATATCATAAAACACAATCATGAGGAGCGGTACGATCACGCCTTTTCCTTGCCACGGTCTCCTGAAGAACCTGAAAAACATTAAACCACAACTGTAAGCCCGAAAGCTTAGTGAGATACCCCCCCCCCCCAAAAAATACCAACCACATATACCATACACGCACAACATGCCATATCATAACAGAACACAGAACAGCCATGCATTTCGGGTCTGCTGTGTGACTGGTCCGCCACACCGGCCTTCAGTCCACCTGGTCCACCCTCCGAGTCTAACCATATACATCGAGTCTACAGTGTGATTGGTCCGCCCGTACCGGGCCTTCAATCCACCTGGTCCACTCTCTGAGTCTACAGTATGACTGGTCCGCCCGCACTAGGCCTTCAGTCGGCCTGGCCCACTCTTCGAGCCTCGACACGTCTGGTCCGCCCTCTTTAGGCCTACAGCCTATCTAGACCGCTCGCTGGGCCTTCAGGATAACCGGTCCGCCCTGGGTATGTTGGCCTACAACACAAAGCAGGACCCGCCTCAACCCAACCCCAATCCAACAACAATGTGCACATAAACATTCAATCATATAACAATTCACATCCAATCAAACTGATCTAGCAGATCACATAGCATAACATCACCCTAACCAGGATACCAACCTAACCGGTCACTAGCATAGCATCATCCTATATACTAGGATACCGACCTTAGCCAGGTCTCTAACATATACCATCCTAACTACCAGGATGCAAACATAGCAAGCAATAACATAACAACGATACCTGGATTACAATCTGATAAAGGGCCGACCTTGGTGTCATAGACCCTATCGATATAGTGAGGATAACTCACCTCGCAACTGCCGACTGAAAGATAAGACCAAGATGCTCCGACCACTGACACGATCTCCACCACTAGCCAACACCAACACTGAACTCAAAACAAATGCCAACAATTACCAAAATAGCCCTGGAAGTCAACTGGTCAACCCTTGGTCTAAGTCAAAGTCAACCTCCTGACTGACTCTACTCGCCGAGTCAACCCGATGACTCGTCGAGTCCCCATGCTCAGAACTTCCCCAATCCGCGACTCTACTCGCCGAGTCACCCCGAGACTCGCCGAGTCCAACAACTCTGAGTCTCCTCGCACTCAACTCACCGAGTCCTCCCTTGACTCACCGATTCACGGCTCAACCAGAAGAAGGTTAGGACCTCATGACCAGACTAGTCGAGTCCAAGAACAGACTCGCCGAGTCCAAGGCTATCTTCAACCAACTCGCCGAGTTGTTCTTCCAACTCGTCGAGTTCCTGCCCATCTTCAAGCAACTCGCCGAGTACACCTTTGTGACTCGCCGAGTACCCTTAGATCTTAATCCAACAGAAGCTTTCCAGGCCATGCAGATGATCCAAACCATAGATCTACCCTTCTACAACCCATCCATCACGTAAAGTGGCAAACTTTACGTGAATCCAAGTAGATCTAGGCATTTTACAATCTAGGGTTTGGGTTTGGGTTTGGGACAAAAGGGCTTCATCAACCATTCTTGGGCAGCACCTTTACAACAAATAGGATCATTACCAGCTTGAATCTGATGTTTCAACTTCATATCTAGCTTCTAAACTTGCAATTGAATTCACCAAAACCATAATCCCCAAAATAGCAACTAAGAACAAATCAAGAAGAAGGAAACTCAAGGTAACAGATTGTTACCTCAGAAATGAGCCAAAGGAGGAGTAGATCCCTGATCTACAATAATATCCAGATGCTAGCCTCTTAATCTTCAACCTTCTTATTCTCAAGTTCTCTTCCCAAGCTCTAATTCTTCCTCAATAGGGGTTATACACGATTCTAGGGTTTCTGGACTTCAAGAGAGGGTAGAGAGGCTGGGGAGAGGGTATAATGTCCTTTAAATAGGGCTCATCCTCCGAAATTAGGGTTTTCTCCACTCAGCACCAACTCGCCGAGTCCAGCCTCCGACTCGTAGAGTTGGCCACTTAACACGCGACCAGAATCGCGACCCTACTCGCCGAGTCCACCCATGGACTCGTCGAGTTGCCCTTTCACATTTACACTTTGAACCCTGAACTTGCACTCCTGAACTCGGGATGTTACAATTCTCCCCCACTTAAATTAGGCTTCGTACTCGAAGCCTGCGGCAACACAACTTCCGAATTACTCTCGCAATGCACCTCCTGGCATTAACCAGACCAGGTTCCTCAAAACACAACCACCAAAACCCAACTCTCCCCTTGCGGCGTTCTGGCCACCGCCTCAAGCCGGCCACCGACCTCATCCTCAGATAACCACACTTAACAGTCAAGTACCACTCCATGATACTTCACTCGTGAACCACCGACCTCAAGCCGGCCACCGTGAACCACCGGGATCCCGATCTGAGTCCAACTTATCCACCCCATGCTGACAGGATGACACATCCTTCAGCTTCAGAGCAACTCCCATGAGTTCTCCTTCGCAATCACATACACATGCGGAACTGGCTCTAGCATCCTCGGTTTGGGAAGACCCGATACACTGACGACACCTCCTAACATCCCCCAGGATGAATTACTACTACATACACAATTCCTTGATCAAAAATCAAGCTGGGAATCCAAGACTCCATCCCTGCATCCCTTTCGAGCCTCTTGGCTCTACACCCTCGGAATTCCTTCCATTACCTCAACAGACATCCAATCCGGATGTGATTCCATACCACCGCCGCAAACACGCTGCTCAATGACCATAATTGGAACACCCCAATCATAACTCCGCACTACTGCTTTCACTTTCGTGAACTTATAGTCCCTCTCGGAGCTACATTTCTTTCCCTTTCCTTACCAAGGAAAACCACTTGGCTGCCTTAACACTACCATAAGTGCCACGGTGCTCACCCACTACTACACTATTTCCTTATAACATAACCGCTATCCCAAGCGCCACACATACTCTAAATCCACTCGCAGTGACTCTCGAGTCCATGCACTACCTCCACTATCCGTGATTAATATCCGGGGCCAGACCTTCTAATGCTATTACATTGCGACATACTCACTCCATATCCTCATACAAATCTATCAACACATGCAGAGTCTTCAACATGACTGGACCGCCTTACCAGGCCTTCAGCCCATCTGGACCACTCTCAGAACCTTCAATAGGTCTGGACCGCCCTCCAGGGCCTTCAGCCTGCCTGGACCATTCTCCGAGCCTTCGGCCTGACTGGTACGCGCATCGGCCTTTAGTCCATCCGGACCGCTCATCTAGCATTCATCATCCCGCGTTATCCCTCCAGAAAACTCTCCCATGCATACTGTTCTAGCCCTCTAGGGGTTCCAAACTCTATCTCCACCCTACATACTCAAACCCGGCCTGATCCCAGGCCTTCCACAATCAATCATCCTTGGTCTGCATCCCGCCCCGCCTGTCTGACATTTGCTCATACTAGCCTACGCTCGGCTGACATAATCACTGTTGAATCCCAACAGCTAAACAACCTCTCACGCTTATCAATCTTCCGGAGAATTCTCCAATTCTCCCCCGCTTAGAGCACTGACTATCAACCACCGGTCGCCATCACCGACCTCCCTCGACAACCCTACACAACACAAACCCTTACACGCGAACTGATTCCCACCAGAACGAGCAATCTTCACAAATTTACATACCAACACTGATCATCCCGGGCTCAAAAGAAACCCGATCTTCAGCTAACCACTCCTCAGACTGTAGATGCTACCCGACATTCAGACAAAAATCCAGATTCCCACTAATAATCCTCATGAATGATAACCAACGAAATTTCCAACACCAAACCCATAACTATACAACAACCCTCAAGGAACAACGAATACAATACCAAAAATCACACAGCGAGACTAGAAAATAAACAATACTCCACAATAATCACCAAATAACAAGACATCAAGAAAGAAACATACCAGCAGTTGCATCCGGCACTGCTTTGACCTCCTCTGCTGTAAGTTGAAAAGCACGACCCTGAGCCCTTGGGGGCTCCGCTCCACCCTGACCTCCACCCGTAATTCTCAAAGTGGCCGGTGCTGGAGCCTACACCAGTCCTGCAGCAAGCTGTGGACAGTTGACCCTCAAGTGTCCAACCTGATGGCAATGTTAACAAATCCTCAAATCCCGAACCGGGGCTGTCTGCCGACAATCCCTCGCATAGTGCCTCTCCTTTCCGCACTTGCGGCATGCACCACCGGACCTACAAACTCCGGTGTGACCCTTCCAACACTTCCTACAAGTGTGGCTGCTTTGATCTCCCAACCTAGAATCAACGGTCTTGGACCATTTCGGCGCCAGCTGCGACTGCACCGGGGTCTGCCTCTACTCTCGCAACTGCAACTCAATCTCCAACTCACGCCGCCTGGCGGCCTCCTGCAACTCCAACAAAGGTATCGCACCTCTGCGTAGACACAAACTGCCTGATATCCCTCTTGAGTATACTTAGATATCGGGACATCTGAGCCTGCTCCGAAGCAAACTCAAGGCAAAACATCGCCCTCTCAGTGAACATCCTGGTGATCTTCGTCACCGACTCCGAATCCTGCTTCAGCTCCAGGAAATCCTGAGCCAACCTCTCTCTCTCTCTCTCTCTCAACCCGCGGAACATAACGAGTGCTAAACATCTCCCAGAACTGATCCCAAGAAACCGCAGCCCTCTGCACATCCGAATATGACCCCGTGGTCAATCTCCACTAATCCTTCGCCTCGAGCCTCAACAGGTTCAGAGCACACCTCAACCTCTGATCAGCAGGACATGAACACGTGAAGAAACACCCCTCCACGTCCGACAACCATCTCATAGAAACAATCGGGTCTTGAACTCCATCGAAGGTAGGGGGCTTCGTATTATCGAAGTCCCGATACTGAAAACCTCGACCGACTCCTCCCCCTGTCGCTGCTACAGCCGTTGTAGTCGCCGCGGCAGCCGTCTCTGTGAGAGCCGCATAGCGCTCATCAAAATACTCAACCATGGCGGTCTTGATCGACCCAAACAGCTCCAGAAACTCGGTCCGGAACAATGCAACAACCTTATCATGCAAGATCTCACGAATCCTAGCATCCAACTCGTCTGTGCTCATATGACCAATAACCTCGGGCGGTACTAATCCACCCTGACCGCCCTCTCTTGCTACCGATCCTAACCCGGATCCGCTCCCAGCATGCCTCGTAACCACCAAACTGAAAAACACCACAAGATCTCAGATACTTCCCACAAATCCGGGAACCAACTCCCAACCCAACCCTAGAGGTCATGGTTTCTTTGCTACGCATATGGGTCCTGTGCTTTCAGTAGTACAGGCCCATACTACCTTCCACACCTACCTATATTAGTATCAAGTATCACTACAACACCCTAGTGAAGAACAAACATAACCAGCACTCAACCCTCACTCCTAGAGGAACACTGGAAATCTCACACGGAAGAGACCCTAGGCTAGCAGGCATCATAAATCAGGCAACATTAACATGATATCCTGAAGATCCCTAGCCTAGTACTAGCATGCTGTTCTATCAAAGCTCAAAAACAATATCATGTATGGTATTTTGGGGTTACTTACTGGCTCCGACTGATCGTACCCCCGCGTCCTCCTTTACTCATTTTGAAAACCATTTTAAATTCTCTTTTGAAAACTCTCCTTGATTTGAGACTGGATTCACACGAATGTTCCTCCTATTCACTCAAACCAAGACTCTGATACCAACTTGTAACGGTCTAAAAATTTCAATCAATTTAAACTTTTCAAAAACAACCCATTTTCATAAAGTTATTACAAAAAGGTTTTCAATACAATTATTATCAGAGTCTTCCCAGAACCACATCATAAAACACAATCATGAGGAGTGGTACGATCACGCCTTGGCCTTGCCACGGTCTCCTGAAGAACCTGAAAAACATTAAACCACAACTGTAAGCCCGAAAGCTTAGTGAGATACCCCTCCCCCCCAAAATACCAACCACATATACCATACACGCACAACATGCCATATCATAATAGAACACAAAACAGCCATGCACTTCGGGTCTGCTGTGTGACTGGTTCGCCGCACCAGCCTTCAGTCCACCGGGTCCACCCTCCTAGTCTAACCATATACATCGAGTCTACAGTGTGATTGGTCCGCCCGCACCGAGCCTTCAATCCACCTGGTCCACTCTCTGAGTCTACAGTATGACTGGTCCGCCCGCACTGGGCCTTCAGATGGCCTGTCCCACTCTCCGAGCCTCGACACGTCTGGTCCAACCTCTTGGGGCCTACAGCCTATCCAGACCGCTCACTGGGCCTTCGGGATAACCGGTCCGCCCTAGGTATGTTGGCCTACAACACAAAGCAGGACCCGCCTCAACCCAACCCCAATCCAACAACCATGTGCACATAAACATTCAATCATATAACAATTCACATCCAATCAAACTAATCTAGCAGATCACATAGCATAACATCATCCTAACCAGGATACCGACCTAACCGGTCACTAGCATAACATCATCCTATATACCAGGATACCGACCTTAGCCAGGTATTTAACATATACCATCCTAACTACCAGGATGCAGACATAGCAAGCAATAACATAACAACGATATCCGGATTACAATCCGATAAAGGGCCGACCTTGGTGCCATAGACCCTGTCGATATAGTGAGGATAACTCACCTCGCAACTACCGACTAAAAGATAAGACCAAGATGCTCCGACCACTGACACGATCTCCACCACTAGCCAACACCAACACTGAACTCAAAACAAATGCCAACAATTACCAAAATGCCCTTGGAAGTCAACTGGTCAACCCTTGGTCAAAGTCAAAGTCAACCTCCTGACTGACTCTACTCGCCAAGTCAACCCGATGACTCGTCGAGTCCCCATGCTCAGAACTTCCCCAATCCGCGACTCAACTCGCCGAGTCACCCCGAGACTCGCCGAGTCCAACAACTCTGAGTCTCCTCGCACTCAACTCACCGAGTCCTCCCTTGACTCACCGATTCACGGCTCAACTAGAAGAAGGTTAGGACCTCACGACCAGACTCACCGAGCCCAAGGCTATCTTCAACCAACTCGCCGAGTTGTTCTTCCAACTCGTCGAGTTCCTGCCCATCTTCAAGCAACTCGCCGAGTACACCTTTGTGACTCGCCGAGTACCCCTATATCTTAATCTATATAGAAGCTTTCCAGGCCATGCAGATGATCCAAACCATAGATCTACCCTTCTACAACCCATTCATCACGTAAAGTGGCAAACTTTACGTGAATCCAAGTAGATCTAGGCATTTTACACTCTAGGGTTTGGGTTTGGGACAACAGGGCTTCATCAACCATTCTTGGGCAGCACCTTTACAACAAATAGGATCATTACCATCTTGGATCTGAAGTTTCAACTTCATATCTAGCTTCTAAACTTGCAATTGAATTCACCCAAGCCATAATCCCCAAAATATCAACTAAGAAAAAAATCAAGAAGAAGGAAACTCAAGGTAACAGATTGTTACCTCAGAAATGATCCAAAGGAGGAGTAGATCCCTGATCTACAATAATATCCAGATGCTAGCCTCTTAATCTTCAACCTTCTTCTTCTCAAGTTCTCTTCCCAAGCTCTAATTCTTCCTCAATGGGGGTTATACACGATTCTAGGGTTTCTGGACTTCAAGAGAGGGTAGAGAGGCTGGGGAGAGGGTATAATGTCCTTTAAATTGGTCTCATCCTCCAAAATTAGGTTTTTGTCCACTCAGCACCAACTCGCCGAGTCCAGCCTCCGACTCGTCGAGTTGGCCACTTAACACGCGACCAGAACCGCGACCTTACTCGCTGAGTCCACCCATGGACTCGTCGAGTTGCCCTTTCACATTTACACTTTGAACCCTGAACGTGCACTCCTAAACTCGGGATGTTACACATGGTGATGTCGAATCCATTTTCTCTCCAGATTAGTTCAGCAAACTTGGCTGCTTTCAAGTCTTCTTTCTTATGTTTTGTAGTGGGAGAGTCAGTTGAGTGTTCGGATGACATGTTGGATGCTAGGTCTTTGAAGTGGGGAGGAGTCTTCGGTTGCTTGGAATTTGATTCTTGAATGATTTCTTTTTGCGGTGGTGACTGATGTTGTGGAGGAGTTTGATGTTGTTGAGAGATGTTGTTGGAATTGTTGGAATGATGGTCTTCATCACTTCCCTCTCTTGAGGAATGCAAAGCTGGGGATTCCTCAAGCCATTGCCAAAGACCATCGATTTTATTACTCACAATGTTGAATTGAGCCTTGAGGGTATCAGCCAATTGCTGATTGTTTGGAATATTGTTGTTAGTAGTCGATGAATCTCCCTGGTAAGTTGAATGATCTCAGGACCATGAAAGTTTGAAGATAGAGAGCGTCGATGACCAATGATTGTAGATTGGAGGACCGAGATAGTGGAATCATAGGCAATATGAGTTTCCTCTATCAGCTTCTTCGAGTGAGTCGACTGATCATCAATGACTGCTTGAAGTTCTACCTTGATTGCAGATACTTCAGAGATGAGTCGCTCCGTAGTAGTCATAAATTGTTTATGGTCAGCCTTACGACTTGTGTACAAAGAACGAATTCCCATTTCGACTTTTAGAGAAATTCGCTCAGCAGCCAGTGGTTCACGAGTTTCCAATCTTTCTATTCTTTCAATTAGAGACTGCGATCCGGGAAAGTCTTCAGGTTGCGCTTGTGTGGGCTTGACAGCGGCAAGAATCTGATCTACTTTTGCTTGAAGATTCAAAAATTCTTTTCACGAGACAATATTCTTCTTTTTCTTCTTTTTCCCTTTAGGCTTGGAGTTTGAGTGTTGAGAACCACTCGAGGCTTCTTCTTCATCAAAGATCATTAAATCATCATCAGAATGAGCAGGTTGATTTACCTCATTGAGATCGAAGTCATCAAGGCCGAATGTGGGGGCAGAGCTAACTTCGATTGCAGTACCATCTTCTTGAGAGTCTCTAACACTTGGAGTTGGAGGAGGCTTTGATTGATTTTCACCACCAGAAGTGGTAGGAGCATTGAGGATCTTTTCAGCCATCATGGACAACCACTCCTGAACTTTCAAAATTGTGGTTACGGTATGAGCGTTGTTAATTGCGTCTGCCCAATACTTTGCCACCGATTGAATTTCCAGCTGTTTTTGTTGAAGATGCTTGGTTTGTTGGTCCTTCCTTCCTTGAAATGCCCTACGAAAAGTGGCATATTTCTTTGCTTCAGCTTCATTACTTGGCTTGTATGTACTCCATGAATCATTGAGATCAATATCGTCAATTCCTTGATAACGCACCGAGGTGTCCCTCGGGTCCACGGATCCTTGCACCATTGTGCTCACCATGCCTAAACCACCTGGAAAGGATCGAAGTGGAGTAGGATTTCCTGATCTTCCTCGGTCTCCTTGACTCGTGGTCAAGTCTAGCCTCGACTTAGTTCTGGCAAGGGCGGAAGAATTGCCATGTGGTTGGAAAGGTGTTTGAAGTTTATGCGTGACAGAAAAAAGGATGGAGTTCAACTCCTCAAGTGTAAAGAAATGTAGATGGGAAGCCCTGGAGACCTTAGGGCGAGAACCAGTTCCATCCCCTTGGGAGTGAGTTGGGGGTGAGTCTCCACGAGTAGGTGAAACAGACACATGTTCTGTGTCTGAGTAGAATTCGATGGTTGCATTGAATGGGTCTGCGGCCACCCTAAGGACTACCAGAGCCTTTTGAGAGGCCGCGGTATCTGTCCGGGCATGCATTTGGTCTATGGATTTGGTTTTTCTTTTCTTGAGGATTGCAATTGTAACGACCAAAAATTTCAACCAATTTAAAATTTTTGAAAACAACCCGATTCCATTAAAGTTATTACAAAAAGGTTTTCAATACAATTTATTTTAAGTATTCCCAGAATCTCATCACAATATAAACACGAGGAGCGGTACGATCATGCCTTCGCCTTGCCACGGTCTCCTGAAGAACCTGAAAAACATTAAACCACAACTGTAAGCCCGAAAGCTTAGTGAGATATCCCCAAAATACCAACCACATATACCATACACGCATAACATGCCATAACATATCCGATCACAGAACAACGATACACTTTGGGTCTACTGTGGGACTGGTCCGCCGCACCGGCCAACAGTCCACCTGGTCCACCCTCCGAGTCTAGCCATATACCTCGAGTCTACAGTGTGATTGGTCTGCCCGCATCGGGCCTTCAATCCACCTAGTCCACTCTCCGAATGTAATCACATACATCGAGTCTGCAGTGTGATTGGTCCGCCCGCATTGGGCCTTCAATCCACCTGGTCCACTCTCCGAGTCTATAGTATGACTGGTCCGCCCGCACCGGGCCTTCATTTGGCCTGGTCCACTCTCCGAGCCTCGGCACGTCTGGTCCGCCCTCTTGGGGCCTACAGCCAATCCGGACTGCTCGCTGGGCCTTCGGGACAACCGGTCCGCCCCGGGTATCAGGACTACATCACAAAGCAGGACCCACCCAGTCCAAACAACCATGTGCACATGAACATACAATCATATAGCAATTCACAGTCAACAAGCCGATCAAACAGATCACATAACATATCACCATCCTAACCAGGATACCGACCTAACCGGTCACTAGCATAGCATCACCCTACATCTCGGGATACCTATCTCAACCAGGTTTCTAACATATACCATCCTAGCTACTAGGATGCAACATATCAAAGCAATAACATAACAACAAATACCCAGATCTCAATCTGATAAGGACCGGCCTTGGTGCCTTAGACCCTGTTGATATAGTGAGGATAACTCACCTCGAAACTGCCGACTGAACAGATAACCCAAGCTGCTCCGATCACTGATACGATCTCCACCACTGGACAACCACCAAAGCACTAAACTCAAAACAATATCCAACAATTACCAAAATGCCCCTGGAAACCACTGGTAAACCCTTGGTCAAAGTTAACCCCTGACTGACTCTACTCGCCGAGTCAACCCGATGACTCGCCGAGTCCCCATGCTCAGAAAATCCCCAAACCGCGACTCAACTCGCCGAGCCACCCCGAGACTCGCCGAGTTCAACAACTATGAGTCCACTCACACACAACTCACCGAGTCATCCCCTTGACTCACCGATTCACGGCTCAACCAGAAAAGATTGGGACTCTTCGACAAGACTCGTCGAGTCCAAGAACAGACTCATCGAGTCTAAGGATATCTTCAACCTACTTGCCGAGTTGTTCTTCCAACTCGTCGAGTTCCAGGCCATCTTCATCCAACTCGTCGAGTCCCAGCCTAACTTCAAGCAACTCGCCGAGTCCACCCATGTGACTCGCCGAGTACCACCGGGTCTGAATCCATACAGAGGCTTTCCAAGCCATGCAGATGATCCAAACCATAGATCTACCCTTCCTAAGGCCATCCATCACGTAAAGTGGCAAACTTTACGTGAATCCAAGGAGATCTAGGCACTTTACACCCTAGGGCTAGGGTTTGGGACAAATTAGCTCCTTCAAACACTCATCAACAGGGACTTTATGACATAAAGGACCATCATAAGCTCAGATCTGAAGTAGCATCCTCAGATCCAAGCTTCTATCTCACTTTAGATGCCATACCAACCACCATACATGAACCCATGAAGAAAATAGCTTAAGGAAATGGTTCCTTACCCTTGGAATGAGCCCAACCAACTGTAGATTGTTGTTTCCCCCAAGCTTCCTGATACAAGCCTCCAATCTTCAAGCTTAAAGCACCTTCTCCAAGCTCTAATTCACTCAACAATGGGGTTTCCTCACGAAATTAGGGCTTCTGGAACTTAAGGGATGATAAGGAGGCTGGGGAGGAGACATAATGTTCTTTATATAGGGCTCAACCTCCGGATTTAGGGTTTTCTCCACTCAGCACCAACTCGCCGAGTCCACCCATGCTACTCGCCGAGTTGGTCATTTAACACGCGACTAGAGTCGCGACCCTACTCGCCGAGTCCACTCGTGGACTCGCCGAGTCGCTCCTTCCCATTTTACTCTTTTAGCCCCTTCAACTTTACCCTTGCTATTCCGGGATGTTACAATTCTCCCCCACTTACATTAGGCTTCGTCCTCGAAGCCTGCAACAATTCATCTCTAGAACCACTTTCGCAATGCACCACCTAGCATTAACCGGGCCAGGCTCCTTAACGCGCAACCATCGCAACCAGAACTCACTTTCTCCTTTCTTGCGGTGTCCTGACCACCGTCTCAAGCCGGCCACCGGCTTTACCCTATGATAACTCCACTTAACAACTGAGTACTACTCATGATGCAACACTACTCCAAATCACAACCATCACTCGACCCATATGGGCCAGAAATAACCATGCACCACCGGATTCTCGATCCGAGTCCAACTCTAGTCATTCTGCTGACAGAAAGACACATTCTTCAGAGCAACTCCCATGATTTCTCCTCTTGCAATCACATACACATGATGAACTAGCTCTAGCACCCTCAGGTTGGAAAACCTGATACACTGATGACAACTCCAAACATCCCCCAGGATGAACCACCACTACATACACAATTCTCTGATCAGAATCACACTGAGAGCCCGAGACTCCCTCCCTGCATCCCTTCCGAGCCTCTTGGCTCTACACCCGCGAAATTCCTTCCGCGACCTCAGCTGACATCCCAAACCGGATGTGATTCCGTTCCACTGCCGCAAACATGCTGCTCAATGACCATACTCGGATCACCCTAATCATAACTCTGATCTGCCGCTTTCACTTCCGTGAACTTGCACTCCCTCTTGGAGTTACACTCCTCTCTCATTCCTTTACCAAGGAATCCACTTGGCCGCCTTGTCACTCCGACACGTGCCACGGTGCTCGTCCAACGCTACACCACTCCTTCATAGCGTAACCGCTATCCATCCAACACTCATGCTCTGACTCTGATCACAGGGACTCTCAAGCCCATGCATTATCTCAACTAATCAAGATTACTACCCGGGGCCAGACCTTCACATGCTATCACACCGCAACATACACAAACCATATCCTCGAACTGATCCAACAATACCTGAAGAGTCTTCAGCATGACTGGACCGCCTCACCAGGCCTTCAGCCAATCTGGACCACTCTCAGAACCTTCAGCCAATCTGGACCGCTCTCATTGCCTTCAATTTAGCTGGACCGTTCTCCGAGCCTTCGGCATGACTGGTACGCCTACCGGCCTTCAGTCTATCCGGATTGTTCAACTAGCATTCATCATTCCGAGCTATCACTCCGGGAAATCTTCCCATGCATACCGTTCTAGCCCTCTAGGGGTTCCGAACTCTATCTCCATCACACAACTCAATCCCGGCCTGATCCCAGACCCTCCGCAAATAAGTACTTTTGGTCTGTATTCCGCCCCGCATGCCTGCCATTTACTCATGCCAGCCTACACTCTTGGCTGACAGAACACTGCTGAATCCCAGACAGCTTAACAATCTCACATACTCATCGATCATCCGGAGAATTTTCCAATTCTCCCCCACTTAGGGCATTGACTATCAACCACTGGTCGCTATCATCGACCTCCCAAAACAACCCTGCACAACACCACACTTACACACGGACTGATTTCCCACTAGCACTAGCAACCTTCACAAAATCACATTTCCACACTGATCCTCCCGCTCGAAAGAAACTCAATCTGCAGCTAACCACTCCTCAGAAGGCAGATGCTACCCGACATTCACACCAACACCAAATTCCCACTAACAACCCCATGAATGATAACCAACAAAATTCCCATCACTAACCCATAATCATACCACAAATCTCAAGAACAACGAATACCACACCGAAAACCACACAAAGATACTAGCACATAAACAATACTCCACAATAATCGCAAGATAACAAGACAACAAGAAAGAAACATACCCGCAGCTGCATCCGACACTGCTCTGACCTCCTCTGCTGTAAGCTGAAAAGCACGACCCTGAGCCTTTGGGGGCTCCGCTCCACCCTGACCTCCACCCATGATCCTCAAAGTGGCCGGTGCTGGAGCCTGCACCGGTCCTGCACCGAGCTGTGGACAGTTGACCCTCAAATGTCCAACCTGATGACAATGGTAACAAATCCTCAAATCCCGAACCGGCGCTGACTGCCGACAATCCCTCGCATAGTGCCCCTCCTTTCCGCACTTGCGGCATGCACCACCGGACCTACAAACTCCGGTGTGACTCCTCCCACACTTCCCACAAGTGTGGCTACTCAAATCCCCCACTCTAGAATCAACGGTCTTTGACCGTTTTGGCGCTGGCTGCAACTGCACTGGAGCCTGCCTCAACTCACGCATTTGCAACTCAATCACTAACTCGCGCCGCCTGGCGGCCTCCTGCAACTCCAACAAGGTCTCGCACCTCTGCGTAGACACAAACTGTATGATATCCCTATTGAGCATCCTCAGATATCGAGACATCTGAGCCTGCTCCGAAGCGAACTCAGGGCAGAACATCGCCCTCTCAATGAACATCCTGGTGATCTCAGTCACTGACTCCGAATCCTGCTTCAGCTCAAGGAACTCCTGAGCCAATCTCTCCCTCTCAACTCGTGGAACATAGCGAGTGCTGAATATCTCCCTAAACTGATCCCATGAAACCGTAACCCTCTGCGCATCCGAATATGACCCCGTGGTCAATCTCCACCAATCCTTCGCCCCGAGCCTCAATAGGTTCAGAGCACACCTCACCCTCTACTCAGCAGGGCATGAACACGTGAAGAAACACCCCTCCACGTCTGATAACCACCTCATAGCAACAATCGGGTCCTAAACTCCATCGAAGGTGGGAGGCTTCGTATTATCGAAGTCCCGATACTAAAAGCCCCGACCAGCTCCTCCCCCTGCCGCTGCTATAGCTGCTGTAGCCGCCGCAGCAGCCGTCTCTGTGAGAGCTGCATAGCGTTCATCAAAATACTCAACCATGGCGGTCTTGATCGACCCAAACAGCTCCGGCAACTCAGCCCGAAACAACTCAGCAATCTCATCACGTAGGATCTCATGAATCCTCGCATCCAACTCGCACGTGCTCATCTGATCAATAACCTCGGGCGGTACTGACCCGCCCGGAACTCCCACTCCTGCTCCCGATCCTGATCCGGATCCACTCCCAGCATGCCTCAGAATCTCCATACTGAAAAACAGCACACAAAATCTCAGACACTTCCCACTATCTCGGGAACCAACTCTCTCAACCCAACCCTAGAGGTCATGGTTTCCCTGATATGCGTATGGGTCCTGTGCTTTCAGTAGTACGGGCCCATACTACCTTCCACACCTACCCATATTTGTATGAAGTACTACCACAACACCCTAGTGAAAACATGCATAACAACGCTCAACCCCCACAATTAGAGGAACACTGTAAATCTCTCACAAGGAAACCCTAGGCTACATGCATCACAAATCAGGCAACATTATCATGAAATCCTGAAGATCCCTAGCCTAGCACTAGCATGCTGTTCTAATAAAGCTAAAAACAAATATCATATATGGTATTTTGGGGTTACCTACTGGCTCTGGTTGATCGTACCTCCGCGTCCTCCTTTACTCATTTTGAAAACCATTTTAAATACTCTTTTGAAAACTCTCCTCGATTTGAGACTGGAGTCACACGAGTGTTCCTCCAATTCACTCAAACCAAGGCTCTGATACCAACTTGTAACGACCAAAAATTTCAACCAATTTAAATTTTTTGAAAACAACCCGATTCCATTAAAGTTATTACAAAAAGGTTTTCAATACAATTTATTTTAAGTATTCCCAGAATCTCATCACAATATAAACACGAGGAGCGGTACGATCACACCTTCGCCTTGCCATGGTCTCCTGAAGAACCTGAAAAACATTAAACCACAACTGTAATCCCGAAAGCTTAGTGAGATATCCCCAAAATACCAACCACATATACCATACACGCATAACATGCCATAACATATCCGATCATAGAACAACAATGCACTTCGGGTCTACTGTGGGACTGGTCCACCGCACCGGCGAACAGTCCACCTGGTCCACCCTCCGAGTCTAGCCATATACCTCGAGTCTACAGTGTGATTGGTCCGCCCACACCGGGCCTTCAATCCACCTGGTCCACTCTCTGAATCTAACCACATACATCGAGTCTGCAGTGTGATTGGTCCGCCTGCACCGGGCCTTCAATCCACCTGGTCCACTCTCTGAGTCTATAGTATGACTGGTCCGCCCGCACCGGGCCTTCAGTCGGCCTGGTCCACTCTCCGAGCCTCGAAACGTCTAGTCCACCCTCTTGGGGCCTATAGCCTATCAGGACCGCTCGCTGGGCCTTCGGGGCAACCGGTCTGCCCTGGGTATCTTGGTCTACAGCACAAAGCAGGACCCGACTCAACCCAACTCCAGTCCAAACAACCATGTGCACATAAACATACAATCATATAGCAATTCACAGTCAACAAGTTGATCAAACAGATCACATAACATATCATCATCCTAACCAGGATACCGACCTAACCGGTCACTAGCATAGCATCACCCTACATCTCGGGATACCTATCTCAACCTGGTCTCTAACATATACCATCCTAGCTACCAGGATGCAACATATCAAAGCAATAACATAACAACAAATACCCGGATCTCAATCCGATAAGGGCCGGCCTTGGTGCCTTAGACCCTGTTGATATAGTGAGGATAACTCACCTCGAAACTGCCGACTGAACAGATAACCCAAGCTGCTCCGATCACTGATACGATCTCCACCACTGGACAACCACCAAAGCACTAAACTCAAAACAATATCCAAAAATTACCAAAATGCCCTTGGAAACCACTGGTCAACCCTTGGTCAAAGTCAACCCCTGACTGACTCTACTCGCCGAGTCAACCCGATGACTCGCCGAGTCCCCATGCTCAGAAATTCCCCAAACCGTGACTCAACTCGCCGAGCCACCCCGAGACTCGCCGAGTTCAACAACTATGAGTCCACTCACACACAACTCACTGAGTCATCCCCTTGACTCACCGATTCACGGCTCAACCAGAAAAGATTGGGACTCTTCGACAAGACTCGCCGAGTCCAAGAACAGACTCGTCGAGTCTAAGGCTATCTTCAACCTACTCGCCGAGTTGTTCTTCCAACTTGTCGAGTTCCATGCCATCTTCATCCAACTCGCCGAGTTGTTCTTCCAACTCGTCGAGTCCCAGCCTAACTTCAAGCAACTCGCCGAGTCCACCCATGTGACTCGCCGAGTACCACCGGGTCTGAATCCATACAGAGGCTTTCCAAGCCATGTAGATGATCCAAACCATAGATCTACCCTTCCCAAGGCCATCCATCACGTAAAGTGGCAAACTTTACATGAATCTAAGGAGATCTAGGCACTTTACACCCTAGGGCTAGGGTTTGGGACAAATTAGCTCCTTCAAACACTCATCAACAGGGACTTTATGACATAAAGGACCATCACAAGCTCAGATCTGAAGTAGCATCCTCAGATCCAAGCTTCTATCTCACTTTAGATGCAATACCAACCACCACACATGAACCCATGAAGAAAATAGCTTAAGGAAATGGTTCCTTACCCTTGGAATGAGCCCAACCAACTGTAGATTGCTGTTTCCCTCAAGCTTCCTGATACAAGCCTCCAATCTTCAAGCTTAAAGCACCTTCTCCAAGCTCTAATTCACTCAACAATGGGGTTTCCTCACGAAATTAGGGCTTCTGGATTTAGGGTTTTCTCCACTCAACACCAACTCGCCGAGTCCACCCATGCTAGTCGCCGAGTTGGTCATTTAACACGCGACTAGATTCGCGACCCTACTCGCCGAGTCCACTCGTGGACTCGCCGAGTCGCTCCTTCCCATTTTACTCTTTTAGCCCCTTCAACTTTACCCTTGCTATTCCGGGATGTTATAGCAATGGGTTGTGCATCCTCAGAATCATCATCTGATTCGTCATTAGAATGCATAATTGGTTTGAGTTTTCTTTTCTTGAATGGTTCCGGGTTCTTGGAAGTATCCTTTTTCTTTGGGGTTCCATGTTTCTTAGAGATGTTGCGGGGGCCTTGGTTAGCTGAGGCAACCTTCTTGACTCTTTGTGATAAAGGCAAGTTTGATAGTGTAGTAGAGGATAGGGCTGCGGTACTATCAGGGTTGATGGGTGCTATTGTGGTCTTTATGTTTTGACTTGGTAGAGGCGGGGTAGGAAGGTATGGGTTAATACCTTCCATAGCCTCTAAGTGATCTGTGACATCGTTGGTTTCAAGTCCAAGTGAAGACAATATGTGGACTGGTAATCGTCTAATAGGTCCAAAAAGAGATTGATCTTTAGAGGGGTTGTACCTTTTAAGATCATTGGTGATGAAGAGATCGCTATCGTTGCCCACGCTCAGTCCTGCATCAACATGAAGATCGGAGATGCATAAAGACCAGAATCTTGCAAAGGTGAGTTCCGCAGGGCTTTCTCTTGGGCTTTCCTTGGGAATTTACTGCAGGATGTCATCCCATAGAATCTGACCGTAGTTGACTGATATGAGCATATTTAGTCATATAATTCATGCATTATCTTAATACTTTATGTTGTTGTTCTCTCATTTAATGAACAAAAGGTGCTTAATTAGTTTATAATTTCATTTTTCAGCAACAATTACATGCTCGGGTGGAAAATGAAGCGGAACTAGCAATTGGAGGCTTGGATCTTGGATTTTGAAGAAAGAAGGATGTTGCTGGACAGCTTGACCCCTCGTCAGTGTTTTGGCCATATCTCATGAACCGTAACCCCGATTGACGAGATTCAAAATGTTCTGAAAATTAGACACAATTTCGGACGACTTTCGTGTTTTGAGAAAATGCTGATTCGAAACGTACTCGGCGAGTAGGGTCGATTACTCGCCGAGTTGGTCAGAAGTTTCGCGATTCTGGACGCGCTGACTTGCCGTGCACGGGTTTTAAGTGATGTACTCGGCGAGTAGGTCACTGGACTCGCCGAGTAGCCTCTGTTTTGTGAAAATCTATATAAAGGGACTTTCAGATCGATATCATGCATGGAGAGAAACCCTAGGAGGCTAAGAAACGATTGGAAGTGCTGCTAGGTCGTAAGGAACTGAAGAATCAACCCTACATTCAATTGTGAAGAGAATCAAGAAAATTTTGGTTTATTCTTAGTAACTTTTTGATTTGAATCATGTTTACATACTTTGATTTCGTTTTTGATTTTATGTTTACTGCAACCATGAGCTAAAAACTTATTCTTCTGTTAGGGTAGACAATTTTGTGAACATGGATTGATTATTTGAGTAGGATTATTTTTAATTGGTAATTATGTTTTGTTAAGCTTGTTAAAGAACCTTATGTGTTGACAATAACTATTCTTCTGTTAATAAATTAGTAATTAAGTTGTATGAACATCTCTTAGTTATTAATTTCATATGATTTATTGTGACCACATAGTTGTATGTCTAGGAATAACGAATGTGAAACTAGAATTAACTAGAAGATAGGTAAGTTAATGTCTGAGATTGTTTGATGAACATCAGCAATAGGTTAATTGAAGGGTCAATTTATTTAACCATTACAAGTCTTACTTAACCCGAATCAATAATCTAGGAAACCCGTTAATTTAGACAACTGGCCATTGCTTGAGTTAATTTGTTTTCTAAGAATTAGGAATAGCGAACGTGAACCTAATTATCTTAATCAGTAGCCAATGAAGAATTAATCTGATACATTAAAATAATCCATGGGAACAAATGAGTCGTACCTAAACAGAAGTCCTCTTTACTATTGAATTTAGTTGGTAATTAATTGTTTTAGTTGCTAGTTAGTTAATTTGTGTGTTGGTTATTCTAATTAAGTTTCTAGTCTTGTAAAACTAGAGAAAACCCCCTTTTTGTTATTTGTTTTATTTAGATAATATTAGCATTTATTTTAATTGTTTACCGTTCCCTGTGTTCGATACCCTACTTGCTTGAACTATATTACTAATCGATAGGTACACTGCCTTTCATGTGTTTATTTTGTGTCTAAGTTAGTAGGATTAAAACTAGTTGGTTTTACACACATCAAGTTTTTGGCGCCGCTGCCGGGGAACGGTTTTAAATAGTTAATTTTATTTGCTAATTGTTATCATTTTTATTTTATTGATTTTTTTATATAGTTTAATTTTAATTTTTATTTTTTTATTTCATTATGTATTTTCCAAATCTCGATGCTTTTGATGCTTTTCTTGAGGAAGTAGTACAGGAAATTGAGCAAAGAGATGAGGAGTATGACTCAGATGAAGATTTGAAGAAATTTGGAAGATGGTTAGATAACATCTTGCCCAACACAGAAGGGACATCTGAGTTACAAGATGAAGAATTTAATCCAGAAAGAGACTTGGAGGAGCTAGAAAGATTGCTAGCAGAGAGGTCAGACGAAGAACAAGAACAAGCTGAATTGCAGGAACCAAGTTGTGGTTTGACCATTACCATGACATGGTCCCCTGTTCTTCCGGTTTGTGTTTCAAAGCATGGGGTGACGACTCCAACTTTGGAGAAAGTTCTGAAGCACGATCCATTTCTGATTAGTATCCAACCGGTTCCAACCTTTGTTAATATTCTTGGGTTATATGTATTCAAGCTTGTTTGGCCAATTTTAGAAGCAAATAGCCAAATTTTACAAATTGGTCCACCAAAGAAAATATTCAATGCAACGGATGGATTGGAATTGAGTTTATTGGAAGTTTATTAAGTTGGGAGTCCAGCTAAAGACTCGCACAAAAAGAAGCGCTTGCGGGAGGCAACCCGTCATTAGAGTTTGCTTTTCTTTTTCTTTATAAACTTCTAGTGTTTAAGGATAATTTAGGATTTTTTTTATTTTAATGTTTTTTTATTACTTGGTTTTTGTTTTTGATCTTTTCAGTTTGAGTGTAAGGATGCATGTGAGGGTCTAGAGTCAAGGCTGACGAAGCGAGAAATCGAGTCTAGGCGAGAGAGGAAACGAAGTTTTGAGTCAAGCTATGAGTCCAATTGATAGAAGGGTTATAGAGTGTTTATTCCATGAAGAAAAATGAGGGAAATTATTGGTTTATATAGCCCCCATACATCAGCAACGGACTTGGGCAGAATAAAATTTTTGTCACACAACGGTGTACTCGCCGAGTGCATCTTATGGACTCGCCGAGTCCATGTGAAAATTCACGATTCTTCTGCCATTTACGCTTCAACTCGGCGAGTCTACATACTTACTCGACGAGTCGCTCATTCTTCTTACTTTTGAGCTGAAGATTTGATGACATTTATATGGACTGTACCACACGAGATGAATGACACCCAATGCATGGATGAGCTATTCCTATGTCTAAAGTCAGCTGAAGATGGAGCTTTAAATGAAGAAGTTCAACCTCGCAACTACTATCCCAGGGGAGTTTGTTCCAATTCTCTTCTTATTTTTATTGTTCTTTATCATGCATAATATGCAATGAGGACATTGCAAAAATTAAGTGTGGGGTAGGGGTTGGTTATATTAGTTAAAATTTTAGTTAAAATTCGAAAATCCTGAAATTTTAGTTAATTTTCTTCAATTTTGCATAAAATTGCTAGGGCTAAATTAGAAAATTTTGGTAAAAGCAATTAGGGTTCATGCTAGTATTATATTTGATAATTGCATAAGACCCAAATGTTTAGTTGAGCCTATATACGTTCTAGTGCATTTGTGGCTTCCTTATTCTAGTGAA
Organism: Lactuca serriola; assembly: GCF_051521515.1. Classification (NCBI taxonomy): domain Eukaryota; kingdom Viridiplantae; phylum Streptophyta; class Magnoliopsida; order Asterales; family Asteraceae; genus Lactuca; species Lactuca serriola. The sequence continues at coordinate 301,610,044 of NC_136412.1, forward strand.
ATCATGGGACAAAAACACAACCTCGCTTAGTTTGAGGGATGCAATATGTTTAGCATCGTGTACCAGAAATGTATCCAGGAAAATTATTATCTTTAGCCAATAAAGGTTGAGGTTGAGCGCCCTTGCTTAAGCATGTAGGTTTTGAGTGAGAAAAAAGTGAGTTACATGTTAAAAAAAGAGAGAGAGAATTACAAGAAAAGTTAAAGAATTTTTGGAGCATCAAAGTTAAAATATGAAATTAGAAGATCAAAAATTCCAAAGAAATTCAAAAAGTTGGAGATACCAAAAATCAAACAACAAGGTGGTGAATTCAAAGAAATTAAAGATCAAATGTCAACGAAGTGAAGAATTCCAAAGAGCTCCAATGTGGTATCATATATTGTAATTGTCTAGATTATGTATGCTTGGGTTGCTCAACCAAAAATACCTTGAGGTTAAGAGGTTTTCTGAGGATGGATTCGGAGGGATGCATAAAATGAGCATTGTTCGGAAAAAGTGGGCGAATGTTTATGAGGATTGTGAGTATTTGGAGTATGGGGGTCCTTAGGAAAAATTTTAGACACAAATGCATGCGTTGCGGTCTTGGCATAATGGCTGGGTTCGATTGGAGTTGTCTTATGTACTATTAGTGTACTAAAATTCAGTTTTGCTTGGGGGCAAGCAAAAGTCAAGTGTGGGGTATTTTGATATGAGCATATTTAGTCATATAATTCATGCATTATCTTAATACTTTATGTTGTTGTTGTCTCATTTAATGAACAAAAGGTGCTTAATTAGTTTATAATTTCATTTTTCAGCAACAATTACATGCTCGGGTGGAAAATGAAGCGGAACTAGCAATTGGAGGCTTGGATCTTGGATTTTGAAGAAAGAAGGATGTTGATGGACAACTTGACCCCTCGTCAGTGTTTTGACCATATCTCATGAACCGTAACTCCGATTGACGAGATTCAAAATGTTCTGAAAAGTAGACACAATTTCGGACGACTTTCGTGTTTTGAGAAAATGCTGATTCGAAACGTACTCGGCGAGTAGGGTCGATTACTCGCCGAGTTGGTCAGAAGTTTCACGATTCTGGACGCGCTGACTTGCCGTGCACGGGTTTTAAGTGATGTACTCGGCGAGTAGGTCACTGGACTCGCCGAGTAGCCTCTGTTTTGTGAAAATCTATATAAAGGGACTTTCAGATCGATATCATGCATGGAGAGAAACCCTAGGAGGCTAAGAAACGATTGGAAGTGCTGCTAGGTCGTGAGGAACTGAAGAATCAACCCTACATTCAATTGTGAAGAGAATCAAGACAATTTTGGTTTATTCTTAGTAACTTTTTGATTTGAATCATGTTTACATACTTTGATTTCGTTTTTGATTTTATGTTTACTGCAACCATGAGCTAAAAACTTATTCTTCTGTTAGGGTAGACAATTTTGTGAACATGGATTGATTATTTGAGTAGGATTATTTTTAATTGGTAATTATGTTTTGTTAAGCTTGTTAAAGAACCTTATGTGTTGACAATAACTATTCTTCTGTTAATAAATTAGTAATTAAGTTGTATGAACATCTCTTAGTTATTAATTTCATATGATTTATTGTGACCACATAGTTGTATGTCTAGGAATAACGAATGTGAAACTAGAATTAACTAGAAGATAGGTAAGTTAATGTGTGAGATTGTTTGATGAACATCAGCAATAGGTTAATTGAAGGGTCAATTTAATTAACCATTACAAGTCTTACTTAACCCGAATCAATAATCTAGGAAACCCGTTAATTTAGACAACTGGCCATTGCTTGAGTTAATTTGTTTTCTAAGAATTAGGAATAGCGAACGTGAACCTAATTATCTTAATCGGTAGCCGATGAAGAATTAATCTGATACATTAAAATCATCCATGGGAACAAATGAGTCGTACCTAAACAGAAGTCCTCTTTACTATTGAATTTAGTTGGTAATTAATTGTTTTAGTTGCTAGTTAGTTAATTTGTGTGTTGGTTATTCTAATTAAGTTTCTAGTCTTGTAAAACTAGAGAAAACCCCCTTTTTGTTATTTGTTTTATTTAGATAATATTAGCATTTATTTTAATTGTTTACCGTTCCCTGTGTTCGATACCCTACTTGCTTGAACTATATTACTAATCGATGGTACACTTCTTTTCGTGTGTTTATTTTGTGTCTAAGTTAGTAGGATTAAAACTAGTTGGTTTTACACACATCATTGACATCATGGCCAGTGAACATGCTCCAGACTAGCTCTAACAGTTTGAGGCCCATGTTTTCAGTGCCTCCAGTCCTGCCAGACAGACTGCGGATTACGAAGTGGCACACGAACGACCATACCACAGGAACCTGATTCTTCTTGAATCTGCTTACGCCTTTCAACTTCTTTTGGTAACCCATTTGGTAAAGTGCAGATAAAATATCAGTTGTGCTTGGGATGAAGAACATGGTTGAAGGATGAACTAACAGATTAATGGCGTTGAGAAACTTTTATTTGGTCAGAATAACCAAAGAATCATTCACCAGGTTCAAATGCACCTCTTAAAGGTTGTTGAGAGGGCGATATGCAGAGAAAGCACATTTATAGAGGGTTGAGAGTGGAACTACGTCAGTGAAGGCATCAAAGGGGCCGAACAGAGGATGATTTGACAAGAACTTGATCATCAACTTGATTCAATCATTGTAAAAAGAATGCACATCGAACGCTGCGCTAAAATTGCTTGAGGCAATCGTTGGCATTTGATTTCTTGAGGTAGAGTCTGAACCTGTTGGGTTAATAGAGACAGATGTTTTGGAATGTTTCTTTGAGATGCCCGATTTCACCATTTTTCAAAAGGTTTGAAGAACTTGCAAGAAAACAAAGTGCAAGAGGATGAAGAATATGAAGTTCTTCTTAAGAGTTTTCAGAAAGCGTAAACCTTTCTTGGGAAGAAAAAGAGGGTTTTATAGTGGTGGAAATAAAACTTAATTGATTTTACCCTAATTAGATTTGGGTAAAAAAACGTTTGTTTTTTTTTTTGATGCAATCCCAGCCACAGATGATTTTATGAAAAGATTTATTTTATTTTTTTAATTTTTTTCAAAAGCAGTTGCATTTAATGAAAATGTCAGTCCCTAAAACATCACGTCTGAAGAACGTGTGGTGAGGGAGTTAATCCGTTGTATAAAGGGAGAAGGTGTAACAGATTTGACGTTTTGGGGTAATAGGAAGAGATAGTTTAATGAAAAATATTTCTTAAAAAGAAATTTTTATGGAAAACAGTTCTTTTTGTCATCATACCCAAAATAGGTCTGGCAAAAGTTTTATTTGAAAAATAGAATTGAAACGATTATATGCTACACCAAGAATGTTTTTCTTATTTAATGAAGGATCATTAAATAGCACACACCGTTTCAAGAATTTATGAAGTAGTTGAGAAATTGAGACTTCATTGCGGATTGATGGTTAAATGACTGCAGTAGAAGAGCTGACGAGAACACTTGAACAAAAATTAGTAACAACAATTAGTAAGGACCATTGAAAGATAGATATGACATATAGTTGCGGTGGAGGAGAGATACTGCGGTATATAGAATATACTACGGTACATAGGATACACCAAAACTATCTATCATAAATAAGTTCAATTAGGACCGCAATAGAAACCAAGGGTGGTCTGCGGTACCTATCAATTCAAAAAGAATTGTGGTTCCGGATTCATCATTCCTAACATTTGTAAGAAACTGTTGAATTTTGTAGTGTCAAGAGATTTAGCGAATACCTCAGCAATCTCCTCATGAGTATTAATAAAAATTAGTTCGATATTACCTTTCAGAATGTGGTCTTTGATGAAGTGATACCATAGTTCAATATGCTTTGTCTTAGTGTGATGAATAGGATTGTGAGAAATTGCTATAGCACTCTCAGAGTCACAATAAATTGGTATCCGCAACATTCTGTATTCGTAGTCCATAAGTTGTGTTTTCATCCACAAGACTTGAGAACAACAGTTGGTTGCGGGCACATATTCAGCTTTTGTGGTAGACAATGATACACAACTTTGTTTTCTTGATGACCAGTTGACGAGTCTTCCACCCAAAAATTGAGATCCACTGGAGGTGCTTTTTCGAACTAGTCTGCATCCGGCATGATCCGCATCAGTGAATGCTTGTAGGCTAAAGTCATTTCCTGCGGGGTACCATAAGCCAATAGTCTTTCCGCCCTTTAAGTATCTTAGAATCTACTTGGCTTGGGTCATGTGTGACATTTTTGGATTAGCCTGGAACCTTGCGCATAAACATATTGCAAAGACAATATCTGGTCGGCCTGAGGTGAGGTACATCAATGAACAAATTATTCCTCGATAAGTTTTGTGATCTATGGATTCACCGGTAGCATCAGTGGAGATTTTATGTCCGAAGGCCATTGGGACCGTTGCTTAGGAACAGTTGTCCAATGAGTATTTCTTTAGTAGTTCAGAGGTGTATTTTTCTTGATGAATGAATATTCCTTGCAAAATTTCTTTGATTTGAAGACCTAGAAAGAAGTTAATCTCTCTGTTCATGCTCATTTGAAATTTACTAGTCATGAGCTTTGCAAATTCACCCACCATTCATTGATCTGTGGATCCGAAGATGATATCATCCACATATATTTGTACTAGCATAAGGTGATTACCGTTTGCTTTTCTAAATAAAGTGGGATCGATCACTCCTCTTTTGTACCCTGATGAGACAAGACATTCTGAGAGAATCTCATAGCATGCTCTTGGAGCTTGCTTCAGACCATAGACTGCCTTTTTAAGTTTGTAACAGTGATCTGGAAATTCAAGACTTTCGAAGCCAGGAGGTTGCTGAAGATAAACATCCTCTTTTAATTCACCGTTGAGAAAATCACTTTTTACATCCATTTGGTGTACTTTGATGTTCTGGTGGGCTGCGTATGCTAAGAAGATTTGGATGGCTTCCATTCGTGCCACCGGAGCGTACGTTTCATCATAGTCAATACCTTCAAGTTGACTATATCCCTTGGCAACTAGCCTTGCCTTGTTTCTGACGATCGCATCGGGTTCATCTAACTTGTTCTTGTACACCCATCTAGTACCAACAATAGTGTGACCTTGTGGTTTCAGAACGAGTTGCCATACTTTTTTTCTTTTGAATTCGTCTACTTCTTCTTGCATTGCATATATCTAGCCTGGTTCTAGTAATGCTTTATTGATCGTTCTGGGCTCGACCGAGGACATAAATGCGTAGTAGTGACATTGATCAGATAAATCCTTGAAGGATCAAGTCTGGATACCTGTGGATGGGTTGCCATTGATTTGATCCGGTGGGTGGTCCTTCGTCCAAACATGTAGACGGGGTTGCAGATGATCAGCAACTGCGGTAGAGGGAATATCTTCAATATCGAAAGATTCTTTAATTGGAGATGGCAGTTCCCCCTAGATTTGAGAACATCTGGCGGAATCATCTTAGACTGTTGCAGAGAGATTAGCATCTTCTTGAGCGATTGGAAGACGTTTCCCCTGGATTGTTGATGGAAGATCCTCTTGAGCGTGAGAAAGTTCCCCTGGATTGTTGGAATTGTGAGAATTCTTAGGTCAGTTCTGGTGTCTATATTCTCTATGTTTTCATCATCCGATTCCGAAGAATCGTTTGATGGTTGAAATCCTCTGCGGAGAGGAACTGAAGCTACTTCTTCTACTATCGGAACCTCGATGGTTGTCGTAAGATCCGGAGTTGAGTTTTCCCCCTCAACCGGCGAGGTGGAAGTGTTAAGCGACACATCATCAGATGGCGTAGGCCCAGTTATTTCAGCATGTTGCATTTGGGCTTCAGGAGACACAAGAACCTCAGAGAGTTTAGCAGTCTCTATTGAATCAAAGAGATCATTATAGTTAACTTCAACTATGTTTAATGGACCCGTAGAGTCAGGAATATCACATTCAAGAATTGCTTTAGTCTCGGTGGAGGGAGCAGTGCTACGGACATAATAATCATCGAACTTTACATCAAAGCTTTCGACTATTAGTCTGGTACGTCTTATGAGAACCCTATAGGCTACCTTGTTTGTTGAGTAGCCAAGGAAGATTCCTTCATCAGATTTTGGTGCAAACTTGTTGAGATGATCCTTGTTGTTGATCACAAAACATCTACATCCAAATATGTGAAAGAGCCAGACATTAGGATTTCTGTTGTTGAGGCCCTTATATGGTGTTTTGTTGAGACATTTGCACACGATACTTCGGTTCTGCACAAAGCATGCTGTAGTTACTGCTTCGGCCCAGAAGTGGAGAGGAAGGTTGGCAAAATTGAGCATAGATCTGGCTGCTTCTACCAAAGTGTGGTTCCTTCGCTCTACTACTCCATTCTGTTGTGGTGTGTATGGAGCTGAGAAATTGTGACTTATGCCCTTGGACACCAAGAAACTATTTAGATGATGATTAGTGAACTCAGTTCCATTTTCACTGTGGATGCGACGCATTGGAAATTTGATTTGAAGCTCTATTTCCTTGATAAAATTGATGAGTGCCTGTGGTGTTTCTAAATTGAGTTTAATAAAGAAAACCCATGTGAAATATGTGAAATCATCTACTATAACCAGTATGTATTTCTTGTGATGAAGACTGGCTACGGTGGATAGACCACAAAGATCAATGTGGAGAAGTTCCAGTGGTTTTGAGATTGAGGAGTCGATTACAATAGGATGACTTGCTTTGGACTGTTTGCCACGCTCACATGCAGGGCAGACAGTGTCATTGTGATACTTAAGAACAAGGAGACCTCTGCCAAGTTCCCTTGTGACCAGGTTGTTGATGTACAGGAAGTTGAGGTGAGCAAGCTCGCGGTGCCAGAGCCAGCTAACTTCGGATATGGCTTTTGATAGAAAACATAGCTGTGTTTTCCCGATGATCAGAGAAACATCTAGAGGATATATACCTTTGGATCTGGATTTGATCAGGCAAGTGCTCCTATCGCTCGTCATGATATAGTAGAATTGGTGATTAAATTCAACCTGATGGCCTGCCTTACATAGTTGCCCAACACTAATGAGATTGTGTTTAAGACCTTCCACATAAGCGACCTTTTATATAGGAAATTTTCCAGTAGTAAGAACACCATAACCTCTGATGATCCCATTCGCATTGTTGCTGAATGTGACGTTACCCCCATTACAAATAGGCATGAAATCCCGAAGGTAATCTAACCTTCCGGTCATGTGCAAGGAGCAGGCACTGTCGATTAACCATTGTTCTTCTTGGACCTCCTTGCACAAAGCCTGAGAATTAAACGGTCAGTTTAGGTACCCAAACGAGTTTGGAGCCTGGGGCAACATATGAGTTCCTAATTGATGCATGATACGAGGTTGCAAGGACATGTTTTATGTCAACTTTTAGACCTAGTCCTGGGTGTTTGAGATTTCTTGGAGTTTTGTGAGATTAAGAAAAGTTGAGAGTTTTTTGAAAAGATTTTGATTTGACATGAGAAGAAATCTTTTGACACTGACATTTGCAAACTGAACTTTTGTCATTTGTTTTGACATTTTGTTTGGTCAGTGGTCTTGGTGAGGGAGTACGCTTGTGACCAGTCCGAGGTTTGTAAGGTCTGAGAGTAGGATTTGAAAAAGCAGATTTTGCAGGTGTAAAAGCACGTGTAGACCTTTTGAGAAGTGATTTCTTAAAACTTTAATGTGACTTTAAAAGTGTTGGAGTTGGCAAAATACCCTTCCATTTTGGATCATCTGAGGAATAGATTTGAAAACAATTGCTTCGAAAAGACTTTACTTTCTTTTGGGTGGTGTCAGATGAGTTTGGAATGGATTTAGGAACTATACATTCCTTTTTCTTTGTTTTCTTGACTGTAGAGATTTTGGACAGATAGTTTGAGAAAACAAGTTTTTCTGGACTCCTAGACTTAGGAATTTTGACAAATTGCTTATGTTTTGAAAGATTTTCCCGCCTTTTGCCACTGAATTGAATTTCTTCTTTGAAAGCCTTTTTTGCCTCGGTTTTAAGAGAACCGCAGTCAGTGATATTGAGTTGTGGTTTCCTTGAAACATTTGGTAATTTTGAAAAACAAGGACTTGATTTATCCGAACTGGAGAGTTCAGGATTCAGGGAGCATTGACCAACTTCAAAGTTTTTGATTAGTAATTCATGATGAATTGGTTGGATGGTCATTGTACTTTTGACTAAGATCTGCAGTTCGAAGCCTTGAAGAACCGCAGAATAAGTTTGAGTGGTTACATTGGTAGGAAAATTGATGGAAGGTAGATGGACAAACTGAGGTTCTGTTGGATTAATGTCTAAGTCCATAACTATAATTGGTAAGACTTGACCCGACTCGGCATGGTCCATTTGGGTTGCATGGCATCATGCACTTGGATAGACAAAAATGAGAGAAATAACACTTAAGGTTTATTAATATATTATAAGTTCTAATATATTAATAAGATTATTTAATTAGTATTGATCTATAATTGATTTAGAATTAATTATGTGATCAAAAGAAGACTAATTAAATATATGGGTTGATTGTGTAAATCATCCATACTTATATAGTGGGCTAATGCTCCATGGATTATCAAGTTGGGCTCAAACCCATTGGATGCTCCATGGTGTATTTGAACCCATGGATCCAAGGAAATGGAAAGCCATGACAATTAGGGTTTACCCTAATTGTAACAACTATATAAGCATCTTATTGATGTGAGAAATCGGGACTAGATATGCATGGAGGGCAAGACGATTCTTGAAGTGTTCTAATTTCTCTCTAAGTTATTCCAAGTGCTTATGGTGTTGTGTGAACCATTTGAGCTGTCACACTTGGGGCACTAGGCACTCAAGCTTCATGAAGACAAGCACCAACAAAAGGTATGTTATTCTAACTTGTGTTATTCAAAGTTTTGTATGCTAGAATAGAACAATACCTTGGAAAGTTGATATTTGCATGTATAATAGAGAAAACATAGATCCAAGGTATTTAGGGTTGCATGTACACTTAGGAGTGTTAGATTGCTCAAAACCCAACAGTGGTATCAGTGACTAGGCTTGTTTTCTTGTTGTACTTGCTTAAACTGCTTAAAAATCGACTTTTGGTGTTGTCTGCCCAGCAGACTCGCCGATTCCATGAAGGGACTCGACGAGTCCAAGGCAAAATGCATCCAACTCGCCGAGTTTGTTCATGCACTCGACGAGTTGGACCCCTTTCGAGTTTTGGTGCTGGAATTGGTCTAGAATCATTACCTTTGACTGTTTTGGGCTTATAAAACTTGTTTTGAATGTGGTAATGATTATGTTAAACCAATTTCAATGCTATAATAAAAGTTTCAAGTTTATATGTGTTCATGTTATTCTTGAAAATTGTTGATTATGAATAATCATGCTTATGAGTTTTGCTAGATCATAGGAATTGTGTGCAAATTGTTTGGTGATATAATTCGTAATCTTGTTGAACAATCATTTTGGCAGTTGTCCAGTGTCTTCCTAGACCGTTAAGAAACTGAAGATTTGTTTCATGGTTGCTTCAGACAGTGCCAACATTGGATAGCTTAGTGACTATAAGATTAAACCTTTTAAAGGAATCTTCCAAACTTTCACCCGCATGAGCTTTAAAGTTATTAAACTCATTGAGTGCGGTAGTGAGTTTCTTTTCTTGAGCCTGTTCAGTTCCTTCATACAGGTTTTAAGCCTTTGGCCAAAATCTGCAACAAAGGTAGACCTTTTGACGACAGGCGAAGTTGGTCCTTGAAATTTTGAATGCGTTCGTGTTGAGAGAAAAACTTGAGACACACTTGAACAAACGTTAGAACAAGTATAGTTGCGGAATAGTTTATCTCAAAAGGATCTAAAAGCTCAACAACAATAATAAGTTAGAGTTAGATAATTAAAGAGTTAGGTGCGGAAATGTAAGGAAATATAAATGACAGCAGGTGTTATATCAAGTATACACATAAGTTGATTCTTAACAAGGAATACATTCAGACCAAGTTAGTAAGTGAGATCAAACTTAGTGATTAAGTCAATAATGACTTGCTCCGAAGAGAGAAGATATTCAGATATAGTGATCTTTATGAGTAATAGAGATGAGAGAAATAATGTACGATATGAGAAGCGAAGTGTTATCTGATTATCTTTGAAATAAGAAACATTGAGTCCTATATATAGAGGCTTAACGATTACACTTGTTCAACTATCTAAACGTAGCCATGTAAGGCATACTGGATAAAAGAGAGTGTTCTAAATAAAACATATAAAAAGCTAAACTAAGAAGACTAGATAGTGAACTGCGGATGATGATGAATTCGGTGCAGTAGTTGAACTGACTTGACTGCGGATCTTGAAAGGCTGCGGTAGGTCAAGGTTAAGAGGGTCACTTTTATGATTCAACAGTTCGACCGATGAATTATTATATGCGGCTTCAAGGGCCAGCTAAATACTTTGGGCAGTCGGTAAACCAATAATCTCAGCAACTGCTTCCTCAGTTAGAGAGGCATTAAGAATAATAGCAGCCCTCTAGGCAGTCAAATACCAAGAAGAAAAGATAGGATTAGGGACCAATTTGTCGCCTTGGGTAATTTCAGTATCGGGAGGGGATGATGACACATCAATATGAGAAATTAGGTTTTGATAGGAGAAGAGCGGGATCATTTGATTCTTTCAAAGGAGATAGTTAGAGGAAGAAATCTTGATGGTGATCATGTGGAGAAGAGTGTTCATGGGTAAGGTAGTATCGTTGGATGAGGAAAAAATCACAATACAAGAAGAAAAAAAATATGACAACATGAAGAAAAAAAGGAACCGAAAGGAAGAAAGATCGAGAGGTAAGGAGGGAAAGGTCAGGACCCATAACTTCTCATACCATGTGTGTGACACTTTGATGCCCCACAATGGAGGGGATCCATTACTTAAATTGAAAAGAAAATTACACAAAGACTACCTCAAGAATGAGAAAAATACAATTGAAATAATACAATAATTTATTCTAGATATTAGTTATTTTAATGAAAAAGGAGTAAAAATTGACACATTATTGGTTTCTCTTATATATATATATATATATATATATATATATATATATATATATATATATAAGATTGAGTTCTATGGAAAACAAATAACTAGGGCAACATCTACCGGAACCAATAATCAAATGACACGTGTCCATTTCTTTCTTCACAAGTAATGTATTGTGGAAGTTATTGTGGAAGTGATGTGTTGTCATGTTTTCATTGGTTCAAATATGTGTTGCCCTAATCATTCATTTTCCATATAACTCTTCCCTATATATATATATATATATATATATATATATATATATATATATATATATATATGACGTGTTGTAAAGATTATATAAAGGGATCACCAACGAGGAATTTGAAATGGCTCTCAACTTTTTTTTTTTTTGCTTTCAACCATGGTCATTGGAGTGCAATATTGTAGACATATTAGTATGGTTAGAATTGAAGGGTTAATATCATTAGTTTTATTTCTAATGTGTATTCCGTATAGCAAGCAAATTAGGTGTGAGGTGTTGATTTTGGATCCATATTTATCGAATAACCCAAATTTGTCAATGGGGAGTTCATGGATGTTATTTTGTACTTGAGGAAGAATGAAGTCAGTGTTGTTCTTTTCATTGTTTGTGTAACTGAATGTTCTTGTATAGTGTCAGTTATTCAAACTATTGTCCAAAAAAAGTGCAAGAATCGCATATGGTTTTATTCTTTTCGGTCGATTAGGATTTTTGACTCAATTCATACATCAGAGGATTTTTCATTGTATAAATTCCTAATATTGTTGTTGATATGAAATGTATTAATTTATCAAATTCAAGTTACAATTTCAACTATATGGGGAAGAAGTATAATATTAAAATTGCTAATGAATCTAGTGATAATTTAAGTAAGAATGTGGATGGTAAGAGTATGGAACATAAAGAGAAGTATGGGTTGAATTCAAAGGGGGGACATATGGGGTTTGAGGGCATGGAAGTTGAAGAGGACATCATGAGGATATTTGGCATTAGGCACCTTGTAAAGTTGATGAGAGATAATAAGAAAAGTGTTATTGCAACAGAAAACAATGCAGAAAGTAGAAAATTTACAACAACTAACCTTGTTTATTAGATTTCCGTTTCTTCCATTTGACCCAAAAACAAACAATGACAATAACCAAGCAAGATGGAAGTAAAAAGAGAATAACAACAAATTTACATGGTTCAAAAAGATTGCTTACATCCACACTAGATCCTTTTGTATTAGGTTAAGAAATTGTCCTCACTTTTTCTCTACAATACGTAATGTTCTCACACTCTAAACCCTACCTCTCTTCACTGAATATTACATAACAATAAGTACATGGGCCTTTTAACTTTGGCCAAAACAAATGGACCAAAAACTTAAGTTACTGGGTTAACTCAAGCTTACTAGGATGGCCACTTGATATGACTACTAACAATTCTCCACCTCGAACATCATTTAATAGACCACAAATTTTAGACGATACACCAAAGAACAAATTGTACTCCTTGATATGTAAAACTCAATCTGGTTGTGCCATTTGACCGTGGTTGCCTACGTACCCTCATCTGGGATCAACCCACTGTAGTTCACTTCATTGGGTGATAATTCCACCTCACCCTGACACCACCCTGCAAGACCATTTCCCTTAAGGGCAATCAATACTGATAAATATTGAGCAAATTCAAACAATGCTTAAACTTGCCACCTGATACCACCTTGGTTAACATGGTTGTTAGGTTCTCATCTGTATGTACCTTCATAATAGAAATATCACCATCGTCTATGACATCCCACACAAAAGGATATCTGACATTTATATGTTTTGTATAAGCATCATAAACGTAATTCTTAGCTAAGTGAATTGCACTTTGGCTATTACACCACAAGTCTACATAATCTTGTTCAAACCCCAAATCATCTAAAAAAACCCCACAACCACAGTGCTTCTTTTACACCCTCTGTTATGGCCTTGTACTCAACCTCTATAGTAAAAAGTGTCATTATTGCTTGTAGCATCAATCGCCAACTAACTTGAGCACCATGTATTTTGAACACTTAAACAGTAGTAGATCGACATCTATCTAGATCACCAGCATCATCTGAATGCAAAAATAAAGTAATTCGACATGTATTTCCACCAAAGCATAAACCAATATTAGTGGTTCCTTTTAAATACCTCAAGACCCATTTCATAGCTTCTGATGTGCCTTCCTCAGGTTCTCCATGAACCAGCTCATCATACTGACCGCCTGTGAAATATCTGGATGTGTATACACCATAACATACATCAAACTGTCGACTGCACTGGCATAAGGCACATGCTATGTGTATGTCTTATCTTCCGTTGTAGTAGGAGACTATCTACTAGAGAGCTTAAAATGTGTAGCCAATGGAGTCATGACTGACTTGGTATCTTGCATCCAGAAGCTCGTAATAACCAACACAATGTAGCCTTTCTGACTTAAGAACAATTGATGGTTCGAACTCTCTCTTTTAATCTCCATACCAAGTAGTTTCTTGGCAATTCCCATGTCCTTCATCTCAAACTCTTTACCAAGTTGAGATTTCAGTCTATCTATCTCCACCTTGCTCTTCGAAGAAATAAGCATGTCATCCATACAAAAAAGAAGATAAATATAATCACCTCCCTGAAGCTTCCTCATGTAAACACAACAATTATACAGACTTCTGGAGAACCCATGCGTTAACATGAAAGAATCAAATCACTTGTATCACTATCAAGGAGATTACTTTAATCTATATAGTGATTTCCTCAAGTGACATACTTGACTTTCCTTATCAACAACCTTGAATCCCTCAGGTTGATGCATATATATTTCCTCATCCAATTCTTAGTGCAAGAAAGCAGTTTTTATATCGAATTGTTCCAGCTCCAAATCACCATGAGCAACAATACTTAATAACAACCGGGTGGAAGTGTGTTTCACTACCGGAGAAAATATCTCATTGTAGTGTACTCCCTCTCCTTATGCAAACCCCTTTGCTATTAGTCTTGCCTTGTACCTTATGTCTTCGAGTTTGAAAGGATCCTCCATTTTCTTGTCTTTCTTCCCTACGGGAAATGGGACCACCTCCCAAGTTTGGTTGTTTTGAAAAGGCTGCATCTGTTCTTCCATCATAGCCAACCAACTCTCATTATTTCCATTATGAATAACTTCCTTAAAGGAGACTGGCTTGTCTTCCTTCATCCAGAGTGCATAATCAACCAAATTTGCTTTTCTGTAGTGCTTTAAGGTTGATCAAACCCCAACTTTTGGACTTTCTTATATGCTCTCCTCAGCCTAGTAGAAACTGAATATTCCCGAGCTCTTGTTCCTTTAGTTTGTGTACATTTTCTTGTTGAACCGTCAAATATTTAATATAACATGAATACCACCATGATCTCATGAACACAACTAGAACCTTGTTAGATTTTAGGTTCTATATCAACTACCTGAGACTTGACTATCTCAATGTCATCACCATTTGGCACTGTATCTTTCGAAGAAGCTACATTTGAGTTCACATCAAAGGTAACATCTCTACTGATTATAAACTTTGAATCTTCCAAACATCAAAGATGATAGCCTTTCACACCTGGTGCGTATCCCAAGAAAATTGCCTTCTTGGCTATTGATTCAAGCTTTCCTCACTAACATGATAATAGGATGTGCACACGCAGATTCTGAGTTTCTCATAATCTGCATGTTCCCCTAACCATACCCTATAGGGTACATCTCCATCTAGAGACACATGAGGAGACCGAATGATAATGTAGTAAGATGTAGCAACCGACTCTGCCCATAATTCTCTTCCCAAACCAGCAGATGATCACATACATATTGATCTCTCTCATAATGTGTGATTCAACCTCTCTATGACCCCATTATGTTGCGGTGTTTTACTGACTGTCCAATATCTCTCAATTCCTTCCTGATCATAGAACTCCTTGAAGGCACATTCTGTATACTAAGTACCGTTATCAGATCAGAGTGTCTTTAATTTCTTTCCTATTCTATTCTCAACGATTGTTTTCCATTTCTTCAATGTGTCAAATACTTCATTCTTATGTTTTAAAAAGTAAATCTAAACACACCTAGAATGATCATCCATAAAAGAGACAAAGTATCTCGAACCTCCCTTGGAAGTGACTGAAGCAGGACCCCAAACATCTATATGCACATAGTCTAAAATTCCTCTGCTTTTGTGTTTGCTTGAATTGAATTGAACCCGATCTGCTTTACCATACACACAATGATAAAAAAAAAATACATGCAAGGCTTCTTCAGATTCTTCAACAAGCCTTCTCTACTAAGCAGACCAAGTTTTTCATACATATGCCTAAGTCGTCTATGCCATAACTGAGTACTTTCACATAGGTCACCATCACTACAATTTGTTCCAATTGTCGCATCATCAGTCACCATTGTACCTGAAAGAACATAAATTTTTCCTTTAATGAATACCTTTCACTATAACCAAAGAGTCACGGATAACCTCCTTTACTCCTCCCCATGCAACTATCTTACACCCACGGAAGTCCAATACACCTTCAGAAATCAGATTCATTTCCATCTCAGGGACATGTCTCACATCCAACAAAGTTCTTACCACTCCATCGTGCATTTTGATTCTAATAGAACCAAGCCTAAACGTTTCGCAAGAATGATTATTTACCATTACCATAATTCCACCATCTATGCTTCTATAGTTAGTAAACCACTTCCTATTTGGGCACATATGGTACAAGCAACCCGAATCAAGAATCCATTTACCAGAGATTTCTTCATCAGAAGTGACAAAGTAACAATCATCATTGTTTCCTTCTCCTGAGGCATAACTAGCTTCTTGATTCTCTTGTGCATTTCCTTTGTTGTTGTTGTTGTTGTTGTTGTTGTTCTCTTTGTTCCATCCTACACTCTTTTTAGGACGATTTGCTTTGTAACGACCAAGCTCGCCACACTTGAAACACCGCCTTTTTGCAAGAGGTCTAAATTTAGACCTAGACTCTCCGTCCTTGTGTTGAAACATGAAAAGTGAACCTCTAGCAATCACAAGTAATAAAGATCCGAAGTCAGCAGAGTCCAAGATTGGTGAAGTCCGAGATAGAGATGGAGTACGAGATGGAGATCCTACCGAGATGCAGTGAAGATCTGATATTAGATGTCTGTTCAAATATTTAATGTTTCTTATCTTATTAGTGATGTAACGTTTCATAGGGGTTTTCCTTTTTGTATCTTTTAGATAATAAGTTGTCAGTGACTAATTATTAACCAGTCCTATGAATGTTTCCAAGTTTGTACGATGATCCT
This sequence comes from Lactuca serriola, assembly GCF_051521515.1. Taxonomy (NCBI): domain Eukaryota; kingdom Viridiplantae; phylum Streptophyta; class Magnoliopsida; order Asterales; family Asteraceae; genus Lactuca; species Lactuca serriola. Next base: position 301,626,365 of record NC_136412.1, read on the forward strand.
CCTTAGTCTATTTAAGGAGTGATTTGAATGACAAGAAAAAAAGCATTGTTACTCCAAAGATAGAAAAAATTCTCTTTAATACTCTTACACTTCTCTCTCAGTTCAAGATCTTTCATAACATTCTTCTTGTTCATTAAATGTCTTTACATTGATTATACTCCTAGTTTAATTCTTTTAATATTGAGTACTTTGTTGAATATTTCATTCATGTCTTGACTGGTATTACCAGACTCGACTGGAACCATTAATTAAGAGCAGACACTGATCTTAAAGATTAACTCAAGGTTTGAGTTTTCAAACCTTGTCCTTGCGCATTGATTCTTGTACTCATAATTGGTATTAGAGCTTTACTGGTTGTCATTTGAATCCATAAGAACAAATTATAGTTTATTTGAAATTACCTTGGTATTTCGATCATTTTTGTGTTAAGGATAAAAGTTCTTCTATATACAACTTCTGCTCTAATATCTTAACTTCAATGGCCGCTCCTAATTCTCAACAAACATATTCAATGCAAATAGCAAATAGCATGGGTTTCCTTTTTCGTGCCCTATTTCTAGTTGTTGAAGAGTATTATCACTGGAAAGTCATAATGGAAAGCTTCTTATTTGGTAAAGAAAAAGGTGAAGCTATCTGGAGAACCATAAAAGAAGGTCCACATGTTCTAGTAAGACAAACTATGAGAGATGATGCTGCAACTCTCATAGGATAGGAACAATAACATCAAGCACCTCTCACTGTTGATGACATCGAGAAACTGCATGCAGATCAAATTGCTTTTTCCGAAATGGTGTTTGGTGTTCCTCCTTCTCTCTTTTAGCACATTAAGTAATGAAAATCCGCTAAAGTGATTTGGGACACACTTCAGGACCTGTTCAATGGATTAGAACACATGATAGATAAGCATTTGATTTCCATCATCAATAAGTTCGATACTTTCACCACAACTCCCAGTTAATCAGTTGCCTCGGCCTCTAACAGATACCGAATAGTCATCAACAACATGACAGTTCATGGGATTGTTTGAACTCCACTAGAATACAATATCAAATTCATCAATAGTCTTGGTAAAGGATGGGAAAACGTGAAATCGTGTCTTCAGAGTAATGGATCTCTAAAGAAGTTAAAGCTTTACCAGCTGTTTGACGAACTTCGAGGTCATGAATCAAATGTTGCACAAACTTTGAGAGAACTCTCAGGAGGTCCTCTTGCTCTTGTTAGTTCTTTCGAACCACATGTCTCGAACCCCTCTGTTTTAGACCCATTCAAATCTATTATCCCAACTATCCAACCTATTGAACCCTCTCCACCTACTATACCTGCTCTTGCTAGTTTAAACTATCAGTTTGATGGAGACCTCGACCCTGAAGCAATGGACTCTGAAATTCGTTTTTAACAAGAGTTTGCTTTACTTTCCATGAAATATAAGCTTCCTTTCAACCCCACTCACAAACCATATTACAACCGTTTCCAAGCTCCTCGTCATAGTAATCCCCAACCATTTCCCAAACCTTCAGAAAATCCACCTGCTTATAAACCCAATATCTTTACACCAAATCATACCTCAGAATCCCATGAGACTTCGAAGTCAGACGAACCAATGATCGTTTGTCACAAGTGTGGTCACGTAAATTACTATGCCAAAGACTGCTTGGTTGAAGCACCACAAAAACCCACGATCAAGGCCTCTACATACTTTGCACATCGAGCCCAAGAGATGGATGCTAGTGAGAAAGCATTCATTATCACTGTGTCAAGAGATGTGGAAGGATATTGGTCATCTGGAGATGAAGATGATGTGAGTACCGGTAGAAACATGTTTCTTATAGCAAGATAAATAATCGAATGTGATAAAGGCTATTGGTTATCTGGATTAGAGGAAGATTATGATGATGCTGGACCAAACTAATGCTATATGGCGACCAACAATCCACCTGGCAGAAGCATCGTTCAACAGGTAAAATCTATGATTACCGATAATAATTTTGATTTAACTCTTTTTAAACCATATCTAACCCATATCCAGTAATATATGAACATCATTTATAAAACCTATGAGTCTGGGATTGAAGCAAGTGAGAAGATGGAGAGTGAACTAAGTCGTCTTAGATTACGTTTCGAGAAAAGATGAATGTATCATTCTCAAGGAAAATTTTGAAATCACTTATTCTGAAAGAAAAGTTTAATTTCTGATAACAAACATCTCAATGCTAACATAGATGCTTTGCATAATGCCATAGATATTCTTGAAGCAAATGAACGAATAACTCACAATTTTCTTCATTCTTGGTCAAAAGTACCTGGTATCGGAAGCGAGTTTCTAAAACCTATTCCTCATCCCTTGAAGGAGTTACAAAATATAACTTTTATGTGAGACATTTCGAACCGCCAACATTCGGATACCCCCATCTCACAATTGTCACCCCTTCCTGAGACTTTGGACAGATTCTCATCTCTGATTCCTGAGTTTCATCCAATAATTGTCAAAAGTCCTGATTCCACACCTCTTCCATCTCTGATACCCCTGGACCTGAATCAAATCTCAAAATATTTTCTTAGCATTTCCAACACTATAGCTCAAATTATGAACCACAGTCCTCCTCACAATTGTGTTATCGAGGAAATTATTCCAGAGACAACTAGATCTGACTCGAATGCATCCGATTTTGTCTGGGCATCTTTTGATAGTGACGTCGAAGAAGAAGTCGTAGTTGAATACTTGTTTGATTCTTGTGTTTCTTATTCTCAAGTAATTTCAAAAACCACCTTAGTGCCAATCAAACCCAAGTTCAACAACCCATCTGCTGGCCAAACTTTCAAGTCGTCAACTCAAGGAAGAGACCTTCATTAAATAGAAAGGATGTCATCGATCCTAAGATAGAAGACAAAAATGCACTCAGAAAGGAAATTAGGTCAAGACAAGATTCGAGGTTCATTGAGAATTCCAAAAAGAAAGTATTTCTGACTGTCAGCCCGACCACTAGGAACCATAAAACATTTGTGCCTGTCAAGATTCTTAAAAGGCTATCCATTCCTCCTAGTTTAGTAGTTCAAAACAAAGTTGTCAGTCCCATTCTGAAAAAGTTTGTTGATAGTCATCTTGCTAATACTAACTCTTCTCGGATAGTTTCTATAGTGTTCATTGCTAAATCTGTTGGTACAATTTGTAAACCTCATCAACTTTCAAAACCAAATGTACCATCAAAAGGAGTAAACAATGAACGATTTGCTAAAAACACCGACACTCAAAAATTTTCAAATAGTTCAAAACAAAATTTTGAGTGGAGAGCTAAAAGTTTTGAAAAAGAAATTGCAACTCCAAGTAACATTGTGATTCCTATAGCTCCAAAAATTGATGGTCCGAGAAAAGTTGTTCCGAAACACCCTATCATTGAATATGATTTTTGGATCAATGAAAAGACTTTGGCATTTTGCTTCTTTCCCAAAGGATCTTGGAATAAGCCCCTGAGACATATTTTTCTCAAAAGTCACAATCCAAGTGCAAAGCCTATGCCTATGTCCCAAAACCTAACTCGGAGCCTAAAAAATCCAAAATTCACTAATTTTTACAAGAACTCTGTGCTTCGGAACAAGATAAAATATGGTATATTGGTAGTACTTATTCCATGCACATGACGGGGCAGGAAGATTTTCTGCGTGATCTCAAACTCTCACCAAATGCGGGCTATGTGATGTGTGGCAACAACTCCAACACTCAGATCCGAGGTTATGGCATCCTCACCAATGGAAACTTCTCTGTCTCAAATGTGGCATACATAGCTGAGCTGAAGCATAACCTAATTTGTGTGGATCAACTTATTGATGCGAATCATCGAGTTGAATTCTGCAAGAAACACATCAATGTCATGACATAATATTGGAAAGAATGTTTGATCAAGTCAAATCGTAACAAGAACATGTATACTCTTGACATCAACATAATTATTGGAAAACCTAAACTCTGTCTACTCTCAAAGGTAGTTCGTGATGTCATTTGGTTATGGCATCGAAGGCTTTCTCATTTAAACTTTCAATATATGAATGATCTTGTTTCCGGTGAAATGGTCAGAGGTCTGCCACTCCTCAAGTTTGAAAGGATCATCTCTGTGCTGCCTGTGAATGTGGGAAGCAATTGAAGAAAGTTCATCCTGTAATTACTGAAAAATCTATTTCGGAGCCATTGGAACTGCTTCATATGAATCTGTGTGGACCCTCCATTGTTGCAACTCTACATCACAAGAAATATATTCTTGTGATTATGGATGATTTTACAAGGTTCACCTAGGTTTTCTTCCCCAGTCTCAAGTCAGAAACCGCCTCGGAACTTATTAATTTCATCAAAGAAATTGAAGTGTTTGTGAAACTGCATGTTTGATGAATCTGAAGTGATAATGGTTCGGAGTTTACCAATGTCACCATTGAGAAATTCCTCTCCGTGAAAACCTGAAAGGTATTGACCATAATTTCTCAGCTCCCTACACTCCTCAACAAAACGGTGTGGTCGGATGACGTAATAGAATCCTCATTGAAGCTTCTCGATCGATGCTTAACTTTGTAAATCTTCCACTCTATCTTTGGGTTGAATCCGCGTCCACTGGTTGCTTCACTCAGAATCGAAGCATCATCAATTGATGCCTCAATATGACACCATACGAAGTTATGAACGATCGTAATCTGAGTATCTCTTTTCTACATGTCTTTGGGTATTGTTTCTTTATCAAAAAACAATCGTGATTAGCTCACAAAATTTTAGCCGGAATCCGATGAAGCAATCTTTCTTGGATACTCAACAAAATCAAAAGCTTACCGAGTTCTGATTCATCGAACTCATGTTCTTGAAGAAAAATTGGATGTCACCTTCGATGACAACTATGTTCGAAATTCTAGCCCAATCCATGTTACAACCCATATCATGGAGTCTGATGCTCCATTTCCAGGATATTTAGATCCTCAAAGAATTCATGAAGTCGCATTTTCAAACCTTGTTCGGACCATTTAAAACATCTCTTGATTCAGAATCTCGATCAAGACAGTCCTTATCAACTGTAGCTCCAATCTCACAAAATGTTTCTGGTCTGACACTGACATTTCCTCCATTTGATTCCGAACCAATTCAACCTTTTCACGTCGAGGGTGGAGAATGGTCTTCCCACTCTTAAATCAAATGTTGAAGGATTCCTAGATGCAGCAGATCAATTTGCTGAATTCGATCTCATTCCGGACAACAACGATGGCAACACCAACTTATTTGACTTCCTGGACGAAAATGATGTTGATATCTCTGGTTCAGTAGTTCAGGGGGAGCATCATCCTCAAATTCAAGTTGTTCAAGGGGAGAAACACAACCCCATTGTTGATGTCAGATCGTCTGCTGCAAAAGAGCTTCTGAGACTACACATCTAGACCAAAGATCATCCTCCAAACCAAGTTATTGAAAATCTAAACACCGGTATTCAAACTCGTTCTCCCACCAACATCCAAAATGAATGTCATTTATCAACATTTATCTCAATGGTTGAACCAAAATCCATCAAGGAAGCGCTAGGACATGTTGACTGGATTACAACCATGCAAGAAAAATTGACAAAATTTAATCGAAATGAAGTGTGGACTCTCGTCCCTCCTCCGCATGATCACCCCATTCTTGGTACGAGATGGGTGTTCCAAAACAAGCTAGACGACGTTGGAGTTATCATTCGAAACAAAGCAAGATTGGTGGCCAAATGATTCAAACAAATTGAAGGACTTGATTATGACGAGACCTTTACTCCTGTTTTCTGTCTTGAAGCCATCATAATATTTCTTGCTTATGCAGCTCACAAAGGATTTAAAGTTTACCAAATGGATGTCAAAAGTGCTTTTCTTAATGGTGAATTGGATACTGAAGTGTATCTTCAACAGCCTCCCGGTTTTGTCAATCCTTCTTCTCCAAACTATTGCTACAAACTCTGAAAAGTTGTTTACGGCCTCAAGCAAACTCCTCGCGCCTGGTACAAGACTCTCACAGACTTTCAAGTGTTCTGGTTTTCAAAGACGAATTCTTTACCTACCCTATTTCGAACATCAAATGGAAAACATCTCATGCTAGTTTAAATACATGTGGACGACATTATTTTTGGATCCACGGATCTATCAATGGTTGTTGATTTTGCCAAGTTAATGGTTAGTTGATTACTGATTAGCATGAATTGTGAACTAAGTTTCTTCCTCGGTCTCCAAGTAAAACAAACCAACAGAGGAATCTTTATTCACCAAGAGAAATACATTTCCGAGCTCCTTAACAAATAATCAATGGACACCTATGCCTCTGCAAAGGTACCTATGGGTTTCAGACGTAAGATCTTTTCGAACCCATCAGGTGTTGTTGTTGATGAAAAGAAGTATAGAGGAATGATTGGACCGTTACTTTACCTAACAGCAAGTCGTCCGAACATCATGTTTTCTGCATGTTTGTGTGCCAGATTTTAGGTATATCCAAAGATGTCTAATCTCTTGGTGGTCAAGCAAATATTTTGATACCTCAAAGGTACAAAGTGTCTCGGAATCTAGTACCTAGCAAATGAGAGTTTCCTCCTACAAGCATATTCCGATTCAAACTATGGTGGTCTTTAATTGGACGGAAATAGAACCTATGGTGGCTGTCAATTTTGGGTGGAAGATTGGTTAGTTGGTCATCTAAGATACATAACTGCATTGCACTTTCAACTGCCGAGGAATACATTGCTTCTGCTAGTTGCACCTCTCAAGTTCTTTGGATGAAATCACAACATTTGGATTATGGCTACCGATTCCAACAAATTCCAATCTATTGTGATTCTCGAAGTGCCATTGCAATTTCACAACAATCCAATTAAGCACTCCATGACGAATCACATTGATATACGGTATCATTTCATTAAAGATCATGTTTTAAAAGGAAACATTGAACTTATTTTTGTTCCATTTGACGATGAAATTACTGATGTCTTTACTAAGGCATTAGGCGAAACCAAATTCAATGGTTTTCTGAACAAAATGGGTATGATGTTGCCTGATCCTCAATTCTTTCAAGAGGCTTGCACTTTCTGTTGATATCATCAGGCAGTGAAATAATTCCAAAATCGAAGTGTTTTCATCTCGGAATCATTTCCTCTCGGAATAAATAGGATCATTTTACATTTTTTTGTCTAACCATTTGTTATAGTCTTAAATTTTTTAGCTTACCTCGTCTTTTAAATTCCATGATCAATATATTCACATTGGTATTTTGGTTGATCTCGCCTCAGAACCTATCTCAAAAAGTGTGTTAAAAAGTTCATCTCGGAATTCAAGTCTGAGATGGGAATGTGCTTTCGCCTCTTACCATTGTCCAAGATTTGCTCCATCATGTCTCGGAATCTCAAAATCTATTTAAAATATGTCCTCTAAGATCTTCTTACCTTTTACCTCTGATATCTGATTTTATGCAATCCTCGTACTTTATATCATGTACAAGTATTTTCATTTTCATCTCGAAAGTATCTTATGACAATTCATCTCGAAACCATCCTTGTCCAAGATCACTTTAATGAAAAGAAGTTCAAAAGGTTTTTTTATTATTTTTTGAAATATTTTTCTTAATAACTAAAACAATTATTTTTTTAGGATGATTATCCTTTAATCCTTGAAAATCGCACTTTTTGCACACGTCTCAATAAGGTAGACATCTTTTCAAACCAAACGACAGTTTCCATTTTGCACGTCTTGCCATTGTTTCTTTTGTCCTTATATGTCAACTCATACCAAATGTGGCAACACATTAAATGTGATCCGTTTCCAAAACGGGGTATAATCATTACACTTTTTTTAACTCGATCCACTTTCTTTTCAAACTATAAAAGGCTCTCAAAACCCACTTGATACCTTTTACGCGCTCATCATTTTCTTTACTTTCTCTTTGCAAAAAAACTATTCTTCGAGCTCTCAAAACCTATAACTATAGCTTCCACCCAAATGCCCCTAAAATCTCCAAAACTGCTCCTAAGAAAAAAAATCCTCCAAGGGTTCTGCTTTGTCCTATTCGACTAAACCCTTCCTTCGAGACACCACGCAACTGTTTTCTCTGGATCCCATGGACTATGATGAGTCCATCCGAGTTATGATAGAGTTCATATCCGGTCATCCAATCGCCATTCCTCTCACAAAAATTCCCGATCCACCAATTCCACTTTGTCTCCTTCACACCGCTTTTGACAGAATCAAGATTGAAGATGGAGTTCTAGAGATTAGGATAACTGGAGATCGCATTGTGCCTGTCTCAAAACAGACACTTATAATAGTTATTGGGATTCCAGAAACACCTAAGGGTTTCACCGTTCAAGAACCATTGTCTGAAGAATTTCAGACATTTCTCAACCACAGTGAGTATGTAGAAGAGTTCAAGGAGAAAAAGTTCAAAAAATTTGCAGTTCGTGACCTATAGACATTACTCATACACTTTATCCTTCGAGGTCTCTCAGGAAAACATGGATGAATAGAAACGATGGGCATATTGGCTCTACGTTGTCTATAAAATCTACTCTAGGAAGACGAACGCGATTAGCCTAACCGAAGTCTTATGGGAAAACTTTTGGAAATTTGCTGTGAAGAGAAAGCCTCAAGAGATATCGAGTCCGAGATACTGGGCTCTTACCATTCAAAAACTCTACCGAGAGAGGCGAGAACCAATTCTTGTCGACACTATTCCAAAAGAGGTATTTTTAACCTTTAAAGCTATTAAAACCTATCGCCTTCTAAACCAAGCATCTTTTGGACCTACACGTAGACCGCCTGAACATATATTGGCCACTCTACCATCCGAGTCTCTTCATTTGAAACATCATTTAGAGACTTTGATTGTGTATAGACCTACACAGTCTACCCCAGTCTCTCATGAGCCCACCTCAGATGTGGCCAAGCCAGTCTCGACTGGTGGAAAGATAAAGAAGGCAGCCAAACAAAATACTTCTCCCTCTGAACCAAAAACTAAAAAGAGAACCAAATTTGGTACTTCCTATCAAAAGGAATCTATCAAGGACATTTCGACAGAATCTGGTCATCCTCTCACCCCACCTAGCAACTTTTCCAATTCCTCTACATGAGAGTAAGGTCATTGTAGGTATTGATTGGTTGGGCCTCAATGAGGCAACTGATTGCGAGAATCAGACCCCAATTAGGGGAGAACTAGTGTTTTAGGGAGAGGGTGTTCAGGGTGAGCCGACCCTATGCTCAACAGCTAACGCCAGGGGATATCTTTAGTGAGGTTGTTCTGGATTCGTTGCTGATGTGATGGATACCCGGGAGAAGGGTGGGGTGGATGTGGATGATGTACCAGTTGTCCGAGAATACCTAGATGTATTCCCAAAGGATTTTCCTAGAGTGCCTCTGGAGAGACATGTGGAGTTTTGGATTGACTTGGTTCCAGGTGCGACTCCAATAGCCAAAGCCCCTTATTGGTTAGCACCTTCAGAGATACAGGAGTTGTCTACACAACTGCATGAGCTGTTAGACAAGGGGTTTATTCGGCCAAGTAGTTATCTATGGGGAGCGCCAATCGTTTTCGTGAAGAAGAAGGATGGATCGCATCGGATGTGTATAGATTACCGAGAGCTAAATAAGCTAACAGTGAAAAACAGTTATTCAATACCAAGGATTGCCAATTCATTTAACCAGCTTAAGGGTGCATCTTGGTTTTCCAAGATTGATCTGCATTCGGGTTTTCATCAGATAAGGGTCAGAGAAGAGGATACACAGAATTAAGAAGATAACCATAAAGAAAATTATCGTTCAGATATTCATTGAAAAACATTTCGGAATAAGAACTTTAATGACAACCTTAAAACTCATTTATTGACGGCAGACTCAGAATAATCAGATTTTGAGATGGAATGTTATAAGATACTTCAAAAGAAATTAACACAAAATAATAGTACATGATATAGATTTGGAGATGGCACAATCTCTAAATGAATATCAGAGGTAAAAATGTAGGAAGATCTTAGAGGACAAGGTTTTTTTTAAAGAGTTGAAGTTTCGAGATTAGAAGAAATAGAGCTCAGAAGGTGATAATTGATGGAATCACATTACCATTTCGGGTTTGAATTCCGAGGTGTACTTCATACACATCGATCCGAGGTAAAATATTCCGAGAAGATAATTCTCTAAGGATATTTGATGTAAATATATCGGATTGGACTTCAAATGGTGAGAAATGCTGAAAAACTTAGGACTAGAAGAAAAGGTTAGACAAATAGATATATAATGATCTATTATTTTCTAAGAAGAAACAATTCCTAGGAGAAAATTTTTTAATTTGGAATTATTTGACTTTCTAATGTATACATTAGAGAGTGAAAACTTCTTGGAAGAATCGAAGATCGTGCATCATTGTAACATTCCGACTTCCAGATATGAGAATTATTCCTTAAAAGGAAAATTCCCCTTAGAACACGTCGAGTTGATGGCCTCAACTCCACGTGTTGAAGACTTTTGGTACGCGCATATTTTTGGACCAACTCGACGAGTTGGGTTAACATGGACTATTGACCTTGATTGTTGACTGTTGACTTTGTCCATGGTTGACCAAGTTTGACTCTTGAGGGAATTTTGGGCATTTCATAGTTTTGATAGAAATGGTCACATGGTGGTTGTAGGCATTTGGGTCCGGAGCTGAGATTTGGAGTTGGATCTTACCAGTTCAACACTATTTGTGAGGTGAGTGTTCCTCACTCTACTTGTTGGGCGAAGGAACCCAGGCTGACCCTTTGGATTGTTATCATGGTTATCATATAATTGAGTATTGTAGTAATCAATTAAATCTGAATCCTGGTAGATAGAATGATGCTATAATTGTTGATCTGTATGATCTGTGCTTCCATGTTGATGGCTTATGTGTTTATGAGTTATGTATATGTCGACATGTGTGTATGTGGTTGGGTTGAGGCAGTCCTGCTTTCTGCTGAAGGCCAACTGACCTAGGGCGGGCCGGATAGACTGAAGGCCTGCGAGGCGGATCAGTCAGGCCGAAGGCCTAGAGAACGGTCCAAACAGATTGTAGGCCCGGCGTGATGGTCCATACATGATGAAGGTTCTGTATGCGTGTTGTTGTGTGATAGTTATGATTATGTATTGTGATGGTATTTTGGGAAAGACTCACTAAGCTCTAGGCTTGCAGTTTTTTATTATGTTTCATGTACCTCAGATGATCGTGGGAAGGTGAATGCTTGATCCTACACCTCCTCATATTTTATGTTATTATTTCTGGGAAAAATCTAATGTGAAACTTATTTTGAAAACAATATGTAATAAAAGATGGTTTGTAGTTATTTCAAAAGTTAAAATTTTCAAGAATTTTTTTGAATGTTACAAGTTGGTGTTAGAGCCTTAGTTTAAGTGAATTGGAGGAACACTCGTGTGAATCCAGTCTCAAACTAGATTTTCAAATGGTTTTCAAAATGCTCAAATAGGATGCGATGTGTACGATCAGATAGGGCCAATAAGTAGACCCCAAAATACCATAATTGTTGTTTGATATTGTGATATGTTAGAACAGCATGCTAGTGATAGGATATGGATCTTTAGGAATCTCATGATAGAATTTCCTGATTATATGATGCCTGATAGCCTAGGGTTTTCGTTTATGAAATTGACATCATTACTGTAGTTTCTTAGTGTATGCATCATGGTTATAAATAACTAAGATCTTATAGTCTGAGAATGTTTGGTGTGGCCTTATTTCCTATTCTTGTTTGATGAAGGGCTTAGGGTAGGTGTAACGTCCAAAATTTCAAAACAATTTAAACTTTTCAAAATCACCCATTTTATTAACATTGTTGCAAAAAGGTTTTCAATACATTATTAAGCAGAGTAATTTCCTAGGTTCATATCATAAAACACCAACGCGGGGAACGATACGATCATGCCTTTGCCTTGCCACAGACTCTTGAGAACCTGAAACATAAAACCACAACTGTAAGCCCGAAAGCTTAGTGAGATACCCCCAATATACCAACCACATATACGCCCTTCCAGGCCACGACCTTCCGGTCCATACATATCGCCTTCCGGCCCATAACATATTGCCTTCCGGCCCATAGCATAAAATGCATACATAACATAACAAATCATAGAACGACCCTGCATATCGGGTCACACCCCAGATCTAGCAATCATACGCATAACACATAATCATATAACAGTTCACAGTTAGCAATTGATCAACAGATCACATAACATAGCATTACTCTAATCAAGATACCGGACTAACCAGTCACTAGCATAACATAATCATAGGAATCAGTCAACATACTAATTACAAACATACGCCTTTCCAGGCCATGACCTTTCGGTCCACATAGTAATGCCTTCCGGCCCAAAACATGTATTGCCTTCCGGCCCATAACATATCAACTGGCAATTACCCGAATTTCCATCCGATAAAAAGGTTGGCCTTGGTGCCATAAACCCTATCGATATAGTGAGGATAACTCACCTCGAAACTGCCGACTGAACAGATAGCTCAAGCTGCTCCGATCACTGATACGATCTCCACCTCTGGATAGCCACCAATGCACTGAACTCAAACGATAAACAACAATTACCAAAATATCCCTGGAACCACTGGTAAATCCTTAGTCAAAGACAAGGTCAAAGTCAACCCCTGACTGACCCTACTCGTCGAGTCAACCCTGTGACTCGCCGAGTCCCCATACTCAGAACTTCACTTAACCCGCGACCTAACTCGCCGAGCCACCCCAAGACTCGCCGAGTTCAACGACTTTGAGTCCACTCGCCCTTGACTCACCGATTCCTTAAGATTCCCTTTCTACACGTCGAGTATCCCCTTTTTCCTCGACGAGTTCTTCCTGGAAGAATCGCGGGGCCACCCCGACTCAACTCGCCGAGTCTGAAGAACAACTCGACGAGTCCCCGTAAATCTCCAAGCTACTCGCCGAGTCTATTCATCAGACTCGTCGAGTCCATGCCATGCAGTCGATCAAACTGCCTCCTGAGATAAGTATTGTCCCGAAATACACAAGCATGGGACCTTCTGGACCTCTAAGGTCCTAATACAGGGTTATAGTCGTTTGGGGACTAGGGTAACACTTAATCTAATCACAAAGGGGTTCCATAAACCCTAATTCCATGACACCTCAACATAGCAGAGCATAATTCGAATTCTTACCTGAATAATGTGCCCTCTGTGTCCCCAAATCCTCAGAACATGACTCCCTTGCTGTTCCTTTAGCCAAGCCCTTCTCTTCCTTGCACCACAACCCTTCCAAGATCAACAATGGCCCTTAAACTTAGCTCCAGATGCACCCAATCGACTTAGGGTTCTTCTCAGAAGGCCAAAATGAACAATGACGGCCAATGAGTCTCCTTTATACGTCCCAAACCTGAACGGTTAGGGTTTTCGCTAAACAGCGTCGACTCGCCGAGTCCATATCTGGACTCGTCGAGTCCAGTCGCGATCCCGCGACCAAGTCTGCGATCCTACTCGGCGAGTCTAGGCTCCAACTCGCCGAGTCCCTTCTTAAAACACCCCCAAATCATAGTTATATCGATATTTGAAATTCCGGGCTGTTACAACTCTCCCCCACTAGAACTAGACTTCGCCCTCGAAGTCTCACTCTGAAAATAGCTCCGGGTGCTGCTCTCGCATCTCACGTTCCAGCTCACCGGTCATTTCCGGCCCATCCGGTGCTGCCACCGAACTAATACTAGAGGTATCTCCTTATACCTCATAGCCTCGATCTTCCGATTTCTGATGACCACTGGTCTCTCAGCATAATTCAGGCCCGCATCCACCTGAATGTCTTCTAATGGGACCGATGCCGACTCATCAGCTAAGCACTTCCTCAATTGCGACACATGAAAGGTGTCGTGGATCTGTCCCCACTCCGCTGGCAACTCCAATCGATAGGCTACCCGGCCTATCCTTGCAATCACCCGAAATGGTCCAATGTACCGGGGGCCCAACTTGCCCTTCTTCTTGAATCGAATCACTCCTCTCCAAAGAGAGGCCTTCGGGAGTACGAAGTTGCCGACCTGAAACTCAAGCTCGGATCGGTGGCTGTCTGCATAACTTTTCCTGTCGGCTCTGGGCGGTCAATAACCTCTGTCTCATCTGCTGAATCTGCTCTGTCGACTGAAGCCCGATCTCTGTACTGTCCATCGCTCTCTATAACCGAGAATTACCCAAGATGCAACTCTGCTCTAAATCCCAACCATCACTCGACCAATAAGGGTTAGGAAACCATGAACCACCGGATCCCCGATCCAAGCCCACTTTGTCCATCCCGGACCAACTGAGAGATCCATTCTCACTCTCAGAGCAACCCTCACAAGTCCTCCTCTTGCCATCACATACACCTACTGAACTAGTCCCAACACCCGCAGGTTGGAAGACCCAATACACTGATGATATCCTCGAACATCTCCCAAGATGAACCATTACATCCATCCTACACTCTGATCAGAATCACACGGAGAATTTAAGATTCTCTCTCCCCCTGCATCCCTTCTGAGCCTCAACAGACATCTCCAACCCAGATGGGTTCCTACTTCGCTGCCGCGAACACGATGCTCAAAGCCATACTCGAAATACTCTAACCATAATTCTGCTCTGCAGCTTTCATTCTTATGAACTTGCACTCCCCTTCGGAGTTACACACCTTTCCCTTTTCCTTCCAAGGGACCCTCTTGGCCATAATGCCACTCCAACCGGTGCCACGGTGCTTGTCCCAAGCGACACCACCCTTTTTCGTAACCGCTATTCACATACCCTGGTTATCCTTGCAGGGGCTCTCAATCCCATGCACTCTCTCCACTCATCAAAATCACTGCCTCAGCTAAACACGATTACTAACCCGGGGCCAGACCTCCCAATGCAATCACATTGCAACATACACAATCCGCTACCTCAAACTGATCCAACAATACCAACAGAGTCTCCAGCATGACTGGACCGACTCTCATAACACATACTAGCCACTCGAGGCTATATCTCTGTGGGTCCATACACCCAAACTCTGCGAACTCTCAGGTTCTAACTCTGGGAACCTTCCGGTTCCAGCTCTAGAAACATGCACAACATAATCCCGTGGGATTAATACAGTACAACCCATCACGTACCTCAAACGTACCAATACTCTGATCGCATAATCCCGATTACTTACTCAAGCTTGATCCCGGCCTCCTCTCAGGCCTCCACAATCAAATGTCCTAGGTCTGTATCCCGCCTCGCATACCCGACACCCGCTCTCGTCGGCCTATACTCTGAGCTGACAAGCACGGCTGAATCCCAACAGCTAAGCACCCTCACATACTCATCGATCTCCTGGAGAATTCTCCAATTCTCCCCCACTAAAGCACTGACTAACTGCCACCGATCATCATTAATGACCTTTCAGAACAAACCTGCACAGAGAGAACATTTACACACTGACTGTTTCCCACCAGCATAAGCAACCCTCAACAAAACACATCTCTTCCCTGATCAGCCCACTCAAAAGAATCCGATCTTTCCATTATCCACTCTACGACTGCAGATGTTACCCGACATTCAACCCAGTGCCGCATTTCCAATAACAATCCTCACGAACGATAACCAACGAAATTCCCAAACAATAACCCGTAACCAACCCACAACCTGCCAAAGGATGAATACCACATCGAAAACCGCACAGGACTACCGGCACCAAAACACCAAACTATAACCATACCAAACCATCAGGGAACAACAATGCCAAAGCGAAAACTTGAAGTACCAATCCATAACCATGCCCAACCCGCGAAACAACGAATACCGCATCAAAATCCACACAAGATACCAGCACGAACAATACGTCACAATCAACACAAGCCAGTCAAGACATCAAGAAAGCCTCATACCCGCAGCTGCCTCCGGCACTGCTCCGTCTCCCTCCGCCGCAAGCCGATAAGCACGACCCTGAGCCCTTGGGCTCCGCTCCATCCTGTCCTCCTCCTGAACTCCTCGAGGTGGCCGGTGCTAGAGCCTGCACCGGTCCTGCAGAAAGCTGTGGACAGTTAACCCTCAAATGTCCAACCTGCCGACACTGATAACAAATCCTCAAATCCCGAATTGGCACTGACTGCCGACAATCCCATGCACCGTGCCCCTCCTTTCCGCACTTGCGGCATGCACCACCGGACCAGCAAGCTCCGGTGTAACCCCTCCCACACTTCCCACAAGTGTGGTCGCTCCGATCCCCCATTCTAACATCTACGGTCCTGGACCGTTTTGGCGCCGACTGCGACTGCATCGGGGCCTACCTCAGCTCACGCAACTGCAACTTCAACCTCTAACTCACGCCACATGGCGGCCTCCTGCAACTCCAACAAGGTCTTACACCTCTGCGCAGACACGAACTGTCTGATATCCCTCTTGAGCATACTCAGGTATCAGGACATCTGAGCCTGCTCCGAAGCGAACTCAGGGCAAAACATCGCCCTCTCAATAAACATCCTGGTGATCTCAGTCACCGACTCCAAATCCTGCTTCTGCTCAAGGAACTCCCGAGCCAATCTCTCCTTTTCATCCCGCGGAACATAGCGAGTACTGAACATCTCTCTGAATCGATCCCATGAAACCGCAGCCCTCCGCGCATCGGAAAATGACCTCGTAGTCAATCTCCATCAATAGGTCCAGAGCACACCTCGCCCGCTGATCAGCAGGGCATAAACTCGTGGAGAAACACCCCTCCACGTCTGATAACCATCTCATAGCAGCAATCGAGTCCTGAACTCCATCGAATGTGGGAGGCTTCGCGTAATAGAAGTCCCGATACTGAAAACCCCGACTAGCTCCTCTCTTTGCCGTTGCTACAGCCGCTGTAACTGCCGCGGCAGCCGTCTCTGCGAGAGCCGCATATCGCTCATCAAACTATTCAATCATAGCGGTCCTGATCGACCCAAACAATTCTGGCGACTCAGCCCGCAACAATGCAGCAACCCCATCACGCAGGATCTCGCGAATCCTCGCATCCCGCTCGCTCGTGCTCGTCCGATCGATAACCTCCGACGGCACCGATCCACCCGGAACTCGCTCTCCAGCTCCCGATCCTGATCCGGATCCACTATCGTCATGCCTCGAGATCTCCATAATGAAGACACCCTACCAATCTCAGACACTTCCCAAAATTCTGGGATCCAACTCTCGCAACCCTACCCTAGAGACCATGGTTTCCCTGATACGCGTATGGGTCCTGTGCTTTCAGTAGTACGGGCCCATACTACCTTCCACACCTACCCATATTTGTATGAAGTACTACTACAATACCCTAAGGAACATGCATAACTACTATCAACCCTCACCCCTAGAGAAACACTGAGAACATCCCATAAGGGACCCTAGGCTACAGGCATCACATATCAGGCAACATTATCATGAATTCCTGAAGATCCCTAGCCTAACTCTAGCATGCTGTTCTATCAAGCTCAAATAAACAAATATCATGCATGCTATCTTGGGGTTACTTACTGGCTCCGGCTGATCGTACCTCCGCGTCCTCCTTTTACCAAATTTGAAAACCATTTTAATTTCTCATTTTAAAATCCTCCTCGATTTGAGACTGGGGTCACACGAATGTTTCCCCAATTCACTCAAACCAAGGCTCTGATACCAACTTGTAACGTCCAAAATTTCAAAACAATTTAAACTTTTCAAAATCACCCATTTTATTAACATTGTTGCAAAAAGGTTTTCAATACATTATTAAGCAGAGTAATTTCCCAGGTTCATATCATAAAACACCAACGCGGGGAACGATACGATCATGCCTTTGCCTTGCCACAGACTCTTGAGAACCTGAAACATAAAACCACAACTGTAAGCCCGAAAGCTTAGTGAGATACCCCCAATATACCAACCACATATACGCCCTTCCAGGCCACGACCTTCCGGTCCATACATATCGCCTTCCGGCCCATAACATATTGCCTTCCGGCCCATAGCATAAAATGCATACATAACATAACAAATCATAGAACGACCCTGCATACCGGGTCACACCCCAGATCTAGCAATCATACACATAACACATAATCATATAACAGTTCACAGTTAGCAATTGATCAACAGATCACATAACATAGCATTACTCTAATCAAGATACCGGACTAACCAGTCACTAGCATAACATAATCATAGGAATCAGTCAACATACTAATTACAAACATACGCCTTTCCAGGCCATGACCTTTCGGTCCACATAGTAATGCCTTCTGGCCCAAAACATGTATTGCCTTCCGGCCCATAACATATCAACTGGCAATTACCCGAATTTCCATCCGATAAAAAGGTTGGCCTTGGTGCCATAAACCCTATCGATATAGTGAGGATAACTCACCTCGAAACTGCCGACTGAACAGATAGCTCAAGCTGCTCCGATCACTGATACGATCTCCACCTCTGGATAGCCACCAATGCACTGAACTCAAACGATAAACAACAATTACCAAAATATCCCTGGAACCACTGGTAAATCCTTGGTCAAAGACAAGGTCAAAGTCAACCCCTGACTGACCCTACTCGTCGAGTCAACCCTGTGACTCGCCGAGTCCCCATACTCAGAACTTCACTTAACCCGCGACCTAACTCGCCGAGCATACACGAGTGCTCTAGGGTTGGTGGAAGTTTCATGGATGAGTCGACCAGTTGTGAGATGTTAGGCCTTTCCTCTAAGGGGTGAGGACTGAGTGTTCGTCTATGCTTATGAGTATTGTTAGGGCGAGGTGGTGATCCTTGAGAAAAATACAGGTAGGTGTAGAAGGTAGTATGGGACTGTACTACTAGAAGCACAAGACCCGTACGCGTAGCAAGGAAGTCACAAACCCTAGGGCTTTGTTCGGAGTTGGTTCCCCGTTATTTATGTGAATTATCTGATATCTTCCTGGCATATTCTCAGTATGGTGACTACAAGGCAAGTTGAGATTGGATCCGGATCGTGGTCAGGGATGGACAGGCAGATGGGATCAGATGATTTGGATGCTAGGATCAGGAGGATTCTCCATGAGGAGTTTATGGCCGTTGTTCGGGATCAGATTCCGCTATTGCTAAGACGGCTGCTGTTGCAACCGTGGTGACTACAGGTGTTTGGACAGGGTGGGTCTTTCAGTATCGGGACTTCGATAATACAAAGCACCTAACTTTCGATAGATTCCAGGACCCAATTGTAGCCATGAGGCGGCCATCTGATGTGGATGGTGTCTCCTCACTTGTTCATGCCCTGCTGACCAGAAGGTCAGGTGCGCTCTGAACCTTCTGAGGTTTGGAGCGACAGATTGGTGGAGAATTGTTTTGGGATCGTACTCTGATGAGCACAGGGTTATGGTATCCTGGGATCAGTTCAGAGAGATGCTTCGTACTCGCTGCATTCCTCACGTCGAGTAGGAGAGGTTGGCTCAGGAGTTTTTAGACATGAGGCATGGATCGGAGTCGATGACGGGGATCACCCGTATGCTTACTGAGAGGGCTATGTTTGTCCCAGAGTTTGCTTCAGAGCAAGCTTAGATGACCCGTTATCTGAGCATGCTCAAGACGGATATTAGGATGTTTGTTTCTACTCAGCGGTGTGATACTTTGTTGGAGTTTCAGGAGGCCACCCGGCGGCGTGAGCTTGAGATAGTGTTTCAGTTAAGAGAGTAGAGGCAGGCCCCGACTCAGTCGCAGCCGGTGCCGAAGTGATTCAAAGCCACTGATTCTAGGTCTGGAGATCAAAGAGGTCGTGCTTGTGGGAAGTGCAGAAAGGTTCATGTCGATCTAGTAGAGCGTGCCAAAAATATGGCAAGGAGGGGTATTATGCGAGGGACTGCCACCAGTCCGCCCCGGATCAGAGTATGAGGATTTGCTATCATTATGATCATATTGGCCATGTGAAGGTCAACTGTCCGTTGCTTGCTGAAAAGCCGACACGGGCTCCCATGCCAGATACACTGAAGATCACTGATGTGAGTAAGGGTAGGGCGGATCCCCCGCGGGCATGAGGTCGCGCTTCCCAGCACACTACTGAGGAGGCCAGGACAACACCAGATGTTGTGACTGGTATGTTTCTATCCCTTAGCTTATTGATTATGTTTGTTTTATGCTCATATGCTTGTACCTATGTTAGGTACGTTCCTAGTGAACTCCTTGCCTGCTTTAGTCGTGCTTGACTCGGGTGCGAGTCGGTCTTTTGTTTCTCGGTCCTTCAGTAGGGAGTTTGTTTTGCCCATGGGGGAGTTGGAGTATGCTTTGTAAGTTTCTATCGCCAACGAATACAGGGTTTCTGCTTCTTCGGTTTATCAGGGTTGCGTTCTAGAGATCTATGGGGTATCGTTTCTGACCGTTTTGATTCTGATTCCCACGGGAGATGTCTGTGTAATCGTGGGTATGGACTGGTTGAGCCATTTCGATGCCATGATCGACTGTGAGGGCCAGCATGTGGTAGTTCGAACCCCAAGTAGGGGAGAACTGGTTATTTATGGAGAGCGCACCAGGTTGGGTTCAGGGTTCTACATGGCATCCCGGGCTCGGCAATATATTCAGCATGGGTGTGCATTTTATTTGGCTTATGTGGTGGCTAATGTTCCAGTTGTTAAGGATTTCACTGATGTATTCCCGAAGGAGTTACCCGGTGTGCCTTCTGAGAGGCAGGTGGAGTTCATGATCGACCTTGTGCCAGGTGCGGCCCCTATTGCCAAGGCGTCATACCGATTGGCACCGCCTGAGATGCAGGAGCTGTCATCTCAGCTGCAGGAGTTGCTAGGCAAGCAATTCATCCGTACGAGCAGTTCTCCGTGGGGAGCGATGGTTCTTTTTGTCAAAAAGAAGGATGGTCCGCACCGGATGTGCATCGATTATATGGAGCTGAACAAGTTAACGATGAAGATAAGTTTTGATCGGTTACCGGGAGCATCTTGGTTCTCCAAGATTGACCTGAGGTTTGGGTACCATCAGGTCAGGTTGAGGGAGGAGGACGTGGAGAAGACTGCGTTCCGGAATCGTTATGGGCATAACCAGTTCGTGGTAATCCATTCAGGCTCACCAATGCACCTGCGATATTGATGGATTTGATGGATCGGATATGCAGGCTGATGCTCGATCACTCAGTTATCGTGTTTACTGATGATATCTTGGTGTATTCCAAGACTAGAGAGCAGCATGAGGAGCATCTTCACGAGCTTCTGGGGGTTTTGAGGCAAGAACGACTTTATGCTAAGTTCTCGAAGTGCGATTTTTGGTTGCAAGAGATTCAGTTCCTTAGACACCTCGTTAACCAAGATGAGATTTTGGTCGATCCGGCCAAAATCGAGGCGGTGATGCAGTGGGAGGTTTTGAGGTCTCCCTCGGATATCATGAGTTTTCTGGGTTTGGTAGGGTACTACCGTAAATTTATTCAGGATTTCTCCAAGATTGCAGTACCCCTAACTCGTTTGACGAAAAAGGGGTGGATACAACCGTCTGCATTTAAGACCCTTCGGCAGAGACTTTACGAGGCCCCAGTGTTGACCCTCCCGGAGGGAATTTAGGATTTTGTGGTTTTCCGTGATGCATCCATCACCGGCTTGGGAGTAGTCCTCATGCAAAAAGGAGAAGTGATATCTTATGTTTCGCGGCAGCTGAAGCCGTATTTGACGAGATATCCCACACATGATCTTGAGTTGGGAGCGATGGTTTCGTTCTTAAGATTTGGAGGCATTACCTTTATGGGATCCGTTGTACTATCTACACGGATCACAAGCGTTTGAGGCATATTATGGATCAGCCGAACCTGAACATGAGGCAACACAGGTGGCTGTATGTAGTCAAGGATTATGACAGCGGGATCCGTTACCATCTAGGTAAAGCAAACGTGGTGGCGGATGCACTGAGCCGCAAGTCGATTGGATCTTCTGTTCCGATGTCATGTATGAGGATATATGTGGATTCTCCACTTGTGGTTTTGATTAGGGGGTCTCTTTCTGAGGGTGTTAGAGAGGAGAATTGGAATATTGAGAGGATCAGGGGTAAGATCACCATATTTGTGTCAGACAGTGGTGGTTTGTTGACCCGTTGTGGTCGGGTATGGGTTCCTCTGTCTGACAGGGTTAGAAAGATCGTGTTGGAGGAGGCTCATAAGTCTCGCTTTTCTATTAACCCGGGGGACACCAAGATGTATCGAGATCTGAGATTGAGTTATTGGTGTCTGTGCATGAAGAGAGAGATCTCTTGGTATGTTGAGAGGTGCTTGACCTGCAGGATGGTCAAGACCGAGCATCAGAGGCTGCATGGCAAGTGGCAACCTCTGGAGGTTCCCATGTAGAAACGAGAGCACATTTTGATGGACTTTATCACCAAGTTTCCAAAGACGACAAAGGGTTATGATGCTATTTGGGTCATCATGGATCGATTAACCAAGAGTGCTCACTTTCTGGCAATTCGGGAGAGCTCGTCGGTTGAGAAGTTGGCCACTGTGTATATTCGCGAGATCGTTACTCGCCATGGGGTTCCGGTCTCTATTTTTTCATACTATGATGTTCAGTTCACCTCCTGATTCTGACAGAAGTTTCATGAGGAACTGGACACGAGGCTACACTTCAGAACGACTTATCATCCGTAGACTAAAGGTCTGAGTGAGCAGACCATTAAGACCCTCGAGGATATGCTGCAAGCATGAGTCATAGATTTTAGTAGGAGCTGGGACTCCTACCCACCTCTTGCAGATTACTCCTACAACAACAGCTTCCATTCTAGCATCAGTGCTCTGCCCTTTGAGCTTTTTTATGGACAGAGATGTCGCACCCTAGTTTATTGGGGCGAGGTCGGCCATAGGGTCATGGGTCAGAACGAGGTGGTTTTCCAGACTACCGAGATGATCCAACAGATCAGACAGAGATTGCAAACTGCTTAGAGTCAGTAGAAGAGCGCCGACCGACGCCAATCTGAGTTGGAGTTTCACGTCGGTGACATGGTGTTGTTGAAGGTCTCACCTTGGAAATTTGTGATTGATATGTGCATATTTATACACATATTTATACAACATACATTAATATTTTGATTACTTTTATGCCCTTATTTGAACAGAAGATACTTAATTTGATATGAATTGTGTTGTAGGGACCAAAATACATGCTTGGAGCAAAAAGGAAGTTGGAAGTTGGATTAAGGAAGCTGGAAGAGGGAAGTTTGAACCAAAGCTCTAAAATGAAGAATAATATGCCCAACATATCGTGGTGATCTTACCACGGCATGGTGACTTGAAGAATCCCGATCAGCTTCGAAGACTTGGAGATCACGAGATAAGCACGATGACCACGACGTGGTGCCCTGATTTCGGGAAAAGTATAAATAGTTCACATAAACCTCTGAATTGGGACTTTTGGCTCTGTAGAATTCGATACTTTTCGAGGCAAAACACTGGAACTAAGGTTCGGGAAGCAAGTATTTCGTTCACAATCTTGGAAGAAGGAGCATTAAGGCAACTGAACTTACACTTCGATTTTTCATTAGGTTTAGCTATGTCTTTTACTTTGAATTTCGTTTTTGTGACATTGTTTGCTGAAATCATGAGCTAAATACTCATGACTTTCGTTTAGTCTAGGATGAGTTGAATATTTAGGGTTGATTTTATGGTTTGGATTTAAATATTTTGTTATTTGTTGATTTAGCGTATTAAAGAACCTCAAGTACTTTTGATAACTACTTTTCTCTACTTATTGCTGAATTTGATTAAGTTAGTATGAACATCTCTCCTAGGTAGATTTGAATCTTATGATCTTGTGATTTGCAAAATTGTAGGACTAGAGTTTTGAATAAAACCTAGGGTTAAGTAGAAAAGTAGGTAAAAGAGTATAAGAGCTAATATATGATGACAAATCATATATTAAATTGAATCAATAAACCAAATTGGTCAATTAGTGAATAATAATTCTAACTGAAGACTAGTGAACCTGTAAGTTTGTCCGCCTGATCACCGAATAAATAAGCTAGTTTGCTAAAGGATTTAATTAGTGAATAATAATTTGATCATCTCAGGAATCGGTAACAAAAGAAACGAAATCCATTTCACCTCTATAAATCAACCATAATAACAAAAAATCTGAAGTTGAACGAAAGTCTCTTTCTCACCTTGGTTAATTCATACTTGTTTGCTTGCTTAGTTTAGTGTTAGTTTAATTAATTGAATTTTGAGTTAATTTGATAATTTAAGTATCTAGTCTTGCAAAACTAGGAAAACAAAACCTTTTTCTTATTTAATTATTAATTAGTTAATAGTAGAATAAAGTTAATTGAAACACCGTTCCTTGAGTTCGACACTCGTTCTTACCGAAGCTATACTATTGCACGATTAGGTACACTGCCTAGTGTGTTTAATAGTCTAGTGAAGGAAATAACTTTTATAAATTTAAAACTTGAATAAAAATATAAACACATTAAACACACATCAGTGATTCGCTTCAGGAAGAGGGGGAAGTTGGGCCCCCGATTCATTGGACCATTCCGGGTTATTTCTAGGGTTGGCAAGGTAGCTTATATATTGGATCTTCTAGAGGAGCTCGGTCAGATTCATAACACTTTCCACGTTTCGCAGCTGCAAAAGTGCATATTGGACGAGGATGCAGTGGTATCATTGGATGATACTTAAGTTGATGAGTGCTTGAACTATGTCGAGAGGCCGATAGCTGTTCTGTAAAGGAAGGAAAAGGTTCTGCATACCAAGGAGGTACCTTTGGTAAAGGTACAATGGCAACATCGGAGGGGATCCGAGTGGACTTGGGAGCCAGAGGCTGAGATGCAGGAGCATTATCCGGATTTGTTCCTTGCAGCAGACTTCGAGGACGAAGCCTAGTTCAAGTGAGGGAGAGTTGTAACATCCCGACATCTATTTATGAGATTTATTCCTTAAAAGGAAAATTCCCCTTGGAACTCGTCCAGCTGATGGCCTCAACTCGACGTGTTGAAGACTTTTGGGCCACGCATATTTTTGGACCAGGTCGACGAGTTTGTGAGGAAAACTCGATGAGTTGGTGGCTAATTAAGAAACCCTAATTTTTAGGGTGTTGCACCCTATGTAAAGGCCTTATACCCTTTGGGTGGCCTCCTTATCAATCTCTTTTTTCTAGAAAACCATAGTTAGTGCATCCTCTCCTATATCTCTATGTGTATGTGTGAGCTTTAAGAGTGATTTCTTGGTGTTCCTTTAAAGGAGCTTGAAGTTTGAAGTGGCTTTATTGAAAGGAAGGCTATAAATCCATAACCTACTCTTTTGTTGCAGTCATTTTGAGATATAAAGTCGACACCTTGCTTATCCATTGCTTAGATCTCTTTCTTGGAAGTTTATTGTCATATTTGGCTCATTTTTGGGATTGTTCATGGGTTGGGTATTTAATGAAGCTATCACTTCAGATCCGGATGTTTTATGGCCTCATTGGACTTAAAGTTGCAAGCTTTATCAAGTTCTAGGCCTCCTGCATGCTTTAGGTCCCTTATTAAGCTTTGCTTAAGTTTTGGAGCCTCTTTATGGCATGCATGGACGTAAAGTTAGCAACTTTACGTGGTTTTCCAGCTCTTGGGTATTAGATCTATATTCTAAGGTGTTAGACTTGATGAAAAAAACTGAATGTGTTTAGCTAGGAAAACTCGGTGTGTTTTCCATCCAACAGACCTAGGGCGGGCCAGATAGACTAAAGGCCTGCGAGGCGGACCAGTCAGGCTGAAGGCCTAGAGAACGGTCCATACATGTTATATGCCCAGTGAGGTGGTCCATACATCCAGAAGGTTCTGTATGCGTGTTGTTGTGTGATAGTTATGATTATGTATTGTTATGTTTTAGGTATAATATGTAATAAACGATGGTTTGTAGTTATCTCAAAAGTTAAAATTTTCAAAAAAAATTTGAATTTTACAATCATCATTCCCATTTGTTTAGAAACCCATTAAATTTGGTTTCATCTAATGCCTTAGAAAAGTCATTAGCAATTTCATCATCAGATGGAACAAAAATGAGCTCAATGTTACCTTTTAGAACATGATCTTTAATAAAATGGT
Source organism: Lactuca serriola (assembly GCF_051521515.1). Lineage (NCBI taxonomy): Eukaryota > Viridiplantae > Streptophyta > Magnoliopsida > Asterales > Asteraceae > Lactuca > Lactuca serriola. The sequence continues at coordinate 301,652,391 of NC_136412.1, forward strand.
ACCAAATATCAATGTGCTTGGTCGTGGAGTGCTAAATTGGATTGTGAGAGATCAGAATTGCACGTTGAGAATCACAATAAATAGGAATTTGTTGAAATCAATAACCATTGTCCAAAAGTTGTGTTTTCATCCAAAGAACTTGCGAGGTGCAACTTGCAGCAACAATATTCTGCTTCGGCTGTTGAAAGAGCAATAAAGTTCTGTTTCTTGGACGACCAACTAACCAGTCTTCCACCTAAAAATTGACAACCACCGAATGTGATTTTTCAATCAAGTTGAATTCCTCCATAGTTTTATTTGGAATAGGCTTGAAGAAGAAAACTTTCATTCGCAGGATACCACACTCTGAGGTGCTTAGTTCTTTTGAGATATTGGAAGATTTGCTTGACAGCCAAAAGATGAGACATCTTTGGATTAACTTGGAATATAGCACACAGACTTGTAGAGAACATGATGTCCGGACGACTTGCAATGAGGTAGAGTAGCGATCCAATCATTCCCATATACTTCTTCTGATCAACGACAAGACCTGATGGATCCAATCATACCCATTGTAATCAGCGGTAAGACCATGGTCAATAGTTGAGTTAGCGTGGGAGGTGATGTAAGACTGCGGGATAGCCGTAGCATTCACCATCATCTAGATAGCATGAAAGGTGTTGTAAGACCGCACGATGGTCGTAGCATTCACCAGCAACCAGATAGCATGGAAGGTGTTGTAAGACTGCGGGATAGCCGTAGCATTCACCAACAGTCAGGTAGCATGGAAGGTGTTATAATACTACATGATAGTTGTAGCATTCACTAACGACCAGATAGCGTGAGGGAATGTGGTAAGACTACGAGGTGGCTCGTAGCATTAGTCAGCAGACAACGAAGAAGTGTTGTAAGATTGCGGGGTGGCCCGTAGCATTCACTAGTTGGCAGGTAGTGTAGAAGTGTTGTATGATTGCGGTGTAGCCCGTAGCATTCACTAGTTGACAGATAGAGTAGAGGTGTTATAAGACTGCAGGGTGGCCCGTAGCATTCACTAGTTGGCATATAGAGTAGAATCGTTATAAGATTGCGAGGGTGGATCGTTGCATTCTTTAGTTAGCCTTTGTTATAGTGGTATAGTAAGACTGCAGGGGTGGCCCGTAGCATTCACTAGTGGTTAGATAGTATGGGAGTGTTGTAAGACTGCGGGGTGGCCCGTAGCATTAACCGGTCCCTATTCGACAGCGAGAATGTGACAAATTTGTGACTCACTCAAGGATTCCTTTAGGTGATTTAGGCTAGGGCAGATCAACCTCAAGAATGTGAGTAGGCCACATTATGATTGGATTCGGGAAACGATAGGTCGTTGAAGACCAGACGTGATGTAAGACTATAGTGGTTCTGGTAGCATTCACATTTGTATTAGATTCGGTGCCGACAGGTAGTCGGACTATTGTGATCAGGAAGATCAGAAGGAATAATGGAGCCATGAGTGGAAATATGGTTAGGGAAGATTTCGATAGTCGAAGTTCTCTTCGAAAGTCGCATGAAGCGACTGTGAGGTTGCTTTTTGGCTTAACAATCGGGTTGGAATCCGGTATTCCAGATAGCTGCCGTGGTTTGGGATTTTGCATAGAGTAGCTTGTGGACAGGAAGGTGCTAAGTCACTTGCAGCTGGATTAAATAATCTAAGAGTAATTGATTTGACCTTGTTGCGCAGCTCTCGTCTGAGTCTAACTGTTGCATGGATGAATCTTCTACTCGAAGGATTATCTGAGCCTCCTGTCGATTTAAGTGTTCTTTAGCAATATATGGTCAGTGACCTTGTCTCCGTTGAGATGACAATGTGGTTAGGGATTGGAAGCATTTTGTGTGGTGTGAGACTCTATGAGGATGGCTTGGTGGCAATTCGGTGCGAAGGGCCTGATTGGGAGTTAGACCACCGAGACTTAGGTTTCGGATTTCAGATAAGTGGGGTCGGTTTCTATTCGAGAGCTGGAGGATTCATTCTTCACCGGATTCGGGGAACTATTCTAAAGAGGGTTTCTGTAGATTGGGATAGATCATTGTTGGAAGTGTTATGATTGGTCTATAGTTCATCGAAAGTTTGGTAGAAAGTGGTCAGCATGGGCGAACTGTCAGGAAGTCAGGTTATTGTAGATTTCAGGTCTCAGAAGGTTGAGGTGGCTTGCAAGGTTTGAAGGTTCTGGTGTTATTTCCAAGATTGGAGTCTTGGTTACCTTGGGAAGGTCGTTGATTGTGCGGTGTGATGGTAGTACCGTCATGATGGTGAGTGTTAGTACTCATCGAAAACATCAGTTGGTTCGTGGTAGCTAGTAGTTGCTGCGGGCATGACTTGGGAGCTATAGCCAGGGTAGGTGATTACAGCAGACTTCGAGCACGAAGTCTAGTATAAGTTGGGGAGAGTTGTAACATCCAGAATTTAGAAGGACAATTAAGGAAATAAAATCTTCATTTAAGAGTACAAATCGTCGAGTTTAAGGGTGAGAACTCAACGTGTTGGAATAATTGGGCACGCAAGAATTTAAAGACTAGTTCGACGAGTTGGGGAGGACCAACTCGACGAGTTGGACAGGGTTTGGGAAACCCTAGATCCGAGATTTTGCACCCTATTTAAACACCTTATGCTTTAGGGTTTGGCCTCATTTCTAGCCTCCACTATCCTAACCCAAGATCTCGAAACCCTAATGCTATTATGAGTGATTATGATCCATTTTGAGTGTTCTTGTGGCTGTTTGAAGCTCTTGGAAGGAAGGAAAGTTTGAAGGAACAAGGAAGAGTTGCTAGATCCGAAAACCTCACTCAATTTTCGTCACTTTTTTGTTAACCAAGTCTCAAACTTGCCTAATAGTTTATTGTGATCTCCTTTTTAGCACCTTTTTCTTGTTTTTGGTCCAAACGATATGGTCCTTGAGAGTTGGACATCCCAAATGGAAAGCACTTCAGATCTAGAGTTTTGAAGGACTTTCATGGCATAAAGGTGCCGACTTTATGGCCACGGGAGTCCCATGCAAACTTTAAGCCATCATTTTGGCCTTTTGAGCTTCTAATGGCCATGCACGTAGAGAAAGCTGGGAACTTTACATGATATTTTGGTTCTTATGGTCCAGATCTATGACCTTATGCCCTACCTTGTAGTTTTGGTGGTTTTGGATTACAACCTTGGCCCTTTTGGGTTAGGGTTTGAGCTTATTCTCTTTAGGAAGGGATTAATGGGTAAATTTGGAAACTTTACCCTTCTAATAGGTATTTTCAGTCTAGATCTAGAGTACTGGGTTCAGATCTGAAGAATAAAGGCTTAATGCATTAAGAAGGAGTAAACAAATTGAAGAACTCGATGAGTTCACGAAGGAACTTGGCGAGTTGACGTGAGTAAGACCCGATCCTATTAAAAAGGAAAGAACTCAACGAGTTGATTCGGAGTATCATGGTTCTGTGGTTTATGGGAACTCGCTGAGTTGAAGGAATAACTCGATGAGTTAAGTCAACTCGGAGCGTTGACTTTGACTTAGATGTTGAATTTGACCTTGACTTGACCTAGACCAAGGTTGACCGTTTAGGGTATGAAGTGTGGAATGGCTTCTAAAGGGGTGGTTCCATGTAAGGGTTTGGGCCCAATTTCGAAAATTGGGCCATTGATGGGCTGTCATGGGTTTTATAGTTTGGGCCTCGATAGGTCAGAGGTGAAATGGTCATTTTAACCCAAGTAAGGATTATGGATCATGGTTGGGAACCAATTGCTAATTGGGTGATATTTTGGTATTGATAGCTCATGGAGTTGTCAGGGCATCAGTTAAGGATCTTTGTAGTGAGCTTCAACATTCGAGGTGAGTCTCCTCACTGTATGTATGGGTCGAAGGCACCAATACCGACCCATTTGGTTAATGTGCTGTAGGAAGACCCGGGGTTAGCCCTAGGCATTATGTACGAAAGACCAGGAGGCAGCTCCTGGCACACTATATGCTATTATGTATGATAGGAAGACCCGGGGGGTTAGCCCTAGGCATTATGTATGAAAGACCAGGAGGTGGCTCATGGCACATTGTATGCTAATTAGCTAAGTAGAGTAGTATGTATTCTAGTTGTCTTATTGATGCGTGCATGGAAGACCAGGAGGTGGCTCTTGGCACTTATTAGTAAGACCCAGGGGGTGACCCCTGGCTTGGCAAGAAAGACCACGTAGCGGACCGTGGCATAATGGCAACACTATGTGCGGCACATAACACCTTTACTAATTAAGAAATATGTATGGCTCATGGTTATGTATGACAGTATGCGATTTATGTACTTATATGCTAGACAATATCCAGTTGAAAGAGACCGAAGGGGTAGGCCAACACCTAGATATGCTAGGCAGCATGTTGATATGTATGGTATGTGGTATTTGGGGAACTAACTAAGCTTCATGTATATGGTCTTCAGTTTTGGTTTTAGGTACCTCCTGTTTTCAAATAAAGGAGCTCGAGACGATCGCAGTGCATACACGTATGTTTTCTGCAATATGTGATTTCTGGAAATGAACTCTGATAAATGTTTTATTTGAAATGCTCTTCAATATGTGAACCAAGTTACAAATGTGTTCTAGTTATATTAAAAATTAATTTTTTGGTCATGAATTTTGGGATGTTACTAGTTGGTATCAGAGCCTTGGTTTAAGGGATTCGGACATACTTTCGGGTGTGTCTGAACTCAAACTGAGGACTTGGTATGAAAATTTTCAAAAGAAAGTCATTTTTATAAAAAGAATTTATAAGCAAAGAAAGTGGTGTGATGCGTGCAATCTACCGTGCTCAAGTAAGTGGTTTCCAAAATACCAATACATGTTTGTTATGTGATATGATATGATTATGCGATTCGCATGCTAGATTTGAGCTAAGATCTAGGAGAGATTCCTTTGTATTCTTATTTAAGCTTGTAGATTTGCATGCTAGAACTGATTAGACAGTGGTAGGATGGCATGTTTAGGTTATGCCTGATTGTATGAGCCTTCGAATTACATGCTAGTACAAATTCCTGATTAGAGGATATAATGGTTTGACTGGAGTATGTTGGTTAGTTTTTCCATTGTCCGAATGTTGCTTGCTTTGTGCTTTGTGGGACTCTTGGCAATGTGAGCTGGCCGCTAAGTGAATATGCTAAGTCACATGTGTGACAACCCGAATATTTCGTATATATAATTTCAGCAGTCTATAACTTCATTTGAAAATCAAATTCATTTCCGCCACCTTTTAGCCCAAAATAAAGTTCGTATTAGTATTCTGAGCCGACTAAACTTAAGGATCAAATGTTAGAAAACCGCCACTAAAGTCCTAACATCAAAAACCATGCCATAAACTCCACAAGATGGAGTTTACGGCCGTAAACATGGGGTTTACGGCGGTAAACTCGGGCGGTAAACTCGGGCGGTAAATCTGGGCGGTAAACTCCGGGCGGTAAACACACTTGGGCAGTAAACTCACCCTATATAAGGGATGAGTGGTCCTCCATTTTACCCTTTTCTAGCTCTTAGAAGTCCCTCTCTCTACTCTCTCTCTACAACTCCGATTTGATCAAGAATCATCCATTTCAAGCTCCTAAATTGTAAGTATTCCTATCCTAACTCATTGTACAATAGGTTTAACATGTTTTAGGCTTAGAAACATCAAGAAATCAAGGATGAATGAGAGTTTACGGCCTATGAATGTTCTTGGGCCGTAAACTCCCTTTAAGGGTGCAAAGTTTCCCTTTCTTCTTTCCTTATGCCTAGAACTCAACATAGAATCAACCACCATTTAAGTAGGGACCTTAAACATCAAAGAAACCAAGTCCTTATAGATTTTACGGCCGTAAACCCCCAAGGAATTGGTCCTTTGGCCGTAAACTCCCTAAAGGGGTCATATGGTGCCCTAACTTCCTCCTATGGCTTGTATAAATGGCTAGAAACTTGTATGTTGAACCTAGAAACACCAAAGCATGAAATAATGGGACAAATATGAGTTTACGGCCGTAAACTCATATGTTTACAGCTGTGAACTCCCTAAAGGGGTCCATTTTAAGCCCTAGTCGCTTCCTATGCCCTAGAATTGATTCTAGCTTATTTACCCAAGTGATATAAGACCTTTAAGAAACCAAGAACACCACTACCATGAGTTTACGGCCGTAAACTCATGGGGAAGTGGTCTTTGGGCCATAAACACCTTTAGAAGTCATCCACTTGAAGAGTAAACTCCTTATCGAGGCCCTACACTCCTTAGATGCAACCCGTATTACTTCCAACGCTTGAGATAAAGTGTTTTCGCGCATCAGTATTATCTTATTTAATCAGTGGTTCATTAACTAATTAGATATAATTATGAATCACTTCATGTTACATAGGACCCTCGCGTGTGTTCAAGCCCTAAATTGACGCCTAGAGTCCTACCCGACACATCCTCGTCTGGTGAGTTCATACCCCTACTTTTTTCCGAGTTTTTCATGTTTTCAGGAGGGAATACAAGAAAATCATAAAGGTTTTCGTAACTTAAAAATTGATGTAATTATACGATTTTCTGACAAACTTTTAGATACTTTATCCCTTTTGTAATATGCGGAGCATAAGGGAGGTTTTCTGAATATAATTACATGCTTTTCAAACAGCGTGGGAACTTATCAAACTATTCAAATTATTATGGGAATAATTTGGGATCTTCATTACTTGTTTGACGGATTCAGATTTCATGTAAAGTCAATATATAAACTATGTCTGGTTTAGTTTATCCATGTTTAATCTAGAGTATCATGCTAAATAGTTACTTTGTATTTAATTATTTATACTCTACTTCGTTCCAAACGATTTCGAAACTCGATAACGACCAATTATCCTGTGAATTAGTTAATACTAGCTTGTAAGACTTGTCTTCGTTATACCCTTTGGGGTACCAGTAAATCCTCTCCGGAAGTATAACCAGAGTCTCCAAGAGGGAGAGCGTGAAATTTGTGGATAGATCTATTCGGGACTGACAATCCCACACCTAAACTGCTAGCTACAGTTAGGCGGGCACGCCTGGAGTGACAAATTTTGAAATCGATCGACGCCTGAAGAACGTCAAGGAGGTCACGGGTCAAATCAGTATGGTTATACGACTCACAATACGTATTAAATAAACTAACTTTGTTCACGGATTTCTTTCTTTCTTTCTTCTATAGTTTTATGTAATAAAACTACCTACTTTCATACTGGAGGGTATTCCAGGGATCTTAACCTAGAGTTTTATGTAATAAAACTACCTACTTTCGTACTAGAGGGTATTCCAGAGATCTTAACCTATAGTTTTATGTAATAAAACTACCTACTTTCTTACTGGAGGGTATTCCAGGGATCTTAACCTATAGTTTTATGTAATAAAACTACCTACTTTCGTACTGGAGGGTATTCCAGGGATCTTAACCTATACTTTTACGTAATAAAACTACCTACTTTCGTATTGGAGGGTAATCCAGGGATCATAATTTATGGTTTTCTTATCTTACTGGTGATAACCAGGGTTTTTCTTATCTTATGGAAATCGAAAAACATGTTAGAAAATATGGGATTTTCTGGGAAAACATGCATATGTATTTCATAACTCAGTAACAATGGTTTTCAATATTACGACATTCTTTATCAAAGGAAATGAAGTATTTTCACAAGATTTAATAACCAGTTTTCCTTACAAAACATGCTTATGAACTCACCAGCTTTATGTTGATATTTTAAAACTACTTGTATTCTCAGGTTCTCGTTAGACAGGTATCCCGTTACTTTTGGAGAAGACGAAGCATATAGAAGTCTAGTCTTTACTTTTGTTTGTACTGATGTATATATAAAACATGTATTACTTTGCTTTCAAACAAATGTAAATATTTCTATGTAATGTAATGGTTGTGTTTACTATGCTTACTATGTACATTGATTGTGATACTTTACATGACGTCCTCCACCCCGGAACGTTTCCACCGTCGGTTTCGGGGTGTGACAACATGTGGCATAGGCTGGATAATCTCAAAGTGACGAATTTGAACCTATTGCACAACTCTTGTCTAAGTCCAACCGCTCTAGGGACGAGTCTTTTACTCAAAGGATTATCTGATCTCTGTTGCATGTGGGCTATATTCATGAGGTATATATTTTAAATTAATGGGAATCCTTTAGCAGCTGAGGACTGGGTGGGTTTAGGAACCTAGGAAAGCCTAGGATATGCTACATAGGTTACTAGTATGGTTCAGTGGGCACTGGCATAATGGTTTGAAGAGGTGACTTAGAGGATTCGAGGGGATTATTGAGGAAAGTATGGATAGGTGTGGAAGGTAGTATTGGGTCAGTACTACTGAAAGCATATGATCTATACTCGAATCGGTGAGAGTCTTGGAGAATCTAAGAAGCTTAAGGGAGGAGGATCCTTGAGTATGTTTTGATCATTGGTTGTGGTTTCTTTTCAGTTAGGATATGATCACTCAGGGAGGTGATTCGGGTTCGGGTTCTAGCTCAGCTGCAGGTACTGAGTCGATTAGCGAGTAGTTTTAGGAGTTCATTTCATTAGGGATCTCTCGCTATGTTTCAGAGATAGTGGATGAGCGCTTGGGCGTATTCCGTGCGGAGGTTATGGCTTTCTTCGGAGCTCGCATAATGACTTTCCGGGAGTTCTGTGCTTGTGGAGCTTGTGCGCTCCATGGGGAGAGGGACCCCATCGTTAGTAGGAGGTGGTTAGCAGATATGGCTAACGTATTTAGGACGAGTTTCTGCCCCAAAGAGGCGAAGGTGATGATGGTGGGAAGAGATCGGTAGTGAGTTGGGTGATGATGCGGTCACGTGATTGGTGGGAGGAGATCGGTAGTGAGTTGGGTGATGATGCGGTCGATGTTATGTCATGAGATGACTTCTCGACCAGGTTTCGAGCTGAGTTTGCACCAAACGATTGAGGTGCAGCAGTTGGCGCGAGAGTTCCTCGATCTTCGCTAGACTACTGAGATGGTGGCAGAGGTCAACGCCAAGTTCTGGGAGAGGGCTTTATTGGTACCACAGTATGTAGCAGACGAGGAGATGAAGAAAGTGAGGTATCACGATATGATGCGGGATGACATCAGGAAATTCATGAGTATTTCGGGGTGCGAGACCCTGAATGATATGATCTCTAGAGCCTAAGAGCGGGATTGATTTGGAGCACATTGAAAAGAGGAGGTCAGATCAGGTGTATATTTTGGAGGGTCCCATAAAGAGACCCAAGACTTCCGATCAGCTATTAAGAGGCCAGCAGGGCCGAAGCCAGTACAACACATGCGGGAAACTGCATGATGGAGTTTGTCATTCCAGGGGTCTGGGCTGCTACAAGTGTGGTCGGTTTGGCCTTGTCATCAAGGACTGTCCTCAGGGAGCAAGTCCGTTATACGTTCACTGCGATCAGGTGGGCCACAAGAAGGCCGACTGTTCGACGTTGAGGGGAGGAGCAGTGAGTGTGCCTACTTCGACTTTTTTGAGGATCACCGATGGATGAGATGGTAGGGTAGGATCCCCAACAGAGAGGAGTTGAGCTCTGTAGGTATGTATCTTTTACCTTCTTTCAGGTTATTTATATATGTATTTATCGTTGTTGGAATCTTACACCAGTTGGGGTAAGGCATATATCTAGTTCATTTCTTTTCTCATATATGAATTACATCTTCAAGTAGTGTCATATTCCATTTGTATACCGTGAATTGTTAGTGGTTAGCGTAATGTTGTTTCCTTTATGCTGGTTTGGATGTTCAGCATTATCTTAGCTCGTAATCGAGATCGGTTTATGGGCATTATCTGGGAGGTCTGCGGTCAGAGTTCAGCAGGGTGGTTATCACCCTCATCAGGATTCGAAGGGTTTAGTCATTGTGCCCAGATTGACTCATGGGGGCACTAAGGGAAGTGGTCTATTACTGAAGTTTTGCTCCGAGCATCGGTTAATTGGACTTTAAGACCTGAGTACGGTATCATTTCAAGGCATTTGGAGTTATCAATATTGTTGGGATTCAGAAAGTGTTCATCTAGTCTTCAAAGGTGGTATGGACTTGTAAGTTCGGCAAGTAATAAGTTGCTAGCATTAGTAAGCGCTGGTTGTCAGCAGATCGATCATTAGAAGGTAGGAAGGATCGGAAATCCTTCCATTTCTCGTATGCCTTGGAGACTTAGTGAGATCAAAGTGGGAGAGAACTGTTCAGGTATCTAGGACAGAAGCAAGCGTGAAATTGGGATGGGCTTGTATCCCCATCAGGAAAGGAAAAGTGGCCATAGTGGCTGCTTGTATGGAGGATAATGCGAATTGGAAGATTGGGAAACTTCCCAAATTTGGGAACACATCTAATTGATGTGTAGCAGATTATTGGTAAATACGTTGGGGTTCCCTTTCAAGGCATGAATTCAGTGTGGGATGTTAGACCGTGTGTATGCTCGACTTTGGATGTGTTCGAATTGGTAATCAGCGGTAAGACCATGGTCAACGATTGAGTTAGCGTGGGAGGTGATGTAAGACTGCGGGATATCTGTAGCATTCTCCAGCATCCAGATAGCATGGAAGGTGTTCTAAGACCGCGGGATAGTCGTAGCATTCACTAACAGCTAAATAGCATGGAAGGTGTTGTAAGACTGCGGGATAGCCGTAGCGTTCACCAACAGTCAGATAGCATGGAAGGTGTTGTAAGACTGCAGGATAGCCGTAGCATTCACCAGCGGCCAGATAGCGTGAAGGAATGTGGTAAGACTACGGGGTGACTCATAGCATTATTCAGCAGACAACATAGAAGTGTTATAAGACTGCGGAGTGGACCCTAGCATTCACTAGTCGGCAAGTAGTGTAGAAGTGTTGTAAGACTGTGGTGTAGCCCGTAGCATTCACTAGTTAACAGATAGAGTCGAGGTGTTGTAAGACGGTGGGGTGGCCCATAGCATTCACTAGTTGGAAGATAAAGTAGAAACGTTGTAAGATTGTAGGGGTGGCTGGTAGCATTGGTTAGTTAGCCTTTGTTATAGTGGTATAGTAAGACTTTAGGAGTGGCGTGTAGCATTCACTAGTGGTCAGATAATATGGGAGTGTTGTAAGACTGTGCGTGGCCTGTAGCATTCACCGGTCCCTATTCAACATCGATAATGTAACAGATTTGTGACTCACTCACGGATTCCTTCAAATGATTTAGGCTAGGGCGGGTCAGCCGCATGAATGTGAGTAGGCCACAGTATGATCGGATTCGGGAAACGATAGGTCGTTGAAGACCAGGCATGATGTAAGACTATAGTGGTTCTGGTAGCATTCACTTTTGTATTAGATTCGGTGGTGACAGGTAGTCGGACTATTGTGATCAGGAAGACCAGAAGGAATAATGGAGCCATGAGTGGAAATATGGTTAGGGCAGATTTTGATAGTCGAAGTTCTCTTTGAAATTTGCGTGAAGCGATTGTGAGGTTGCTTTTTGGCTCAGCAACCATTGAAGTTAAGATATTAGAGCTGAAATGGTATATAGAAGAACTTTTATCCAGAACATAGAAATGATTGAGATACCAAGATAAATTACAACCAACTATAAGCTTTTCTTATGGATTCAAAGAACAACCACTTAGGCTTTGATACCAATTATGAAAGAAAAGATATGAATGAAAAAGGTTTGAAACTCAAACCTTGAATTTACTTAAGATCAATGTCTGCTAATAATAAGGATCCATTCAAGTCTAGTAAACCATTCTTGTCTCGGAATTAAGAGGATCGATAAAGTATTCAAAGTTAATATATAATAAGTATGAACAATGTAAAGAGATTCAAGAACAATTAGAATGATAGAGAGAATGATTGGCTGAATGATTCTTGGTATCGATGAGAAAGGTGAATGTTGCACGCATGTCTGCTTAACACTAAGGTTACAACTTCTTAAATAGACAAGGAGTGACTATAAGACAAATCTGATAAAGTGCATGGACTAAAAAACAACTGAAGATCAATAGACTGACACAGTCTCTTATGTTGATCTTGTCCCACGTAATATACTATCAAACAATAACAAAAGAACAAAATAGTACTTAGAATAGTAAATGCACATTACAGACTTCGAATCATTCTTTCTCTAAGATGCATCTCGGGCATGTCTTTAGCTTCGGATTGGTCTTCACTTCGAAACTCATCAACTCGGATTTCCATCACTTCGGATTGCATGAGGTCACTTTTAATGTTTTAACACACATAATCTTAATATTTTTCAAAGATTTGTATCTTCTTCATACGAACTCCTTTTTCGATGTTCTTTATATACGTGTGTAGCAATCAACGAGATCTACAACTTTCATTTAGACTCTGTCTGCTAATTCTCACTTTATTTGTAAAATTATATTATTAACAGTCTTGGACTGTTAAAGCAAATATAAATATTATAACTCAAGCATGCAACATCTGCTCCCGATTGTCTTTATATCGACGGATAGGTATCGACGAGATCTTCATTCTCATTTAGATTGTTTTTCCCAACAATCGACCGATCCTAATTTCAGTTTCTGTGTTGCGCACTGCTACGCTGTAACTTCTAAGAATAATAACTTCCTCTTATGAAGTCAGATTTGGACATTCTCTATGCGCACGTCCTCAATTTGCAATTACTACACCTTTCGTTAAGAATATGTATCCTAAATATTCTTCTATCAAATATTTATTTACATGACTGGTCATTTATATGAAAAATATCAGAACAATTCTCTAAAGATTAGATTGTATCATAAGCAAAATTTTTATACTCTTAAGATATACGAAGATACCCAAGTCAAGGACATATCGTCTTGGATTTATAAGGTGTGAATGTAAATATTGAAGATGAAGATCAACACTTATCCTCTTATGTTCACTGCTAAATTCTTATAAAATTTTCGTTAATACAATTTTGTATGGTTAAAAAATGATTAGTGCAAATGATATGATGGATTATTTCTTGTCTAAAGAACTAAAACAAAAGGTGTTAGTTAGTGAAGATGTTTCTGGTTCCAGTTTATTCACAGGAGGAAGAAGAACATCAGATAGAGGTGGAGGTTACAGAAGGAAGTCATGTTCTGAATCTAGAGCTTCGAATAAGATTAGACGTTATAACTACAAAGAAAAGGGTCATTATAGAAGATATTTTCCACTGTTGAAGAAAGGGAATCATGAATTTGAGATAAGCAGTAATAACAATGTTGTTGTGGTTCAAGACAGTTCTGATGAGCTTGAAGTTTTGGTTCTATGTGCAACTAGTTTTGTAGATGCTTAGACTCAGGAGCATTTCATCATGTAGCTTTTAATAATGACAGGTTCAAATATTTTAAATAGTGGAATGGAATAGTGAAGATCGGTGATGATGTGATGCATAGTCTGGGGCAGTGGCGCAGTACATATCAAGATACACGATGGTATCGTTAGGAAACTCAATCGTTGGTATGTTATGGATCTTTAGAAGAACCTAATTTCATTGCGACCTTTAGCAAAGGATGGACTAAAGTATTTTGTTAAGTTAGATTGGTAAAGGTTTCCAAAGCTGCTCTGGTAGTTATGAAGGCTAAGCTGAAACATGAAAATTATTTTTTAAAATTCTAGAAGGTTGTATGATGAGAGGAATGGTGGTTGTATCCCAATCTTTTGATTAATGTGAAGATAAAACATAGTTGTGGCATCATATGTTAGGACACATGAGTGAAAAGGGTGTGTCAATCTTGAGTAAATAGGGGTTGTATGATGGAGATGTGGCTAAAAAGGTTAAACCTTGTGAAGTTTTTGTTAAAGGAAAACAACGTAGGGTGAAGTTCAGTTTGGTTCAACACTCAAGTAGGGATATTCTTGAGTATGTTTAGTTGGATTTATGGGGTCTCTATATAGTGAAGACTCATGGTGTATGTCAATAATTTTGTGTCTTTTATCGATGACTGCTCAAGGAAGGTTTGCAAGTAATTTCTGAAGATAAAATATTTTGAGCGGTTCAATGAGTGGAAGGCTTTGGTTGAAAAAATGGATTGGGAACAAGTTAGTATACTCAGAAATAGAAAATGGTTTGGAGTTATGCAAGGATTTATTTGACAACTTCTGTAAATAAGAAGGTATAGTGAGGCATCACATTATATGACACACACCACAACAAAATAGGATCGCAGAACAAATGAACAAAATACTAATGTAGTGGGCTAGCTGCATGCGACTATCTGCTAATTAATTAGAGCAATTATGGGCGGAAGCATTCGACACTACTTACTATCTAGTGAATAGATCTAGATCAAATACAATTGATTGTAAGACTCCTTAAGGGGTGTAGTATGGGAAATCATCTAATTATTATGTTTTTGAATGTTTGGATGCTCTGCATATGCTCGTGTGAATGATGGTTAACTGGATTCGAGGTCAATGAAGTGAATATTTATAGGTGTAACCATAGGGAGGTAATACAAATGTCGCAGGGAGTGATCTAGGTGCTAGCCATAAGGTGGAGTTTGTAACATATACCTCACACGTATTTATGATATATGAGGAACAACAAGGTAGCAAGGAACATCATAGACATAAGGAATCTCTTGAAAACCTAAGGAAAAAGTGTCTTGTGATGTTGATGTCGAAAAAGTTAACTTGAAGGCACATTTAAAGAATGAGTTTGTGATAATGGATTTTGGAGCTGAAAATAAGATATAAAGGATGGAGATCCAAATGGATTAAAGAATAGGGTCATTATATATTTATCATTACATTGAGAAATCTTGCGGTCATTCTATGATTAGTATAAACATGTTGGTACTCCTTTGGCGTTTCAGTGTAATCCAAGAAAATCTCATTAAGAAGTAGTCAAGTGGATCACGCGACACTTGAAGGGAACGTTTCATGTTTGTCTGGTGTAATTGTGCTTACATACACCACACTGACTTGGTTGGATCCATAGACTTAGACCATGGAGGTGATCTAGTGATAAGAAGATCATTGACGTATGGTCACGTTTAGAGTCTTATTTTGACAAAGCTTTCTGACAGGGCATTTGAAAGAACTAGTGTCCTAAAAAGCATTGGGGTGCTCTATTTGGTGCAAATGTATTCTCCAAAGTCAAATATAGAAGATTCTAGAAGCAACTCTATGATTGGTTGCCACCTTTCATGGACATATGGACTGATTGGCTTGGCCCATTAAAGTTTTAGGTCTGATCTTTAGTCCATAAATAGGGATGTCTGGTAGTTATTTATTGGCAACTTGAATTCTAGTGAGTAGGTCAAATCTCTGTTGAAGTGTACTTGTAATATTTATTTGAGAACTCTTGAATAAGAATACTCCATCCTGCTCATGTACATAGGTCACCTTGACCGAACCATTTAATTATTGTGTCTTTGTATATGTGTGGTTTTGTGAGTTATTTGCTTTACTTCATAACATATTCTTTTTCCGATGTAAAAAGTTGTTAATCAGTAGGAAACCTGTCACAAATATTCATGGGAAATTTGTAATTCACTACTCGTTAAAATTTGTCGCTAAAACAATTTTGTGAGATATATATTGGTAAATCTTTGTCACAAATCCCTAACAAATTACTATCTTTCTCATTATTAGTTAACATATCATGAAATTAAATGAAACAAAATGATGGACTTAAATACAACAAAATGGTACAATTATCATTTCATTTAATAAAATTAGTAGTAATTAATGTTTTTTAATTTATATCTTTTTTTGTTTGTGGATAAAATTGAAAAAATATTTTGTATTGAATTATGTCACTAAATTTGTTAAGTTTAGTATGTAAATATACATGTATGTTTACTCACACCCATTTTACCCTTGGATTTGCGTCTCGTGATAAATTTGTCTTGGGATATGATCATCTTGTATAGTGATTTGTCAAATATTTTCGTTTCTAATAAATCTAAAGTCTCGAAGTCAAATCATTCTTACCAAAAGATGTCATTCAATTTCCAAAAAATTAAATTAAATAAATTAAAAATAACACCCAATACTCCAAACCATAATCACATCTATAATAATGTTCATGCAACTTTTGTGATATGAACCTAGTGGTCAAAGTGTGAATTTTCGCAAGGTCGAAAGTTCAAACTTTGGTATGTCTGAAATATTATTAGTATTTTGCGATTGAATTTTTATGTGATTATTAAGACGAATCTATATGGACGGTATAGATGGTTTAGTTTATCATTTTTTTTAATGTTCATGCAATATTTTATTTTAACAAATTTTTAATGTTCATACAACATTTTATTTTAACAAATGTAATATTTAAACAAAGTTTTATCCGAACAATACGTAAACAAAAAAAACCCTAAATGTCACCACAGAAAATAAAAGTTGTCACAGTAAAGACAAGAAGGAAATATGTCTTTGGTAATTCGATATAACAAATAATTAGAATATCATTAGGAGTAGTTAAGAATTATGATGGTATGGCTTTTGAAACGATCTTTGGATTATAGAGAACTAAAAAAATACAAACCATGTAACATGTTTTATAGGTTTTAAATATTTCAATTATATAAAAGGGAAATCTGGCCGTTGGTTGTGACGTAGTGTGTATCCTAAGAGCTGGCCGCTGTTCCATGGTTTGAACAATAAGACTGAAATGTCATAAGCGTTGACTACTGACTTTACATCTACAATTTGCCAACAAACGCCACCACTAAACACCAAACTCGGATCGAAATTGATATACTTTTTTTATTCTCTATCTTTTGAGAAACTATTATTCCTTTTGCTTATGGATCAGATATTTTAAAAGCCACAAGTTCTCTTTTGTTATTAAGTTTTATGTATTTGAGTAAAAAATGTCTTATACAGTTCATATTTGGTTTGTGACTAAATAGATTACAATTTGGTTTTAAAATTTGTTTGACATATCTTTCTTGTTCTTGTAAGAGGCTAGATCTACTAAGATAAACTCACATTATTAATATTATATTTAAAAACATCTGAGTTGATCTTAACTCTTTTGATATGTCTCTTATTTGGTCATGTGTAGGGTTGTATATGATTTATCTGACTTATCTGACTTAATAAAAATAAAAATCAGTGTCCATGACTTTTTTACGTTTTGATCCAGCTTAATTGAAGAAATTTACAGAAAACATTGAATAACCATAATTGGCTTACCAATCTTTTTAGAAAGTGAACAATATTGAGTTTTGTTTTATTAAACTTTGTACCTTTTTCTAATCAAGTTATTTCTTAGTATTTTCTTTCAAATAGACTTCATCAATAAAGATATAGATATCACTTTTTTTACGGAAAAAAGAATATAGACCGGTACTCCTTTTTTCAAACAAGATAAGTGTTTTGGACTTCTTTTCCTTTTTTATATCTTTTTGTAACTTTTTTTTGACCTCAATTGATATATTTTTCTCATTCAAAAATTCAAATACATATTACAATAAACACAAATCCTAAAAACGTTTTTCATTCTAAAGGCATATTGCATCCTATTTAAAGGTGGGCATTGATGGAAAATAATCCAATTATGTTCTTTGTATTATTATGTAGCTTAAAGTTCATATACTTATTATTTATATATCCTAGCATTTGTCTAAATGACTAATTAGACATTATATGTATGTCTTACATTGGATTAACATCATTTTGCATCAAGTATGGTTGTATGTTGATCATCATTCAATTTATATACAATTATATTGACTTGGTTGAAAATTTGTTATATGTGGCTATTAATTCTCAATATATGGTACCAGAGGCATGTTAAATTACAGTTTATTGAATCACTCAATTTATATGAAATTGTGTTGAGATGTTTGAGGAATCGGTTCTACGCGGTCATTAATTCTCAACATATAATCATATGTTAATTTTCAATTTATTCAATAATCAAGTTTATTCACTCATTCAATTTATATGAAATTCTATCGAATTGTTTGAGAAATCGGTTCTGGTCATTAATTCTCAACATATAATCATGTGAATTTACAATATATTCAATAATTTCATGTTTAAGAACCGTACTTTTGGTCCTTTTGGGATTACACCAATATGGAGTAATTTTTATGAAATCACACCTAAATCGTGTTTTGGTTTAGTAAATAAATTGTTTCTTTTTATGGTGTTCACGACTATTTTTTTTTTCTGACATATCATTCGTAATATAATTTCTCAACGCCATGTTGACGATGCCCTATATGAATATGGTGCCTTATGTGGTTTTTTAACAAAAAAATCTTTTTCTTGAGGAGGGGTGTATATGGGGCGGTTTGGTTCGGTTATTGGTTAAAACCGAACCATAACCATTATGATTGATTAATACATTTTGGTAGCCATTGGGTATGGTTAATATTGGTTATGGTTATTGGTTTTTTTCGTTTAACGGTTTTGGTTAATGGTTAATATTGGTTAACCATAATGTTCAAAATAATATAAACAACGAAATTATATTGGCATAAAAAATGAAAATACAATACCAAAAAGTCCTCGACGCCGATGTTTGTAACCTAACTTATATTAATAGAATAAAATGTGTACTTTTAATACTAAGAGTGAGATAACACATAGTCATATTCAAAATCAAAAACATTCTATAAAAATATAAAACATTAAAAAATGACATTAATAATTTTATATATTGATAATTGATATTAATATTAAAATAAAGTCAAACATTCATACACGTTCAATTCGATTAAATCAAAACTATAAAATAAAAGAGTCAAACATTAACATTATGTGTTATTGGATAAAAAAAGTCAATCACGCATCTACATTTAATGTGATTAAGTCAAAAACAGTAAATAAAAAAATTCAAAAAAATACATTCTTAATATATCACAGAGTCAAGAAGAACCAAAAACTTAACTTACCTAGAAGCCATGATTATAAAGTCAAAAAAATCATTGGAATAAGACTATAAAGTCCAAACAATCTTTGATTAACGGTGTGCGAAGCCTACGATTAGGATTATGAGTGTGAAGATTAAACTAATAATAAATAATGTTTACAAATTGTAGAATTAGCCGATTATGAATTAAAACATTAATCAGTAATCTAACTCAACGCATAATCGGAAGATTGTGTGTGTCTTCGTAATCAACCTTTGATGGTTTGATTGCTCATTCATCTCCTGATAAGTGAGGATTAATAGATTATATTTTCAAAATTTTAATGGATCTTAAATAAATTTGACTATTATTTTATATATAGTCTATAATTTTTATATATTAAAATATAAAGTTAACGGTTCAGTTAGTAATGGTACGGTTAACCTATAAAACTACATCCGAACCGTTAGTTATTGGTTAACAAAAATTAGAAATCAAACCAACGGTTTATAAAATGGTTCGGTTAATTTGGTTTTGATTCGGTTTTTTGGTTATAATGCTCACCCCTACTTGAGGTCTTAAAGAGCAACCTTCCACGATGAAGTTGATGGGTAGAAAACTAGATTTCCAATTCTGCACATTTTATGGTTTTGTTTTATCCTAAATAAAGAAACTGATGCCTCGTAATTTTGTCATGATAACTACATAAAATGCACTTGGCTTCTGAGTCTTAAAAATTGAGATGCTTTTTAATGGCATCAAAATTCTTTTAAAAGTTAATTTTGAAACTAAAATTTAAGTTTGTTGTTTTCATCCCCATTTAAAGTTACTGCCGTAATTCTAAAGTTAAAAGGGGTGGTTTCTTGCCAATTTTTTGGTTTTTCCTTTTTTTAGTTTACGAAACGTTAATTTATTTCTAACATATCATGGATTCATTAAGACATAATATCATTTTTTTTACTAAGTTGTTAAATAGAGTGACTTAAATGACAACTTTGGTGATTGAAAGATTGACAAATATTATATTTGGTATCGAATTTTGAGTGATAACATATTATGAAATAGTATATCCAATGAACCAAATGATTAATTGTTTAATAGTATATATGAATTACTAGCATAACATGAATAAGTATTACACTTCGGCCAAAGTGGGATGTATGATATTTATGTAGCATAGTTTAATGATTAAGTATGTATTGTGTTTGATTACTAGTCATAATCATTAATCAACGAATTTAAAGTGTTATTGTTGTTGGGGTATGAAGTCTTGTTCAACATAGAGCATTTAGATCACAATGGAGCACTTGAGGTTCATGAAACATGTGACAAAGGAATGGATCATCTAAGAAAGAAATGGATCGTCTGACAAAGGAACGGATCAAATACCAAAGGAAATGATGATGTAGAAAGAGATTTGGAGCACCTGAAAGAGGTTTGGAGCACTTAGGAGTGATATGAAATGGATCGTCTGAAAAAGGAACGGATCAAGTGCCAAATGAGCTAATCATGTAAAAAGAGATTTGGAGCACCTAGAAGAAGTTTGGAGTACTTAGGAGTGATATGGAGTAACAAGGGGACCTTGTTGCGCCATCTGTTGAAGGGTTGGACCAAGAAGGATGTTGTGGCATCAAGGGCACTCCTTCATGCACCAAATCTACTCTCTTTTGTGCCATGGAGTATCTTTTTTGCGCCATGAGGTACTCCTGTTGCTCCATGGAGTATGTTGTTTCACCAAGCATGGCCTTGTTGCGTTATGCATGATGTTGTTGTGCCAAGATGGTGATGTTGCTCCAACCTATAGTTCTTGTACCACACTTGAAGCCACTTGCGCCATCCATATTCCTATTGCGCCATGATGGCACAAGATGGACCATCTTGGTCCTTGATGACCCAAGTATGCTATGAAGTCCTCTATGATGCTCAAGATGGAAGAATGTTCCGAAAGATGCTGCATGACGAAATATGATTGGTTATCACCATTCATGGGACTATGGGCCAATGGGCTTGGTGTAACGCCCACAAATCTGGGCTAGTCAAATTAGAGGCAATAGGGGTCGAAAACGACTTTTCGACAAAAGATTATTTAGAATAAATAATCTTAACCAAGTTGTAGAGTATGTTACAAGGTTTTCGTACATATAAAGAACGCCGAAAACCGAGTTATAACGAAGAAGTTATGACCCGTTGAAGTTTCGCGACGGAACCGACACGATACCGGGAAACGTAAATAGTGAATTTATGATAGAGCGAGATTTAGCCTTAGCGATCTAAACGAAAGTCGTAGAATATGTTAAACTAAGAACATCAATAAAAAGAACGCCCAAATCTGACTTCGTATGAGGAAGTTATGATTTTTCTAAGATTTAGCATAGCAGTGCACAGCCCGAAATCTGAATTTTAGATCGGTCGATTTTTAGCCGACGGGATCTAAATGAAAGTTGTAGTACTCGTAAATACCAACGCGTGGATATAAAGAACGTCGATAATAGAGCTCGTATGCAAAAGTTATGGATGAAGCTTAGTCCCTACTTTTCGAGCGCGGCGAATTCGATACAGTTTTGTAAATCCGAGATAGAATGAGAATTAGCCAACGAGGTCTAAATGAAAGTTGAAGATCTCATTAATAGGAACTCAACGGTAAAAAGACAGACAAAAACGGAGCTCGTATGCAAAAGTTACGGACGAAGCTTAGAGACTACTTTACTATAAAACTCCTATAAATACAAGGGTGAACTCCTCATATTTTCTTCACACCATAAGCCTTTCTTTCTCTCTCTAACTTCTCTCTAGCCTCCCTAAACCCCTCCCAAGTCTACGGAACCTCCCTAGCACAAGAAGAAAGCCCCGGAGCGCCCGACGGCTCCGAGAAGAAAAGCTTTCGGCTCGGAAACGCTGCTCCAGCGAAGCCCGGTTTTTAATAAAAACCCATTGTAAGTGAGTTACGCCTATACTATATTTAATATAGCTCTTATTTAATTATAGTAACATTATTAGGACCTTAAAATAATTATTTGGGCTATTATTATGAGTTATATTGAGTGTTATTTAACGCCTATATAATAGTAATAATAGCTAGACTATTAATTAGTCGCGATTAACGTTAAAACTAAACTCTAGTGGTATTAATACAAGGTTTTGGTCAAGGAAAAATTGTTTTAAGAAGTAACGAAGAGCTGTCCGAGTGCCGAGTCACCACCTTACCAGGTGAGTGCATAGTTACTTTCAACTTACACATAGATATGAAGTATTTTATATAAATTACGTGCTATGTGTGCATATTATCTGAATACTTGCTATCTATGCTAGATGAACGTTGTTATACATGTTTTCAATGATTTAAACTGTATATGTATTTTATATCTACGAAAATGTTGGGGTAAAACATGGGTAGATGCAATAGGTGATGTGTGATAAAATGATGAGAGGCCTCGATGTTGATGTTGTTGATTTTGTCATCTAGCGGAGTATGGATGACGACCACGGACTCTTCTAGACAGTCCAGTGGAACACTAGCAGGCTCGCAACCTGTAGGTGTTTGTGAACGATATGTTCACCGGTGTACTCCATCCCCCACATGGTTGCCTTTAGGACATTTATTGCTGAGGAATCCCCTTAGCAGTAGTGTCCGTCCCGATGATGATCCTTAGGCTAGGTCCCTTATGATAGGTGTTTAGGGACGTAAAGTGAGGATAACGGGAACGGGTAATCGGGTTATTGTTGATCGATGAAATTAATAAACTTATTTATTGTGGGTTGAAAACCCTATGTGCTCACCAGGCTCCCAAGCCTGACCCACTCAGTTTTATGTATTACAGGTAGTGGCGCATGAGCATAGGTGTGATGTTTTGGACGAGGGATTACGGATATAGGCCTGTAGATATGAAATAATGTAGTAAGGCTTATATTGTACTGTTTATGCTTTTGATCTGTACGAACATGACATCCCGAGTCTTTTAATGAAATACATTTCTATGGAAATGCTTTTGATAAATCTTTATCATATTTTTGTTTTGGGACAAATTCCGCAACACTTTCATTTAAAATGTAACTCTGATTTTTAAACAAAGCATAAACAAACCGGTCTTTTCTGGCCGTGATTTTGGGGATGTCTCAGTTGGTATCAGAGCATTAGTTTAAGCGAACTAGGAATATGGATTTATTTCTAGACTTAAACTTAGAATGCTAAGCGATGATTGTGAGGTTTGAGCACTAGCTTATTTTAGGAATTATGCCTAAAATGCTTTTATGTGCTATATGCTTTATGCCTTATATGCTGTTATTTATTCGGATCTATGGTCTGTTGCCGACCGGATCTGGAAACCTTATATGTTTAGGATTCTAAACGTACGACTACGATATTAGAACTAGCATGTAAACGTTTCGGAGTGATAAGGATGATTTAAACGTCAATCCTAAGTAAAGGTCTAGATTCACCTTATTTGGTGTATAGATCAAGATGGCAAGGACCCGTAGCGGAAACGTGAATGCAAATGAGAATAGGAACCAACCCCTAGTGGTTCAGCAAATACCTGTTGTAGAAGAAGTTGCACCTGAGCCAGTCACGATGGCTAGAGTTCAAGCCATGATTCGGGCTATGCGAACTGAATAAAGGGAAGAAATGAGGAGGATGTTGAATAGGGACGAACCTACTATGCCCAATGAGCAACCCGAGCTGATTCCCGAGCAATCGGAGGAAGGGAACTACAGTCGCCAAGTGAGTCAAGTGGGGACTCAAGATGGCCTGGAGAGGAGAAACGACAAGGATGGGCGAATGTACAAGAATTTCTTGGGTGCGAAACCACCAAGTCTCTCAGGAAGCCCAAAGCCTGTTGAGATTATGGATTGGATCTCCGAGATGGAAATGGTGTTTGAGAGCTGTGACTGTAGCGAGAAACAGAAGAATGTCTTCGCCGTAAGACAACTGAAAACTGGAGTCTTGAGCTGGTGGAAGCTATTGGCAGATACGATGCCACGAGGAGAAGCCTTAAGGATGTCATGGGAAGAGTTATTGGAACAGTTGAAAATGCAGTACTGCTCGGAGATAGATCTGATAGACCTAAACAACGAGTTTCAGAACCTGAAGAAAGGGAAGATGAGTGTTGATGAGTATGCCACCGCATTCACCAAGAGGATGAAGCTATTCCCCTACTTGGTGCCTTCTAAACTCTCCAAGATTGATAGGTTTGCTAACGGACTGCCCACTGACTTTGGCCCAATGGTCAAAATGGCAACTACCTTGAAAACAGCTGTTAGGGCAGCTAAGAACGTAGAGGCCCAGGTAAGAGAAAATGGTCTAGAAAAAGATAAGCCAGGAGAGAAGCGGAAGTTTGAAGGATCTTCAAGGTCCAAAAAGGAAAGCAAGACTACCCAAAGAGAGAGGGGGCTACAAAGCCATATGTGCCGCCAAAGCAAAAGGCGAGAACATTTCAAATGATTCTTGACGAAGCAGATGACAATGCGAAGATTCAGGAGTTAACGCTTGACATCCAAGGATCGAGTTATGGAGTAATCGTGTAGATAGTACCTCGCGATGTAGCCTGTTAGGGGCATAGTTTAGGGTGAACTTGAACACCTATGTAAACATTTTAAGGAATAATATAAAACCTTCGTTTTGATATTTTATGTGTTAAACTGTTATGTGATTTTCTTGTATGGTGACTTGGAAAACTGCGAGACAATACTTGGGACGGGTATGAGTAGGTGTGGGTGGTAGTAGAGGCCTATACTACCGGAAGCACAGGACTCACACTTGGATCAGGGAAAGTCACAAGGTTACCAAGAAGCTAGTAATTGATTTCGTTTTATTCAAGTGTGTTGTTACCATCGTTTCGGTAATGACTAAGAAGATTGTTGATATTCCGACCCTAGTGGTCATATCGAATCGAGTCCGACTACGATGAGTATGTTGTGTGGTTCAGAGAACCAAGTTTGATGTAGCGTCCGACTTAAACCAAACGGTTGAAATCAAAGCGATCAATAGAAGTATCACACTCGTTGTTAAAGAAGTTGGTGGCTAGAAATGCCTAATGTTAAAGTGTGATTATATCACATTAGAACATGAAGGAAGGCATAGTCTGTTTTAGAATTTAACTCTAAGAGACCTAAGTCTAAGTATTGCAACATACGATGATAGGTCATTAGAATATGACACATCGATCTATAGTAGTAATAAAAGAACTTATCTCAAGTTCGTATCCAGCAAGGATCGAGATTGTGACTTGAAGGTCATAATTTGGAGTCTAACCTGAGGTAGAGAGCAGGTGCACGATCGAGTACTCTTACAGTCAATGAGTTTAAGAGATAGAATCGAAGGAATGTAGAAGTTATAATTATTACCTAGGATGAAGAGATGACGTATGGAGTCATTATACGACCCTGTTTCGTTGATGATTCCGGGACGTAATCATCCTAAGGGGGAGATAATTGTAACGCCCGCAAATCTGGGCTAGTCAAATTAGAGGCAATAGGGGTCGAAAACGACTTTTCGACAAAAGATTATTTAGAATAAATAATCTTAACCAAGTTGTAGAGTATGTTACAAGGTTTTCGTACATATAAAGAACGCCGAAAACCGAGTTATAACGAAGAAGTTATGACCCGTTGAAGTTTCACGACGGAACCGGCACGATACCGGGAAACGTAAATAGTGAATTTATGATAGAGCGAGATTTAGCCTTAGCGATCTAAACGAAAGTCGTAGAATATGTTAAACTAAGAACATCAATAAAAAGAACGCCCAAATCTGACTTCGTATGAGGAAGTTATGATTTTTCTAAGATTTAGCATAGCAGTGCACAGCCCGAAATCTGAATTTTAGATCGGTCAATTTTTAGCCGACGGGATCTAAATGAAAGTTGTAGTACTCGTAAATACCAACGCGTGGATATAAAGAACGTCGATAATAGAGCTCGTATGCAAAAGTTATGGATGAAGCTTAGTCCCTACTTTTCGAGCGCGGCGAATTCGATACAGTTTTGTAAATCCGAGATAGAATGAGAATTAGCCAACGAGGTCTAAATGAAAGTTGAAGATCTCATTAATAGGAACTCAACGGTAAAAAGACAGACAAAAACGGAGCTCGTATGCAAAAGTTACGGACGAAGCTTAGAGACTACTTTACTATAAAACTCCTATAAATACAAGGGTGAACTCCTCATATTTTCTTCACACCATAAGCCTTTCTTTCTCTCTCTAACTTCTCTCTAGCCTCCCTAAACCCCTCCCAAGTCTACGGAACCTCCCTAGCACAAGAAGAAAGCCCCGGAGCGCCCGACGGCTCCGAGAAGAAAAGCTTTCGGCTCGGAAACGCTGCTCCAGCGAAGCCCGGTTTTTAATAAAAACCCATTGTAAGTGAGTTACGCCTATACTATATTTAATATAGATCTTATTTAATTATAGTAACATTATTAGGACCTTAAAATAATTATTTGGGCTATTATTATGAGTTATATTGAGTGTTATTTAACGCCTATATAATAGTAATAATAGCTAGACTATTAATTAGTCGCGATTAACGTTAAAACTAAACTCTAGTGGTATTAATACAAGGTTTTGGTCAAGGAAAAATTGTTTTAAGAAGTAACGAAGAGCTGTCTGAGTGCCGAGTCACCACCTTACCAGGTGAGTGCATAGTTACTTTCAACTTACACATAGATATGAAGTATTTTATATAAATTACGTGCTATGTGTGCATATTATCTGAATACTTGCTATCTATGCTAGATGAACGTTGTTATACATGTTTTCAATGATTTAAACTGTATATGTATTTTATATCTACGAAAATGTTGGGGTAAAACATGGGTAGATGCAATAGGTGATGTGTGATAAAATGATGAGAGGCCTCGATGTTGATGTTGTTGATTTTGTCATCTAGCGGAGTATGGATGACGACCACGGACTCTTCTAGACAGTCCAGTGGAACACTAGCAGGCTCGCAACCTGTAGGTGTTTGTGAACGATATGTTCACCGGTGTACTCCATCCCCCACATGGTTGCCTTTAGGACATTTATTGCTGAGGAATCCCCTTAGCAGTAGTGTCCGTCCCGATGATGATCCTTAGGCTAGGTCCCTTATGATAGGTGTTTAGGGACGTAAAGTGAGGATAACGGGAACGGGTAATCGGGTTATTGTTGATCGATGAAATTAATAAACTTATTTATTGTGGGTTGAAAACCCTATGTGCTCACCAGGCTCCCAAGCCTGACCCACTCAGTTTTATGTATTACAGGTAGTGGCGCATGAGCATAGGTGTGATGTTTTGGACGAGGGATTACGGATATAGGCCTGTAGATATGAAATAATGTAGTAAGGCTTATATTGTACTGTTTATGCTTTTGATCTGTACGAACATGACATCCCGAGTCTTTCAATGAAATACATTTCTATGGAAATGCTTTTGATAAATCTTTATCATATTTTTGTTTTGGGACAAATTCCGCAACACTTTCATTTAAAATGTAACTCTGATTTTTAAACAAAACATAAACAAACCGGTCTTTTCTGGCCGTGATTTTGGGGATGTCTCAGTTGGTATCAGAGCATTAGTTTAAGCGAACTAGGAATATGGATTTATTTCTAGACTTAAACTTAGAATGCTAAGCGATGATTGTGAGGTGTGAGCACTAGCTTATTTTAGGAATTATGCCTAAAATGCTTTTATGTGCTAAATGCTTTATGCCTTATATGCTGTTATTTATTCGGATCTATGGTCTGTTGCCGACCGGATCTGGAAACCTTATATGTTTAGGATTCTAAACGTACGACTACGATATTAGAACTAGCATGTAAACGTTTCGGAGTGATAAGGATGATTTAAACGTCAATCCTAAGTAAAGGTCTAGATTCACCTTATTTGGTGTATAGATCAAGATGGCAAGGACCCGTAGCGGAAACGTGAATGCAAATGAGAATAGGAACCAACCCCTAGTGGTTCAGCAAATACCTGTTGTAGAAGAAGTTGCACCTGAGCCAGTCACGATGGCTAGATTTCAAGCCATGATTCGGGCTATGCGAACTGAATAAAGGGAAGAAATGAGGAGGATGTCGAATAGGGACGAACCTACTATGCCCAATGAGCAACCCGAGCTGATTCCCGAGCAATCGGAGGAAGGGAACTACAGTCGCCAAGTGAGTCAAGTGGGGACTCAAGATGGCCTGGAGAGGAGAAACGACAAGGATGGGCGAATGTACAAGAATTTCTTGGGTGCGAAACCACCAAGTCTCTCAGGAAGCCCAAAGCCTGTTGAGATTATGGATTGGATCTCCGAGATGGAAATGGTGTTTGAGAGCTGTGACTGTAGCGAGAAACAGAAGAATGTCTTCGCCGTAAGACAACTGAAAACTGGAGTCTTGAGCTGGTGGAAGCTATTGGCAGATACGATGCCACGAGGAGAAGCCTTAAGGATGTCATGGGAAGAGTTATTGGAACAGTTGAAAATGCAGTACTGCTCGGAGATAGATCTGATAGACCTAAACAACGAGTTTCAGAACCTGAAGAAAGGGAAGATGAGTGTTGATGAGTATGCCACCGCATTCACCAAGAGGATGAAGCTATTCCCCTACTTGGTGCCTTCTAAACTCTCCAAGATTGATAGGTTTGCTAACGGACTGCCCACTGACTTTGGCCCAATGGTCAAAATGGCAACTACCTTGAAAACAGCTGTTAGGGCAGCTAAGAACGTAGAGGCCCAGGTAAGAGAAAATGGTCTAGAAAAAGATAAGTCAGGAGAGAAGCGGAAGTTTGAAGGATCTTCAAGGTCCAAAAAGGAAAGCAAGACTACCCAAAGAGAGAGGGGGCTACAAAGCCATATGTGCCGCCAAAGCAAAAGGCGAGAACATTTCAAATGATTCTTGACGAAGCAGATGACAATGCGAAGATTCAGGAGTTAACGCTTGACATCCAAGGATCGAGTTATGGAGTAATCGTGTAGATAGTACCTCGCGATGTAGCCTGTTAGGGGCATAGTTTAGGGTGAACTTGAACACCTATGTAAACATTTTAAGGAATAATATAAAACCTTCGTTTTGATATTTTATGTGTTAAACTGTTATGTGATTTTCTTGTATGGTGACTTGGAAAACTGCGAGACAATACTTGGGACGGGTATGAGTAGGTGTGGGTGGTAGTAGAGGCCTATACTACCGGAAGCACAGGACTCACATTTGGATCAGGGAAAGTCACAAGGTTACCAAGAAGCTAGTAATTGATTTCGTTTTATTCAAGTGTGTTGTTACCATCGTTTCGGTAATGACTAAGAAGATTGTTGATATTCCGACCCTAGTGGTCATATCGAATCGAGTCCGACTACGATGAGTATGTTGTGTGGTTCAGAGAACCAAGTTTGATGTAGCGTCCGACTTAAACCAAACGGTTGAAATCAAAGCGATCAATAGAAGTATCACACTCGTTGTTAAAGAAGTTGGTGGCTAGAAATGCCTAATGTTAAAGTGTGATTATATCACATTAGAACATGAAGGAAGGCATAGTCTGTTTTAGAATTTAACTCTAAGAGACCTAAGTCTAAGTGTTGCAACATACGATGATAGGTCATTAGAATATGACACATCGATCTATAGTAGTAATAAAAGAACTTATCTCAAGTTCGTATCCAGCAAGGATCGAGATTGTGACTTGAAGGTCATAATTTGGAGTCTAACCTGAGGTAGAGAGCAGGTGCACGATCGAGTACTCTTACAGTCAATGAGTTTAAGAGATAGAATCGAAGGAATGTAGAAGTTATAATTATTACCTAGGATGAAGAGATGACGTATGGAGTCATTATACGACCCTGTTTCGTTGATGATTCCGGGACGTAATCATCCTAAGGGGGAGATAATTGTAATGCCCGCAAATCTGGGCTAGTCAAATTAGAGGCAATAGGGGTCGAAAACGACTTTTCGACAAAAGATTATTTAGAATAAATAATCTTAACCAAGTTGTAGAGTATGTTACAAGGTTTTCGTACATATAAAGAACGCCGAAAACCGAGTTATAACGAAGAAGTTATGACCCGTTGAAGTTTCACGACGGAACCGGCACGATACCGGGAAACGTAAATAGTGAATTTATGATAGAGCGAGATTTAGCCTTAGCGATCTAAACGAAAGTCGTAGAATATGTTAAACTAAGAACATCAATAAAAAGAACGCCCAAATCTGACTTCGTATGAGGAAGTTATGATTTTTCTAAGATTTAGCATAGCAGTGCACAGCCCGAAATCTGAATTTTAGATCGGTCGATTTTTAGCCGACGGGATCTAAATGAAAGTTGTAGTACTCGTAAATACCAACGCGTGGATATAAAGAACGTCGATAATAGAGCTCGTATGCAAAAGTTATGGATGAAGCTTAGTCCCTACTTTTCGAGCGCGACGAATTCGATACAGTTTTGTAAATCCGAGATAGAATGAGAATTAGCCAACGAGGTCTAAATGAAAGTTGAAGATCTCATTAATAGGAACTCAACGGTAAAAAGACAGACAAAAACGGAGCTCGTATGCAAAAGTTACGGACGAAGCTTAGAGACTACTTTACTATAAAACTCCTATAAATACAAGGGTGAACTCCTCATATTTTCTTCACACCATAAGCCTTTCTTTCTCTCTCTAACTTCTCTCTAGCCTCCCTAAACCCCTCCCAAGTCTACGGAACCTCCCTAGCACGAGAAGAAAGCCCCGGAGCGCCCGACGGCTCCGAGAAGAAAAGCTTTCGGCTCGGAAACGCTGCTCCAGCGAAGCCCGGTTTTTAATAAAAACCCATTGTAAGTGAGTTACGCCTATACTATATTTAATATAGCTCTTATTTAATTATAGTAACATTATTAGGACCTTAAAATAATTATTTGGGCTATTATTATGAGTTATATTGAGTGTTATTTAACGCCTATATAATAGTAATAATAGCTAGACTATTAATTAGTCGCGATTAACGTTAAAACTAAACTCTAGTGGTATTAATACAAGGTTTTGGTCAAGGAAAAATTGTTTTAAGAAGTAACGAAGAGCTGTCCGAGTGCCGAGTCACCACCTTACCAGGTGAGTGCATAGTTACTTTCAACTTACACATAGATATGAAGTATTTTATATAAATTACGTGCTATGTGTGCATATTATCTGAATACTTGCTATCTATGCTAGATGAACGTTGTTATACATGTTTTCAATGATTTAAACTGTATATGTATTTTATATCTACGAAAATGTTGGGGTAAAACATGGGTAGATGCAATAGGTGATGTGTGATAAAATGATGAGAGGCCTCGATGTTGATGTTGTTGATTTTGTCATCTAGCGGAGTATGGATGACGACCACGGACTCTTCTAGACAGTCCAGTGGAACACTAGCAGGCTCGCAACCTGTAGGTGTTTGTGAACGATATGTTCACCGGTGTACTCCATCCCCCACATGGTTGCCTTTAGGACATTTATTGCTGAGGAATCCCCTTAGCAGTAGTGTCCGTCCCGATGATGATCCTTAGGCTAGGTCCCTTATGATAGGTGTTTAGGGACGTAAAGTGAGGATAACGGGAACGGGTAATCGGGTTATTGTTGATCGATGAAATTAATAAACTTATTTATTGTGGGTTGAAAACCCTATGTGCTCACCAGGCTCCCAAGCCTGACCCACTCAGTTTTATGTATTACAGGTAGTGGCGCATGAGCATAGGTGTGATGTTTTGGACGAGGGATTACGGATATAGGCCTGTAGATATGAAATAATGTAGTAAGGCTTATATTGTACTGTTTATGCTTTTGATCTGTACGAACATGACATCCCGAGTCTTTTAATGAAATACATTTCTATGGAAATGCTTTTGATAAATCTTTATCATATTTTTGTTTTGGGACAAATTCCGCAACACTTTCATTTAAAATGTAACTCTGATTTTTAAACAAAACATAAACAAACCGGTCTTTTCTGGCCGTGATTTTGGGGATGTCTCACTTGGCCCATTAGGGTTTTAGGTTTGATCCCTCAAGTATAAATAGGCTCATACCCCATCATTATAAATTGCTAGATTTCTGTGAGAGCTCAAAGTGAGATACAATTTTGAGTGATTGTAATAGTTCTAGAAAGTTAATAAAATCATTTCTCTCTCTCTCTCTCTCTCTCTCTCTCCCTCTCTCTTTCTCTCTCATTCACCAGTGGATGTATGTTACCTTGACCGAACCACGTTAAATATTGTGTTCTTTTAATTTACATTTTTTAGAAGTTTTTGTGAGCTCACCGAAGTTTGTTTTTTTCAAATTTGTTTGAAGTGTTTAATTTGTTTTGTTGTCACCCAACAAACTAGTATTAGAGCTATGGCTGAAGATGGGATAGCTAAGATCGACAAGTTCAATGGAAAAGATTTTGGTTTCTAGAAGATACAAATTGAAGACTATCTCTATAACTTCTCGTTTTTCACAACCAAAATTTTTCATTTTTTATTAATGTAAAAACTTTCAGTTTATAAATCCATTATTAAGAAAACTGTTTATTCCAAATTACATTTATTAAAGAAATCAGAGTATCATAAAAAATGCGGAATCCTCAATGTTGTTGATGAGTGTGTACAATCCCGCCTTCGCCTTCCCGCAATCACTGATGATACCTGAAATCATAAACAACTAGGTAAGCATAAATCTTAGTGAGTTCACTTAAAATACCCCATACGATAAGCATACAAGCATGCATCGGGTCCAGTCAACCATCGAGCTGGAACACCTAGGGTTTGTTAGCCTACCACCTCAACCTAACTGCTCTACTAGAGCCTTCGTGCCTTCGGCTTACAACCGACCGACATCGAGTATCTTGGCCTACAGCACAAAGCAGGACCAACTCAACGCACCACCACCATATTTCAACATATAAACAAACAAGGATCGAGCAGGCACATAATACAGGCAAACAACAATCATACAACTCACTCTCGCCTACTACTCCTCTCACGACACACTGTAACATCCCAAAATTTAAGGAAGAAAATTTCGTTTTTAATTAAGTTATTATAAAACCATAAGTAATAAAACATCCATAATAACATCTCATGTCAAAAACGAAAGTAGAAATAATCAAAACATGTTATCATAAAACAATATCAGAGTGTAATCCCTAAGATCTCATGTGTGGAAATATAGTGTGATGTGCTGCGATCGAGCAGCTCCTTTCCTTTGAAAACGAAGTACCTGAAACCAAAACTGAAAACCGTAAGCAAAAAGCTTAGTGAGTTCCCCCATCATACCAAAAACCATACATAACACATACTACTAGGCATATCTGGGTGTCGGCCTCCCCTTCGGTCTATTTCAACCAGATATCTGCCTAGCATATCTGGGTGATGGCCTCCCCTTCGGTCTATTTCAACCAGATAACTGTCTAGCATATATAGGTGTTGGCCTCCCCTTTAGTCTATTCCAACCAGATAATGTTGGCCTCCCATTCGGTCTGTTTCAACCGTATAACAGGGACTAGTTCACCCCTTACCACTACTACATAATAACATAACATCAACATACTGCTAGGCATGCATGGGCTCAGACGACCCCTTCGGTATCATTCAACCGGTATCCGAGGACTATTTCACCCCTACTACTACTAACATGTATCACATAGCATCCTAGCACACAAACATAACAGATAAGAGCATACCAGATAATTATCACAAAGAAAATTATCTAACAAACAACTCCTACTAGTGGGTCGACATTGTGGCCTTAGACCCACTTCTACTGGAAGGTAACTCATCTCACACTGCTGATGTCCTGCAGACCCAACACCAGCTGCTGGATGAGAGGTTCCCGAACTATCAACACAAAATAACACCCAATTAATAACTGGGTTCCAATACATAATCATAAGTCCATGCTTGGGGTAAAAGACTACTCTACCCCAATCTTAGCTTGATCCAAGCCCAAGGCCCAATCCAAAGGCCCAACAATCAACTATGAGTCAAAGCCCACCATATGGCCCAATTTTCCAAATTGGGCCCAAACCTTTACACGATCTCACTCTAAGGGCCAACCATTTATTCCAGTCCAACATTTGACATTCTAACGACCCAATATCATATAATCATTAAGGCCCAAACTATGGCCAAATTTTCTAAATTGGGCCCAAACCCTCATATAGGCCTTACCCTAAGCCCATTAACATATTCTAGTCCATAAGATTATTCTTGGATGACCCATTAACAATCCAATTACCAAAGCCCAATGGAAAGGCCCAACTCAAGGCCCAAGTGAAATTAGGGTTTTCACATAAAATGATGATTAGGGTTAAGTTTTCCTACTTAACCCATTAAGTCCAATATTAACTTATGTTGATTGCAATGATTATTAATTAATATATTGAGTTTAGTGAATAATTCAAGTGCAGGTCCCGATCAAATTCCCAAAATTTGGGTTTCACATAAAATGACAACTATGGTTAAGTGTTTCTCACTTAACCCAATAAGGACTTAATCCATTAAGTCCATCTCTCTTCTAAATAAATCATATGGTGATATTGGGCTTTATACACAATTCCCATTCCAATGGCCCAAATGGGGCTCCCGATAAGTCCAAGCCCATAAATCCAATATTAGGGTTTTCTAAACCCTAATTAGGGTTTCTAACCCCATCTTAGCCCAATAAGCCCAATAGCTAGATCTTATGATCAATTAAGGACCGTTAGGCCCATTAGGGTTTTAGTCCCTTTGTCAAAACATCCAAACAAGGCACACCGGCACCCAACACGGCGGCCGGTGGCGGCAGCTACCACCTCACTGTGGTGGTTAGGGTTCCATTTCACTATTTTGATTTCTAATTACATTTTCCAATGCTAATCTCAACTAAACACACACAATCACTAAGACACACACACAGTGGTTGATGGCGGCAACCACCACCTCACGGTGGTGGCGGCGGCTTCCTTGCGATTTTCGGCTAGACTAAACACGCACTAACAGAAATACATGCACACACACCGACTATATGGTCACAAAAAAACTCCATCCACCCACCTGGTGGCTCACGGAGGCGATAGAAACGGGAAGACGGTGATGATAGCCACCACCTCACGGTGGTGGAGGTGGTTCTCTTGATTCCTAGCCAAGCAACAACACCCTCACAACAACCCTTGCTCGGACTTCCGGATGCAACCACCACTTGGTGGTGCATAACGACGACAACAACACCTCGGATGGGGTAGAACAGCAGCGCTACAACGGTGCTTACGACAGCTGGGGTAGCGACACACGACACAATAGCCCTTCGGGATGGCAACCGATGATGAAGCAACGAAAACGAATCCTCCG
Source organism: Lactuca serriola (assembly GCF_051521515.1). Classification (NCBI taxonomy): domain Eukaryota; kingdom Viridiplantae; phylum Streptophyta; class Magnoliopsida; order Asterales; family Asteraceae; genus Lactuca; species Lactuca serriola. Next base: position 301,687,425 of record NC_136412.1, read on the forward strand.
GCGATGGCAACAACGATGTAACAGTAGCGGCGGCGGCGGCAGGAAAGCTTCTAAGGTGGTGGCTGTAACAGAAGAAGAATGGGGAATGGCGGATGACACGAACTTCATCACCCGCTTGGTCGTCGTTGGCGAAGAAGATGCAGCGGTTTGCAGCGGTGACTAGGGAGGGAACGGTGGTGGAGAGGTGGTGCCGGTGAGGGAGGTATAAGGTGGTGGAGGTGACAACTGCAACATAAGGGGGGTTTAGGGTTAGGGTTTGACCGATAATGAGGTTATATATCCAGCTCCACTTAAAAGTTTGCCATAATGGCAACAACAGTCCCTCCATGCTCCTTTTCTTTCAAATGTAGTCCAATATTTACCCTTTCAACCCAATCCATGGAAATCCCTTACAAATTAAGTCCCATAAATTACCAAGCAATCCCTCTTTTCTAATATCTTTAAAATTCAGCTCCCTATGTTACCCGTTTAGCCCCCAATATCTTAATTATGACATATTCAGCCCTTCCACCTCTTTTCCTTTCAAATTAAATCCAAATAATTACCATGGAGCCCCTGTCTTCATAAATATTTACAAACTGAGTCTGGAACTCACACTTTTAACCTTCGACTTCGAAAACTGTGACAATTAGCCCTTCGAGACCATCCTTTGATATATATATATATATATATATATATATATATATATATATATATATATATATATAATTATGTATCTTAGGGCTACTATTCGTTCATTAATTTATTTATTTATCTAATAAATAAACAGGGTGTTACAACTCTCCCCCACTTAAATTAGATTTCGTCCTCAAAATCATTCCTTACCATTCCTTACTCGCCCAACCACTCTAGTAACATGGTCACCATCCTAGGCACACCCTAGCCTTCCTAGGGTAGCCATGACCAATCTTCGTAAAGCCCTAAAATCTGCAGGTGAACGAATTCCTCGCAATAAGATCACATGTACTCTGTCTGAAATCTACTGTCTCAAGATGGTCTGAATCCCTGACAGACTACCCATAATAAATCATTATCATTGAACCCAGTCCGTTTACCCTCAACTGACTACTCAACTTCTAATAGCTTGAGGTTCCCACTATAAAATAGGATCACTTATACTTGGCCAAGGCTCAGCTAATCCCGCGGTGAGTGACTTGTCACCTCCTAATCAACCAGCTATTCTGTCCGTACTTGCAACCTAAAACACAAATACTCATACTGCCAATCGCTAAAAATGTCCGAACATTGAACTGCTTGAAGCAATATGCTGCCACATGGCTGCTTGCCAATATCTACCGAGACCTCCCTGGTCTCAATTCGCTCACTAATCATCTGAAATATCGAGTTCCGACCCGACAGTGGAGCTAAAGGACTCCCCACTTAGTCGCCTCACACGACTTCTGAACGAAATCCTTCTATGGAACTAGTTGCCACTAGTTATCATGCCACTGCGACTCTAACAACTATCTGATCTAACCAATCGGGTACATGCGTCGAATCCTGTCATCGTCAAATCCAAGACTAAAAGTGATTGCTACCAGACCAATGGTAGCCTTATATCACAAGCAATCTTATACGGTCCATTGCTTCCCTAATCCCATAACAGTAGTGGCGCTCCTATAGTCTTAAAACTGGCTCAACTAGATCTAATCCATCTGAGAAAAACCCATAAACGAATTCGTGGATTTGCCATGCCCTCACTGCTACACCCGAACCGGTGGGTACTACTTTTCCTTCCGTGTTTAGCAACGCACTCATGCTATCTATCAACCTAGTAAATGCTACGACTACACCCGCAGACTTAACACAATTTATCATTATCTGCTAACCTTGTGAATGCTACGGATACACCCGCAGACTTACAACACTTCTCACACTATCTGCTGCTAGTAAATGCTATGGCTACCCCCGCAGTCTTACAACACTTTCCATACTGGTCGAACACGCACTCGACCTAAAACTCAACTGAACTTGAGTCCTATCTGGAGCTCTAACCCGGTTCTCGAAACCTGCTGTCTAAGAGTCTCGAAGGCTTCCTGCTGCTCAGGCCCCTAACGAAACGCCACCGACTTCTTGGTCAGTCGGGTTAAAGGAACCGCAATCTCGTAGAAGTCCCGTATAAATCTCCGGTAATAACCCGCTTGACCTAGGAAACTCCGAATCTCAGTTGGAGACCTCAGAATCTCCCACTACATCATGGCCTCTATCTTGGCCAGATCGACCGTAACACCCTTCTAGTTGACAAGGTGCCCAGAGATTGCACCTCGCGCAACCAGAACTCACATTTGGAGAACTTTACAAAAAGTTTCTCCCCCACTTAGATTTGACTAAGTCTTCACGGTACGTGAGAATTGAAGGATTCCCAATCCTTCATACTTCCTAACAGTCCACTGCCGACAATCTGAGCTTACCAATGCTAACGATCAATTACCAGTCAAACCTTACGATCGGCCCATCCTCTGAAATCTCGAAGAGTACTCTTGAAATATGGTCCAGTCTGGCACCTTAGTGCATCTCCCATGCTGTCAACTGAAGGCCTTAATCTTCACTCTGGCTGACGAATCCTCATTCCCACTTCCAACCGTGTAGCACCACTGAACTCTAACTGAACAAAACCCATGCAAAAATACAGTTCTCTTGAACATCCAATGAGCAACCACTTATGCATTTAACACCTGCAACTGACATTACCATCTCCATGCTACCGGTCATTTCCTAGCAACAGTAGTGCCTTGAACTCCAAAGTTCATCCATAGACAATTGTTGACCATACCTGAACCATGATAGAACCACTAAACGTTGACTTCACTGGAGAACTATCACTCTAACCCTGACCGAATGTCCTCTACATATTACTCCTGCACAGATCCCGACAAAGGTCCGGAATGATACGGTGCACCCGGAACCCACTCCACAAGATACGTCTCTTTATGGGTTCATCAAGTACTTTTTGGCATGCAGGTTGGCATATATGATCCTTGATGACCTAGACCCTGCAACATCTGGAGGAATACTAATCACCTTCAGCTGACATGATCAACCCTGTCACACCTATAGCAGCCTAAACCCTTGGAGTGACAAACTCCCTTGTGCACTTTCCCATACTTGCTGCACTGACTCTGGCCCTGCTGGCCTTTCAATCGATGATCGGAGGTCACAGGTCTCTTCCCGGGACCCTCTACTATACGCACCTGACACGAACCTCTCTTCTCAGGGTGCTCCAAACCAATCTCGCATCCACAAACTCTTGGAAGTCATATCCTTCAGGGTCAGACACCCTGTTACGCTCACTAGCTCGCTTGCCAATGGCTAAGCTGCAACCACTGGAACATCCTCTGTCCCCAAAACGGGTCACGAAATCTTCCCCAAAGCTCCTCATATTCTCCAAGACTCTCACCGATTTGAGTATGGATCTTGCGCTTTCAGTAGTACGGGCCCAATATTACCTTCCACACCTATCGATACTTTCCTCAGCAATCCTTCCGAATCCTCCAAGTCACTTCCTCAAACTGGTACCCAAGTCTTACTAAACCTCACCACTAACCCACTAAAACATATCCTAGGCTTTCCTAAGTTCCCAAACTCACCCAGTCCTTAGTTGCTTAAAGATTCCCAATAATGTCAACTAGCTACCTCTTGAATATAGGCACATGCAACAGAGATCAGATAATCCTTTGAGTAAGAGACCCATCCCTAGAACGGTTGGACTCAGACAAGAGCTGCGTAATAGGGTCAAGTCCATCACTCTGAGATTATACGACTTGTGTCCCATGTGACTTAGCATATTCACTTAGTAGCTAACTCACATTACCAAGATTCCCACAAAGCACAAAGCAAACAACATTCAGACAATGGAAAAATCTAACCATCATAATCCAATCAAACCATTCTATCCTATAATCAGGAATCTGTACATGCAATTCAACGGCTCATACAATCATGCATAACCTAAACATGCTATCCTATTACTGACTGATCAGTACTAGCATGCAACTCTAAAAGCACATATAATAGGCATATAAGGCATCCTCCTAGATCCTCAGCCCTAATCTAGCATGCAGTTCTCATAATCATATCATAACATAATATAACATGTATGGGTATCTTGGGGAAAACTTACTTGAGCTCGGCCGGTCGCAGGCATCACACACTTGTTCTTTTTCAAAGTTCCTTTTTCTCTTTTCAAATTCTTTTCAAACTCCTTTTTATAAAATGATTTTACTATTGAAAATTTTCATACCAAGTCCTTATTTTGAGTACGGACACACCCAAGAGTGTGCCCGGATCCCTCAAACCAAGGCTCATATACCAACTTGTAACATCCCAAAATTTAAGGCTGAAAATTTTGTTTTTAATTAAGTTATTATAAAATCATAAGTAATAAAACATCCATAATAACATCTCATGTCAAAAACCAAAGTAGAAATAATCAAAACATGTTATCATAAAACAATATCAGAGTGTAATCACCAAGATCCCATGTGCGGAAATATAGTGTGATGCGCTACGATTGAGCCGACACCTTTCCTTTGAAAACGAAGTACCTGAAACCATAATTGAAAACCGTAAGCACAAATCTTAGCGAGTTCCCCCATCATACCAAAAACCATATATAACACATACTGTCAGACATATCTGGGTGCTGGCCTCCCCTTCAGTTTATTTCAACCGGATATCTGCCTAGCATATCTGGGTGACGGTCTCCCCTTTGGTCTATTTCAACCGGATAACTTCCTAGCATATCTAGGTGTTGGCTTCCCCTTCGGTCTATTTCAACCGGATAACTGCCTAGCATATTTGGGTGCTGGCCTCCCATTCGGTCTGTTTCAACCGGATAACGGGGACTAGTTCACCCCTACCACTACTACATAATAACATAACATAAACATACTGCTAGGCATGCATGAGCTTAGACGACCCCTTGGGTATCATTCAACTAGTATCTGGGGACTATTTCACCCCTACTACTACTAACATGTATCACATAGCATCCTAGCACACAAACATAACAGATAAGAGCATACCAGATAATTATCACAGAGAAAACTATCTAACAGAAAACTCCTACTAGTGGCCCGACATTGTGGCCTTAGACCCACTTCTACTGGAAGGTAACTCACCTCACACTACTGATGTCCCGCAGACCTAACCCCAGCTGCTGTATGACAGGTTCCCGAACTGTCAACATCAAAATAACACCCAATTAATAAGTTCCAATACATAACCATAAGTCCATGCTTGGGGTAAAAGACTACTCTACCCCAATCTTAGCTTGATCCAAGCCCAAGGCCCAATCCAAAGGCCCAACAGTCAACTATGAGTCAAAGCCCAACATATGGCCTAATTTTCAAAATTGGGCCCAAACCTTTACACGGTCTCACTCTAAGGCCCAACCATTTATTCTAGTCCAGCATTTGACATTCTAATCGCCCAATATCGTATAATCATTAAGGCCCAAACTATGACCCATCTATGGCCCAATTTTCCAAATTAGGCCCAAACCCTCATATAGGCCTTACCCTAAGCCCATCAAGATATTCTAGTCCATAATATTATTCTTGGATTAGGGTTTCATTTCATTATTCTGATTTCTAATTACAATTTACAATGCTAATCTCAACTAAACACACACAATCACTCAGACACATACACACGGTGGTTCATGGCGGCAGCCACCACCTCACGGTGGTGGCGGCAGCTTCCTTGCGATTTCCGGCTAGACTAAAAATGCACTAACATAAATAAATGCACACACACCTGCTATATGGTCACAAAACAACTCCATCCACCCACCTGGTGGCTCACGGTGGCGATAGCGGCGGCAGAATCGGGAAGACGACGATGATAGCCACCACCTCTCGGTGGTGGTGGCAGTTCTCTTGATTCCCAACCAAGCAATAACACCCCTGCAACAACCCTTGCTCGGACTTCCGGATGCAACCACCAGTTGGTGGTGCATAACGATGACAGCAACGCCTCGGAGGGGGAAGAACAGCAGCGCTACAACAGTGCTTACGGCGGCTGGGGTAGCGACATACGACACAGTAGCCCTTCGGGATGGCAACCGATGACCGGAGCAACGAAAACGAGTCCTACGGCGATGGCAACAGCGATGTAACAGTAGAAGCAGCGGCATAAAAGCTTCTAAGGTAGTGGCTGTAATAGAAGAAGAAGGGGGAATGGCGGACGACAGGAACTTCGTCACCCGTTTGGTCGTCGTCGGCGAAGAAGATGCAGCGGTTTGCAGCAGCGGCTAGGGAGGGAATGGTGGTGGAGAGGCAAGGGTGGAGAGATGGTGATGGTGAGGGATGTATAAGGTGGTGGAGGTGACGGCTGCAACGTAAGGTGGGTCTAGGGTTAGGGTTTGACCGATAATGAGGTTATATACCCGGCTCCACTTAAAAGTTTGTCGTAATGGCAACAACAGTTCCTCCATGCCCCTTTTCTTTCAAATGTAATCCAATATTTACCCTTTCAACCCAATCTATGGAAATCCCTTACAAATTAAGTCCCATAAATTACCAAGCAGTCCCCATCTTCTGAAATCTTTACAATTCAGCTTCCTATGTTACCCCTTTAGCCCTCAATATCTTAATTATGACATATTCAGACCTTGCACCTCTTTTCCTTTCAAATTAAATCCAAATAATTACCACGGAGCCCCTAAGTGATCCCTCTACTAACAGATAACCGAGAAATAGTGGGTCAACATTGGTGCCTTCGACCCACGGTACAATGAGGTGAACTCACCTCTACTGATGATTCCAAGATATAGGTCTAGTCCATTCCTCATCATGATGAGGACAAAAGAACAGTTTGACCTTTATAAATAAGCCCAACTAAACTAAGCCGAAAACCCCTAATTGCTCAAGGCCCAAAATCGATCCATTGGGCTTCTGCTGAGAACGCCTGGCGTCCATCATAGAACGTTTAACGTTCTATGCCAAATGCTCGGCATCCGAACGTTTAACGTTTGGACCAAATACCTAATCATCGGGATGTTACAATTCTCCCCCAATTGACTTAAACTTTATCCTCGAAGTCTGCTGCAGCGAATAACGTGGGGTAATGCTCCCTCATTTCAGTCTCCGGCTCCCACGTCTACTCAGAGCCTCTCCGATGCTACCACTGAACCTTTACCAAAGGTATCTCCTTGTTGCGTATGACCTTCATCTTTCTTTCTAAACTAGCTATCGGCCTCTCGGTATAATTCAAGCTCTCATCGACCTGGATATCATCCAAAGGAACCACTGTCTCGCTGTCCAACACACACTTCCGCAACTGAGAGACATGGAAAGTATTGTGGATCTGAATGATTTCACTCAACAAATCTCACCGATAGGCCACCCTGCCTACCCCTAGCGATCACACAGAAAGGTCCAATATATCGGGGACCCAATTTCCACCTCTTCATGAAGCATATCACACCTTTCCAAGGTCAGACCTTCAGTAATACCATATCTCCGATCTGAAACTCCAACTCTGACCAGCGATGGTTGGCATAGCTCTTCTTCCGACTCTTAGTGGTCTGCAGTCCCTACCTGATCTACTGAATAAGCTCCGTGGTCTGAAGGACTACTTTGCTCCTTCCCAAGAGCCGATGACCAACCAATTAATCACTGATCCTTAAGAATCCTTTCGAGGTACTGCCAACATCGTCATGCCAACCCCGCACATAGTTGAACCATCGTGATGAGAACCAACCGGTCATATACCAAACTAGGCCACACTCATATTTGGTTCCAACAACCCTGCTTAACTATCTATTGAATCTACTCAGGTTTAACCTTGATCTACTAACCAACAATGGCACTAGGGCCTACCCCCGATCTACTATTTAACAGCAGCACTCGGGCCTACCCCCGATCCACTAACCAACAACAACACTCGGGCGTACCCCACACTTACAAATATCACATAATACAATCAATTTTAAACCCAACCATTATCCCAAAACCGAAATGCAAATATTTGTGTCTATAATTCCTAAAATCTTCCCAATACTACATACTCACAATCCTTATGAACATTCACCCTTATTTTATACGTCACTCATTTTTGCAACCCTCCAAATCCATCCTCAGAAATCTTTCTTAACCTCAAGGGATTTTTTTTTAATCTTCCCAAGCATACATAATATCTAGAAAGAAATATTACAATTTTGATACCACAATGGAGCTCCTTAAGTTCATTTCTTTGATATTCACTCTTTGATTGCTTCGAATTCAACACCTTCTTGTTTGATTTTTGGTATCTTCAACTTTTTGATTCTTCAGAATTTTTGATCTTCTGATCTTAATACTTTGATAGCTCCAAAATTCTTACAACTTTTTTTGTAATTTCTCTATTTTTTTTATATAATTCACTTTTCCCTCAATTCCTACATGTTTAAGCAAGGGAGCTTAACTTCAACTTTTATTGGTTAGAGATATTAGTATAAGTGCAATGACTACATAAGCTCTCCTGGATGGATTTCAGGTACACACTGAAAAACTTATTACATCATACAAACTACCAAATTATCTTTCATAGCTCATGACTTTTCACTAGGAATTGGGAAGCCACAAATACACTATAACATATATTGGCGCAGGTAAACATTTGGGCTCTCATCGGATCATCTCATACAATACTAGCATTTAATTTTTTAATTATCACTAGATTTAATTTTAGATTATTATTTCAAATCTTTCTAATAATTTTTTAATCATAGTCATTTTTAAATTTTTTTTAATCAGAATGCTTATTTTCCTAAATTCAACCCCCTACCCCACACTTTAATGTTGCAATGTCCCCATTTCATACTAAAACAATTAAAGAACATAAAAATTAAAGAACCATTCTTGAACTTTGACACTTGTATGAAAAGCTTAGATTTCTCATATAATTGTTAGATACAGTACTTCTAGACCTTCTTCTTGTGAATGCAAATGTGTCGGATCGAATGAAATCAAAAATCCATTCTTGAAAAATATGTTGAACCGCTGCCACGACATGGGAAAGAAAAACCATGTCGTGGTGTCGAGCAAATGGTCATCAAGGTCGAGCAAAATAATGTAGCCACAACGTGGTTTAAGTATGTTACGTCGTGGTGTAGTCAGATTCAGTCGCGATTAAAATTTTTGCCATGACGTGTTAATGATGTACGTCGTGGTGCCTTCTCAGAGAATCTTCTAAGATTGAAACATGTAGGCATCGACTCTTTGTAATGTGTAAGACCATCCCCACTCTTCTTTTTAGTAAATACGTTTCAAAATGCTTTTCTCATCATTATGTGGGAACCCCACACTTATGCAAAAACTTGTTCTTCAATTATGATCTTCAAAAATCGCACGACTTCTTCAAATTAAGCTCCTTTACTGCTTCACTTTTGTTCAACACTACAAAATAATATCAAGAACTAGTGAAACATATCATCTTCATTATGTGGGAACCCCACTCAACGTTGCGTCACATGGAAGTGTAACCTCCCTGTTCTCCATCATCTTCAGCCTTGTTCGTTTGTAGGCAACCCGTCTGTTGAATGCCTTTCTTGAGCTTTCTTGCATTGTTGGGTTGACATCTTCTTTGTGCTTTCGCTTGGGTTCTTTCCTCATTCCCATGTCTTTAGCTTTTGTCTTGTCTCTTTCCTGGTGTTTGTTGTCAAAATGAGGCTCGTCATATTCTTCTTCTTTTTCTTCAACTGTCTTTGTGACTTGATCTGGTGGCCTTGTAAAAGCAAACACCTCAAAAGTCATTGGCGTTGACATTGGATGTTTCGAATGATTTTCATCTTTTTCCAATTGCTTTTCATGTTCTTTATGCTCCATGAACATTATGTTTCGTTGCTTCATCAAATTTTCCTTGGCACGAGATGGGAAAGGAAGAGGTGGTCGATACGGTTCAACAACAGAAACATAATAATCTTCTTTTATTTCCCATGACGTGGCACTATTGCCTCCATATCATGGCGACTAGGCAGCTTCACGATACTCTTCTTCTTCTTTCTTTTTTACGTTGATTGACTGATTAGACTCCTCTTCAAGGTCCTTCATATGCACCAATTCATCTTCTTCTTTTGTATCAACGACCATGACTTGAACCGTAGGGATTGACTCGACTTTTCTTGAAGGTAGATTCGATAGATTTTCTTGTACAAGTTTTGTTAATTGCCTAGCTTATGTGTGTACCCACGATGTGGCCAAGATTCCTACGATGTGGCCAAGACGCCCACGACGTGGTTGCCGATCAAACAGAAAAATTAATGTTTTGTGGTTTTTACCCCAAAAAAAGGATTGAATAACTAAAAACAATTAAACTAAAAATCAAATAAGTCGTTCCCTGGCAACGGCGCCAAAAACTTGATGTGCACAGGAATATACCTATCTAGCTTTAAATTTATAACCTAATGAACTTAACTAGATAGAATGCGCCTAGGCAGTATACCTAGTCGAATTATAGAATAGTTTAGGTAAGTCGGGTGTCGATCACAGGGAACAATAATTAATTAATAAAATAACTGCTAAAAGTTAAACTAAGAAAAACAACTAAAAAGGGGTTTTTATCTAATTTTACAAATTCAGATCAACTAAATTAAAATGTTCAACTAATTACTACAGTAAATAACTAGAAAGACGATTTAAAACCAAGAATAAAAGATACTAGCGTTTAGCTTCGAATCCCTCCTTTTCCCTATGGTTGATTTCAAGACAATAGATTAATTCCGTTAGTTACCAAATAAAAGTTACTAGCCATGATGGTCAGACTAACTAGCATAAATGAATTCAACAACTTCAACCCCAATGATCATGCAAGTTAAGGATACTAAATTGATTTAAAAAGTAATTTGGACTCTAAATGATAAAATCTACAGACTACTATTCCATGGTCAATTCTAGTAATCAAGCAAATATTATGATCAAATACTACTCTCTAACACAATTAAGCAACTAACTTAACACCTACACTAGGATATGGTCATTCTCTAGCTCTAGCAATTTAATGGTCATAAACAACTAGGTAAATCAATTTTCATGCAATTAACTGTAGCTAAACTACACAAAACTTGAGACTAGGCAATATAGATAGATACTTTAATAAGCTAGGTTTAGATTTATCAAACAATATTTAAAGAAAAACCAACTTCATCAATCCATCAAACAAGAAATCAAAACATAGTATTTAGGATTTCATCTAATCTAAAAGAAAGCAAGGGTTTTTAGCCTATAATCGCAGCTGATGAACGCATAAACAATAGGTAAACAAAGTTAAGCATCATTAAACTTACCAAACCAAATGTGTGGATGCTAATGCTTGCTCCAATCGACTTCCTAGCTTCAAAATCGACTCCAAAGGGTTATTAGAATGGTTTTTGTCACAATACTTCTCCAGAAAGTCATCTCCCAGTCCCCCCAAATTCATCCTAGTGTTCGTATACATACATACATACATACATACATATATACATACATACATACATACATATATATATATATATATATATATATATATATATATATATATATGCCTAAAATCTGGCCACCACGATGTAGTAATGGCACCATGTTGTGGCCTTCGTGTATATCCCGTATTCTCCAAGTTAGCGCCAAGAATCGCCAAGATTCCATTCACCACATCATAGTGGGATCACCACGTCGTGATTATCGAGAATCGACATTTTCTCAAAACATGAAAGTTGTCCAAAATTGTGTCAAGTTTTTAGATCATTTTGAATCACATCAATCGGAGTTACAAGTCATGAGATATGGTCAAAATACTTACGAGTGGTCAAGCTGTCCAGCAACATCCTTCTTGTGTCATCTTCTTCTCTAAGTTCGTATTTTCCTGCTTCCAACTTCCATATTGCTTCTGAGGATGTCCTTTACGCTACATAATAGATATTAAACATAATAAGTACGTTTTATTCTATAATAAGCATAATTATAGCTGAAAGTATTAAGGTATGATGTAATATATATATATATATATATATATATATATATATATATATATATATATATATATATATATATATATATATGCACTTATCAAAAATTAACTGATCCTATTGGGTCTTCGGGCCGTGACTCAGACCTCCAAGCCTTAATTAGACAAGAACAAGCAAGAAAATCCTCATCACACCCTTCAACCTTGGTCCTTAACAACCTAGAGTTTTAAGCATAAGCACTCCCTACTTAAGATGCCCCAACTAAAACTAATACAGCTAGGCGGAAGTCCAACAGTTGGAAATGACTTTAACGTGAAATGGAAGGATCCAACAATTACACTGAAGTCTTGAATCCGGCGAATTTCAACTAAAAACCGAACCTTGGCATAAGGTTTTCCTGCTACAAGGTACCACCCTTCCCCAATTGATATATACTAAAGTCTAATGACCTTCAAATTCTTAGATGCTCAAACTATCTTGAACCCTACTACTTGATTCCAACCATTATTATCAAATTACACAGGAAAATGTGAATCCACGCAACATTCATAAATCCCAATATACACATGCAAGATGATGACAAGGATAATTAATCCATTCATAAAAGAAATTAAATTAAACAAGGCCAACTAGGTTACTTCCATTTAATTGATCATCCGAGTTACAACTGAACTTTGAAACTCAAAAAAAATACATATAGCCACCACTACTTCCACGACTGCTAACAAGAAAAATGCCAGCTCAACTCTCAGTATCTTGGACTTCGGTTATCCCATGACGACCGTCGACAACTGTCATGCTAAGGGTGTAGGACCCAACACCTCACTGAAAATAAGAAATGGACAACGAGCTCTAATTTGGCCTTCCTAACTTCAATGAAAACAAAGTCGAGCACTTCGCTTGCATTCTCTTCCTAAATGACCCTCCTCGCCACACCTGTGACATACAAAAGATTGACACCTCCCTCCAATCGATCCCAAACACTAACCGACGGACTTGAACCGCTTCGTTGCAGGCTGGGACTGATCTGGGGCGTGATGCTGCTCCCTTGTTTGGGTCTTTATCTTAAGCTCTCGCCACCTTGTGGCATCCGGAAGCTCAACAAGAGAGCGATAGCGTTGGATGGACACGAACTGCTGAATATCCATCTTGAGCATGCCTAAATACCGAGTCATATGAGCTTGCTCAGAAGCAGCAAGCTTAGGGAAATACATAGCTCTCTCTGTAAACATCCTGGTGATCTCCATCATTGACTTAGTCCCGTGCCTCACATCTAAATATTCCTAGGCCAGTCCCTCCGCTCCATCAATGGGACATATCTTGAACGAAACAACTCAGAGAACCACCCCCATGATACTGCAGCCTGCTGCTCTAGGTGTATGAACTAGTAACCAGCCTCCACCAATCCTTCGCTCTAGATCGATGAAGGTTCAGAGCGTATTTGACCTTCTAGTCAGCTGGTCAAGAGCAAGTAAAGAAACACCCCTCAACATCTGACAACCACCTCATGGCGATGATTGGATACTAAACCCCATAAAACATCGTATTGTTGAAGTTCGGTACTTGAAAGCTCTCCCAGTGCCAAACTCGGCATCAACAATGGTTGTGGTGGCAGCAGTAGCAAGAGTCTCAGAATGGGAAGTGTATCACTCATCAAAGTACTCTATTATAACGGTCTTAATAAACCCAAACATCTCTGCTAACTGCGCTTGGAAGATGGAAATAACCTACCTTTGAATGATGTTTATAACCCGGTCCTCTGTTAATGTTAGCCTATCCTGGCCACCCACTCCTGATCCTGATCTGGATCCTGCCTCAAATCTTCTCGTAATCTCCATAATGAAAATAAACTAGGGAGATATCAGATAACACATATATAACATCATGGGGACCAATTCCCAACAAAACCCTAGGGGTTGTGACTTCCTTGCTATGTATATGGGTCCTTTGCTTCCCGTAGTACGAGCCCATACTACCTTCCACACCTACCCATATTTGTCTTAGAGGATCATCACAACAACCCTAACAATACTCACTAGAATACGCATAGACTCTATCCTTACTTTGTAGAGGAAGGTTATACATTACGCAATGACCTGCTGACCCCACACAAATCATCCATAAAACTTTCACCAACCCTGAAACACTCGTGTATGCTAATCATACATAACGTTTGACCCTATAGACAGTTGAATGCTTGATTTTACTTTAATCCCTTCATCAAACAAGAATGGGAAATAAGGCTAAACCAAACATCCTCAGGCTATTTGCTTTGTGATAGGGATTGATTTTCAAATATTTTTGGATGTCTTTTGGACGTGTTTGATTATTTTGTGCTTAAACTACTTATTGTTTCCACGGTGATTGATGTTGTTTGTCGAGTCTTTATTTCTTTCGTAAATGGTTGTTTGTTCGAACCTTGTTCAGTGTTCACATTTTTGGGTAAATGGGTATGTTGTATTGATTAAGATTGCATTATTATTGGTCGGGTAATGCTTGGTGATAACGCTGCTTATGGGGGTGAAAGTGGGGATTAGATTGATTGGACTGGATGGTGAATCAGACGAGGTTCACGAGGTTTATTGATGGTATTGGATGTTTGTTTCGGATGGTTCCAATGATGCTTCGTAGCTTCCTGGATGATCATTGGTGCATTGATAACCTCCCCCAGGATGGTTGGTGATAGAAGCTATGGTGTAAATGATGTAGATACTAGGTGAGGAAGCACTACTAAGGATAGAACCCAGTATTGATCTCCAATGCCTAAGTTAGATATAGGATGTAAATGTTGATATATGTATTATATTCCCTTGTTATCGGTATATATCACAATATTTATACATGGGTGAGGGGCATTTGGCCATGTTATTATCCGAGTGGTAGCATTATCCCAAGGTTGTAAGGGTAGTACCCTTTAAAATAATATTGATGTTTTATCTGTGTTTCCAGGGATGTTGTGTGGTTACTTTCTTGAGTATTTTATTAATACATGATGTTTCTCTACTCAGTGCATAGCTTACCCAAATGATTGGGAATCGGCATGGTTTAATGTTTCCTTACCGGGCCGGTTAAGCTTCTAAGATGTTACCGTATAGCTTGTTGTGTATGGGCTTATCCGCACACACAATTACCAATCAAGTATTGAGATCACTAATATATTATGAGTTTTACTTTCTAACATCAAAAGTGTTATAGTTTACTTGGTTTGTTACATCTACTAAATCATTTCCACGTTTTAAGATTAACAATCCTTCCAAATTCTCCATTTATTCCAATGATGGTTTTTCTTTTAAAAATGACAATTCTACTCACAACTTAAATAGGAAGCTAGGGAATCACAATGTGTATCATTTGTGAATCTCTACGAAGATTTGGTAATATAGTTTTGGAATATTTAACAAGTTTCACAACTATTATACAACCCACTAAAGCATGAGTACCACTCAAGTGTGGGTTTATGGATTCAATCAAGCTAAATCATCTAGTGGAATGGAATCAAACATTTCTATGGTGAAGTGTTAACCCAAGAATAATTCTCTACAAGTTACCAACAAGAAATCATACACAAATCACCGCCTCAATGGTTCAAATTTGAAATTAAATATTTTTCGCCATTATTGGAGCTTCAAGTTTCCAAAACTCACCCAACTCCATAATAGTCCACTATGGTTTGATTCCTTGAAGTCTAAGGGTTCAAATACTAAAAAAATTAAATCTAACAACTAAGAGCTACATATTCAATAATAACGTCAAATTTTCAAGCTTCAATTCCATTTCATCTTCACTTGAATCAACCAATGTAGCTTAGATTTCATATTTCTTCTTTATCTAGCTTAAAATCATCCTTGGGTTTCCCCTACTTCTAAATCTCAATCTCTCAAATGAACGGGGAAGAAATATGGATGCAAGCTTAATAATCAAATTTACACTTTAGCCCTCAAATACTAACTTTCACTAAATGAACACCAATATCCAAGGTTTTAAGCAAAGTTCCATTTTTTATACTATCCCCAATCCACTAATTCTCTTACATTACAAGTTTTTTACTAGTCAAACTAGTTATGACAACTTGAGAAATTTTATCTAGTACACCCCTCAACCTTTTATATTCGACTTAAGTTCCAAAAAGCTTTCAAAATTCAAATATCTAATCCAATGTAATTTAAATAATCATTTTAATTATTTTTATATATTAAGTTTTATTTATGTTTTAAAACTTCTTATTAATTATTTATATTTATTTATTTATTCTAATTTATTTATTATTATTTTTACTTAAAAGCCCAAAACTTCGAGACTCATGAATCGGATGTTACAAATACTAAGACATACAATTATAATTTCTATAGATATAGGGTTGATGGTTTTTAGATGTATGAGAGATACATTTCAATTTTATTATGTAGGTTACATATAATTCTAAATATTGATGTGTATCTAAACTAAATGTAAATATTTTGTCATCCACCTCAAACATGATAATTTAATTTTATGAATTCTAGAAATTGTTATCTAAAGGGATGCTTCTATATGAATATATAACCAAATTATAGAATCTCTATCAACATATAACTTTCTTGCTAATATGAGTAAAATCATAAAAAAAAACAAAATATACAAACTTCATTTATGATATGATGTGAATCTCATCTAAGTTATGAAGTTTTAAGTGAACATGTTTTCTCAAACTTCTAAAAATGTTTAAACTGTATTGAGAGGAAAATTATCGAAAGAAATGAGAAACATCTCGCACATAATAATTAATCTTAACCAATCCTTACAAATATGTGTGGATTTCTTGATGAAAATATTTATCAACAAAAATTAATCATTACCCTTATAATCATTCATGTACTTCTACTTAGACATAGTTAATATGAAATATGAGTAACTTAAAAATTTTCAACTGGTCAAGGATAAAATCTAAAGTTAGACTTGAACGAAAGCTAAAAGTAACTAAATCAGATATGGTGGGTGGGTTATGAGATTGAAAAATGAGAAATTGTGAACACTGTTGGATCATAAGGTGTTATTTGTATTATTAACAACATGAATAATCAAATAGAAAACAATGGAATATTCAAAACTAGAACACTTATGATTAAACCTTGGATCATATTTTTTCCATTAATAGCAATTGTAACCCTATGATAGAGGTTAAGAATTACCTTTAACCATTCTTTGGAAGATTAAATATCCAAACCAAAGTTCCTCTGAAAGTGTCGCACCCACTGATTGGCCTAGCAAGCAAGAACCCTAGCTCCAAGCGTTGAAGAAATCGACTAGGGTTTTGGTGTAAGCCTTATTAGGTTAATGAAAGATTCTATAAACTTGAATGGGTTGACTTAAACTAAACAGGAAAGGATAAGAAGAGAGGATTTTAAGATTTCATAAATCAACATTGAATCATTTATGTGTAACATCCCATCTTTTTTTTTTAATAATAAAATACTATGATTTTTAAAGCTTTTTTATAGCTGAAATCATGATCATCAAAACATGGTTTCATATACACCAAAACGCTTTACTTGTTTCAAAAATATCCATCGGATGTATAACTGATAACTTACAAACCATAGCAACAAATACTACATACATTAAAGAAATTATGTCAAGTTTTTATCCTTCAATAGTTTACTATCATCAATACAACGACAGTCTTCTAGCACGACATATTCGAACCTAGAATACATGACATTTAACCAAAACATATGTAATACAATAATATCTCATGACATACATCGGTTTAAACACAAAATCATAATCAAACATTTGATAAAACGTATCGTTCCCACATATTATGTACTATTTAACATATATGCACAAGAAGCAAGATCATAAACACGACTAAACCTTCTGCCCATTCTCGTATCATATATTCATTTTCATATATAATCCGTTAGTTATGCATACTGATCAAATCTTTATTAAACAATTGATAAAAATCTTTCTTTCAACATATGTCATGCAGCGTAACTTATATATGCAATACACTATCACCATAACAATAGCCACACAAGCCTTCCTGTATCACACCCTATATTAACATATGGTCCTTCGGTTATTAGCAACCTAAACCTTAGCATTAATTCTATAAATAACACTCTATGAACCTTACCAAAATGGGGAGAATAAATTAGCCCATTAAGGTATCCCTCGGCATATACTTCATGAAGGATGTACGTTACTGGTAAAATTTTACCTTAACCCGTTCTTGGGATGTCGCAATTATCTGACTCTACTTTATGTTATGCAACCACTTACCGTGTATACATGATTATCACTTTTCTTTCTGTGACTTAGTCTCAAACAATTATCACATTCTATTTTGAAATCAATATTAACTTTCATCATATCATATTTTTACCTTTCATAATAAAATACTATTAATACCTACTCCTTTAAAGAGTTCATTTATTCAATTCATTTTCTTTCCAAAACTTTAGACTACTATTTTTGAAAGAGCTCACGTGATTGTTAGTTAAGACGTCTTCTACTTTCAAATTTATTTCAAACACTTTGTTACTCTTTCAAAGAGCTCAAGCATTTAAAATCATTATACCAAACTAATCTTAAAAACATCAAGTAATTATTTACATAGAACACACTTTTATCTCTTCCATTCATTCAACATTATCATTATATTATTTCAACATAATTTATGGTGTTAAAAATCACAATTAAGCTACGTATTCTATTGGAAAGTGTCACATGTACTCTCCTTATCTTTCATCCTTCATTTGGTGCCCTTTAATCAACTGTCTTTCAAACCCTATTCAAAAACAACATATCAAGCTCTTAATAACATAAATTATATGTAGAGCTTAGTTCCAATCACATTTATCATGATCATTTGATTGATCATATAAATCTTTCCATTCCAACCTTTATAGTTAAAATCAATTAAGCTCCATGAATAACTCATCTACATCTTAACGTTTCATTTAACTAGGGTTTATCACGCTTTCACATACCTTTGTTAATTCTTTAACATCATCAAAAATAATTAATCTTCACGAATATCTCATCCATGTCTTAATCTATTAAGATACTAGGCGAATACCCGCGCATTGCGCAAAAATAACTATATAGTTGAAGTCTTTACAAATATATGTTTTTTTAAATATAACAACAATGATGTTGTTAAATTTGATATAATAATTTGTATATATACTAAATGATATAATATATTGATTATTTTGAATTATATGATAATCTATTATAATATCATAACCTCAATCGTTTGAATGACTTCTACTCACGAGTTACACATCAATAAAATTAAATATTATATATGGTTTAATATTATTTATAGATTTTGTTATTGTTAACTAATTTTTTAAAATTTATTTGCTTAATGTTTTAATTTCTATCATTATAATTATTTAAAACATCAAACATTATTTTTTGATTTTAAAGGTAAAATATAATCATTTATATAGAGTCATTTTTAACTATTGTTATTGTAAGTTATTTTAAGCTACTTATTTGAAAATTTTTAACAATTATAAAAATATCTTTAGGAAATATTTTAGTTAAATTGATATTACAATTTATTTTTTACACTTATCACTATAATTTATCACTTTTAACTATTTACAAAATATTCTTTGGTTTTTTTAGTGGAACTAAAATTTATATTTAAGTTGACACTCTAATGTTATATTTAAATTAACAATTTAAGTATTTTTTCCAAACTGTTCAAAAGTTGTAGCTTTAAATTGATAATGGTTTACATATAATAACATATTAAATCTAGTAAATTAAGTATATTATGTTAAAATTTAAAGACATAACTTTATAAATAGAAGTAAATATATTATTTTAAAATTGAAATTTAGTCTATTTATGATTACACTTTAAGTTTGATATTTATTTAACCTTATTAACCAACTTATAATCATTATTATAATGACACTACAATTTATCACTTTTAACTATTTATAAAATATTATTTGGGTTGTTTAAGTTAAATAAAATTTATATTTAAGTTGAGCCTATAATGTTATATTTTAAATTTAATTAATAATATAAGTATTTTATACAAATTGTTCAAAAATTATACCTTTAAAATGATAATGGTTTACATCCAACAATATATTAAAACTAATAAATTAAGTATAATCTGTTAAAAGTTAAAAAACATAATTTTATCAGTAGAAGTAAATATATTATTTTAATATTGAAATTTAGTTTATAGATGATTACGCTTTAGGTTTGATATTTATTTAACCTAATTACCAAATTATAATTATTATTATTATAAAGAAATTGAAAAGTCATGGGAGTTTCAAATGAATGTGGTGAAAGGAAAAAGAATGGGGGTTTAAAATACATGAGATTCAAGAAAAAATGCTAGCTTTATAAGTATGTATGATGAGCTTAATTTCACTTATCTAACAAATCACTAAATTATGGTTTGAACTCATTGTTTCTAAATTCATGAATTTAATCATGGATTTGTTAAAATAAGCTTAGAATCATGCTCACAATACTTCTAAAAACATCCAACTATGAATTCAAACAATATGAAGTAGTTATAACAACTCCCTTCAAACTTCACCACTGTTGAACATTAAAGCTTAACTGGGGAGAAAGAAGGTACCTTAATTAACTAGATGACTTGAATCTTCCTCCCTTAGTTTCCTTCAAGGTTCTTTCAATATTTTAGCTATGGATCATCAAAATCTCCCATGAGAAGTTTATAATCTCATTTGAGAGTATGTGGGTGGAAATAAGGAAAAATGATTGATTTCATCGTAGTAATGATCATTTCATATCAACATTTATGCATTATATAACCCAAAAATATGTGTCACATTTTCTCAAGTCATGTCGCAAAATCTTACATGCATGCGTTTGTGCTCCTTGCCATTCCCCATTTAACATCACACTTTGTGTAACGTCCCAAAAACCATGAAATGTTTTTTTAATTTTTAAAGGAATTTAAAAGTCAATTCCATAAACAAGACATCATCAAATATTTGTTTCACAACATGAATATAAACAAGAGTATCATATCAAAACATTTTCCCAGAAACATAAAGACAACTGAAGAGTTTGTACATTCGAGCCTTTACTTTCCCACGATCATCTAAAGTACCCGAAACATTTAATCCACAACTGTAATCTAAAGATAAGTGATTTCCGCAAAATATCCCATATAACACATCACAACTAATCATATAAAACAACTATAGGTTATCAGCACCCTATCGTTTATCAGCAACCACGTAAATAACAGTTATAGGTGCTTAGAAAGAGTTGGAGTCATCACTACTCCGAGCTTACCAGCAAGATGGGATCAAAATCATAAAAGAGATCAATAACTAGATATATCATATAAGAAGAAAATTTGGGAGCTTTATACTCACAGAAGTCCAGAAGATAAAAAAGCTTTCTGGATATACAATTCCCCTTTGCTTCAACACACCAAGATGGAGTCTTCTTCTTCAAGCTTTAACCACAAAAACGACAAAGATATGCTCCCAAGAGGATTTTAAGCCCAAATATGATAGGGGAGTGATTGGGCTTGTTGAAAACACTCGCTATAGTCGATGTATGTTGAGAATGATCCAACCCTAGAGACCTAAGTTCCTTTAAATAGCCTACAAACCCTAAAAACATGGGCATCCCATGAGCCTGGGGGCGTCGTGCTTTATAGAGAGCCCCACGATTTATTGTGCAGAACAAGCCCAAAACAAAATCCAAGTCCAAATTGTCCAAGGTCCAATCATTTTGAATTTAAACAAATAAAATGTGCATACCTGGAATAGAATATGACACTTTGAACACGTCGAATAATAACCTTATTATGCATCGTGTTTTACTTACTATGATGCCTATTTTAGATAGAACATTGTGCATTACCTTTCATGTCAAAAATACCCTTTACACGACACATAATTCTGGATTACGTGTTGTGCTGTCTTACCTACATCTTTGGTACATAACCAAACATCCATTTTTACAATTTTTGTAACGTCCAAAAAATCCAAGGTAAAATTTTCATTTTTCCATCAACCAAATTCATTCCAAACAATAATCAAAGTATAATGTATTATCAAAACATCATAGTAAAGTCATAAAAATAAATAGCACATAAATCTACAGGGGATGCAATGCAATCAAGTCGTACCCTTTCCTTTTGAACCAGAATTACCTAAAATATTTAACCATAAATATTTAAGCACAAAGCTTAGCGAGTTATTCAAAATACCACATACCATACATAATATCACGGGTCTATTTCAACACCAAGTGAATACTATGGGCCAAATCATAGTCTTGCAATCACTTACTGCCAAAGGATAAATCATGGTCTTACATATAAGTGTCTGTGCCAGATCCTGGTCATCCATGCAATTGCCAAGCTCCAGATCTTGGTGTTTCAAACAATTACTAGGTCCAGATCCTGGTCTTTCATACAATTTTCAAAGGACAGATCCTAATCTTTCATACAATTGTTATGGGCCAGATCTTGATCTTTCATAAAATTTCCAGGGGCAAATCTTGGTCTTCCATTCAAGAGTCACAAAGACAACTAGCATCCTACATAGTATAATGAAAAGACTTACCTCACACTCGAAGTCGACAACACCAAAGCTCCCACAAACAGTAAACTAGTGCTACACAACACCTAATGATACATTCAAGGTGAAACCTTATACCACCATCTAAAACTACTAAGCTGACCAAAAGTCAACCAGGTTAAAAGTCAACGATCAACACTTACCACGTCGTGGCCAACCATTGGCAACCTCATGGCTACTTAATATAGTCGCATAAAACTCTACCACCACATCGAGAGAAACATACCACAATGTCATGGAATCAATGCAACAAAGTAGTCGTGGGACCATCCTTTACCACTTCGTTATGAGCATCTTGCCATGTCGTGGTTTCTCACAGAAGACAACTTAATTGATTAAGATTTTAATATGATAAGCCTTTTTATTAAACTTTATAGAAGGCTTCTAGAGATCCTAAATATTGAATAAATCCAAATTTTATGGACATGCATGACCCATTGTCACACCCCCATCCGAGCGGCGGAAACACCAAGCTGTGCGACATAGTGATGTTGGATCTCAGGCCATAGACAATACAATGGATAATAAACTGGAATATCATACAAAATTACTTTTTATTCATTAAATAAAATATATTACATAATAGTTCGAGATACAGGTATCTCACGAAAGAAAAGTATAATAACAGATGAGAACACATAAACTTCTAGTAGCATCATTGGGGTTACTTCCCTCCTCTTCCGGGTTCATTCTCCTGAGAATACATGTGGTTTGAAAATCAACATTATGTTGGTGAGTTCACAGGTTTTATTATTATGAAACATGTAGTTGTTTAGTTATCCTAGTATCTATCACTACTTTCTTAGGTTATTTTCTAGTATTAGCCTATGATAGTTTTTGTTTAACAAGGTTCAGATGAGTTACTATATGTGATTGCGACTCCCACCTGTGGTTGCTAGCTACAACCTAACGGAAAGTTGAAGCAAGCATAACTTTCTAAACACATTTGCGACATCCGATGAAGCTTCATCGTTTTCGGGGAACTCTCAATACTCATAGATCAGCGTGTTTGATGAATCGTGTCTCATCTAACCATTTGTTGTGCGAAGCCTCCACTGGTCGGTCATGTTGTTATTCCTCATTGTATTCATACATATACTTATTATTATTATTATTATTATTATTATTATTATTATTATTATTATTATTATTATTATTGTTATTATTATTATTATTATTATTGTATTATTATTATTATTATTATTATTATTGTTATTATTATTATTATTATTATTATTATTATTATTATTATTATTATTATTATTAGTGTGTATATATATATATATATATATATATATATATATATATATATATAAGTTAGAGGGTTTTTACATAGTCGGGTATTTGGGTAGAGTAACCACTAGGTACTGAGTTTATCCAAAATGTAGCTATGATAATGACTAGAGTATCGATGTTTCTAGGCAACTAGATAGCATAACAACTAGGTATGATATTTCTATCAGTATGAGTCAGTATAACAACTAGGCATAATATTATCCTTTAAAAGTTGGGCATAGTATCTACCGGGGAATAATATCATCCTAATGTTATGAGCATTATTATCTAACTAATATGATATAATTAGTAATAACTATGAAATAGTTGTATTTTAACATATATTCTCCACCCCCACCCCCGAAAAGGTTTAGAAAATGGGGTCGTGAACTCACTTGTGAATGTGAAACTTTTTTTGTAGGGTAGAAAGTTGGGAGTCTGAAACTTCAAGGGGTGCTCGTGTAACATCCCAAAATTTAGATCCAAATTTTTTATTTTAAATAGGTAAATATAAAAACCAATAGTATGAAACATCATTAGTATCAACCCATTTCATAATTAGGAACTGGTAATTCAAGTAACCCAAAACATGTCATAGAAAAATATTATCATAGTACATTTCCCAAAGATCTCATAATGCTAAAATCATAATGTGATGCGCTGCGATCATGCCTGCTCCTTTCCTTTATAAAAAGAAGTACCTAAAACCAAAACTAAAACCGTAAGCACGAAGCTTAGTGAGTTCCCCCATCATACCACATACCATACAATAAACATATTGTTAGGCATATCTAGGTGTCTGACCTAACCTGTTGAGCATACCTGGATGCTCAACCTACCCATGTCAGACATACCGGGGTGTCCGACCTACCCATATCAGGCATACCTGGGTGCCCGACCTACCCATGTCAGGCATATATGGGCGCCCAACCTACCCTCCGGTTTATTACAACCGGTTATGAGGTCTATTTCACCCCTACCACTACCACATAATATCATATCTTAAACATAAATAACATACCGCCTAGTATATCTAGGTGTTGGCCTACCCCTTCAGTCTCTTTCAACCGGTTACAGGGTCTACTTCACCCCTTACTACTACCACACAATAACATAGCATACAAACACATAAATCTCTACAGATAGTGACATATTAGACAATTATCAAAAAGAAAATCATCTCTACTATAAACAACTACTAATGGCCCGACATTGGTGCCTTCGACCCACTCATACAGGGAAGGTAACTCACCTCACACTGCTGAAGTTCCCTGCAAGAAATCCTTAGTTGCTGCCCTGACAACTCCTCGAGCTATTAATACCAAAATATCACCCAATTAGCAATTGGGTCCCAAACCATGATCCATAATCCATACTTGGGGTAAAATGACCATTTAACCCCTGGCCTAAGGTAAAATCCCGACTCCCAGGTATAAATTTTAAAAGCTTTGTATTCATTTTATTGTGGGAACTCGACGAGTTGGAGGCCCCAACTCGTCGTGTCGAACCTAGTCAACTTGCGTGGTTTATGGCTTCTACTCGACGAGTTGGAGGACCCCAACTCGACGAGTAGAGGTTGTGCATGAAAACCCGAATTTTTAGGGTTTGCACCCTATTTAAAGGACCTTGAGTCCTTTCCTTCAACCTCCTTACCACCTTTTGACGACTAGAAGCAACCCTAATCAATCTAAGCCCTATTCTTGAGTGTGTGAGCCTCAAGATTATGAAGCTTTGGCCCTCCTCCATGTCTAAAACCGTCTTCTAAGGCTAGTTATGAATGTTTTAGCCTCATGGAGTCTTGCATGCACGTAAAGTTAGCAACTTTACGTGATAACAACACCTTAGGATCCTAGATTTATAGTTTAGAGATTTGGTTTCACTTAAAAGCATCTAATGAGAAATGGACTGAAGGAACTCGACGAGTTGCATAGTCAACTCGACGAGTTGAATGAGGGTTTCCCGCCTTCTTGATTTTGCATGAACTCGACGAGTTGCAGGGGAAACTCGATGAGTTGGTTAGGGTTTTCTCGACATTTTGGACACTGCATGGACTTCGCGAGTCAGATAGGGTTTTCACAATTCTTTGAGCTCTGAAGAAACTCAATGAGCAAATGGCTATACTCGACGAGTAGGGTCAACATGGACTGTTGACCTTGACCGTTGACTTTGACTTTGACCAAGGGTTGACCAGTTTGACTTCTGGGGGTATTTTAGTAATTTGGAAATTTATGGAAGTGGATCATTGGTAGATGTTGGTGATTGAGTTTGGAGCTGTATTTGGAGAGTTTGACATTATCATCCTCAGCTACTTGTGAGGTGAGTTGTCTCACTATACTAACAAGATCGAAGGCACCAATGCCGAACCTTCGTTTGAATTTTTATCATGGTTATTGCATGATGATATGCTTAGTGACCTATGAGGTCGTTATCCTGGTATATAGGATGATACTATGTTAGTGATTTGTTAGATCTGTATGACTATAGCTAGTATATGATATTTATGTGCACATGATTGTTTGATTGAGGGTTGAGTTAAGGCGGTCATACTTTGTGCTTGTGCCAACATACCTAGGACGGACCAAATAGACTGCAGACCCGATTAGGGCATACTAGTCACACCAAAGGCCCGACCAATGGTCCGGATAGGCTGATGGCCCTGAGAGGCGGTCCATACGTGCCAATGGATCGGAGAGTGGTCCAAATAGACTGATGGCTCTACGAGGCGATCCAGTCAAGCTGATGGATCATTATGCATTATGTTTATATGATATGGTTATGGTTTGTATGGCGTTGGTATTTTGGGGGTACTCACTATGCTTCGGGCTTATAGTTGTTGATTATGTTTCAGGTACTTCTGATGATCGCGGGAAGGTGAAGACATGATCGTGCACCTCCTTATATTTTTATGATTTGACTCCGGGATACTCTAACATGGAATCATTTTGAAAACAAATTTATAATAATTATTGTTTTAAATGATTTAAAAAGTTTTAAATTGGCATGATTTTTATGGGTGTTACAAGTTGGTATTAGAGCCTTGGTTTGAGTGAATTGGAGGAAACACTCTTGTGTATCCAGTCTCAAACCGAGGACAAGATTTTTAAATTGATTTTCAAACGGTTTTCAAAATACTAAAGGAAGATGCAAGTGTACGATCAACCGGAGCCAATAAGTATACCCCAAAATACCTTACGGATTATTTGATTTTGTGATATGTTAGAACATCATGCTATTACTAGGCTAGGGATCTTCAGGAATTACATGATAGAATTACCTAATTATATGATGCCTGAGAGCCTAGGGTTTTTCCTTATATGAAATGACATCATCACTTCAGTTGCTTAGTGTATGCATCACGGTCGTACATAATTAAGATCTTATAGCCTGAGAATGTTTGGTTTGGCCTTATTTCCTATTCTTGTTTGATGAAGGGCTTAGGGTAGGATCAAATATTCGAAAGTCTATAGGGTCCAGCATTATGTATGGCTAGCATACATGAGTGTTGTAGGGTTGGTCGAAGTTTCATGGGTGGGTTGTGCGGGGTCATTCGGCTAGTTATGAGATATTTAGCCTTCCTCTAGGAATGAGGATTGAGCGCATGCCATGCTTACGTATATTGTTACGGCATTATGATTACACTTAAGAAAAATATGGGTAGGTGTGAAAGGTAGTATGGGCCCGTACTACTGAAAGCACAGGACCTATATGCGTAACAAGGAAGTCACAACCCCTAGGGCTTTATTGGGAGTTGGTTCCCGGATTATTATATGGAATGTCTGATATTTTCCTGGTTTATTTTCAGCATGGTGGTTACTAGACGATTTGTGACTGGACCCGGATCAGGATCAGGAGATAGCGGTCAGGAGGGACCAGCAGTGCCCGAGGTCATTTTTCAGATGAGGTTGGATGAGTTATACGTCAGGATTCAAGGGATCCTTCATGATGAAGTTGCTACTCTATTCCGCACACAATTACCGGAGATATTTGGGTCTATCAAGACTGCTATGGTGGAGTACTTTGATGAGCGCTATGCAACTCTTGCAGAGACGGTTGCCACTGCATCTTCCGCAGCTGTAGCCGCTGGTGGTGGTGGGACCAATCGGGATTTCCAGTATCAGGACTTCGATAACACGAAGCCCCTAACTTTTGATGGGATTCAGGACCCGATTGTAGCCATGAGGTGGCTGTCTGACGTGGAGGGATGTTTCTTCACGTGCTCATGTCCTGCTGACCAGAAGGTCCGATGTGCCCTGAACTTGCAGAGGTTCGAGGCAAAGGACTGGTGGAGGTTGATGACAGGGTCGTACACTGATGATCATAGAGTTACGGCTACTTAGGAGCAGTTCAGGGATATGTTCCGCGCTCGCTACATTCCGCGTGTCGAGCGGTAGTGGTTAGCTCAGGAGTTCTTATAGTTGAGACAGGATGTTGAGACGGTGACAGAGATCACCCATATCTTCAGTGAGAGGGGAAGTTATCCCTGGAGTTTGCTTCTGAGGAAGCTTAGATGACACGTTATCTGAGCATGCTCAAGACCGACATCCGTCAGTTTGTTGCCACCCAGCATTGTGATACACTGTTGGAGTTGCAGGAGGCCTCTAGGCGGCATGAGCTTGAGACCGAGTTACAGTTACGGGAGCAGAGTCAGGCCCCGATGCAGTCACAGCCGGCGCTAAAGCGGTCTAAGACCGCTGATTCTAGGTCGGGAGGCTAGCAAGATCGCACTTGTGGCAAGTGCGGGAAGGGTCACTCGGGGGTTTGTAGATCTGAAAGGAGGGTCAATTTACGAGGGATTGTCGCCAGCCAACCCTGGTATAGGATACGAAGATCTACTACTACCTCCATCAGGTTGGTTACGTGAAGACCAATTGTCCACAGCTCGTTGCCAGGCCGACGCAGGCTCCATTACCGGCTACACTGACGATTACTGACGAGAGTCAGGGTAGAGTAGGCCCCCTGAGGGCTCAGGGACGCACCTTTCAGCTTACAGCCGAGGAGGCCAGGGCAACACCAGATGTGGTTGTTGGTATGTTTCTATTCTATATATTACTGATTATATTTGTTTTATGTTTATAGGTGTTGTACCATGTTAGGTACATTCTTAATAAACTCCTTACCTGCTTTGGCATTATTTGACTTAGGGGCGAGTCGGTCATTTGTCTCTCAGTCATTCAGTAGGGAGTTTGGTTTGCCAGTAGGAGAGTTAGAGTGTCCGTTGCGAGTCTCTATCACCAACGAACACGGGATTTCCGCTTCTTCAGTCTTTCGGGGTTGCGTGTTGGAGATCTTCGAGGTATCTTCCTTGATAGACTTGATTATGATTCCCATGGGGGATGTATGCGTGATTGTGGGTATGCACTGGGTTAGTTGCTTAAGTGCCATGATCGACTGCGAGGGTCATCGGGTGGTAGTTCGAACCCCAAGTGGGGGAGAACTTGTTATCTTCAACGAGGGCACCAGGTTGAGTTCAGGGTTCTGCTCAGGCGTCAGGGCTTAACAGTATAT
Organism: Lactuca serriola; assembly: GCF_051521515.1. Lineage (NCBI taxonomy): Eukaryota > Viridiplantae > Streptophyta > Magnoliopsida > Asterales > Asteraceae > Lactuca > Lactuca serriola. The sequence continues at coordinate 301,716,723 of NC_136412.1, forward strand.
TCAACACAGGTGTTTGGGTTATCTAACGTATGTGGTAGATACGCGGGTTAGGTATCAGACCGCGGTTTTAGAGGTTGCAATAGTTAGGGAGTTCACTGACGTGTTCCCGGAGGAGTTACCGAGAGTGCCTTCGGAGAGGCAGGTCGAGTTTAGGATCGACCTAGTGCCAGGTGCGGCCCCTATCGCCAAGGCGCCGTACCGATTGGCACCACTAGAGATGTAGGAGCTGTCATCACAGCTGTAGAAACTATTCGGCAAGCAGTTCATTCTTCCGAGCAGTTCTCCATGGGGAGCGTCGATTCTCTTCGTCAGGAAGAAGGATGGTTCACACCAAATGTGCATCGACTAACGGGAGTTGAACATGTAACATCCTAATTTCCAAGAATGAGATTTATGGATTCCATGCAATTAAGGAGGTCTACTCGACGAGTTGGACGCGCCCAACTCGTTGTGTAGAGTCTTAGTCAGTCTGCATGATTTTGTCTACTCAACGAGTATGAGGACTCCGGCTCGACAAGTAGGAGCTGGAATATGCAACCCTAATTTCCTGGGTTTTGCACCCTATTTAAAGGGTCATTAGCCTCCCTTACCATCCCTCTTGAGCTCAGAAAACCCTAATCTCGCCTACTCTCAATTTTCTGTGTAAAGAAGCTTGGAAAGTGGATTTTGTGAAGAAGGCTTGAAGTCTAAGAAGCTTGGAGCAAAGAGAAGCTTGTGGATCTGACTCTACTTCATCTTGGCATCACTTTGAAGGTAACGAGTCGTTACCTTGACTTATCTTTAGCTAGATCTCTTCATGTAAAGGTTTAGGGCCATTTTCTAGTTGGTTGTGGGTTATTTCGGGTTTTGGGCATGATCTGAAGTTATAGCTTCAGATCTGGACTCCTCGGTCCCAAATTTAGAAAGCTATTAACTTTATCTAGTATTAACCCCTCAACATGCGCTAAACCTTATTATAGACTTGGTTTTGGTGTTCTAAGCCTTTAAGACCTTACATGCACGCAAATTTTGAAACTTCAAATGGAATCTATGTCATAGGAAGCTAGATCTACAAGTTAGAGCTTTGGAGTAGCTTAAAAACGTCTGAATGGGAAATGGACTGAAGGGACTCGATGAGTTGCATGGTCAACTCGACGAGTCCGATGAAGATTGGCTCTTGTTGGTTTCTACATGAACTCGGCGAGTCAGTAAGACGACTCGACGAGTCAGGTAGGGTTTTCCCGACTTACGGACATGCGTGGACTCGACGAGTTGTCTGGAAACTCGAGGAGTCAACTAGGGTTTTCATGATTTCTCGAGTTCTGGAAGGACTCAAAGAGTTGGGTCAACATGCACTGTTGACCTTGACCGTTGACCTTAACTTTGACCAAGGGTTGACTAGTTTGACTTCTGGGGGTATTTTAGTAAATTGGGAATTTATGGAAGTGGTCCTATGATGAATATAGGCGGTGGAGTTCGTGGCTGTGATTCGAGAGTTTAATCTTAGCACTAGAGTTCGACATTGTGAGGTGAGTTCTCCGCACTATATTAACAGGGTCTAAGGCACCAATACCGACCCTTTGCGGATTTGTATTCGGGTTTATACACAATATGATTTATGATTTGTATTCTGGTTATAGGATGGTTTGTATGTTAGTGATCTGTTAGATTGGTATCCTGGTTATACGATTATGTTATGTTAGTGATATGTTAGATCGGTATCCTGGTTATAGGATGGTTGTTATGTTAGTGATTGGTTAGATCGGTATCCTGGTTATAGGTTTGTTGCCATGTTAGTGATATGTTAGATCTGTATGACTATTTGTACATGCTAGCTAGCGTATGATATTTATGTGCACATGTTTGTTTGATTGGGGGTTGGGTTGAGGCGGAAATGCTTTGTGCTTAGTCCAACATACCGAGGGCAGACCAGATAGATTGCGGACTTGGGAAGCCATACTAGTCAGACTGAAGGCCCGACGAGTGGTTCGGATAGGCTGATGGCCCTAAGAAGCGGTGCAAACGTGCCGAAGGCGCGGAGAGCGGTGCCGATTGACTGAAGGCATGCGAGGTGGTCCATTCGATTTGATGGCTCATTATGCATGTTGTTTGTTTATAGACAAAACTGCACAAATGGTCCCTATGGTTAGCTGAAAATTGCCATTTTGGTCCAAAAAAGTTTAGACTAGCACCAGAGGTCCAAACTTTTCATTTTGTTGCGAGTTTGGTCCAATTTGCTTTAAACATTTTTATAATGATGGTTTTGCCCTTGCTTTTTGAGTTTTCAGTTTTTCTATTTATTTAAATCTTTTTCTGATTAAAAGAAAAATAAAAAATACTCTCTCTCTCAAGAGTTCTTTTCTCTCTCTCTCTCTCTCTCGTGCGGCTGTTGTCGGAGCCGATTAAATCTCTATCTCGTCGACTTACACCTCCTAGCCAAAAGCTTAACACAAAATTTTCCTTAAAGATTTTAATTTGTGGTTCTTAAAATCAAATTAAATCTAGCTACAAACCAGAAATACATTAACCAAATCGAATCATCCATCGGAAATACATTAAACGAGCGGAGTCAACGAAGATCAGAAAGATAGACAAGAGTAAATCAACAAGATGAAAGAGGGAAGGACATGGATTCCACAACCATCGCTTAATCTGAATCAATTTCTGATGTAAACCCTAAACCTAAAATCAATTTTTGCAGATGTAAGGATGATCTTCACCAAAACGGATATCTCCATCGTAACAATCAAGACGAATTCCACAACCTTCGCTAAATCTGGAAGGGTAGGAAACTGTAATTCGCCGACACTGCCTTCACCTCTATCGAGAAATCCAAAAATCGACATCAAGCCACATTCAGCGAATCCACACTTACCTGGGTTACTCCGAGAATGCTTTGAGGATAGTTTGATTGGGGGTGAATGCTCCTTCACTAATGGAATCGCCGAAGATTGGATCTGAAGTTGTTGATATGCCACCGGTGGTGCTCATCGATTCTCATGAGGTTCGATATCCAAAGAGTATGTTCACTAGTAAGAACAATGTGTCTTGGACGATTCATCTTCCTTATTTATTGTCACCGTCATCGTTGTGTTTTCCCATACCATCTCCTCCTTCGTTCTCCTAAATCAACTCAAGATCTTGTCGATGATGAAATCAGTTTTAGATATTAGATGATGGTCAAGATCATGTCGACCCAGTAAGTGAAATCACTTTGGGGTTTTCCTTCACGATGGATGGTGAAGAGAAACGAAGATGATGGTGATTCGTGATTTTTCAGATTGGATATATCTATCTATGATGAAATCACTTTGAGAATAGTTTGAGAATAGTTTGGTTAAGAGTATGTACAATTTTTATTTTTATATTTTTGCAATTGTTAAGAGAGAGAAAGAGAGAGAGAGAGTATTTTTTTAATTTCTATAATAAAAATATTAAAAAAAATACAAAGGATAAATTCAGGGGCAAAACCGTCATTATAAAAATGTTGAAAGCAAATTGGACCATACTCGCAAGAAAATGAAAAGTTTGGACCTCTGGTGCTAGCCCAAACTTTTTTGGACCAAAGTGGCAATTTTCAGCTAACCATAGGGACCATTTGTGCAGTTTTGTCTTGTTTATATGATATGATTATGATTGTATGGCGTTGGTATTTTGGGGAAACTCACTAAGCTTCGGGCTTACAGTTGTTGATTTTGTTTCAGGTACTTCTGATGATTGCAGAAAGGAGAAGGCGTGATCGTGCACCTCCTTATGTTTTTATGATTTGATTTTGGGATACTCTGCCATTAAACCATTTTGTAAACTTGTTTGTAATAATTATCGGTTTTTGAATGATTTAAAAAGTTTTAAACTGGCTTGAATTTTAAGGATGTTACTGAACAAGTTGACGGTGTAGAACCGTTATCCACTCCCGAGGATAGATGATCTTTTCGATTAGTTGCAGGGGGCATCTTGGTTCTCCAAGATAGACCTGAGGTCCGGGTACCATCAGGACAGGGTTAGGGAGGAGGACATGGAGAATACGATGTTCCGGACTCGTTATGGACATTACGAGTTCCTGGTGATGTCGTTTGGGCTCACCAATGTACGGACAATGTTTATGGACCTGATGAATCGGGTCTGCAGACCGATGCTCGATCGCTCGGTTATCATGTTCATAGATGATATCTTGGTGTACTCCAAGACCAGGGAGCAGCACGAGGAGCATCTTCGGGATCTATTGGGAGTCTTATGGCGAGAAAGACTTTGTGCCATGTTCTCGAAGTGCGAGTTTTGGTTATGAGAGGTTCAGTTGCTTGGACATCTCGTTAACCAGGAGGGGATTTTGGTCTATTCGGCCAAGATCGAGGCGATTATGCAGTGGAAGGTTCCAAAGTCTCCCTTGGATATCAGGAGCTTCTCTGGATTGACAGGGTACTACTGGAGATTCATACAGGATTTCTCCAAGATTGTAGTACCCCTCACTCGTCTTATGAGGATGGGGTGGATTTCTAGTGGGGCCCTGAGTAGTAGAGGGCATTTGAGACCCTCAGACAGTAACTTTGCGAGGCTCAAGTCTTGACTTTCTCGGAGGGAGTTAAGGATTTTGTAGTGTTCAGTGATGAATCCATCACAGGAATGGGAGCGGTCCTCATGTAGAGGGGACGGGTTATAGTCTATGCATCATGGCAGTTGAAGTCGCATGTGATGAGATACCCTACTCATGATCTGGAGTTGGGAGCGAAGGTATTCGCTCTCAAGATTTGGAGACATTGCCTCTATGGGGTCCGTTGTACCATATACACAGACCACAAGAGTTTGAGGCACATCATGGATCATCCAAAACCTCAACATGAGACAACACAGGTGGCTTGACGTAGTCAAGGATTATGACTGAGGGTTCCTTTACCATCCTGGTAAAGTGAATGTGGTTGCAGACACCCTGAGCCACAAGACAACTGGATCTTCTGGTCTAGCTGCATGTATGCGGATATATATGGATTCTCCACTCATGAGTTTGATTAGGGAAGATCAGGCTGAAGGTATGCGACTGGAGACCTGGAAGCTTGAGAGGATCAGGGGGGAGAACACCCGTTTTGTGCAGGATAGTCGGGGATTATTGGCCCGTTGTGTTCGGGTCTGGGTTCCGATGTCTGGTGGGGTCAAACAGATTGTTATGGAGGAGTCTCGTAGGTGTCGCTTCTCTATTTACCTGGGGGCCACCACGATGTACCGAGATCTGCGACTGAGTTACTAATGGCCATGCATGAAGAGGGAGATCGCATGGTACGTTGAGAGGTGCTTGACCTGTTGGATGGTCAACGCCGATCATCAGAGGCCGCATGGTCAACTGCAGCCTCTGGAGATTCCCATGTGGAAATGAGAGCAGATCATGATGGATATCATCACCAAGCTATCGAGGACGGCTAGGGGTTTCGATGTTGTTTGGGTCATCGTGGATCGTTTGACTAATAGCGCCCATTTTCTAGTGATACAGGAGAGTTCATCGGCCGAGAAGCTGTCCGACATGTATATCCGTGAGATCGTTGCTCACCATGGGGTACCGATCTCTATTATCTCAGACTGTGATGTTTGGTTCACCTCTTGTTTCTATCAGAAGTTCCACGAGGAACTGGGCGCGCGGCTGCACTTCAGTACAACATATCATCCACGAATAGACGACCAAAGTGAACGTACCATACAGACTCTCGAGGATATGCTGAGAGCCTGCGTTATCGACTTCGGTAGGAGCTGAGACTCCTACCTGCCTCTTGCAGAGCTCTCCTACAACAACCTCTTCCATTCTAGTGTTGGTGTTCCACCATATGAGCTGTTGTGTGGACGAAGATGTTGCACCCCAGTCTATTGGGGTGAGATTAGTCACAAGGTGATAGGACAGACAGAGGTAGTTCTGTAGACTACCAAGAGGATACAATAGATCAGACAGAGGCTGCAGACCGCTCAGAGTCGGCAGAAGAGTTACGGTGACAGGCGTCGATCTGAGATGGAGTTCTAGGTGGGTGCATTGGTATTACTGAAGGTCTCACCTTGGAAGGGTGTGATTCGCTTCAGAAAGAAGGGAAAGTTGGGCCCCCGATACATTGATCCATTTAGGATCATTTCTAGGGTTGGCAAGGTGGCGTATACAATGGATCTCCCAGAGGATCTTATTCAGATCCACAACACTTTCCATGTTTCACAGTTGCGGAGGTGCATATTAGATGAGGAGGCAGTAATGTCACTGGATGATATATAGGTCGACGAGCGCCTGAATTACACGGAGAGGCCAGTGGCTGTTCTAGAGAGGAAAGTGAAGGTTATACGAAACAAGGAACTACCTTTGGAAAAGGTAAAATGGGAGCATCGGAGGGGATCTGAGTGGACTTGGGAGTCGGAGACAGAGATGCGGGAGCATTATTTATAGTTTTTCGCCGCAGCAGACTTCGAAGACGAAGTCTAGTTCAAGTGGGGGAGAACTGTAACATCCCGACTCCCAGGTATAACTTTTAAAAGCTTTGTAATCATTTTATTGTGGACCTCCAACTCGACGAGTAGAGGCTGTGCATGAATACCCTAATTTTTAGGGTTTTCACCCTATTTAAAGAACCTTAAGTCCTTTCTTCCAGCCTCCTTACCACCTTTTAATCATGATCTAAACTAACTCATAAGGCAAAATAGTTTCAAATCAAATCATACAAGTAATTGGCTTAACATATAAACTAACAACTATCATAAGAATTTTGACAACTATCTTTTGATGACTTTTGGAATTCATAACTTATGAGTTTAATGTTATTTTAATGGATGAGACTTTTCATTTTCCATAACTTTAGGACAAGTTATGGAGGTCATTAAAATCATTAAGATCAATTTTCAACAACTAAAAAATAATCATATAATTCAAGATTGTTCTAGCTAAACTCATAAACAAGATAATATCAAGTCAACAATTCGCAAGCAACTTTTTTTATCATATAAACCAACAATTATATGAAAACTTTGACAATTGTCTTGTGATTGGATGATCATAATCACTACTATATCTTAAAAAACAAATTTAATGATGTAAAATAGTTTGTAGTAGTGATTCCAATCCAATCTAGGCCAAGAAAACTCGAAATTCTGCAACTAGAGCCATGGACTCGACGAGTGCATGAACTAACTCGTCGAGTTGCCCTTGTTACTGAGTGGACTCGTCAAGTCAGCTAGTGGACACGGTGAGTTCATCAGTCAGAGGCTAGAAAATCAAATTTTTTTCAACTTTGAAAATTAACAAGCATCAAGTATAACATAAAACTATCTTAGGCTCTGATACCACTGTTGGGTTTTGAGCACTATAACACTCCTATGGTGCACATGCAACCCTAAATGCTTTTGATCTATGTTTTCTCTAATTATACATGCATATTTACAATTTTCCAAAGCATTCATCCTAACTAGCATACAAATTGACAATTGAGCAATACAACTAGTTAGATAACTTACCTTTTAGAATGACTTGTAGTTCTTGACCTTTAAAAGCTTGAGCACCTCAAGTGTGGTGCCTCTAAAGGTTCACAAACACCAATATGCAAGAGAAGGATTGATAGAATAAGTTAGTTAGCACAAAATCAATATCAAACTTCTTAGAATGATGGTGTGTATGTGTGAATGTCCCGATTTTGGTCATAAGGGGTTGCTTTTATAGTGTTAGGGTTACATCTTTATAAACCCTAATGAACTTTCATATTACTTAGGCTCCATGGGTTAAAACCTCCATTGACTATCTCATTGGTTTAGCCCATCCTAAATAACCATGAATCTTTAGCCCACACTATAAGAATCATTGATTTACACAATCAATCTCCATATATTTAGTTAGTCTCTTTTGATCACAAAATTAATTCCAAATTAATTATTGATCAATACTAAATAAATAATATGATTTCATCTTAATATATTATACTTGTTATATATATTAATAAATCATAAATAACCTTATTCTCAAAAGTCCATCCTATCAAATTGCATTGGTGAAGGCAACCCAAAAGGACCATGCTACAATCGGGTCAAATACATCCCAGTTATAGTTATGGGCTTAGACACCAAATCCAACAGTCTCTCACTTGGATAAATCTAATAACTTTAACTGCCAATGTAACTTCAGGATCTGATTAGCAATCGTAAGCTTTTAAAAGCCGATGTCGAAATCTAACCTAGTCAGTGACTCGTCCTTTAGATAAAGGATCATATATTCATATGTTATCAAGATATCTATGCGGACAAATACATGGAATATAGTCATACTTATTGTCCTGCAATTTGTTTCTCAATTTCTGATTCATCTGACATAGAACATAACTGAACATATCAATTTACTTCAGATCGGGCCCGACACATAGTCAAAACAGAATCATCGAGGGGCCCAAGATATCGCTTTTAATCCTCTTAGGATAAAAGGAACAGATAAACTTCGACATTATATGCTTGTACTAACTACTCATCAAATCATGCACAACGACATGTTTTATAACATCAAGTTACTGATGCGTTTTCATGCCATCAATGCACACCCAACTCATAGTCAACAACTCATATATCTTGATTTGAAGATTATATGATATTATCATCTCACAATTACTCGTGATAAATTCCATGAAGTGATTCACATGAGCGCGGGTTGAATCCAGTACTCAAATCTTATTTCAGGAGCACTCATGAATGGTGTATCAAACTTTTGCAACGTCTAACGCCTTAAAACACTCTAGCACTATCTGACAACCTTGTCTATGCTACGGATACACCCGCAGTCATACAACACTCTCGCACTATCTGATAACCTTGTGAATACTACGACTTTGCCCGCAGTCTTACAACACTCTCGCACTATCTGACAACCTTGTGAATTCTACGGCTATGCCTGCAGTCTAACACTCTCGCACTATCTGACAATCATGGTCCCACCACCAATCTAACTATACCCATCCTGAGTCGATCACGCCCCAGACCATGCTCCCAATCAGGTGTCTGGGTTAGGTTTCGAACCTAAAGCCTTTATCAGAAAAGAACAGGCAGTGAAGCTCCGACACAACCCTCGACCTGAATCCATCCACAAACAGCTATGCAGAACAAGAAGATGCCAACCAGCTGTAGGGAGTTCCTTGAACTCCCACTTACACCACTTCAATCTAAATAACCACTTGGGTTGTCCCTATTCCTGACCAGGATGTGAAACTTGTCCTGGTTCTACACCCGATTTAACTCCTGGAAGTTATGGTCGATTCTCCCCCACTAGGATTCGACGAAGCTCTTCACGGCATAAGAGAAATGGAAGGATTCCATATCCCTCCTACTTTCCAATGATCGATCTTGTAACATCCCAGAATATCAAGAGTAGAGTTGAATGGCTAAAAGTGTAAATGGGAAAGGGCAACTCGGCGACTCATGAGTGGACTCGGCGAGTAGGGTCGTGACTCTAGTCGCGTGTTAAGTGACCAACTCAGCGAGTAGCATGGATGGACTCGGCGAGTTGGTGCTGAGTGGAGAAAACCCTAATTTCGAGGGTTGAGCCCTATATAAAGAACATCATATCTTCTCCCCAGCCTCTTTACCATTCCTTGAGTTCCAGAAGCCCTAAATTCGTGAGGAGACCCCATTGTTGAGTGAATTAGAGCTTGAAGAAGGATCTTTGGTGCTTTAAGCTTGAAGATTGGAGGCTTTTATCAGGAAGCATGGGTAGATCAGGAATCTATAGTTGGTTGGGCTCACTCCAGGGGTAAGGAACCATTTCCTTAAGCTATTTTCTTCATGGGTTCATGTGTGGTGGTTGATATGACATCTAAATTGAGATAGAAGCTTGGATCTGAGGATGCTACTTCAAAACTAAGCTTGTGATGGTCCTATGTGTCATAAAGTCCCGATTCTTGAGTGTTTGGTGAAGCTCTTTTGTCCCAAACCCTAGCCCTAGAGTGTAAAATGCCTAGATCTCTTTGGATCCACGTAAAGTTTGCCACTTTACGTGATGGATGGCTTGTAAAAGAGTAGATATATGGTTTAGAGCTTCCGCATGGCTTGGAAAGCCTCTGTATGGTTTCAGATCTAGGGGTACTCGACGAGTCACAAGGGTGTACTCGGCGAGTTGCTTGAAGATAGGCTGAAACTCGACGAGTTGGAAGAACAACTCGGCGAGTTGGTTAAATATGGACAGGAACTCGTCGAGTTGGAAGAACAACTCGGCGAGTTGGTTGCAGATAGCCTTGGACTCGGCGAGTCTGGTCGTGAGGTCCTAACCTTTCTTCTGGATGAGCTGTGAATCGGTGAGTCAAGGGATGAATCGGTGAGTCAAGTGTGAAAGGACTCAGAGTTGTTGGACTCGGCGAGTCTCGGGCTGACTCGGCGAGTTGAGTCGCGGATTGGGGAAGTTCTGTGCATGGAGACTCGGCGAGTCATCGGGTTGACTCGCCGAGTAGAGTTAGTCAGGGGCCGACTTTGACTTTGACTTTGACCAAGGGTTGCAAAGTTGATTTCCAGGGGCATTTTTGGTAATTGTTGGCTTTTGTTTTGAGTTTAGAGTTTTGGTGTTGGCCAGTGTTGGAGATCGTATCAGTTGTCGGAGCAGCTTGGGTTTATCTGTTTAGTCGGAAGTTGCGAGGTGAGTTATCCTCACTATATCGACAGGGTCTACGACACCAAGGCCGACCCTTTTATCGGATTGTGATCCGGGTATCGTTGTTATGTTTTGTTTGTTGTGTTGCATCTTGGTAGTAGGGATGGTATATGTTAGAGACCTGGTTAAGGTCGGTATCCTGGTATATAGGATGATGCCATGCTAGAGACCGGTTAGGTCGGTATCCTGGTTAGGATGATGTTATGCTATGTGATCTGTTAGATCGGTTTGATTGGAGGTGATATGTTATATGATTGAATGTTTATGTGCACATGGTTGTTGGACTAGGGTTGGGTTGAGGCGGGACTTGCTTTGTGCTGTAGGCCAACATACCCAGGGCGGACCGGTTATCCCGAAGGCCCAGCGAGCGGTCCGGATAGGCTGTAGGCCCCAAAAGGGCGGACCAGACGTGCCAAGGCTCGGAGAGTGGACCAGGCCGACTGAAGGCCCAGTGCGGGCGGACCAGTCATACTGTACACTCAGAGAGTGGACCATGTGGATTGAAGGCCCGGTGCGGGCGGACCAAACACACTATAGACTCGATGTATGTGGTTAGACTCGGAGGGTGGACCAGGTGGACTGAAGGCCAGTGCGGCGGACCAGTCACACAGTAGACTCGAAGTGCATGGTTGTTCTGTGTTTTGTTATGATATGGCATGTTATGCGTGTATGGTATATGTGGTTGGTATTTTGGGGATATCTCACTAAGCTTTCGGGCTTACAGTTGTGGTTTAATGTTTTTCAGGTTCTTCAGGAGACCGTGGCAAGGCAAAGGCGTGATCGTACCGCTCCTCATGATTATGTTTTGTGATGTGATTCTGGGAGTACTCTGAAATAATTGTATTGAAAACCTTTTTGTAATAATTTTATGAAATCGGGTTGTTTTTGAAAAGTTTAAATTGGTTGGAATTTTATGGTCGTTACAAGTTGGTATCAGAGCCTTGGTTTGAGTGAATTGGATGAAAATTAGTGTGAATCCTTTCTCAAATCGAGGAGGGTTTTCAAAAGAGAATTTAAAATGGTTTTCAAAATGAGTAAAGGAGGACGCAGAGGTACGATCAGCCGGAGCCAGTAAGTAACCCCAAAATACCATACATGATATTTGTTTTGAGCTTTGATAGAACAGCATGCTAGTACTAGGCTAGGGATCTTCAGGATTTCATGATAATGTTGCCTTATTTATGATGCCTGTTAGCCTAGGGTTTCCTTTATGGGAGATTTCCAGTGTTCCTCTAGGAGTGAGGGTTGAGTGCTTGTTATGTATGTTTTTCACTAGGGTGTTGTGGTAGTACTTAATACAAATATGGGTAGGTGTGGAAGGTAGTATGGGCCCGTACTACTGAAAGCACAGGACCCATACGCGTATCAGGGAAACCATGACCTCTAGGGTTGGGTTAGGAGTTAGTTCCCGGGATAGTGGGAAGTATCTGAGATCTTGTCGTGTTTTTCAGTATGGAGGTTCCGAGGCATACTGGGAGTGGATCCGGGTCAGGATCGGGAGTAGGAGAGAGTTCAGGGCGGGTCAGTACCGCCCGAGGTTATTGGTCAGATGAGCACGTGCGAGTTGGATGCGAGGATTCGTGAGATTCTGCATGATGAGGTTGCTGCATTATTCCGGGCTGAGTTGTCGAAACTGTTTGGGTCGATCGAGACCGCCATGGTTGAGTATTTTGATGGGCGCTATGCGGCCCTCACAGAGACGGCTGCCGCGGCGGCTACAGCGGCAGGAGGAGGAGCTGGTCGGGGTTTTCAGTATCTGGACTTTGATAATACGAAGCCTCCTACCTTCGACGGGGTTCATGACCCGATTGTTGCTATGAGATGGTTGTCGGACGTGGAGGGGTGTTTCTTCACGTGTTCGTGCCCTGCTGATCAGAGGGTGAGGTGTGGTCTGAACCTGTTAAGGCTCAGGGCGAAGGATTGGGGGAGATTGACCACAGGGTCGTATTCGGATGCGCAGAGAGCTGCGGTTTCATGGGATCAGTTTCGGGAGATGTTCAGTACTCGTTATGTGCCGCGGGTTGAGAGAGAGAGAGGTTGGCTCAGGAGTTCCTAGAGCTGAAGCAAGATTCGGAGTCGGTGACGGAGATCACCAGGATGTTCACTGAGAGGGCGATGTTTTACCCCGAGTTTGCTTCGGAGCAGGCTCAGATGACCCGATATCTGAGTATGCTCAAGAGGGATATCAAGCAGTTTGTATCTACACAGAGGTGTGAGACCTTGTTAGAGTTGCAGGAGGCCGCTAGGCAGGCTTCGGTGCAGTCGTAGCCGGCGCCGAAACGGTCCAAGACCGTTGATTCTAGATTGGAAGATCAGAGCAGCCACACTTGTGGGAAGTGTGGGAAGGGTCACACCGGGGTTTGTAGGTCCGCTGGTGCATGCCGCAAGTGCGGAAAAGAGGGGAACTATGCGAGGGATTGTCGGCAGGCAGCCCCGGGTCGGGATTTGAGGATTTGTTATCATTGTCATCAGGTTGGACACTTGAGGGTCAACTATCCACAACTTGATGCAGGACCGGTGCAGGCTCCAGCACCGGCCACATTAAGGATCACGGGCGGAGGTCAGGGTGGAGCGGAGCCCCCAAGGGCTCAGGGTCGTGCTTTTCAGCTCACAGCAGAGGAGGTCAAGGCAGTACCGGATGCAGCTGCGGGTATGTTTCTTTCTTGATGTCTTGTTATCTTATGATTATTGTGGAGTATTGTATATCTGCTAGTCTCGTTGTGTGGTTTCTGGTATTGTATTCGTTGTTCCTTGAGGGTTATGGTATGGTTAAGGGTTTGGTGTTGGGAATTTCATTGGTTATCGTTCATGAGGGTTATTAGTGGGAATTTGGCTTTTAGTCCGAATGTCGGGTATCATCTGCAGTCTGAGGAGTGGTTGCTGAAGGTCGGGTTTCTTTCAAGCCGAGATGATTTGTGTTGATATGTGATTTTGTGAAGGTTGCTCGTTCTAGTGGGAATCAGTTCGCGTGTAAGTGTTTGTGTTGTGTAGGGTTGTTGAGGGAGGTCGGTGATGGCGACCGGTGCTTGATAGTCAGTGCTCTAAGTGGGGGAGAATTGGAAAATTCTCCAGAAAGTCGATGGGCATGAGAGGTTGCTTAGCTGCTTGGGATTTAGCAGTGGTTCTGTCAGCCAAGATTATAGGTTGGTATGAGTAAGTGACAGGTATGCGGGGCGGGATACAGACCAAGGGTGATTGATTGTGGAAGGCCTGGGATCGGGTCGGGATTGAGTATGTAGGGTGGAGATAGAGTTCGGAACCTCTAGAGGGCTAGAACAATATGCATGGGAGAGTTTTCCTGGAGGGATAATTCGGGATGTTGGATGTTGGTTGAGCGGTCCGGATAGACTGAAGGCCGGTGGGCGTACCAGTCAGGTCGAAGGCTCGGAGAACGGTACAGACAGGCTGAATGCCCTGGAGGGCGGTACTGACCTGCTGAAGGTTCCGAGAGTGGTCCAGAAGGGCTGAAGGCCTGGAAAGGTGGTCCATTCATGCTGAAGACTCTATTTGTGTTGAGAGATCGGTAAGAGGTAATGGATTGAGTATGTCGCGACGTGTTAGCGTCAGAAGGTCTGGCCCCGGGTTTTGATCGTGGTGAGTGGAAGGTAGAGCATGGACTTGAGAGTCCTTGTGAGTGGATCCAGAGCATGTGTGGTGCATGGGATAGCGGTTACGCTATAAGAGAATGGTGTAGTATTGGGTGAACACCGTGGCACTTGTCATAGTGACAAGGTGGCCAAGTGGATTTCCTAGGTAAGGAAAGGGAAAGGAATGTAGCTCCGAGAGGGTGTGTAAGTTCACGGAAGGGAAAGCAGTAGTTCAGAGTTATGATTGGGGTGTTCCAATCATGGTTGATGAGCAGTGTGTCTGCGGCTGTGGTATGGAATCACATCCGGGTTGAATGTTTGCTGAGGCTCGGAAGGAATGCAGGAATGGTATCTTGGATTTCCAGTTTGATTTCGATCAAGGATTTATGTATATGGTGTAAATTCATCATGGGGGATGTTTGGAGGTGTTGTCAGTGTATCGGGTTTTCCCAACCCGAAGATGCTAGAGCTAGTTCAGCATGGGTATGAGATTGTGGTGGAGAAACTCATGGGAGTTGCTCTGAGGCTGAAGGATGTGTCATCTTGTTAGCATGTAATGGATAAAGTTGGGCTCAGACTGAGAATTCCGGTGGTTCATGGTTATTTCTAGCTCGTTGAGTCGAGTGATTGTTGTGATTTGGAGCGGGTAAAGTATCATGGAATGATACTCAATTGATAAGTTGGTAAGTGTGGTTGTCAGAGGGCGAGGCCAGTGACCGGCTTGAAGCGGTGGTCAGAACACTGCGGGAAGGAAAAATTGGGTTTGGGTTTCAGTGGTAGTGCTTTGAGGAACCTGGTCTGGTTAATGCCAGGTGGTGCATTGTGAGAGTAGTTCTGGAGTCGTGTTGTCGCAGGCTTCGAGGACGAAGCCTAATTTAAGTGGGGGAGAATTGTAACATCCCGGAATATCAAGAGTAGAGTTGAAGGGCTAAAAGTGTAAATGGGAAAGGGCAACTCGGCTAGTCCACGAGTGGACTCGGCGAGTAGGGTCGCGACTCTAGTCGTGTGTTAAGTGACCAACTCGGTGAGTAGCATGGATGGACTCGGCGAGTTGGTGCTGAGTGGAGAAAACCCTAATTTCGAGGGTTGAGCCCTATATAAAGAACATCATATCTTCTCCCCAGCCTCTTTACCATTCCTTGAGTTCCAGAAGCCCTAAATTCGTGAGGAGACCCCATTGTTGAGTGAATTAGAGCATGGAGAAGGATCTTTGGTGCTTTAAGCTTGAAGATTGGAGGCTTTTATCAGGAAGCATGGGTAGATCAGGAATCTATAGTTGGTTGGGCTCACTCCAGGGGTAAGGAACCATTTCCTTAAGTTATTTTCTTCATGGGTTCATGTGTGGTGGTTGATATGACATCTAAATTGAGATAGAAGCTTGGATCTGAGGATGCTACTTCAAAACTAAGCTTGTGATGGTCCTATGTGTCATAAAGTCCCGATTCTTGAGTGTTTGGTGAAGCTCTTTTGTCCCAAACCCTAGCCCTAGAGTGTAAAATGCCTAGATCTATTTGGATCCACGTAAAGCTTGCCACTTTACGTGATGGATGGCTTGTAAAAGAGTAGATCTATGGTTTAGAGCTTCCGCATGGCTTGGAAAGCCTCTGTATGGTTTCAGATCTAAGGGTACTCGGCGATTCACAAGAGTGTACTCGGCGAGTTGCTTGAAGATAGGCTGAAAATTGACGAGTTGGAAGAACAACTCGGCGAGTTGGTTGCAGATAGCCTTGGACTCGGCGAGTCTGTTCTTGGACTCGGCGAGTCTGGTCGTGAGGTCCTAACCTTTCTTCTGGATGAGCTGTGAATCGGTGAGTCAAGGGATGACTCGGTGAGTCGAGTGTGAAAGGACTCAGAGTTGTTGGACTCGGCGAGTCTCGGGGTGACTCGGGGAGTTGAGTCGCGGATTGGGGAAGTTTTGTGCATGGGGACTCGGCGAGTAGAGTCAGTCAGGGGTTGACTTTGACTTTGACTTTGACCAAGGGTTAGACCAGTTGATTTCCAGGGGCATTTTTGGTAATTGTTGGCTTTTGTTTTGAGTTCAGAGTTTTGGTGTTGGCCAGTGTTGGAGATCGTATCAGTTGTCGGAGCAGCTTGGGTTTATCTGTTTAGTCGGTAGTTGCGAGGTGAGTTATCCTCACTATATCGACAGGGTCTACGGGACCAAGGTCGGCCCTTTTATCGGATTGTGATCCGGGTATCGTTGTTATGTTTTGTTTGTTGTGTTGCATCCTGGTAGTTAGGATGGTATATGTTAGAGACCTGGTTAAGGTCGGTATCCTGGTATATAGGATGATGCTATGCTAGAGACCGGATAGGTCGATATCCTGGTTAGGATGATGTTATGCTATGTGATCTGTTAGATCGGTTTGATTGGAGGTGATATGTTATATGATTGAATGTTCATGTGCACATGGTTGTTGGACTAGGGTTGGGTTGAGGCGGGACTTGCTTTGTGCTGTAGGCCAACATACCCAGCGCGGACCGGTTATCCCAAAGGCCCAGCGAGCGGTCCGGATAGGCTGTAAGCCCCAAAAGGGAGGACCAGACGTGTCGAGGCTTGGAGAGTGGGCTAGGCCAACTGAAGGCCCAGTGCGGGCGGACTAGTCATACTGTAGACTTAGAGAGTGGACCATGTGGATTGAAGGCCCGGTGCGGGCGGACCAATCACACTATAGAATCGATGTATGTGGTTAGACTCGGAGGGTGGACCAGGTGGACTGAAGGCCCCAAAAGGGCGGACCCGAAGTGCATGGCTGTCCTTTGTTATGTTATGATATGGCATGTTATGTGTGTATGGTATATGTGGTTGGTATTTGGGGATATCTCACTAAGCTTTCAGGTTTACAGTTGTGGTTTAATGTTTTTCAGGTTCTTCAGGAGACCGTGGCAAGGCAAAGGCGTGATCGTACCGCTCCTCATGATTATGTTTTTTGATGTGATTCTGGTAATACTCTGAAATAATTGTATTGAAAACCTTTTTGTAATAATTTTATGAAATCGGGTTGTTTTTGAAAAGTTTGAATTGGTTGGAATTTTATGGTCGTTACAGATCTGCAGACAACCGATGGTTACCAATGCTAGCAATCCATTACTAGCAAAACATGAAAGACCATACCATCCCTAAAGACTAGATCAACCCTTTCTGAATCCCCAATACTGATAACCCAAAAATTCCTTGAAATGATATCACACTCAAATCTCGAAATCCAAAGAACGGATGCTCCAACCAATTCCTCCGTGACAACCCCCATTTCTCGGCAATCCTGAATCTCATCCCAAGCGTAAATACTATGACTGCTAAATTTTGGCAATACTAGAAGACTAACCCGTTGAATCCTAACCATAAATTCTCTAAGCAATACCATGTATTGCTTCCGACAAAGACCCTGAACAACAACCAGGATACTCCAAGCTCGCTATAAGAGAAACGACTTTTTACTAAACCACAATGACTCGTGTCATGTAGTTAGCATGTATCATCCTTCAATATGTAACCCAACATAGCATAGAAACGATCCAGAGATATACTTACCCCAAACCGATGCAAGATTCCAATAACAAAATGCAAATTAAACTGAAAAGAAAGTAAGGATACATACTCGCAACATCGACAGTTGGAGTCCTCGCCTCTCTTGTCTGGCACTGTAGAGCTTGAATCCTCTCTACTAGGGCTCCTGCCTTACCCTGTCGTTCATCGGTGATTCGCAAAATAGCCAGAGCAGGTGCACTCACTACTCCTCCCCTCTTCGTCAGACAATCAGCCTTCTTGTGGCCCACCTAATCGCAGTGGAAACATAATAGGCTTGCTCCCTGAGAACAATCCATGCTGACGTGATTAGCACTGCCACACTTGTAGCAGCCCAAACCCCTGGAACGAAAGACTCTATTGTGCAGTTTCTCACACGTGCTGCACTGACTCCGGCCCTGCTGGCCTTTCAAACGTAGTTCAGAAGTCTTGGGTCTCTTTCCAAGACCCTCCCATGCATGCACCTGATTTGGACCTCTCTTCCTAAGGTTCTCCAATCCGATCTTCCGCCCTTGGGCTCTGGTAGTCATATCATTTGGGGTCTGGCACCCCGATATGCTTACCAACTCACTCGTCAACGACTGTATTGTGATATTTGGAGGAACTTCTACCCTGAAATGGGTCACAAACTCCTCCCAAGACATAATCTCCAATTCAAAAAGCGTAATAGATCGCACAATCAATTCTCAACAGCTCCTTGCCTCCCGATACAAGAGATCCAAGGTGAATCGAACCTTGACTCATGTGGGTTAGGCACTAGTGCGGAAAACACTTTCCATCTCCTCAATCTATGTAACACCCATAAAAATTGAGCCAATTTAAAACATTTTAATTCATTAAAAAACCATTAAGTTCATACATCTCATTTTCAAAATAGTTTAAACATCAGAGTATCCCCCAGAACCATATTACATAAATCATGAAACATGAGGAGCGGTACGATCACACCTTCACCTTGCCACGATCTCCTGAAGTACCTGAAACAAGACACCGAACTGTAAGCCCAAAAGCTTATTGAGTTACCCCCAAAATACCAACCATACATAAACATACTCATAACATATCACAAATAGAACAACCATGCACATCGGGTCTACTGTGTGACTGGTCCGCCTGCACCAGGCCTTCAGTCCACCTGGTCCACCCTCCGATTCTAGCCATGTACATCGAATCTACAGTGTAATTGGTCCGCCCGCACCGGGCCTTCAATCCACCTGGTCCACTCTCTGAGTCTACAGTATGACTGGGCCGCCCACATCGGGCCTTCAGTCGTCCTGGTCCACTCTCCGAGCCTCGGAACGTCTGGTCCGCCCTCTTGGGGCCTTCAGCCTTTCCGGACCGCTCGTTGGGCCTTCAGAATATCCGGTCCGCCTTGGGTATGTTGGCCTACAGCACAAAGCAGGACCCGCCTCAACCCAACCCCCGTCAAACAACCATGTGCACATAAAACAATTAATCACATAACAAATCCTTAACCAGACAAACAGTCTAACAGATCACATAGCATATCAACATCCCCACCAGGATGTCGAGCTAACCGGTCACTAGCATAACATTACCCTACATACCGGGTACCGACCTTAACCAGGTCACTAACATAACGTTACCCTAAATACCGGGTACCGACCTTGACCAGGTCACTAACATAACACCATCCTAAATACTAGGATGTAGATCTAGCAAAGCAATAACATAACAAACAATACCCAGATTTCCATCTGATAAAGGGCCGGCCTTGGTGCCGTAGACCCTGTCGATATAGTGAGGATAACTCACCTGCAACTGCCGACTGAAGAGATAAGACCAAGCTACTCCAACCACCGACACGAACTTCACCACAGAACACTACCAAAGCACCAATTCCAAAAATACCAAAATACCCTTGGAAGTCAAACTGGTCAACTCTTGGTCAAAGTCAAAGTCCTCAGTCAAAGTCAACCTTCCTGGTTGACTCTACTCGCCGAGTCAACCCGTCGACTCATCGAGTTCTTATACTCAGAAAACTCCCATAACACAACTCAACTTGTCGATTCGCCCCAAGACTCGTCGAGTTCAACGATCTCGGAATTCCATCCTGTCCAACTCACTGAGTCGCCAACCGACTTGCTAATCCAAAGCTTTAACCAAAAGAGGTTGGGTTCTGCGACCAGACTTGCCGAGTCCAAGAACAGACTCGCCGAGTCCAAGGAAATCTTCAACAGACTCGCTGAGTTGTTCTTCTAACTCGCCGAGTCCATGCACATGTTCATACAACTCTTCGAGTACACCCATGCGACTCGCCGAGTCTCTCCAGCTCTTAATCCATACATTGGCTTTTCGAGCCATGCAGGGGCTCCAATCCATTGATCCACTTTTCTATAGTCTAACCCTCACATAAAGTTGCAAACTTTACGTGAAACCAAAGAGATATAAACCCAAAACACTCTAGGGTTAGGGTTTATGACAAAGGGGCTTCACCAATAACTCTTAGACATGAGCATTATGACATTTTGGACCATCACAAGCCTAGATCTGAAGTAGCAACCTCATATCTAAGCCTCTAACTCGAAATAGCTCTCAATCATACCAAAAATGCCCTAAATCTCAAATGATAATAGATCTAGATACAAAAGGGCCCAAGCAACAAATTATTACCTCCAATATATGCTCCAACTGAAGTAGATCCCGAATCTACACCACTCCTTTGCAGAAAGTCTCTTGATCTTCAAGCCCCTTTCCAAGATTTTCTCCTCCAAAGCTCTATTCTCTCTATTAATGGAGGCTCACTAGAATCTAGGGTTTTCTGGAACTCTCTGGGGGAATAGGAGGCTGGGAGAAGCACATAAAGTCCTTTAAATAAGGTGCAATTCTCGGGATTAGGGTTTTCTCATTCCAACACCAACTCGTCGAGTACATCTTCCGACTCGGCGAGTTGGCCACTTAACCCGCGTTCAAATCCCGCTCCAACTCGATGAGTAGCATACCTACTCGTCGAGTAGCTTCCTTAATTTACACTTAGCACCCTTCAACTTCTTGCTTCCGAACTTGGGATGTTACAATCTAACGCGAAATCAAAACCATGGAAGTCCTTCCACCAACTAGCTCGCCATCTGAGATGGAACCAAGCCCTGAACTTTATCCTTGCTCGCTTATCACCATTCTGAAAGACAACCATACCCACAATCAGAACATAACTGATGATCCCTCTCCCATAAGCTTCTTAGATTCTCCAATACTCTCACCGATTCAAGTATGGATCTTGTGCTTTCAGTAGTACGAGCCCAATACTACCTTCCACACCTATCCATACTTTCCTCAACAATCCTCCTGAATCCTCTAAGTCACTTCTCCAAACCATTAGGCCAGTACTCACTGAACCATACTACCAACCCACTGCAACATATCCTAGGCTTTCCTAGGTTCCCGAACCCACCTAGTCATCAGCTGCTGAAGGATTCCCATTAAATACAACTAGCTACCTTATGAAAATAGCCACATGCAACAGAGATCAGATAATCCTTCAAGTAAAAGACTCAACCTTAGAATAGTTGGACTCAAACAAGAGTTGTGTAATAGGCTCAAATCCATCACTATGAGAATATCCAGCCTATGCCACATATGACTTAGCATATTCATTTAGTAGCTAGCTCACATTGCTAAGAGTCCCACAAAGCACAAAGCAAGTAGCATTCGGACAATGGAAAAACTAACCAACATACTCCAATCAAACCATTCTATCCTCTAATCAGGAATCTGTACTAGCATGCTGGTCAATAAGCACATACAGTAGGCATAAAAGGCATCATTCCTAGATCCTTAGCCCTAATCTAGCATGCAGTTCACATATTCACACTTCATATCATAATATAACATGTATGGTTATCTTGGGGAAAACTTACTTGAGCTTGGCCGATTGCACGCATCACACTCTTTCTTGTATTAGAAAACTCTTTCCTTGAAAACATTTTTCTTTTGAAAACATTTTTCTTTTGAAAACTTTACAGATCCTTAGTTTGAGTTCAGCCACACCCGAAAGTATGTCTGAATCCCTCAAACCAAGGCTCTGATACCAACTTGTAACATCCCAAAATTTAGATAAAAAATTTCATTTTAAATAAGTAAATAAAAACCAATAGTATGAAACATCATTAGTATCAACCCATTTCATAATCAGGAACCAATAATTCAAGTAACCCAAAACATGTCATAGAAAAGTATTATTAGAGTACAAGTCCCAAAGATCTCATAATACGGAAATCATAGTGTGATGCGCTACGATCATGTCGGCTACTTTCCTTTAGAAAAAGAAGTACCTGAAACCTAAACTAAAACCGTAAGCACGAATCTTAATGAGTTCCCCCGACATACCACATACCATATAATAAACATATTGTCTGGCATATATGGGTGCCCGACCTACCCTATTGAGCTTACCTAGGTGCTTAACCTACCCATGTGAGACATACCGGGGTGTCCGACCTACCCCTATCAGGCATACCTGAGTGCCCGACTAACCCTTGCATGGGCTTTACTCTAAAGCCCAATAACTTATTCCTAATCCAACATACCTCCTTAACTGGTCCATCAATCCACAAACCCAAATAATTGCCCAAACCCAAAATATCCCACAAGGCCCAATAAGGCCCAATCCATTCCTTTGAGCTTTAAAGACCAATAAGGCCCAAAAAGGCCCAATACCATAAATCCCAGTCCTAGGTCCAGAGGCCTTACTCCACAGTGGGTCATGAGGCCCAACACCCTAAGGCCCAAAAACACCTTTGACCATTCTGCATGCGTATGTGCGGCGTACATGGTACGTACGCCCAGCGTACGCTGGCATTGACCAACTTCGAGGAGGTTGACCCAGTATGCGCAACGTACTAGGGGTACGTCCAGCGTACCAACCAGACTCCTAAGAAACTCCTTTTTGACTTAATCAATTACGTCCTAATGTCTAAAACATAGATCCAGGACCTTTAAGACATCTTAAAGCATAAAGTTACAAGCTTTATGTCTTTGCATGCATAGATGGGGGTTAAGACATGATTTAAGTCCTTGATCACACTTTATGACCATCTAACACTTGCATGGTTGTGGCTTAACCATCAAGGCCCGATTTTTATGGTTCTAAATGCTTCTAAGGGCTCAAAAGGACAGCTCTTATGGGCTGGAACTACCAGAACACAAGAAGTCGCATCTATAGGGCCAAAATGCCACAAATAACACCCCAAAACTACAAATAAGAATGTAATGGTCAAGTTTGAATCTTGATACCTCAAATGAGTCAGAAAAGATGCCAAGCTTCTAGATCTACAAGCTCTTTTCACATTCTTGCTCTTTCTTCTAACTCCTTCTTCTTCTAAACCTCCAAGACCACCTCAAATGTGCACTAAAATGGCTCACAAGGCATAATAGAGGCTTATGGTTCGATTCCTACTCTCTAGGGATAGTAGAGGCTGACATAATAAAGGTTGGGGCAGACATAAGGCCTTTATATATAGTACAAACCCTAACAATTAGAGTTCGGGGATCCTGAGCGTACAATGGGCGTACGTCTCTAAAAACCTGCATCCACTTTTCCCAACTCTACACTGGGCGTACCCAGCTAAACATGCGCAAGCATCCTTGCATGTGTGGGACTGATTTGCAAGCTTTTCCATCCAAGGGCCAATTATTTCAATAACTTCAAAATGCCATAACTCACTCTTCCTAGGTCTGTTTCCAATGAACCTTATGTCCACTAAAAGGTAGCGAGAAGCCCTACGCTCCTAACAACACCCCAAGCCTCAAAACCTTCCAAATAAAACACAAAACCCATAAAAAACCAAGATATCAATTTAAAGTCATACCCTTGGCTTCCAAATACACAATCGAATTCATGAATCACTTTAATCATAGAAACTACACCCAAAATGGGCTAAATCCTTCCTTTCCCGAAGTCCTAAACCCCATGACAACAGATGATTGAGCCGCATCCCCAAGCGACAAGGCAAATCTGAAACTGGGTGTTACAGCTAAGGGGTAGTGGCACGCAGATCGAGAGTGTTTGAGAGAGTGTTTAAGAGGTGAGGAAATAAGACTTCCGAATCCTGCTATTTATAGAACATTTTGGGGTGCAAGCTATAAAGTGTGTGCCGTGTAATTTCAAGTGACCCATAGGGAGCTGTCGTATGTTGTCCTCTCCTTGTGCACATCATCCCGTATCCTGACGGATCTAGTATTATGTGCGCACGATGCACCGTGTACGATTGCGTACCTCGGAACAAATTAGACTTTGAAATTTCATAACTCTTGCATACGAACTTCATTTTCAACAACTCATATATATATATATATATATATATATATATATATATATATATATATATATATATATATATATATATATATATATATATATATTTGTGTAGGCCTCGACGTGCCCTACAACTTTCCGCTAGTTTTAACTTTCGTATTTTGACTATATTTCATGGCCGTTATGATTTTATAAAAATCAAAACTCTCTAATGTTGTTTCCATTTTAGGTATTCTTTGTCTAAAAATTCCTATTTTGAGTATTACTACGTTTCTTCTTTTTATGACTTTTGCTAAAGATTAATTGTTCTCCATGTAGTTTTTGACGTTATAATTTTTTTATGTGCGGTGGATTTTTATTTACTATAAAAATTATAACTCCTTCATACTAAGTTGGATTTTTATGAAGTTTATAATTTTGGAATCATGGTAACACGTATATTCTAAAAATGTAAATATGCTCTCAAGGTGACGCGATTTTTCACCGCATAATTTTTTAGCCTAATGTTGATGTAATTAAGGATGAAATCGAATATACTTACTTATATATGTTGAATGGTTACATGGTTTTACATTATATTATTATGTTTATCATTAAATTCTAATGGCGATTGATGATGTGTTTTTCGGTTTGTCACATCCTCCCTCCATTAAAGGAAATTTTGTCCCGAAAGTTTAGCTTGTAGTAAGGATGTTCTCGAATAAGTGAGGGTACTTGCTCTTCGTCTGCTCTTCATGATCCCATGTGTACTCCAGTCCTCGCCTAGAGTTCCATCATACTTTGACTCTCGGAATGCGGCTTTGTTTATGTCTCTTGACTTCACAATCTATAATCTTGATAGGCTCCTCAACAAAGTTGAGTTTTGTGTCAATTTAAATCTCTTCAAGAGGTATAATAAGCGTATCCTCAGACAGATATTTCTTAAGGTTTGATACATGGGGTAATGTGAGTTGGTAGGTTACCGGACCTACTATGGCAAGGATCTCGAAGGGTCATATGTATTTCGAGTTGAGTTTTCCCTTTTTTCTGAATCTTATAACTCCTTTCCAAGGAGATACTCTTAGCATGACTCTATCCCTAACTTGAAATTCAAGTGGTTTTCATAGAAACTCGGCGTATTTCTTTTGATGGTAATGATTCGTTCTCAATCGTTCTTTTATTTGCACAATCTTCTTGGTGATTTCATGAATGACTTCTGGTCTGGTTAGTAAAGTGTTCCATGCATGTCATTTTTCTAACTGAGTATCACCGACTTCTGTCCAACAAATCAGCGAATGATACTTTCTTCCATAAAGTGCTTCAAATCGTGCAACCTTTATGACTGTGTGATAGCTGTTATTATAGGAGAACTCAAACAAGGATAGGTGAGTATCCCAAACATCTGCAATTAGGCATTCTCTGAGCATGTCTTCAAGCTTTTGTATAGTCCTTTCTCTTTGACCATCTGTCTGCAGATGGTAGGCTGTACTCATGTCGATACATGCACGACATTGTTTTCCAGAACCGGGAAGTGAATTTGCTATCTCTGTTAGAGATAATAGATATTGGTATGTCGTATAGTTGAACTATTTCCTTGATGTAAGTCCTGGCTAGATTTTCCATTTTATCCATCTCTTTGATAGGTAGGAAATGGACAGACTTTGTGACATCCCCAAATTTCTCGGCCAGAAAAGACCGATTTAATTTATGCTTTTTAAAATAAAATCAGAGAAATCTTTTTAAAAGATGTTGCGGAATTGGTCCCCAAACAACATATGATAAAAGTTTATCAAAACCCTCCATTAAGAAGGTATATATTTTTCCATATATATCAAAACATCGGGATGTCATGTTCCGATACATATCAAAAGCATAAACAAGACATTATAAGCCTTTCAACAGTTATTTACAACTACTGGCCTATAATCCAAAAATCTCTCGTCGTCCTCCGACTATGCTCGGGGTCCACTACCTGTAATCATAAAAACTGAGTAGGTCAAGCTTGGGAGCCTGGAGAGCATATAGGGTTTTCAACCCATAATAATAATATACTTATTAAGTTCACCAATCAACAATAACCCTGATTACCCATTCCCATTGTCCTCACTTTACGTCCCTAAACACCTATCACAAGGGACCTAGCCTAAGGATTATCATCGGGATAAACACTACTGCTAAGGGGTTTCCTCAGCCATACATGTCCTTAAGGCAACCATGAGGGGGATGGAGTACGCCAATGAACATTTAATTCATCAACACCTACAAGTTGCGAACCTGCTAGTGTTCCACTGGACTGTCTAGAAAAGTCCGTGGTTGTCATCTATACTCCGCTAGATGACTACAACAACAACAACAACATCGAGGCCTCTCACCTTTTTAACACACATCAACTATTTCATCTACCCATGTTCTACCCAACATATTTTGTAGATAAAAAGCATATACAGTTTAAAACTTGTATAAAACATCAATTCAACAGTCACCTCAAATAAACAATTAACATATTTACACATAACACGTATTTCAAGGTAAATACTTCATATCTATGTGTAAATTGAAAGCAACTACACACTCACATGTTTTGATGAAAATCGGGTAGCAATTCGTTTCCTAAAACGATCGTTTCTAATAAAACCAGGAGTTTTATTGAGAAACCGGGCTCTGCAAAAGTCGGGCTTCGAAACCGAAAAGATAAATTTTTCGGGCTTCTCGGGCACTTCGTGGAGTATTCCGGGATTTACAATCGATACTGGGGCTTTGCGGGATCTTAAGATGAAGAAAATATGGGTTTAGGGGTTAAATATGGCAAAATTTCAAAGTTACCCGGGAGGTCTCGCACCCTTCTATTTATAGGGGCGAGGCTTCTGATCGGATGATCAGGAGGAAGACACGCGTCGCAAATCCGAAGCTCGCAGAGGGTTGGCTCGCACGTGGCTGCGCATGGCTCGCACATGGGTCGCACCTGCAAGGGCTCGCTGGCAGCTTCTAAGTGGACCGGAGTCTAGGTCCGAGGTTAGGACCCGAAGCAGGAGGGAAGGGAGACAGCTGGTGCGAAGGTCGGACACGCGGCAGGCATTGCGAGGCTCAGACTAGGCTGCACACGCGTCGCTCCTCGGATGTGCCACGGCTTCAGATGACTCAGCAGCTCGGTGACTCAGCAGGTTGGTGACTTAGCAGCCTGGTGACTCAGCAGGACACGTGGCACTTTTGCAGCGAGGGTGACGTGGCAACTCGTTACTATGCGAATTTTCTCGATTTTCGCGCCAAAACTTCTAAAATCCATAACTTTCGCATACGAGCTCCGTTTTTGACGTTCGTTATATGCACGCGTAGCTAAAATTATGCTCTACAACTTCCGTTTAGACTTTATCGGCTAATTTTGATTTTAAATTTTATATTATTATTTTTAACAGACCGGGACAAGAAATCCGTTAAAAATTCATAACTTCTTCATCCGACGTCCGTTTTCGTCGAACTTTTTACCGTTGTGCTCCTAATGACGAGACCTTCAATTCTCGTTTAGGTTGTGTCGGCTAAAAATCGCTCGATCTAAAATTCGAGTTTTTAGTTGTCTACTGCTAAGCTGAAACTTCGAAAAATCATAACTTCCTCATACGAAGTCAGATTTGGGCGTTCTTTTTATCGAACTTCTCGGTTTAACGAATACTACAACTTTCATCTAGATTAATAAGGCTAAAAAGTAGTTTATCAAAAACTCACTTTTTGTGACATTCAGCACTATGCCAGTTTTGTCGCAAAACTTCGACAGGTCATAACTTCTTCGTTATAACTCGGATTTTGGTATTCTTTATATCCCCGAAATCCTTGTTTCGACCACTACAACTTTATGTAAAGATATCGGGCTTATCTCACACTTTAATTTTGACGCTTATTTTTATTCTTAATTAATTAAGCCTTAATAATTAAGCAGAAAACACATAATTCACATAATATTCACATAATTCATTTTCATTTCTTCAAAATGAGTTACAAAGGTTAACCTAGACTATCAGCTCAATATAAATTCCTAGGCTAGAAACACGAGTGTTACAATTCTCTCCCCCTTAGGATGATTCCGTCCCCTGAATCACATATCACCAAACAACTGCGGGTAGCGACTCATCATGTCACTCTCCGTTTCCCAAGTGAGATTTGGTCCATTCGTATGTTTCCACCGCACAAGCACTAAATCGACCTTCTTGCGTCGCAACTTCATAGTCTTACGGTCAACGATTGCCTCAGGTTCCTTGATCAACCTCTTGTTTTCATCCAACCTTAACTCAGAAATCGGAATTATGTCGGGCACATCTCCTGTGAACTTTCTCAAATAACATACATGAAAGGTGTTATGAATACATTCCAGTTCCTCCGGTAACTCTAGCTTGTAAGCTTGATTCCCGATCCTCTTAAGAACTTTAAATGGTCCAATAAATCTTGGACTCAACTTCCCTCTCTTACTAAATCTTATAAGTCCCTTCCACGTCGAGACTTTAAGTAAAACCGAATCTCCAACATCGAAGGATATCGGTTGCCTTTTCTTGTCAGCATAACTCTTTTCTTGATCTTGAGCAGCTAACATCCTTTCCCTTATCACTTTCGACTTTTCAGCAGTCTGATGGACTATTTCAGGTCCCATAAACTGCTTTTCCCCAGCTTCCAGCCAGCATGATGGCGTTCGACACTTCTCCCTATACAAAGCGTGATAAGGTGCCATCTTGATACTTTAGTGGAAACTATTATTATAGGAGAATTCTACTAGAGGTAAGTGTTCATCCCAGTTACCTTGGAATTCTAGGGTACATGCTCTCAGCATATCCTCCAATATTTGAATCGTTCGTTCGCTCTGACCATCGGTTTGCGGATGGTAAGCTGTACTCAAACACAACTTGGTACCCAATTCCTCTTGTAGACTCCTCTAAAATCTCAAGGTAAAACGGATGTCACGATCGGACACAATTGTTAACGGAACACCGTGAAGCCTCACAATTTCCTTCACGTAAGAATTCACAAGTTTATCCATAGACCATTTCTCTTTGGCTGCTATGAAATGCGCACTCTTAGTGAAGCGATCAACGACCACCCAAATCATGTTGTGACCGTTCCTTGTTCTGGGTAGTTTAGTCACAAAATCCATGGTGATGTCTTCCCATTTACCCATGGGTACGGGTAAAGGTTCTAAACTCACATACGGTTTCTGATGTTGTGCCTTAACCCTAGCATAAGTTACACCCTCGGCCACATACGTAGCAACATCGAGCTTCATCGTTGGCCACTAATAATAGGGTTTTAGATCCCTATACATTTTTGTACTGCCGGGATGAATCGAGTACATGGTCTTGTGAGCTTCTTCCATCAGAAGATCTCTTACTCCGCCCGTCTTATGTACCCAAATCCTATCTTGGAATACCTTCAACCCTAGGTTGTTTGTACCGAACACTAACGTTTTGCCCAAACGTTCTTCCTTTCGGTCATTTTTCTCCAAAGCTTCCTCTTGAGCTTTCTTTATACTTTCCACAATTGTCGAGACAACTTCAATTCTCAACGTTCTTGGCCTTTTCTTTTCAAGGTTTACCTTCCGACTAAGAGCATCAGCAACCACATTTGCTTTACCAGGGTGCTAAAGTATTTCACAGTCGTAGTCCTTGAGTAACTCTAGCCAACGTCGTTGCCTCATGTTCAATTATTTCTGATTAAAGAGGTATTGAAGACTCTTATGATCAGTAAAAAGTTTACACTTTGTGCCATAAAGATAATTCCTCCATATCTTTAAGGCAAATACTACCACTGCCAAATCCAAATCATGAGTGGGGTAGTTCTTTTCATGCTCCTTCAATTGCCTCGATGCATACGCTATCACTTTATCCCTTTGGGTCAGAACACAACCTAACCCAACTCTAGATGCATCGCTATAAACTGCGAAGTCATCAACTCCTTCAGGCAATGAAAGAATCGGTGCTTCACACCATCTCTTCTTCAACTTCTCAAAGGCTTCCTTATGCTTCTCATTCCAAGCATAAGTGGCTCCATTGTGGGTCAAAGCTGTTAATGGAGTAGCAATCGAAGAAAAGCCTTGGATAAACCTTCGGTAATATCCAGCTAATCCAAAAAAGCTTCGAATCTCCGTAGGACTTTTTGGTTGTTCCCACTTCATCACAGCTTCAATCTTTGCTGGGTCAACCATTATTCCTTCTTGGTTAACCACATGACCTAGAAATTGGACTTCTTGAATCCAAAATTCACATTTGGAGAACTTTGCATACAGCTTCTCCTTTTTCAGGACTTCTAACACTTCACGCAGATGATTTTCATGTTCCTGCTTGCTTTTTGAATAAATCAAGATATCTTCTATGAATACTATCATGGATTTATCTAATAATGGTTTACAAATCCCATTCATCAAATCCATGAAAGCTGCTGGGGCATTGCTTAGTCCGAATGACATAACCAAAAATTCATTGTGTCCATATCTCGTTCTAAACGCAGTCTTTTCGATATCCTGCTCTCTCACCTTTAGTTGATGGTATCCCGACCTAAGATCGATCTTCGTGAAATAGCTCGAACCCTGCAACTGGTCGAACAAGTCATCGATCCTTGGCAATGGGTACTTGTTCTTTATCGTCACTTTGTTCAGCTCTCTGTAATCGATGCACATTCTCATGCTTCCGTCTTTCTTCTTTACAAATAACACAAGGGCTCCCCAGGGCGATGAACTAGGTTGAATGAAACCTTTGTCCAATAACTCCTGAAGTTGTGTCATAAGTTCTTTCATTTCGGTTGGCGCTAATCGATAAGGTGCTTTTGCTATCGGCGTCGTTCCTGGTAACAAGTCGATACAAAATTCTACTTGTCGATCAGGGGGCAATCTGAGAAGATCTTCAGGAAAGACTTCCGGATACTCACACACCACCGGAATATTCTGCACCTCCTTCTTTTCCATCTTAGCATCAATCACGAATGCTAGATATGATGTACATCCCTTAGCCAAACACTTTCTGGCTTTCATTAGGGAAATGATTCCAGAATTTACTCTGCGTTTGTCTCCAAACACCATAAATGACTCTTTCCCTGGCGGGTTTACTTTTACTATCTTCTTTCTACATAGTATTTATACATCGTTGGCGCTAAGCCAATCCATTCCTAAAACTATGTCGAATCCATTTAACTCGATAGGCAATAATTCCTCTTGGAACTTATTCCCATCCAAGTCAATGAGGATGTTTTTCATACGATGGCTAACAGGTACAAACTTGCCACTAGCAATCTCGACTATTATAGCATTAACTAGCATATCTACAGGCAAAGCTAGCTTTCTACCAAATTCATGTGATATAAAGGAGTAATTGGCTCCAAAATCAAACAAAATTTGGGCAGGCAATTCGTTTACGAGAAAGGTACCTGAAGCGACATCGGCTTCTTCTTTCGCAGCTTCGAGTGTCATCTGAAAGGCTCTCGCCTTCGGCTTTGATGGTAGATTGGGTTTTGCTGCGTCCTTCTTCTTCGGGCAATCCCTCAAAATATACCCTTCTTCATTGCACCCAAAACATACGTTCTTATTGAAGGTGAATTCATTGGCATAATGCCCAGTTTTTCCACATTTGTAACAAGTGACTTCCGCGCTGCACTTCCCAACGTGTTTCTTCTTACACTTGTCACACCACTTGGCTTCACCTCCTCCTCCAAACTTTCTCGAACCAGTCTTCGAGAATTTGTTCTTTTTATTGGAACCTGAAGTTCCTTCAAACTTTCTCTTTTCGCCAACTTCAACCTTGTTGGCGGCTCTCCCTTTTATCATATCTTCAACAGACTTGGCAGCCCAGATAGCTGCCTCCAAAGTAAGTGCCTGACGTACTGGCACCGCGTACTCCCATGGAAGTCCCTTTGCGTACTTGTCAATTTTTTCTAACTCATCTGGGACAATACACAAAGCAAACTCCATTTTGTCTGTGAAGTTATTCGCATATTCGTCAACGGTCATACTCCCCTTCTGCAACGTTAGAAATTGGTTTTCTAACTCAAGTACGTTTTGGGCCGAGCAGTACTTGCGCTTGAAGGGCACTAAGAACTCTGCCCAAGTTAGTTGCAGTGGCTCATTAGGGCTTAGGGTTTTCCCCAAAGTGCTCCACCAACGAGCAGCACTACCCCTGAACTGACGTACTGCAAAGGTAGTTTGTAACTTGCCTTGGCAATCACAAGTCATGAAAGCCAACTCCATTTTCGAGATCCAGTCCATTACTCCGACAGGATCTTCTTTTCCATTGAACGTCGATGGTTTGCAAGTCATAAAGTCCTTATACTTGCACCCATTTATCTCCATTCTACCCTCATGGTTATTCCTCCCAACCACAAGCGGTTCACTATGACCAACCGATCTACTGTTGTTCCCTTCTTCAGATCGATCGTCATTTAGTTCACGTTGTTTAACAGGAACTGAAGGTTCATCCCTGTCGTTCAGCAACATTTGCCTCAATTCCTCCCTCTGTTCAACCAACATGGTCTGAATCATAGTTCGTACTCCAGCCATGGTGATGGGTTCGAGTGCAGCTCCTACTATAGGCACCTGTTCCACCACTTGGGGTTGAGGTTGTTGGTTTCTGTTTGCATTTCCAGCTCCACTCCGAGTTCTTGCCATTTCAATCTATATACCGAATAAGGTGAATTTAGGTCTTTATTCTTGTTAGACATGTCAATTCCCTTATCACTCCGAAACGTTTACATGTTAGTTCTAATCTCGTAAACATACGCTTAGAATCCTACACACATAAGGTTTCCAGATCCGGTCGGCAACAGACCATAGATCCAAACAAATAATAGCACACATGGCAAACACATAGCATTTAGCACATAAGGGCATTTTAGGCATCTTCCCTAAAATAAACTAGTGCTCGTGTCTAAAATATGGTAGACACTCATCTCACAATCATCACTTAGCATTCTAAGTTCAAGTCTAGAAATTCTACAATTTCTTAGTTCGCTTAAACTAATGCTCTGATACCAACTGTGACATCCCCAAATTTCTCGGCCAGAAAAGACCGATTTAATTTATGCTTTTTAAAATAAAATCAGAGAAAACTTTTTAACAGATGTTGCGGAATTGGTCCCCAAACAACATATGATAAAAGTTTATCAAAACCCTTCATTAAGAAGGTATATATTTTCCATATATATCAAAACCTCGGGATGTCATGTTCCGATACAGATCAAAAGCATAAACAAGACATTCTAAGCCTTTCAACAGTTATTTACAACTACTGGCCTATAATCCAAAAATCTCTCATCGTCCTCCGACTATGCTTGGGGTCCACTACCTGTAATCATAAAAACTGATTGGGTCAGGCTTGGGAGCCTGGTGAGCATATAGGGTTTTCAACCCACAATAATAATATACTTATTAAGTTCACCAATCAACAATAACCCTGATTACCCATTCCTGTTGTCCTCACTTTACGTCCCTAAACACCTATCACAAGGGACCTAGCCTAAGGATTATCATCGGGATAGACACTACTGCTAAGGGGTTTCCTCAGCCATACATGTCCTTAAGGAAACCATGAGGGGGATGGAGTACGCCAATGAACATTTAATTCATCAACACCTACAAGTTGAGAACCTGCTAGTGTTCCACTAGACTGTCTAGAAAAGTCTGTGGTCGTCATCTATACTCCGCTAGATGACTACAACAACAACAACATCGAGGCCTCTCACCTTTTTAACACACATCAACTATTTCATCTACCCATGTTCTACCCAACATATTTTGTAGATAAAAAGCATATACAGTTTAAAACTTGTATAAAACATCAATTCAACAGTCACCTCAAATAAACAATTAACATATTTACACATAACACGTATTTCAAGGTAAATACTTCATATCTATGTGTAAATTGAAAGTAACTACACACTCACATGTTTTGATGAAAATCGGGCAGCAATTCGTTTCCTAAAACGATCGTTTCTAATAAAACCGGGAGTTTTATTGAGAAACCGGGCTCTGCAAAAGTCGGGCTTCGAAACCGAAAAGATAAATTTTCCAGGCTTCTCGGGCACTTCGTGGGGTATTCCGAGCTTTACAATCGATATCGGGGCTTTGCGGGATGTTAAGATGAAGAAAATATGGGTTTAGGGGTTAAATATGGCAAAATTTCAAAGTTACCCGGGAGGTCTCACACCCTTCTATTTATAGGGGCGAGGTTTCTGATCGGATGGTCAGGAGGAAGACACGCGTCGCAAATCCGAAGCTCGCAGAGGGTTGGCTCGCACGTGGCTGCGCATGGCTCGCACATGGGTCGCACATGCGAGGGCTCGCTGGCAGCTTCTATGTGGACCGGAGTCTAGGTCCGAGGTTCGAACCCGAAGCAGGAGGGAAGGGAGACAGCTGGTGCGAACGTCGGACACGCGACAGGCATTGCGAGGCTCAGACTAGGCTGCACACGCGTCGCTCCTCGGATGTGCCACGGCTTCGGATGACTCAGCAGCTCGGTGACTCATCAGGTTGGTGACTCAGCAGCCTGGTGACTCAGCAGGACATGTGGCACTTTTTCAGTGAGGGTGACGTGGCAACTCGTGACTATGCGAATTTTCTCGATTTTCGCGCCAAAACTTCTAAAATCCATAACTTTCGCATACGAGCTCCGTTTTTGACGTTCTTTATATGCACGCGTAGCTAAAATTACGCTCTACCACTTCTGTTTAGACTTCATCCGCTAATTTTGAGTTTAAATTTTATATTATTATTTTTAATAGACCGGGACAGGAAATCCGTTAAAAATTCATAACTTCTTCATCCGACGTCCGTTTTCGTAGGACTTTTTACCGTTGTGCTCCTAATGACGAGACCTTCAATTCTCGTTTAGGTTGTGTCGGCTAAAAATCGCTCGATCTAAAATTTGAGTTTTTAGCTGTCTACTACTAAGCTGAAACTTCGAAAAATCATAACTTCCTCATACGAAGTCAGATTTGGGCGTTCTTTTTATCGAACTTCTCGGTTTAACGAATACTACGAATTTCGTTTAGATTAATAAGGCTAAAAAGTAGTTTATCAAAAACTCACTTTTTACGACATTCAGCATCATGTCGGTTTTGTCGCAAAACTTCGACAGGTCATAACTTCTTCGTTATAACTCGGATTTTGGTATTCTCTATATCCCCGAAATCCTTGTTTCAACCACTGCAACTTTATGTAAAGATATTGGGCTTATCTCACACTTTAATTTTGATGCTTATTTTTATTCTTAATTAATTAAGCCCTAATAATTAATCAGAAAACACATAATTCACATAATATTCACATAATTCATTTTCATTTCTTCAAAATGAGTTACAAAGGTTAACCTAGACTATCAGCTCAATATAAATGCCTAGGCTAGAAACACGAGTGTTACAGACTTAGGGGTTGTTTGTTAGCCTCTTAATTGACAAATTAAGAGGCATCCTCTTACAAGTTCAGATTCAAACCGTTTGGTAGAGTCTTATTTTTTGGATCTTCATTCGACAATAGCCTCTTATTTTTTCAGACTTCACTTTGCATCTGGAATGAAAAAGGAAGTGCACGTTCTTATTTTTTCCCATCATACCCTCGTCACACCCTTCTCTTTTTTCTTACGGCATCAAAGAACAACCGCCTCTATCCTCTCCTCGTGTCTCGTCGGACTTCAGCGTCGACCGTTGCACATCACAACCATCGCACGCCATCGTCGCACACCACTTTCTCCCTCCAATTCCTCTCTGATCTGCAACCACACTGAAGCCTAGGGTTTGAGTTGCCGACACGACCAACCGTCATCGACCTCTTCAATCTATACCTCGGTGTACGTTACTTTCTTCTATATCCGTACCAAATTTAACGAACCTTATGCTATGCTAATTGCCAGTGATGATGTTCATTTCCAAGGAATAATCAATTTTTTACTTTTTTTTCGATATGCTTACATCCCCACAATGTTTTCAGTTTCTATTACTCCATCAATTTCTGAAATTGGTTGTTTGGCTACTAAAATTGTTTGTTACCCCACAATTCTTACATCCTTTTTTGATAAAATTGGTTTTTTAGCTGCTAAAATTGTTTGTTTGCTGAAATTGTTTGTTTTCTCTCCTTTATATCTGATGAAATTGTCTGTTTATATGCTAAAATCATGAAATTGAGATGTAATTTTTACATAGGTTAGAGTAGCAGGGGAGAAGAAGATGGAGTGATTTCTTTATTTTTTCATGATTAGTTTTACTTGTAATTGTTTATTAGGGTTTGATTGATTGGTCTTTTGTTCTACATGATGTAACATGGATATGGCTTATATCAATTGTAGTTAAGTATGGTTGGAAGTATGCAAGTATGCAACGAATCTCACACATGAAGAAATCCAAGATAGGAAAGGCATCAAAACAGAAGGATAGGGTTCAGTTAATTTTAGAAAGAACAAATTGGAATAGTTTTTGTGTTGTGTTTGAAAATATTTATGTTTGGATTTTATTTGAATTTTAGTATTATTTGGTGGATTTGAAAATATTCTTGTTTGATTTGGATTATGTATTGTGTTTATATATTTTTTTTATAATTATTCATAGAGTTTGTTCAGTTATTTTTTAAAACAAAAGCATTGAACTAAACAAAAATTATATAGAAGGGTAAAATGGTCATTTTTATCATTCAGCATAGCAATTCAGATGTTCCACCCAAACGGTATGTTATAAATTCAGATCCTAAAAATTCAGACCCTCTTAGAAATTCAAACCTTTTAAAATTTGAGATCTTAAAAATTTAGACCCTGCCAAACAGCCCCTTAGTCAGATGATCGATTACTACCAAAATCGTGTCGTAACCGTTAGGCATCTTGGGTAGTTTTGCGATGAAATCCATGGAGACTTGCTCCCATTTCCACTCAGGTATTTCGAGTTTCTACAGTAGACCTGAGGGCTCACGTAGGTTGTGACTTATGATTTCAATTTCGGTGACCAATATCTCTTCTTTAAGTCAAGTTACATCTTATCATCCCCCAGGTGAACTGAGTACCTTGTCCTGTGAGCTTCGTCCAAAACCAGACTTCTGATATCGCCAAATTTTGGCACCCAGATTCAGTCTATGAAACGTAAGGTTCCATCATCCTTGGACTCGAATTGTTTCTCCATTCCTCACATACATTCCTCTACCTTGTTCTCTTCATTAGGTGCCTTAGGTTGTGCTTCTCGAATTTTGGCAGGAAGGTTTGACTGAATTCTTAAATTGAGTGCTTTCACACTGCAGGGCTTGGCTCGTTCCTTTCGGCTCAGGGCACCGACTACCATGTTAACTTTGTTTGGGTGATATTGGATTTCACATTCGTATTCATTCAGTAGCTATATCCATCTTTGTTGTCTCATTGAATTTGTTTTTATTAAAGATGAGTTGAAGACTTGAGTGGTCGGTGTATATGACACACTTTGTGCCATACAAGTAGTATCGTCAATTCTTTAAGCCAAAAATTACAACTCCTAATTTCAAATCATGGGTGGTGTAAATATTCTCAATGGTTATAAGTTTGCATGAAGCATATGCGATTAGTTTGTCTCTTTGCATAAGTACACATCCCATGCCCTGGTGTGATGCAAACTACACAACATGTTCTTCAATTTATGAAACGCATATTCTTGTTTTTCCTCCCATTTAAACTTTGTATCCTTCGACATTAGTGTTGTGAGGGGCTTAGCTATTTTCGAGAAATTCTTAATAAATCTCTAGTAGTAGCCTGCCAATCCTACGAATTGGCATACCTCTGGTGGGGTTGTAGGTGCTTCCTAATTCTTTATGGCTTTGATTTTGGAAGGGTCTACATGAATCCCCTTGTTGCTGACCACGTGTCCAAGAAAATGTACTTCTCTGATCCAAAACTCACACTTTGAGAATTTGGTTTATAATTTCTCTGTTCTTAGTAAATCCAAGATGATGTGTATCGTCAATTCTTTAAGCCAAAAATTACAACTCCTAATTTCAAATCATGGGTAGTGTAAATATTCTCAAGGGTTATAAGTTGGCATGAAGCATATGCGATTAGTTTGTCTCTTTGCATAAGTACACATCCCATGCCCTGGTGTGATGCAAACTACACAACATGTTCTTCAATTTATGAAATGCATATTCTTGTTTTTCCTCCCATTTAAACTTTGTATCCTTCGACATTAGTGTTGTGAGGGGCTTAGCTATTTTCGAGAAATTCTTAATAAATCTCTAGTAGTAGCCTGCCAATCCTACGAATTGGAA
Source organism: Lactuca serriola (assembly GCF_051521515.1). NCBI lineage: Eukaryota > Viridiplantae > Streptophyta > Magnoliopsida > Asterales > Asteraceae > Lactuca > Lactuca serriola. The sequence continues at coordinate 301,754,925 of NC_136412.1, forward strand.
TACCTCTGGTGGGGTTGTAGGTGCTTCGTAATTCTTTATGGCTTTGATTTTAAAAGGGTCTACATGAATCCCCTTGTTGCTGACCACGTGTCCAAGAAAATGTACTTCTCTGATCCAAAACTCACACTTCGAGAATTTGGTTTATAATTTCTCTGTTCTTAGTAACTCCAAGATGATGTGTATGTGTTGGTGGTTCGTGAGTATATTAATATATTATCGATAAACACAATCACTAATTTGTCGAGGTAAGGTTAACGAACATGGTTCATTAGATCCATGAAGACTGTTGGAGCGTTGGTTAGACTGAAGGGCGTAACTAGAAACCCATAGTGGCTTAACGAGACCTAAATGTTGTCTTTGGGATGTCTTCCTCTTGTACTATAAGTTGATGGTACCCTAACCTTAAATCAATCTTCGAATAAAATTTGGATCCTTGAAGTTGGTATAATAGATCATCGATCCTTGGGAGTGGATATCTATTCTTTATTGTTAATTTCTTTAACTCTCGATAATCGATGCACATCCTGAAGTTTTTTCCTTTTTCTTAATGAATAGCACAGAGGCTCCCTACGGTGAGAAGCTTGGTTGAATGAACCCTTATCAAGAAGCTCTTGAAGCTATCCAAATAGTTTTGTCATTTCTAAAGAGGCTAATTGGTAAGGAGATTTTGCCACTGGCGCTGCGCCTGGGACTAGGTCAATTCATAATTCGACCTTACAAATTGGCGGTAGTACGGGCAAGTCTTCAGAAAATACATCGGGAAAATCACACACTTGAGGTATTTCTTTGATTTCCTTCTTCTTGTCCCTTTTATCTATGATGTGGCTAAGAAAGCATAATATTTCTTGTGAAGGTATTTTTACGCTTTCATGCAAGAGATGATTCTAAAGTTGTTGCTTGACTTATCTCCGTAGATCACTAAGGATTCTCCATTGGGAAAGGATAATCGTACCTATTAATCGTAGCATATGATTTTGGCCTGGTGAGGTGATAACCAATCCATGCCAATTATGACATCGAAGCTCCCGATGATCAAAGACATGAGGTCGACGTGAAAAGTATGGTTGTTTAGAGTCAAAAGACAATTTTCTAATATTTCCTAAGCACTACCAGATTCTCTGTTAGCCATTTCTACTATGTAAGAATCATCTAGGATCTTATACTTATGGCTTAAAAGTGCTCTAAACTTAGGTGTAATGAAGTTTTTATCAGCACCAGAATCAAAGAGTACAGTTGTGTATAAACCATTAACAGGAAACGTACATGTTACCACAGTTGGATCTTGGATGGTATCCCTTGCGCCAATCACAAATGCTCTTCCCCGATAATTCCCTCCATCATTACTAAGTTTTATGCAACTCCTCTTGAGGTGCCCAATTATTCGGCATTCAAAGCAAGCTCGGCTTTCAAGCGCAACAACAATCCCTAGTTTAGTCATGACGGCAAGCAAAGCCATGGGCTATCTATAGTACTTGATGGTGTACCCTTTATTATTGCATCTACTGCAGAACATATAGTTTCTTGAGTGGTGGTAGTGGTACAGGTTGCATTTCAGGTGTTTACCCGTGTACTGTCCTTAAGGGGAGGGGGCTGCTACCAGCATTGTGGATGGAGTGACTTTATATGCCTTGAAATTCTCATGTTTCTTACTTGGATCTTGCTTGGAAGTACTTTTAAATCCATTTCCGGACTTGCGCTTTTTTTCTCCTGACTTCGTGAGGTCAGCTCTTTGGACCAAAGTGTAACGCCTACAGATTCAGGCTAGTCAATTTAGAGACAATGACCGTCAAAAATAAATTTTTAATAGAAGATTATTTAGAATAAATAATCTTAACCAAGTTATAGTATATGTCACAAGGGTTCCGTACATATAAACAACGTCAAAATCTGAGTTATAACGAAGAAATTATGATCTGTCGAAGTTTTACGGCAAAACCAACACGGCACCGGGAATCGTAAAAAGTGATTTTTTTGATAAACTACTTTTTAGCCTTAGAGATCTAAATGAAAGTTGTAGTATACGTTAAACCAAGAAGATACATAAAAAGAACACTCAAATCTGACTTCGTATGAGGAAGTTATGATTTTTCTAAGATTTGGCATAGCAGTGCACAACCCGGAATTCGACTTTTAGATCGAGCGGTTTTTGGCCAATGTAAACTAAATGAGAATTTAAGATCAAATTAATAGGAGCTCAACAATAAAAAGACAGACGAAAACAGAGTCAGTATGTAGAAGTTATGAATTTTACGTAGTCATTTACCAGTATAATATTCTCATACTTTTAACTTTAAAATCAGTCGAGAATTAGCCAACGAAGTCTAAATTAAAGTTGTAGATTATGTCTCCACATATGCGTGGATATAAAGAACGTCAAAAACGGAGCTCTTATGTGAAAGTTACGGGGTTTAGAAGTCAGAAGGGTGTTGCTGCGAAGGGGGTGATGTGGTTAAATATGGGTCATTGCTTTCTCCCCAAGTCTTGCCACCAGATGGTCACATGTGGCACCAATATTGAGCCATATTTCACCCTATAAATAGAACCCCTTCCACCCTCATTTCTTCACACCTCCACCTTTCTCTTTCTCTCTCTAACTTCTCTCTAAACCTCTCACAACCCCCCTAAAGATCCTAGGAAACTCCCCTAGCGCTAGAAGAAAGCTCTGGGGCTCCCGAAGGCTCCGAGAAAAAGAGCTTTTTGGCTCAGAAGCTCTACTCCAGCGAAGGCCGGTTTTTAATAAAAACCTGTTGTAAGTGAGATACATCTATCATACTTTAAATATAGCTTATATTTAAATATAATATCGTTATTATGAACCTATAAATAAGATTTATCAGTGATTTAAAGTCATTATACTGATTGATCTACTTACGGGAATGATGTTTAGGTTGTGATTTAGTCAGGTGTTTAAAATGGGATTTCCAAACAGTATACTTCGTATACCAAATGGACCCTACCGCCGATATGATCCTACCTGGTTGTTCCATATTTGATATATCATGAAGTAGACTCTGAGTTAATGATGAATCTAGACTAATAATTAGTCGCAATGAATATTAGACTAAAATCTAGTGATAATGATACTAGGTTTTGTCGAAAGAAAATAAATTAATAGAAGCGAAGCGCTGTTTGATTTTGGAATGACCACCTTAACAACTGAGTGCATAGTAACTTTCATCTTACACATAGATATGAAGTATCTTATATAAGTTACGTGCTACGTGTTCATATTATATTTATACTTGCTATCTATGCTGGATGAACGATTTTATACATGTTTTAAATTATTTAAATTGTATATGTATTTTATATCTACAAAATATGTTGGGTAAAACATGGGTAGATGAAATATGAGTTGGATGATGAGATGAGAGATGATATAGACCATGAGATAAGGGTGAGAGGCGAACAATGAGAGAATCCTTTTAGCCAAGCATTGGCCCCGTCATTTAGCAGAGTATGGATGACAACCATAGACTATTCTAGATAGTCAAGTGGAACACTAGCAGGCTCGCAACCTGTAGGTGTTCTGAACGATGTATTCACCGGTGTACTCTAAAACCCATTAACATGTATTGCGAGTGGACTCTCGAAAATGATATTGTCAATAAACGAGATAAACCCTGGAGATTATGCAGACTTAGTGCCTAAACCTTGGCAGCTGCGCCTAGAGGATAATATCGGCAGTTGCACCTAAATAGAGAATGTCATAATTCTGGCAGTTGCACCTAAATTATAATACTAGCAGCTGAGCTTGACAGTTGTGTCATTGACAATGACGGACTTCGTACCTATTCCTTAGGAATAAATGAACGAGAAATAACTGATTCTTAGGGTAGATCCTTAAGAGTAAAGAAGATAATAGGGATGGGTAATTGGGTTGATTGTTTGATGTTTAAACATAATAATTATATTATTGTGGGTTGAAAACCCTATGTACTCACCAGGTCTCCCAACCTGACCCACTCAAGCTTATTTGTATCACAGGTGTCGATATGAAACTACTATACACTGAGAGATTTAAAAGAGATGTAGATCGCTAATGTAAATGAATGTAAGTTCTATTTATGCTTATGTTTCTGTATTGATGATAACATCCCAAATGTTTTAAAATGAATAAAAATTTCTTTTGAAATACATTGATAATATATTTATCATGTTTTTCTGGGAACAAGTTCTGCTACATTTTTATTAAAAGAGATACTTTGATTTTCATAAAGCATAAACAAAACCGGTCTTTTCTAGCCATGAAAATGGAGATGTCACAGTTGGTATCAGAGCATTAGTTTAACTGAACTAGGAATAAGGATTTATTTCTAGACTTAAAGTTAGAATGCTAAGCGATGATCGTGAGGAGTGTGAGGAGTTTGTGTAATAAATTTAGGTACTACACCTGAATAACACACAAGCACTAGCTTCTTTAGGGAAAATGCCTAACATGCTTTTATGTGCTAAATGATTTATGATATGCGTTATATAATCGGATCCATGGTCTGTTGCCGAGCGGATCTGGAAACTTAATGTGCTCATATTTCTAAACGTTTGATTACGGTATTAGAACAAGCATGTAACCTTTCGGAGTGATAAGGAAATTTACACGTCGATCGTAAATAAAATCTTTCTTATCTAAATTCTCATCACTACACATCGAACATTTAAATTGGTGTATAGATCGACATGGTAAGGACTCCAGAAATGTTAACGAATATGATAATCAGCGGCTTGTGATTGAACGTGCACCAGAGGTAGCAACTACACCTGAGCCAATCACAATGGCCAAGGTACAAGCGATGATCCAGATGATGTTGGATCGTCAAATGGAGGAAACAAGGTGACTATTGCTAGAAGATAGGGGTGAACCTACGATGCCTATCGAGCAGCCCGAATTAAATGATGGGCAGTCTGAGGAGGGAAACTATGGCAAAACCGTTGGTCAAGCTGATCCGCCGGTGATTAGGAGGAACAACCAAGATGACGGAGTCGAGAGGAATGGATGCAAGTACAAAGATTTTCTAACTTGCAAGGCATCGACTTTCACCGGGAAGGAATATCCAATCGGAGTTATGGATTGGATCTTGAAGATGAAATTAGCGTTCATGACATGTCATTGCAAAGGCAAGCTACAAACCACGTTTGCAGTGCGTCCGTTCAGAGGAGGCGTTGTTCGCTGGTGGAACACCTTGGGGAAGACTCTAAGCCCTAATGAGCCCCTGCAACTGACTTAGACAAAGTTTTTGGTGCATTTCAAGCGCAAGTATTGCACAACCCAAAATCTGCTCGAGCTAGAAAACCAATTCCTGACTTTGAAGAAAGGAAGCATGTCCATTGATGAATACACCAACAACTTCACAGATAAAATGGAGTTTTCTTTGCGCCTTGTCCCAAACGAGTTGACAAAAATCGACAAATACGCAAAGGGACTTCCCTGGGAGTATACAGTGCCAGTACGATAGGAACCTACTCGTGAGACAGCTATCTGGGCTGCCAAGTCTGTTGAAGACATGATCAAGGGAAGAACCGCTAGCAAGGTTGAAGTTGGTGAGAAGAGAAAGTTTGAAGGATCCACAAGGTCCGACGAGAAGAGAAAATTCTCGAAGTCTGGTTCGAAGGAGTTCGAAGAAGGAGCACAATGGTGTGACAAGTGCAAAAGGAAGCACATTGGGAGATGCTCTAAAGAGATAACCTGCTTCAAATGCGGGAAGATTGGTCATTACGCCAACGAATTCACAACCAAGAGAGAATTTTGCTTTAAATGTGGTAAAGAAGGAAACTTCAAGCAAGACTGCCCATGGAGAGAAGAAGCCACAAAGCCAAATGTGTCGCCAAAACCAAAGACAAGAGCATTTCAAATGATCCTTGACGAAACGGATGATAATGCATGAAATCAGGAATAAGAATTTTATATCCAAAGATTGAGAAGCCATGTAGGTAGTACCACGTGGTGTAGCCTGTTAGAGGCATAGTATAGGGTGAACTTGAACACCTATGTAATCGTTTCAAGAAATAATATAAACCTTCGTTTTGTAATCTGATGTGTTGAATGATTGTGTGATTTTCTTGTATGGTGACTTGGATAAACTGAGGGGCAATACTTGGGACGAGTATGAGTAGGTGTGAATGGTAGTAGAGGCCTATACTACAGGAACCACAGGACTCACACTTGGATCAGGGAAAGTCACAAGGTTACCAAGAAGCTAGTAATTGATTTCGTTTTATTCAAGTATGCCATTACCATCGTTTTGGTAATGACTGAGAAGATGATTGTTATTCTGACCCTAGAGGTCATATCATATCAAGTCCGACTAAGATGAGTGTGTTACATGGTTCGGAGAACCAAGATTGATGTAGCATCTAACTTAAGCCACACGATTGAAGTAAAAGATAATCGAATCAAACAATAGAGGTATCGCGATGATTGTTAAAGTAAAATCTTGTATCTAGAAGTGATACATGCTAGAAAGTGATTATATCACATTAGAACATGAAGGAAGGAAACTTTCATTATGGAATTTGACTCTAAGAGACCTGAGTCTAAGCGTTGCATCATACGATGAGAGGTCATTAGAACATGGCCCATCGGTCTATCATGATAATCAAAGTAAATAACTTCTCTTAAGATTAAGTCTATCTAAGGGGCAGGAGTCTCCAATAAGTATTGAGTTTGTAACTCGAAGGTTACAACATATTATGAAGAGCGGGTGCAAGATCGAGCACTGTATGTAGTAAGAAATCCAAGAGATAGATATTCATTCGAAGGAACATAGAAGTTACGATTATTACCTAGGATGAAGAGATAACGTATGGAGTCATTGTAGAAGTCCTGTTTTGTTGATGATTCCGAGACGTAATCATCCTAAATGGGGAGATAATTGTAACGCACGCAGATTCGGGCTAGTCAAATTAGAGACAATGAGCGTCAAAAATGACTTTTTAATAGAAGATTATTTAGAATAAATAATCTTAACCAAGTTATAGTATATGTCACAAGGGTTCTGTGCATATAAAAAACGCCAAAATTCGAGTTATAACGAAGAAGTTATGACATGTCGAAGTTTTACGGCAAAACCAGCACGGCACCGGGAATCGTAAAAAGTGATTTTTCGATAACATACTTTTAAGCCTTAGAGATCTAAATGAAAGTTGTAGTATACGTTAAACCGACAACATACATAAAAAGAACGCTCAAATCTGACTTCGTATGAGGAAGTTATGATTTTTCTAAGATTTAGCACAATAGTACACAGCTCGAAATTCGAATTTTAGATCGACCGGTTTTTGGCCAACACGACCTAAATTAGAATTGAATATCTCATTAATAGGAGCTCAACAATAAAAAGACAGACAGAAACGAAGTCAGTATGTAGAAGTTATGAATTTTACGCAGTCATTTAACAATATAATCTTCTCATACTGTTAAATTTAAAATTAGTCGAGAATTAGCTGACGGAGTCTGAACGAAAGTTGTAGATTATGTCTCCACATATGCGTGGATATAAAGAACGTCAAAAACGGAGCTCTTATGTGAAAGTTACGGGGTTTAGAAGTCAGAAGGGTGTTGCTGCGAAGGGGGTGATGTGGTTAAATATGGGTCATTGCTTTCTCCCCAAGTCTTGCCACCAGATGGTCACATGTGGCACCAATATTGAGCCATATTTCACCCTATAAATAGAACCCCTTCCACCCTCATTTCTTCACACCTCCACCTTTCTCTTTCTCTCTCTAACTTCTCTCTAAACCTCTCACAACCCCCCTAAAGCCCTAGGAAACTCCCCTAGCGCTAGAAGAAAGCTCCGGAGCTCCCGAAGGCTCCGAGAAAAAGAGCTTTTCGGCTCAGAAGCTCTGCTTCAGCAAAGGTCAGTTTTTAATAAAAACCCGTTGTAAGTGAGATACGTCTACCATACTTTAAATATAGCTTATATTTAAATATAATATCGTTATTATGAACCTATAAATAAGATTTATCGGTGATTCAAAGTCATTATACTGATTGATCTACTTACAGGAATGATGTCTAGGATGTGATTTAGTGAGGTGTTTAAAGTGGGATTTCCAAACAATATACTTCGTATACCAAATAGACCCTACCTCCGATATGATCCTACCTGGTTGCTCCTTACTTGATAGATCATGAAATAGACTCTGAGTTAATGATGAATCTAGACTAATAATTAGTCGCAATGAATATTAGAGTAAAATCTCTTGATAATGATACTAGGTTTCGTCAAAAGAAAAGAAGCGAAGCGTTGTCTGAGTTCGGAATGACCACCTTAACAAGTGAGTGCATAGTTACTTTCATCTTACACATAGATACGAAGTATTTTATATAAATTATGTGCTATGTGTGCATATTATCTTTATACTTGCTATCTATGTTGGATGAACGATTTTATATATGTTTTAAATTATTTAAATTGTATATGTATTTTATATCTACAAAATATGTTGGGTAAAACATGAGTAGATGAAATATGAGTTGGATGATGAGATGAGAGGTGATATAGACCATGAGATAAGGGTGAGATGCGAACAATGAGAGAAGCCTTTTACCCAAGCATTGGCCCCGTCATCTAGCAGAGTATGGATGACAACCACAGAGTATTCTAGACAGTCCAGTGGAACACTAGCAGGCTCGCAACCTGTAGGTGTTGTGAACGATGTGTTCACCGGTGTACTCTAAAAACCCATTGACATGTATTGTGAGTGGACTCTAGAAAATGATACTATCAATAAACGAGATAAACCCTGACGACTATACAGACTTAGTGCCTAAACCTTGGCAGCTGTGTCTAGAGGACAATATTGGCAGCTGCGCCTAAATAGAGAATGTCATAATTCTGGCAGTTACGCCTAAATAGAGAATGTTATAATTCTGGCAGCTTCGCCTAAATGATAATATTAGCAGCTGAGCTTGACAGCTGTGTCATTGACAACGACAGACTTCGTACCTATTCCTTAGGATAATCCTTAGGAATAAATGAATGAGAAATAGGTGATTCTTTGGGTAGATCCTTAATAGTAAAGAAGATAATAGGGATGGGTAATTTGGTTGATTATTTGATGTTTAAACATAATAATTATATTTTTGTAGGTTGAAAACCATATGTACTCATCAGGTTTTCCAACCTGACCTACTCAAGCTTATTTGTATCACAGGTGTCGATATGAAGCTACTTGACACTGAGAGATTTAAAAGAGATGTAGATCACTAGTGTAAATGAATGTAAGTTCTATTTATGCTTATGTTTCTGTATTGACGATAACATCCCAAATGTTTTAAAATGAATAAAAATTTCTTTGGAAATGCTTTGATAATATATTTATGATGTTTTTTCTGGGAACAAGTTCCGCTACATTTTATTAAAAGAGATACTCTGATTTTCATAAAGCATAAACGAAACTGGTTTCTTCTGGCCATGAAAATGGGGATGTCACACAAAGTGCCACGTCTTATCTCTTGGTTGGTTAAACTAAATGCCAACCTCTTGGCACTGTCATACGCCATTGGTTGAGATGTAGTGACCAACCCTTGTATAAGTTGAACCAATCCCTGTAAGTATCTTTTGATCTTCTTGTATTCTGGCTCCATGAAACTAGGACAGAGGGTTACAAGATCATTGAACCTATTCGTGTAGGTTGAGATGTCAGAATTGGTCATGGCTAGGTTCCATAACTCTTGCTCCAGTAACTGCGTTTCCTCTCGAGGACAATATTCCTCGATAAGAATTTTTTAGTTGCTCCCATGATAAGGCATTTGCATTGGCGAGGCCCATCATCTTGACGTAGCTGTTCCACCAAAACATGGTCGTATCCGTCAAGGTGCAAGCGACAAATTTCACCTTGCATTCCTCGGGAAAAGATTTGATCTCAAAAATAGATTCAGTCTTTTCGATCCATCTTGTGAGTCTTGTGACTCCTTTTTTTCTGAAGAAAGTCTTAGGTTTGCAATTAATAAAGTCCTTGTAAGTGCAAGTTCTCGGGGAACCTTGATTGTTTCCTTGGGAGCTTTTGTCTCCCACTCCGAACCCAAAGCCTATATGACGGTTATTGCCTAACATTGCCATAGTGTTAGCATTCCACCATGGCCTCAATGGTCGATGTGTCCATAGATGGGTTAATATGTGCAGATTGGGCCTCATGATCTGGTTGGGGACCTTGGTTAGATATGGTGTTTCTCGGGGTGCCATTTCTTGATTCCTAAAGTTAGTGTTGTGATGTTAGTCAGTTGATCATATTCGTATAGTTAGTGTCCTTGTGAGAGTGGTTATGAAGTGGAGTTTTAGTGTTAGTGTTAGCATCTAGTCAAACAGTAGAGTGATAACACAACACATAGATTTCATACAACCACATTATATTTTAAGCATCATAATATTTTATAGAGTGGCCACCAAAAGGGGTTTTTAGTGTATGAGAAGCCCTATAGTTTACAAAAAAAGCAAGTATGCCATACTTGCAAACTTTTCTAAATACACTAACCCAAAACGTATCGATAGGTCCATCCCAACCACCATGCTAGGGAAAAGTCAAAGATCAACAATACACAATCAAAAGTGTCATAAGTTGCACTAGTTTTCTGTAAACAAAATTTATCAAAGCATCAGAAAATGATATCCTCGACTCTGTTCTATCCACCTACTACTTTAAGCTCTCGGTATGACTAACAACCTCCTCCAATAACTGTCGATGAAACTGCGTTTCATCATGAGCATCCTGTAACTGGTCTTGCACTAGGAGGATCCTAATATCTGCCACGTATCTCTCCTCCTCTAGGTACTCTACCCACTCTTCCATGTGTAACAGGGTCACCCTCAACTGGAAAATCTCGGAGTCCATGGATCCCAAATGATCGGTGTGTTGGGCAGTCTGTGGCACCAAGAAGGACATAGGTTGCTATATCGGAGTGTATGTTGTAGGGGTCGGTGTGGTAGAGGATTCCCCTACTTCATAGTGAAAACCGATATCCTCCTCCTGTCTTCATGCTCTAATCTAAGGCATCCATGTGTAGTCGCCAAAATGCTTCTTCGTTGGAGGTAGGGATGCCGATGGAGTTACTGGTCTCTTTCGAGTGCGGATCGCCGTAGACTTCCTCAGGGTGATTTTAAACCGAGTACTAGTAAGACGGGATCGATATGATTGGTGTGAAGGAGTGGAAAAGGGTGATGAGATCTATGGGGAGTTGGTGATATCCTCCTCATCCTCATCCAGCTCATAGTTTGATCTAATGTGCTCATGATCAGCTAGTGTGTAGTCATGCTCAGAAGGGTCCAGGATGATGGGATCAGCTGGAGTGTAATCAGGATTGGAAGGGTCCGAACCAATGGTGTCGTCAACCTCGATCTCATCACTGTCCACTATCGGATCCTCCTTAGAGTTCGTGAGCAACTCTAAAGTGTTTGTGGGGACGGTAGTGCCAACAACCGATTGCTCCTCCACTAGAAGGGTAGTTACCCTCTATTATCCAACATTTTTTATGACTCTCCAGCAAACCTACATAAGACATCAAATAGGAAAGATGATAAGATCAATTATCTACAATATAATATCCAATTATATGTATGTAATAGATAGTACTTGTAACTCCTGAGTCTCCTTACTATGTCGTAACTCATGAATAGTGGTTCCTAAGCCTTCAAATCCTCAAGTGTATATGTCTCTAAGCCAGAAGTCCTCAAATGTAGAAAGCCTCTAAAAATAAATCTCCGAGTGTAGAATCCTTGAAACTAAACATCCAATACAGAAGTCCTAAAGCGTTTAGATTGCCAACCACCGTATCTGACTTCGTTTATGTGTCGTTCGGACCATAATAAAACTTAGTTGTGCATTATAGGTCTATTTGTGGTACGGATGTTATACTATACCAACTCTAAATATTGTTTTTGACCTAAAATCCTGAGTTGTGATTTTGTGGATTCGTGTTGTGGGTAGTAGATATATTTATGTGAGTGTATTTACATTGCTCTATATCTTTAAAAATTTCTTTGGTTGTGTATATTTTCTTAATTTTTTGGGGTTCTATACTCCAATACTATCAAATAAGGATAAGTCATGTGAGAAGTATTGAAGGGTAGGACCATTTTAACGTTTAGCTGTTATGAAATCCAGCAACCCAAACGATAGTTCAACCTAATCACCTCTCCCGTAAGTAGCCTAGAAGTAGTGTAATTAATAATTATGCTTTTTAATGTATTAGGCTTACGGAATAAACCTAATTAGAGTGTAGTCCTAGATTATAGTTGTATATCCTATGAAATTACTAGTTCGTTATAATCAGAAGCTCTGATACCAGTCTATCATACCCCTGATCGAGCGACGCAAACACCAGACCATAGACAATACATTGGACAATATCCTAGAATATCATACAACGTTACTTTTTATTCATTAAGTAAAATATATTACATAATTGTTCGAGATACATGTATGCCATAAAAGCAAAGTACAATAACAAAACACATAAACTTCTAGCTGCAACATCAGGGTTACTTCCCTCCTCTTCCAAGCTAATTCTCCTGAGAATACTTGTGGTTACTTTGACGCTCACTTAAGATTTAGCGATTATAGTTTGGGGCCTAGCTGAAGGTTATTCAGCGTGTTGATGAATAGTGTCTTATCTAAACACTTGTTGTGTGAAGTCTCCACTGGGTGGTCGTGTTGTTATTCCTCGTTGTATTCATACGATATATATATATATATATATATATATATATATATATATTATTTGTCTTATGCATATATATAATCAAGTTAGAGAGATTTGTGTAGTCGGGTATTAGGGAAGAGTAACCACTAGGTATTGAGCTTATCCAAAGGGTGGCTATATTAACAACTAGAGTATCGGCGCTTCCTAGCAACTGGCCAACGTAACAACTAGGTATGATATTCTATGTTGGTGTTAGTCAGTATAACAACTAGGCATAATATTATCCTTTAAAAGTTGGGGAAAAGTATATATCGAGAATAATATCATCTTAATGTTATGAGCATAATTATCTAACTAATATGATACAATTAGTAATAACTATGAAATAGTTGTATATTAACATATATCCCCCCTCTTCAGAAAAGGTTTAGAAAATAGGGTCATAAACTCACTTGTGAACGTGCAACCACTATTGTAGGGTAGAAACTCAGGAGTTAGAAACTTCGAGAGACGCTTGGGGCAGTGGCATGTAGATTGAGATATTTTGAGAGGTGAGGAAATGAGACTGTCGGAGCCCGTTGTGTATAGCAAATTTTAGGGTGCATGCCACGCAGTGCGCGTCGTGCAATTACGTGTGAGCCACAGTGAGCTGCCATGTGTCATCCTCTCCTTGTGCCACATCATCCCATATCCTGAAAGATAATGTATCCGGTGTGCGCCTCGATAAAAATAAGACTTTGAAATTCTGTAACTCTCGCATACGAACTCCATTTTCAATAACTCTTATATATATCTATGTACGTCTCGACGTACCCTACAACTTTCCTTTTGGTTGTTTCGGCTAATTTTAACTTTCGTTTTTCCGACTATATTTTATATCCATTATGAATTAAGTTAGAAAGATTTGTGTAGTCGGGTATTAGGGCAGAGTAACCACTAGGTATTGAGCTTATCCAAAGGGTGGCTATATTAACAACTAGAGTATCGACGCTTCCTAGCAACTGGCTAGTGTAACAACTAGATATTATATTCTATGTCGGTGTTAGTTAGTATAACAACTAGGCATAATATTATCCTTTAAAAGTTGGGAAAAGTATCTATCGAGAATAATATCATCTTAATGTTATGAGCATAATTATCTAACTAATATGATACAATTAGTAATAACTATGAAATAGTTGTATTTTAACATATATCCCCCCCCCCCTCTTCAGAAAAGGTTTAGAAAATAAGGTCATAAACTCACTTGTGAACGTGCAACCACTATTGTAGGGTAGAAAATCAGGAGTCAGAAACTTCGAGAAACGCTTGGGGCAGTGGCATGTAGATTGAGAGTGTTTGAGAGGTAAGGAAATGAGACTATCGGAGCCTGCTGTCTATAGCAAATTTTAGGGTGCATGCCACGCAGTGCACGTCGTGCAATTACGTGTGAGCCACAGTGAGCTGCCATGTGTCGTCCTCTCCTTGTGCCACATCATCCCGTATCCTAAAAGATAATGTATCAGCTGCGTGCCTCGATAAAAATAAGACTTTGAAATTCTGTAACTCTCGCATACGAACTCCATTTTCAATAACTCTTATATATCTATGTAGGTCTCGACGTACCCTACAACTTTCCTTTTGATTGTTTCGGCTAATTTTAACTTTCGTTGTTCCGACTATATGTTATAGTTGTTATGATTTTTAAAAAATCATAACTATCTCATGCGGGTTCCGTTTTAGGCATTCTTTGTCTCAAAATTTCTACTTTGAGTAGTACTACGTTTTTCCTTTTCGTGACTTTTGCTAAAGATCAATAGTTCTCCACGTAGTTTTTGACGTTGTAATTTGTTATGCACGATAGATTTTTATTTACAATAAAAATCATAACTCCTTCACACTAAGTTAGATTTCTATGAAGTTTATATTTTTGGAATCACGGTAACACATATATTGTGAAAATGTGAACCTCCTCTCAAGGTGACACAATTTTTCGCGCACTAATTTTTGAACCTAACGTTGATGTAATTAAGGACGAAATCAAATATATTTACTTACATATGTCGAATGGTTATATGGTTTTCCTATTACATTTTTGTGTTCTACGGTAAATTCTAACGACCGTTGATGATGGGTTTTCTAGGTTGTCACACCCATGCATGTCATTCACTCAAACTAGGACAAAAAGGTAAGAAATGGATTCTACACTCCATGCATGACACTAAAACTTCATAAGAGTTCAGATTTGGAACATATAAAGATTTTGGAACTCTAAGACCCATAAAGTTGCAAACTTTAAGATAACCAACAAGCTAAACTTCACCAAATGAACAAAAGCTCGTAAAATGATATAACAATAGATCTAGTGAAGTAATGAGAAAGATGACAACTTTATACCTCCAACTGATCAGAAATGTGATGAAGATTATGGATCTAAGTTGGAACCAAACACACAAGTAACAAGAGAGACTCCTTCTTCACTTCAACCTTCATAAAATGGGCTCACACACTCAAAACACACACAAGGAGGCTAGGGTTTAATTTCTGGACTTGGAAGGTGATGGAGGCAGAGGGTGAACGAAACCCTAGCCATCACATCCTTTAAATAGGGCCTTAAGCCCGGAAATTAGGATTTGATCCTGGGACGCCGCCACATCGTAACCAATGCATGGCCATGGCTACTTCAAAATTTCACAGACCAAAAGTGGTTGTCACGTCGTGGTGATCTTCCCCACCGAATGTTACAATTTTGATCAATATTTCACAATCGAAAAGACTTAAACCAATACTAATGATCAAAATAACAAATTTCTAAGGATCATTTGAACATTTAAGACGATATTATTCAAAATAAATGTTTAAGTTTCATAAGTTTTATCACATTGGACCAAATTACCCTTTTTGCACCGAAATTCACATGCACTATAATCTTCTAAATTTTCTGGGATGTTACAATCACTCACTCTTAAGAGGATTATGTCATAGGAGTCTTCTCGTAATCTACAAGGTTAGGCTAACACTTCACTATTGCAAGTTACTTTATTTCTTTTGTCAACTATAACAAGCTACTTCGCTATTTCTTTGCATTTACATTCAAGTAATAAATATTTCACACCAATTCACTTATAATGAATATCCAATAACAAAATTTTTGTATTATCTAAGTCAACATTTTATCGAACATTTTGTGTGCTCCACAAACAAGAAAACCCTAAAAAGAAATGAGATTCCCAAAACACAATCCAAACCTAGATTCTTTGATACCACTTGTTGCGGGAAATGTATTCAAATAATAGAATAAACTACCAACCATTTTAGTTAATGAGAAGTCATCACCTAAAATACCCAAATTCCTTGATCCATAGAAGAATGGTTAAACCAATAAAATAGGATGTAGAAATACTAACTTAATAATGTATAATGAATAAAAATAAATAATAGCACAACAAAACCAAACTAGTATATATACTATTATTTAGAAAAACATCATAACATATTTGTGTTTAATTTCCAGTTATGTTGGGGTCATTAAGATCGGTTACAAATCGATAAATTGAAAGATTAGATACTTAACCAAACATATTTTTTCCCTTGGTGTTGATGCATTTTCTTGCTACTATAGAGGTAAAATTCGAGCTTAGCTCAGTTTGGCAGTCTCGAAGAATCATTATAGTTCTTGTATCCTGGGATACAGTCGGTTTGCAGATATATTTGTTTAAAGACATTATTTTTTGTTGTCTATTGTTCTTTTGTGCATTGCCATTACTATATTCCTACAAAGGGAAATCATATAACATATTAGCGGAGATAACTATAACCTTTCAAGCTCTTAAAGCTTAGGTCGCTTTATTGATCAACATGAACATTTGGATGCGGTACAACTATCATAAACCTAATTTCATTATCTGTATCCCCTCTATCCAAACTCCATGCAATTCTCCTAATTAATCATTCTTGAAATCCTTTGCTCTACTTTTTTAAAACATGAAAATTTTGTGTTTAATTTCCAGTTATGTTTTGATCATTGAGATCGGTTACAAATTGTTGTAAATATAAATTCTCTACAACAATGCGATAAATTGAAAGACTGAATACTTAACCAAACATATTTTTCTCTTCGCTTGGTGTTGTTGTGTTTTATTGCTACTGCAAAGGTAAAATTCGAGCTTAGCTCAGTTCGGTAGTCTTAGAGAATCATTATAGTTCCTGTATCCTGGGACACAATCGGTTTGCAGATACAATTGTGTTAAAGACATTATTTTTTTTATTTTCTATTGCTCCTTTGTGCATTCCCATTACTATATTCCTACAAAGGGAAATCATATAACATATTAGAGGGGATAAATATAACCTTTCAAGCTTTTAAAGCTTAGGTCGCTCTATTGATCAACATGAACATTTGGATGTGGTACAACTATCATGAACCTACTTTCAATATCCTCATCACCTCTATCCAAACTCGATGCCATTCTCCTTATAAATCCTCCTTGAAATTCTTTGAAATCCTTTGCTGTGGTTTTTGAAAATCTAAACATGTTATACAAAAATATTTCAAACTTGGGTTTAAATGATAAATGGAACAAAAAAGTTATAAAGAAAACCCACAAAAAATAAGCAAGCCACTTGCTTCTAAAATATTCAAGCAAAAAACAAAAGGTACACTTATGGAAGTCAATGGTGCTACAATCTTGAAATATAAACGTACTTTTTTCTTTTGTCTCGCTTAGAGCACTTGGATGTTTGCATACCAATAATTTTTTTTTATTAGAACGTCGTATATACTATAAAGCTATCTAAGAATCTAGGTAAAACAAAAACCAATTACCACATAGAAACAAGGATTGAGTTTTAAAGACAACCAACCCAATGTGGTTTAACCTTTCCACTTCTATTATAAATCCAAAAGACGTTTATCGAAAGTATTTTCCTAGTCTAACATAACCATCGTAAGATATCCCATAACTGATCGTTTGTGAATTAAACATTCTACAATAAAGTTATAAGTCGAATAAGATATACTATCGAACTTGGAACCAATTTAAATTTAAAAACAAAAAATCAAAGAAAACAAAAAATATAGATAATATAAGTATTACCCATATATTTTTTAAGCTTTTGCATATAAATAGTTAACTTGTAGGAAGAAGATTTTATGATGACGAAAAATATTGGGAAAAGGTTGTTATAATGATATATATACATTTTTCATCTCATTTATTCGTTGAGTTTTCTTTCGACCTCACAGTCAAAGCTTGTATCAAAGTCAACTTTTGTTTCACTTTTCGAAAATACGGGAAAATAAAAATAGTCTCACTCACACACGTACATGATACATCAAAGAATCAAAACCACTCATGTTTTCAACCAGCTTTATGTCTGACTATTCCTAACACTTAAACTATACAAAAACTTGTAACTTTAAAAATTTTAAAATAAATAAGATACAGAGATTTTCTAATATATGTCCTAAAAAAACATATAAAAAATGTTAATTATGAAAAATATTATCATAATTAAAATTGATAAATATTAATTATAAATAATATTCTTTATATATCCTGTATTTTATATTTAATTATTGTAATATTACATATAATTAATGTTTATCACATTTATTTATAATGATATTTCCTATAAATAATACTTATATATGTCCTTAAGACACATATTAGAAAATCCCAATAAGATATATTATCATATTATGCAATGATTCGTCGTAAGAAGAAAATATAAATTTGAAGACGCACAGAATAACATTAATATTATATAAACGACCGGTTATGACTCGTCTAGTTATGAGAACAATGTTTGTCAAAACTCAAAATGGTCAAGTGGAGTGGGCCACCTTCAACTACTGGCGCAATATTAGCTAGGCTAAACTGGCTTCGGAGTTCAAATAACTAGTACCTAGAATACTAGATGTTGCTAGTTTCTTATTTTCACACATTAGTCTATTACATGTTGATGGTTTGCTATTTTAAATGATAGAATAATTGTTTATATGGCTTCTTCTTTTTTCGTGACATGTCAAAGTACATTACCAGCAGCCCATATCTATATATCTCCTACAATTATCAATATTGATAGGACATGGTTAACACTTAACAGTAACTTCTTGATTATTTTATGTGCCAAACTAGACTCGTATTAGATGATGCTAGCTCAATGGTAACTATTCGTGCTTTTTACCTTATTTCCGACTCTCACCAGAGGCTCTTTATTTTTTTATTTTTTTTCTTTTCTAGAGGCAAGTCAAAATAAAGGTTTTTCTAAAACCTAGGGATCCCACATAATTGAACTCAAAAGAGTGCCAACAATCCTAGGGATACCACTACGTTAAACCATATTATAACGAGAATTTCAATATGCATTTCATATGATGTGTAATATTTATGTTACGGAAGGTATTACCTTGCGTATTAATCTGTAAAAATACAAATACATAATGTTATATTGTAATATATATTAAAAACATCAGATACATAATTTTATATTGTAATAGGTATTATTTACGTATTAATTTGTAAAAAACATATAAAAATTAATTTTACCTATAAATAACTTTTTTAAAACTATGTATTTTTTCATATAAATAAGTATTTTTATATTTATAGCATTTTTATATAAATACGTTCATTGCGAATTTTTATGTCCAAAATTGATATTTTATGTATAAGTATGTAATCTTATGTATTATTTACATGTGTATAAATACATATAAAATGTATTTTGTACATATAAATATATGGATTGTGTGGCTCAGTGAAAGATGTTTTAATACATATAAAACGTATTTTCACGTATAAAACTTAATTTTGCGCATTTAATTTTGTATTGTACGTTCAAATTATTTCCGCAGTAACGCACAGACTAAACTTGTTGCTAAGTAGTATATATATATATATATATATATATATATATATATATATATATATATATATATATATATATATATATATATATATATATATAAAGCTAGCATTTTTTCTTAAATCTCATCCATTTGAAACCCCTTTTTTTTTAACTTTCTTCAAACCACATTCATTTGAAACCACATTTTTTAACTAATAGAACTCAAAAGTTTTCTTAATTATGATTTAGCACTCAAAAGTTTTATAACTTATATTATATTTCATTAGTATTTAGTGAAAAGTTTACTATAAAAAAGTCAATTTTTTGGGAAGACATGCATACAAATCATATAAAAAATTCAGAAAGAAAACAAACTTAAAGGTTTTTGTGTTGGGTTGAGGTCTTATGACCACTTTTGGAGATATGCTATTATATTAGAGCTTTTAATTTGTAAGTTTGTTATACTAATTCGTTTTTATATTTTCTTCGTTTTTAGATTATTGTAATACAATCGTTGTATATTGTGGTTTAATATATTGATCATATGTTATAGTGGGTGATGTCGAAAATATTTTAAGTATAGTTTTTTTGTTTTGTAATTATATTGTTTCAAAAAGATAATTAATTAAAACTCATACATATGTTATACTTTCCATCTCTCTCTCTCTCTCTCTCTCTCTCTCTCTCTATATATATATATATATATATATATATATATATATATATATATATATATATATATATATAGTGGTCAAAACACTTCAACCAAAATTCATTTAAAATCTAATATTTCAAATGTTTTTTATTCATGATTGTAAAAATTTCAACATGTGTTACTTAATTGATTGATTAATAAAAATATTAATTTTTTGAAACTCCTAACTTTTAAACTTATATTATTTAATTTGTTAGTTAACTAAAATATTTTTCCTACATAAAGATAACATTTTTATGTTTGGTTACTCATACTTGTTTATGTAATTAGAAAACAAGGGGTACATAGAATGACTACTTCAATTTCATATAGGAATCGATACCACTAGAAAGGTATGTTGTCTTTAACCGGTGGTAGGAGATCCATATACCCTTTTTAATTATTTATATTAATACTTAGTATTATCTATTTTATATTCCTATTCACCTTAATTTTTTAGGTACAAATTAAGGAAGAATATTTTCGACGCACCAACATAAAGTCAAACGTACGCCTTGCAAAATATATAATTAAAATTAAATATCATATTTACTAATCGACTTATTTTAAAACTTTTGATGACATTTATATATAATGATATATTTTGTATGACTTCATTCTTAATTTCAATGTTTAATGTTTGAAAGTTTATATATGAAACCTGGGATGTTTTGGTGTAATATAAATAGTGTAATACAAAGTTTATTAGTTCAATATTGTTTATTAATAGCTCATTCAAAAAACTAATTTCTTATTTTATCCAAAAAATATTATCGGGCATAAAAAAGTAGATTATATTAATGTTATACAAAAACTTATAATATATATTGGATATTATAAAAGTAAAAGTAAAGTTTATAAGGTATTGACTATATTAGATAGTATCAAAACATAAGTTGATGAATTTTTATGTTATTTGATAATTCGGTTAATACCCAAAACATGACTAAAATCGTAAATTTCAACATATTTCTATTTTTTTCCATAATTATTTTAACCACTTAAATGCATTCTTCGCAACACGCGAGGTACGCCTAGTCATACATACTATATTATAAAGGAAGCATTTTTTCTTTCACCATATTCATTTGAAACTCTCATGCATTTTTCCTTTCACCACATTCATTTGAAACTCCCATGACTTTTCAGTTTCTTTCTAATAATGATTATAAGTTGGTTAATAAAATTAAATAAATATCAAACCTAAAGACTAAAGTGTAATCATATATAAACTAAATTTCAGTATTAAAAGAATAGCTTTACTTCTACTTATAAAGTTATGCTTTTTTTAACTTTTTACATATTATAATTAATTTATTAGTTTTAATATATTGTTGGATGTAAACCATTATCATTTTAAAGCTACAACTTTTGAACAATTTGTATGAAATATTTAAATTATAAATTTAAATATAACATTACAGGACTAACTTAAATATAAATTTTAGTTTAACTTAAATAACCCAAATAATATTTTGTAAATAGTTAAAAGTGATAAATTACAGTGTCTTTTTAATAATGATTATAATTTGGTTAATAAGGTTAAATAAATATCAAATCTAAAGTGTAATCATAAATAAACTAAATTTCAATATTAAAATAATAACTTTACTTCTACTTATAAAGTTATGTCTTTAACTTTTAACATATTATACTTAATTTATTAGATTTAATATGTTGTATGTAAACCATTATCAATTTAAAGCTACAACTTTTGAATAGTTTGGACAAAATACTTAAACTATTAATTTAAATATAACATTACAGTGTCAACTTAATTATAAATTTCAGATCCACTTAAAAATCTCAATGAATATTTTGTGAATAGTTAAAAGTGATAAATTGTAGTGCTAAATGCAAAAACTAAATTATAATCTCAATGTAACTAAAGTATTTCCTAAAGATATTTATATAATTGTTAAAAGTTTTCAAAAAGTAGCTTAAAATAACTTACAATAACAATAGTTAAAAATTACTCTATATAAATGATTATATTGTTACGTTTAAAATCAAAAAACAATGTCTGATATTTTAAATCATTATAATGATAGAAATTAAAACGTTAAGAAAAATAAATTTTAAAAAATTAATTAATAATCACAAAAACTATAAATAACATTAAGTCATATATTATATTTAATTTTATTCATGAGTAACTAGCGGGTAACAGTCATTCAAACAGTTAAGATTATACAGTTATAATAAATGTATATATTATCATATAATTTAAAATAATCAGTATATTATATAAATATAGTATACAAATTATTATATCAAATTTAACAACAACGTTATTGTTATATTTTAAAAAATCATATATTTGTAAAGATTTCAACTATATAGGTGTTTCTGCACAACGTGCGGACATTCGCCTAATATCTTATAAAGCTAACATTTTTCCTTGAACCTCATGCATTTGAAACTCCCAAGACTATTCAACTTATATAAATTAATTTATGATTAATTAAAATATTATGATTTGTAACTCTTAAAACTCTTCAAATCATGCTATTTAATTGATAAGTTAAATGAAATATTTAGCCTATATAAGAAATTTGTAGATTACATATTGCATGTATGTCAACACAAAATTATAGATTATATTTGTATGGTTTGAAGAGTTATGTGAGTGATTCCATAGATGTAATAAAACAATTGCAACTTTTCCAAATATAAATTCATGTAAACTCAAATTGGGTGCATGTAAAGTTTTAGATATTAACCAATGTTCAAATTTAGGTATGTTTGTAAATGTATACTTGAGATCATTTTTTAAGTTTATGTGTTATGCATCTTTCTATAATCATATAATTATGAAGTGGGATTGATAATTACTTCTCATGAGCTTTTGGTAAATCAACCATCAACCTATTTGTCAGTTAAAACAATTAACTTTCTTAACATGTATGTATCTTTATATTGTCTCTCTATCTTTTTATGTTAAGAAAATATATTTTATGTACAAGAGAACATTATTCAACATGTATTTTATGCTATGTATATATTATGTTAGTTTTTATCTCTTATTTTGTTGTAAACTAGGTGAATGCCCGCGCGTTGCGCAGAAGCATCTATATAGCTGAAATCTTTACAAATATATGTTTTTTTAAATATAACGATAATGCCGTTGTTAAATTTGATATAATAATTGATATACTAAGTTGATATGGTATATTGATTATTTTGAATTATATGATAATATATACATCTATTAAAACTACATAATCTCAATCTTTTGAATTACATCTACCTGCGGGTTACTCATGAATAAAACTAAATATAATATATGGTTTAATATTATTTTTTGTTACTGTTAATTCATTTTTAAAATTTATTTGTTAACGTTTTAATTTCTATCAGTGTAATTATTTAAAACATCAAACAATTTTTTATTTTATTTTAAAGGTAACAATATAATCATTTATATAGAGTTATTTTTAACTATTGTTTTTGTAAGTTAGTTTAAGCTACTTATTTCAAAACTTTTAATGATTATAAAAATATTTTTAGGAAATATTTTAGTGAATTCATACTACAATTTAGTTTTTGCATTTAACACTACAATTTATCAATTTCACTATTCACAAAATATTCTTTAGGTTTTTTTAAGTGGAACTGAAATTTATATTGAAGTTGACCTGTAATGTTATATTTAAATTAACAATTTAAGTATTTTGTCCATACAGTTCAAAAGTTGTAGCTTTAAACTGATAATGGTTTACATACAACAACATATTAAATATAATAAATTAACTATAATATGTTAAAAGTTAAAGACATAACTTTATAAGAATAAGTAAAAATACTATTTTAATATTGAAATTTTGTTTATTTTTTATTACACTTTATGTTTGATACTTATTTATCCTTATTAACCAATTTATAATCATTATTAGAAAGACACTACAATTTATCACTTTTAACTATTTAAAAAATATTCTTTGGGTTGTTTAAGTTGAACAAATTTTTTATATTTAAGTTGATCATGTATGGTTATATTTAAATTAACAATTTATGTATTTTATAAAAATTGATCAAAAGGTTTAGCTTTAAAATGATAAGGGTTACATACAACATATTAGACCTAATAAATTAAGTATAATATGTTAAAAGTTTAAAACAAACTTT
This sequence comes from Lactuca serriola, assembly GCF_051521515.1. Taxonomy (NCBI): domain Eukaryota; kingdom Viridiplantae; phylum Streptophyta; class Magnoliopsida; order Asterales; family Asteraceae; genus Lactuca; species Lactuca serriola. Next base: position 301,779,215 of record NC_136412.1, read on the forward strand.
ATAGGTAGAAGAAAATATATTTTTTTAATAATGAAATTTAGTTTATATATGATTACACTTTAGGTTTGATATTTATTTAACCTTATCAACCAACTTATAATAATTATTAGAAAGAAATTAAAAAGTCATGAGAGTTTCAAATGAATGTGGTGAAAGGAAAAAATAAATGGGAGTTTCAAATGAATGTGGTTCAAGAAAAAATCTTTCTATAATCATATGATGATGAAGTGAGATTGATAATTACATCTCATGACCTTTTGGTAAATCAACCATCAACATATTTGTCAGTTAGAACAATTAACTTTGTTAACATGCATGTATCTTTATATTGTCTCTCTCTCTCTCTCTTTTTATGTTAAGAAAATATATTTTATGTACAAGAGAACATTATTCAACATGTATTTTATGTTATGTATATATTATGTTAGTTTCTATCGCTTATTTTGTTTTAAATAACATTGATGGAGTTTTTTTATAATTGATTTTGATGAAATGAGTTTACAATTATTGTTCCAAATTGTTGGTGATAATGACGAATTAAAACGAATGATTTTTTTATATGATATGACTTTATTGTTGGAAACCAATAATTATGTGTGTTATAAAAATGAATTCTTTATTCTCTACAAAAACTTATATGGATGTACCCAATTTTAAATGATTTTATAGTAATAAAAATAAATTATCTTATTACATTTTTCAATTTCTTTTTTCTCTATTCGTTCTGTATCGTAAAGGAAAAGTAAAATAAATAAAATATTAATATTTTTATAAAAAAATATAAGTGATAAAAATATTGTAACACCGTGAATTTCAAAATATTTTTTCGCATAATATAAAAACATATTCATTTAATTTTCATAAAAACATCAATGTTTGAAACTCCAATCCATGTCATACAAAGAATCCCACGATCACATAACATAAAAATCCCATGTGTGTGTACTGATCAAGCCGGCGCCTTCCCACGGTCATCACTAGTACCTGAAACAAATAACACCAACACTATAAGCACAAAGCTTAGTGAGTTCCCTAAAATACCACACATAACACATATTAGTCACTCGAGGCTATAACTCTGTGGGCCCGTAGACCCTACTCTGTGAACCCTCTGGTTCTAACTCTAGGAACCTTCCGGTTCCAACTCTATAAACATGCACAGCATAAATCACATAGAAATAATGCAGTACAACACATAACATACATATAGCAAACAAATACTCTGTCACATAACTCTGATTACCTACTCAAGGTAAAGTATAGTGAGAAGACTCACCTCGCGTATCTCGATAACTCGCAAATACCGGAAATCACTCGCGCTCGATCCTCTGAGCTATAATCCTCCTATAACACAATATATCTCTAATTAACACTTTCACAACTAAGGTTGACTACCCATATCAAGTCAACACTGGTCAACTCTGGTCAACGGTCAACGGTCAACTTTGACCGGACTCGGCGAGAGCACTAGAGCGACTCGGCGAGTCTATACGTGTTCACTAACTCCCTAGGATCCTCTCTTGACACGTCGAGTACTTCCCTGACTCGATGAGTTCCACCTGGCATGAATCGCAGGGCCACCACGACTCAACTCGCCGAGTCTCAAGAACAACTCGGCGAGTTCCAGCTTGACTCAGTCCACCTGCCAACCCTCTCTGACTCTCCCTGACTCACTGAGTCAACCCCTTAACTTGGCAAGAACACTCGCTGAGTGGTTATGGACAATCTTCATGCTACTCACCGAGTCTGTTCTTCGGACTCGGCGAGTCTAAGCCATACATGAACTCAAACTCACTCCTGAGGTCAGATCCGTTCCAGTAACTCATAGATCCAGTCCCTCCAAGCACATTTATCACGTAAAGTTACAATCTTGGTGCTCATGAAAAGGTCCAAAGGCCTTATTTGATGATATGGTCTCTAGAATGCTATTCTAAGCTCATGGCCTCCATTAACACTCATAAAGCTTGAGGGAAAAGAGTCTCTGGACCTCTTTGGGTCCAGATCTAAAGCATCAACACAAAAAAGGCCAATTACTCCATGAATCATTCCACAAAGAAGCCCTAACTCTAAGATTTACACCAAGGGCTGAGAAAGGAACGAATGGTTACCTCAAATGAAGTCTCTGGACTCAGGAATCACTGGATTAGCACCTCCTCTGGTCTCCTCTTGCCTTGATCCTCTTCTATATGCAAAATCACCCACAAATAATCAAAGATCTTCCTCTTCTCTCACCAAAACGCTCAAGGACTCTTTTAGGGTTCTCTCTGGGGTTGGTGGCCGCAAATGACGGCCATAAGCCCCTTTAAATAGGTCTCATACCCTAGAAATTAGGGTTTCATTAAACAGCGTGGACTCGCCGAGTCCGGACGCGAACCCGCGCCCAAACCACGATCATACTCGGCGAGTTTGAGCTCCAACTCGCCAAGTCTCCTCACAAATCACCAAAATTTATAAGAATGACTAATACCTGGGAATCCGGGCTGTTACAATTCTCCCCCACTAGAACTAGACTTCGCCCTCGAAGTCTCGCTCTGCAAATAACTCTGGATGCTTGATATGTGTATTTTTATATATATTTATGTATAACATATCTTAATATTTTAGCCTTTATTATTATTATTTCGAACTAAAATATACTTAATATGCTTTGAAATATTTAATTACAGTAAAAATGGGAGTTGGAATGCAAAAGGAAGAGAATGGAGCTGAAAAGATACAAAAAGGATATTGCTGGCAGATTGACCCCTCTTCAGTGTTTCGGGTATATCTGATGACTCACTAGTCCAATTGTAACAACGTAAATTTTTAAACAAATTTTTCGTTTTTGCAAGCATCAAAAATCGTCGTTTAATATTCCAAATTCAAATGTGAACAATGTTATCATAACGAAATACATCCCAAGATTATAAAAGCAGTTTCTCCGTCAGTGTGTACAATCACGCCGGCGCCTTCCCACGGTCCTCGCTGGTACCTGAAACACATAACACAACAACTGTAAGCATAATTTCTTAGTGAGTTCCCCAAAATACAACCTACGCACATACGCCTTTCCAGGCCCTGACCTTCCGGTCCATGTGTCTCAGGGGACTTCTGTCCCGACTAGGTACACCTTCCGGTCCTACCCACGTCAACCTTACGGTCCACATCGCAACGCCTTCCGGCCCATAACATATTCGCCTTCCGGCCCATATCAAGCATATCATACATGGCACATATAACGAATAACTTATCACACATAACACATATATCTCATAGTATATCCGACCTTTTCGGTCACACAGTCAAACCCTTCCGGGTACAGTATAGTGAGAAAACTCACCTCGTGGAAGTCTAAGATCTTGCGTTCTCGATATCTCCAAAATCCAACAACGACTCTACCTCGCCTAATCATAAAAATTTCATTTAATAATCAAGACTTCCACAACTAAACTTTACCCTTTATCATCATTCCTCAGAGGGTAAAAGACCATTTTACCCTTCCTTGACCTAAAGTCTTCATATTGACCAAAACCCTAAAAGTCAACAAAAGTCAACCCTATGAGTACGCGGGGCGTACCGCTTGATGTACGCGGGGCATACATCGCCCACCCATGGATCGGGGTCTCCACCCAGTACGCTGCGCGTACTGGGAGTTACGCCCAGCGTAACCATCAGACATTATCACACATCATTTCTGGTCTTAATCGGTTAAGCCATCACCCCAACTTCTAGATCCGGCTCTGCTAATGCATCTATACCCATAAAGTCGAGACCTTTAAGCCTTGGCATGGTTGTAAAGGCTCCAACACTTCTTAACATCATTCTATTCCAACTCAAGGACCTAGATCTCATGCATGGTGCATCATTCACGTCCAAGATGCCATTTTTATGAGTCTACAACTCCAAAAGACCAGAAGTATGATGGATCTAAGCTTATGGAGACCATTTGCACAAAAAGTCTCCACCTTTGGGACAAAAACCCTAGAACATGGTACTTGAAGCATATAACATGAACCAAATGACAAGATCCGAACTTTTTACCTGAAAATGATGCTTTAACCCTTGCAAAGCTCAGATCTACACTTGAGCACCACTTCTAGCCTCTCCAACAAGCTCTTCTTCTCCTTTGCAACCTTGGAATGGCACCACCAAGCTTAGAATACACACAATATGGCCAAAGAACGAAGGTACACTCTTTTTAGGATTTCACTCTGAGGGATGGTGGCTGAGAAGTCCAGCCACACATTCCTTTTATAGCCCCTCCAAAGGAAATTAGGGTTTGGATCTGAATGAGTTACGTCGGGCGTAACCTTGGGTACGCCCCGCGTACCTGAGGGGGAACGCGTCCAAATGAGGCGCGCGAGTACACCCAGCGTACTCGCCTACCATGAAAACCCTAAATTATCAACTTAACCAAGATGCAAGGCCAAAAGAAGAATACCTGGATTTCGGGCTGTTACACCAATTGACGAGATTCAAAATGTTCTGAAAACTAGACGAAATTTCCTACGACTTATGTGAGAGGGACTTTTGGCTAATTCGACACTTATCTTATCCAAAATCGGCCTTGAAGATGAAGCATAAAAGCTGGACGGAAATTCCCTCCAAGTTACTTATTCCCCAAGCACCACTTTCCTTATCTTTATTTGCTTAATCCCTAAGCCACATTAGTTTCCTTATTCCAATCCAACTCTAATATTCCATATAATTCCATCTCCATCAACTAGAAATACCCCATATCATTCCACCAGTTTCATAATCTATGATATTCCACTTCGACTTGTGCAACAAGAAAACTTCATAGCTGCCGTTTTGAGGGTCTAGAAGGCGGCCGGAAGGCCGTTAAGCTAACGGGAGCGGAGACCAGAAGGATTGGAGAGCGGATACATGTCGGTAATCATATGGGTTGTTAACGTGACCATGTTTAGCATTCCATTGTGTTACTATTCTGTATTTAGTTTCTGATTTAGGTGTAAAAACCTTTTACTTTGCGTTTATGATTGAATGAAACTTTGATTATTAGACTAATTCCTATATTAAATTGTTTGTTTGTGTTTAATTTATCTTGCCAAGCTTGTTAAAAGATCCTTACGTATTAATGATAATTATTTGCTGTTCATTGTTAAGTAAATTGAGTTGTATGAACATCTGCTTGATTGCTTGTCTCTTATGATTTTGATGACCATCGAGATTATAAGTCTAGGAATAACGAATGTGAAACTAGGATTAACTTCGGAATAAGTAAGTTAATGTGTGAGCCTTGTTTGATGACCATCAACAAGAGGTTAAATTGAATGATTAATTTGATTAACTATATTTACAAGTCTTGCTTGATACGAACTGAACACTAGGAAGCATGTTAGTTTAAAATCAACTGATCACTATTTAAATTGACTTGTTTGCTAAAGGATTAGTTATAGTGAACGCGAATCTAATCATTTTAGGAATCGGTGAACATGAATAAATGAATTTGTGTATGCAATTGTCTATGTTTTTAAGGTGTTATTTATCTAAACCAAAGTACCTGAAGAGATTTGCTTCCCTGTTAGTTTATCGAGAGTTGTTAATTGCTAGTTTGAAATTTATTAAACCATTTTCTTTATTATTTTCGTGTGACCTGTAACCTATAATCAAATATATTAAATTAATCCACCGTTCCCTGTGATCGACACCCGACTTACCTAAGCTATACTGTAATCTGACTAGGTACACTGCCTATAAGTGCATAGATAGTCTAAGTTTGTTAGGTTATAAATATTAAAATTAGTGGGTACTTTTGTGCACATCAAGTTTTTGGCGCCGTTGCCGGGGAACAGCTTTCAATTAATTTAGTTTATTTGATTATTCGTTATTTGTTTTTAGTTAGTTTTTTATTTTATTTTTTTTAGTTTTATTTTCGTTGATATCATTTCACTTGTCGGGAAGGTTTTTGTTACTATGTGCAGGAATTCGTGATCATACATATTGTTTGGTTTTATTTTTTGCATGGGTTTCGAGATTGCAAGCGATTAGGGAATTCTTGACTTGTTTAGTCTATTACTTTGGGTGATTTGTCCAACTCAATCCACGAGGCGTAGTATAGCAAGGCGTATCGAGGTGGTTAAGTGGAAGACCGAACTCTTGCTACTCTTGACTAGTTGGGTCGAGTCTTGTTCTACTTTTTAATTAATGGTGCAAAGAAAACAAAGGAAATAGTCTGACAGGTCCCGAAAGCTTTTGTTTTCACAAACCACCTCTTGCATGCAAGGGATTTAATCAACAATTGTAGCTTGATTTCGACGAAGACGAGTGATTGTTATATCCTTTTTAGTTATTTTGTTTTTTTAGTTATTTTAGTGAGTTTTTATTTTTATTTTTAGTTTGTTTAAATTTTGTTTTCCATGTTGATGCTCTTGATGTTTCAGATCTTTGCAGAACTTGTTCCCTTCATCTGCTTTCAGAAATTTCAATAAATTGAGGTCGAACGTTGATTTGTCACGAGAGAAAAAACCGTGTGAGAGTTTGAAGTTGACACTTGAGAGCCATGACTTTAAATAAGTGTGGGGTGCGCGTCGATATTTGGAGGGATTATTATTTCGAAGAGTGGCGTTTCTAACTATACATTGATTCCCATGGCATGGATGAGCTGTTCCCACACCATGGAGTTTTATTTTGACGCAATGTAGAAGTATCATCCCGGCTGCCATCACATGGTTGACACTTTCCTATGTCGTGGGGGAGTTTTTCATCACGAGAGGAGGCTGCTATTCTACATACCACAACGTGACCACCACTTACTACGTCGTGGCCATGCTATTATTCGCGATATGGATTTTTCCTCACTCGACGACACGACGTGGTTGACACTTTCCCACGTCATGGTCACTATATATTGCTTTAGCTTGCAATCGTTTGCACCACATTTCAGAAGTCAATGTTCTGTTGTATTTTCCGGCACATTCAGAAGCAGCAGTTCCAGTTTCCAGTCTTCTAGCAATTTTCAGAGCAGCTTTTAGCAGCCCCATTCGATCTCGTCACTACTACCCCAGGGGAGTCTGTTCCTTTTTCTTCGTTTTTATTATGAGCTTAATTAGTTTTATGCATACAATGAGGGCATTGTATTAAATAAGTGTGGGGTAGGGGGTCGGAAAAGAAAATTAAAAATTACTAGATTAGGAAAATTTAAAAAAATTTATAAACTTGAAATAATAGTTTAATTTAGAAAATCTAGTGATAATTTAAAATTTTGCTAATATTGTATGGGAAGATCCAATGAGATTCCAAATGTTTACTTGAGCCTACACATGTTATAGTCTATTTGTGGCTTCCCATTTCCTAGTGAAAAGCCATAAGATATGAAAGGTAATCTGGTAGTTTATATGGCATAATATTTTTTGCAGCCTAAACCTGAAATCTATCCAGGAAAGCTTATTTAGTCATTGCACTTAGACTAATACTCTAACCAATAAGGGTTGAAGTTAAGCGCCCCTGCTTAAGCATGTAGGTTTTGAGTGAAAAAAAATGGGTTACATGTAAAAGAGAGAGAGAGAGAGAGAGAGAGAGAGAGAGAGAGAGAGAGAGAGAGAATTACAAGAAAAGTTTGAAGAATTTTGGAGCAACTAAAGTGAAGATCAAAAGATCAAAATTCCAAAAGTTCAAAAGTTCAAGATACCAAAAATCCAAAAGGTGGAGAATTCAAATAAATCAATATCAAATATTCAAAGGAATAGAAGAATTCCAAGAGATCCATTGTGGTATTTTAAAGTTGTAATTTCTAGATTATGTATGCTTTGGTAGCTTTACAAAAATACCTTGAGGTTAAGAAAGATTTCTGAGGATTGATTCGGAGGGTTGCAAAAATGAGTGTCGTATAAACTAAGGGGTGAAGGTTCATAAGGATTGTGAGTATTTAGGAATGAGAAGTTTCTTAGGATTTATAGACACAAATACATGCATTGCGGTCTTGGGATAATGGATGGGTTTGAAATGGATTATTCTATGCGATATTGGTGAAATAATAAAAGTCAGTTTGCTTGGGGGCAAGCAAAGGCTAAGTGTGGGGTATTTTGATATGTGTATTTTTATATATATTTATGTATAACATATCTTAATATTTTATCCTTTATTATTATTATTTAGAACTAAAATATACTTAATATGCTTTGAAATATTTAATTATAGTAAAAATGAGAGTTGGAATGCAAAAGGAAGAGAATGGAGCTGAAAAGATGCAAAAAGGATATTGCTGGCAGATTGACCCCTCTTCCGTGTTTCGGGTATATCTGATGACTCACAAGTCCGATTGACGAGATTCAAAATGTTCTGAAAACTAGACGAAATTTCCTACGAATTATGTGAGAGGGACTTTTGGCTAATTCGACACTTATCTTATCCAAAATTGGCCTTGAAGATGAAGCATAAACGCTGGACGGAAATTCCCTCCAAGTTACTTATTCCCCAAGCACCACTTTCCTTATCTTTATTTGCTTAATCCCTAAGCCACATTAGTTTCTTTATTCCAATCCAACTCTAATATTCCATATAATTCCATCTCCATCAACTATAAATACCCCATATCATTCCACCAGTTTCATAATCTATGATATTCCACTTCGACTTGTGCAACAAGAAAACTTCATAGCTGCCGTTTTGAGGGTCTAGAAGGCGGCCGGAAGGCCGTTAAGCTAACAGGAGCGGAGACCAGAAGGATTGGAGAGCGGATACATGTCGGTAATCATATGGGTTGTTGACGTGACCATGTTTAGCATTCCATTGTGTTACTATTCTGTATTTAGTTTCTGATTTAGGTGTAAAAACCTTTTACTTTGCGTTTATGATTGAATGAAACTTTGATTATTAGACTAATTCCTATATTAAATTGTTTGTTTGTGTTTAATTTATCTTGCCAAGCTTGTTAAAAGATCCTTACGTATTAATGATAATTATTTGCTGTTCATTGTTAAGTAAATTGAGTTGTATGAACATCTGCTTGATTGCTTGTCTCTTATGATTTTGATGACCATCGAGATTATAAGTCTAGGAATAACGAATGTGAAACTAGGATTAACTTCGGAATAAGTAAGTTAATGTGTGAGCCTTGTTTGATGACCATCAACAAGAGGTTAAATTGAATGATTAATTTGATTAATTATATTTACAAGTCTTGCTTGATACGAACTGAACACTAGGAAACATGTTAGTTTAATCAACTGATCACTGTTTAAATTGACTTGTTTGCTAAAGGATTAGTTATAGTGAACACGAATCTAATCATTTTAGGAATCGGTGAACATGAATAAATGAATTTGTGTATGCAATTGTCTATATTTTTAAGGTGTAATTTATCTAAACCAAAGTACCTGAAGAGATTTGCTTCCCTGTTAGTTTATCGAGAGTTGTTAATTGCTAGTTTGAAATTTATTAAACCATTTTCTTTATTATTTTCGTGTGACCTGTAACCTATAATCAAATATATTAAATTAATCCACCGTTCCCTGTGATCGACACCCGACTTACCTAAGCTATACTATAATCTGACTAGGTACACTGCCTATAAGTGCATAGATAGTCTAAGTTTGTTAGGTTATAAATATTAAAATTAGTGGGTACTTTTGTGCACATCAATGCTGCTCACGCATCTCACGCTCCGGCTCCCAAGTCATCTCGGACCCCTTCTGATGTTGCCACTGAACCAAAACTAGGGGTACCTCCTTGTTCCTCAGAACCTTGATTTTCCGATCTCTGATTGCCACTGGTCTCTCAGCATAATTTAGGCTTGCATCCACCTGAATATCCTCTAATGGAACCACTGCCGACTCATCGACTATACACTTCCTCAGCTGTGACACATGAAAAGTGTCGTGAATCTGCCCCAACTCTGCTGGCAAATCCAAACGATAGGCTACCCGGCCTACCCTCGCGATCACTCGGAAAGGACCAATATATCGGGGCCCCAACTTGCCCCTCTTCCTGAATCGAATCACTCCTTTCCAAGGAGAGACCTTCAAGAGTATAAGGTTGCCGACCTGAAACTCAAGCTCGGACCGGCGTCTGTCTGCATAGCTCTTCTGACGACTCTGAGCGGTCAACAACCTCTGTCTGACCTGCTGGATCCGCTATGTCGTCTGAAGCACGATCTATGTACTGCCCATCACACGCTGTCCAACCTCTCCCCAACAAATGGGGGTCTGACACCTCCTCCCATACAACAGCTCAAAGGGCGGCATACCAATGCTCGAATGATGGCTGTTGTTGTAGGAAAACTCTGCCAAGGGTAAATATGTATCCCAACTTCCCCCGAAATCCAACACACATGCCCGGAGCATGTCCTCGAGCGTCTGAATCGTCCGCTCACTCTGTCCGTCTGTCTGGGGATGATATGCGGTACTAAAATGCAGCCTAGTACCCAACTCCTCATGAAAATTCTTCCAGAATCTGGAAGTGAAACGCACATCTCGGTCTGAAACAATAGAAATCGGCACCCCATGCCGAGATACCACTTCCCTCACGTACACCTCTGCCAATTTCTCTGCTGAAGAACTCTCGTTGATAGCAAGAAATTGAGCGCTCTTCGTCAACCTGTCCACAATCACCCAAATTGCATCAACTCCCCTGACAGTCCTTGGCAATTTGGTGATAAAATCCATGGTGATCTGTTCCCACTTCCATTCGGGAACCTCCAACAGTTGCAACTTACCATGCGGCCTCTGGTGCTCGGCCTTAACCCTACGACAGGTCAAGCACCTCTCAACAAACCATGCAACATCCCTCTTCATACAGGGCCACCAATACTCCTTCCTCAGGTCCAAATACATCTTAGTGGCCCCAGGATGGATCAAAAATTTCGACTGATGTGCCTCTTCCATCAAAATTATACGCATTCCTCCCACATACGGCACCCAGATACGCCCCTGAAATGTCATAAGCCCCCGACCATCGGTAACGAACTCTGAAACCAAACCAACAACCCGCTCTTTCTTCTGCATCTCAGGTTGCACAGCCTCGGCCTGTGCCCCACGAATGGCGTCCAACACTGGAGCTATCACGGTCAATCTCAAACATACATCCCGCAGCGGGGTGCTCTCCGCCCTGCGGCTCTGTGCATCGGCTACAACATTAGCCTTGCCTGGGTGGTACAGGATCTCACAATCATAATCCTTGACCACATCCAACCACCTTCTCTGTCGCATATTTAGGTTGGGCTGATCCATCAAATATTTCAAACTCTTATGGTCCGTGTATATCGTACACCGAACCCCATACAGGTAGTGACGCCAAATCTTGAGGGCGAACACCACTGCCCCCAACTCTAGATCATGGGTGGGATATCTCATCTCATGAAGCTTCAGCTGCCTCGATGCATATGCTATCACATGCCCTCTCTGCATCAGCACCGCCCCCAACCCTAAAATCGATGCGTCACAGTATACCACAAAGTCCTCCATCCCTTCCGGGAGGGCTAACACCGGGGCTTCGCATAACCTTTGGTGAAGTGTCTCAAAGGAGGCCTGCTGCTCGGGGCCCCATGAAAAAGCAACACCCTTCCGGGTCAACCTGGTGAGTGGCACTGCGATTTTAGAGAAATCCTTGATAAATCTCCGATAATACCCTGCCAACCCTAGGAAACTCCTGATCTCGGAGGGTGACCTCGGCACCTCCCAACTCATCACCGCCTCAACTTTGGCCGGGTCGACCAATATCCCTTTCTGGTTAACGAGATGTCCTAAGAACTGGACCTCCCGCAACAAGAAATCACACTTGGAGAATTTGGCATAAAGCCTCTCCGATCTTAGAACTCTGAGAACCTCTCTCAAATGCTCCTCATGCTGCTCTCTAGATCTCGAATATACCAAAATGTCATCGATAAATACAATCACCGACTGATCCAGCATCGGCCTGCACACTCGGTTCATGAGATCCATGAACACTGTCGGGGCATTGGTGAGCCAAAAAGGCATCACCACAAACTCGTAATGCCCATAACGCGTCCTGAACGCTGTCTTCTGGACGTCCTCATCCCGCACCCTCACCTGATGATATCCAGACCTCAAATCGATCTTGGAGAACCAAGATGCTCCTTGCAACTGATCGAACAAATCATCGATCCTCGGCAACGGGTAACGGTTCTTGACCGTCTGCTTGTTCAACTCCCGATAATCAATGCACATCTGGTGTGAACCATCCTTCTTCTTGAAGAACAGGATAGGCGCTCCCCACGGCGATTTGCTCGGCCGAATAAACCCCTTCCCCAGCAGCTCCTGAAGCTGCGAGGATAACTCTTGCAAATCTGGAGGTGCAAGGCGATAAGGCACCTTAGCGATAGGCGCGGCCCCCAGAACCAAATCGATACTGAACTCCACTTGCCTCACAAGAGGCACACCCGGAAACTCCTCAGGAAATACATCAGGGAACTCACGCACTATTGGAACCTCCTCAACAGACCTCGGTCTCTCGGAATCCACCCGCGTATCCATCACATACGCCACTAAACCCTTACAGCCCTGCTGTAGACACTGCCTTGCCCTAGCGGCCGAACAAAATGCTGATCTAGAACATGTACCCTCGCCGTACACCGTAAGAACTCCCCCACTAGGGTCTCGTTGATGGGTTTTGGTCATAAGACATCCTATGTGCTCATACAAACCCTAATGCTTGGATCTAGGTTTCTCTATTGTACATGCAAGTTATCCAAGACTATAAACCCTAATTCTAGCATTCAAATAATCATATTAACATGAGAATAGGTTTATAATGTTACCTTGATTGTTATGTAGCAATAACAATCCCAAATCTCCTTGTATTGACTTTGGAAGGCTTAGAGTCATAAGTGTCACTCCTCTAATGGCTCACAAACACCATAAACAAGAAGATGAAGAGGAGAGAGGATGGAGGCTGCCAAAACCGTGTGAAAACCCTAGCAAGATGCTTAGCCACGTTTTTGGTCCTTAAGGGATCTATATATAGTGAGGCAATTAGGGTTATCTAACATGGAAACCCTAATTTTGATGCTTAAGCCCTAAGCAACCCATGGAGCCCTTTCCATAAGGCCTTGGACGATTTCATATGGGCTTCCCCATAGAATTCGTCCACCTTATGATATAAGGCAATCCATGGCCCAAATTGCAATTATCTTATAATTACAATTCTAGTCCCTTAAGTTTAATTAATCTTTTTTAGTCACAAAACTAATTACCAATTAATTATTGACTAATATTAATTAAACAATATGATTTCTCCTTTAATATATTATTCTCATAATATATTAATAAATCATATTTAATCATTTCTCTCCATAATTCATCCTATCAAGTTGCTTTGCTGAAGGCAACCCAAAAGGACCATGCACCATCGGGTCAAGTACATACCAAAATAGTTATGGACTTAGACACTAATCCAACACTCGTATGGTCACCAGTTGTCGCTCGCAGTCGATAACCGCACCGAATCTGCTCAACCGGTCCATGCCCACAATGACACATACATCACCCATCGCAATAGGAACCAGATCAATCGGGAACTCAATACCGAAAATCTCGACTACGCACCCTCGGAGAACCTCCGTGGCATATATCACCCTCTCGTCAGCTATGGAAAATCTCAGAGGCCGACTCAACGCCTCACGACTAACACTGATATGTTGACTAAAAGCCAAAGATACAAAAGACCGACTCGCACTTGAGTCAAATAACACCAAGGCAGGTACAGAATTCACAAGAAAAGTACCTACGCATAACATAATATAAGCATAATATCTCAACATCAAAATAAATACACGAAAGAATACATACCAGCCACGACATCGGATGCTGCGCGGACCTCCTCCGCGGTCAACTGAAAAGCTCTCCCTCGTGCTCTCGGCGCCTCGGCCTTCACTGGCCGACTCTCGGTAGCTCTGATGGCGGTAGGGGCAGATCCCTGAGGTGCTCCCTGAGATGATCCTCGCAATTGCGGACACTCTGCCTTTCGGTGTCCGGTCTGGTTGCAGTGAAAACACACCGCAAACCCCTTGGGGCAGTCCTTGGCCATGTACCCCTCCTTGCCACACTTGTAGCAAGATCCCGCTCTACAGACTCCATCATGACCCTCGCCACACTTCCCACAAGTGCGGCCCTTCTGGCTCCCTGGTTTGGGATCAGCGGGCTTGGCCCGCTTGGCTGCCGGCTGAGACTGCGCCGGCCCCCGATCCCTCCCCTGAGACTCCCCCTCCTCTTTGGCCTGAGTCTCTAGCTCAATCTCCTTCTTCCGGGCATTTGCCTGAAGCTCGGAAAATGTCCGGTACGAGGAGTTCGTTGCGAACTCCCGAATGTCTCGCCTCAAGATACTCAAATATCGACTCATACGTGCCTGCTCAGTGGACACGTGCTCAGGGCAGAACATCGCCCTCTCATGGAACATTCTGGTAATCACCGTAACAGACTCAGTACCCTGCTTGAGGGTCAGAAACTCCTAGGCCAAACGCTCCCTCTACATCTGGGGAACGTACTCATCTCGGAACATGGTAGTGAACCTCTCCTAGGTCACTGCCACAAGCTCAGCAGGCGTAAAGTGCGTCGTCACAAACTTCCACCAGTCATTCGCTCCCAAGCGAAGCTGGTTCAGCGCGAACCGAAACTTCAAATGCTCAGGATTTGAGCAAGTGAAGAAACACGCCTCCATGTCAGAAATCCATCTCATAGCCGCCACCGGGTCCTGGGTCCCATCAAACTCTAGTGGTTTTGTGTTGCTGAACTCTCGGAACAACAACGCATCACCACCCTGCGGCCTCGCGGCAGCAATAGCTGCGGTGGCGGCTGCAACTGCAGCCTCAGAAAGAGCGGCATAATGCTCGTCGAAGGTCTCAATCAACGTGGTCTTAATAGACCCGAACATCTCTGGTATCTCTGCCCTGATGGCCGCAGCCACCTCCTCATGGATGATCTGGCGGATCTCCTCATCACTGGTCTCACTGCTCTCAGGCATCAGACGTGTCCTCACCATGATCTACCTCTGAAATACAACATACGATAAATTAGAATCCATTCGAGCATAATCACACTCGACAACTCATACCTCCTTGATCCTTGGTATTCCAAAGATTCCTACTTGGGCTGTACACCGCTCCGGTGCTTTCAATAGTACGGGCCCAATACTACTGTCCGCACCGTATCAGAATACACCCCAAGTCCTCCTCTCCGGATCCCAAATTCCAAGTACTCTATCATGCACAATCCACTCTCTAACAAATCTCTCATAAGCCCCTCGCTACTACCTACTCACTCTCAAGCATCTCATAGCAGCTCACCTCTCCCTAGGCTAAGGCATCACAAATCAGGCCACTCTAGTGCTAATAGGAGTACCTAGCCTACTCTAGCATGAGAATACATCATATCAATATCAATATCACATAACATGAGGGTATTTTGGGAAATCACCGTTCGGGCGCGGACTGATCGTACACACAACTCTGCTCTGTGTTCTTCCAAAAATCTTTTACTCTTTTTGAAAATACTTCTCAAATCCTCAGTTTGAGTTCAAATACGCCCGAAGGTGTACTCGAATCCCTCAAACCAAGGCTGTGATACCAACTTGTAACACCGTGAATTTCAAAATAATTTTTCGCATAATATAAAAACATATTCATTTAATTTTCATAAAAACATCAATGTTTGAAACTCCAATCCATATCATACAAAGAATCCCTAGATCACATAACATAAAAATCCCATGTGTGTGTATTGATCAAGCCGGCGCCTTCCCACGGTCATCACTAGTACCTGAAACAAATAACACCAACACTGTAAGCACAAAGCTTAGTGAGTTCCCCAAAATACCACACATAACACATATTAGCCACTCGAGGCTATAACTCTGTGGGCCCGTAGACCCTACTCTGTGAACCCTCTGGTTCTAACTATGGGAACCTGTCGGTTCCAACTCTATAAACATGCACAACATAAATCACATAGAAATAATGTAGTACAACACATAACATACATATAGCATACAAATACTCTGTCACATAACTCTCATTACCTACTCAAGGTAAAGTATAGTGAGAAGACTCACCTCACGTATCTCGATAACTCGCAAATCCCAGAAATCACTCACGCTCAATCCTCCGACCTATAATCCTCCTATAACACAATATATCTCTAATTAACACTTTCACAACTAAGGTTGACTACCCCTATCAAGTCAACACTGGTCAACTCTGGTCAACGGTCAACTTTGACCGGACTCGGCGAGTGCACTAGAGCGACTCGGTGAGTCTATACGTGTTCACTGACTCCCTAGGATCCTCTCTTGACACGTTGAGTACTTCCCTGACTCGACGAGTTCCACCTGGCATGAATCGCAAGGCCACCACGACTCAACTCGCCGAGTCTCAAGAACAACTCGGTGAGTTCCAGTTTGACTCAGTCCACCTGCCAACCCTCTCTAACTCTCCCTGACTCACTGAGTCAACCCCTTAACTCGGCAAGAACACTCGCTGAGTGGTTATGGACAATCTTCATGCTACTCACCGAGTCTGTTCTTCAGACTCGGCGAGTCTAAGCCATGCATGAACTCAAACTCACTCCTGAGGTCAGATCCGTTCCAGTAACTCATAGATCCAGTCCCTCCAAGCACATTCATCACGTAAAGTTACAATCTTGTTGCTCATGCAAAGGTCCAAAGGCCTTATTTGATGATATGGTCTCTAGAATGCTATTCTAAGCTAATGGCCTCCATTAACACTCATAAAGCTTGAGGGAAAAGAGTCTCTGGACCTCTTTGGGTCCAGATCTAAAGCATCAACACAAAAAGAGGCCAATTACTCCATGAATCATTCTACAAAGAAGCCCTAACTCTAAGATTTACACCAAGGGCTGAGAAAGGAACGAATGGTTACCTCAAATGAAGTCTTTGGACTCGGGAATCACTGGATTAGCACCTCCTCTGGTCTCCTCTTGCCTTGATCCTCTTCTATATGCAAAATCACCCACAAATAATCAAAGATCTTCCTCTTCTCTCACCAAAACGCTCAAGGACTTTTTTAGGGTTCTCTCTGGGGTTGGTGGCCGCAAATGACGGCCATAAGCCCCTTTAAATAGGTCTCATACCCTAGAAATTAGGGTTTCATTAAACAGCGTGGACTCACTGAGTCCACCTTTTGGACTCGCTGAGTCCAGACGCGAACCCGCGCCCAAACCGCGATGATACTCGGCGAGTTTGAGCTCCAACTCGCCGAGTCTCCTCACAAATCACCAAAATTTATAAGAATGACTAATACATGGGAATCCGGGCTGTTACAAATATACCTCAAGTGATAAAAATATTAATATTTTCATAAAAAAATAAAGGAAAAAATTATATTATATTAACAAATTATTGTTATTTGAAATAATAATAATAATAATAATAATAATAATAATAATAATAATAATAATAATAATAATAATATATGAAATAAAAAATATTCAAATAAATTATTTATAAATTAGTTTAAAATACATATAGTTTAAAAAAATTAAATCAAAAACTTATTTCAATTTGATTCAAGAACAACCTTTTATATCTTTCTTATTGTATATTTCAAATTATTATAATATTAGTTACAACTTAGTATAAAAATCATTATTTCAATGATAAATACTTATATTATTGTTTTTATAACATATAATTGTTAATATTTATATTATATTATTGGACACAAATCATGAGTTTAAAACTCTCACTACAACTTAATAGTTTTTTTTTTATTTAAATGTAATTATGATTTCAAATTTAACGTAATTTGCCTTATATTTTCCACTACATTCAAACGTTTTTTAAACTTTTGGTTGTTAATGGGCAATGCTTTTTTATTTTCCACTTATTCATTATACACATTGTAGCTATTTAGTAGTATATAAGTAAGTTTTGATGAAAAAATAATATGTAGATTTCTAAATATTCATTCTGAATGATTTATAAGTATTTAATAAGTTTTGTTTGATGTAAATGTTATAATGTTGTAGTATTTTTATTTTATTAAAAGCTATAGTGTTTTTTATACTATTTGCTATTTGTTTTATATACAAATTGGCTTACATTTTAAATATAATTTCCACAATTTAAAACGTTCTATAAATCATCAAAAGTTGTAGTATTTATTTGTTCATACTACTTTGTTTTTTTATACAAAGAAATCAATATAATTTATTAATAGTGAAAATAACTAATTACATAAATTTATTAAAATTAATAAAACCAATATGTTAACTATAGAGTTTGTTTTGCTATTGACATTGGTTTTACATAAATAAATATTAAATCACAATTTGTTAAGTGTTATTATTTTAATTACATAATTATATTCACGCGCAGTGCGCGGGGATTCGACTAGTATACTTATAAATGAAACATTTTTGCTTTCACCACATTCATTTGAAACTCCCATGTATTTTTCCATTCACCACATTCATTTGAAACTCTCATGACTTTTCAATTTCTATATAATAATAATTATAAGTTGGTTAATAAGGTTAAATAAATATCAAACCTAAAGTGTAATCATATATAAACTAAATTTCAATATTAAAATAATATCTTTACTTCTACTCATAAAGTTATGTTTTTTTAACTTTTAATATATTATACTTAATTTATTAGTTTTAATATGTTGTTGTATATAACCATTATCATTTTAAAGATAAAATTTTGGAAAATTTTGTATAAAACACTTAAATTATTAATTTAAACATAACATTACAGGATCAACTTAAATATAAATTTTAGTTTAACTTAAACAATCCAAAAAAATATATTGTAAATAGTTAAAAGTGATAAACTGTGGTGTCTTTTTAATAATGATTATATGTTGGTTAATAAGGTTAAATAAATATCAAACCTAAAGTGTAATTATAAATAAACGAAATTTCAATTTTAAAATAATATCTTTAATTCTACTTATATAGTTTTGTCTTTAACTTTTAACATATTATACTTAATTTATTACGTTTAAAATATTGTTGTATGTAAACCATTATCAGTTTAAAGTTACACCTTTTGAATAGTTTGGACAAAATACTTAAATTGTTAATTTAAATATAACATTACAGTGTCAAATTAAATATAAATTATTGTTCCACTTAAAAAATCAACGAGTATTTTGTAAATAGTTAAAAGTCATAAATTGTAGTGATAAATGCAAAAAATAAATTGTAATCTCAATTTAACTAAAATATTTCATAAATATATTTTTATAATCGTTAAAAGTTTTCATATAAGTAGCTTAAAATTACTTATAGTAACAATTGTTAAAAATAACTATATATAAATTTTTATATTGTTACCTTTGAAATAAAAAAAAAAATTATTTGATGTTTCAAATAGTTATAATGATGGAAATTAAAAAATTAAACAAATAAATTTTAAAAAATTAATTAACAATAACAACAAATATAAATTACATTAAACCATATATTATATTTATTTTATTCATATGTAACTCGCAGGTAGAGGTAATTCAAACGATTGAAATTAAGCAGTTATAATAGATGTATATATTATCATATAATTCAAAATAATCAATATAATATATTAATTTAGTATACGAATTATTATATCAAATTTAACAACAACGTTGTAGTTATATTAAAAAAAAAACATATATTTGTAAAGACTTCAACTATATAGATGTTTCTGCGCAACGTGCGGGCATTCGCCTAGTATGTGTGTGTGTGTGTGTATATATATATATATATATATATATATATATATATATATATATATATATAGAGAGAGAGAGAGAGAGAGAGGTGTAATCAATATAGAACCAAAACCAAAATAAGTCATTGAATCATAAAACCGCCTTATTTACCTTTTGATCAAATTAGATTCATTAAGGATATGATGGTAAAATGTAAATAGTATATGTTTAAACATCTAGAAATAACCGTTGTTACCTCTAGAAAGAAAAATGTAGCTAGAATTTACTCCACACACGTGATTAACTCAAACAGCAACATTCAACAATCATAAATTTGTAAAGGCACCTTGAATTGCATTCTCTAGTTTTGAATTGGTTCCAAAATAAATGATTGCAGTGTCTTCGTTCAAATCAACACCATAAGTAAATGTCCTCATTGTGGTTGATGTTGCAACGATTATGTTTAACTTTCGCTCCTTGCTATCATCTTCAGACGATAAATCAGGCGGTCTTCTGACTTTTTCCGGTGAAAAAATGACTGAAGGCTTGCGAAAAAATCCGGGTAAGGGTTTAGGTTTCAGATATGGTTTATGAGTTGGTATTTGAGGTGAGACTGCACCAGGAATCAGTATCGTTGGTGGTTTCAAGCGGTGACCTAGTGGTGATTTTCAAAGATCCTATTCTGGTTTGCTCTCTCCTTTCTTCTATTCTTCGCTCAAACAGAAGGAGGTGAGGGAGATGACGGTAAGTGAAGAGGTAGAGGAGGTGGTTTTTAAAGGACAAAGATGACAATAAGCAGAGCTGGAGATTGGGAAACCAAATAGATCCAAAGAGAGTGAAGAGGCAGTTTGATGATTTCGACAAAATTAAGGTGATTTTGGCGATGTTAGGGTGGTTCCGGCGTCATTATGGTGGTTCCGGTGGAGGCCCGTTGATGATGGCGGTGGTTCAGATTACTTCTAGAGATATGTAGGGAGAGAAAGATGAGAGAAATATGTAGAGAGAGAAAGAGGAAAGAGGTATGTAGAAAGAGAAAGATAAGAAAAATATGAACCGAGAGAAAGTTTAAAAGTTGTTCTCAATATAAGACATGTTCTCATTTGAACAAACATGTATCTAGTAATTGTTATTAATTTTCTTAAAAAAAAGTGTTTAAGTTTAGGGATGATGTGATGATTTTAATGTCTTGTTTTGTTTATATTTCATTGTACCAAACACAAAATAAACAATTTATTTAGTTCTATTTGTCTATGTACCAAACGATGTCTAAAGGATCAAAAGTTATTTTTTGTGTTGATATGCAATTATAACCAATAAGGAACATGCTATAGAATAGACAATCCTAACCGTGTGTTCAATATAAATTTAAAAAGTTTATCGACTCTATCTCTACCGATTTATTTTTCCAAATTACTGAGTATGGACACCTCGACTCCTCGACTAATTTGATGACAAATTTCGTTGAAAACCTTGAATGTATTGTTATAAGTTGATATAATTTTTAGAATATAATGTACAAAAAAATAAAGAAAGATGAAAGTCGAACGGTATATAAAATTTTGATAAGGAAAAACTACTAATGCAACAATCAAAATTATACATTGTTATTTAGTATATGTAATTTTTTTTAATTAGATATCAAAATCAAATTTTCACCTGTATTCAATTCTTATTTTTAAGATTATATTAATTCTCACTAATTCTTTCTACTAATTAAATAATTTAATAACCATTTCATTAAAAAATCGAACAGCTATATACCGGCTTAATCTGTTACTCAATCTCAATGCATCTCATTTGTTTTGTTTTTACCCTCCAATAAATTAATTAAATTTAAAAAAAAAAAAAAAGACTAACCCATTTATATATTTGTTGGGATGGATTTATATGTTGGTTGGTACTTTGAAACAATAGAGTGGGTTTGTCGGACCTCAACCTTATTTGGGCCCAATTTTTAGTAGGTCTAGTAATTCTCATGTATTGCTTATGTTGTACACTTGTACGTAGTATTTAATATATAATATCTAAAAATTTATAGAATAATTTCATTATATATATATATATATATATATATATATATATATATATATATATATATATATATATATATATAGTAAGTCAAGTAAGAATGTAGTATAACATAATTTTACTAAAACAGTTCCAACGAATTTTATCTAGAGAGACTTTTGTATTTAAAACATTACCTACAATATATTTTTTTAAAGAATTTTTTAGTAGTTACATAGCTGAAGATATATTAAAACTCATTATTCACTCGTAGTGATAAAGAAGTTTGATCAGATATATATACACTCCTAACTCATCTAAGGTTGATGAATTCTATTCTTTTACTTGAATTTAGATTATAAAAAAGTATAATTTAATAACTATGTTTGTTGTTACAACTAACAAACTTGCTTCAATCTTGTCATTGAAATAAAGGAGATCTTGTTAATGGTTGTGTTTGGTATTGTAGGAACCTAAGCTCTTCAAGAGTAGGATTTCAAAAGAAGTAGATTTTGTGGGAAAAGTGAAAATAAGGGGAAAACCGAGGACATAAAGTTGGGGATGGTTTAACATTTGAAGGTTATTGGAGTACTTAAGTCAAAACTGAGGGACGAAAGTGAAATGTTAATGCAGAAAGCATATAATATAATCTCTATTATCTCTTTCATTGAATACGATTTTTAATGATAAAATATCTGAAATTAGAGAGATGCGATTGACTTTTATTACTTCGACACTGAATCTTTCATGTAACTATGTAATTGATGATCTTCTGCAAATGTGTAACACATATCTCCTGATTTGTTGTTAATATAATTTAATCCGGTCATAAGAAGAACGTGGTGTTTCTTTTGAATATGAGGTGTAACTTCTTAGTATATCTTCTTAATCTTCAGTTTCTCTTTTCACTTGCAATATTAGCATTACAATACAAAATAATTTATTTTTACAATGTCTTGTTATATATATATATATATATATATATATATATATATATATATATATATATATATATATATATATATATATATATATATATAGAGAGAGAGAGAGAGAGAGAGAGAGAGAGAGAGAGAAAACTAAATTGAGGAAGAAAACAACAAACTTTTTATCTATAATGAATTTAGTTAACAATTTTCACATATGCATGTGTGTGTATATATATATACACACACACACGCACACATATGCATTTAGCAATTAAATACATACGATTATGCTTATGTATATACATATGCATAACAAATATATGATATATGCATATGCGTATGCATAATAATAAGTATATGTATATGGATATGCATAATAATAAGTATATGCATAATAATCCATTTTTTTAAACTTTTTTTTTTCAATATTTTACATATGCATATGCATAAGAATAAGTATATGCATATATGCATATGAAAATGTATATACATATTTATAAGAAGAGGTAGATGCATAAAGCAGTTAAATACATATGATTATGCTTATGTATATACATATGGATATCAATAAGAATAAGTAAACGACATATGCATATTAATAAGCATATGCATAACGAATAAGAATAAGTATATGCATAAGGCAAGTAAACACGTATGATTATGAATAAATATATGCATATGCATAAGAATAAGAATATGACATATGCATATATATATATATATATATATATATATATATATATATATATATATATATATATATATAAGATTAAGTATATTCATAAAGCTGGTAAATATATATGATTATGAAAAAATGATCTTGTTTCGAGGTCATATGAGGAACTTATGTATGTTCAAAGTTGAGTAAAAAATGTATTCAATGTTGAAAGAAAAAACCAACAACCTATATTTAGAGTTGTATAAGTGGGTCAATTCTTAAAAGATTATTATGTTTTATTAGCTTAAATGAAGCCCACGTAAAGTATTACAGCCTAGAAAAACAATGACCTTGTTCTGAGGTCATATGAGGAAGCTATGTATGTTCAAAATTAAGTAACAGTTTATATAATGCTGAAACAAAAATCAAAAAAATCCAACAGCCTCTGTTAACAACAGTTGTGTAAGTTTTTAAATTCTTAAAATATTAAGATGTTTTTTAGCTTAAAATGAAGCTCACACAGATTACTAAAATCTAGAAAAGAAATGACATTTTCGAAGGTCATATGAGAAAGTTATGTATGTTCAAATTTAAATAAAATATTTATAAATGATGATACAAAAACCAAAAATCCAACAGTCTGTGTTTAGAGCTATACAAGTCAGTGAATTCTTAATAAAATAAGATGTTTTTTATCTTAAAATGAATCCCACACATAGTACTATAATCTAGAAAAAAAATGATCATGTTCCGAGGTCATATGAGGAAGTTATATATATATATATATATATATATATATATATATATATATATATATATATATATATATATATATTCAAAGTTGAGTAAAAAATTTATAAAATGTTGAATTAGAAAGTAAAAAACCCAAAAGCTCCTTTTAGAGTTATATAAGCCAGTCAATTCTTAACATATTAAGATTTCTTTTAGCTTAAAATGAAGCCCAAATGGAGTACTACAATTTAGAAAAAAATGACATTGTTTCGAGTGTTGGGTTATTTTTTGTGTTGTGTCAAATTTATTATGCATGTAGTTAGCCTTTCTTAATCGGATTAGGCCTGCCCATCCGCATTTATGTTGCTAGGTTTAGACTATAAATATTGCATACGTATTTTGTATTAGGGTAATCGATTGTATTGCCCTACATTGCCTTTACAGAGAAGTTCACACATGACTCTTCTAAGGCTTTGATAATATAATCATTCGACACCTTTTTGATTAATTATTCTTCTATTTGATTCTCTTTTCTGTTAAACTATCGATCATTAAGTTTATTGTTTCAACAATTGGTATCAGAGCAGGAGATTGTGTAATACATACGCATATCTTCTGTCGAGCTTACTAGGGTTTTGAGTTTTTGTCGGATCTGTTCTTGCCGTCTGTATCGTTTCCATCGATCATAGACGTTAGATATGGGTTCTTGTTTTACCCTAAACTCGATTAGTATTTTACACATTTGATTTTTTATAGTTTCTATAATCTTGTCAAAGATGAATCAAGTAGATCCTCATACTCTCTCATTCAATCTTTCCAACAGTATCGGTTCTACCACCAGGATTCCAATCCTTTTCCCTCAAGACTATGAAGCTTGGGCTTTACACTTTGAAGACTATGTTCTTGGTCTTGAAGATCACGGAACCCTAATATGGGAAGCTATGACGAAGCAGACCTTCATGCATACTGACACAAGAAAGGTCATTAAGATTCAAGCTAAATACAACGATCTTCTTCTTAACACTAAGATGTTGCTCAAGATGAAAAAGATAAGTTGCTTAGTAACATAAAGACAATGTGAATAATCAAGTTTGCTTTGCCTCCAGACACGTTTCGTCTGGTAAGTTCATGTGATGCAGTGAAGGTAATATGGGACAGATTGAAAGAACCCTATTCAAGTGATGCAGATCTTGAACACTCTATTAAAAAATTACTTATTTTGGAGTTTGGTGCTTTCGTTCAGAAGACAGATGAGAAACTAGATCAAACCTTCAATTGTTTCAATCATCTACTGAGCAGGATGCTGAAGAACAATCTTAAATGTGAAAAGATTGAGCAGAAAGTTACTTTTATGAACAACTTAAGATCTGAATGGAAAGCGGTTGTATCAATTTGTGAATGCTCATGAACAATTCAAGAGCTATTCTTTGGAAAATCTAGTGGGTATGCTTAGATCTCATGAAGACGAAGTGATGAAGGTCGTGAAATTTGTGTCTAGCATGGGATCATTGGCCTTAGTTGCGAAGGGCAAAAAGGTTTTAGAAAAAGATTCGGAATCTAACCTCTCATATTTTGAACTTACCAAGGAAGAACATGCACTGATGGTTTCTAATCCCAAAAAGTTCATCAAAAAGAACTTCGATTGATTCAAAAATAGAAACAAGCCAGGAAACTTTAATTCAGAGAAGTCAAGGGATGAAGGCTTCAGAAGCTCCCAAAAGGTTGAAGAAAAGCAAGAGACATTCTGGCTACAGTTGTAACTACTACCATGGCAAAAACCATTTTACCAAAGAGTGCATGCTGAGAAGGATGAATGATAAGAAGGAAGAAGAGAAGAATGAATCTTACTATCCTCAAAAGATAGAAGAACTAAAGAAGAGAAAGAATGCTGAGAATGCTAAGCCTGCTTTGATTGTGAAGGAAAATGGTGATGAATTCGGACGAGTGGAAGTTTGGTCCACTGATTCGGAAGACGAGGAGGTTCGCAAGCCAACGCATGGTGAGTGTTTTATTGTGAAGACTGAAGCACATGAGTATACAGGAAAATGTCTGATGGTACAAAGCGATGTCTCGGAACAAAGAGGATACGCAACTGATGGCGATCGTCCTACCGAAAGTTGTTTGGCAGCAAGGCCTGTTTCAGAACAGGTGGAGGAATGCAAGAATGACATCAACAAGGTACAATCGATTCTACAATCTCTTAGTATTCATGTTTCACGTTATGAATCTAAATTAGAATATTTGAATTATACTTTCTCTAGTTTTAGTGATAGTTTAAAGAGAATACGTCTAAGTAAGTCTAACCTAAGTGATCAAATAAGCAGGTTAGCGAGTAAAAGTGAAGAGAGAAGAATGTGGATAGAGAAGCTGGAGTTAGAGTTGACTAGGTCTAGGGATGATGTCATTTATTTGAAACGAGGCAATTTAGCGCTTTTAAAACAACGGAATATTTTTTGTTTAATTGCGAAAAAGGTTATATTTTAATATTACTCAACTGCATCTTGATTGTGAAATAGGCAAAAAGATTCACAAAATGGTTTTACCCTTTCTCGAATTGAAAGAGGTTGAAATTGATGCTAAGTGCTGTAAATGCAAATCCATAGTCTCTTCTGAAGAGGTTTCAGACGCATATCGAGTTGGTCTTGACAAAATCGAAGCCTACATACAGTCCAAAGACCATAAGAATATGTTGAAACAGGTTTTGGATGAAAAAGTTAAAGAGAAAATTAAATCTGATACCATGCACAAATTTGACTTGTTGTGTAAGAAATTGATTTCAGAGAACACTTTCGATGTCGAAAATGTTTTTGAATTTGACGAAAGCGAGATGAGTGAAATTTTTGTGGAGGATGAGATTGATTTTTCTAAATTTGTTCAAAGTGAAACTGAACCTAAGAAAAAGTTAATCTTTGAAAACTCTATTGAATATGATCCAACTGTTGAAAATAAGGGTTCAACTATTGTAAACGAAAAAGCTGCCATTTTCCAAAGGTCAAAACTGTTCAGAACCAAGTGTTCGTAACAACTAGACTAGACACAAAAAATACCATGGAAATAACAACCATCGTTAATGATGATAATGCTGATGGTTGTCCTGAATTTTTTTGGGATGGACCAGTTGACAATGTAGATGAGACAAAAGGTCTTTCCGAATTGACCTCTTGGAAGACAAAAGTGAGATATGTCTCCAATCCTCTTAATACTGCCAATCCCTATTGCAATCAGGCTAGTCCTAGTGGCACTAAAGACGTCCCTTGCGAAACCTCTTCCGAATCGTCCCATCCTCAGATCCGAAAGGAAAATCCTAGATTTAAGGTTCATTTGTCTCCTGAAGAAATGATTGTAAAGAAAAGGAAACTAAACAATAGATACAAGAAAAATCAACAAGCTAGGAAACAATTCTGGAAAATTATTACTTTAATAATAATTCTGTTAATTCAGTAAGATCTCCTGATCAAAATGTGAAATCTTCTCTTATTCAGAGTTCGATACCAAAGTATGTTCCAAAACAGGTTGTGAAACCTATGGTTACAAAACCTATTCTGAAACAAGAATCCTTTTCAAAACCTCATATTTCAAAATCATTTGAAAAAGATAAACCCAATCTTTCTCCTAAAACCAATCTTTCAAAAACTGCCGACACATCAAAAGATGTTAAAGGCAAAGGGAAACTAGTTTCGGAACCAGAAATTTCTTCCAAGGATTCTGAAGCTCAGATGAAAAAGGAGGAAAATAAAATTACGAAAAAGGTTGTCAAGCAACAAATAGCTTCTAAGCAAACAAAAATTCCTTTTAAAAGAAATCCCATTGATGAAAGGATTATTGTTTTCAAAATAATGAAGGGAGAGAATTTAACTTTAATACAGTGATCATATTTGGTTGATGAATCTGTTGGATTAGTGTCTAAGTCCATAACTGTTTTGGTATGTACTTGACCCGATTATGAGCATGGTCCTTTTGGGTTGCCTTCACTATAGCAATATGTAGGATGATTTAAGGAGAGAAAGGTTTAAATATGATTTATTAATATATTATGAGAATAATATATTAAAGGAGAAATCATATTGTTTAATTAATATTAGTCAAGAATTAATTGTTAATTAATTTTGTGGCTAAAAGAGATTAATTAAACTTAGGGGACTGAAGTTGTAATTATAAGATAATTATAATTGGGCTATGGATCACCAAATAATATATAGGTTGGACGAATTCTATGGGTAGCCCATTAGAAATCGTCCAAGGGATATGTTTAAGGAGTCCATGGGCTGCTTAGGGCCTAAGCAGTCAAATTAGGGTTTCCTAGTTGTAAACCCTAATAGCCTACATGTATATAAAGGGCCCCTATGCCCCAAAAACGTGGACAAGACTTCCATTAGGGTTTCCAGCCGTTTTTGGTGCCTCCTTTTCTTCTCCTCTTCATCCAAGTTGCATATGGTGTTTGTGACTCCATTAGAGGTACTACACTTGTGGTACTTGCTTTCAAGAGCTAAGGAAATTCAAGGAACTAGTTGTTATTGCTATATAACAACAAAGGTATGTATTCTAGCTTTATATATGAATTTCTAAAATTATAGTAGCATGCCAGGTTTCTTTTTGTGTTCATAAAGCTGTATAACTAATAGTGAAAACATAGATCCAATACTAGGGTTGCATGCACACATAGGATTGTTTGTATTAAACCCATCAGTGGTATCAGAGCCATTGGTTTTTGTTTTCAATTAGCTTTTATTCAAATTTATGAACTTGACATATTAGGGTTTATGGCTAATGAACCCTAAAGGCTAGGTATTTTTCGCAATTAGGGTTGCTAAACCCTAGATGGCGATTTTTGCTAGGGTTTCCCAAATCCTTTCCTTAGCCTCCAAGATTTTGAAATCTAGGGTTTTCCAACCCTTGGATTTCGAAATTACCTCCTTCCCCAAGGTTAGATCCTAAATTTTAGGGATTTGGATAATCCCATATCTTGTAATTATCTTTTAATTGTTAAATATGGTAATTAAAGATCTTGAATTATCCCATCCCTTATTTTCGAGATTTAGAGAGGGATTCAAGGGATTTGGATATCTTAGATGTATAATTGGTAATTATCCTCATGATCTAGATAATCCCTTGTGATTTAATAATTTAAATTAATTGTTTAATTTATGGTAATTATTAAATCAACAGTTTTAATATTTAAAATTTTAATTTAAATGTCTCAAATTCAAAATTTTAAGTGAGATTAAAACCTAATTGTTTTGAAGAGTTTCAAAACTTGCCCTCAAGTTTTGGAATTTAAATTGTTGATTAAAAGTTAATTTTGAAAGTCTAAAATCCAAAACCCTGATTTTGAAAAGTTCAAATTAAACCCTTATGGTTTTATTAAATTAATTAAGTGTATAATTAAAAGAGATTTAATAAATCCATAATGATTTTTGTTAATTAAAAGTATAATTTAAACCACCTAGTATTTTAAAAGTGTAAAATACACCCTTATACTATATATAACATTAAAAGTTTAATATTATATATGTATAACTAAAAATTCAGTCTTACCGTTAGTAGGCCTCATTCACGAAGCTAGTCTATAAGGGGTGTTTAAGGAAATTGCCTATAAAATGGCGATTGAATGGGTATCCACTCTTACCCACCGCACTCTTGACTAGTGGAGGGTCATTAGCCGAACGGGTAGGATATGACAGAAACCTTCCATTATAAGTATAATGAAGTACAAAGTAACTAAATTTTTTTTTTCAAATTCCCAAATCATAGTTACTTTAGGCAAAATGTGAAATTGTATGCTAACCCATGGAATTACACTTCGTACCCTTGTCAAACGTTAGTGGAGCGTGTGTGGTTAACCGACACACTAATTTGGGGATGACATTGGTAGCGAAGGGTGACTCGATGCTTGTCATAGATCAATGGAGCGTGTGTGGCTAACCGGCACATTGATTAGGTGATAGTAACATTGGGTGCACCACGTGATTCGTATGGTTATTCACACCTTGTTTGTGATCCTCGGCATCCCAGTCACAAATAGTAGGGCATAATCGAGATTAAACATGCCATTGAAAAGTTCAATGAATCTCAAAAGATCTAGGAGTTTCAATTCATTTAAAACTTAAACTTCTTTTTCGTTTTTCATGGTGGAAATTGGTAAATCGTCATTTACCTACCTTCAAATATTCTGCAACTAGATTACGGCATCCCTCTTCTAGGTTGTAGAGTATTGTGTTGGATCCTAGCTTGATGTTTCATTTGGGTGTTGCATCAAGAATTCTAATCAACTTAACTTGAATTTTCTCCCGTTTTGTAGATGTCTGAATCTTACAATAGTCTTCCCAAATCCTTTGGAACAAGCTTTCCAAATGAAGATGACGTTCCGAGATACGATTAAGGAAATGAGAGTCATGCTTCACTTCCTCCACCTCCTCCAATTGTTCTCCCTAACCCACAAGTTCAAAGGCTTAAAAAATTCAAGCTCACTCAAGCCCTTTTGGCAAGTAAACACGAAGATGGGAAACCTGTGTGTGCACACGTCTTAGAGATGAAGTCACACATTGATAGGTTAAGCATGTTGGGTGTCAAGATTTCAAGCGAGTTGGATATTGACTGGGTTCTTCAGTCACTTCCTGAATCATATAGTGAGTTCGTTAGAAAGTACTATATGATGGACCACGACGTGACCCTAATTGATCTCACATATTTGCTTATAGCTGCTGAATCAACAATGATTTGGCGTGCTGG
Source organism: Lactuca serriola (assembly GCF_051521515.1). Taxonomy (NCBI): domain Eukaryota; kingdom Viridiplantae; phylum Streptophyta; class Magnoliopsida; order Asterales; family Asteraceae; genus Lactuca; species Lactuca serriola. The sequence goes on from NC_136412.1 coordinate 301,809,879, forward strand.
TCAAGCAAATTTGTCTAGTGAATCAAACTCCCAAAACTTCAATGGACACTGGCAACATTGGAAGTGCAGAAAGAACTAAGTCTGTGATTGTCCGATGTGTTGTGCCAAAGGAGTCTATTTGCTTTTATTGCCAAGAGAAGGGGCATTGGAAACGAAGCTGCCCTAATTATCTGAGAGATCTAAGAGATGGGAGAGTCAAGACGTATGACTCTGCTTTAGGTAAAATCCATTAACTAACTCTTTTAAGTTCCTATTCTAGATTCTTAATACATGATGTGATAAGATTACATTTTGATGTTTTGTAGGATCGAAGAAAAGAGAGGAAGCTTGAGAAAAGAAGTAAGCTGAATCTGATCATGAAGAAATGGATTTCGATCGCATTACTTGAAGAATGGATTCTTGAGCTACTACTTGGAGTTAGAATAGACTGTTAAGAAATATGTAATAACATAGTTTTTCAATTGAATTACATTGTAAGGACAAATTTTTTTCCGCAATAAAATGAATTTTGATTTTATCTTATTTATTTATCCTTGCAATGGCATGTATGAAAGAATTGATGTTTGAATGTTTCTATTATTAGCAATAATGGATTTGATTCTTAATTGTGTTATTTGTGGAAATGTCAAAATTTTACCAAATAGGGAGAGTTTCTCATCACCCAAGTTTCAATTGGACAGAAACTTGGAATCATGCAATGTGCATTGTATGATGAATGAAAAACTTTCACATTTGGGAACCTTAGACTAATTCTTTGGCAAAGTGTCAATTAAAGGACAAGGAGATCAAGTACACAAGGTTGTGTGTTGATCAAGTCCACCACAAGAGTGACAAAGATATTCGTCATGATTTACTAAAGCTTAGTAAATATGATTATACTTATAAGATTAAGTATAATTCTGATTTGATTGAAAAAGTTTCAATGAATAGTAGAACGAATAAAGAAGAATCAAGTAAGCAGAAAGATAAAAGTTTCTCTATTCTAAGAAGAAGGGAGAGTACCTTTTATTGTGTTTTATGATAAGTCTTAATGATTAAGAACCATATCTCAATTGATCCTCTAAGTGAGTCTTAGTGCATTTGCATGTCTAAGAAGAGGTATCAAGTATTGTAGAAATGGATATATCAATAAGTCAATCATACTTCGTTCCAATATCAAGTCTTAGAGTCAAGATTGTGACATTGAGTGAAAAGTCTTAAGTAGGTTTATAACACTCATCAAATGTGGAATTTGGAAAAGTTTTCTTATTCTTGCACATTTGAAATTGGTAAGTTGTACTGTCTTGGATAAGACAAAGACCAACTAGGACCAATTGTGTGAAGTGTTTTGTCTTGATAAATGCTTCACTAACTCTTGAATATTTGTTTGTCAAGAAATGTTTCTTGACAAGAGAATCTTATATGTCAAGAAGTCAGTGGGAGTCTTAATGGTCTTGAAAAGGTTTCAAGAACAAATCAAGAATAAACCTTATCGATCATCACTAGCACACGACTTGAGGTTTACAACCTATCGTGCTGACATTGTTTTGTTTCTGTGCCATTCCAATTGAGTTAATTGTGTATATGAGTTCTATGAGTTCTCATTTGAATACACACTAAAGCCTTAGTCGATGGAAAGTAAATTGATATGTAAGGACAAGTTGCTAAACTACTTGGAAGGCGTGGTGGGCACTCGTGTTACCATAGGGCAAGAAATCAAGATTAAGAAAGTTCAGTCCATATGAGTTTGGATTTGTCGCAAACCTTGTTTTTGGCAAATTCACATGGATAGGAACTCATACACCATAAAATCTAAGTGTCATAAGATTACCTCCTTCATGAAAATGACTGTGAGGAAATGCTTTCACTAAGAGAGGTTTTAAGAAGATAGCAATTGTGAAAATTGTATTCTCAAATTCGATTATGGTTACGGCATCCCTTTCCATAGTTCGAATTGTGAGATTTGGCAATTAGTTTCAACATTTGGAACTTAGTAACATAAGTTATGAATTGTTTAAACACACATATGAGCTATCTAAGGCAAAGGTGTATAAGGTTAAGAAGCTTAGATAAAGGCTTATCGAAGCATCTGGTATTAGAAATATGGATTTCATAGATTCAATAGGCATTGTTTTCTGAAAGTTCATCTGTTTTCTGAATACATGTCAAAGCTAGTGGGAGCATAAATGTTATGCTTATATGATAATCATCATGATAGTGGGAGCATAAGTGTTATGCTTGTATGATTGTTATGGCGAGTATTGCAAGTTAGCAATATTAATTATAGAAAAACAAAGATTCCATTTGCAAAGTTGCATGGGTTGAAAAGTTGTTTTGCTATAATTAAGGGAGAGAATATTATACTCCGTTTCAAAATCTAAAGCTTAGATTAAGAAATTTTAATATTTTCAGTCAAAGGATACATTGTGTGTTCTTAAAATTCGATTATGATTACGGCATCCCTCTTCATAGTTCGAATTGTGAGAACATGACACATAAAATATTATGGCAAAAGATTGGTAAAGTATCATATCTTTATGTATGACATTATGCATCGTGTCCCATACGCTTCGGGTATAGGATCGATTGTAAATGCTATAGTATTTTACCATTCTAAAATTTTTTCCAAATGCCTAGCGCATTAAGAGGGAAAAAGGAATAGAATTGGTTTTGACTGAAAGAATTTAACAACTATCAAAGGATGATCCAAAGTTCGCTGAGGATTGATCGCTTGTAAGTAGTTGAAAGTATGGTATTGGATGGACCATATCGACATTATTATGAATAGATAAGATTCTATTAAGAATGAGTTGTCATATGGAAAATGTGGAAATGTTTCCATATTGGGAGTTGGATATTGAGAGTCTATGCCTAGATTAGAAACTTTTATGCAAGAAGGATGTTCAAAGGAATGTACTTTGAATGTGAGACTTCACATCTATGGAATTGTCTTGTAACAATTTCTAAGAAAGTACTTTGTAATTTCATTAGCTACGTCTTGGTGACTTTTGTGCTATGATTTTGCAAAGGGATCGTTGCATAAAATGTTAGAATCTAGCATATTCTAGTAGTGGCAAGAACCTTGTGTTCCTACACTAATAATTAGGATTAAGGAATTGTGAAATGAGCATCATTGGAAAAGTTTTCAGGTGATCTATTTCACAAAGCATGGACCATAGGAAACAAAGTGTGCATGTTTAGAGCATGGGACAATTGTTGGTATGATTCAAGTAATGAGTTGATTATCCGAAACATTAAATGATAAATAATGAGTAATCAATATGGTGGATAAATAGAAGGGTTTTATTTACTCTCACAAGTTTGGGGCCATATAGGATTAAGTATTGTTGTCATGTTTCAATTTGCATGTTTTGACTTCCAGAATAACTAGGTTATTCAAACATCCATAGTTGGTCATACGTTGGGAGTAGGTATGAATAAAGACTGTCATGAATCTGTCTGTAGATTGTCTGAAGTGTTTAGACATGGCACAAGTTTGCTGCAGAGTTCGTGAATGCTTTGATAAGATTAAAGTATTGGATTAAACCCACGCTCACTTGGATCACTTCACGGTTTTATCACGAGTGATTAGTGAGACGATAATATTGTATATTCTTGAAACCGAGACGTGTGAGTTGTTATTTGTTGGTCAGTTACACATTGATAATAAGTAAACGCACCAGTAACTTGGTGTTATAAAACTTATTGTTGTGTGTGATTCGATCAGTAAATGCAAGCGAGCATTTGAGTCGAAGTTTATCCATTCCTTTTACCCAAAGTGGGATAAAAGCGATATATGTGGGCCTCTCGATGATTTAGTGATGACATCTAAGCGCTTGGCCAAGCCGGGACTAAGTTGATGTGTTCAATTGTAGTCTGTTATCAGTCGTCATGAATTGGAAGTCGGGAAAAAGTATAGAGAGAATGATTGAAATTCATGTCTTTTGTCTATACGATATCTTGAGAATGGAGGAATATATAATCCCTTATCTAGAGGACACGCTATCTGATAAGATCAGAGTTGACAGCGGCTTTTGAAAGCTACGATTGCTGATCAGGTTTTGAAGTCATACGGAAAATAGTTATTAGACTTATCCAAGTGGGAGACTGTTGGATTAGTGTCTAAGTCCATAACTGTTTTGGTATGTACTTGACCCGATTATGAGCATGGTCCTTTTGGGTTGCCTTCACTATAGCAATATGTAGGATGATTTAAGGAGAGAAAGGTTTAAATATGATTTATTAATATATTATGAGAATAATATATTAAAGGAGAAATCATATTGTTTAATTAATATTAGTCAAGAATTAATTGTTAATTAATTTTGTGGCTAAAAGAGATTAATTAAACTTAGGGGACTGAAGTTGTAATTATAAGATAATTATAATTGGGCTATGGATCACCAAATAATATATAGGTTGGACGAATTCTATGGGTAGCCCATTAGAAATCGTCCAAGGGATATGTTTAAGGAGTCCATGGGCTGCTTAGGGCCTAAGTAGTCAAATTAGGGTTTCCTAGTTGTAAACCCTAATAGCCTACATGTATATAAAGGGCCCCTATGCCCCAAAAACGTGGACAAGACTTCCATTAGGGTTTCCAGCCGTTTTTGGTGCCTCCTTTTCTTCTCCTCTTCATCCAAGTTGCATATGGTGTTTGTGACTCCATTAGAGGTACTACACTTGTGGTACTTGCTTTCAAGAGCTAAGGAAATTCAAGGAACTAGTTGTTATTGCTATATAACAACAAAGGTATGTATTCTAGCTTTATATATGAATTTCGAAAATTATAGTAGCATGCCAGGTTTCTTTTTGTGTTCATAAAGCTGTATAACTAATAGTGAAAACATAGATCCAATACTAGGGTTGCATGCACACATAGGATTGTTTGTATTAAACCCATCAGAATCTATAACATTTCCTGTTCTTAAGAAAGCCTCACGAGGACACAAGAAACTATGGGTTCCTAAATCTCTCTGAATTTTGTAAGTGATTCGTGGCGAACAACATGACTCTAAATGGTACATCGACAATGATTGTTCGTGTCACATGATAGGAAGGAGAAAAGAGCTCAGGGAATTCTGATTTCTGAAGGACGAAGGCAAAGTGAAGTATGGAAATAACGCAATGTGAGAGATCAAAGGATATGGCATGATCACGAATGGCGAATTCTCCATTCGGAAGGTGGCTTATGTGGAAGGCCTGCAACATAACCTGATAAGCATTTCTTAATTGGTTGTGGGTATAGGGCTGAAAGTTCCTTTTGATGATGAAGGATCTGAACTAATTGAGAAGAAAACAAAGGCAGTACTACTAAAATCCAAAAGAGAGGAGAGGTGTTTCCTTTGAACATAAAACCAATTGTCGGAATTTGCCTTCTTACAAAAGCATCTTCGGATGATAGTTGGCTTTGACACTGAAGGCTCACACATGTAAATTTCGAGGACATCAAAAAACTTGTACTTGGAGATCTTGTATGAGGACTCCCTCTTATGGAGTATGACAAGGAACATCTATGTGCAGCTTGTGAACAAGGAAAGCAAAGTTGGAAGAGTCACTCCACAATCATCAATACCAAAATTATCGAGCCACTTGAACTTCTACATATTGATCTTTATGGCCCTTCTGCCATTTAAAGCGTTAGTGGTAATAAGTATATTTTGGTTATTGTAGATGATTTTTCTCGATTTACCTGGGTTTATTTTCTTAGACAGAAATACGATGCAACTTCAAAACTAAAGGATTTTATCAAGCAACTCGAACTTCAACTGCGAAATCCAGTTCAGAATGTTCGCAGTGATAACAATTCTGAATTCAAAAACCAAGTGTTTGACGAATTCTTAACTGAAAAGGGAGTTGATCACAACTTCTCTGCACCTTACACTCCTCAGCAAAACGGAGTCATTGAAAGACGAAACTGATCTCTTTGTGAAGCTGCGAGGACCATGCTTTCATTTGCCAACTTACCACTCTATTTTTGGGCTGATGCAATCAAAACTGCTTGCTTTACTCAGAATCGCTCCCTTATTAACAAAATATTCTTGATCACTCCTTATGAGATTCTTAATAAACGAAAACCTAACGTTAAGTTCTTTAATGTTTTTGGTTCCAGGTGTTTTATTTTCAATTCTAAAGAGCAAATGAACAAATTTGACGTGAAAGCAGACAAAGGAATCTTCTTAGGGTATTCTCTCACTTTGAAGGCATATAGGGTTCTAAACAAGAAGTCCAAAAGAATTGAAGAAACCTATTATGTCACCTTTGATGACAACTATCTAAAGAAGTATCAGAATATTGTCAATCCTTCTGAAGAGATTTTTCTATCCACACCATCTTAAACGATTCCTCTGATGAACTTGTATGAGGAATTCATGAATCTGTTTGATAAGCCTAAGAAAGCCATTACTTCCGAATCGAAGGCTAAGGATAATCACGAGGATGAGTTAAAGAAGATCATCGATGATGCTGCAAAAGATCTCGAAACTGAGCCACAAATTCCAAAGGATCCAGGAGTTAACATTGATATTCTGAAGACCTCTGATGTTTCTCCCCAACCACATTCTTCAAATACAACAATCCATAGGGGAGAATACAATTCTGAACGTTGAGTCATATGCAAACTCCTAGGAGGGAACAACAATGAAAATAACAACTCTGATGACGTTCAATCAGAACTCAAAGATGTCAATGTTGAATTAGACCTAACTTATGATACAAACTACCCGCCATTAATAAAATGGACCAAATATTATCCCAAAACTCAAGTCATCGGAACACCATCTTCAGGAGTTCTCAAGAGAGCTCAACAAAAAAGCGAATCAAACTGCATTATTTTCAAAGATGGAATTTTGCATGTTTAATTCGTTTATCTCCAAAATTGAGCCTAAGAATGTAGAGGTTTCTCTTGATCACTCAGATTGGGTGCAAGCTACGCTGGAAGAGCTTAATGAATTCAAACATAACAAGGTATGGAGATTGATTCCAACTCCAAAGGATGCTTCTGTGGTTTGTTTAAAATGGGTATTTCAGAACAAGCTTGTCAAGGAAAGGAATGTTATCCGGAATAAAGCTAGGTTGGTTGTGAAAGGGTACTTCCAGGAAGAAGTCATAGACTACAAAGAGACATTCGCACCGGTTGCAAGGCTTGAATCTGTTCGCATTTTCCTCGCCTATGCAGCTCACAAGAATGTTGAAGTCTATCAGATGGATGTCAAATGTGCTTTTCTCAATGGTGAGTTAGATGAAACGGTCTACGTAGAGTAACCACCAGGTTTCGTGAACGAGAAATATCCAAACCATTGCTACATTTTTGATAAGGTTGTGTACGATTTAAAACAAGCTCCTCGGGCATGGTATGAAACCATTACCCGATTCTTAAAACAATCAAAGTTTAAAGAAGGCTCGGTCGACCCAACCTTCTTTTGTAAGAAAGATGGTGACCATATGATGATCGTCCAAATCTATGTTGATGATATCATTTTCAAATCAACCAATCCTAGATTGACTACTGAGTTCCGAAAATTGACGGAGACTAAATTTGAGATGAGCTCATTGGGTCCTATTACTCTTTATAGGCAAATGATTGGATCTTTAATGAATCTAACATCCAGTCGACCAGACATAATGTTTTTTATTTGTTATTGTGCTAGGGTTCAGGTGAATCCTCGTGAGCCACACATGACTGTTGTGAAGAATATTTTGAGATATCTCAAAAGATCATCTTCTCTTGGAATATGGTATCCTTCAAACTCTGGATTCTTTGTGCAAGCATTTTTGGATGCTGATCTAGGTGGATGCAGTCTCGATCATAAGAGCACTTCTAGGGGATGTCAGTTTCTAGATGACAAACTAGTAAGTTGGCAATCAAAGAGACAAACTTGTGTATCTCTATCTACCGCAGAAGTTGAATACATCACAACTGCATCATGCATTTTGCAATTCATCTGGATATAAAGCCAACTTCGAGACTATGGCATAAACATGAAGAGGATTCCACTCTATTGTGATTCAGAAAGTGCAATTTGGATTTGTCACAATCCAGTGCAACATTCCAAGACGAAACATATAGCACTAAGGTACCATTTTATAAAGGATCACATAGAAGATGGGAACATAGAAGTATATTTTGTAAGATCCTCTGATCAACTTGCTGATATCTTTACAGAATCCTTACCCGAAACAACCTTTAATCGAATTCTATAAGGCTTAGGAATGATAGAAGCAGAATCTATTCTGAAACTAGCTTCGTAATTGAAATGCATCACTTATGTTCCGAACAGCTCCGAACCCTCGGAGGTACTCGTAAGTATTCACACTCCGAACGAGTCCGAGCGCTCGCAACACCTCAGAATCTACTGTTCATCTAGGACTCGGAACATTATGTCTCTTTTGTATATTAAGTATTTTCAGCATTTTATTATTTTTTTATTTCTTTTTCAGAATATCTCAAAATACAAAAATATATTTTTAGAAAACTTCAAAAATCACAAAAATATTTTATGTTTTTACTTCTTTTTTCAGAAAAATTCAAAAATCAGAAAATATTTTCTTTATTTTTCTATTTTATCTTTTTTAGAAAAACCCAAAATTACCAAAAATATTTTTCTTTATGCATTAGTTTCAACATGTATTTCAGATGCAGGTATACTTTTTGCTTTCAATTCAGAACGATGGGGAAAGATATGTAATTCTGAATCATTTACACTAGTTAAGTGTTCATAGAAGCATGTTGATGCATGTTGTCCAAGGCCTCGAGACTCTATGTTTGAAGCCTTAATGAATCGATAACACCACTCGGTTCTTTCCAAATAGGCTATAAATTCACATAAGTCATTGAGCTACCTTACTCTTCTCAACTGAGTTAAGAGTTCACTGCTTGGTCGGTCCTTTATAGCAGAGGTACACTTTCTCTTCAGAACCACCTCCAACATTTCTCCATAATTTTCACTTTCATCAATGTAACCCTCGAGATTCTCAGAAATTACCACTGAGGTTTATGGTTACACAATATCTATGTTAGTGATCTTAAATTCGTTATCACCACGAATTGAGTGAAACCCAAAATCCGAAACCAGTTTTCTAAATTGACGGTGAACAATAAATATGTTCTAGATTTTTCACCAAGGAATTGACGAAAATCAACCCTCGTGGTTTGTACCGTGAAATCTCGTTATTTTTATTTTTGCGAGATCTTGATGAAATATTCTCAACCCAAGACTTTTTCTTCCCACGAGCTCCAGTTTTATTTTTTCTTGAGATTTATACACTATCCAGCCACTTAAATAATTCTAAAGCCTAACTGAAAAGAAGCCTTTCACTATTTCTCAACAAATAAGTGATTGTAATTCAACAGGATGCCACACAAGCACTTCTGAGTCTCTCTTGACTCCGAAGGAAGAGATCGTTTCCCGGGATCCATCTGCTTTTATGTCTATTTTGACATCACAGATCCCCACATATATATTTTAATTTATTTATTTATCTTTGGCACACTCTTTCATGAAAATCCTTGTGATTTTTCAAAAGTCTGGTTCTTAATTCTAAAAGGTTACTTTTTAGTCCGAGACCTGGTTATGGCTATATGTGGTTTGATTTCGAATGTGCAGAACTGAAACGACGGATTTAAAGGGATAAGATTTTGAAAATGGCACGTCTTTTCAAAACGCCACCTGACATCATGCGTGTCAGTTCAAACGTCGCCTGTCCTATAACAGTTGTCACGCTTTTCCAGGCGCCTTCACCGGGATACGGAAACGTCAATTATGATTTTCTCTCTCCACTTATACCGTATATAAGGAAAATTGATGTTTACTTTCTCTCGCCACTTTTAAAGTTTACAAAATCTCCGGAGATTATACCTCCTTCTCTCTGCACTATTCATCATCTTCTCTAACATCACCCATGGTCGCTTCGTCTGAAACTCTTTTTGTTGCTGAACACTCTGGTTCCACTGTGATGCTCAATATCAAGGCCAATCAGAATCTCATTCTGGTTCTTAACTCTTCAAGATACTCCGATGAACTCCAACCCATGATTGAATGTATGAAATATTCACCTATTTCTCAAGATCTGACAATGGCGGAATCTGTACCGATGGTTCATTTTTCTCAGGCATTTTCCTCTACTTTCTATAATCAGAATGAAGGTGTAATTACTTTTGAACTCGATTCCCATAAAACCTTCATCTCCAAAACCCGATTTTGCAGATTATTAGGGTTTTCTTCAGCAGAGGATCTTGTCGATCCCGAATCAATTTCTTCAGCTGCCATCCTCTAAATGTTTTTCCACATGGGATATCTTGGTGAGAATGCTCTATTGTCAAAGTTCAGGAAACCTAACCTAACCTAACAAATCTGGAATGGACTCTTTACTCTACTTTTCAAGAGTTTTTCATAGAGAGTTACTAGGTCAGATAGTGCTAGCAAACTATTTTGTACTATCATTTATTGCCTCTACATTGGGATTAACCTTTGATTATGGTTCAATCCTCTGGGCTCAACTAGTTCAGAGCATTGTTCTACAACGAGGCACTCTGAAATCTAATGTGCTTGTTTTTGGTTGATTATTGTTAAGCATGCTCTGGGTCGACTTTAGATTCAAGTACCAGACAACTCGGTAATGGTTGCAATTTAGATCTTCCATACCAACAAATTCATTGTATCAGATCCTATGAGGTTTGACTTTGTTGGTTCTCTTCCGGAGGCTATGCTCAACTCTGTTCCTGCAGATAATGTTGTTATTAATGAGTATCGGAAGAGGCCTGGTTTAGGAATTCACACTATGCCTGATGCACTACGAAAGGCAATTACTAAGGCTAGAAAACCAAAAAAGGGAGCAAAGCGAAAAGGCAAGGAAGGTCCTTCTGAACCTGCTGCCACTCCAAAGAAGAAGGTCAAGAAAGCTGCTTGAAATCCTAGGTCTCTGACTCCTGTTCAAGAAGCTTTCGATTCTCGCACTCATTCGGATTTACAAGGGCGAGACACGGTTCGGAACAAAACTGGCGATACTGCTGTAACTTCGCAACCAATGGTCTCGGAACCTTCTCCTACACAACCCATTCTAAAGGTATCATCTCCGATTCCTGCTTTTGTTCCTTCACCAAATGTAACATTTCATGTTCCTTCTCTTCCACCTTCTCCTACTGCTACATTAACGCCATCTCTACACCAATCACAATTCGTCCATGTCCCAATGTATCCGTTGGTGTTTCGCAACCACAAATCTCCATTCCTCAAACCACTCCCTTATACACCATATCCACAACAACAAAAACCATTGCTACGAGTTCACCTTCAGTGATTGTCAATGTATCTGGTACGGGGGAAGGTGCTTTTGGTGTTACCGTTGGTCAGGATTCTACCCCAATTTGACCCCTGAGGAATGATGATCCGGATACAATCTTTGGTGATGATCGAGATGACTTTCAATATTTTCACTACATTCCATTCACTATTCACAAGGAAAGTGATAATGATGCACCAGTGTCAAAATGGCAACTCAAGGCCCTCAATGAAAAGTTGGATACTCTACTTGAGTCTTCAAAACTTCGTCAAGAACCGAATATTCCTATGAGTCTATCAAAGCATTAATCGAGACTTTCACCAAGGAGCATTCCAAAAGCCTCGATGCTTCCACTAAAGTTGTTGAAAACTCAAAAAAGACTATTCATGATACGATCGAAGAATTCGAAAAACTACTTGCTGATGTTACTCAATTTATGGAGGATTTTCGAAGCTCTTTTGATAAAAACACAACAGCTGCGAACAAGGTGATTACCAGTCTTGGAGTCACTCTTCAAACGAAGAAAGATGCTTTATCTAATGTTCGCTCTGAACTCCTACTGAATAATGAGGAGATGAGTGTCTCCATTGTTTGGAAAATTGAGAAGCTTCAAGCTGATCTGGCCATCGAAAATAAGATCATGGATAAGCTTGCTATGAAGACTGAAAAAGCAAAGGTCCTTTCTATTAAACTCGCAACTGTCAACCAACAACTTGACGATCTTAAATCTGAAAAGGTTATTATCAAAAGTTGTGTCGCAGACATAAATCTTTACTTTCAGAATCTAGTGGAGACTCGTGACTTGTTCCTCACGGTCTCGGAGCGACAACGTTTGGCAGAAAAACTCAAGCTGGTCTTCTCCATGTTAAGTCATTTAGAGGGTGTTTCAGAATCTGGTACTCTTCCAAAACAAGGGGGAGAAGCTAAGAAGCCATCTGGTGAAGAATCCAAGAAACAAGCTAATGAATCTAGTGAGTTTGGACACAAAATACCTCCGAAGTCAAAAGATCCAAAGGGTAATGAAGCTTCTGGATCAAAAGGGAAAAATAAGATTGATGATGATGAAGAAGAAGAAGAAGAAGAAGAAGACTTATCAGAAGAAGTTCAGCTCAAAAGAAAATCTTATGAAAAAGAAATTGATGAGAATCTGCTTATTTTTAAAGAAGCTGAAGCTCAGGAAAGAGAGGCTCGTGAAGCATAATTCACTCTCAAAAACCAGAAAGCCCTCTTCCCTCCTTGTTCCATGGAAAGGATTTTAAATGAGGCAGTTGATAATCTGAACATTTACTGGTTGGAGCCAGTTGCTTTGTTGGAATTGGAAAATAGTTCGGAATCACAACTTGACTTTCCTTTCTCTCTAAAAGCTATTTTGTTTATATGTTTTGAGAAGATTGCGAGTTCACCCGATTTGGACAATTATGCCAACCAAATGCTTCTCTCTTTTTACCTCAAGCACGAAAAGCCTCAATATCAAACTTGGAGTTCAAAGAAAATTTCTGCAGTTAAAGTTATTGGTCCAGTGGAAATAGAAAGCTTTATCAATGCTTGGTTCAAAGCTTCACAGGGAGCAAGAAATACAAATTTTCAATTCTTAGTTGCTGATCTGTCGTTCCTTATTCAATATGATTGGATTTCTTTATTCAATCTCTTGTCAAAAGATGAACAGAAATTCGAACCCATTGTGGCATATATGAAAAGGATGTTGATCTCCTACATTCAAGAAGTTAGAAAAATAGTTGTGGAGACTGCGGCAGTACTTCGAAAGAAACCCATTGTGCAATCAAAAGAAGCTCTGAGTGATATTAGCAAGATGAAGCTTGGAAGAATCCAAAAGGACAACTGGAGTGTGGCATTTCAACAAAGTGCTAGAGATGGTATGAATGTTCAAAAGTGCTAGTTTTCCTTACCAGACAAACATTTTTATTCCACTTCTTGTCTGAACTACGTTTTGGGGATTACCAAGAAGAACAGAGCGAATGATGTTGCGGATAATAAGTGCTTCACAGATATGATCGAATGGTACATTCAAGTCCGCAACACTTTACTTGGTCTGATGCCGAAAGTCTTCAAGGTTCAGAAGCACGCATAGCAATGAAGAATTTCCTTCCTTATTTGATACAAAGGGGGAGATTGTTGGGTTATTTATTGTGTTGTGTCAAATTTATTATGCATGTAGTTAGCCTTTATTAATCGGACTAGGCCTGTCTATCTGCATTTATGTTTTTAGGTTTAGACTATAATATACTGCATGCGTATTTTGTATTAGGGTAATCGATTGTGTTGCCCTACATTGCCTTTACAGAGAACTTCACGCAGAACTCTTCTAAGGCTTTGATAATATAATCATTCGACACCTTTTTGATTAACTATTCTTCTCTTTGATTGTCTTTTCTTTTAAAGAATCTATCGATCATTAAGTTTATTGTTTCAACACCGAGGTCATATGAGGAAGTTATGTATGTTCAAAGTTGAGTAAAATATTTATAAAATGTTGAAAAAAAAGTAAAAAACCTAACCGACCTTGTTTAGATCTCTATAAGTTAGTCAATTCTTAACATATTAAGATGTTTTTTGAGCTTAAAACGAAGCTCACATGGAGTACTACAATCTATAAAAAATGACCTTGTTCTGAGGTTATATGAGGAAGTTATGTATGTTCAAAGTTGAGTAAAAAATGTATAAAATGTTGAAACAAAAACCAAAAAACTCAACAGCCTTTGTTTAGAGATGTATAAATCGGTGAAAACTTAAAAGATTCGGATGATTTTCAGCTTAAAATGAAGCCCACACATAGTACTACAATCTGGAAAAAACAATGACACGACAATTAAACCAATATTATTCTTGTTGTTATTGGTAGGTAGATTGTTGCTCACAGTAGGTATGAAATCCGTATAAGAACAAGTAAAGGGCGTTCTTTTCATTTCATTAAGTATCAAGACCAAAAACTAACAACAAATTTCAAGAAAGAATATATACTTGGGGTGGCACTGATTGCTGAGATAAGAGGTTCAAAACTTCCTTGTTCAGGTACAACCCAAGTCCCTTTTCCAGACCAAAAGAAATGTATCTCAAATGTGACACCTGGACTATCACTTCCCTTAAGACATAACTAAATCAAAATTTATTTTTTAAAATGATGTAAAATGGGAAAACGTTTTAAAAATGTCGAGATTCAAATTTTGCAATGCAAAAGAAAATTTGACTTTAGTTATATTTCTATTTGTACTGACACTTTTATTACTTCGACACTAAATCTTTCATGTAATTATGTAGTTGAAGATCTTCTGCACATGTGTAACACATATCTCTTGATTTGTTGTTAATATAATTTAATTCAATCATAATAAGAACGTGGTGTTTCTTTTGAATATGAGGTGTAATTTCTTTGTAGATCTTCTTAATCTTTAGTTTTTTTTCACATTTTTGGATGACATTAAAACTAAAGCATACTTTATGTCAAATTTTCTTTTACAAATCTTATTTTGTAGACATATATTTAATATTCTTGAAGTTAATTATAATATTATTAATTTATTTGATTTACAAAGAATATGGTCAAATATAAATAAACACAATGGGTGTGCGTCTAATAACTTGTGTTTTTGCCTCCCCAGTATTATCCCAAAAATCATGTGCATCAATAAAATGCATATGTTTACTTGAAAAAAAAGTTTATAACTTTGATTACCAAAAATCATATGGCATATGCTTAACTTAGTTACAAAATCCTAGTTACTAATTTACATTGAACCAATGCATTGTATATTTTGATTTTTTTTAAGGAAAACATATGCATTTGATTGATGCATATGTTTTTTTACATGGTTTCTCAATGTTTGATCATAGTTTAGTAAAATTGAAAGAAACTATCGCATTTGATTACCTACAGTCACAATTACCTTTGGCTAAGGATAGGTGAAACAAAGCTTATGTTTGTCTCACCAATAAAGCAATGAATCATGATTCACGTTCGTTGGTTTCATTCACAATTACCGAGATGGAATAGTACTTCAATGCTAAAACGTGAATTTTGTAAGCTATTGATTGTCAAAATAGGATATCGAGTATTGATTTAAGTGTAGATCAATGATGGATTTCGAAAATTAAAGTCAAATTAAAAAACCTTTAAAAATGTTACGGTTTAAATTCCACAACCCAACAAAGAAAACGGACATGGATAATTAGGGTTTACGAATGAGGAAACAACTTGAGGTCGAAATAGAGCCTAATGACAAACAATGTGAACTGATCATGTATTGATACAAAGTATTTCGAAGTTTACCTAAGCAAATTACATGAGAACTCAGATGGAGTTGCAAAAATTTACAGGCTTATACAATGATAATGTTGCGAGCACACACAATTTCATTGGTTTATGTAATGACAACTCCAATGAATTTGTAGTTTGCTGATGAATCTGAATGATGGGGAATTTCTCCTAGGCAGGCCGATTGAAATGTTGTATTTGGTTTAAAAAAAGCATATGCGTGTAATTGATGCACGGTTCGTTAGTTTGCTTCCTAAAAGGAAGTTCACTGTTGAACTTTATTATATATATATATATATATATATATATATATATATATATATATATATATATATATATATATATCCAACCATGCCCACTTAGCTTCTTTGTATCACAGGTAGTAGTACAAAGTTGCATGGACGATGAGAGATTCAAGAAGATGTAGTCTATTAGTCTAAGATAATATATGGCTCATTTATGCTTGTGTTTTTCTATTGACGATGACATCCCGAGTTTCATAAATAAACACATTTCTTCGAAAATGTTTTGATAATATTATTATCATGTTTTGGGGACATATTCCGTATAATCAATCATTTTTAACAGAATACTCTGATTTAATAAATATAAACAAATCGGTCTTTTTCGGCTGTAAAAATGGGGATGTCACAGTTGGTATCATATATATATATATATATATATATATATATATATATATATATATATATATATATATATATATATCCTTAATCCTAAATATCCTTAATGAATAATTAAAAAATAAATAAGAAAAAGAAAAACATCACCTAAACAAAAAGAAAAAAGATCAGGTAAGATCATAAACTATCTCTTACGAATCCCATTACAGCTCCAACCCTTTCTTTCTTCTCGTCTACTCTATTGCAGTGACAATAAAACCATCAGAGGGAAGAAAATATGCACCAAATACGGATCCAAGTATCCAATTCTAAAGTCTAAAAATAACAACGGACATCAGAGAACAGAGAATAACAGGAGCCACTTAAGCGCCTTGCCCTCCAAATGAAAAGAAGTTAAAGGAATTTTTGATGCTTCTGACATGTGATCAAGCTAAAAAATTGATTCATCTTATATAACCAAGCATAATATCTTCATTCCTGGGTATTTTTGGTGTTGAAATACTACTAACTGGTCGTTGAATCAGAACCAACAAGAGGTGGATCTGGATTTTATTTTGGTTCTTTGTCATATTGTGAGGGATTGCTACAATTGTGGTCCAAAGATATGTTGACTCTAATACCAATGAGATAATCTAACTAATTAATTGCTACAATTGTGGTCCAAAGATATGTTGACTCTAATACCAATGATATAATCTAACTAATTAATGTCTGAGAAACAACGTCTGAACAGTTAATCAAGCAAAACAGCTAAAAGGAAAGAATTAACTATTCAAGAATAAATTACACCAAACAAAGAAATAATTAGAGAAGAAGAAGCATAAAATTCCATTTACAACCATGTAAATCTATTTATCTATGCATAGATAGAATTGGAGAAGAAGAATGATTCAATCATAAAAATCGTTCACAGAGATCTATCTATGGACATTGGTTAAGTTTATCTAGTTACATGAAATATAAAAGCATGCAATATAATTAGATGGAATGGTGAAATAAGGACAAGTATTTTGAGTGTGTAGGAATATTTGTGGGAATCAATTTAACATATATATATATATATATATATATATATATATATATATATATATATATATATATATATATATATATATATATATATATATATATATATATATATATATATATATATATATATATATATATATATATATATGAAGGATCAAGGTAGAACCACATTAAATTTAAAAACCATAGAGCTAAACTTATAACCCCATGATTATTACATCAATGGATTACATTAAAAGGATACACAATAATACGATAGACCATTGTATATTGAATCATATACATACAAAGGTATATTAGGAATAATGATTTTTTCAAGTTGAATAAACTTAAAACCACTAAAAAAGGAAATAATTAAGGAAAACTTAAAAACATTTATAACGCTAAATCCTTATGTTTTTGTTCAAAACGTCAGATAGTCTACTTAGCCCTCAATCGTCTGCCCTCCTCCACAATCAAACTGATTATCGGTCTTCATCACTATCGAAATCTCGCAACAATTTTGCTGCATTCCCCTAACAAATTTAGCGATTATTCCAAAATTTTGGTTCACACAAACGATTTCGGCAGAAGACACTCGAATTCTGTATCCTCGGCATTTCATTAGCCAAATCCAAAACAAAATCAAGATCCAAGAAAAACAAGATTTTCTCTAATTTTCGATTACACCCTTGGAACTCTTCATTTTTTAGTTTCTTTTTCGCGTACAACAGATTCAAAAACAAAAGGAAATAAACATAATTTCATATGGATTATTTAAGTGTTTGTTTGTATGTTAAGTTTGTGTTACGCCTCAATGAGCTTTATTTAGTATGAGCAGTGTAGCTTTGAAAACTGATGGGATTTTTTCAAATTGGCTAGATATTTTTACCTTTAGTTTTATCAAATTGTGTCATTACCCTTTTTTGGATTGATTCAAATCATTGAATGTATAAATTAGATTGGTGGCATCATAATGATAGAATAGAGAAATCAAATTCCTAGTCTACTACTTAAAGATGTCATGCTTTGGATCTTGTTGCAGGAAAAAAGATGATCCCTTTATGGTGGTGAAGGGAATAAACCTCCATACATGGTGGTGATATATACATATTTTTTTCATCAAATTACTATAAAACATTATCTAATTATGTTTAGCATATTTTATTTATCCATGATAGGCAACATGAGGGAACCAATAAACAATGGAGTTGGGCCTCAAAAAGATTTTTCTAATCGAAAGCTAAAAGATAGGGAAGAAAGAGCCATAAAAACTCGATACCAACTCTTCAACATAACGCTTATATGAATTTAAGGAACAACTGAGGCATGTAAATATTTTAGTAAAAAATGAGTATTTTTTTCACCCCGTTTCTTTATATACATGCAGTTATCCTGATTTCAGGACTAAAAGTGAGTATTTTTCACCTCGCTTGATTTTGTTTTACGCTACAGATGTGTAACATCCATTCCAAGCATGAATCAACTTTTTATGTATTAACTCTAATTTGGGTGGCTACGACGTGGTGGAGCATCACCATGATGTGGTAGAAAGTTTTAGATCACAATATTTAAATGATTCGCCACGGCGTGGCCTTAGGTTCCACTAAATGGTAGGTGCTTTTAAAGAAAACCCCAAATTTCAGGCCTTAAGCCCTATTTAAGCATTCGTATCTCATTGAGACCCATTCATTCATTAGCCTCCATCCCCCTTTCCGTCCCTAACAAAACCTAATTCCTTGTGTGAGCCTTGTGAGCTAAGAGTGCATTTATGACATTCTTGAAGGAAGGAAAAGGAAAGGAAACCATCTTGGAAGCTTAAGGCATTTTGGATCCAGAAGTGTTTCACCCTTAAGTATCATTTGGAGGTATAAAGTCTGAAACTTGATGAGTAGTTTCTTAGATCTTGTTAGCTTGGATTTTATGTTAATTTTGGACCCCTTTTAGCCTTGGAAAGTCATAAAGTTGGAAAATTTATGACTTAAAATGTTATTTGTAATCATATCTAAGCTTTAGAACTCTTGAGGTTGGGAAAAATGACATAATGGTTTAAGTGGTCTAGACCAGTCCCCACAGCGTGGCGAGTGGGTCGAGACCCGTCTCATTTGTCAGTTAGCAGGCACGATATGGCCATGGATTGTTACGGTGTGGTGGCTAACTAGAGTTAACTTTGACTTTGATCGTTGGTCGTTGAATTTGACCAAGTTTGACTTAGGGGTATATTGGGTATTTTGAGTTGTAGTTTGAGTTTAGATCACTATTTGTTATATAGGTGACCTATAGAGTTGACTTTGGAGCAACGTTCTTTTTTGCTATCTTTTTAGACTTTAAGGTGAGTTTCCTCACTATAATTAGGAGTCAAAGACACCAATGTCGGCCTAGTAGGTTGTGTATCCTGATTAGGATGTTGTTATGCTATAGTGATCTATTAAGATTTACAAGATTATATGTTTGTTGTTATATGTTTTATCTATCGCATATGTCGACATAGTGCAGTTAGGTTAAGGCAATACTGCTCTATGCGGAGGACAAAATGTTGGATTAGGTGTCTAATCCCATAACAATAATTGGTATGTACTTGACCCGATAGTAGCATGGTCCATTTCGAGTTGCCTTCTGTGACAGCCCGAAATTTCTATCTTGTACAACTATTCAACTCAATCAAAGTCAGACATGTTTCTACTAACTTTTAGCAGTGTTTAGAGTCTATTTGAGCAATTCTAAGCCTAGTACACCAAAGGAATGAGTGATAGGAAGTGTCTATTGAAGTTGTAAACCATCAATCAAGCTTTAAACTTCATCATGTGGAGTTTACGGCCACACCATGTGAGTTTACGGTCGTAAACTCATGGTGGCCGTAAACTTATGTTATAAACATGATATTCTTCCATTACTTCCTCATTCTTCACCATTTCAAGTCTAGAAAACCGATTTCTCTCTCAAGTATCATTGGATCTTCATCTTGTTCTTCAAAAATGAAAGTGATTTATCCCTTGATTAGTTACTACATCTTCTTATCTAGCATAACCCATTGATTCCATCCATTAACATCATCTTTTGGGTTAGATCTCCAAGAACACCAAGAACACACACTAGTGTTTTGGTCCAAAATCAACCTTTTTAGCTTCTTTATCCTAAGTATTAGTTCCCTATACTTGATATCTAGTAAGAACACTTGATTTGCACCTTGAAAACATCCAATATCTAAGATCAAAGAGATGCTCTTGGCCGTAAACCCTTATTAAGGGTGCAAATGCGGTCATAACTCCTCCTAAGGCTTGGACTTAAGACTAGAACACTTCCTTGTGGGTTTTAAGACCTTTAATTCACTCTTTGGCACTAAGCTTTATGAGTTTACAACCGTAAATTCATAGGGACGTAAACCCTATGGCCGTAAACTCACAAGAAGCATACCACTTGGCCATAAACACCATAGTGTGGCCTTAAACCCCTTAGATGCAACCCTTGGTACTTCTAGCACTTCAATATAAGTGTTTCCTATGTCCTAGGGTGTCTTTCCTTGCATAAATAGTTGTTTAAACAATGATTATATACATATATGTATCATTATATGCTTAACAGGATCCGTGTGTGTGCTCAAGTCTTCACTTGACACCTAGCTTCCTATAACAATCTTTCATTCGTACCACTCACTACAGGTGAGTTCATACCCCCTTAACTTATCTTTTAAATGATTTTAAATGCTTTTATAGGGGGGGGATACAAGTAGAAACATTATAGTTATTATATCAATCACATGTGATTAATAACTATCAAACAAACTACTTCAAATTGTTTTACAAACTTTTTACATAAAAAAAATCCTTATTAAACTCTTTCAAACTAATATATTGTCAAAATCATGTCTGTATAGATATAGTTATATAAGTAGGATTGAAAGGACTTAGGACTGATAACTCGCCTTACTTCCCGTTCCTTGTTTGGTTATGGACTTAGGGTATTCGGTTGTTTGTCCAATGGTCGTTTGAATCTTAGTTATATATTATGTGTATTTATATGGATATTAAAGTTCTACATTCAGTTCAATACCTTTGGGTAGAAAAGGTGTACAAACATGTTCATTTATACAAACAACTCTACTAGTGAACTATAATAGGTATAATTTAGGGAGTCGCTACTCGCTATTTCTAGTACAATGAAACATACAAGAGTCAGTTCATTCATGAGTCAATACAAACTTACTATTATGAGAAACAGAACGAACATACTATGATGAGAAACTAAGAGAACATACAATACACTACATTATAAAAGAGAACATATTATGATGAGAAAAAAAGAGAGCATACACTACACAAGTACAAAGAGAACATACACTACACTAGTACAGAGAGAACATACAATACACTAGAACATACTATACAAAAACTAGAACATTATAACATTAATGTGAGCCACTACTTCATGGCATGGCAATCTACTACTGTGTCATGTTTTGCAACCAGATTCTCCTGGAGGGAGAGCGTGAGGTGGTGTACAGATCTATATGGGATTGACTATCCTACACCTTGTTGCTAGCTACAGTGGGACCTGCCGGTCTACGAGTGACTAATGCCATACCATTTCGATGCCTTAGAGCGTCGTGTTATACTAATTCTATCAAGTATAGTTACAATCATATCATATTTTACCTTAATTAACAAACTGGTTTAAGGTAGTTAGTACATTGGTAGCTACTTACATACAATACTACTGTACACTGTTATTTTCCTATTGCATTCACATTGTGATCTTCTCACATAAACAGTAATGTAAACTATATTTTGGTAATGATAGTCATACTTGGGAAAGATACACTTTTACAAACAACACAACACACAGAACATTTGGGCCTTGCTAGAAGGCTACTTTTTAGTAGAAAATATAGGATTTTCTAGGAGATTCAAACAATTACTACAAACACTTACAAACATTTACAAACACTTTCATACAAGCAACGACACTAAAATACTTATGAACTCACTAGCTTTAATGTTGATCTACGCTTTCAAAATAACTTGTATTCTCAGGTCATCAGTAGACAGGTAACAATGCTAGGTTTTGAGAAAATGGAGCACATTTAAGACTCATCTCTTATTTTGATTCATAATTTTGGTGTCTTATAACATATATAGAACACACTTGCATTAAAATTATATTATTAATGCAATGGATGATGTTGTTGCTTGTTTACTATTATACATTGTTGTGATATTGTACATGACGTCCTCCGCCCCCGAACGTTTCCGTCGTTCAGGTTTTAAGGTTTGACACATTCACCAAAACAATTTGATACGATGGATATTTGAGAAATAGGTTATTTGTGATTTATTAATATATTATAAGAATAATATATTAATTGAGAAATCATATTATTTAATTGGTATTGATCAAGAATTAGTTTGGAATTAATTTAGTGATCAAAAGAGACTGATTAAATTAATAGGGGTTGATTATGTAAATCAGTGAAACATATGATTTGGGCTAATGATCCATGATTAACTAGTAATGGACTAAGTTCATATAAGAGTCCATGAAGTGTTATTGGATTAAAAGCCTAAGTGTATGAATTAGGGTTAAGAAGTGACTTGGAATTCTACACTATAAATGTGTTCCCCTAGCTCCAAAATTGGCACTGATGTCTTCCTAGAAATGGCTAGCCGATTTTGGTGTCTCCAAACCTCTCTCTTATCCCTCTAATTGTTCTTGGTGTTTGTGACTTGTTTGTGGAATCACACTTGAGGTGCTAAGCTCTTATAAGGCCAAGTTCTACAAGCTACTGCAAGAGGTAATCATCTAACTAGTTTTTATGACTCATATATCAGAGTTACATGCTAGTTAGGATTCATGCTTTGGAAAAATGAAATTGCATGTATAAATAGAGAAAACTTATATCTAAATCTTTAGGGTTGTATGTGCACCTAAGGAGTGTTATAGTACCTAAACCCCAACAGTGGTATCAGAGTCATGGGTGTTTTCCGTTATATTGATGCATTGGTTAATTGTTCAAAGTTGAAAAAAACAGAAAAATTGTTGTCAAGACAGTGGACTCGATGAGTTGGGTCATTTGGTGATGAACTCGACGAGTCTAGTATCCGACCCGACGAGTTGGATCATCAAATTGCAGTTTTTCAGGTTTTTGGCCAGTTTTGGATTAGGATCATTACCATAAACTGTTTTGACTCATAAATTTCGATTTTATTAATAAGGTAATGATTATCCTTATCCAATTAAATGATGATTGTCAAATTTTAAGATAATTACTTGTTTTTGTGAAAAAATAATTATTTGTAAAATTTGAATCATCTTGCTTTATGAGTTAAATTAGGTCAATTTGGTAAATTATAAATTATACGATAATTTTAATAGTTACATTTGATCTAAATGTTTCTTGAAGAGTTTCATAACTTGCCCTCAAGTTATGGAATTTGAAAAGTCTCATTCATGAAACATTAACTCCTTAGGTTTTGGTATTCAAGAGGTTTTGAAGAGTTTCAAAACTTGCCCTCAAGTTTTGGAATTTGAAAAGTCTCATTAAATTCTAGAGCTCTAGTAATTGAAAGTTTTCAAAAGATGCAACTCTAGGTTTCTTAACTTAAACAATTAACTAAATAATTTTAATTTTGAATTTTATATTTAGAACCTTGGTGTTTTTTTAAGATTCCAACTTACACTCTTATGGAGTATTATATTAATTAAAATTTTAATTAAAAGAGAGAATTAATAAATCCAAAATGATATGGTTTAAGTTTAATTAAGTTAAAAGTCTAATTTATTAATAGATTAAACCACTTAGTATTTTAAAAGTTTAAAATACACCCTTATACTATATAAAATTAAAAGTTTAATATATTATATATGTATAAGTAAAAAGTCAGTCTTACTGTTAGTAGGCCTCATTCACAAAGCTGGTCCTTAAAGGGTGTTTAAGGAAGCGGCCTGTAAAATGACCGCCATTGGGTATACACTCTTACCCACCGCACTCTTGACTAGTGGAGGGTCGTTAGCTGAACAGGTAGGATGGGACATTCTCATTAAAAGTATAATGAATATTTTAAGTAACTAAACCTTTTATAAATTCCCAATCTTAGTTACTTTAGGAAAAATGTGAATTTGGTGCTAACCCATGAAATTGCACATTGCACCTTATTAGTCGTTAGTGGAACGTGTGTGGTTAACCAGCACACTAATATAAGACTAATGAAGGATGGAAATGGGTAGCTCATGAATTATCATTGATAAATGGAACATGTGTGGTTAACCAACACATTGATTAGGTGATTAATGACATTGTGAGTACCAAGCTAATTTACATGGTTATTCACACATTGTTTGAGATCCTCGGTATCCTAGTCACAAAATTGAAGGGCATAATGGAGATTAAACATGCCATTGAAAAGTTCAATGAATCTAAAAGAATCTAGGAATTTAAATTCATTTAAAACCTAATGTTCATTTTTGTTTTTCATGGTGGAAATTGGTAAATCGTCATTTACCTACCTTCAAATATTTTACAATTGGATTATGGCATCCCTCTTCCGAATTGTAGAATATTGTGTTGGGTCCTAGCCTTAATATTTCATTTGAGTGTTATATTAAGGACTTAAATCAACTAACTTGAATATCTCCCTTTAATAGATGTCTAGTTCTAGCAACTATGGTCTTCCCAAATCTTTTGAAAATAGCTTCCCTCATGAAGATTATGTTCCATGCCCCGATCATGAAAATGGAAATCATTCTTAACTTCCTCCACCTCCTCCAATTATTCTCCCTGACCCACATGTTCGTCAACTTGAAAAGTTCGAGATCACTCAAGCTCTATTGGCAAGCAAACATGAAGATGGAAAGTTTGTATGTGCTCACGTCTTGGACATAAACCTGCATATTGACAGGCTGGGAATGTTGGTTTTCGTGTTCCCAAGGAAGTTGGTTGTTGACTTGATTCTTCGTTCACTTCCTAAGTCATATAGTGATTTTGTTAAAGACTACTTCCCAAATGTCCATGGACATTGACAATGGCGACATTGGAAGTCCAGAAAAGCTTTCTCTTCCCAATGGAAAGGGATTGGCCCAGGTCAAACCATTTGACCAAATGGTAAAGAGAAAGGATAAGTCTGTGATTATCCCGTGTAGCATTTCGGGGGAGTCTGTTCGTTTCTATTTCCAAGAGAAGAGGCATTGGTTGCAAAGCTGCCCTGACTACCTGAGAGATCTAAGAGATGGTAAAATCAAATTCTATGGTTCTAATTCAGGTATGTTCAATATATAACTCTATTAAGTTCCTACTTATAGATTCTTAATAACATGATGTGATAAGATTGCATTTTGATGTTTTGTAGGATCGAAGAAGAGAAAAGAAGCTTAAAGGAAGAGTAAGATGAGTCTGGTCGCGAAGAGATGGATTTCGATTACATGGTTCGATAATCAGATTTTTGAGTTGCTGCTTAGGAGTTATGATAGATTACTTAGGAATAGAACATATTTTTCATTTGTATTTTCATTGTAAGGACAAGTTTTTCTGCACTTTTTGTAAATAAAGAAAATTTTGATTTTGTCTTATTTTATATTTCCTTGCAATGGAATTTGTGAAAAATTGGTGTTCATATATTTAATAGCAATATTGAAAATGATTGATTCTTAGTTATGTCAATTGTGGTAGTGTTGTAAATTTCAAAGTAAGGAAAGATTCTCATCGCTCAAGTTTCAATTGGACAGAAACTTAGAATCATATGATTTGAATCATGTGATGTATGAAAATCTTGGTACTTAGGAAATTGAGACTAATTCCTTGTTTACATGTATATCTAAGTCAAGTGAAAGATGAAAGGATCTAGTACACAATGATGTGTACTAGTTAGATCCACCATAAAGAATGATAAAGACTATTCTTCATGATTTACTAAATGTATAGTAAATATGGTTATACTAACAAGACTAAGTGTAATTCTGAATCATTGAAAAAGTTTCAATGAATAACATAACGAATAACAGGAATCAATTAGGCAGAAAGATAAAAGTTTCTCCAATCTGAAAGGAGAGTACTTTAGTATCGTGTTTTATGATCATTTTAGTGGGTATCAAACCATGTCACAATTGATCCTCTAAGGAAACATTAGTACACTTGTATGACTGAGAAGAGAAATCCGAAATTATTGAAATGGTTAAATCAAAAGGTGAATCATACTTCGTTCCAAAATCGAGTCTTTGAGTCATACCCCAAGATTGTGCCTTGAGTGACATAATCTTAAGTAGGTTTATAACACATCATGACATGTGAAGTAGAAATGTTTCTTACTCTTGCACATTTGAATTGGTAAGTTGTGATGTTTTGGACAAAAAACAAAGATCAACTAAGTCCAATTACATGAAGTGTTGTCTTGATAGGATCTCACACTAACTCTTGAATATTTGTTTGTCAAGGAATGTTTCTTGACAAGAGAATCTTATATGTCAAGAGGATAGTGGTTGTCTTAAAGATCTTGAAAAAGGTTTCAAGAACTAATCAAGAATAAACCTATTGTTTATCACTAGCACACGAATTGAGGTTGATAACCTATCATGTTGACATATTCTCGTTTCTTTGTCTATTCTAGTTAGTTTGACTATGCATGTGAGTTCTATGAGTTCTCATTTGAATACATAAGGCAAAGCACCTTGATCAATGGAAAGTTCATTGATATGTAGGGGTAAGCTGCTCAACAACATGGAAGCAATGGTAGGACCCTTGTGCTACTAGATGGTAGGAAATTAAGATTGAACTAGTTCAGTCCATATGAGTTTGGATTTGTCACAAACCTTGTCTTGTAATTATGGTTTTGACAAATCCACATGGATAGGAACACATACACCAATAAATCTAAGTGGTAAAGGTTTCTCTCCGCTTCATGAAAATGATTGTGAGGAAACGATTTCACTAAGAAGATTTTAAAGAGATTATAGTTGTGTTAATTGTATTCTCCAATTCGATTATGATTACGACATCCCTCTTCATAGTTCGAATTATGAGAAATGGCAAATGGTTTGAACATTCGGGACTTACTGCTGTAAGTTCTAAAATTGTTTAGACACACATATGAGCTTTCTACTGAAAGGTGTATGAGCTTGAGAAGCCTAGATAAGGTCTTATCAAAGCATCTTATATCAGAAATCTAAACTTTAGAAAGAAAGTCAATAAGTATTTATTTCTAGAAGTCCAACTGATTTCTGGGTACATGTCAAAACTAGTGGGAGCATAAGTGTTATGCTTGTAAGAATGTAATTATTATGATAGTTGGAGCACAATTATTATGTTAAGTATTGCGAGTTAGCAATGCTAATTATAGAAAACAAAAGTTTGCAAAGTTTCACAGTTTGAAAAAAATTGTTTCTCTATGATTAAGAGAGAGGAACTCGTACTTCATTTCAAATCTAAAAGCTTAGATTGATATTTTAATAGAATTTAGTCATGAACATATATGAATGTTATGATGAAATGATTCAACATAAGGAAATTATATATATGGAAATGTTATAGCGAAAGACTGGTAAAGTATCATGTTTTTCTGTAAGACATTATGAATCGTGTCCCATATGCTTCAGGTATAGGATCAATTGCATATGATATAATATTTGTGTGTTCTGAATTTTCCAAATGCCTAGGGCATTAAGAAGGGAAATGGACCAGAACCGTATATGACCAAAGTTGTTAAACAACTGTTAAGGAAAATCCAAGGTTCACCAAATATTGGTTGCTTATGGACAGTTGTAAGTAAAGTAATGGATGGACCATATTGACCTGATTATGAATAGATAGGATTGTCACATGGAAAATATGGAAATGTTGCCATAATAGGAGTTGGATATTAAGAATCTATGTGTAAGTTAGAAACTTTCATGCAAGAAGGATGCTCAAAGGAATGTACTTTGAATATGAGACTTCGTATCTGTGGAATTGTCCTATAATAATCTCCAGTGGAGTGATTTGTAAAATCATTGTCCAAGTCTCTGTGACTTTGGTGCATTGACATTACAAAAAGGATCATTGCATGTTAGTTTAGAGTCTAACACATTCTAATAGTGGTGAGAATTTTGTATTCTTACACTTACGATAAGGATTTGGAATTGTTAATTGAATGTCATTGGAAATGTTTACAATTGATCTATTTCACAAAGAAAGGACCATAGGTAAACATAGTGTGCATGCTTGGAGCATGGGATAACTATTATTTTAATTCAAGTACTAAGTTGATTAGTCGAAACATTATAAAATGAATAATGTGTAATCAATATGGTGATTAAATAACAAGTGTTTTTATTTATATTTAAAAGTTTTGAGACCATATTGGATTCAATTATTCTTGTGTTTCACTTCGCATGTTGTACGTCCCTAATAACTAGGTTATTCAAACATCCATAGTTAATCATACTTTGGAAGTAAGTAATGAGGTAAGACTATCATGAATCCGACTGTAGATTGTCTAGGTGCTTAGACATAGCACAAGTTTGTTGTGGTGTTCATGAGTGCTCCTGTAATAAGATTTGAGTATTGGATTAAACCCACGCTCATCTGAATCACTTCATGGATTTTATCATGAGTGATTATGAGACGATAATATCTTATATTCTTCAAAAAGAGACATATACTTTTTGTTTACGACTCGGTTACACATTCATAATACATAAACGCATTAATCACTTGATGTTATAAAATGTATTGTTGGGTGTGATTTGATAAGTAAATAGTACAATCATATGAATCGAATTTTATCCGTTCCTTTTACCCTAAGAGGATAAAAATGATATTTGTGGGCCCCTCGGTGATTTAGTGATGACACCCTAAGCGTTTGGCCAAGCCTGGACTGATTTGATTTGTTCAATTAGTTAATCGTCATAAATCGGAAATAAGGAAACAACACATGAACAAAGAGAATGATTATAATACATGTCTCGGTTCATACGATATCTTGTAGAATGGAGGAATATATGATCCCTTATCTAATGGATGCGTTAGAGTTCGACGGCGGCTTTTGAGAGCTACGATTGCTAATTGGATTATAAAGCTACATTGGTAGTTATAGTTATTAGACTTATCCAAGTGAGAGACTGTTGGATTAGGTGTCTAAGCCCATAACTATAATTGGTATGTACTTGACCCGATAGTAGCATGGTCCATTTCGGGTTGCCTTCAGCAAAACAATTTGATAGGATGGATATTTGAGAAAGAGGTTATTTGTGATTTATTAATATATTATAAGAATAATATATTAATTGAGAAATCATATTATTTAATTGGTATTGATCAAGAATTAGTTTGGAAT
The DNA here is from genome assembly GCF_051521515.1 of Lactuca serriola. Taxonomy (NCBI): domain Eukaryota; kingdom Viridiplantae; phylum Streptophyta; class Magnoliopsida; order Asterales; family Asteraceae; genus Lactuca; species Lactuca serriola. The sequence continues at coordinate 301,839,353 of NC_136412.1, forward strand.
TAATTTAGTGATCAAAAGTGACTAATTAAATTAATAGGGGTACATTATGTAAATCAGTGAAACATATGATTTGGGCTAATGATCCATGATTAACTAGTAATGGATTAAGCTCATATAATAATCCATGAAGTGTTGTTGGATTAAAAGTCTAAGTGTATGAATTACGGTTAATAAGTGACTCTTGGAATTCTACACTATAAATGTGTTCCCTTAGCTCCAAAATCGGCACTGATGTATTACTAGAAGTGGCTAGCCGATTTTGGTGTTTCTAAAACCTCTCTTATATCCTTCTAATTATTCTTGGTGTTTGTGACTTGTTTGATGCATCACACTTGAGGTGCTAAGCTCTTATAAGGCCAAGTTATAAACGTTTATATAATAGGTAATCATCTAACTCTTTTTTATGACTCATATATCAAAGTTGCATGCTAGTTAGGCTTCATGCTTTGGAAAAATGAAATTGCATGTATAAATAGAGAAATCTTAGATCCAAAGCTTTAGGGTTGTATGTGCACCTTATGAATGTTTTAGTACATAAAACCCAACACAACAAACCCAGGAGCAATCCAGATATGCTCTATGGGCCAGAATGGCAAGTTAGACGCATGTTGTGGGCTCAGGGGTAATCCAGCTTGATGGTTGTGGACCCAAGGGTATTCGAGTCCGTTGACTAATTTGACCCGTTGCATATTGGCATTCCAGTCCGATGACTGATTGGGTCAGGGCTAATCCATACCAATGGTTGTGGACTCGAGGGTATTCTAGTCCAATGACTGATTGGACCTAGCATGCACGGTTGTATATGTTATGTTGTGTGGTGGTATTTTTGGGAGACTCGCCAAGCTTTAGCTTATAATTATGTGTTATGTTTCAGGTACTTCAGATAACCGGGGCAAAGCAAAGGCATGACTGTGCACATCCTCTAGTTCTGATGAGATTTGATTTTGGGATACTCTTATTTGTGATTTTGACATTTTGGAAACTATGTTTTATAGATATTTATGGTTTTCGAATGGTTTTGAAAAATGAAAATTTTACCTTGAATTTTGGGATGTTATAAGTTGGTATCAGAGCCCTGGTTTGAGAGAATTGGATGAGCATTCGTGTGAATCCATACTCAAACTAAAGATTTGTAAAAGTATTCAAAATAAATTTTCAAAATTGTTTTCAAATATGGTTTTCAAGGGTTACCAAGGAAAGATGAGATGTGTATGATCAACTGGAGCAAGAAATTATACCCTAAGATACCCACATTGTTATTTTCTTATGATAGAAATTCATGTTAGTTGTAGGGTAAGGATCTTCAGGAATTGCTCGAATTATGATGCCTTATTCCTATAGAGTTTTTCTGATTGAATGCTGCTTGATTGCTACTTGTAAGGCTCTTTTGGTTTTCAATTAACTATTAGTTGAATACGTTAAGTCACATACTTCATGGTTTATATACTCTTAGAGTGAAGGATTTAGTCCTATTGTGTAGCTCTTGTCTGATTCCAACAATTGCAGGGTTGAATATTTTAATATGAGATTATTTACTTTAAGTTACATGTGATTTTATTCATGAAGTAGTTAACTGGCACCAATGGGGGGGGGGGGGGTCTTCGAACATTGATGGCAGGTTGAGGAGAGGATCGTAGGATAGTGAGTGTGTAGTACTTATGGTGTGCTATTTACGGGTGTTGGGAGTATCATTATGGTAGAAATTGTATGAATTGTGGCATTTTTTATATACTTAAGTTAACTTTCAGTATAGTGTTCCGGAGAGGATCTAGTTCTGGAGCTGGTGGCTAGGATAGGCCGGGTTGACTGATGATTAAATACGGGAGATGATTGCCATTGAGGTTTCATATATATTGCAAGAAGAGTTTCCTGGCATCATGGATCGGATCAATGGAAGGCCAATTGCCAAGGTCGAGGAGTGAACTGCAGCCTTGTAGATTGTGAGAGGGACTGTTGTGGTGACTACTGAGGGAAATCTTGATGTGGGCATGCGACTCGGAAATAGAAAGAAGACTCATTCAACGATGGACGATCAGTTCGAGACTGCTAACCTGGGTACTGGAAGTTAAGGGGGCTTTGATATTTGTGGTAAGTGTAGTGGAGCTCACGGGTTTTCTAGGCACAAGTTCAAATGCTACAAGTGTAGAGAGAAAGGGCATGTCGTTCGCGACCGCAAGAAGGAACAGATGGGTTTCCACTGTCACCAGTTGGGTCATCACAAACCCGATTATCCTGCATGGGTTGCAGAGGGAGTGCAAACCCAAACACACATCGTTCTATGGTAGGTCAAGGTTGAATCACATGATATCACAGGTATGAATTTTAACCCTCGGTTTTATCATGAATAGATGTACTTGTTTAGTGTAGTGCCAATTAGATAGTCATTCGTATAGTTAGCTTTTAGGGCTATTATGTTAGAATCTACAGGTTTTAATGGGTCAGGGTTTCGGCCTTTGAAGTGCTTCGTAAATCATAAAGTAAGAGGATCATTTGTGAAGAGTTGGAAGCTATAATGTTGGGAAAGATTATGGCGTCTCCATCTAGGGTACGCGATTTCTTTGAGATTGGTGGTTATTATTCAAGAATTGTCATATGCTATTTCGCATACTGAGAGTTGTGTTTAGAGCGTATCTGGAAGAAACAATTGTAGGCTTTGATGTGGAAGACGTCGGCCAATGAGGGAGCAAGCCCTGAGCGGTAGAGGAATGAGCGTTTTGCTTGAAGGACCAACAATCAGATTGATTTTTATAGATTCCGCGTGATGGGCTGAAGGAAGTTGGAGTGTAAGTTTATTAGATTCTGGTGTTCAAGACTATTGATACCTTTTATGATGGAAAGGATTGAGAGATTGATCAGAAGTGTGTGTAGGGTGAGTTGTTAGATTCCTGCTCTCGAAGTTGCGCACGCAGTCCTTGCCTCTAAAGCTTCTAGACAAGATCTCGTTGTAGCCGACAGTCCCTTCTAAGAGAACAAGATAGAGTTAATAGGAGTGTAACACCGTAAATTTCCAAAACAAAATTTTCATTTAAAAACACAGTTATCTCATTTCAAAATCACAAAATCCCACAAATATCAAGGTATCAAAACACATGTTCCAAAACTATATATATCACAAATCCAGGATCCTCCAAAAACATATCTCCAACTCGGGTGTGTGTACAATCAAGCCGGTGCCTTCCCGTGATCCTGAGACGTACCTGAAACACATAACACATATCACAGTAAGCACGAAGCTTAGTGAATTCCCCAAAATACCACACACATCATATTAGCCACTCAAGGATAACTCAATACGACCCTCCGGTCAATGTGTCTTAGTGGAGACCTTCCGGTCCCACAACTCGGGTGGACCCTCCGGTCCTTACTCAGTAAGCTCATAATAATAATATTCAGTATAAATCACAAAGACATAATGCAGGATATCACAGTACACAAGTAAGCACATAAGGCACCTCGGTCACATAAAGATACCACTCATGGTAAGTATAGTGAGAAGACTCACCTCGGAAGATGAACATCTCCAATAAATGTTGTCGCTGCACACCGGCCTCTATATCTGAGCCAAATCTAAAATTATCCCAAATTAGGATCTAAGTCCAAATCCTCATTCTCTAGGTCTAAAGGCAGTCCACTAACTAGCCCATAAATAACCCAAAACCTATTAGGCCCACCAAGGCCCAATAATAAATGGGCTCTCCCAAGGCCCACCTCTCAAGTCCAAGAGGCAAGCCCAACAAAAAGGCGAAAGGCAGATATATATATTCCTTTGGTCCAAATCTCTAGTACAACAAGCCCAAACTCCAGGCCCAACACTTAAAACCCAATATGGGACTTAGCCCAACAAGTCCACAGTGAGGTTACATGGGGCGTACCTCTCTAAGTGAGCCTTCATAACCATACTAAATAATGACAATTTTTCCTATCTTGGCGTTAGTGAACGGCGACTGAAAAATAGAATAAGGTTATAGTCACCCAAGACCGATGTAATCTAACTGTAGCGAACAGCTTAGGTGTGGGGTGTCATCCCCGTATAGATCTATACACAAGAGACTCTGATTATAACTACAAGATACGATCGAACACTTAATAGGTGTCAACCGACAAAAACTCACTAGATCCTTAATTGAATTTACGCGAAGATAAACGTATAAAACTCATTCCAGGCCCAACGAACCATGTAAGTGAGCCACTAGGGCATCGCTAAACATATGATTCATTTCAAAACCTAATATGAATGAGATTATATAATATGGGCCTGAAATATATGTAAATGGACAACTAAGACCCATTTCACATGTAAGGTATTTATAAGCCCAAATAGCACACAAATAGTATACAAAACCTATCAAACATATAAATGAGCCACTAAGGCCCAATAACCTAGAAATAATCAAAATTAATCCGTTTGTTAGTTTATTGTTGGTTTTGGTTCAAGTATTCACTAAAAGAGCAAAAAAGGCCCACTTTTTGTAAAAATGACGTTCTTGGACCAATAAGCAAAAAATTTACAATTAACGCCCAATTTTTGTAAAAATAACACTTTAGTCCCCATTTTGTTCAAAACTTGTGTTTATGACTAGTTTGTGGTAAAAATAACATTTTAAACCCATTTTTGGCTTGATTTTGGTGAAAAACTCACATTTTTCTGGTTTTTGGCTTTTCTGACCTAGTTGTTGGAAAATTTGTAGAAAAATCATCGTTAGTCGAAATTTGGATCCGTAAATTCTAGAAGTTTGTAAATTTTGTCTACTTTGTTCAAATTTTTTCTCATAATTTTTTATGGCCTCTAACATGTGTGAAATAGCTAACCTTCACAGGCTGGTCCGAAATTATTTCAAATCTGATAGGCAGTTTTGTAAAATTCGCCAAAAATTGTAGAAAAATCGTATGAAAACGTGAGAGTATTCATTTTAAAGGTATAAACCTGAAATTTTTTCATGTAAAAAAGTTTTGAAAAATATTATCATTAAGGTGGTTAAAACAGTTCAAGATTGGACCAAAACTTTTCTGTCAAGGGCTGAATTTTGAGTTTAGTTTATAGATCTTTGAACACAACACTCTTTTTTGCTATTTTAAGTGTATAAATCCCAGATCTACTAGTTTGCATGTATTATATGTGATAATAAATACTTTTCTCAAGGTTTTCATGTAGATCCAAGTGATAAACTTAATATTCTTAACATATTTTTAGATTTATGAAGTAGATAGCACATAATCAACAAATAAGTCATGAAAAACACACATATTCATGCATATACACATAGATCTACATAAAAAAACTTGTATTCTCAACCAAAACCAAGTAAAAATCGAAAATAGGGGGGTATCAACTCACCTTTGCTTGTTGTTCTCAATTTTGAAAGAAGAGATGAAGAGATTGATGTGGTTTTGGCTCTAGCAAGTTCCTTGAGGGACTTTCGAACTTAGAGGAGTTCTAGGAAGTGTGATCAAGAAATGAAGCCATATAAGAGAGTGTTCTTAGCTTAAGAATGACAATAAATGAATTAAGTATGATGAAAACTTACCAAGAATGATGATCTAGATGAAAACTTCTTGAATGCTTAAATCTCGAAAATTTTGAGAGGAAGGAAGAGTTGTTTTCTTGAGTGTTTGAGAGTTTATTTTAGAGAATTTCAAATGAAGTGTGTGTGTGTATGTGTTTGTGATTCTCGGCCGAAGGTAGAAAAAAAAGAGAGAAAAGAAGAAAAGTGTGCATGGATATATGAGATGTTCATGGATACATGTTGTGTTTAAGGCTTGGTTATCCTACATGTAAAAATAAGGTGGCATGGTCTCATTTGATCTTCCATTCTATTTTATTTTTTTACATTCGGCTGAGAATGGGATAAGGAAAGAAAAGTGAATTAATTTGGGCCCATTCTTGGTCTTGCTCAAAAATATGAAGCCCATTAAGAAGGTTTTCGGCCCATTAGGCGTTTAGGGTAGTTCTTACAGACCAACATAAGATAAAGGGATGGGTTTTAGGTCCATTAGGGTTAATTGGAGTTGTTATGGTCCAATAAAGCCCATTAGGGTAAACTAATCCATTTTAGGCTCATTATGGTACAAAATGTTAAGTTTTAGGAATGTGGGTTCATTTAGAGCCCATATAAGGGTTCTAAGCCCATTCTAGTTGAATTGAATGCTTATTGGTCCGTTTGTCTCAGTAAGAAAATCCTAGTCCATAAAGAACTTGAACCGGGATTTCTAAGGTTTTCAGCCCTTAGTTGAGCATATGAGATGTATTTGGATGAGCATAGAGTATGATATCCGCTTAGAGTACCAGTTATTATACTATTTGACTGATTATATGAGAGTAGAATTTCCTAGCAAAAATGCTAGTTGTGACAGACACACTACCGGACATCTCAATTGTCCTGTAGTAGCCATGACTCTTAGTATGAAAATAATGAACTGTCACACTCCTCATCTTCAACTCCTCAACCATCATTCCATCATGAGAATTATCATGGAAGCAAGAGACATCACTCCCACACTCGATGTTCGGTATAACCCACGAGGGCCACCGCCCCGATACGTTCCATCATGAGAATTATCATGGAAGCAAGAGACCTCACTCCCACACTCGATGTCTAATATAACCCATGAGGGACACCTCCCCAATACGTTCCCCTTGAACCTTGAACTACTACTGATTATACCTTACTATACTCAATGAAGGTATACCCTTGCCCTCATCCATTTAATCCCTACTGATGACCCTCTCATGGTATAAGAAATAACTCGCAGCAGACATACTGCCCAAATACTCTGGTGAAAATGTCGCAACCATATGCTACGCCACGGGGTTTACCTCTAAACTCGGAAACCGGAAGCTCAATATCTCTTCTACTCATCACAGGAAATGGAAATAGCGTAACTTTGGTTACAGAGAGTGACATCTAAACTATCGGCCGATTGCTCAACTCAGACTGCAATCCTCCATAAAGCACCATCTCTACTAATCCCTGAGTCTTGTGACTCCAACCGACATCTCACTGGTAAAATCTCTAAGAAACTAACTGATGAGTTGAAAAACTCTTTGATCATTTAGATCTTTAAACAGGTTAATCACAATAATACGAACATAAATATCAAACATAGGAATGAATCAAAATATGCTGAATGATTCAATAGATTCACGCCTCAGCAGAGCTCAACTAAGAACTTCCGCTGTAGAGGTTGTTTAGGGTTACAATCGATAAAAGTATTCGCTGTCAATGATCGACTCCAAAATCTTACGTACAAAGATGCATGCAAGCATCTATAAATACTAAACCCTAATAAATAAATCACGGATGGAAAGGCCCAATCTGGATACAAAATTGGACTATGAACCGAGCCCAAGACGCAACACCTAATGGACCCAACAATCTCCCCCTTTGCGTTAATTGGAGCGAGACTTTACTTCGGCTTGCTAGGTCCAACTGCAGGAACTTTCTTCGTGGTGTCGAACAAACGAGGAATGATAGCAAGGATGGTTTGTCTGAAACGAATGTACCACTGGCTCATATCATCGAAATACTTCTTGTCATCTTCAGAATTCTGCTTGCATCGATTGATGATCCCTAGAACACGCTCCAAGCATGATGTGGTATATAAATGCTTGTTTGCCAAGGCGAACAGGCATTTTTGGCCTTCATTTCTGGTGAACATGACTGAGTTTCGCTTTGGATCGATTCTCCCCATCTGCATCATATTCAAATCACTTGCAAAACCAACAGGAGAGATGGTGGGCTTCTTCTTGAAGACACTTTCAATCTCCTGATCCATCTTGGCGACCTCCATGATGTAGCAAACCAACATCCTTTTGAAGTGATCTATGACTGGCCCATATTCAGCTTCATTGGTGAGGAGGATGTTATGCAAAATGATCCAATCATGTGGATTTAGGTTAGGAAGATCAGCGAGTGAAATAGCATGTTCGGTTTTAGCTGATCCCATCAAAACTTTAAACCTGACATTTGTGAAGTTACCCTCCCGAAAGGGTTTGAGGACCCTAACGTTTATGATCTTCTGCGCACTCCATGTCTGATACTGAGGCTGAGCAAACCTCAGATAGAACTCAACAAGCTCCCTATCGACCTTCGGGTGAGGATGAGGGACATCAGCAACATGGGAAAATGTATGAAATACGAAGGCCTTTCGGGTCAAGGGCATGTCGAACTGAGAGTCGACAGAATTAACCCTGTCCAAGGAAATCACCGGTTCAAGCCAGAGGATGATGGGGGTGTCGATAGCTTCTTTGATAAGATTCTCGAGAGTCCACGGAGGGAATAGGGTTTTCCGACTTTCAAGGAGATCATGAGCCTCCTTCATCTTCCTTTCGTTCGCTTCTGCCTCTCTAGAAATACGAGCACTCGTATCTGAATCCTTATCCCTAGCCTATTTCTTCAAGAGATCATCAATGGTCTCTTTGTCATCATCACCATCACTGTCAACCATAGGCTTTTTCCCTGTATCTTGAGCACCCGAACCTGAAGCTTGACCAGTCGTTGGAGGTTCAGTTGCTTTAGTTGAAGCTGATGTAGAAGTAGGAGGTGGTTGAGATGGATTTTCACTCTTTGAAACCCCTTCCCCCCTTGTTTTGGATGGGCCACGAACTCAGGAAGCCCCTCAATTTTGCTGAGCAGGTCAAGAGCAGGAGCAAGCTTCTCGGCTAGAGTCCGCCTCACGGAGTAGTTCAAGATTGGGTCGTGAGCTTTAATAATGTTGGAGAGGGCGGCGTGGACATCCGAAACACAAGTGGAAATGACCGCTCGCTCAGATCGGAGAGACGCAACCTCGTTTTCTGATTGGGAAAGCTGAAGACTCTTAACCTTTAGAGCAGTGGTTTTACGAGCAAGCGCATCCATCACTGAGTTCTCCGAAGCGAGATCTTCTTGGAGCTTGGTCAATCGCTCCTCAACAGTCGCCTGGAAGGATTTATTGTCAGCTTCAAGTGACTGACGAAGACTGGCAAAGAATTGTTGTTCTGATGCGAATGAAGTAGCCAGCTTCTCGACAACGGAATCGACCTTCGCTACACTAGAGTCAGCTGCTCCCTGTAAAGACTGTAAAAGATTGTTAGCATCGTGAAATAGTTTTTCGACTTTTTTGGTCGCATCAGCACAGGCCTTTGTGGATGTTTCTATAGCAATAGTAGCGGAGTTGATAGAGGTGGCATGTGCCTTGGTGAAAGAATCAACTAGCCCCTAAATGGCAGCCTCTGAGATCTTGGACCAAGAGGAGGAGGAGGAAGCGATGAGACTATCAATTTTCTCATGAAGTTCCTTGATGTGCTTTTTGGTGACAGGAGCATCATCGTCATCATCGCTTTGAACCTGGTAGGGACTGTAGTAGACATAATTGAAGGTCATGTCTTCCCCTCCAAGAAAGGTCTCGGTATCTGCTGAGTGATTTGGAGATGAAGGCGAAGGTGGAGGTTCAGTTGTGGTAGTAGGTTCGGTTGAAGGTGTGTGTTTGGGTGCTGAAGTGTGAGTCCCTGTATCAGATACGTTGGTTCGAACTCCAGTGGTGGTTGTTGTTGTAGCATCTGAGAAAATAGGAGGTGGTATGGGAATAGAAGTGGGTGGAATATGAGTAGTGGAGGTTATGGGGGAATGGAAATAGAGATAGAGATTGGGGGAAGAGAAACAGGTTTGGTTGAAATTGGTACCTCAGGAGAAGGCGAGCGAGGAGGAGTGTCACCACGAAACGACTCCTCTGAGTCTGAACCCTCATCCTCTGAATCACTGGAGGAAGAGGCAAGAATGAGTTTTCGCCTTGGCTGGGTTTTCCTCTTCTTTGGTGGAGGTGATTGGGCTGCCTTCATAGGTTTTCGCTTCTTAGGAGAAGGGCCTTTCGCCCCTTTGACCACCTTCTTGTCTTTCCCATTTTCTGGTTTCTTGCCCCTGGGATCAGGCTTGTCAGCGTCATGGATTGAGTGAATCATCTCTGGAGTGAGCTCTCTGGGACCCGAAGGAAGAAACTCCTTGTAGGTTTTGATGATGCGACTCTCCCGTGATACACACGCATACATTGACTCAGGAATTGAGCCAACAAACTGAAACTTGGAAGGATCTGTCACAAGGATCTTTGTAGTGTGGAAGGTGCCAATAGAGGAGAGTGGAGATGTAGCCACAATGGGAACATGGTATTTGTCCATAGCCCATTTGGTGACGAGCGTCCAGAACCTTGCATATGAAATTTCAGAATGTCGAGAGGTAGAGGCAAGGCTTTGGATTAACTGCTGCCATAAGACTGATCCATTATAGAGATTGACGCCAGTGTACATCCCGTAGAGAATCATCATGAACAAATGACGAGCCCCATCAGAACCTGCACTTCTCTCGGATAGACCCTTGAATAATATCGTGAAGAAGCCATTCCACAGAGGAGGAAGACACGATTTCTTGAACTTTGTGACAGTAGTAAGGATCTCAGTGTAACCCATGTTGTAAAACATGGAGAACAACTAACCCACATAAATCGACTCAGGGTTAACCGTCGACTCATCAGGTTCAAACCCTAGTAGCGAGCAAAATCGCTGTTTGGATATGGAGGTTTTGGTATCAATAATGTCAAAGAAAATGCGATCAACAGACTTGTCATAATGGGCAGTAGAGAAAATCTCGGATAAACACTCCATAGGAACGATCTTGACCTTGGTCAGTGCGAGAACTAGTGAAGAGTATTTAAGACACTCCACTATAGGGTACATGAAGGCATCGTACGAAAATGGGGTGAGATCAATGACCAAGCTTTGATGGGGTCAGATTGGGAGAATATGGGAGGTTTCATGAACAGAGGAGGAATCCGCCATTGATAAGTGCTTCGAAGAAGGTGATGAACAGTGGTAGAAAAAGTGCCTTTGTTTGCTCTCTGAAAATTGGGTGCAGTAAAGAGGTAAAAGAACTTAGGGTTTACCCTTTATACCGTGTGTAGAAGAGAGAGACAAATCCGCCCCCAAATCTTCTTGAAAAACGAATCGGTTCCAGAGTTGATTGACGCGTGACATGTAGCAACCCCTATGATTACACATGAGAGAGAAAACCGTTTTCGTTTTGCACACTTCCCATAAAATACCTTTTTGAATTCCTAAAACCCCTTAGTCTCTCGGCTGAGTCATCATCTTATCCTTAGAATGAGCTGTCTTCACTAAATAAAAGCAATCACGTAAATAATCCACAACATCCCATTGAGAATATAGCCTTAAATATCAGAGCTATAAAAATAGCTTGTAGTGAACGAAACCAGACTTTTGGAAAATCAAAAAGATTTTCGTGCATAGAGTGTCAAAGATAAAGAAATAAAGCAACATATATGTGGGGAATCGTGATGTCAATAAAGACACGAAACAGTGGATCCCAGGCACAAATCTCTTCCTTCAAAGTAAAGAAAAACTTTAAAGTGTTTGTGTGGTTTCCCGTTAAATTACGATCAAGCACTTGTTAAGAAGTGATGAAAGGCATCTTTTAATAAGGCTTAAAGGGGTGGCTTTCGCTTCAGTTCAGAATTTTAGATCTTGACATAAGATAGAAACCGAATGAAGTACTTGTGAGACCAATGTGGCCTGTTGAACAAGTAGGTTTGGATCGTATTTTAGTGACTTGTTGGAAAGCTTGGTGTGAAATCTCAAGAGAATTTAAAACTGGATTCTATTGGAAGAAATGTTATGGTATGTAACAATTTCATAAGAATCACACAAAAGGAAAATAGAGATATCATGGTACAACCACTTGGGTGGATTCGTTAATTCATAAGTGAAAGCTAGAGCAAATGTAATTGTTCACCGTCAATGCATAGTAGGTATTGAATTGTGGGTTTCACTTAGCACGTAGTGACACGATGCTAAGATCACAAACACAGAGAGTGTGTAACCATAAACCTCAGTGGTAATTTCTGAGCGTCTCAAGGGTTACTTGTATGAAGCGAATATGATGGAGAAAAATATTTGAGGTGGTGTAAGGAAACTAAAGTACCTCTGCTGTAAAAATAGTGACCAAGCAGAAAACTCTTAACTCATATGAGGAAAGAGTAAGGTAGCTCATGATTAGAATAAATGTTGCAGCCTAATTGGGAAGACAGGTTTGTATATACCGAGTCAATAAGACTTTATTCAAAATCAGTTGAGGCTTTGGACAACATGCAGCAGCATGCTTCTAGGGACACTTAGCTAGTAAAAAGTGTGAGAATGATACCTGCCCCATCGATATTCCATAAACTGTTAACATAAACAAAAGTAGAGACAAAAGGAAAGAAAATATTTTTGGAATTTTTAATACTTTTTGTAAAGAGAAAAACAAAACAAACCAAACGGAAAAAAAAAATTTGAACCGAACCCGAAATGGACCGAACACTCGGTTCATTTCGGTTCCAAATTTTTTATTTTTTTTATTTTTTTTGGAATTTTGGAAAACAATTGTACAAGAGTGTACAACCAAAGATATCACCTTTTTGAGATAAGCGAAAACAAGTGCAGTGGGACCGAACCCGAAATAGACCGAGCGTTCGATTCATTTCGGTTCCCATGTGAACCGAGCCCGAAATAGACCGAGCGTTCGGTTCATTTCGCTTCCAACTTCTAGTTCTGAGACAGTGTTTTTGGTACTGACTTCGATTCCATCATACCTCGGCCTTGTAGGATTTTATTAAAACTTGCTTCAGGAAGGGCTTTGGTAAAGATATCGGCTAGTTGATCATTCATTCAAACAAAGTGAATTTCTACGTTTCCTTCTTCCACGTGATCGTTAATAAAGTGATACCTCAGTGCTACATGCTTCGCCTTGGAATGTTGCACTAGGTTATGACAGATCCTAATTGCACTTTCTGAGTCGTAATATAGTGGGATCTTTTTCATATTGAGTCCATAATCCCAGAGTTGGCTTTGGATCCAAATCACTTGAGATGTGCATGAGGCGGCGGCAATGTACTCTACTTCGGCTGTAGACAGAGAAACACATGTTTGTTTCTTCGATTGCCAGCTCACCAACTTCCCGTCGAGGAATTGACAGCCTCCTGTAGTGCTTTTCCGGTCTAGACCACATCCTCCTAGGTCTGCATCTGAGTAGGCTTGAACGAAGAAACCTGAGTTTGAGGGATACCAAAGACCGAGAGAGGTGGTTCGCTTCAAATACCGGAATATATTTTTCACTGCCAGCATGTGTGGTTAAAGAGGATTTGCTTGAAACCTGGCAAAATAACACACTGAAAACATTATATCGGGCCTGCTAGCGGTGAGGTACATCAGAGAACCAATCATTTGGCGATATAGCGTTATGTCGACTGCTGGTTTTTCCAAAGATGGTGTGAGCTTGGTACCGAACACCATAGGGACTTTGACCTTTGAGTCTCCCATCATGCCGAACTTTGCAAGAAGAGTCTTGGTATATGCTTCCTGGTTGATAAAGATGCCTTCGGGTCCCTGTCTAATATTTAAACCAAGGAAAAAGTTAATTGGACCCATTGAGCTCATTTCAAATTTAGTCTCCATCAGCTTTCTGAATTCAGCTGTTAGGCTAGGATTCGTTGAGCCAAAGATGATATCATCGACATAGATTTGAACGATCATAAGGTGGTTACCTTCCTTTTTACGAAAGAAGGTTGGGTCAACCGAGCATTGTTTGAATTTAGACATCTTTAAAAATTTAGTTAATGTTTCATACCATGCCCTAGGTGCTTGTTTCAGACCATAAACAGCTTTATCCAAGATGTAGCAGTGATCTGGATGCTTTTCATTTACTAAGCCAGGAGGTTGCTCCACATACACGGTTTCTTCAAGTTCCCCATTTAAAAAGGCGCACTTTACATCCATCTGGTAGACCTCAAAGTTCTTGTGTGCAGCATAGGCAAGAAATATACGAACGGATTCCAGCCTTGCCACCGGAGTGAATGTCTCTTCGTAATCGATTCTTTCTTCCTGGCAATAGCCTTTCACCCCTAGCCGAGCCTTATTTCGGATAACATTTCCCTCCTTGTCCATTTTTTTTCTGAACACCCATTTGAGACCGACAACTGAGGCATCTTTTGGTGTTGGAATGAGTCTCCAGACCTTATTTCTTTCAAACTCATTTAGTTCATCTTGCATTGCCTGAACCCAATCAGAATGATCGAAGGCAACATTGACGGTCTTCGGCTCTATTTTGGAGATGAAAGAATTAAACATGCAAAATTCTACTTGGGAGAATAAGGCAGTTTGCTTCGCCTTCAGTTGAGATCGAGTTAGAACCTTTTCAGATGCATCACCCACTATTTGAGACACAGGATGATCTTTGGTCCATTTGGTGAGAGGAGGATAATTTGGATCATAGGATGGATCCAATTCAGCATTTACCATTTCTTCCAACTCTGATTGTATGTCATCATCATAGAGCATATCTGAGTTCTCCCCCTCGACAGATGATGCACCAAGAAGTCTTTCTTCAACTGAGCTTTTAGGTTGATCTGGACTTTCGGTTGTCACTGGACTTTTGTGTGCTACATGACTTTCGGGTGCAACCAGGCTTTCGGGTGTAGCGGGGCTTTCGGGTGTAGCGGGGCTTTTGGGTGTAGCAGGGCTTTCGGGTGGATCAAATATTGGATTCTCCCCCTGAATATGTGAATCATGTTGATTTGAAGAAAATAGATTCTCCCCCTCTACCGAAGTACCGCTCTGGGGAGGTTCTTTTGCTCCCATTGGTTTGGCTGCATTTTCGACAATTTTCTTAAGGTGATCAATCTTGTTGTCTGCTGCCGTAGCCTCAAAGTGAGCAGCTTTCTCAGGTTCATCAAATAGATCCATGAACTGGTCAAAAAGATTGGCGATTGAGGCTGTGACTTGACCTGTTTGAGAGAAAATCTCTCCAATTGCTTCTTTGGTAGATTTCAACTTCTTGACGTAGTTGTCATCGAACGTCACATAATAGGTTTCTTCAATTCTTTTAGAACGCTTATTCAAAACCCTATATGCCTTTGAAGTAAGAGAATATCCAAGAAAGATACTTTCATCAGCTTTGACATCAAACTTGTTGCGATGTTCTTTGGAGTTGAAGATGAAGCACCTTGATCCGAATATGTGAAAGAACTTGACATTCGGCTTCCTTTTGTTAATTATCTCATAAGGAGTGAGAGAGAAACGCTTGTTGAGATATGATCTGTTTTGAGTAAAACAAGCTGCAGCAATGGCGTCAGCCCAGAAATATAGAGCAAGTGAGGAAAAACTCAACATGGTTCGGGCCGCCTCACACAGGGACCGGTTTCGCCTTTCGACAATTCCGTTCTGTTGAGATGTATAGGGGGCTGAGAAGTTGTGACTGGTGCCTTTTTCTGCTAAAAAAATCTTCGAATTCTTTGTTCTTGAATTCCAGTCCATTGTCGCTCCTGATGTTTCGAACGACTTTTCTCAGTTGCACTTTGACTTGCTTGATAAAGATCTTCAGTTTGGGAATCACCTCAGATTTGTGCTTTAGAAAGAATACCCAAGTAAATCGTGAGAAGTCATCAACAATAACAAGGATGTACTTGTTACCGCCAATGCTCTCGATTGATGATGGACCACATAAGTCAATGTGAAGCAACTCAAGTGGTTCAACAACTTTGGTGTTTATGATTGTTGGGTGACTTTGGCGACTTTGTTTCCCCATTTCACATGCAGCACATAAGTGTTCACGATCGAACTTGAGCAATGGAAGTCCCCGAACATGACCACTGGTGACTAGCTTGTTGATGTCTTTGAAGTTGAGATGTAAGAGCCTTCGGTGCCACAACCAACTTTCACCTGAATGAGCTTTGGACAAAAGACATATTGTTGGATTCCCTTTGATTGGTCTGAGATTCAGAGGGAACATTTCACCTTTTCGTTCAGACTTGAGAATGACTTTGTTGGATTTCTTCTCTATTATCTCTGAACCTTCGTCATCGAATGAGACTTTGAGACCTGTTCCTCCCACCAGTTGAGACACATTGATGAGGTTATGTTGCAACCCCTCTACACACGCCACCTTCCTGATTGTAAAGTCTCCATTGGTTATCATCCCATAATCATTTATCGTTCCATAAGAGTTGTTACCAAACTTGACATTGCAACTGTTTTGTAATGATCGAAACTCCATTAGCTCTTCCTTCCTTCCTGTCATATGACGTGAGCAACCACTGTCTATGTACCATTCTTCGTCGAACTGCTCGTCACTTATAACCTGCAAAAATTAAGCAGATTTAGGAACCCAAAGTTTCTTGGGTCCACGTGAGCCTTTTACAGAAACAGGAATAGTAAGAGAAACATCATCAAAATATGTTCGTTTTATTAAGGTTGTTTCATCTTTCCTCTTAATGGTAAACACTTTGATTTTATTGGACTTAGATGCAGGTATTTTGGATTCAGGTTCGGGCGTTTGGACTTTAGCCTGCTTTCGATCTTCATTTGCTGAGGAAATCTTCCTTTTTCCTTTCAAATCCTTCGATGATTGTGAATTTGGTGTATGACGAGAATTAGGCTTAGAAGAAGAATGAGAACGAGAAGAATTAGAAGGAAAGAAATTAGAATGAGAATCTTTCCTGACTTGAGGTTCGAAATGACCCTTTTGGTTGAGATCATTTGACGGACCGAACCTGGACCTTCGGTTGCCGTTTGATGATGGACCAAAACTGTTTTTCCGGTTGTTGTGAGTAGCTGGACCGAAGCTGGGTCTTCTACTGTAAAAGCTTGAAGGGCTAAACTCTGATTTTTGTCTGTTGTTGTTTGGGGAACCGAAACCAGCCTTTCGGTTGTTGTTACTTTCGGGACCGAACCTATCCTTCCGGTTTTGTTCTTCCTATGGCCTGAAAGTCTTCTTCTGGTTCTTTCGATCTGATGGACCGAAGCTCCTTTTACTGTTATTTTCTTCTCCTTTTGGCTTGGAATTTCTGTCAAAGTGAGTATAGTGGGGATTTTGGGAGCGCCAAAATTGCTTTCGCTCTGAGAGATTTTTCATGTATCTCAGATTTCTCTGTTGCTTTTGATTTTTCACCTGTTTCGGTTGTCTGTGAATATTTTCCTTCTGTTCCGGCTTCTTAGCAACAGGTTCATTTTTCATGGAAGAGGTTTCGCTAGTTGAGGAGACATATTCCACTGGAACCTCTTTTGTGCCGCTGGAACTGGGCACGTCAAAGTTGGTAGGTTTATTCAGTGGTTCTGCCACGTATCTACCTTTGGCCTTCCATGATGTTCGCTCCGACAAACCAACTGTTTCATCTGCGTTGTCTATCGGTGCAGACCAGAAAAACTCATCACAACCATCTGCATTATCTTCATTCACTATGCAGTGAGTTCGGCTGTCTGATGTTCGGTTACTCCTGTGACCTTATAAACCTGATTGGGAGTGGTTCGAACCTTTTGGTATACAACGGCCTTTTCTTTAAGGATTGGGGACTTATGTTTGGACAAACGAGCGAATTCCACAGAATTCTCAGAAATCAAGTTTTTGTGGTTTTCAGATTCGCTCCTAATGAACTCAGAACAGTCAACCTCATCCTCTACAGAAATTTCACTCATGTCATCGTCCTCATTAAGTTCAGATGCATTTTCAACATCAATTTTATTTTCTGAACTTAATTTGGTACTCAATGAGTCAAATTTTTTTATAGTTTCGGCCCTGAGTTTCAACTTATCATTTTCATCCAAAAGATTCTTAAGCGTGTCCTTATGGTCTTTGGACTTTATAAAAGATTCAATTTTGTCCAGACCATACATATAGGTGGGATTAACATCATCTGAAGATACAACACTTTCGCAGCTGTATGCTTCGGCATCGATTTCATCCTCCTTTAACTCAAGGAAGGGCCGAATCGTGCGATGTATCTTTTGGCCTATTTCACAGTTTAAATGCAACTGAGTAATGTTAGTATAAAGTCTTTTTGCAATTAAACAAAAAACATTCCTCTGTTTTAATAATTTAAGATTGTCTCTTTGCAAATAAATGTTCTCATCCCTAGACTTAACCAGCTCCAACTCCTTCTGCTCTATCCATATCCTTTGCTCCTCACTCTTGGATGACACCCTGCTTATTTGGTCAGTTAGATTAGAATTCGTGACACGTGTTTGAGTTAAACAACTATCTAGATTTGAAATTCTTGAATTCAATTTATTTAATTCCTTTTCATATGATGTTTGTGGAATTTTAAACGAAATAAAAATAGATTGTACCTTCTTGATCAGTTCATCTAGCTCACCGATCTGCACACTGAGAGGCTTCGTTCTAAAGCACACGTCCTCTCGCTCCTTATCCACTTCGTTTCCTCCATCAGTGTTGTATCCTCTCATCTGGGATACATCCGTCACCATCAGACATCTTCCACCAGCATCAGCACTCTTTGCCACATAAGCCTTTCCATGAGAAGGCTTTCTCACTTCATCATCTTCTGAGTCGGTTGACCACACCTGTACGCCACCGAACTCATCATCATCTACCAAATCCTGCACAACAAGAGCATTCATAGAGGGATTAGTAGCAGCTTTCTTCCTCTTAATCTCCTCCAGTCTCTTCAGGAGACTTGCTTCTTCATCCTTCTCCTCATCTTTCTCTGCTATCTTCTTCAACACGCAATCCTTTGCGTAGTGATTTTTCCCACCACAGTAAAAGCATCTGACACCAGAGTCAACTTCACTCTTCGCTTCTTTCTTTGATTCTTCAACCTTCGGCTCCTCTTTCACCTTTTCAGAGTTGTAGCTTCCCTGCCAATTTTGGCTCTGGTTGGTAGGGAACCTCTTCTTGAAGAACCTTCTGGGATTTGATACCATCATTGCATAGTCTTCAGATGTCAAATCATAGTCTTCCAGATTCAAATCTTCTTCTTCTGCTGCTGCATTCTTACCTTTAGACAGAAGAGCCAAAGACCCAAAGTTTGAAACCACGCTCTTCTCTTGTAGCACAATCTTTTCCTGGGATTTCAGAATCCCCACCAGTTTTGCCAAGGAATACGATTTGAACTGCTCATGCGCTTTAACTGTCGACACAACTGCCCTCCATTTGGGTCTTAGGCCATTTAAGAAAGTGACCTTTTGTTCGATGATCTTTCTTTCAATGTCATGTTTGATCATCTTGCTGAGAAGATGATTGAACCGATCAAATGTTTGTGTAACAACCTCCTCTGGCATTTGCTTGAATTCTCCAAATTCAGAGAGAAGTAGGGTCTGAATTGAGTGCTCTAGATCTTCATCTGTGGAGTATAGCTCTCGCAGCCGATCCCAGATTTCTTTTGCTGTACCACAAGAACTTACCAATCGAAACGTGTCGGATTGAAGAGCGAATCGAATTAGTCTCAATGCCTTAATGTTGCATTGGAACTTCTCCTTTTCGTCCTGAGCGACGTCTTTCACATCTTTGAATAGATCATTATACTCCTTTTGAGTTTTAATGATTCTAGAAGTGCTTGAGTGAGCGAAAGGGCCAGATGTGATAGCTTCCCATATTAGATACCCATTATCTTCAGATCCAATAACGTAATCTTCAAAGTGGTGCATCCACAATTCATAGTCTTGAGTGTATAGGATTGGAATCTTGGTGGTTGATCTGATGCTATTAGAGATGTTGATAGGATTGGATTGAGAATCGTCCATGCTTGATCGTGTAACCTGTTATAAGATCAGACTTTGTAATACGTAATATTAGGGCAAGATGAATAATTAATGAGATACGTCAATTATGGAGTGACGGCTCAATAAATATCAATGAATGCGGAATAAACCCTAATCACTTCTTTCACAGAAGAGATATGTATGAATTACACAGTCTCCTGCTCTGATACCAATTGATGAGTTGAAAAACTCTTTGATCGTTTAGATCTTTAAACAGGTTAATCACAATAATACGAACATAAATATCAAACACAGGAATGAATCAAAATATGTTGAATGATTCAATAGATTCACGCCTCAGCAGAGCTCGACTAAGAACTTCCGCTGTAGAGGTTGTTTACGGTTACAATCGATAAAAGTATTCGCTGTCAATGATCGACTCCAAAATCTTACGTACAAAGATGCATGCAAGCATCTATAAATACTAAACCCTAATAAATAAATCACGGATGGACATGCCCAATCCGGATACAAAATTGGACTATGAACCGAGCCCTAAATGCAACACCTAATGGACCCAACACTAACTCAATTTACCTCTCAAGGTACACTCTAAATGAAGCTTGCTCAACATGGACCTCTGGCCCTACACTCTATCATATCAGTTGTCAGTCTAAACAATCACAAAGGGACAACTGGTAAAGTCAGAAGCACTATCTGCTACGAATCATGGTACTCGAACCAAGTTATATCCCCTCAATCTGCTACTTAGAACCCCTGTAATTCTCCCTGTTTCGAGTATGGGTCCTCTGATTTCAGTAGTACGGGCCCATACTACCTGCCACATCTACCCATACTTTCCACACGGATTATCCCAGATTTCCTAAGTAGCTACTCAACCTTCTCGATCACCAATCCCGTTATACCTAGTTGCTCTCCAGCGAGTACTCTCCTCTATCAGCATACTCATCTGACTAAGGTTGCTCCCTAGGCCCTTCCTAGTTTCTCACACTTCTCTGTCATTAGCTGCTAAAGAACTCCTTATGATGCCAGCCATCTACCTCCTGAATATCTTCATATTCACTTAGTAGCTGACTTCCATCATCAAGAGTTCCACAAAGCACGAAGCAAGCAACATTCGGGCATCAAATAAGCTCCACCGACACAAAACACTACTCGAGCACACAAATCCACTTGCTCTATTCACAACTCAAGAGGCATCACCGAACTCAAGCTATCTTACCTCTCATGGTATATATAATCACTCTTCTTAGTAGACTCCTCAAATGCTCATCTAGGTATCTCTCCTAGATTACCCCGCTATTTAAAGCTCTCCCTCTAAAAGATTCCTGCTAGGTACTCCTACTCAGCACATTCACATAGCAAATTAAATATAGCAACATCTCTTAGGCTAAGGCATCATAAATCAAGCAACTCTAGCCCTAGACTCTAAAATACTTATCATATCCTCTAGCATGCTATTCTAATATATCATAAACATCTCATAAATATCTCATAAAGTAAACAATTAAGGTATTTTGGGAAATCATCGTTCGGGCTCTAGCATTGTACACACTGCTCCTTCTAGTTTTTTTTCTCTTAAAAACTCTTACTCATTTTAGAAAAATCATTTCTTTTGAAAACTTTTCTTAAATCCTTAGTTTGAGTCCATACATACCTAAAGGTGCATCCGAATCCCTTAAACCAAGGCTCTGATACCAACTTGTAACACCGTAAATTTCCAAAAAAAAAATATCAATTAAAAACACAATTATCTCATTTCAAAATCACAAAATCCCACAAATATCAAGGTATCAAAACACATGTTCCAAAACTGTATATATCACAAATCCAGGATCCTCCAAAAACATATCTCCAACTCGGGTGTGTGTACAATCAAGCCGATGCCTTCCCGTGATCCTGATACGTACCTGAAACACATAACACATAACACGGTAAGAACGAAGTGTAGTGAATTCCTCACAATGCCACACACATCATATTAGCCACTCAAGGCTAACTCAATACGACCCTCCGGTCAATGTGTCTCAGTGGAGACCTTCCGGTCCCACAACTTGGGTGTACCCTCCGGTCCTAACTCAGTAAGATCATAATAATAATATTCGACATAAATCACAAAGACATAATGCAGGATATCACAGTAGACAAGTAAGCACATAAGGCACCTCGGTCACACAAAGATACCACTCATGCTAAGTATAGTAAGAAGACTCACCTCGGATGATGAACAGCTCCAATAAATGTTGTCGCTGCACACCGGCCTCTATCTCTGAGCCAAATCTAAAATTATACCAAATTAGGATCTAAGTCCAAACCCTTATTCTCTAGGTCTAAAGGTAGTCCACTAACTAGCCCATAAATAACCCAAAACCTATTAGGCCCACCAAGGCCTAATAATAAATGGGCTCTCCCAAGGCCCAACTCTCAAGTCCAAGAGGCAAGCCCAACACAAGGGCGAAAGGCAGATATATATTCCTTTGGTCCAAAAGCCCAAACTCCATGCCCAACACTTAAGTCCCAATATGGGACTTAGCCCAACAAGTCCGTAGTGAGGTTACGCGGGGCGTACCTCTCTTTGTACGCTCAGCGTACACAAGAGTACACAGATACTAATCGGGGACATCAACCCAGTACATGGGGCGTACTAGGATTATGCTCGATGTACACCCAATACTGCTTTTTCCTGCTCTCTTGGTCTTAACCCGTTAAGATCTTAGCTCAAATCTCAAATCTGGACTCCCTAAAGGTTCTTACTCCATAAAGTCTGTGACTTTAAGCCTTTGCATGGATAATAAAGTCACAAACACCCAAAACTCTCACTCACTTTTATCAAAATGCTCATATCTCATGCATGGGTTGATTCAAACGTCCAAGTCTCAATTTTTATGACTCTACACCACTAAAGACACTCAAAGGAGCTGATAACAATTCTCTGGAGCTCAATATCTCATAAAGCATCCAAATTTGGGACCAAAACCCTAAAATGAACTAAAATGATTCACAAATCAAAAGGGTGAGAAAGCTTTGGGCTTTATACCACTAGCTGAAGCTCCAAGCACAGATAAGCTCAGATCCAAAGCCTGGACTCCCACTCCATCTTTTTCATGGCTCCTTCTTTACTCCAAAGAAAACACAAGATAACTTAATAGCTCACAAATGGTCTCTCAAGCTCAAGGGATGGAATTAGGGTTTGAGAGGGTTAAGTTTTTGGAAATGGTGGCCAGAAATGAGGCCATCTTATTCTTTATATAGGGATACCCCCTCATTTAGGGTTATCACTATGTGCATAGTACGCCCAACATATTAGGTGGCTTTGCTTCAAGTTTATTCACATGAGTACGCTGAGCGTACACACACGTACGCCTAGCGTACTCAGCTGCCACTTTTCTCAAATAAGGGACTTCTCTTGCCAAAACTTCAAACTGTCATAACTTCCTCGTTATAAGCCCGTTTCGAATGAATCTCATATCCACGGAAAGGTGACGAGAAGCCCTACGCTTATAGCAACTTATCGCAGTCTAAAGGCTTTCTCATGCTCGGGTTGCAGCCCATGAACCCGAAATCACAGACTATCTAAAACAGGATGTTACAAGGAGTGCGTATTGCTCAGTTTGAATATCAATTGAAGGCAGGATTGGCTCATTGAATCAAGGTGTAATGGATACACTTTTACATGGGTATTTTTGGACCTATGAATAGGGTTTCGGAGTAACGTTGACCAGTTTTCTAGAAGCACTTTGGATGTACGTGGAACCTCGTTTCGGTGGGGTCATGCCAGTAGGGTTGGAAAGGAATCAGTCAGACCTCAGTTTTGATGGCATTCAAAAAATTTCGTTCAATCAGTTGAGCAATAGTAGGATCAGTTTGATCATTTAAATTGGAAAATTTATTTGAGAAGGTTTTATGGTTGGGATGTTCAATAATATGGATGGTAATCAAGATGGAAAGCTTAGGGTCTGGACGCCATGGATTGTGAATGTAGAGTAGAAGTCTTCAAGTCGTTAGGGAGGGTCTGATTCCAAGTGGGGGAGAACTGCTTGGAAATAGCAATAATAATTTCAAATATGGATTAAATTAGAATTCATATCTAAGGGAAATAGAATAGATGGTTTTTTATCATAATCATGGAATCAGAGAGTGAGGCCCTTAGGTATCGAATTGTTAGTTTTCTTGACACGGTTGGGTGTTAGTGCATTGTGGGAGTCAGGAGACTCAGTGATTAGTTGGTTTGGATGATGGAGGGGCAGCTAAAGGTTGTTGGAGTAACAGTTGTGCATCAGAAGTCTCTTTTAGAGTGTTTGAATTATAAATCTTGTTTGCTTGCAGGCTGTTTATTAGAAGCTTGGTTACCAATCTTGGGTATCAGTTATGGAATCTTGAGTCAAAGTTCGTTGTGAATGTCTCGAGTGATGTGTCAGGTGGAGGTACACCTGAGTTGTTAAGGGATTTGGATGCAATGTGAAATTCTTGGGGAGGACCATCATTATGCTTGTGAAAGTAGTGGGTCGGTGATGACTTTTCAGGAAGTCAAGTTTGTATTTATACTTTTTGGGCATAATTTCCGTATTTGGGATTGGGAGGAATTCATGATCGGTATGTTTTGAGTATTCCTTCCACATGTTTTGGCGGTGTTCCTAGTCAGGGACTAGGGGTAGGTATGATGAATGGATGATCATCTAACTTAGGGCATGGTTTCTGAAGTTTAGAACTGATGGGTTCCCGATTCTGGGAAGTATATTGATGGAGTTGGTTTGTGGTTGTAGTTTTGAGACTTCCCGGTTGTGTAGTCCTCATTGGAAGTTAGGTCTTCAAGTTAAAGAGAGAAATATAGTTATTGAAAATGAGTATTCTCAAATTAGTTGGTTTTTTTTTGGCAGTTGTGGGTTTCTGAGTGGTATCTCAACTTTTCTTTCTAAGATGCTTAGACTTTGAAGTGGTTAGAGAGAGTTGTGGAATATCTTGATGTTGTTTGTGTTCCATTACAATGGTTATTTACCTGAGACTCATGTCAGGATTTGCTTTGTTTTCAAGTGGAAGGTACAACAGTAGTGAATTGGAAGTGGTCGCAAGCGGCTCAGAGTCGGCATAAGAGTTAAGCTGACAGACATCGATCCAATTGGGAGTTGCAGGTCGGCGATATGATATTAATGAAGGTATTACCCTGGAAGGGTGTAATACACATTAGGAAGAGGGGAAATTTGGGGCCCTGGTTTATCGGGTTGTTTCGAGTGATTGTTAGGGTTGGCAGGGTAGGCTATCGATTGGATCTACTTGAGGAGCTTAGTCACATTCACTGCACCTTCCATGTTTCTCAGCTACGGAAGTGTGTAGCTGATGATTCAGTGGTGGTACTGTTGGAAGATATTCAGGTTGATGATTGCCTAAATTATAATGAGAGGCAAGTGGTGATTCTATATAAGAAGATGAAGACCTTACACAACAAGGTGGTATCATAAGTCAAGGTCCAATGGCAACATCGGAAGGGTTCCGAATGGATTTGGGAGCCTGAGGCATAGATGCGAGAGCACTACCCTTAGTTATTTGTATCCGAGGACTTTGAGGATGAAGTAAAATTCAAGTGGGGGAGAATTGTAACATTCGTTCCAAGCATGAATCAACTTTTTATGTATTAACTCTAATCCATGGCATGGTGGAGCATCACCACGACGTGGCAAAAAGTTTGGGACTGCGGGATTTAAATGACCTGCCACAACGTAGCCTTAGGTGCCATAGTATGGCAGGTGCTTTTAGTGAAAACCCTAATTTGGCTCTTTGAGCCCTATTCAAGCATCATTATCTCAATGATACCCCTTCATTCATCATCCCCCGCCCCCTTTTCTTCCCTAACAAACCCTAATTCCTTATGTGATCCTTGTGAGCTTAAGAGTTCATTTGCGGCGTTCTTGAAGGAAGGAGAAGGAAAGGAAACCATCTTGGAAGCATAAGGCACTTTGGATCCAGAAATGTTTCACCCTTAAGCATTATTTGAAGGTATAAGGTCTGAAACTTGATGAGTATTTGCTTAGATCTTGTGAGCTAGGAGTTTGTTGTCATTTTGGTCCCATAAGCTTAGTGTTCATGAGTATGGCTTACTCTAACCCAGAGGGTTATCCTCCCAGACGTTTTTAGGTACTTAGGACCATAAAAATGTGATCTTGGTCCCTTTTAGGAGTTCATTTGTGGCATTATTGAAGGAAGGAGAAGGAAAGTAAACCATCTTGGAAGCTTAAGGCACTTTGGATCCAGAATTGTTTCACCCTCAAGCATCATTTGGAGGTATAAAGTCTGAAACTTGATGAGTATTTTCATAAATCTTGTTAGCTTGGAGTTTGTGTTCATTTTGGTCCCATAAGCTTGGTGTTCATGAGTATGGCTTACATTAACTCATAAGGGTTGTCCTTCCAAACGTTTTTAGGTGCTTAGGACCATAAAAATGTGATTGTGGTCCCTTTCCTTTCTTCATGCATGAGATATAGGGGTTTTGGTTTGTGTATTAAGTTAAGGTTTAGTTGTTGGATCCTTTCTAGCATTGGAAAGTCGTCAAGTTGGAAACTTTATTTATTTGGAGCCAGATATAATCTTTTGATCTCTTGGGGTTGGGAAAAATGACTTAGTGGTTTAAGTTGTCGAGACTAGTCCCTACGTGGTGGCGAATGGGTCAAGGCCCATCTGATTTGTTGATTAGTAGCCATGGCATAGCGGTTAACTGAAGTTAACTTTGACTTTGACTTTGACTGTTGACTTTTACTACGTTTGACTTAGGGGAATTTTGAGTTGTAGTTTGAGTTGAGTTCATTTTTGTTGCATAGGTGACCTATAGAGTTGACTTTTGTTGCAGGGTTCTTTTTTACTATCTTTTCAGACTGTAAGGTGAGTTTCCTCACTGTACTTGGGGGTCGAAGGCACTAATGTCGGCCTACTAGGTTGTGTATCCTAGTTAGGATGTTTTTATGATGTAGTGATCTGTTAAGATCAACATGATTATATGTTTGTTGTTATATATTTTATTTGTTGCTTATGTCGATATAGTACAGTTGGGTTGAGGCAATACTGCACTGTGCGGAGGCCAACAAACCCGGGAGCAATGTAGATATGAGTTATGGGCTAGAAAGGCAAGCTAAACTCATATCATGGGCTTAGGAGCAATCCAACCCGATGGCTATGGACCCGAGGTTATTCTTGTCTGACGACTGATTAGACCCATTGTATATTGGCATTCTACTCCGATGACTGATTCGGTTGGGGGTAGTCCATCCCGATGGCTATGGACCCAAGGGTATTCTAGCGCGATGACTGATTGGACCCAACATGCACGATTGTATCTGTTATGTTGTGTGGTGGTATTTTGGGGAGACCCGTTAAGCTATTGACTTACAGTTTATGTGTTATGTTTCGGGTACTTCAGATGATTGGGGCAAAGCATAGGTGTGATCATGCACATCCTCAAGTTCTGACAAGATTTGATTTTGGGATACTGTGATTTGTGATTTTGACATTTTGGGATCTATGTTTTGTAGACATTTATGATTTTTGATTGTTTTTGAAAAATGAAATTTTTACCTTGATTTTTGGGATGTTACAAGATGTCTCATGCTAAACTTAAATAGCTAAAGTTCAATTTTCTTGTAGTATTTTTGAGGAAAGTGAAGATCAAGCTTCCTACTACATGGACACATCACATGACCCGCTAGTTCTTTCTTTTTAACGATTTCGGTATGGAAATTGCAAGTCTTCAACATGTAATAAACCAATGTTCACTTATGAACATTTGATATTCATACATGAATATAACTAAAGCATTGGTTTTTTTTAACAATGCTCATTTATGAATAGTAATCAGCAATGTTCACCTATGAACATATATGAACTTCATTAGTTTTATAGGCTTATGTATAAATGTTTAGTTTTGAAAATGTATTCTTTTGTATAAATGTTCAGTAATGAACATATATGAATATATGAATATATGAATATGGATGTTCCTCTATAAGTTGGAATAATTGTAATCATTCTTGGTATTAATGTTCATTTGTGAACACAGAAAAATTGCATACATTTGATATTCACATTTCATCATAACATTCATACATGTTCATTTGTGAACATATATGAAATTGGCTAATTGTGGATTTGATATTTATATTTGATCATATACATGTGTTATAAAATTAACATATATGTATTGTCAGAAATGAACATAAATGTATATTTTAATGACCTCCTACCGGTTAGGAAACATGATTTGCTTTACTTATTTAACAAAATGTTGTTATTTGACCATTTATGCCTCCTAATATGATCTAATGGTTTATCAAGTGGTTATATGGTTCTATGAGTTTTTATAGTTCTATGTTGATCTATATATATATATATATATATATATATATATATATATATATATAGAGAGAGAGAGAGAGAGAGAGAAATGTTCATATGTTTTGATAACTATTGTCTGCTTCTAAGGACCAATGAGAATTCAGGAAATAATAAATAATTAATTAAACAAATATGGGTATAATGATAATCTTAATATATCTGTTTATGGTAAGAGAATAAGTCAGTTAATATCTCCTAAAACAATGCAATAAGTTAAACCCTACAAAACCAACATCCCTTTATCAGTCGCCATACATAAAATCATCATGTATCCCATCTCAAAACCCTACGCCCCTCCATCGAAGGTCTGATGAAATTACGGACATTAGTGGTCAAAATTTGGCGATTTCAAAACCCAAACCACCCATATGATGTTCATTATCGCCTCTGATTCGGATGATTCGGTTCAACCTCAAATCAAAGTGAGAGGTTTACTAGCAACCCTCATCATTGTCGGTCCTCCATCCCTCCTCTACTCTCGATAATACAAACAATAAAACTAGTGGACTCAAATGTTAGGGTATTTCTTTTCTTCTATTTTGTTATGTTCTATAATTTCAGTTCCTAGAAAGACAAATTGAAAGCTAGGGATTTGATGTTTTATTTTAATTTTGTTAATTTTGAAAATGTTTGTAGGCTTTCAAAAAACGAGGCTTGTGAGGAAAGTATGTCACATAAGGCTCCTTCATATAGTTCACAATGGATATGCCTAGTATCTAGTAGTGAGTTTTCAAACGTGCGAAGAGATACTCTCTAATTTTTGGAATACATTTTCTCTAAAAAAAACCGAATGTACAAATCTATATTTTCCTCCGATATAAATCAATTATTTATTCTTGATGCTTGAATAGGAAAATAAGTCAATATTGTATAGAAAGATAATTAATTAATGGGTGCTCTGTAATAATCTATTACTTTGATATTATTTTTAGCATCTAGAGATAAATTGTTTCTTCTGGTTTTTAGGCTTAATGTGTATATTCCAATAATTATTTTATTAATATTTGTTTTCTCATTCTTCTCTTTTTCGTTATGTTTCTTTATTATATGGTAGTGGTAAGCACTTATTAAGATATAAATTTCCTTAATTTATATTCTATTGCCGTAAGTTCATATTGTACCAAAAGGTTAACCCATGCATTCGTTTTAAGTAGGCGTATAGGTGCACTTGTTGATTACTTTAGCTTTTACCTCCCAAGCATTCTCTCAGAATGTCTTTAAGAATGCTTGTTAAAATTTATGTAATATGTATTTTGGTTACAAATATAGTAATGAGTAATTGTATGAAGCTATTTTGATTTAGTCAAATTAATGTGCTTAACTTGTAATACTGACAAGTAATGCATGTTATTTTTTCAGAATGACTTGAAGAAGGAATCAAAGATTGATCATACAAGAGAAAGACTTGGAAATTTGAATAATATTCTTTTAGAATGGATTATTGTTTTGGTTGGATTTTGATGTTTTTTCCTTTCTTTTTAGGTTTTAAAGAGGCTTCCATTAATGTGGAAAAGGATGAAAAACATGCATACCAAGAGTGTATTCTACTAGAATGTATAAAATGATTCTTAACAATAATATTATTTTAGAATGAATTATTGTTTTTATTAGATTTTGATGTTTTTTTTTCTTTCTTAACCATTGTTAGTTTTAATCTTTAAGAATAAATGTAATTCTTAAACATTATTAGTCATATTTTGGTTTCCAGGATAAATGTAATCATTGTTTATAGTCTTATTCTTCAAGAATAAATGTAATTAGTGATTCTTAAAGAATAAAGTCTTATTCTTCAAGGAAAATCTCGAATTTAATGGCATAATCAATGGTTACCAAAACTGTAACGTCCCAAAAATCAAAGTAAACTTTTTCATTTTTAAAACACAAATCCATAAGCCAAAAGTTACCAAAACATTGTTTACAAATAATTCTAAGTCAAACATCGAGTCAAAGTATCAATCAACATAAACTGCAGGATGATGTGTACAATTACGCCTTCGTCTTTCCCCACTCATCAAGAATACCTGAAACATTGAAATCCAAATTGTAAGCCAAAACTTAGTGAGTTTCCCAAAATACCCCATAATACAAACAATTACAGATATAACACAAACATGCATACATGGTTTTCTAGTCCTTGACCTCAACCCAACCATACCGTGTTTGTTCGTTTACAGAACAGATCAGTAACACCTCAACCCCACCATCTAGGGTTTGTTGGCACGTGACCTCAACCTAATCATCCAGGGGTTGTTGGCACGTGGCCTCAACCCAACCATCTTGGTTTGTTGGCAAGTCATCTCAATCTCACCATACCGGGTATGTTGACTTCCGGTCTCAACCCAACCTTATAGAGTTTGTTGGCGTGCGGCCTCAACCCAACTACCCATATGTCGACATATATACAACAAATCACACATATAACTATCATAGCAATCCTACATCGTAGGATGGATAAACACAATAAATGGGTCGGTTGTGGTGCCTTAGACCCATTGGCATAGTGAGAGAACTCACCTCTCAAACCAAACACGAGCTAAAAATAAGTCTCGACCACGAATATCGACTCTACCCATCACCTGTTATGCAAATCATTGTTCAACCTAATTAGAACCAATCACCTAAAAATATCCTTAGGTCCAAATTGTTCAAACTCAACAAATCAGTCGAGTCAACCCAACCAAGTCCACTCAGTTCCGTATGCAGGCATACTCGATCACGACCAAATAGAGGGGGGCTAACCACGTACGTGCGGCGTACCATCTGGTACACCCAGTGTTCAAAGTTGAATGCTATTAACCCGTTAAGTGCTTAATGCATAAGCCTTTTTCATCCAAAATACAGATCCAAGTCCCAAATGTTGTCCTTGACGATAAAGTTTCCAACTTTATCGTCTTTCATGGCCCTAATTTGATTAACACTAAAAACTCAACATCTTAAGCCATTTATACAACCAAACTAATACATGGGGACAAACTAAGGGTCAAGAACACATTTTTATCACTCTAAGCCTAGAAAAACGTCTAAAAGGACAACCCAATTTCTCTATAGCATGCCATGCATAAGAAGGTGCGGTTTTTGGGGACAAAAGCTCATAATATCAACATATAAACAATATCTATCAACTTAATCACCAAGGTTAAGGTGAGCATGGTGCGGTTTTAAGTCCAAACCGAACCGCAAACCACAAGGTGCGGTTTTTGAATTCTAGAAACCGTTAGGTGCGGTTTTTGAATTCTAGAAACTATTGGGTGCTATTTTTCAATGGTTCTGTTTTGCGGTTTTTTAGTGTGGTTTCGGTTTGTACCGGTTCGGTGTCGGTTTTAAACTGAGTCAAACATATGGTACGGTTTTTATGTTCACTAGTACGAGTTTTTTAACTGTGGTGTTCATGTGAAGATTTATGATTGTATGACATGTTGTCATTTCGTTTCCTCACATTTAGAAGCTGTAATTTTGAGTTTTTTATGTTGTTTACTTGATCGCTTCATTTGCAACCCATATTCCCAAGCTCATTTTTTATTCAATTTGTGCTTAGAAGTTACAAGCTTGCAAGTTGTAGCCCACCTAGTGTTTACACTTTACACATAATTATTAAGTCATAAACATAAAGTGAAAAACTCACATATTAAACCTAATACCTAATTACTAATTACCGTCAAGTTCAATATATAATATATGTATAATTTAGAATTTATTAGTTTTTTAAATAATATGTATAATTGTATAATATAAATTAGTGATTTATTTTATTGTTAATAAGCTTGCAGTGTGGTTCGGTTTTGGTGGTCCGGTTTCTAGATAAAAACCACACCGCACCAATAAATTCGGTTTTTCAAAAAAAAAAATCCGCACCATCGGTTTTTGCGTCGGTTTCGGTTTTTCAGTTGCGGTTTATTGCGGTTTTTCTTTTATCGGTTCAGTTTTTGCTAAACACATTCTCAAGCTTCAAAATGCAACAATGGGGCTAGGGTTTGCAAGGGGCAACGTTTCAAGTGATAGAGGATGGAAATGGGATGAGGCTGGAAGGTAGGTACCCAAACTCCCACCAAAATCAATGACGCACTCCCTCAATATATCCTCCAGTGTCTGAATTGTGCGCTCACTCTGACCGTCGTTCTGAGGGTGATAAGTAGTGTTGAAGTGTAATCTCATGCCCAACTCCTCATGAAACCTCTTCCAAAACCTAGAAGTAAAACGAACATCTCTGTCTAATACAATGGAAACCGACACCCCTTGACAAATTATCACCTCTCAAACATAGATATCTGCCAAATTCTCAGCCGTAGAACTCTCTTGAATAGCAAGGAAATGGGCACTCTTGGTCAACCTGTCGACAATCACCCAAATGGCATCAAAGTCGCGAGGAGTCCAGGGTAATTTCGTGACGAAATCCATAGAAATTTGCTCCCATTTCCAAATAGGAATCTCCAAAGGTTGTAATTTCGTGAGGCATCTGATGCTCGACCTTAACTTTCTTGCAAGTCAAGCACTTATATACATATCTTGCAATCTCCTTCTTGATGCAGGGCCACCAGTAGCTAAGTCTCAAGTCCCGGTACATCTTAGTCGCACCAGGATGTATATAAAGTCGAGACTTATGTGCCTTATCCATCAAAATCTGCATCACGCCTCCAGTACTCAGAATCCATACCCTACCACAATGTGTTAAGAACCCTCTACTATCCCTGACAAAGGTAGCAAACTAACCCCTGATCTTCTCTTTCATCCGGTTCTCCTCCTTGATTCCTTCCGTCTGTGCCTCCCTAACCATCTTCAATATTGGGGAGGTAATCGTCACCCTCATAAATATACCTCCACTGGGTGCACTCACCACCCTACGACTCAGTGCGTGGGCCACCACGTTGGCCTTACCCGAGTGGTACAAGATCTCATAGTCATAATCATTAACCACGTCAAGCCGCCTCCTTTGACTCATATCCAGGTTCAGCTGATCCATAAGGTATCTTAAACTCTTGTGGTCTGTATAGATGGTGCAACGAACCCCGTACAGATAATGTCTCTAGATCTTGAGGGAAAAAACCACAGCCCCCAAATCTAAATCATGAGTAGGTTAGTTAGCCTCATGAGTCTTCAACTGTCGTGACACATAAGCAATCACTCTACCCTGTTGCATGAGTACCATGCCCATCCCGGTCATAGAAGAATCACAATACACCACTATATCCTCTATTCCCTCCAGAAGGGTCAACACTAGGGCCTCACACAGTTTCTTCCATAAAGTCTCAAATGTCGCCTGTTGCCCAGGACCCCAAACAAATTCCACACCCTTCTTAGTCAAACGGGTGAGAGGAACAACAATCTTGGAGAAATCCTAGATGAATCTCCGATAGTAGTCAGCCAAACCCAGAAAACTCCTAATCTCTGAAGGAGTTGTCAGAACCTCCCACTGCATCACCGCCTCAATATTAGCCGGATCGACAAATATCCCATTCTGGTTGACGAGGTGACCCAAGAACTGAACCTCAGTCAACCAGAACTCACACTTGGAGAACTTGGAATATAACCTCTCCATCCTCAGAACCCCTAGGAGCTCTCGTAAATGCTCCTCATGCTGCTATTTTGTCTTAGAGAAGACCAAGATATCATCGATGAACACAATAACGGACCGATCGAACATCGGTCAACATACCCTGTTCATTATATCCATGAACATTGTTGGCGCGTTGGTGAGCCCAAATGACGTCACCACAAACTCATAGTGGCCATAACAAGTGAGGAAAGTTGTATTCTGTACATCCTCCTATCTAACTCTCATTTGGTGGTACCCTGACCTCAAATCAATCTTGGAGAACCAAGATGCACCCTGTAGCTAATCAAAGAGGTCATCAATCCTCGGGAGTAGGTAACGATTATTCACTGTTAACTTGTTTAACTCCTCGTAATCTATGAACATCCGATGGGTACCGTCCTTCTTTTTCACAAACAGAATCGGTAGTTCCCAAGGCGAACTGCTCATTCGAATGAACTACGTGTCCAACGGCTCCTGAAGCTAAGAGGAAAACTCTTTCATCTCTGGTGGTGCAAGGCGATAAGGTGCCTTGGCGACTGTGTAACAATAGTCAACATTAGGTCAATAACAATTACCTGTGATTATACCAATCATGTAATGTGATTTTGTTAAACTAGTAATGTACTAAAATTACTATGTATTTCATGATAATTCTAATAAAAATATGAACTTTCTTTATGATACAACTCAAAGTATACGTCCATACGATTTCAAAAATATAGAGAATGTCTAAATCTGACTTCGCACGAAGAAGTTATGACAAACCGAACACTATAAATCTCTATAACAAGTGGAATTTAAAATAGATATATAATTAGCTATTGGAGACTAAAAGAAAATTGTAGTACTCGGAAATACCTACGCGTGGATATAAAGAACGTCAAAAACGGAGCTCGTATGCAAAAGTTATGACCTTCCGAAGATGCAACTGTCTAAGAGCATGTCACGTGGCAGAAACCCAAACCCTAGCCACCTTAAGTCACGACGTGGAAATTAAGTTCACGGCGTGAAACATGTCAGGGACATTAATCGGGGCTAGAAAACACGTGTTAAAGCTACGGGGTGACTCATGGATGGCCACGACGAGACCCTAGGTATGTCACAACGTGAAATGGCCCATAACAGCCTATAAATAGCCATTTCGACCTCAAGGCTTAGTACACCTTTTCCTTTCACTCTCTCTCGTTTCTAAAGGCCGTTTTCCTTCCCAAGCCTGACAAGGACGAGCCTCTGACCGTTTAGATTCTATAGATCATGCTACTAGGGTGATTTTCACGGCCCCACTTTCTAATATTTTTGGGGGAAAACGCATGCTAAATATTGTATATACGTTAATATTATGTCTATATGATAGTATATTAGTATCAACAAAGATAATTAATATTAACCGAGATATAGTTGTTTTGTATCTGATATTTTGAAAATATACAACTATTGTAAAGTTGTTAGCATGCTATTATTATAGAAGTATACTAATGTAGATCTTGAGTTATACTTGGGATTCTATATATGTTTTGCGTGCGATATAGTTCTAGAGTTATACTCGGAAGTTCTATATGTTAATTGATATGTACGCTGTTATTATTGGTTTTACGTCAAGATAAAACCAGGAATGCTATATGTTTTTATTGTTGGTTTTATGTCAAGATAAAATCAGGTATGTTATATGTTGTTATTTGGTTTTATGTCAAGATAAAACCTGGTTGTTCTTCAATTTATAGTTGTTATACTGCCTAAATGTTATGAAGTTAGGAGTAATGCTTAAAAGCATAGTCTAGTAACTTAGGGTTTTAGACACGAAAATGATTTTGTTGTTAGAGCTATAGGAACTCGTCGAAGTCTACATGAATTATTGTATTCACCAACTAAGATTGGACATCTTAGTGAAAACCCTCTAACTTGTATTCGTTAATTCCGTGTGAGCATGACAACCCCACCCGTGGTTGTTAGCTACAACCAATATTTGGTGAGTGATGAACTTGCCTAATTTACTACCTTCCGACGTCAATGAAGCATATGGAAACTACCGCAAGGTGTGATCCTTGTACTACCGCAAGGTGTGATCCTTGTACTACCGCAAGGTGTGATCCTTGTAATAATAACCAGAGGTATAAAACTAAGTCATACAGTCGTAGTTACAGACTCATGCTAGCATAACTTTAGAAGCATTATACTTTGTCGATATACAAGTATGAATGTTAAGTATAAGTTTCCCAAAGACTTATACTCTAAGTATAAGAATCTAGTACGTATATTACTTGTATATGAAGTAGACCACTATACCTGTTCTATTTACTCGTATAGAATTGAAATAAGATTTATACGTAGCAACTTAGTTTGTATGGAATTACAAACATCTTTACTTATACTCTAGGTTCAAAGAACATTTAGGTATAACACGTATTTGGTAAGTAAACCATTATACCTAGGATATATATACTAAATGTTTGATAGTCAAAATGATACTTTCAAAACTATACTTTTTGAACTTGAGAAAAAGTGTTATTTTATATGGAGTCAAAACCTGTGAACTCACCAACTTTATGTTGACGTATTTTAAATTGCATGTGTTTTCAGGAAGTTGATAACTATGATACAAGAAATGACGTTACACCGCCCGGTGTTTCCGCCGACGGTCGGGGTGTGACAGATTGGTATCAAAGCTATTAACTATAGTGAATTAGTACTTTCTTAGGGAAGCACGACTATACTTTAGGGCTTACTCTATTAGGTTTAGGTATATCCCTTAGCCTACAATATAAAGTATTATTAAATATTCTACTGAAGGACTACTTACGGGAGCTGTGACAAGATAGACATGTCGATTTGGGTTGTTGGATTCCAGAACGGCTATATGCTAAAATGATCCTGCCCTT
This sequence comes from Lactuca serriola, assembly GCF_051521515.1. Classification (NCBI taxonomy): domain Eukaryota; kingdom Viridiplantae; phylum Streptophyta; class Magnoliopsida; order Asterales; family Asteraceae; genus Lactuca; species Lactuca serriola. The sequence goes on from NC_136412.1 coordinate 301,875,666, forward strand.
TCGACTATCCTGACTGGCCAGTGCCTTATCAGCTAGACCTGAAGTAACAAACAATAATTAATAGAGAATGAATACAACAAATAATAAATATAGATTCATATATGAAGACTCAGGCCCGCGATGAGAATACACCTAAATACCCGAAAATTTTTTGATCTCAAGGATTTAGATCAAATATTCCAACTAAAGTTTATATGTTCATAGATCTTATCACAACTAGATGTAGGTGTACAACTATATTTTATTATGATCAGATCATATGAACTATTTAAATTGGGAGTAATATTTGATAGACTAAACACTTGGTGATCCAAAATGTATAGGAAGTAAACAAAATGCCTAGAAGAAGTAGCACTCGGCTAAACATTAACGAACAACTGCAACCACCACCACCAGAAACAAACCATCCAATAAGTTCAGTAGAACTTGAAGAAATCATAGCTCAGAGAATCGCTACAGCTCTAGCTAATGTCACAAGAGGAGGAGTTAGAAATGAAGGCAATATAGGGACCGCCAGAATGTGTACCTACAAGGATTTTATGAATTGCAAACCTAAGAGTTTCCATGGAACAGAAGGGGTTGTTAGCTTAACCCGGTGGATTGAAAAGCCAGAATCAGTATTTCAAATAAGCTTCTGTCCGAACGACTGTAAGGTACGATTTGTTGCGTGTACCTTTGTTGATGCAGCACTTACATGGTGGAACAGCCATGTGAATACAATGGGTATTGATGCTGCCAATTCCATGAAATGGGAAGAGATGAAGAGGATGATAGTAGAGGGGTATTGTCCTAGAGAGGAAATACATAAGATGGAACGAGAATTGTGGACCCTAACCATGAAGGTTTCAGAGATAAATGCTTATACCGCTAGATTCAATGATCTTACGGTGATGTGTCCGACACTTGTAACCCCAGAGTACAAGAAGATCGAGCGATATATCTAGGGTCTAGCATGGAAAATCAAAGGAATGGTGATAGCATCGAAGCCTACAACATATGACAGTGCAAAGTGTATAGCTCATCAGCTTATCGGCATAGAAATCCAAGTGGGATTTATAGTTGAGTCTCCCGAATCTAGAATGAACAAGCGCAAATTTAATGGGAAGAATCCTATACAATCATTTGAGGAGAGACAAGATGTGGCAACTAATTATGTATCCACAACAACAATACCCGTACAACCAAGGAAGTATGTTGGAAAACTCCCAAGGTGCACTCAGTGTAATCGTCATCACCTAGGTAACTGTTCATGGTGCAGTCAATGCAACCATCAGCACGCAGGTGATTTGTTATATTTGCATGAAGTGAAAAAAGAAGGGACACACCGACAATTTCTGCAGGAGCACAACAACTACAACAGAAAATCAAGGAACAAACATTGAAATAGGCTATGACAGAGGACGAGCATGTTTTGAGTGTGGTGAAATTGGACATATCAAGAAGGAATGCCCAAAGTTAAGGAGTCAACGAAGTCAGGTTGTGGTAGGGCAATCGTAATAGGAAGCAGGGAAGCTATCCAGGACCCTTCGATGGTACCTCATACAAAATAAATTTCAGGATGAAATTTTATAAACGGGGGGAGAATGTAACAATAGTCAAAATTAGGTCAATAGCAATCACATGTGATTATACCAATCATGTAATGTGATTTTGTTAAACTAGTAATGTACTAAACTTACTATGTATTTCATGATAATTCTAATAAAAATATGAACATTCTTTATGATACAACTCAAAGTATACGTCCATACGATTTCAAAAATATAGAGAATGTCTAAATCTGACTTCGCGCGAAGAAGTTATGACAAACCGAACACTATAAATCTCTATAACAAGTGGAATTTAAACTAGACATATAATTAGCTATTGGAGACTAAAGGAAAGTTGTAGTGCTCGGAAATACCTACGTGTGGATATAAAGAACGTCAAAAACAGAGCTCGTATGCAAAATTTATGACCTTCTGAAGATGCAGCTGTCTAAGAGCATGTCACGTGGCAGAAACCCTAGCCGCCTTATGTCACGACGTGGAAATTAAGTTCACGACATGAAACGTGTCAGGGACACTAATCGGGGCTAGAAAATACGTGTTAAAGCTACGGGGTGACTCATGGATGGCCACAACGTGACCCTAGGTATGCCACGACGTGAAATGGCCCAGAACAGCCTATAAATAGCCATTTCGACCTCAAGGCTTAGTACACCTTTTCCTTTCACTCTCTCTCGTTTACAAAGGCCGTTTTCCTTCCCGAGTCTGAAAACGATGAGCCTCTGACCGTTTAGATTCTATAGATCACGCTACTAGGGTGAGTTTCACGGCCCCACTTTCTAATATTTTCGGGGGAAAATGCATGCTAAATATTGTATATACATTAATATTATGTCTATATGATATTATATTAGTATCAACGTAGATAATTAATATTAACCGGGATATAGTTATTTTGTATCTGATATTTTGAAAATATACAACTATTGTAAAGTTGTTAGCATGCTATTATTATAGAAGTATACTAATGTAGATCTTGAGTTATACTTGGGATTCTATATATATTTTGCGTGTGATATAGTTCTACAGTTATACTCGGAAGTTCTATATGTTAATTGATATGTACGTTGTTATTATTGGTTTTATGTTAAGATAAAACTAGGAACGCTATATGTTGTTATTGTTGGTTTTATGTCAAGATAAAATCAGGTATGTTATATGTTGTTATTTGGTTTTATGTCAAGATAAAACCTGGTTTTTCTTCAAGTTATAACTATTATACTGCCTAAAGGTTATGAAGTTAGGAGTAATGTTTAAAAGCATAGTCTAGTAACTTAGGGGTTTAGACACGAAAATGCTTTTGTTGTTAGAGCTATAGGAAGCCGTCAAAGTCTACATGAGTTATTGTATTCGTCAACTAAGATTGGAAATCTTAGTGAATATCCTCTGACCTGTATTTGTTAATCCCGTGTGAGTGTGACAACCCCACCCGTGGTTGTTAGCTACAACCAATATTTGGCGGGTGATGAACTTGTCTAATTTACTACCTTCTGACGTCAATGAAGCATATGGAAACTACCGTAAGGTGTGATCCTTGTACTACCGCAAGGTGTGATCCTTGTACTGATCCTTGTAATAATAACTAGAGGTATAAAACTAAGTCATATAGTCGTAGTTACAGACTCATGGTAGCATAACTTTAGAAGTATTATACTTTGTCGATATACAAGTATGAATGTTGAGCATAAATTTCCCAAAGACTTATACTCTAAGTATAAGAATCTAGTAGGTATATTACTTGTATATAAAGTAGACCACTATACCTATTCTATTTACTCGTATAGAATTGAAATAAGAGTTATACGTAGGAACTTAGTTTGTATGGAATTACAAATATTTATACTTATACTCTAGGTTCAAAGAACATTTAGGTATAACACTTATTTGGTAAGTAAACCATTATACCTAGGATATATATACTAAATGTTTGAGAGTCAAAATGATACTTTCAAAACTATACTTTTTGAACTTGAGAAAAAGTGTTATTTTATATGGAGTCAAAACATGTGAACTCACCAACTTTATGTTGACGTATTTTAAAATGCATGTGTTTTCAGGAAGGTTATAACTATGATACAAGAAATGACGTTACACCTCCTGGTGTTTCCGCTGAAGGCCAGGGTGTGACAGATTGGGGTTGCACCGGGAATCAGTTCGATCCTAAACTCCACTTGCCTCTCTGGTGGTATATCAGGCAAATCTTTTGGGAATAGATACGGGAAATCTCGAACTATCAGGACATCTAACACTGAACGACTCAAATCTACACAAGTATTTACGACATACGCCAGGTAACCCGAGCACCCATGTTGGATAAACCTTCAGGCCCTCGTTGCTGAGCAAAATGCCAAACCAATCCTAGTACCCTCACCATAAATGGTCAGCTCTCCCCCACTTGGGGTACGAACCACCACGAGTTGTCACTCACAATCAATCTGATCCCCAAACTGGCTCAACCAATCCATCCCAACAATAAGGTTGACATCCCCCATGGGAATCGGAACCAAGTCGATCGGTTATAACACTTAGGAAAACTTGTTAGATCTTGCCCATCGGAATCAGAACTAGGTCGATCGGGTATAACATAAAATAGTTGGTTATGCCCAAACTCCATTTTTTGTTCATTAATATCATAACATTTAGGAAAACTTGTTACATCTTGCCCATTATCCGGTTTTGACCTTCTAAGGCCGGTCATCTAAGTTGAATGGAAGAACTTTTCTGACTTGGAGCCATGTCAGCGGCTCTTCTACAAGAGAAAAATAAAAAGATACAAAGGGCCTGGGGAGATTCGAACCTAGGTCTCCCATGAAACAAATGAGGCTCTCAACCACTAGGCTGTAAGGAATTTGGTGTATTTACCCCTTAGTAAATATATTTAACCTATAGTATTCTGGAAGAATATATTATTATTATTATTATTATTATTATTATTATTATTATTATTATTATTATTATTATTATTATTAGACAAAATTGCAAAAATGGTCCCTGTGGTATGCATTTTTTTGGGGTTTCATTCCAAACCTCGACTTTTTTGGATTCATGGTCCTTTTGGCCTATTTGTACGCAAAATTGATCCCCCGACTTAACTGTCGTTCAGTTTTTGTTATTAACCTCCTCATGTGCATCTCATATGAGGGTATATTTGTCTTTTCACTTCTAAAGGACCATTTTTGCACCTTTAAAAAGTAATACCTTTTTATTTATTTTAATAATGAAAAAATAAAAGATCTCTCTCTCTCTCTCTCTCTCTCTCTCTCCCCACAACCTTCCCCACAATTGGGAATCGATCTCACCAGGTGCTACTCCAGCTTCATTTCTTCACCACATCACCTGCGAACACTCATAGAAGTTCAATCAATCAAAAACCCAATATGAAGAAATTACACTAGCCTTCAGATTCTACGAAAATTCCCTACATCTGAAGCTTTGAATACTTTAAATTCGGTCAAGGGTTTTTCCTATGAACAACTTTACGCTTGTCACTTGGATGTTTACCAGAAGCTTTTTTATCGTGTCTCGACTGATCTTTCGAAAACAGATTCAAAAGATGTGACAGAAAACATGGTGGCAACATCAGAGAGGGTGAAATCTTTCAATACAGATGAAGATCCTTCATTGATTGAGTTGTTATTCCAATATGCTCGTTATTTGCTTATTCCATGTTCAAGACCTGGAACTCAGCCTACAAACCATCAGGGTATATGGAATGATAAAGTCACACCACCATGGGAGTAAGCCTACAAACCTTCAGAAGCAATTTTTGGGGCTTTTTAGCCTTAGAAATTTCATGCGATTTTGAGTTTAAAGGGAAGAGCAAGGTGTAACGTCCCAAAATTCAAGACTAAAAATTTCTTTTAAATAACCATTACTTTAAGCAGATTCATCATTTCAAAACATAAACAGAGTATTAGTTTCCAAAATACATGTTCGCTATCAGAGTAAACATTCCCAGGCTGTCTAAACTATGGTGTGTGTGTGCCATGCGATCATCCCGAGCTCCTCCCTCCGCTACCGGAAGTACCTGAAACCAAAACTGAAAACCGTAAGCACGAAGCTTAGTGAGTTCCCCACCCTACCACATACCATGCATAACCACATACTGCACATACTGGGCCACGCCCCCTATCCTGGGCCTCGCCCCCTACCTCGGGCCTCGCCCGCTACAACGGCCCCGCCGCTCCAGGCCCCGCCTGGCTTCGAGCCCCGCTCAGATACAGATCTGTTTCACTTAGGCCTCGCCTGTCACAGGGCCCCGCCCACTAACATATAATAGCACATAAACATATCACATCACATCACATAAGCTAATACATACTAACGGATCTTGTTCTAAGGCCTCGCCTATCACTGGGCCCCACCCATGTCCTGCTACTGATGAGTCATGGAACCCCGTCCATACTCCTGCTGATAGTGAGATACGGGCCCAGCCCACCCTCACTCCTTCCCTAACTTGGGCCTCGCCCCTGATCTGCTGCTACTGAGATATAGAACACCATCCACACTCTGCTATTGGTGAGGTACGGGACCTCGCCCACACTCACCTCCCTACCAGGCACATACAAGTATCACACAGACAACAAGTATAAACTATCATTTAAACCATTCCTTGGGCACCCGCCCTCTATCATTGGACCTCGTCCCGAATATCATACTAGCATACTGTGCCTAAGGCTAACCCCCGGGTCTTCTACTCATAACTACATGGGCCGGCATTGTGGCCTTAGACCCATTCACACACAGGGAAACTCACCTGATACTGCTGAACTGCTGCTGCTAATTCCTTTGACCGCTACCTGACCACTGACTCCGAACTGCTGCTCTACTAGCTCCCCGAGCTACCAATATCAACATAACACTTAGTCTAACTGACCTTCAAAGGTCAACTAAGTCAACTCTTGTCAAAGTCAAAGTCAACCTTCCAGGTCAACCCTACTTGCTGAGTCCACTTACTGACTCGCCGAGTTCTTATGCTCAAAGTCCTTTTAATCGCGACTTGACTCGCCGAGTCAGCCCCTGACTCGCCGAGTTTACTGATTCCCGAATCCTGTCCTGTCCAACTCACTGAGTCCTTGCTCGACTCGTTGACTCGAGTCTTAACTCGAAGGGTTTGGGACTACGCGACCTAACTCGCCGAGTCTAAGAACAGACTCGCCGAGCACAAGGCAATCTTCATCCAACTCGCCAAGTTGTTCATCCAACTCGCCGAGTTCATGCCCATCTTTATCCGACTCGACGAGCTGTTCATCCCACTCGTCGAGTTCCTCCTTATCTTCATGCTACTGGCCGAGTCCACTCGAAGGACTCCCCGAGTCCATTCGGATCTACTTGCATGCAGAGGACTTTTGAGTCATGCATGGACTCCAAACTGTAGATCTACCCTTCCCAAGCCTATTCCCCATGTAAAGTTGCAAACTTTACGTGTAGAGAAGGAGATCTAGGCATAATCCACCATAAACTAGGGTTTAAGGCCAAAGGGGCACCAAAATCGACTCAAGGGTTGATACTTTATGCTTCCCCAGCTCATAACACACTTGGATCTGAATTAGCAACTCCAGATCCGGCTTCTAGCTCACTTGCGTGGCAAACCATGGCTTAAAAGCCCCAAATCTCACAACCATAGAAGGTCTAAAAGAGAGAAACAACTTATTACCTTCAGATACTCAGAAATGTTCCCCAAATCTTCAGATCCAAGACCACTTCTTGAAGCCTCAATGATTTCCCCTTCTTCTTCTTCCTTCAAATCACTCAATATGGCTTGGGAGCTTGAATGGGCAACTATGGGGTTTGGGGCTCGATGCTCTGGGTGCAAGAGGCAGTAAAGGGACCCTAGGAAGGAGGTTAAGGCGTTTATAAAGGCTCCAAGTCCCGAATTTAGGGTTTTCCTCGCACAGACCAGACTCGCCGAGTCACCTTGGCCGACTCGCCGAGTCGGTCACTTACTCCCCGACTCGGATCCCGCTAGGACTCGCCGAGTTCCTCCTTGGACTCGCCGAGTCGCCCCTTAAAATTAAGGTTTTCTTTCCTTTCTTGGCCTTCAAAACTTTGGGTGTTACAACTCTCCCCCACTTAAACTAAACTTCGTCCTCGAAGTTTGCTATGGCCCACCGCCTGCGATCTGCCTCTAATACCCAACCAATTATTCCAACACCAGCTGCCTACCCTCGCTGGCCTCTCGCTTGTTCATTCCGACCAACATTAGTCTTTGCAGATAATCATCTCGGGTCAACCCTAACCCTGAACATCCGTGAAACACAACTTACTCAACCAACAATCCTTCTGGTACCCTCTGATTACTGCGCTGAACCCATAGGGGTTCTCCACTTCCTTCCTTGCGCGATTTCCTTGCCTCCCCATGGTAATGCTCCATAACCAACTATTTCCTCTGCTACTGTGAAGACCCTATCTTCACCAATTCTTTTACTCCCGCTACTTCCATTACGGGTCATTATCGCCAGTATCCACTGGGCATTTCTTTCTACTACAATTTGGTGTCTAGCACCACACGATCAACTAACTGAATTCCACCATATGCTGCATACTCGCACTGCCACTGACTGGCAATCCTGCTATTCCTCATCTGACTTCCTGATGAACTAAGACCACCCCGGGTCCCCACCAAGCTATCAATACCTGGATTACCGGCTCCCACCAGTCGCTGACCCAACACAACCCTAGCCGCTCCCAGCGACTTTCTAAGGAACTTCGACCACCTATAACTGCTCAATCTATCATGCCATTCAGGCGCTACAATTCTGGGGTCCTCGATCATCTATCTTGACACTAAGGTCCTTACCAGGTCCCACCTGTGCTGCTAAAACTCACGGGCCTCGCCCACGGGTCCCAACCAACCATACTACTAAGCAACCCTGCTCTCAGGTCTCACCTACACTGCTAATCTCATACGGGCCTCGCCCACGGGTCTCACCCAAGTATATCCTGGAGCGGCCTCTCCCAAGGTCTCACCTCTCTAGGGCTATACTTACAAACTCCCTATTATTCTCATCCACTACCCATCCCTGATCCCTATCAGATCACTAGGAGATAAGGGCCTCGCCCCAACTCCGCTAACGAAGCTACTAAGGAATGCTACGGCTTACCCGTAGTCTTACATCACCATCCATTGCTAACTGCTAGTGAATGATATGGCTGCCCCGTAGTCTTACAACACTTCTACCACTGACTGCTAGAACAAAGGCACCCACGTGTCATAAGCTCTCTAGATCCTCATTCTGACTCCCTCGAGACCTTCGGGCGACCACAACCCGAATTCCCAACTACACACTAACCATTTCCATCACACGCACTAACTGACGGGGAGTTTCTCAAACTCCCAACCCTAAATTCTCAATCCATCAAACGCTGAACTACTTCTTTTCCTTCTCGGATGTCACATACTCATTATGGGTCTGCGTGCTCCTACCTGGGCACACTCGGAGGGTTCTCCCCCACTTCGATCCCGCTTACCCCTTGATGCTCAATACTCCAAAAGAGATTCCGATCTTAGTTGCCATTCCATAATCCATCTGCTAACGAACCCAAGCCTGCCATGGTTAGGGATCTAACCATTCCCTTTCTAACGCCCTGCCACTCCGAACTAGCGAGACGTACCAATTCCCTTCCAAGCATGCTACAATTACTGCATCCTTTTAAACCTTCTTTCATTGAGCACTTCCCCTAACTACCATACAAATAACCAAGGTATGCAGATGGTGTATAACATAATCACAAGCAAGCCACACCATAATACAATACTCATACCAAAAATTGATGCATAACCATAACAATATAATCATGCAAACATAAAAGAACTGAAAACGGAAGTCACATACCTGCAATGCCCGGCGCTGCTCGTGCCTCCAAGGTAGTCATCTGAAAATCCCTGCTCCCTGCTACAGGCGCCTCTACCCGGCCCTGACGGCCATCTGTGATCCTCAAGGTTGCAGGGGCGGGCGCCATCACCTGTCCTGCCGAAAGCAAACTAGGACACTGGGCCTTCTTGTGGCCCCACTGGTTGCAGTGAAAACATATCAAGTCGGATCCCTGCATGGTGGTAACAGTACAATCCCTGGTGAAATGACCAGTCCGACCGCACTTGAAACAGCCAGACTCGCCACCGCTACCACTCCTGCACACACCCCCGTGCGCCCTGCCACACTTCCCGCACCGGCTGCGGTCCTGATAATCCCTCGACCTCGAATCCGATCCCTTGGGCCTTTTGCCCGAACCTGCAGCTACCTTAACCTCATCTGGCTTCCTCTTCCGGATCTGCTCCAAATCAATTTCCCTCTCTCTAGCCCGAGAAATCATATCTTCCAGTGTCTTACAGTTGGATCTGCTCACGAACTCCCTGATGTCATCCCTCAACATCTCATGGTATCGAGCCTTCTTCATCTCCTCATCCGCGACATACTGCGGTACAAGAAGAGCCCTCTCCCTGAACTTGGCGGTGATCTCCGCCACAGTCTCAGTGGTCTGCATCAAATCCTGAAACTCCCGTGCCAACTGCTGCACCTCAATAATTGGCGAAAACTCCGCCCTGAACCTGGCTGAGAAATCGCTCCAAGTCATCGCGTCCAACGCGGCATCATCCCCCAGAGCATGACCAATCTCCTCCCACCAATCCCTCGCTCTGTCCTTCAGAAGACAGGAAGCGAGTCTGACCTTGTCCCCCTCAGGACACCGGCTCGTACGGAATGCATTGGCAACATCAGCCAACCAGCTGTTAGCGATGGGGTCCCTAGCCCCATGATAATCTGGTGCCCCGCAAGCCCTGAACTCCCGAAATGTCAAGGTACACACTCCCATCAAAGCCATCATCTCAGTACGTAAGGATCCCAGCCTCTCATCCAAAATCTCCAATATACCCTCCTTGACCGTGCCAAAGATCACAGGAGTCTGACTCAAAATACTGCGCGTAACCTCGGCGGATATCAACTCCCTCATTCGCTCCTCGAGCTGCTCGGCCCCTGAACCCGAGCCTGATCCCTCTCTGGCGTCTGATCCGCCCGTTGGTCTCTCTCACAACGTCACCATACTGAAAATATAATACATCCACTATCAGAAAACTCATCACTGCTGCGAGACCAAACACACTCCCTACTAGGTTCCTGGTCTTGTCTTGGCCCTTCCCGAATCAAGTACGGATCCTCTGCTTTCAGTAGTACGGGCCCATACTACCTTCCACATCTATCCGTACTTTCCTTAGGAATTGCTTTGACTCCACCAGGTCCCTTATCCACTACTACTGCTCCCAGCACTATCTCATCCTAGGCTTACCCTAGGGAAACCTCTGACTCAACTCAATCATTCCTCAGCTGCTGAAGGTCTCCTTGTGATGCCAATTAGCCATCACCTGGATACCATCACATGTGACGAGGCTCAGATAATCCTTCAAGTAAAAGACTCGTCCCTACAACGGTTGGACTCAAACAAGAGCTGCGCAATAGGGCCAAATCCAACACTCTGAGATTATTCAACCCTGATCACATGTGACGTGACGTATCCACCTAATGGCTAACTCCCATCACTCAAAATCCCACAATGCACAAAGCAAGCAGCATTCGGACAAGGGGAAAATCTAACCACAACATACTCAAGTAATCATATCCAAACAACAAGAATCTGAACTAGCATGTAACACAAACTCATAAACTCAGGCATAACCTAAACAGGCTATCCTACTACTGTCTAATCAGCACTATCATGCAGCTCAAACACATATAATAGGCACATAAGGCATCATTCCTAGATCCTTAGTCCTAATCTAGCATGCTGTTCTATCAACTGATAATCATAACATAAACTTGTATGGGTATTTTGGGGTACTTACTTGAGCTCGGTTGATTACATGCACCACACCCTTTTCTCTTTTCAAAGTTCTTTTTCTTTCTGAATTCTTTGGCTTTTCTAAAACTGTTTTTAGTTCTCAAAAATCTTTTTACGAAACTGTCTTTTCATTTTTGAAAACTTTTCATCCGACCCCTCAGTTTGAGTTCAGGCACACCCGAGAGCATGCCCGAATCCCTAAAACCAAGGCTCTGATACCAACTTGTAACGTCCCAAAATTCAAGACTAAAATGTTCTTTTAAATAACCATTACTTTAAGCAGATTCATCATTTCAAAACATAAACAGAGTATTAGTTTCCAAAATACATGTTCGCTATCAGAGTAAACATTCCCAGGCTGTCTAAACTATGGTGTGTGTGTGCCATGCGATCATCCCGAGCTCCTCCCTCCGCTACCGGAAGTACCTGAAACCAAAACTGAAAACCGTAAGCACGAAGCTTAGTGAGTTCCCCACCCTACCACATACCATGCATAACCACATACTGCACATACTGGGCCACGCCCCCTATCCTGGGCCTCGCCCCCTACCTCGGGCCTCGCCCGCTACAACGGCCCCGCACCTCCAGGCCCCGCCTGGCTTCGAGCCCCGCTCGGATACAGATCTGTTTCACTTAGGCCTCGCCTGTCACAGGGCCCCGCCCACTAACATATAATAGCACATAAACATATCACATCACATCACATAAGCTAAATACATACTAACAGATCTTGTTCTAAGGCCTCGCCTATCACTGGGCCCCACCCATGTCCTGCTACTGATGAGTCATAGAACCCCATCCATACTCCTGCTGATAGTGAGATACGGGCCCAAACCACCCTCACTCCTTCCCTAACTTGGGCCTCGCCCCTGATCTGCTGCTACTGAGATATGGAACACCATCCACACTCTGCTATTGGTGAGGTACGGGACCTCGCCCACACTCACCTCCCTACCAGGCACATACAAGTATCACACAGACAACAAGTATAAACTATCATTTAAACCATTCCTTGGTCACCCGCCCTTTATCATTGGACCTCGTCCCGAATATCATACTAGCATATTGTGCCTAAGGCTAACCCCCGGGTCTTCTACTCATAACTACATGGGCCGGCATTGTGGCCTTAGACCCATTCACACAAAGGGAAACTCACCTGATATTGTTGAACTGCTGCTGCTAATTCCTTTGACCGCTACCTGACCACTGACTCTGAACTGCTGCTCCACTAGCTCCCCGAGCTACCAATATCAACATAACACTTAGTCTAACTGACCTTCAAAGGTCAACTAAGTCAACTCTTGTCAAAGTCAAAGTCCTGGTCAAATTCAACCTTCCAGGTCAACCCTACTCGCCGAGTCCGCTTACTGACTCGCCGAATTCTTATGCTCAAAGTCCTTTTAATCGCGACTTGACTCGTCGAGTCAGCCCCTGACTCGCCGAGTTTACTGATTCCCGAATCCTGTCCTGTCCAACTCACTGAGTCCTTGCTCGACTCGTTGACTCGAGTCTTAACTCGAAGGGTTTGGGACTACGCGACCTAACTCGCCGAGTCTAAGAACAGACTCGCCGAGCACAAGGCAATCTTCATCCAACTCGCCAAGTTGTTCATCCAACTCGCCGAGTTCATGCCCATCTTTATCCGACTCGACGAGCTGTTCATCCCACTCGTCGAGTTCCTCCTTATCTTCATGCTACTGGCCGAGTCCACTCGAAGGACTCCCCGAGTCCATTCGGATCTACTTGCATGCAGAGGACTTTTGAGTCATGCATGGACTCCAAACTGTAGATCTACCCTTCCCAAGCCTATTCCCCACGTAAAGTTGCAAACTCTACGTGTAGAGAAGGAGATCTAGGCATAATCCACCATAAACTAGGGTTTAAGGCCAAAGGGGCACCAAAATCGACTCAAGGGCTGATACTTTATGCTTCCCCAGCTCATAACACACTTGGATCTGAAGTAGCAACTCCAGATCCGGCTTCTAGCTCACTTGGGTGGCAAACCATGGCTTAAAAGCCCCAAATCTCACAACCATAGAAGGTCTAAAAGAGAGAAACAACTTATTACCTTCAGATACTCAGAAATGTTCCCCAAATATTCAGATCCAAGACCACTTCTTGAAGCCTCAATGATTTCCCCTTCTTCTTCTTCCTTTAAATCACTCAATATGGCTTGGGAGCTTAAATGGGCAACTATGGGGTTTGGGGTTCGATGCTCTGGGTGCAAGAGGCAGTAAAGGGACCCTAGGAAGGAGGTTAAGGCGTTTATAAAGGCTCCAAGTCTCGAATTTAGGGTTTTCCTTGCACAGACCAGACTCGCCGAGTCACCTTGGCCGACTCGGATCCCGCTCGGACTCGTCGAGTTCCTCCTTGGACTCGCCGAGTCGCCCCTTAAAATTAAGGTTTTCTTTCCTTTCTTGGCCTTCAAAACTTTGGGTGTTACACAAGGAATGGTTTTCTTACTCTGTTTTATGTTCTTGAAGAAATGCTTGAGAGAAAGTGATGAGGCCTAATTTTTGATATGTTCTAAAGAATCCTAATTTCTTTGATGGTGGTGTTGAGGAAATGGATTTGGGGTTGCGACAACTTGGTTGTAATAGAACTCAAAAACGACATACAAGCTACTTCGAATATGGGAGAATTCAAGAAAAAAATTGATCTCTTTTTGACCCATAAGAGATCGACAACTTGGGGAAATCTTTCAGCTTCAAATCTACATAGTGTTCTGAGGAAGAGTGTTCTGGGGAAGAAGCCATTAAAGATTCATTGTGAAGGAATGAAAGAAGAAAGGGCTTTTACGGTGGGAGAGAGAGAGAGAGAGAGAGAGAGAGAGAGAGAGAGAGAGAGAGAGAAAGAGAGAGAGATCTTTTATTTTTTTCATTATTAAAATAAAGAAAAAGGTATTATTTTAAAAAATATATTTTTTTTTTAGGTGCAAAAATGGTCCTTTAGAAGTGAAAAGACAAATATACCCTTATGTGAGATGCACATGAGGAGGTTAATAGCAAAAAATTAACAGCAGTTAAGTCGGGGGGGACCAATTTTGCGTACAAACTAGGCCCAAAGGACCATGATTCCAAAAAAGTCGAGGTTTGGACTGAAACCCCAAAAAATGCATACCACAGGGACCATATTTGCAATTTTGTCATATTATTATTATTATTATTATTATTATTATTATTATTATTATTATTATTTATTATTATTATTATTATTATTATTTATAATTATTATTATTATTATTATTATTATTATTATTATTATTTATAAAAATACATTTATATATAAATATTAATAAAAATATATTTACATATGAATACATATAAAAACTCATCTATGCGTATAAAAACATATATAACGTTTTTATGTGTAGAATTTCGTATAAAAACATTCGACGTATAAATAAATAAGTAAAACGTACAAATGTGTATATTATTTAATTATTCCAGCATTAATAATAATAATAATAATAATAATAATAATAATAATAATAATAATAATAATAATGATATTTATTATTTAATTATTTCACGAAAATACACATTAGATGTATAAAGCTAGGAGTTGTAGCACAAAAGTCATTGCAGCTTGGTGGAAGAAGCTCTTGCCCTTTGTTTGCGAGACCCGGGTTCGATTCTTATTGGCAGCAACATTTCGTTTTAGCTTTGTGTTTTTCCCATCAATGAAGCAGCGCTGACGTGGTTGACATGGGCAAGCCACGTCAACTCCAACTCACCCTCTTCACTCCACTCAGTTAAGTTGTAACCGGCCCTAGAACGTCAAACCCGGCTGAGGGGCAAAGCTGCACAATTTATCCGGTATTTGAGGCATTATCGCACAAAAAATTCGATTTTGGGCATAACAGAACATTTCGTGGAAAATTGAGGGCTTTTACGACAAAAAACCCCCAAATTTATTGAGGGCTTTTACGACAAAAAACCCCCAAATTTTCCAACCTATAATCGCTGAAAACATTCACAACAGGGACTCGCACCCGAGTCAAATAGCACTAATGCAGGCAAAGAGTTCACAAGAAAAGTACCTAACATAAACATGATTCAAAAGCATAATGTAAAATAATCAGACAAAACAATAAATAGATACATACCAGCAACTAAGTCCGACGCCGCTATGGCCTCCTCAGCCGTCATCTGAAAAGCATGTCCTCTAGCTCTCAGGACGAGTTCATAGAACTCACTATCCCAATTGAGAGGTCCAGAGAAGAGATGGAAATGGACATTGCAAGATTGTAAGGCTGGAAGTGTAGATCTTCGGATTCGAGAATAACACCATTGCAATCGAATACTAGAGCTTCCATTGAACGTTCCAATTGATTTTTCTCATATCTTGTTTGTAGTTTGATTTTTTCTTTAATGGTCATGTTTGTATGTGTGTGTTTGAGAGAGAGAGAGAGAGAGAGAGAGAGGTAGACCCAAATTAATTAACTCTTTTCTTTTTCCTTTAAATTAAAATGAAAAAACATAAAAAGTATATAAGAAAGGGCATTTAGTCTTTTCAGTTTTCCGATGGACCAAAATCACAAGCAAACATGGTCAAAAGGACTACGAAACCAAAAATGTCGGGTTTTGGACTAAAACCTTCAAAAAATGCATACCACAGGAACCATTTTTGCAATTTTGTCAATGCAATTAAGTAATTAACACAAATGAAGTGGTAATAAATTTGCTAACACCATTTAAAGTTATCAATTACCTTTTGGTCTCATGATTCGATTTAAAAACATTCATTCATATCTCTATGTAGTTCATAAAATTAAAAAGCACAAAGTTTAGTTATATTATTAAAAATGCATCAACACACGCCTATGTTGATTCTAAATAGGATCACGACATCATACATTCATGTTCAAATGATTTCCCAACTAAAACTTCTATCTAACTCAAAAGTTGCAATTAATTACAAAATGAAATCCAAATTAATATTTAACATCTATTATTGGCCAAATAATAAACATTGTCAATTAATCTAATTTTAGTAAGCAATTTTTACATTAAACACACATTTAATGATTTAAACATCAAACAACTACCACACTTTATATCAATTAACTTAACATATTAAAATCATCACTAACCCAAGTCAACTAAACCCATAAAAATGAATTACCCCATAACAGTTAATCGAACAAAAATAAGCATAATTAGTTCAACAAACATATTTTGTTTAACTTATAGGAATAATTCAAGTTAAGTAAAATAATAACAAAACCACAAGAAATAGTGAAATACTCCCCGAATCAGTTGTCTTCGTGAATTGTATAGCCCTCAAAAGAAATTACCAGGCCAATAAAAAATATCACAGGCCCATAATGACATGTAGTTAGCCCAACACCCCTCTATCCCTTTGTGCGTATCCCGTATCAGCAACAGAAGTCGGAATCCCTCATCTTTCTTCCTCACGTTCTTAATCAGATTCTACACAAAAAAAATCGAGGTACCCTCTTCTTATCACAGTCTTCTTTTCTCTGCTCAAAATGGGGCAAATCAACCTCCTTTTCTTTTTGATTCGATCACAACCTCTCTCTCTCTCTCTCTCTCTCTCTCTCTCTCTCTCTCTCTCCCCCCCCCCCCCCCCCCCCCCCCTCCTTGCAATCGATCTCTAACCCTCCTTCTTCACAATCGATAGCAGGTCTATATTTTTCAAACGATCCCAGGAAACGACGATGAAAATGAAGGTTGTATGGAGGCTCAAAGGTCGGTCGTCGTGCGTGGAGGCTCAAAAGTTGTGGATGATTGTGTGGTGTGTGGAAGCTGGAATCAGGAAAGGGTGAAAGAGGATGAATGGTGAGGTGTATGGTGATATAAGGTGGTTCGGTGGTGGCTGTTTGTGTGGGTGATTTGGCGGATAACGGAGGCTGTAATGGAGGGTGGAGTGGGGTTTAGGCGGAGTTCAAAAGGATTGAGGGTAAAGGAGGTTCAAGGGTGGAATAAGGTTGTCACGGTGGTGGCTGATGAATGGAGGAGGGTGGTACTTGGTGGTGTTGTGCAGGTAAATAGCAGGGGACGATAGTGGGGGGTTGGTGATTGTGTAAGCTGTGAAGGGAGTAATAAGGGTGGTGAAATGGAGTTGGGTCTCGTGGGTATGGAAGACGTTTAATGGTCGAGTTTTTGATGATGATGAATGGAGGAATAAGGTGAAGGAGATGGAGGAAAGAGGTGGTTTTTTTTGAGTTACGGGTGGAGAAGGGTTAAGGCGAAGATGGTCGGTGATGAAAAGGTTCCATTGTTTTTTTATTTCGAGAAAAATCTTCAAACAGAGCAAATCAACGAATGACTTTTGTATTTTTGAAATCCATGAATCATGTAATTAGAAATCTCCAATTTTCTTTGTCATAGAGTTGTGTGTTGTATATAACTTTGGTCTTTGTAGTTGAGTTGTGTGTTAACCCGAACAAAAACCAAAATTCGTTACTGAATTCAGATCCGAAAACCAAAACAAAAACCAATATTAGTTACCTCAATGCAGATGCAAAATACAACATTTTATATTATGATTTTCGTAAAAGGAAAACTAACTCCCACGAACCCATTGAATAGACCGAGGGGAACCCGAGAAACTCGGGTTGTACTTGTAATGACAAGTTGTGATGTAAGCCGTCAAATCATATCAAAATGTTTGTAAAAAACTATATTTAGATTTCGTGAGAACATTGAACTAAACATGATTCATTTAAGAACATTGAACTTCATAAAAGGAAGTTATACTCCCACCAACCAATCGAATAGACGATGAAGGATCCACCAAAACAGATCAATCTCAACCGAATGGAATAAAGAAACATCAACCGGAGATTTGAAATTCGTCATGAAATTTAATGTAAAATTGTCTTTTTATACTCAAAAACCATGAAAAAAAATTTAAAATTTGGGGTTAAAATAGGTTTTTTTTTTAAAATCATTTAGTGATCGTAAAATGAACACTAAACATGATTCAAGAAATTACATAAATTGAAATAAATAAATGGAGATAATATATTATACATACATCAATACCTTCTTTATTCGTTGAATATTTCTTGAATGCATCACAAGGGAAATTAGAGAAAGAAAGCAAAACAAAGACAATGAAATTACACTGCTAAAAAAGAGACATTGTATCGAACATATAAAGTGCATCCTAATGGTTGAATGACAATAAATTCTCAATAATAGATAGCAACCCATACAATTTATAAAAATTCGATTTTAGCTATTTCGTAAACGATTTCAGCTATTAAAGAAAACTATATGATTAGAAACAAACATAAAGCCATTTTAGCAATTTCAGAAACAATTTCAATAATTCTAGTTATTTTCAGAAACAATTTCAACAAACCTGCTATACATAGAAGAGCCTGGTCTAGGAAGAAGCAATGAATAGGAGCAGCGTGAGAAGGAAGGTGGTCGGTGGGACATTTGATGTGATGGAGAGGTGGTTGGCGGCGACTATGGACATCTTCTAGACGATGATGCCGACCTTTATGGACGACGCCGGAAGGGAGAAGAGGAAGATGACCGGTGAAGGAGTGGACATTGAAAGGTGAGAAAGAACCAAGGTTCTAAATAACGTAAGACGTGACTTGGCGGCAATGTCAAGCCTCAAGCTTTGTCGAGCCTTGGCGAGTCATGACATTTGTAAGGCGTGACTTATGACGGCAATTTTCTTTATAATTATTATTTTTATATGTATTTTCAACTATTATTCATTTTTATACACATATATGAATTAAGGCGGCGTTTTGGCAAAGCTTGGCGGCAGGTGCAAGCCTTGGAGTTGTGGCGCGCCATGGCGGAGCCATGACGAGCTTTTTAGAACCTTGAAAAGAACTATAGAGACGTCGCTATGTCGAGACAATGTGCATTTCTAGAAAAAAAAATTAAAAGAGCAAAATTACATATTTTTATAGGATACATTCTTGAAAGAATGTCATTTTAATTTTAGGTATTTAAAAAAATACATATATCTTTTTTTACAGAATATATATATATATTTGTATAATTATTATACAAACATTCTTGAACTAACATAGAGTAATAGAAGTGCAAATATGAAATTATAATAAGAATTGCAATAGTACCACAATAACATAATAATTATAGGTAACATATGATCCTATATATATATATATATATATATATATATATATATATATATATATATATATATATATATATATATATATGGAAAAGTGAATATACCCTTAAGGGTATATAAGCTTAGGTACCAAAACTCATCATACTACGTCGTTTTGTATCATATATATACATTGTAATTGTCCAATATTCTTATAATTCAACTTCTAACTTGATTTACTTCCACAATTTTTATAAATTTCACATTTATTTTCTTCTTACATAATTTTCATTTTCAACTATAATATATATAGCCTAGTAGGTGTTCGACAAAAAAAATGATGCAAGAGGACGATAATAGTGAAATTTGAAAATCTTGAAAATAAATCAAGTTAGAGATTAAAGGTTAAGAACATTACAATGAATATACCAAACCAAACGATCTATTTTGGTGGGTTTGGGTACCTAAGCTTATATACCCATAAGGGTATATTCACTTTTCCCAATACATGATGTGTACGGATATACCTAACACTGTTTTAAATTTGTAACCTAACAAAATTTATCCATTTATGTATTTACAGGCGGTGTACCTAGTCAGTTTATAATATAATAAAGTAAGTTGGGTATAAAACTCAGGGAATGGAATTTATCTAATAAAATAACTACTAAAAAATAATCTAAAAAAATAACTAAAATAGGGGGTTTTATCTGATTTTGTAAGTTCAGATTAACTTAAGTACTTCAATTAGTTAAACAATTAAGCAAACAACTAACTAAGACGATTGTTATCAAGAGAATAAATACACTTTCGTTTAGCTTTGAATCCCCCTTTTTCTTATGGTTAGTTTTAAGACACAAATTAATTCGGTTGGTTACTAATATTAAGGTTATTAGAAGTCTTGATTCGATCTCCTAATATTTTCACCAATTTATGAACAACTATACAATGGTCATACACAAGCGGACACTAAATTGATTATTTAAGATTATTGGGTTATGTAAAATATATCTAAGATTTATTAAATATAATCAAGAAAAATAACCAAACACAATTATGATCAAATTATGTTTTCTAACACAGTTAAAGTTATTATCTTTATTACCTAATCTAGGATTCGGTGAATCAATACTCTAACACTTTAAGGATCATAAACAACTAGGTAGACAAGTTAATGCAATTAAAATGTCCATTCAACTACACTTAACTTAAATTTAAGCAATAAAGACTAAAACTTTTAACATGCTAGGTATTGATAAATCAAACACAAGTTAAACCAACTTCATAGATCCATATAAATAAGAAACTAACACACAATGTAACATCCAAAAAATCATGATAAAAACCAAACTGTAATAACAAAACCAAACTGTAAGCCAAAGCTTAGTGAGTTCCCCCAAAATACCTCACACAACAAAACATACACAAATATTCATACTTGGTCGACAGTTATCGGAATGGATTATCCTCCGGTCTACAATCTGATTGGATTACACTCAGCCCACAATCATCATACTGGATTGTCCCGACCCACAGTTATCAGATTGGATTGCCCCGGGTTTGTTGGCTTACAAAACAGATCCATAAAACCTCAACCCAACCACACTATGTCGACATATGCAACAGATAACAATAACCAACAAGTACAGGGAATCATGCAAATTTACCAATCTAACAGAACACTATAGCATAGCAACATCCTATACATAAGGATATATAACTCAACCTGGTGGGCTGGCATTGGTGCCTTTGACCCACGAGTACATTAAGGAAAACTCAACTCAAAGTTTAGAAGATAGCTAAACTGATTATTGCTCCAAATACCGGCTCTACAAGTCACCTAAACAACAAACAGGGGCCAAGCCTCAATCTACAACTCACATTACTCTATTTAACAAAAGTCAAAATTGGTCAAAGTCAACAGTCATTGGTCAAAAGTCAAAGGTCAACATTCATTTGGTCGCCACGTCGTGGCAGTAAAATGACGAATCAGACGGGTTCTTACCTAGTCGTCACGTTGTGGCGATATAAGGCCATGACGTGGGGACTGGTCTGGACATCTTAACCTATTAAGACATTTTCATACAACTCCAAGAGCTCCAAAACTCATATCTGGCCCTTCCCATGGGCTTGATGGATAAAGTTTCCAACTTTATCCATTAATAAACCTTAATAAGGCAAGATCCCAAACCCTAAATCCTTAGAGATAAATAAAGGTATGCAAACACCCATTAAGCACCTAATCACTAGAGTTATTCTTGCAAACTTTCCAAAAGGATTTCCTACACCTAATGGGACATAAAAGTCATAGTTTTATGGACATGCATGTCCAATGCATGTCCCTTCCATTTTAGGTCAAAAACATGGCAATAAGGAAATCAAATCTCGAGCATGGAACCAAAACTCCAAAGATCCTCATATCTGGAGCATATGACACTAGCATAACCACAAAGATCCATAAACTTGCCAAATTTATAGGATTCAACCTTCCAAATTCTCACACCATGAAGATAAAGGGACAAAACGTCTAGATTTAGAGACAATTATCATAAAAGTCGGATCTTGAGGGCTTTCAAAAGTCCATAAATCATGCACCAGGTGGATGGGATGAGTTGCTTGCTGAAACAAAGCTCAAGGGTACCTTCTTCTTCTCCAGAATACCACCAAACACAACAAAAGCTCAGGAGTTAGCAATGGATGATAGTTTTTGCTTTAAGAGATGATGGTGGGCAACCCTAGCCATCACATTCCTTAAATAGGGGCACAAACCCACGATTAGGGTTTATCATCAAAAAGCGGCCACGTCATGGTAAATAGATCGCCACATGTAACATACACGTTCTGAAATTGTGTATTGTTATTATTAAAAGTGAATAAAATTGAGTTTTAAGTTCTAACAGATAGTTTTTACTAGAAATGAAGTAAAACTATGTTTAGAATCACTCATAAAATATTGGAAGTCTTATGAGATTCCAATTAATAGCGAAATAATGAAAATTTAGCGAAAATATAAAATTTGAAATAAGTAAAATTTTATTATTTGATATTGTATAGAATCTCGTTAGAAGTGTTTAGGCGAAAACCTCGTCGAAATCCGAGTTATAACGAAGAAGTTATGACCAATTGAAGATCTGCGACAAAACCGCCACGGTGCCGAATGACGTAAAAAGTGAGTTTTTGATAACCTACTTTTTAGCCTTAGTGATCTACATGAAAATCGTAGTATTCGTTAAACCGAGAAGTTCGATAAAAAGAACGCCAAAATCTGACTTCGTATGAGGAAGCTATGATTTTTACAAGTTTCAGCTTAGCAGTAGACAACTAAAAACTCGAATTTTAGATCGAGTAATTTTTAGCCGACACAACCTAAACGAGATTTGAAGGTCTCGTCATTAGTAGTACAACGGTAAAAAGTCTGAAACGGATGTCGGATGAAGAAGTTATGAATTTTTAACGGATTTTCCTATCCCGATCTGTTAAAAATAATAATATTAAAATTAAAGTCAAAATTAGCCGACGAAGTCTAAACGAAAGTTGTAGAGCATAATATTAGCTACGCGTGCATATAAAGAACGTCAAAAACGGAGCTCGTATGCGAAAGATATGGATTTTAGAAGATTTGGGCTCATTTTCCGAGGAATCTCGCAAGGATAAGGCTGATTTCGGTGAGTCAGCAGCCATGTGTCGCGTTCTTCCCGGTTCCAAGCTCGGTCCAGTAGGTGTCCGACGCGTGTCGCAGTGACTCCTTGCTTCTGAAGCCGTGGTGCGTCCGAGGAGCGACGCGTGTGCAACGTCGTCCGAACCTCACGCCAGCTGTTCCGACCCTCGCATCTGAGCCTCGCCTTTGCGCCGCGTGGTCTTCGCTGCTGCTGCCACTTGCCTCTCCGGTCTGAACCTCGGCCCTATAAAAGGGAGGGCTGCGAGATCTTCCGAGAAAATTTAGAAAATTGACACTTTTCACCCATTTTTCCATATTTTGACTATTTTGACATTACCCGAAGCCCCGGTGTCAATTTTAACACCCGAAACACGCCCCGAATTGTCGTGAAGCCCGGAGAATTTATCTTTTCGGTTTTGAAGCTCTACCTTTTTAGAGTCCGTTTTTTAGCTAATTCTCCCGGTTTTCAACGAATAAAGCCATATTTGGAGCCGATATGCTGCTTAAATTACTATTTTAACCCCTGATTATTTTAAGGTGAGTTCAATATATAGGAACAATTGTATGTTATGTGTTATATGTGCTATATGCTTTTCAGTGTTATTATTCTGAGTTATTTTCCCGTGTTATTTTTATTCGCTATTTTTAATAGCAAAATTATACCTTTGACCATGTGATCAGTGAAAGGACTTAGATTCACGGTGGTACTGGTATGTAGCCTCTGGCCATGTAGAACATGTCTCGTAAGAGAATGACTTCTATTCTATGTCATTGGCAGAAGGTTAGATAGGAATGGCATGTAGCCTCTGACCATGTAGAGCATGACTCCGTAAGAGAATGACCTCTATTCTTGATGGGTTTTAGCCATAAGAACATCCTATGTGCTCATACAAACCCTAATGCTTGGATCTAGGTTTCTCTATTGTACATGCAATTCATCCAAGACTATAAACCCTAGATCTAGTATATGATAATCAACATAACATATAAATTAGGGTTTAGATCATACCTTGATTGTTATGTAGCAATAACAATCTCAAATCCTCCTTGTAATGACTTTAGAAAGCTTAGAGTCACAAATGTCACTCCTCTAATGGTTCACAAACACCAAGAGCAAGAGGATGAAGAAGAGAAGAGAAGGAGGCTGCCCAAAACGTGTGGAAACCCTAATCAATTAGTTCACCACGTTTTTGAGCCATAAGGGTCCTTTAAATAGTGAGGCTATTAGGGTTATCTAACAAGGAAACCCTAATTTGGATGTTTAAGCCCTAAGCAACCCATGGACTCCTTCCTTAACAAGCCTTGGACGATTTCTAATGGGCTTCCCCATAGAATTCGTCCAACCTTATATTATAAGGTAATCCATGGCCCAATTGCAATTATCTTATAATTACAATTCCAGTCCCTTAAGTTTAATTAATCTCTTTTAGTCACAAACTTAATTCTTATTAATTCTTGACTAATATTAATTAAGCAATATGATTTCTCCTTTAATATATTATTCTCATAATATATTAATAAATCATATTTAATCCTTTCTCTCCATAATTCATCCTATCAAGTTGCTTTGGTGAAGGCAACCCAAAAGGACCATGCACCATCGGGTCAAGTACATACCAAAATAGTTATGGACTTAGACACTAATCCAACAGTCTCCCACTTGGATAAGTCTAATAACTATTCTGCGTACGACTTCAGATCCTGATCTGCAATCGTAGCTTTCCAAAGCCGTTGTCAACTCTGATCTTATCAGATACGCGTGTCCTTTAGATAAGGGATCATATATTCCTCCATTCTAGATATCGTATAGACTGAGACATGTATCTAAATTATTCTCTCTGTCTATGTGCTGTTTCCCGAATTCAGATTTATGACGATTGACAACAGACTATAATTGAACACATCAATTTAGTCCCGGCTTGGCCAAGCACTTAGGTTCCATCACTAAATCATTGAGGGGCCCACATATATCGCTTTTATCCTACTTTGGATAAAAGGAACGGATAAAATTTGACTCAATGCTTGCTTGCACTCACTCACCGAATCACACACAACAATATGTTTTATAACACCAAGTTACTGGTGCATTTACATATTATCAATGTGCAACTGATTTGCAAGATACAACTCACATATCTCGGTTTCAAGAATATAAGATGTTATCGTCTCACCAATCAGTCGTGATAAAATCCATGAAGTGAGCCAAGTGAGCATGGGTTTAATCCAATGCTTAAATCATATTCATAAGCACTCATGAACGTTGCAGCAAACATTTGCTTACGTCTAATACTCTTTAGACAATCCACACACCAATTCACGACAGTCTTCATTCATACCTGCTTCCAACATATGAACGGCTGTGGCCTGTTCGAATAATTTGACTGTTCTTAACCAATTAAATTATTCAGGAAGTCAAAACATGCAAAGTGAAACACAAGAATAATACTAATCTCATATGGCCTCAAACCTTTGAGTATAAATAAAACACCTTTTATTGATCACCATATCGATTACTCATTATTTGTTGTTTCAGGTAATCAACTTCTTACTTGAATTATTACTACACTTGTCCCATGCTCTTAGCATGCACACAATGTTTACTTATGGTTCTTACTTTGTGAAATAGATCAAATGAACACATTTCCAATCATACTCATTTCACAACTCCTAATCCTTTTTTCATAAGTGAAAGAATATCAAATTCTTGCCACTTATAGAATATGTTAGATTCTAACATTTTATGAAATGATCCTTTCATAATGTCACTGCACTAAAGTCACAATGACTATTGCCAATGAAATTACAAAGTCCTCTATCGGAGATTGTTACAAGACAATTCCTTAGATGTGATGTCTCTCACTCAAAGTACATTCCTTTGAACATCCTTTTGCATAAAAGTTTCTAATCTAGACATTGATTCTCAATATCCAATTCCCAATATGGAAACATTTCCATATTTTTCCATATGACAACTCATTCTTGATAGAATCTTTTCTATTCATAATAATGTTAATATGGTCCATCCAATACTATACTTCCAATTACTCACAAGCGACCAATCATCGGCGAACTTTGGATTGTCCTTTAATAGTTGTTTAATTATCTTAGTCAAACCGATTCTTGTCCTTTTCCCTCTAAATGCGCTAGACGTTTGGAAAATTTTAGAATGGTCAAATATTATAGCATTTGCAATCGATCCTAAACCTGAAGCGTATGGGACACGATGCATAATGTCTTACATAAATATTTGATACTTTATCAATCTTCTGCCATAATATTTTATGTGCTACATTCTCACAATTCGAATTATGAAGAGGAATGACGTAATCATAATTGAAATTTAAGAACACACTATGTATCCTTGACTAAGTTTATTAACATTCCACAACCTAAGCCTTTAGATTTGAAATGAAGCATAATATTCTCTCCCTTAATTATAGCAAAACTACTATTCAACCCTTACAACTTTGCAAAGTATGACTCTTGTTTTCTATAATTAATATTGCTAACTTGCAATACTTGCCTTAATAATCATACAAGCATAACATTTATGCTCCCACTATCACGATGATTATTACAAACATAACACTTATGCTCCCACTAGCTTTGACATGTATTCAGAAACAGCTTAACTTTCAGAAAAACAATGCCTATTGAATTTCTTTAAGTTCATATTTCTAATACCCAATGCTTTGATAATCTTTTATCAAGGCTTCTTAAACTTATACACCTTTGCCTTAGATAGTTTATATGTGTGTCTTAAACAATTTAGACTAATTGCCAAATCTCATAATTCGAATCATGGAAAGGGATACCGTAACCACAATCGAATTCGAGAATACAATTTTCACAATCACTATCTCATTAAAATCTTCCTTAGTGAAAGTATTTCCTCACAGTCATTTTCATGAAGGAGGGAATCTTATGCACTTAGATTTTAATGGTGTATGTGTTCCTATCCATGTGAATTTGTTAAAACCAAAGTTTATAACAAATTCAAACTCATATGGACCGAACTTTCTCAATCTTGATTTCTTTCCTTATGGTAACACAGCTGCCCACCATGTCTTCCAAGTAGTTAAGCCGCTCACCCTTTCCTATCAATGTACTTTTCATTGATCAAGGTCCTTGCCTTTTATGCATTCAAATGAGAACTCATAGGCTTACATGCATAATTAACTCAATTGGAACGGAACAGAAACAAGGTAATGTCAACACGATATGTTGTAAACCTCTACTCATGTGCTAGTGATGATCGATAAGGTTTATTCTTGATTTGTTCTTGAAACCTTTCAAGACCATTAAGACTCCCACTGACTCCTTGACATATAAGATTCTCTTGTCAATAAACAATTCTTGACAAACAAATATTCAAGAGTTAGTGTAGCCTTTATTAAGACAAAACATTTCATAAAATTGGTCCTAGTTGATTTTTGTCTTATCCAAGACATCACAACTTTCCAATTTCAAATGTGCGAGAATAGGAAAGCCTTTTTCCAAATTCTACATTTGATGAATGTTATAAACCTTCTTAAAACTTGTCACTCAGTATTACAATCTTAACTCTAAGACTTGTTTTGGAATGAAGTATGATTGACTTCTTGATTTAACCATTTCTTCAATTCTTGATTCCTCTTCTTATACATACACTTGTACTAAGACTTATTTTAGAGGATCAATTGAAATATGGTTCTTAATCATTAAGACATATCATAAAGTATAAAAGGTACTCTCCCTTCTTCTTAGAATAGAGAAACTTTTATCTTTCTGCCTACTTGATTCTTTTATTCGTTCTACTATTGATTTAAACATTTTTTTAATCAATTCAGAACTACACTTAATCTTATAAGTATAATCATATTTACTAATCATTTAGTAAATCATGACGAATATCTTTGTTACCCTTGTGGTGGACTTGATCAACACACAACTTTGTGTACTCGATCTCCTAGTCCTTCACTTGACACTTTGTCAACGAATTAGTCTAATTTCCAAATATGAAATTTCTCATTCATCGTGCAACCAAGTTGCATGATTCCAAGTTTCTGTCCAATTGAAACTTGAGCGATGAGAAACTCTCCCTATTTGGTAAATTCTTGACATTTCCACAATTATCATAATTAAGAATCACATCCACTCGTTGTAGAAATATACGAACATCAATTTTTCATAATGATTTCATTGCAAGGAAAATAAATAAATAAATAAATGAGTCAAACTAAAATTTATTTTATTCATAAAAGCAGCGGAAAATATTTGTCCTTACAATGCAAAATCAACTGAAAAACTATGTAGCCAAAAAGAAAAATTCCTAACAACTCTATCATAACTTTCTAAGCTCAAAATCTAATCTTCAAATCCATACGATCGAGATCCATTTCTTCGTGATTAGATTCATCTTGCTCTTTCATCAAGCTTCCTCTCTTTTCACTGATCCTGCAAAACATTCAAATGCAATCTTATCACATCATGTATTAAGAATCAACGAATAGGAACTTAATGGAGTTAGATAGTGGATTTTACCTGAAGCACAGTCATACTCTTTGACTCTCCCATCTTCTAGACTCTTCAGGCTCTTAGGGCAGACTTGTATCCAACGCCCTTTCACTTAGCAGCAAACGCAGGTCAGTTCTCCTAGAACGTCCTCGGAAGCATGGTTGGTTGACTTTTCCAAAAAATATACTCCATTGCTTTGCCAAATCATTTCTGATTCAGCAGCAATGAGCATATAAGTTAGGTCAATGAGGTTTTCGTCATGATCCATTACCTACATGTGTCGGGATAAAATGACCGGCAAACCGACATTATTCCTAAAGATGGTCATATATATATATATATATATATATATATATATATATATATATATATATATATATATATATATATATATATATATATATATATATATGAAGTCAAAAGAATTTTTTTTTTTTTTTTTTTTTTTTTTTTTTTTTTTTTTTTTAATTTAAAGACAAATAAAATTAAAAGGAAATCCATTAATGGGATGAGAGGATAAAAGAGAAATCCGGGGTGTCATGGTTTGTACAAAATCTCGGCATGCCAAAGATCTGAGACGGTGTTTGCTATGCATCTCAGCGTTACCATGGTTGTATCTAACTCGCTCCATTCAGTCTTACGTATATGGCCTGTTAAATATTATGTTTGCCATACATTTCCTATTTCTTGCATTTTCTCAATATAAAAATACAAACTTCCGCTGTTCGAGCCCATGATGAGAACCGTATCCTTTGAATAAATAGGGTTATGACGTGGCATCAGAACTCATTCTCCTAGAAAATTCCATAAATATTAAACAATTCATTGTTATATATATATATATATATATATATATATATATATATATATATATATATATATATATATATATATTGTTAATTAGTTAATTATTGTTAAAACCATTGGCAAGCATGAGTGAACATGTCGTGTGCCACTACCATTATATAAAATAATATCTTATTCTCTACCAATTTCAAAGTATTAATATTATATTTAATATTTAAAAAAAAATAATATGGGTGCCTTTTTATCTAGTAATATAAAAATGAATATTTAATAATTATTATGTTTAAATATATGAATTATTCAATGGATTTCCCTAATAAAAAGTAACGATGGGACCCTTCTTTAAAGCTCAGGAGAGATAACCTTAAGAAATTATATTTAATTAAAATAATGAAAAAGATTAATTAATATAATATATTGAATCCAAAGTGGGATAAAAGCTATTGTATGATATTACACGCTTGTCGCACTTTGTGGACTTTCAAAGCTCTTTTTTTTTTTTGCTCATTCATATTCTTTTTTTCTTGTTTGTTTTTATTATTTTTATTATGAATTTCAGAGGTATATGGGCCAAAAGCTTTTAAACTCTTCTCTGCCTTTGGTATATCACCGTCTTTTTCCTTCTTACAATTTCTTTTCACATCTTAACCTTCCCTTTTTCTCCACATGAAATTTAGCTTTTTGTCGATTAATGGTCATATATATATATATATATATATATATAT
This sequence comes from Lactuca serriola, assembly GCF_051521515.1. NCBI lineage: Eukaryota > Viridiplantae > Streptophyta > Magnoliopsida > Asterales > Asteraceae > Lactuca > Lactuca serriola. The sequence continues at coordinate 301,905,803 of NC_136412.1, forward strand.
ATATATATATATATATATATATATATATATATATATATATATATATATATATATAGTTCAATAAAAAGCTATTATTAATCAAGGAACCAATGAACCAATCCAAAACATCGAAATTTAAAGCGATCAATGACAAAAGGAAGGGTTGTACATTTTTACAATGGACACACATGCACCAGATTATAACAAAACTCACTTCATTTTTTTCGTTTAAATTTTGTTTAGGCCATGTTTTTTATTGAAAAAAAAAACGAATATACCGTTGTTCATGATTTTTCATTCTCTTTCCATAGAGATCCATGATGATATATATAAAAAAACAAACATTTAAAAAAAAAAAACTCATTTATTTTTTTTTTTGTTGAAAAGTTAAGGTCTATTTTTTTATAGAAAAAAATTAATAAATATATCAAAATTCATACTTTTTTGTACTTTTTAAACATAGATTCATATTCATGTAAAAAAAAAAATATTTCAGTTCAGATTCACATTGTAAACCCGTTCAGATTCATATTGTGAACCTGTTCAGATTCACATTGTGAACTTTCTTAGATTCACAATGTGCATAATAGTAAGACAGATTTACAATGTGAATATGAACTGATCAAGCTTTTTTACATTGTGAATGTTAAAAATTAAAATATATTTACAGTTTAGATTCACAGTGTGAATCTACACTGATAGTTTTTTTTTTGTTAACTTTCTCAGATTCACAGTGTGCGTAATAGTAAGTCATATTCACTAAGGTTGTCTAGATCGGGATCCTACGTAAGATCGTTTTTGGGTTTGCAAGATCAGAATCGTAAAATCGGGATCGGGATCCTAAGATCTCACAAAATAAAATATAATTTTAATTTTTAATTTTTAATCATGAAAAATATTTCAAACATTCAATTTTTCGTTCAAAAATTATAAAAACTTCAAAATATTAGTCATAAGTTACAACAAAAAATGATAAATGGTAAATTGGTAAAAGGTACAAGACATAAAATGGTTTTAAAAAAGAGTCAAGGGAAGGTAGGATCGGATTGGATCTCGATCCTACGATCCTACCTACAATCTTACGATCATACCTATGATCCTACCTCAAATACGACCCGTTTACGATCCGGATTGTTTTTCATTCATAGGATCATAGTATTGTTCAATCCTACGATCAGGATCACGGTTTTGACAACCATGAGATTCACAATGTGAATCTGAACTGATCGAGCTTTTTCACATTGTGAATGTTAAAAATTGAAATATTTACAGTTTAGATTTACAGTGTGAATCTACACTGTTCGAGGTTTTTTTTAGTCCGTGTTGATGTTTATTAATAGAGTATAAAAAATTAATATTTTTTGGTATAACTATTTTTTTATAAAAATAAACTTAAATATTGAAAAAACTAACAAAATGAAGTGAGTTTTTTTCGAAAAAAAACTTTGTATTTTATATATCAACATGGATCTCTATCGAAAAAGGACGAAAAATCGAGAACAACAGTATATTCAACTTTTTTTTATAAAAAATGTGGTCTAAAAAATATTTTAAACGAAAAAAAAGAGGTGAGTTCTTTGGTAAGGAGGTGGATTTTTTGGTATAATTCGATGTGTGTACGTCCAATGTAAAAATGTACATCTATTTCCTTGCCCGTTGATCATTATGAATTCCGACGCTCACGATTAATTCATTGGTTCCTTGTTAATTATGGTTCTCTATTGAACCTCACCTTATATATATATATATATATATATATATATATATATATATATATATATATATATATATAAGGTAATATGACTGGTGTAACAACCCAAAAACGCAGTCTAAAAAATTTTGTTTGAATAACATTACTTAAACTATGATTATCAAAACATAACATAATTCTTAACATAAATCAGAGTATTAATTCATAACATAATCTCATTATCAGAGTGAAACATCCTAGGCTGACTAAATATGGTGCGTGTCATGCAATCATCCCGAGCTCTTCCCTCCGCTACCGGAAGTACCTAAAACTTAAACTGAAACTGTAAGCAAAAAGCTTAGTGAGCTCCCCCAAACTACCACATACCATACAATAACTTATAAAGCACATACTGGGCCTTGCCCACTGCATCGGATCGAAATCCGGACTAACCGGGGCCTTGCCCCCTGCATCGGACCGAAGTACGGAAACTGCATCGGGCCAAAGCCCGGACTAACTGGGGCCTTGCCCCTGCATCGGACTGAAGTCCGGATAACTGCATCGGGCCGAAGCCCGGACTAACTGGGGCCTTGCCCCCTGCATCAGACCGAAGTCCGGCTAACTACATCGGGCCGAAGCCCGGACTAACTGGGGCCTTGCCCCCTGCATCGGACTGAAGTTCGACTAACTGCATCGGGCCGAAGCCCGGACTAACTGAACATAACATAGCATAAACATATCAACTAGCATGATCACATATACTGCATACTGTATCGAACCGGAGTTCAGAACACATAACACAAAAACATGCTTGAATCACAAAGACATCAAGCACACTGAACTACTGCATCGGACCGAGGTCCGGAAACTACTGCTAACTAGACGGGTCGGCATTGTGGACGCAGACCCGTTCCTACTGGAAGGAAAACTCGCCTCGAAGAACTGAGTGCTGAAGGCCTGAGCAAGAAATCCCTGACTGTTGTTCTGACTGCTCCCGACTATCATGACCGATTAAAACACTAAATCAGAATAAGGATCCTTCTATGGGTAAAATGACTATTTTACCCCCCCTCCCAATGCTATGGTGTGGGTTGATATGGGCATATTTAGTTATAAAATTCATGCATTATCTTAATACTTTATGTTGATTTTATCTCATTTAATGAACAAAAGGTACTTAATTAGTTTATAATTTCATTTTTCAGCAACAATTACATGATCGGATGGAAAAGGAAGCGGAATTGGCGATTGGACGCTTGGATCTTGGACTTTGAAGAAAGAAGGATGTTGCTGGACAGCTTGACCCCTCGTCAGTGTTTTGGCCATATCTCATGAACCGTAACTCCGATTGACGAGATTCAAAATGTTCTGAAAAGTAGACACAATTTCGGACGACTTTCGTGTTTTGAGAAAATGCTGATTCGAAACGTACTCGGCGAGTAGGGTCGATTACTCGGCGAGTTGTATCGAACTTTCGCGATTCTGGACGCGCTGACTTGCCGTAAACGGGTTTTAAGCGATGTACTCGGCGAGTAGGTCACTGGACTCGCCGAGTAGCCTCTGTTTTGTGAAAATCTATATAAAGGGACTTTCAGATCGATACCCTAGCATGGAGAGAAACCCTAGGAGGCTGAGAAACGATTGGAAGTGCTGCTAGGTCGTGAGGAATTGAAGAATCAATCCTACATTCAATTGTGAAGAGAATCAAGACAATTTTGGTTTATTCTTAGTAACTTTTTGATTTGAATCATGTTTACATACTTTGATTTTGTTTTTGAGTTTATGTTTACTGCAATCATGAGCTAAAAACTTATTCTTCTGTTAGGGTAGACAATTTTGTGAACATGGATTGATTATTTGAGTAGGATTAATTTTAATTGGTAATTATGTTTAGTTAAGCTTGTTAAAGAACCTTATGTGTTGACAATAACTATTCTTCTGTTAATAAATCAGTAATTAAGTTGTATGAACATCTCTTAGTTATTAATTTCATATGATTTATTGTGACCACATAGTTGTATGTCTAGGAATAACGAATGTGAAACTAGAATTAACTAGAAGATAGGTAAGTTAATGTGTGGGCTTGTTTGATGAACATCAGCAAGAGGTTAATTGAAGGGCCAATTTAGTTAACCACTACAAGTCTTACTTAACCCGAATCAATAATCTAGGAAACCCGTTAATTTAGACAACTAGCCATTGCTTCAGTTAATTTGTTTTCTAAGAATTAGGAATAGCGAACGTGAACCTAATTATCTTAATCGGTAGCCAATGAAGAATTAATCCGATACATTAAAATCATCCATGGGAACAAATGAGTCGTACCTAAACAGAAGTTCTCTTTACTATTGAATTTAGTTGGTAATTAATTGTTTTAGTTGCTAGTTAGTTAATTTGTGTGTTGGTTATTCTAATTAAGTTCCTAGTCTTGTAAAAATAGAGAAAACCCCCTTTTTGTTATTTGTTTTATTTATATAATATTAGCATTTATTTTAATTGTTTACCGTTCCCTGTGTTCGATACCCTACTTGCTTGAACTATATTACTAATCGATAGGTACACTGCCTTTCGTGTGTTTATTTTGTGTCTAAGATAGTAGGATTAAAACTAGTTGGTTTTACACACATCATGGGTCATAACCAAGGCCCAAAGAATGTTCTTGGCCCATAATCTAACTGACTTCTGATGTCCCACTATGGCTCAAAGGCCTAAAATCCAAACCATAGCCCACACCGAGGCCCAAAATGCACAAAGCCCCAATGGTTGCTTTACGTGGGGCGTACTCTAATGTACACTTAGCGTACAGGCTTGGTGACAAGTACGCTGGGTGTACCCACACGTACGCTCAGTGTAATACCTTGTTAAGTCAACTTTCTTTTAAGTGCTAAATAACTCGATTCAGAAGCTACAAACTCATATCCAAACCTTATTCCATGTCTTAAGCCATAAAGTCATTGACTTGGTGACTTTATATGACCCAAACCAACTCAAACTCCCAAAGTAATCTTCTATTTCCATAAAAAGGGACTAGATCTCATGCATGGGATTAATAGAACCATAAAGGTTGGAACTTTACTTCTTATGGGACTCATATGATTCTAAGGGAGGCAACCCTGGTCTTAGAAACGAGCTTAAGTCATAAAGTCCCAATCTTGTGACCAAAAAGGTCCATAAACTTGTACTAAGGAGATCTAAGAGGTTAATCATCAAGCTCAAGACTTTTTACCTTGCAGAGGTCCGAAATAAAGCACTTATCCCAGATCTACAAGCTCTAGCTTCCAAGGTTCCTCCTTGCCAACCTTCTTCTCTTTGCTTCCAAGATTTAAACCACCAAAATGGGTTTTCCAAGGTCAAGATTTCATAAAATGAAGGTAGGGACGTTCTAGGGTTTCTTCTGAGGTTGGGGAGGCTGATATGGGGGCTAGGGTTGGAACTATAATGTCCTTTATGTAGTGCTTAACCCAAAAATAGGGTTTTATGATCTTTAGCGTACGCTGGGCGTACACCTTGAACACCCGTGACCAAGTTGACACATTACGCTGGGCGTAACCCAGCTTACGTTGGGCGTACCCACGCATGCCCCAACATGCATGCATGCCCTTCCATGCAAACTTTTCTCTATAAGGGCCATTCTTGCCAAATCTTCAAAGTGTCAAAACTCCTTCATTCTAGATCCGTTTCTGATGAACTTTATATCCACGGAAAGGTAGCGAGAAATCCTACGCTTCTAACAACACACTCCGGCCCGAAAACTTCTCGAATAATACCTCTAAATTTAATAAAGGACTAAAACGCCCCTGGCCTTGGCCTCTGAAATTCCATAAATTAATATTTTAGAACAGGGAGTTACAAGTCTCCCCCACTTAAACTAGACTTCGTCCTCGAAGTCCGCTACGACCAACTATCACACAACACCTTGCAGCTTGCCACTGACTATGCACTTTGCCCATCCGGTCGAATTCTTGAAAGTGTCTTCTCCCGAATAATCTGATCATTACCATCCTCCAGTACAACACTTTTACCTAACCGGGAATCCCACCGGTACTCCTAGTACACTTACAACTGGTACATAAGGGGTTTATCCTTTTACCCTGCACCACCATTGGCCTTTCCAAGGCAACTTTCCCTAAGCAACAAACCTTTCCAATATCCTTCAATTCTCTGATGAGCTGCAATTCCGGCCACTCCCAGCGCCGGCCATCACACCACTACTCAAAATAGTTCCACATACGATGCTCCAGTACTGAAACCTCCACTCTGCGCGAGAAGTCAAACAATCCAACGAGAAGCAGATCTCACTCTGCTATGGACAAGACTCTACAAGAACTACGCAACATAGACAACACAACTGCTCCGAGATTACCTGATTCCACGGTGAGCCACGTAGCATCACCCGACAACTTGAACGACATGGTCGCATCCACGTGCATATCCATCACAAAACTAATACTGACTATAACACTGAAACTACCCGAAACACTAAACTACATGAAACACTGAACTGTCTCCCAAAGTATCTCGAGACCTTCCTGGTTTCAAACCATTCGTCGGTTATATGTGACACCGAGTTCCAACTCAACTGTAGAGCTCCAAGGACTCCTTACTTAACCTCTCACACAACTTCTGAATGAAGTCCTTTTCTAGAACTAGTTCCCCACTAGTCATCTTGTCACTGTGTCCCTAACAACTTCCTGATCCAACCGACTGGGTCCATACGTCGAATCTTGACATCATCAAACCAAGACTAGAAGCGATGGTTCCAAAACCAACGGTAGCCCTTAACATACAAGAACCTAAGCGGTCCACTGCTTCCTTGACCTCATAACTATAGTGACGATCCAACTGTTGAATCGCTGGTTCAACAAAAACCATTTGGGAATTCCGAATCCAACCCGTGGATTCCCATATCCTCACTGCTGCTCCCGAGCTGGTGGGTACTACTGTTCCTCCTGCGTCCAAACGACGCGCTCATGCTACTAACCAATCTGAAGAATGCTACGGCTACACCCGCAGACCTACAACTCTCTACCACTTTCTGGCTGCTAATGAATGCTATGGCTACCCTCGTAGACTTACAACACTCTACTACTATTTGACTGCTAGTGAATGCCACGGCTACCCCCGCAGACTTACAACACTCTACTACTATCTGGCTGCTAGTGAATGTTACGGCCACCCCCACAGACTTACAACACTCTACTACTATCTGGCTGCTTACTAACTACTATACCGAGGACGTCTTGACTACCCCTACTCCTGCTAGCGATTCCTCACCTTGATTGCCCAAAACCAGCCCTCAGTCATCAAATGATGCATCAACCTCGACGTATTATATCCTTGATACACTAGCGTTCCGTCGAGGAATTCTTCGGCTTGGATCTCAAACCAACCTTCTATTAATCCAAGTTCATGAAACCATCGTTTGGGAGTTTCCAAACCCCCATCTCCTGAATCCACTCAACCCATCGGCTTCTTTTCCTTACCATTCGAAGATTACCAAACCTTTCTAAATTTAACATGCTGCCAATTTTGAATGCTTGAAGGGTTCTCCCCCACTTTGATCCGGCTAGCTCCTTACATCTCACATATTGAAAAGGATTCCCCATCCTTCCAATCATAAAAAGGCGACCTGCTGACCGCCAACGTTCATCTCTACTGGCGCTCCCACTAACCTTTACTAGATCTGAACCATTCTTGCTAACTAGTCGAGCACCCCTCAATCCTTAACTGCATTTGCTTTAGCAATCGCATCCTGAGAACCTGTACTTAGGGTGAACATTTCCAACCTACTTCCTTACCGTCCGCTAGCAACCCCACTAGAAGCTCTAGATTGTCACTATTGAGGATATAATTGATCAATACCCGAATGACACCTCCCGAAAATAGTGAGGCACTACTGAATCTTACACATACATGCTACAGTTACTGCATCCGAAGTACCCTGCTCTAGAGGGGACGACCTCCAATTTACCATTCTAATTCCAAGGTATGCAGATGGCATAAGACTCAATCGCGAGTAGGCTATAATACTTTCCAATATGCGGACCTACTAAAATCGATGCAGTAACATAATAATAATATCATGAATAATAATTGACAGGAAGGTAAAGACACATACCTCCAACACCCGGCACTGCTCGAACCAGTGCTGAAATCAACCGGTACACTCTACTCCGAGCCGTGGGCGCCCTTGCCCGGCCCCCACATACGTTGGTGGTTCATGATGTCACAGGGGCAGGAGCTATCACCTGCCCTGCTGCATACAAACTCGGACAATGGGCCTTCTTGTGGCCTCTCCGACTGTAATGGAAACATATCAGGTCAATCCCCTGGGCGATGGTAGCAGTACAATCTCTACTGAAATGACCAATCCGGCTGCACTTGAAGCAGCAAGAATCACCGCCACTACCACTCCTACACGCACCTGCGTGCGTCCTCCCACACTTCCCGCATCGATTGCGGCTCTGGTAATTCCTCGATTTCAAATCCGACCCCTTGGGCCTCTTGCCCGAACCTGAGGCTACCTAAGTCTCATCCATTTTCCTTTTCCTTTCTGACTCCCTGCCAATCTCTTGCTCCTGCGTTACTCCGCCGACCCCATCCATCATCTGAACAACCGCAGTCTGATCCTGGAGCTTTGCGGTCAACCTATCAGTGACCCTCACGATGATGTCGGGCAGGTCCTCGCGAATGGCTTGCAAAACCTCCTTAACTATCCAATCATGCAGAGGTCCTTCCTGGAGACAAGGTGCCCCACCCACCGCCATCCCCTGCTGGAATGAGCTAACAATGGGATCTCCCTCCCTGATGGATCCTTGGACTTCATAAGAATCGGGCTCTAGACGAGCCCCAAACTGTCCGGCAACTATCCCGGCCCTAAAGACCTCAAGATGACTGCCCATAAGCTCCACGATGGCCTCTCTAACCGAACCGAAAACTACTGGAGTCTGATCAATGATGTTGCGCGTAATCTCTGCGGAAATGAAATCCCTCATCTGATCATCAAGCTGTCCGGCTCCAAAGCCTGAGCCAGATCCCTCCCCGGCACCTAAACTTCCAACTAATATCTCGCGCAACGTCACCATGCTGAAAACATATCACACTAATTGTCAGAATACTCATTGCTACTAAGGGATCTCTCACATACTCCACCATTCCCTGGTTTCTTCTTGGCCCCTCTTGAATCGAGTACGGATCATCTGCTTTTGGTAGTACGGGCCCATGCTACCTTCCACATTTATCCGTACTTTCCTCAAGAGTTACCTTAACTCAACCAAGTCCCTTCTACTGCTACTAATCTCTGCTACTCTCATCCTAGGCTTGCCCTAGGGAAATCTCTGACTCTATCCAAACCAGTCCTCAATTGCTGAAGGCCTCCTTGTAATGCCAATTAGCCATCACCTGAATACCATCACATGCAACGACGCCCAAATAATCCTTCGAGTAAGGGACTCATCCCTACAACGGTTAAGACTCAGACGAGAGCTACGCAATCAGGTCAAATCTAATACTCTGAGATTATTCAACCCTGATTACATGTGACTTAACGTATTCACCTAATAGCTAACTCCCATCACTCAAAATATGTGACATCCCCAATTTCACGGCCAGAAAAGACCGATTTGTTTATGCTTTGTTTTATAAATCAGAGTGATCGTTTAAAGAAAACGGTTGTGGAATTTGTTCCCAAAACAAAATATGATAAGAGTTTATCAAAGCATTTCTTTAAAGAAATGTATTTTCATTATATAACAAAATCTCGGGATGTCATGTTCAATACAGACCAAAAGCATAAACAGAACAAAATAGACCTTACAACAGTTATTTATAACTACTGATCTATAATCCAAACCTCTCGTCAAGTCCACCAACTTATACTCTTGTGCCATTACCTGTAATGCAAAGAAAACTGAGTGGGTCAGGCTTCGGAGCCTGGTGAGCATATAGAGTTTTCAACCCACAATAATATAATTATTATATTAAATCATCAAACAATCAACCCAATTACCCATCCCCATTATCTTCTTTTAATCTTCCCTAAAGATATTATCCTAAGGGTCATATCCTATATCATATTTACCTCTCATCTCCTTACATCTTATATCCTTATATGCTTGTTCCTAAGAACTTTTCCAAAGGATCATCGCCTACATTGCATAGACAATACTAATTCGGGGATCACTCCCTCAATATGTGTCTAGTAAGGGTTAGGGTATCATCGCATGATTACGCAGCCACAACATCGCCTGGACTCGTAAATCATAATAAGGGTTAGACTATCATCGCATGAATACATAGCTACAACATCGCCTGGACTCGTAATTCATAATAAGGGTTAGTCTATCATCGCATGAATACATTGCCACAACATCGCCTGGACTTGTAATTCATAATAAGGGTTAGTCTATCATCGCATGAGTACGTAGCCACAACATCGCCTGGACTCGTAATTCATAATAAGGGTTAGACTATCATCACATGAATATGTAGCCACAACATCGTCTGGACTCGTAATTCATAACCTATCTATCATCACCTAATTATCCTCACCATTATATCCTCACCTATCTCTTATCACATTATTTCATCACACACCAACTATTTCATCTACCCATGTTCTACCCAACATATTTGTAGATATAAATTACATATACAGCTTAAACTATTTAAAAACTCGTATAAAACATTCATTCAACATCCATCTCAAGTAAACAAACAAAGTATAAACACATAGCACGTATTTCATAGCAAATACATCATATATATGTTAGAAGAAAGTGATCACATACTCACGCAAAACATATACTTAATACACTCACACAATACTTGTATTAAAATCGTGTTATGAAAGGGACTATACACTCACTTGATCAGAAGATGATCAGACAACACTACGGCTTGTAGAAGTAGTATTCTTCGGTAGATCTGGAAGATCTTCACAAAAACCGGACTCCTCGCGGGCAGAGCTTCGGCTCGGAAACTCTTTTCTTCTCGGGATCTTCGGGGCTTCGGGACTCGCTTTGGGTCTCGGGGTTGGTACAGGGGCTTCGGGATATTTCTTGCACGTAAATCGAGGTAAAACGGGAGAGAGATGAGAGAATGAGCAACCAAACTCGGTTGGCCCTTCAAATCTATTTATAGGGCAAAATTGGCCCTTTCCACGTCGTGGCACCTTTTTCCACGCCGTGGGCTTGGTCGTCACTGCATGCGTCATCACAAGTTGCATCTGGGGGACTCCCGGTGGTGTCAGAAGACTTGCCACGTCGTGGCACTGCTTGCCATGTCGTGGTATCTGACAGTTTTGGGGTTTCGCGCCCCGAACTTCAGAAATTCATAACTTTCGCATACGAACTCCGTTTTCGACATTCTTTATATCGACGCGAATGTGGGATTATGCTCTACAACTCTCGTTTAGACTCCATTGGCTAATTTTGACTTTATTTCCAATATATTATAATTATATTACTTATATATTATTTTTAGTAGGCCGGGACAGGAAAACTCCGTTATAAACTCATAACTCCTTCGTCTGACGTCCGTTTTCGTCTGTCTTTCCGTCGTTGCACTACTATAGATGAGATCTTCAATTCTCATTTAAATTGTTTTGGATAAATATCGCTCTAACGTAAATTCACTATTTACGTCGCGTTGTGTTGTGCCGGTTCTGTCGCGAAACTTCGACATGTCATAACTTCTTCGTTATAACTCGGATTTCGACATTCTTTATATATTCGGAAACCTCGTAACATACACTACAACTTAGTTAAGATTAATCCTTCTAAATAATCTTCCATCAAAAAGTCATTTTTGATGATTATTGTCTCTAAATTGGCTAGCCCTTATCTACAGGTGTTACAAAATCCCACAATGCACAGAGCAAGCAACATTCAGACAAAGGAAATTCTAACCATAACATAATCAAGCAATCATATTCACATAACAAGAATATGTACTAGCATACAATGCTAAGCTCATACTATCAGGCATAACCTAAACAGGCTATCCTACTACTATCTACTCAACACTAGCATGCAATTCTCATAAAGCTGAAACACATATAACAGGAACATAAGGCATCCTCCTAGATCCTTAGTCCTGTTCTAGCATGTTTTTTTTACTGAAACTGAAACTGATAATCATAGCATAAACTTGTATGAGTAATTTGGGAGTACTTACTTGAGCTCTATTGGTTGCATTCACCACACCCTTTTCACTTTTTCAAAACTCTTTTTTTTTTCTTTTTAAGTTTCTTTTCGAAAATATTTTTCTTTTGAAAACCTTATACAATTTCCTTAGTTTGAGTTCAGACACACCCGAGAGTATGCCTGAATCCCTCAAACCAAGGCTCTGATACCAACTTCTAACAAACCAAAAACGCAGTCTAATAAATTTCGTTTGAATAACATTACTTAAACTATGATTGTCAAAACATAGCATAATTCTTAACATAAATCAGAGTATTAATTCATAACGTAATCCCATTATCAGAGTGAAACATCCCAGGCTAACTAAATATGGTGCGTGCCATGCGATCATCCCTAGCTCTTCCCTCTGCTACCGGAAGTACCTGGAACCAAAACTGAAACTGTAAGCACAAAGCTTAGTGAGCTCCCCCAAACTACCACATACCATATAGTAACTTATAAAGCACATACTGGGCCTTGCCCACTACATCGGACCGATGTCCGGAAACTACATCGGGCCGAAGCCCGGACTAACTGGGGCCTTGCCCCCTGTATCGGACCGAAGTCCGGTTAACTGCATCGGGCCGAAGCCCGGACTAACTGGGGCCTTGCCCCCTGCATCGGACCGAAGTCCGGCTAACTGCATCAGGCCGAAGCCCTGACTAACTAGGGCCTTGCCCCCTGCATCGGACTGAAGTCCGACTAACTGCATCGGGCCGAAGCCCGGACTAACTGAACATAACATAGCATAAACATATCAACTAGCATGATCACATATACTGCATACTGTATCGAACCGGAGTTCAGAACACATAACACAAAAACATGCTTGAATAACAAAGACATCAAGCACACTGAACTACTGCATTGGACCGAGGTCCGAAAACTACTGCTAAATAGACGGGTCGGCATTGTGGCCGTAGACCCATTCCTATTGGAAGGAAAACTCACCTCGAAGAACTGAGTGCTGAAGGCCTGAGCAAGAAATACCTGACTGCTGTTCCGACTGCTCCCGGCTATCATGACCTATTAAAACACTAAATCAGAATAAGGATCCTTCTATGGGTAAAATGACTATTTTACCCCCCTCCCAATGCTATGGTGTGGGTCATAACCAAGGCCCAAAGAATGTTCTTGGCCCCTAATCTAACTGACTTCTGATGGCCCACTATGGCTCAAAGGCCCAAAATCCAAACCATAGCCCACACCGAGGCCCAAAATGCACAAAGCCCCACTGGCTGCTTTACGCGGGGCGTACTCTAATGTACGCTTAGCGTACAAGCTTGGTGACGAGTACGCTGGGCATACCTACACGTACGCTTAGCGTAATACCTTGTTAAGTCACCTTTCTTTTAAGTGCTTAATAACTCGATTCAAAAGCTGCAAACTCAGATCCAAACCTTATTCCATGTCTTAAGCCATAAAGTCACTGACTTGGTTACTTTATATGGCCCAAACCAACTCAAAACCCCAAAATAATCTTCTACTTCCATAAAAAGGGACTGGATCTCATGCATGGGATTAATAGAACCATAAAGGTTGGAACTTTACTGCTTATGGGACTCATATGACTCTAAGGGAGGCAACCCTGGTCTTAGAAACGAGCTTAAGTCATAAAGTCCCAATCTTGGGACCAAAAAGGTCCATAAACTTGTACTAAGGATATCTAAGAGGTTAATCATCAAGCTTAAGACTTTTTACCTTGTAGAGGTCCGAAATGAAGCACTTATCCCAAATCTACAAGCTCTGGCTTCCAAGGTTCCTCCTTGCCAACCTTCTTCTCTTTGCTTCCAAGCTTTAAACCACCAAAATGGGTTTTCCAAGGTCAAGATCTCATAAAATGAAGGTAGGTACGTTCTAGGGTTTCTTTTGAGGTTGGGGAGGCTGATGTGGGGGCTAGGGTTGGAACCATAATGTCCTTTATATAGTGCTTAACCCAAAAATATGGTTTTATGATCTTTAGCGTACGCTAGGCGTACCTCACGTACGTTGGGTGTACGCCTTGAACACCCGCGACCAAGTTGCCACATCACGTTGGACGTAACCCAACTTATGTTGGGTGTACCCACGCGTGCCCCAACATGCATGCATGGCCTTCCATTCAAACTTTTCTCTATAAGGGCCATTCTTGCCAAATCTTAAAGTGTCAAAATCCTTCATTCTAGATCCGTTTCTGATGAACTTTATATCCACGTAAAGGCGGCGAGAAATCGTACGATTCTAACAACACACTCCGGCCCAAAAACTTCTTGAATAATACCTCTAAATTTAATTAAGGACTAAAACGCCCCTAGCCTTGGCCTCTGAAATTCCATAAATGAATAATTTGGAGCAGGGCGTTACAACTGTTAATTATAGTAACATTACCTTATTATGAACATGTCAAACAAGTTTACTGGTCAAATGTGTATGAAAAAACATGGTTACCTAAATATGGAATAAAAACAAAGTTTCTTACCCGTTTTGGTAATACTGGACAAGAACCGTCTCAGGGACTATGCCTTGGAATCAGGCTCCGATACTCAATGATGAATTTGGTTAGGCTTGATCTAACCCAGTTCAGTCCCGACTAGAATGGGCTAGGCTGTGTTGCTAGGTCTTTAAAGCACATACAATCTAGCTCATTAAGCGTATACAACCTAAACCCTAACTAGTTGGGCCTGAAATGGGTTGGCCCAAGACCTGACTATCTCCTCATACACAAAGACTAGACAACCCAATTTCATGTCACATCAATGGATCTTATGACTACTTGTACTTAACATAAAGAACCCAATATTACCAAAATGGGTAAGGACCTTTGGTTTTTGTCCATATTTAGGTAACCATGTTTTTTTCGTACGCATCTGACCATTAAACTTGTTTGACCGGTTCATAATAGGGTAATGTTACCGCTTATTACCAGTTATATTACCTTATTATGAACAGGTTAAACAAGTTTAATGGTCAAATATGTACAAAAGAAACATGATTACCTTAATGTGAAGATCCAGTGAATGATATTGCTAATATCCTAGCGAATCCTAGTGAATGCTACGACTACCTCATAGTCTTACAACACTTCCATACAATCTACAACTGTCTAATATCCTAGTGAATATTTCCACAACTGTCTAATATCAAAGTGAATGCTACGGCTACCTCATAGTCTTACAACACTTTCATACTATCTACCAATCCAGTGAATGATATTGCCACCCCATAGTCTTACGATTCAATTCCGCCATGGTTACAGCCCGTGGTCTTACCACACCTCTACTTTACCGACCAAAATCGACCTGAGTGAAACCCACACACACACACACACACACACACACACACACACATATATATATATATATATATATATATATATATATATATATATATATCGAGGAGTCTCATACTCTACAAGCTTTCTGGTTTCATCGCAGTTCTCCTTGACTCGAGTATGGATCCTCTGCTTCCAGTTGTACGGGCCCATACTACCTTCCACATCTATCCGTACTTTCCTCAAGATTCGCGTTGAATCCTCCAAGTTACTCCTTATCCATTCAAATAATCCTCCAGAAGACAAGGAACCCCACACTAAATCTCTTCTTAGTTTCTCCTAG
This sequence comes from Lactuca serriola, assembly GCF_051521515.1. Taxonomy (NCBI): domain Eukaryota; kingdom Viridiplantae; phylum Streptophyta; class Magnoliopsida; order Asterales; family Asteraceae; genus Lactuca; species Lactuca serriola. The sequence goes on from NC_136412.1 coordinate 301,921,249, forward strand.
GGCAAATACCATACCACTCTCCGCCATCATCTACAGAAGGAACCCTTACCAACACCCTCTAAATAGTTCACGAATACAATTACATATCATTGACACCAGATAATTGTTCGAATGAAAGGTCTCAAACTACAACAGTTAGACTCAAACAAGAGCTGCGCAATATGGTTAAAACCTAACCTTCTAAAATTATTTAGTTTCTATAATATGTAACTTATCATATTCGCTTACTAGTTAACTGAATTTAAAAAGAATTCCTAAAAAGCACAAAGCAAGCAACATTCGAGCATTGAGTAATCGGAATCAAGTATAACCTAATCTGGCCATCCTATCACTAACTGATCAACATTAACATGCAAGTCTACAAGCTCATACAGTAGGCATATGAAGGCATCTCCCCTATCATTCTAACATGCAAATCTTAAGCAGATCCTTAGCCCTAGCTAGCATACGATTCACAGATTCATAAATCAAAGCATATCATAAAACATGTATGGATATTTTTGGAAAACTTACTTGATCTCGGCCAATTGCATGCACCACACCCTTTCTTTTATCAGAAAACCTTTTTATAAAACAATTCTTTTTGAATTTTTTTAACAAACCCTCAGTTTGAGTTCAAACACACCCGAGAGTATGTCTAAATCCTTCAAACTTAGGCTCTGATACCAACTTGTAACGTCCCAAAAATAAGACCAAAGATTTTCATTTTTTACATTAATAAAACTATTATCAAAAACATCATCCTGAAACCATGGTGGAACAAAGTGTATCAAATACATCATGAAACGTCAAAGTAATCATAAAATGCGAAAATGAGGTAGTGTGTGCACTAAAATCATCCCAGGCTCTTCCCATTCGAACTAGAAGTACCTGAAACATAAATTGAAAATCGTAAGCATAAAGCTTAGTGAGTTCCTCAAAACACCACATACCATACATAATAAACACATAAAGGGCCCTGCCCATCATTCCCCCCCCCCCCCCCCCCCCCCGGTAAGCATACAAGCACATAACACACGCAAGAGACATGCAGACATATAGCATCCTAACATAACAAAATATGGGCCAACATTGGTGCGTTAGACCCGCTAAACATAGTGAGGAAACTCACCTTTAGCCGCAGAAATACACAAATAAATCTATGCTTGCTGGTCCAGAAAGTCCCTGCGCTATCATCATCAAAATAATATCTAATTATTAATTGGATCTCAACCCATAACCAAAAGTCTAAGCTACTTAGCCCATAAACAGGGTAAAAGACCATTTTACCATTTTTCTAACTTGACCCAAAGCCAAGGCCCAAATCCTAAATGGCAACCCAAAGCCCAATATGGCCTAATCTTCCAAATTGGTCCCAAAACCCATCATGGGCCTAAATCCATGGAAGCCCAAAAGTACAAGCAATTCCAAACTCAGAAGTCTAATGGCCCTACAAATCCCAAATATTAATGGGTTAATGAACTAGAAATGTAACGAACTTTGGTATTTGTTCACATTAAGGTAATCATGTTTTTTTCGTACAAATTTGACCATTGAACTTGTTTAACATGTTCATAATAAGGTAATATGAGTGGTAATAAGTGGTAAAATTACCCTATTATGAACAGGTCAAACAAGTTTAATGGTCAAATGTGTACGAAAAAACACGGTTACCTAAATATGGACCAAAACCAAAGTTCCTTACCCATTTTGGTAATATTGGGTTCTTTATTTTAAGTAAAAGTAGTCATAAGATCCATTGATGTGAAATGAAATTGGGTTGTCCGGTCTTTGTGTATGAGGAGATAGTCAAGTCTTGGGCCAACCCAGTTCAGGCCCAACTAGTTAGGGTTTAGGTTGTATACGCTTAATGGGCTAGATTGTATGTGCTTTAAAGACCTAGCAACACAGCCTAGCCCATGACTAGTCGGGACTGAACTGGGTTAGACAAAGCCTAACCTAATTCTTTGTGAGTGTCAGAGCCTGATTCTAGGGCACAGTCCCTGAGATGGTTCTTGTCCAGTATTACCAAAATAGGTAAGAAACTTTGGTTTTTGTCCATATTTAGGTAACCATGTTTTATTTCGTACACATTTGATCAATAAACTTGTTTGAAATGTTCATAATAAGGTAACATTATCGTAATTACCAGTCATATTACCTTATTTTGTACAGGTCAAACAACTTCAATGGTTAAATGTGAACGGAAAAACATGGTTACCTAAATGTGAAAGAAGACCAAATTTGGTTACCTTTCTAGGTCATTAACCCAATCTTAATAGTCTAAAGCATGGCCTAAAAATGCAAAGCCACAATCTCTTCGGCCCAGACTAGCATATGCTCGGTGTACCAAGCTCATACGCCCTACGTACACGATTAATGTAGACACAGACTCGCAGCCATTATGCTTAGCGTACCCAGGAGTACGCCCTGCATACTGACCTGCTCCCAACTCTTTGGCCAAATGACTTAATCACTTCAGAACTTACTATCCCATTCTTAAGATATCTACAGATTAAGGTCCTAATCAATAAAGTCAAAGGCTTTAAGCCTTTACATGGCTAAAAATTCTCCAAAGTCCAAAATGTAGCATCTTAGCTCCATAAAATGAGACATCAATTTTTCATGGATGCAAAAAACCCATAAAGGTGACATGTTTAAGCATTAGGGACCTCTAAAACGTCCAAATCTAGAGGCTAAACTTCTGGAATAACCTTTACTCACAAGTACCAAACAAAAGGGGCCAAAATAAATCATAAATCAACCCATACTAGATCTACAAAAGGATTTGTCAAGCTCAGAACTTTATACCTTCAATAGCTTGCAAAAAAGGTGATAATTTTGGATCTCTAAGCTTCACTCCAAGAAATGAGTCTTCAATATCCTTCTATTACTTCAAAATGTATAAAAAACACCAATATTCTTCACAAGAGCTCAAGAGCAAAAAAGTGGTATCAAAGGGTCAAAATTAAGGTTTAGGAGATATGGAGGTCTGTAAGAGGCTAAGCTCTTGGGACTTAATGAGATTATATAGGGGTAAAACGCTAAAAATTAGGGTTTCAAGTTGGCTAGGGTATACCCCCACGTTCTCCCACGTACGCCCAACGTACATGGGTGCATCCACGATCCAGATTAGAGCTAGTATGCTAAGCGTACCCATAGGGTACCCCCCGTGTACTAAGCTAGGGACCAAAGTGTTGGATCTATATCCCCAAGAATCATCATGGAGTGATATTACTAATAATATATGATCCTATAGTGTCACACCTTTATCAAGTTGGAACATTTTGTATATTTTTATTAATATGATTATTAATAAATAATATCGATTCTTGTATTTTAATTAGTGAATAGTTATTGTTTTATGAAAATAATAATTATAAGAGAGTATAACTAGTTATTATTTCATATGGTATGAATTAATAAGGCGTGCACAATATTTTGGACTAGTTGGATTCTTTAGTCTTTTACCTAAAGACAAAGTTTATATTTTATAAACTTGGAGTTTATAAAAAATAAAGAATTCTCCTCCTTTCAAGAGGTATGACCAAAAATATTAAAATATGAGGGTTGTTTTTCAACCACCATGCTTTGTCTCCCATGCTTCTAAAGGCTAGCCATTACTTTAGAGTATTTTAATGGTTAAGCCTTACCATTCATGGACTATATAAGAGATGCATGAGCCTTGCCTTTTTGCTAAGAGAAAACACTCTCTTCTTCCTTTCTTTCTCTTTAAAATCGTGGGTTTTCTACTCCTCTTCTTCTTCTCTCTCTCTCTCTCTCTTGAAGTTAGTTTGGTGGTTTGGAAGTCTTATTGAGTTGTATCGTTTAGTGCTTATTGGAGTTAAGAACTTAAAGGCTTAATACACTCAAGAATACAAGAAGGAACTACCATTTCAAGTGCCTTACTCTTGATGGTGGATACTTGTAGAGAAGATCATATTATTTGATCTTTACACCTTCATCAACACCCCAAAATCAAGTGGGTTCAAATACTTCAAAGGTTATCTCTAAAACATCATATGGTTATTTTAATATCATTATAACCTCTATAAATGGATCCATGATGGTTTGGTTTTGTTATGAACTAAAAATAAACTTGTTATTTTTTAAAGTCTTCCGTTGCCAGTTTTTGTGAAAAACAAACTTATATTTCGTATCAAAGCCCAAAAGTGGTATTAGAGCCATCTTTTATATGTTAGATTGATTTTTATGTTTGATAATTCTTGGTTTTTGGAAAACAAGCATGGCTTTCTTTTGGTTAATAAAAATCTATATTTGTCTTCTTTGACAAATTCTTGGTTAAAATTGTTTATTTTTATATATAACCATTTTTCATGCATTTTGGTTATATAAAAGTTGTATTAGAAAAAAAAAGTTGTTTGTTGTAATATTTGATATGTTGTTGAGTATAAACAAGTCATTTGGACATTTGTGTTGTGTTTGGTTGATATTTATTTATTCAAAAGATGTAATAGATAAATATGTATTTTTTTCATTTGTTGACTTGATGTAATATTTTAGTTAGACTACCTGTATTCCTTTGAAATATAACAAGATAAATAAATGACCTCCTTGAAGATGACTTAACCATTTAAGACCATAAGCCAAACCATAAGCTTCCACTTTTGGTTTTGGGATTAATTATAGTCTTAATGTTTTAAGTGTTGCAACTTTCACAACATGAAGATTTGAAGTCCTTTTGCAAACAAGAGTTGACTTGGCAAATAATTCTTGTGATCGCTCATAGAAATTATTACTAGACATGACTTGGTTTATACACATTATAATGCATGCTTGTGATGTTTATTTTATGTTAAATGTATGTTATGTTTTATGTGTAAAAATGATTTTTACATGTCAAATAACATTTTTTCATAAGATAATATCACTTGGAGTTTGAGTAAAAAATATCTAAAGATAGCATAAGATGTTTCTAAATGGATATTTATAAAAATATTTTACCGGTTACCGGTTTACTGGTTAAAACTCTATTTTTTGTAGAAAAAATAGTTTTATTGTAAAACATATAAATACCCAACTTTAAAATATTTGAAATGGTTTAAAAGATTTTTAAACTTTATATAAACTCCATGTCTTTATAATAAATAAGGAGGTTTTATTAAAAAGACTAAAATCGGTTTATAGCGTTATAACAACATATAATGAAACTAGTGATTATTTTTCGCGTCAAAACTTAGTATATGATATTGGTGTTTTAAACATAACGCAACATGTTGATATTATGTTTTATACATACTAAATGAGATTTAAGTATAAGTATCATTATCCAAGTTTTGGTTTATCAAAATATAACTTTTATCATAAGATGCATAAAATTGAAGTTATAAAATAAAATGAGTTTATTCTACAAACTCTTGAAGTCATAAGTTTTTTTTTTCTTTAAATTTTTTTTTTCTGATTGTTAAAAGGAAGTTTAAAATAGTTATTTTATAACTCATCCAAAACCTCAATTCTTAAGTATAAAATAAAGTTTTATTAAGACTATTACCGGTTCTTAAAACTGATCTACGACTAAACTTTAAAATATCGGATTTTAGTTTATAATTGATCGCGGTTAATTACAAATAAAATGAAGTTTTATTTGGCACCAAAAGAAACTCATAACAAGTGATATGAATTTTACAAAATGGTACATGAATTATTGGATGCATGCAATATTCATGAAACCATGTTTTTATAAACTATAATTGTAAAACATATATAAAACCTTTTTCTAAAAATTCAAGTCATTTTCGTCCTTTTGAAGAACACTCGTTATCATTTGAGGGTTTTAGCGTCACGGGTTCACATGGGCCTAGGATTGGATTTTGATGTTCGGGGTAGTTTTGTAGTTTCTGGTTTTTAAAGGGTCACCTTGTTACTGGTTACATGTTGTTTCAAGTAGGATTACTTGATTGAAATCTTATGTGATAAAGGTCACCTAAGCATAAGAGGTACGAGGCATAGATGGGATAAACATGGCAAGCTAAGCAATAGTTGTTTAGGATCTCATAATCTAGGAGTTATATATCATATGCAATTGATAATCGCCACCTACCGCGTTGATTAAGTTTATGGGATAAATGTCACCTAACAATTTACTTGTTTCGTTACTTGGATCCTAAACTTTAATAAATTAATGTTTTAAGAAACAATAAAAGGTATTAATTTAAAGACTAAATATTGAAAATACTAAATGAAACTTTGTTAAATTCTGTTGATAATTGTTAATAATTTTACGCCCTGCAAAACCTCTCTCTTGTTGAGTTTCAAGAGACAATAACATTTGATGGTTATAATTTGTATAACTGGTATAAAATCTTGAGGTTCTATCTTTAAGATAATTAGAAATTATATATACTGAAAGATCCCATACCTGAATAACCTCTGCAACCAATTAGTCTGATCATGATACTTTGATGGAAGTATTATTGTGATGATATTGATGTGTCTCACATCATACTGAAGAAATTAACCATGACTTGCAGAAAGTCTTGGATAATTATGAAATATATCAGATGCCTCATCAAGTAAAGCATATATTCAATCAAAACACTAGAAAAAGCTTAAATTCTGTTCAAGCATTGAATAAAAGGAAGTCTAAGAGATTGTGCACTCATATAGACTTATAATTTAGTTAAGGAAAATACAACATAAACCCATAAATCAAGAAAGAAGCAAATAATTAGTGTTGCTTCTATTGTGGAAGAAACTGGACACTAAAGGAGGAATTACTCCCCTCATCTCATCGAGCTGAAGAAGTCTGACTTGGACATGACTTCAGATATCTGTATGATAGAACTATTTATTTCTCCATCATTCACTTGAGTATGTAATACTTCATGTGACACTAATAATTGATATTATGTGTTGATGATTGGAAGAAATAATCAACTGATTACAAACGAATAGTATTTCGTGTTGTAGATATAACAAGTGTTGTTCTAGTCTTTTATTTAAACAATAGATGTTTCTTACATATCCTTATAGAGACATGTAAACATTGTAATATATGAATAAATATAGATTTACTTATCGTTTAATGGATGTTCACATTCATTTTCTGAAACAATGTATTATGTGTTAAAGAATATTTTCTCATAATGTTACTTATTAAGTAAATCTATAATCTTTCATTAAATTAATAGTTCTGATCATAACACCTATATAATCAAATGATATTTGATTGAAACTTATCTATGTCATAATCATCATGACAATATAAATAAGAAATACATATACCAACTTCAAAAGGATGGAATTTTTGAAGGCAAATGAGCTTAATTCATTTGATATATGTGAATCGTATTTATATGGGAAGATGATTCACAAGTGTCTTTATCTATTAGTAGTTAAGGAACAAAAGGCTTGACAAAGAGTTATACATAAGTGATGTATGTAATCATTTTCAATCCATGAATAGATTTGGTGATAGATACTTAGTCAATTTCACTGACGACTTTTATTTGTTATTGTTGAAACCTTTGATTTGCTCAAATTGATTCATAGTGAAGATTGAAATACAAGTTAACGAGATGATCATTGACCTTTCATTGTGATAAAGAAAATGGTTTTTGTAAACCATGTCTTCTTGGAACATCTTAGGAGTTACGGAATTGATTCACAACTCATTCCGACAAAAATACTCACTTGTCATTAGTATGGTTTTTGTGGCACAGGATCACATGGTTGAATGCCGATAGTACAAGTTTTTGAAGAGGATAAAACGTAGACCTTAAAGTCTATTATATGATGTTTTAGAAGATCAATTTACTTTATAAATTTTGGAATTATGCTCACTGCAACAAACATATATTGGATATATATTTCCAACCAAACAAGTTGATTAGATACTTATATTAGACTAATGATTAAATGGTTTATCCTTATCTAAAAGGTATAGAGTTATAGAGCTTATGTTAGACAATAAGCTTAACCACTCTAGCATCTACTAACTGCATTTATGTAGAATATCCTAATGACTATTTAAGATGAAGTTTCTACAAATCCTACTAATTGTCATTCCATAAGACAAGTGATTAGAAAGTGCTTTTTCTAAGTGGGAGCAATTTTGAGATTTAAGATCTAAAGATCCATAAGCTAAATGCATCATAGTTTGGAACTAGCAAGTTTTCAACTGTTGTTGAATCTGCTCAATAGTTGATCAGAAACTAATAAAACACATAGAGACGAATTCATGAATGATTATCAAGTATGGGCTTGATTAATCTTCCTTGATATAGTTTGACTATAAAGAGTAAGCTAGTTTTCAAGGGAGAAAACATACATGATTGAAAATCTTCTCCGATTTAAGCTAACATCTCAACGTAAGAATCTTATTTCTTATAAGTTAATTATATATTGTGATTTAATTATGAATATAGATGACTCTTGTGTTTTCAACAAAGCTAGTGGGAGCGCAGTAACATTCCTAGCCTTATATGTAGTCAACATACTAATTCTATGAATACATATCTATATAGGTAAATCATGGCAACTTAAAGGATTAAGTAATATTGCACTAACTGTCAATGATCTTAAAGTAACTTAAGATAAAGGACTCTGAGAGAGTTATCTTGTCAAATACCACATGACATGATTTTGAGAAAAATCCAAGTGCAAATGTTTTTGAACTAGATAACATGATTGTATTCCATATGCTGTTGCAATTGGAGAAATCATACATGTCATGATTATGCATAAAGGCCAAATACGTCGTATGCTTAGAGAATGTCGAATGATACCAGTATAATCGGAGAACAAATCATTGTGTGACTTATAGGAGCATTCTAAAGTACTTACGAAAACTAGAGAAATATTCCTAATATGTGGAGTATTTGAAAGAAAGTTATGTTTAAAGTTGTTACACATGTGCTAAATTTTCAAATAGATTGAGATGACTCTCAATCACAATCGGGCGTGTCCTCATTATGAATAAAGAGATAGTTACACGGATAGTGATTCCATGTAGATTTTAATAACAGTTACACATCACCGTTAGAGTACATTGTGGTTTGGAGAACCTCCTACAAAGATGCTTAATGTATAGTTCCTTATGACTATGAGTAATCCTATTACGCAAGTATTGCTATCCAAGTCATATTTAAGCATCTAATTCATTCTCAATAGTTTTTCTTTATACCTGAGTTATATATAAAATCGAAAATGATTGTATTTGCAAAGATTATAAAAATCAAGTTTGTCATATCTACTTAACAAAGCTACTTCATTAACTAAATCATGAAACTCAAGCTGGTGCTATAGGGCATTGTTGATACAAGTAGATGTATTTGATTAAAATTTAGTATTTGGATATTGGAACCGTACAAGCAACATATATTATAATGAATGATTTATTGGATATGAGTCTTTCATTAAATAATCGTTGTGTTATATATTAGCATGTTTAATTCCTTGAATAACTAGGTTATTCTTAATGTCCATAGTCGTTCATAGTTGTGGGAACATCTATGAGGTAAGACTAATATGAGTGGATTGATGGATTCTCATGGAGATGAGAATAGCAAGAGCTGCTACCAACTTCATAGATACTTGATTAAGAGAATAAGTATTGGACTTAACCTGCATCAAAATCACTTTATGGATCGTAGTCAAGAGTGATGTTTTGATCAAGGTTGTATCTTTGTATTCTTAGACCTGAGATACATATTTGGGACTTGAAGTGTAGGAATTGTTGTGCTTTGACATGGTTTAACGTTGTTTCGTAAAAGGCAGTCATAAGGGCCATTGTTGGGTATGACATGAACTAAATTGATAGGTGTATGTAGTTAAGATGATCTTTGTATTCTTAGAACTGAGATACATATTTGGGACTAGAAGTGTAGGAATTGTAGTGCTTTGACATGGTTTAACGATGTTTCATAAAAGCAGTTATAAGGGCCATCGATGGGTATGACATGAACTACATTTATGGGCGTATGTAGTCGAGATGGGATTTTTCCCTCTTATTATTTGAGAGTTAGACATCTAGGGCCTTACTAAAAGTTGAACACTAAATGAGATTGATCGCGATCCATATCTCACGTTCAACATGATGTATGAGATAAGGGAATAATTCATAGCACACCTTTAGTAACAATTATAGCTTAGAGCTCCTGGAATTGGCTGTTGATGAAATGGCACCCTTCATATGTTGTTATGGGCAGTAGCACGTTGCTATATGTCAGCTACTGTCTATGTCAGTCTATAATGAATCGTGTTTTGACTAATATATCATTCCTATGGTGTACATGCAAACCCTAATAGCTTTTGGATCTAGTTTGTCTAATGAACATGCAATTGAATATCCAAAGCTATAAACCCTAGATCTATCATAAAAGAACTGAAATAAGGATTTAGTAATTACCTTTGATTGTTATATAGTAATAACAATAAATTACTTGCTTTGATTTGCGTCAGAAAGCTTAGTGCCTCAAGTGTTGCACCTCTAATGGAGTCACAAACACCATTAAGCAACTAGGTGAAGAAGGAGAATAGAGGAGGCACCTAAAAACGTCTAGAAACCCTAAGGATTCAGTTACACACGTTTTTGGGGCCTAAAGGGTCCTTTATATACTTGTGTGGGCTGCTAGGGTTTCAGTCAAAACCCTAATGGACAACTTAAACTCTAAGCAGCCATGGAACCTTCTGGGCTGCTAGGGTTTCCTTTAGCATTCCTTAGCCCACTAACTCAATTATCCAACAATTGCAGTCCAGTCCCCTACATTTAGTTAATCTCTTTAAGCCACAAAATTAATTATCAATTAATTCTTGACTAATATTAATTAAACAATATGATTTCTCTTTTAATATATTATTCTCATAATATATTAATAAATCATATTTAAACCTTTCTCTCCTTAATTCATCCTACATATTGCTATGGTGAAGGCAACCCAAAAGGACCATGCTCATAATCGGGTCAAGTACATACCAAAATAGTTATGGACTTAGACACTAATCCAACAGTCTCCCACTTGGATAAGTCTAATAACTATTTTCCGTATGACTTCAGAACCTGATCAGCAATTGTAGCTTTCAAAAACCGTTGTCAACTCTGATCTTATCAGATATCGTGTCCTTTAGATAAGGGATCGTATATTCCTCCATTCTCAAGATATCGTATAGACACAAGACATAAGTTTCAATCATTCTCTCTATACTGTTTCCCGACTTCCGATTTATGACGACTGACAACAGACTACAATTGAACACATCAACTTAGTCCTGGCTTGGCCAAGCGCTTAGGTGTCATCACTAAATCATCGAGAGGCCCACAAATATCTCTTTTATCCCACTTTGGGTAAAAGGAATGGATAAACTTTGATCCGTATGCTTGCTTGCATTCACTGATCGAATCACACACAACAATAAGTTTTATAACACCAAGTTACTGGTGTGTTTAGTTATTATCAATGTGCAACCGGCCAACAAATAACAACTAACACGTCTCGGTTTCAAGAATATACAATATTATCGTCTCACTAATCACTCGTGATAAATCCATGAAGTGATACAAGTGAGCGTGGGTTTAATCCAATACTCTAATCTTATCAAATCACTCATGAACCCTGCAGCAAACTTGTGCTATGTCTAAACTCTTCAAACAATCTACAAACTCTTCATGACAGTCTTCCTTCATACTTACTTCCAACGTATGACCGACTATGGAGGTTCGAATAACCCAGTTATTCTGGAAGTCAAAACATGCAAACTGAAGCACAACCATAATAGTTAATCCTATATGCCCCCAAACTTGTGAGATTAAATAAAACACTTCTATTTAACCACTATATTGATTACTCATTATTTATTGTTTACTATTTCAGAAAATCAACTTATTTCTCAAATTACAACAATAGTTGTCCCATGCACAAAGCATGCACACTATGTTTCATATGGTCCTTACTTTGTGAAATAGATCAATTGAAAAACTTTTCCAATGATGCGCATTTCACAATTCCCAATCCTTATCATTAGTGTTAGAACACAAGGTTCTTGCCACTATTAGAATATGCTAGATTCTAACATTTTTTACAATGATCCTTTTGCAAAGTCATAGCACAAAAGTCACCAAGACTTGGCCAATGAAATTACAAAGTACTCTATCAGAAATTGTTACAAGACAATTCCATAGACGTGAAGTCTCACATTCAAAGTACATTCCTTTGAACATCCTTCTCGCATAAAATTTTCTAATCTAGACATAGACTCTCAATATCCAACTCCCAATATGGAAACACTTCCATATTTGCCATATGACAACTCATTCTTAGTAGAATCTTATCTGTTCATAATAATGTCGATATGGTCCATCCAATACCATACTTCCAATTACTCACAAGCGACCAATCCTCAACGAACTTTGGATCGTCCTTTGATAGTTGTTTAATTATTTTAGTCAAAACCGATTCTAGTCCTTTTTCCCTCTTAATGCGCTAGACATTTGGAAAATTTTAGAATTGTCAAATATTATAGCATTTGCAATCGATCCTATACCCGAAGTATATGGGACACGATGCGTAACGTCTTACATAAAGATATGATACTTTATCAATCTTCTACCATAATATTTTTATGTGTCACGTTCTCACAATTCGAAATATGAAGAGGGATGTCGTAATCATAATCGAAATTTAAGAACACACTATGTATCCTTTGACTAAATTTATTAAAATTTCTCAATCTAAGCTTTAGATTTTGAAACGAAGTATAATATTCTCTCCCTTAATTATAGCAAAACAACTTTTCAACCCATGCAACTTTGCAAATTGAATATTTGTTTTTCTATAATTAATATTGCTAACCTGCAATACTTGCCATAATAATCATACAAGCATAACACTTATGCTCCCACTATCATGATGATTATTACCATATAAGCATAACACTTATGCTCCCACTAGCTTTGACATGTATTCAGAAAACAACTGAATTTCTAGAAAACAATGCCTATTGAATTTCTGAAGTTCATATTTCTAATACCAGATGCTTCCATAAGCCTTTATCTAAGCTTCTTAAACTTACACACCTTTGCCTTAGATAGCTCATATGTGTGTCTAAACAATTCAGAACTTATATCAATAAGTCCCAAATGTTAGACTAATTGCCAGATCTCACAATTCGAACTATGGAAAGGGATGCCGTAACCATAATCGAATTTGAGAATACAATTTTCACAATTGCTATCTTCTTAAAATCTCTATTAGTGAATGCATTTCCTCATAGTCATTTTCATGAAGGAGGGAATCTTATGACACTTAGATTTTATGGTGTATGAGTTCCTATCCATGTGAATTTGCCAAAACCAAGTTTGCGACAAATCCAAACTCATATGGATTGAAATTTCTTGACTTCTAGCCTTATGGTAACACGAGTGCCCACCATGTCTTCCAAGTAGTTTAGCAACTTGTCCTTACATATCAATGTATCTTCCATCGATCAATGCGCTTTGTCTTTATTCATTCAAATGAGAACTCATAGAACTCGCATACATAATTAACTCAATTGGAATGGAATATAAACAAAATAATGTCAACAAGATAGGTTGCAAACCTCAAGTCGTGAGCTAGTGGTGATCGATAAGGTTTATTCTTGATCTGTTCTTGAAACTTTTCCAAGATCATTAAAACTCCCACTGACTCCTTGACATATAAGGTTCTCTCGTCAAGAAACATTTCTTGACAACCAAATATTCAAGAGTTGGTGTAGTTATTATCAAGACAAAACACTTCACATAATTGGTTCTAGTTGGTCTTTGACTTATCCAAGACAACACAACTTACCAATTTCAAATGTGCAAGAATAAGAAAACTTTTCCAAATTCCACATTTGTTGAGTGTTATAAACCTACTAAAGACGTGTCACTCAATTCGCAATCTTGGAGTATGACTCTAAGATTCGATATTGGAACGAAGTATGATTGACTTCTTGATTTAACCATTTCCACAATTCCCGATTCCTCCTTTTAGAAATACAAATGTACTACGACTCACTTAGAGGATCAATTGAGATATGGTTCTTAATCATTAAGACTTTTCATAAAACACAATAAAAGGTACTATCCCTTCTCCTTAGAATAGAGAAACTTTTATCTTTCTGCCTACTTGATTCTTCTTTATTCGTTCTTCTATTGATTGAAACTCTTTCAATCAACTCAGAGTTACACTTAATCTTATAAGTATAATCATATTTACTAAACTTTAGTAAATCATGACTAATATCTTATCCATCTTGTGGTGGACTTGATCAACGCACAACCTAGTGTACTCGATCTCCTAGTCCCTCACTTGACACTTTGTCAAAGAATTAGTCTAATTTCCAAATATGAAAGTTTTTCATTCATCACGCAACCAAGTTGCATGATTCCAAGTTTCTGTCCAATTGAAACTTGGGCGATGAGAAACTCTCCTTATTTGGTAAATTCTTGACATCTCCACAAATAACATAATTAAGAATCAAATCCATTATTGCTAACAATAGAAATCTTCAAACATCAATTTTTCATACACGCTATTGCAAGGATAAATAAATAAGATAAAATCAAAATTTATTTTATTGCGGAAAAATTTGTCCTTACAATGCAATTCAATTGAAAAACTATGTTATTACATATTTCTTAGCAATCTATTCTAACTCCAAGTAGTAGCTCAAGAATCTAATCTTCAAGCATTGCGATCAAATCCATTTCTTCACGATTAGATTCAGCTCACTTCTTCCCTTAAGATTCCTCTCTTTTCTTCGATCCTACAAAACATCAAAATGTAATCTTATCACATCATGTATTAAGAATATAGAATAGGAACTTAAAAGAGTTAGATAATGGATTTTACCTGAAGTAGAGCCATACGTCTTGACTCTCCCATATCATAGATCTCTCAGGTAAATTGGGCAGCTTCGTCTCCAATGCCCATTCTCTTGGCAATAAAAGCAAATGGACTCCTTCGGCACAGCACATCGGACAATCACAGACTTAGTCCTTTCTGGACTTCCAATGTTGCCAGTGTCCATTGAAGTTTGGGAGTTTGATTCACCAGACAAATTTGCTTGACCAGCATGCCAAATCATTGTTGATTCAGCAGCTATAAGCAAATATGTGAGATCAATGAGGGTCACGTCGTGGTCCATCATATAGTACTCTCTAACGAACTCACTATATGATTCAGGAAGTGACTGAAGAACCCAGTCAACATCCAACTCCTTGGGGACGACAACACCCAACATACCCAACCTGTCAATGAGTGACTTTATCTCTAAGACGTGTGCACACACTGACTTTCCATCTTCATGCTTAATTGCCAATAGAGCTTGAGTGAGCTTGAACTTTTCAAGCCTTTGAACTTGTGGGTTAGGGAGAACAATTGGAGGAGGTGGAGGAAGTGAAGCATGATCTCTTTTTCCTTGATTATATCGTGGAATATCATCTTCGTTTGGAAAACTTGTTCCAAGGGATTTAGGAAAACCATAGTTGTTTGACATCTACAAAACGGGAGAAAATTCAAGTTAAGTTGATTAGAATTCTTGATGTAACACCCAAATGAAACATCAAGCTAGGATCCAACACAATACTCTACAACCCAGAAGAGGGATGCCGTAATCTAGTCGCAGAATATTTGAAGGTAGGTAAATGACGATTTACCAATTTCCACCATGAAAAACGAAAAGGAAGTTTAAGTTTTAAATGAATTGAAACTCCTAGATCTTTTTGAGATTCATTGAACTTTTCAATGGCATGTTTAATCTCAATTATGCCCTACTATTTGTGACTGGGATGCCGAGGATCACAAACAAGGCGTGAATAAC
The DNA here is from genome assembly GCF_051521515.1 of Lactuca serriola. NCBI lineage: Eukaryota > Viridiplantae > Streptophyta > Magnoliopsida > Asterales > Asteraceae > Lactuca > Lactuca serriola. The sequence continues at coordinate 301,937,032 of NC_136412.1, forward strand.
CATACGAATCACGTGGTGCAGCCAATGCTACTATCACCTAATCAATGTTCCGGTTAGCCAAACACGCTCCATTGATCTATGATAAACATTAAGCCACCCTTCGCTACCAATGTCATCTCCAAATTAGTGTGTCTGTTAACCACACATGCTCCACTAACGTTTGACAAGGGTACGAAGTGTAATCCCATGGATTAGCATACAATTTCACATTTTGCCTAAAGTAACTATGATTTGGGAATTTGTATAAGCATTTAGTTACTTTGTACGCCATTATACTTATAATGGAAGGTTTCTGTCCTATCCTACCCGTTCGGCTAACGACCCTCCACTAGTCAAGAGTGCGGTGGGTAAGAGTGGATACCCATTCAATCATCATTTTATAGGCAATTTCCTTAAACACCTCTTATATACCAGCTTCGTGAATGAGGCCTACTAACGGTAAGAATGACTGGTTACTCATACACACACACACACACACACACATATATATATATATATATATATATATATAATATTAGACTTTTAATGTTATATATAGTATAGGGTGTATTTTACACTTTTAAAATACTAGGTGGTTCAATTTAGTAAATTATACTTTTAATTTAATTAAATGTAAACCAAAACTATATGGGTTTATTAAATCTCCTTTAATTATACACTTTAATTAATTAATAAAACCATAAGGGTGTGATTTGAACTTTTCAAATTACTAGGGTTTTAGAATATAACATTTCAAAATTAAACTTTTAATCAACTTTTAAATTCCAAAACTTGAGGGAAAGTTTTGAAACATTTCAAAACATTAGGGTTTAGAATTTAAATATTTCAAAATTAAACTTTTAATCAAAAAAGTTAAATTCCAAAACTAGAGGGCAAGTTTTGAAACTTTTCAAAACATTAGGGTTTAACTATTTAAAATTTCAAAAACAAAACTTGTAAGTTCAAATTTAAACTATAAAACCTAAAGGGTGAAATTGAAACTTTTTCATAAGATAATTCAAATCTAAATTACAAATAATCAATATTTATCTAATAAAACAAAAGATTATCTAAATTTGACAATTATCTTCAATTTTGGCAAGGATAAACTCCAAATATTGATAAAAATCGGATTTTATTAATATAAAACGTTTTAGGTAATTATCTACAACCAAATCAGGAAGAAAATCGCGAATAAAAGCTGTCAGAATCGCTGACTCGTCGAGTCAGGCTTGGACTCGGCGAGTCCAATTGAAAAGCCCCAAAAAATCCGATTTTCAGTCAAATATTAATCAAATAAGCATCAAATTCACTAAAAAACATCCCTAGGATCTGATACCACTGTTGGGTTTTAAGGTGTAATTTATCTAAACCAAAGTACCTGAAGAGATTTGTTTTCCTGTTAGTTTATCGAGATTTGTTAATTAATTGTTCGTTTGAGATTCAATCAATAACCATTTCTTTATTCCTTTCGTGTGTCCTTTAACCTATAATCAAATATTTTAAATTAATTCACCACCGTTCCCTGTAATCAACACCCGACTTACCTAAGCTATACTGTAATCTGACTAGGTACATTGCCTATAAGTGCATAGTTAGTCTAAGTTTGTTAGGTTATAAATATTAAAATTAGTGGGTACTTCCGTGCACCTCAAGTTTTTGGCGCCATTGCCGGGGAACGGTTTTCAATTAATTTAGTTTATTTGATTATTCGTTATTTGTTTTTAGTATTATTTTATTTTTATTTTCGATGATATCATTTCACTTGTCGGGAAGGTTCTTGTTGTTATTTGCAGGAATTTGGGATCATACACATTGCTTGGTTTTACTTTTTGCATGAGTTTCGAGAATGCAAGCGATTAGGGAATTCTTGACCTGCTTAGCCTACTACTTTGTTGATTTGTCCAACTCAATCCATGGGGCGTAGTATAGCAAGGCGTATTGTGGTGGTTAAGTAGAAGACCGAGCTCTTGCTGTTCTTGACTAGTTAAGGTCACTTCTTGTTCTACTTTTAGTTAAAGGTACGAAGAAAACAAAGGAAATATTCTAACGGGTCCCGAAAGTTGTTGTTTTCACAAACCATTTCTTGTGTGCAAGGGTTTTAATCAGCTAATGTTGTTTGGTCTCAACAAAGATAATTGATCATGATGTCTCAAAAAAAATTTATGTCACTCATCGGAAAGTCATGGCTGTTGTTGAGGCAATTGAAATTTTTATATTTTGAATTTCCCATATTTATTAGTTGGAAAAAGGAATTTCAAATAAGAAAAAGGAAAAATTCAGTTAAATTACGCCCAGCGTAAATGAAATTACGCGAAGCGTACTCAACTTTGATCGCGGATGACTCCTTCTCGGAATTGGAGGTACGCTCCGCGTACATGTGAATTTACGCCCAGCGTAAATCGACGACAGGTTATATCTTTTTACCCTTCGACTTTTTGTTATTCTTTCAAACTTCTCTTCCTGCGCATACGCTGTGACGGCCAAGTTCTTCACAAAGCTTCGATTTTTCTTCCTTTCTTGTAGAAATCAACATAAAGGTATGTTAATCGGATACCATATTACTTTAATTTGTGATTATTTTCATGACATTTACTACATTATGCCTTAGTCGAAATCTAGGGTTTATTTACATCTTGAATGAGGGTCGATTTCACATGAATATGAGTTTGATTATGTTTCAATAAGATCGATTTCGATTGTTAGAATAAGCCCTCTGATTTCATTTAACCTTAATCTCGTAAATTAATCAACGATTTTGTCTCCTGGACGGCAAGCTTAGTGTTCGTATTTTGATTGCCTCGAATACTGTCCCAAATTTTGGCCTGTCGACAAATGTATGTTTGATTATGGCTTAAATACACCGATTCAGACCAATAGACTAAACCCTTGAAATCGATTTGGCCTTTAAACTTGTGTATGAACCTTAGATTTAAGGATTTGAACGAACGCATAGCGTTCTAGACGATTAGTCTGTGTATGACCCCATGTGTTTGACCCCTGGATTGTTTACTGCCTGCGTATGTGCTTAATCTGAAAGCTTTGTTATGGGTTATGACTTTAGGAAGGACAGGAGGTGATACGCATTCTTGGACATACGCCTAGGGTTGGTCCCGCATATTTGACTATACTGTGTTTATTGATTGCCCTGCGTACTTTGCTGAAGCTTATGCCCTTTGAACGAGCAGAAAACAGCTTCGAGAATCTGGACGTACGCCCAACGTATGTTGGATGTACGCCCAGCGTATAGTCATGCCTAAGGACCATTATTTTTTAGTCAAAATCTGTTAATGCTGGAATTATTTTGTTGGGTTTTGTGTTTGGTGTTTATTTGTGCAGATTATGGCCCGAAGAAATCAAGGGACCAACCCCCCCGAGGACGTGAACGATCACCGTTTCTTACAATTCCCGCAAACTCTAAACAATGCAACCCGGGCCCGATATATTAACAATTTGAGTCTGCTGCTCACTAAGGAGATCGACATAGCACCTTCATTCGACTGGGAATTGGCGACCCAGACTGGACTTGCTGCGCTGATCTAGGATTTTTTGCAATACACGCACTCGGACGCGAGTGGAGTGCATTTGTTCGTATGTCAGGGATAGGCAAGACTGTTCAAGATCCAGGAGCCTGTGTATCGCGAATTTTTGCTGGAGTTTTATGCTACAGTTTCCTATGACCCTAGGAAGACACCCGATGATAGGACAGCCTTTTCCTTCAGACTGGGTGGTGTGAGTCGGGAGTGAAGTGTGATTGAGCTTGCCACTCGAGTTGGGATATATACAGCAGACGAGACGAGGAGCGTCCACTTCCCGGCATTCCTTGATGATTGTCTAACGGGCCGGTCAGATGACTACAATGAAAACACTTTTGGGCTGAGATTATAGGGGGAGTGTACACACCATCTACTGCACGGGTGAGGATGATTCGGTCTACCACATACAGATTGTTGCACCGTTTGATTTCCATATCTCTCACGCACCATAAGAACAGTGAGAGAGTGCCTTCGACAGACATGTATTTTTTATGGGCACTTGTTACTCCAGGGAGGCACCTAAACCTCTTAGTTGCTTTAGCCACTTATTTGGGTAGGAGGGCCAGGGGACTTCGGGAGGATAACCCGATTTGCGGAGGGCATTTTATTACGCGATTAGGTCGATCTTATCAGTTGTTGACGCGCGAGATTACGAGATCGATGGTGTTTCATGATATGAGGCCGATGAGCCTTCAGTTATTGGAGTCGATGCGTGTACTTGAGCGGGGCGAGGATGGTGTACCAGAAATCAAATCAAACAAGGTGGTGAATTCAAAGAAATCAAAGATCAAATTATCAAGGAAGTGAAGAATTCAAAAGAGCTCCATAGTGGTATCATAAATTGTAATTCTAGACTATGTATGCTTGGGTTGCTCAACCAAAAACACCTTGAGGTTAGGAGGTTTTTTGCAGATGGATTCGGAGGGATGCATAAAATGAGCATTGTTCGAAAGAAGTGGGCGAGTGTTTATGAAGATTGTGAGTATTTAAAGTATGGGGGTACTTTAGGAAAATTCTAGACACAAATGCATGCGTTGCGGTCTTGACATAATGGCTGAGTTTAAAATGGATTGTTTAGTACGATACTGGTAAAATAAAAGTAAATTTGCTTGGGGGCAAGCAAAGGCTAAGTATGGGGTATTTTGATAGGTGTATTTATATATATATTTTATGCATTATATCTTAATATTTTAGCCTTTATTATTCTCTTTAGAACTAAAAAGTACTTAAGATGCTTTGAATTATGAGTTGCAACTATTAGTTGTCGATAGAGCACAAAAGAAAAGACTGGAGCGGAATTAGGACTTAGAAGTTAAAAGAAAGAAAAAAATGTTGGAAGAGTCAATTACGCCCCGCGTAATTTACATGTACGTTTAGGTTAATAGCCCAATACGACTTACGCCCAACGTAATCTATGGTTACGCCCAGCGTAACTGCTTGCATCCGGGTAACCTCTTCGCGACAAGTTTCTAAGTACGCCCAGCGTAATCCGACTTACACCCAGCGTACGTAAGTCGGTTCCAAGGATTATAAAAAGCGATTATCAGCTAACCAGAGGGGAGGATTTGAATTCTAACCTAATTTAGTCGATATTTAACTTCTGTTAAGCCGTTTTGAGGGTCTAGAAGGCAACCGGAAGGTCGTTAAGCTAACGGGAGCGAAGATCGGAAGGATTGGAGAGCGGATACGTGTCGGTAATCATATGGATTGTTAACGTGACCATGTTTAGTATTCCATTGTGATACTATTATGTGTTTAGTTTCTTATTTAGGTGTAAAAACCTTTTACTTTGTGTTTATGATTGAATGAAACCTTGATTATTGGACTAATTGCTATATTGAATTGTTTGTTTATGTTTAATTTATCCTGCAAAGCTTGTTAAAAGATCCTTATGTGTTAATGATAATTATTTGCTGTTAATTGTTAACTAAATTAAGTTGTATGAACATCTACTTGATTACTTGTGTCTTATGGCTTTGATGACCATCAAGATTATAAGTCTAGCAATAGCGAATGCGAAACTAGGATTAACTTGGGAATAAATAAGTTAACGTGTGAGCCTTGTTTGATGACCGTCAACAAGAGGTTAATTGAACGACCAATTTGATTAACTATTATTACAAGTCTTGATTGATACGAACTGAACACTAGGAAGCATGTTAGTTTAATCAACTGATCACTGTTCGAATTGACTTGTTTGCTAAAAGATTAGTAATAGTGAGTGCGAATTTAATCATTTTAGGAATCGGTGAACATGAATAAATGAATTTGTGTATGCAATTGTCTATGCTTTTAAGGTGTAATTTATCTAAACCAAAGTACCTGAAGAGATTTGTTTTCCTGTTAGTTTATCGAGATTTGTTAATTAATTGTTCGTTTGAGATTCAATAACCATTTCTTTATTCCTTTCGTGTGTCCTTTAACCTATAATCAAATATTTTAAACTAATTCACCACCGTTCCCTGTAATCAACACCCGACTTACCTAAGCTATACTGTAATCTGACTAGGTACATTGCCTATAAGTGCATAGTTAGTCTAAGTTTGTTATGTTATAAATATTAAAATTAGTGGGTACTTCCGTGCACCTCAAGTTTTTGGCGCCGTTGCCGGGGAACGGTTTTCAATTAATTTAGTTTATTTGATTATTCGTTATTTTTTTTTAGTATTATTTTATTTTTATTTTTGATGATATCATTTCACTTGTCGGGAAGGTTCTTGTTGTTATTTGCAAGAATTTGGGATCATACACATTGCTTGGTTTTACTTTTTGCATGAGTTTCGAGAATGCAAGCGATTAGGGAATTCTTGACCTGCTTAGCCTACTACTTTGTTGATTTGTCCAACTTAATCCATGGGGCGTAGTATAGCAAGGCGTATTGTGGTGGTTAAGTAGAAGACCGAGCTCTTGCTGTTCTTGACTAGTTAAGGTCACTTCTTGTTCTACTTTTAGTTAAAGGTACGAAGAAAACAAAGGAAATATTCTAACGGGTCCCGAAAGTTGTTGTTTTCACAAACCATTTCTTGTGTGCAAGGGTTTTAATCAGCTAATGTTGTTTGGTCTCGACAAAGATAATTGATCATGATGTCTCAAAAAAAATTTATGTCACTCATCGGAAAGTCATGGTTGTTGTTGAGGCAATTGAAATTTTTATATTTTGAATTTCCCATATTTATTAGTTGGAAAAAGGAATTTCAAATATGAAAAAGGAAAAATTCAGTTAAATTACGCCCAGCGTAAATGAAATTACGCGAAGCGTACTCAACTTTGATCGCGGATGACTCCTTCTCGGAATTGGAGGTACGCTCCGCGTACATGTGAATTTACGCCCAGCGTAAATTGACGACATGTTATATCTTTTTACCCTTCGACTTTTTGTTATTCTTTCAAACTTCTCTTCCTGCGCATACGCTGTGACGGCCAAGTTCTTCACAAAGCTTCGATTTTTCTTCCTTTCTTGTAGAAATCAACATAAAGGTATGTTAATCGGATACCATATTACTTTAATTTGTGATTAGTTTCATGACATTTACTGCATTATGCCTTAGTCGAAATCTAGGGTTTATTTACATCTTGAATGAGGGTCGATTTCACATGAATATGAGTTTGATTATGTTTCAATAAGATCGATTTCGATTGTTAGAATAAGCCCTCTGATTTCATTTAACCTTAATCTCGTAAATTAATCAACGATTTTGTCTCCTGGACGACAAGCTTAGTGTTCGTATTTTGATTGCCTCGAATACTGTCCCAAATTTTGGCCTGTCGACAAATGTATGTTTGATTATGGCTTAAATACACCGATTCAGACCAATAGACTAAACCCTTGAAATCGATTTGGCCTTTAAACTTGTGTATGAACCTTAGATTTAAGGATTTGAAAGAACGCATAGCGTTCTAGACGATTAGTCTGTGTATGACCCCATGTGTTTGACCCCTGGATTGTTTACTGCCTGCGTATGTGCTTAATCTGAAAGCTTTGTTATGGGTTATGACTTTAGGAAGGACAGGAGGTGATACGCAGTCTTGGACATACGCCTAGGGTTGGTCCCGCATATTTGACTATACTGTGTTTATTGATTGCCCTGCGTACTTTGCTGAAGCTTATGCCCTTTGAACGAGCATAAAACAGCTTCGAGAATCTGGACGTACGCCCAACGTATGTTGGATGTACGCCCAACGTACAGTCATGCCTAAGGACCATTATTTTTTAGTCAAAATCTGTTAATGCTGGAATTATTTTGTTGGGTTTTGTGTTTGGTGTTTATTTGTGCAGATTATGGCCCGAAGAAATCAAGGGACCAACCCCCCCGAGGACGTGAACGATCACCGTTTCTTACAATTCCCGCAAACTCTAAACAATGCAACCCGGGCCCGATATATTAACAATTTGAGTCTGCTGCTCACTAAGGAGATCGACATAGCACCTTCATTCGACTGGGAATTGGCGACCCAGACTGGACTTGCTGCGCTGATCTAGGATTTTTTGCAATACACGCACTCGGACGCGAGTGGAGTGCATTTGTTCGTATGTCAGGGATAGGCAAGACTGTTCAAGATCCAGGAGCCTGTGTATCGCGAATTTTTGCTGGAGTTTTATGCTACAGTTTCCTATGACCCTAGGAAGACACCCGATGATAGGACAGCCTTTTCCTTCAGACTGGGTGGTGTGAGTCGGGAGTGAAGTGTGATTGAGCTTGCCACTCGAGTTGGGATATATACAGCAGACGAGACGAGGAGCGTCCACTTCCCGACATTCCTTGCTGATTGTCTAACGGGCCGGCCAGATGACTACAATGAAAACACTTTTGGGCCGAGATTACAGGGGGAGTATACACACCATCTACAGCACGGGGAGGATGATTCGGTCTACCACATACAGATTGCTGCACCGTTTGATTTCCATATCTCTCACGCACCATAAGAACAGTGAGAGAGTGCCTTCGACAGACTTGTATTTTTTATGGGCACTTGTTACTCCAGGGAGGCACCTGAACCTTCCAGTTGCTTTAGCCACTTATTTGGGTAGGAGGGCCAGGGGACTTCAGGAGGATAGCCCGATTTGCGGAGGGCATTTTATTACGCGATTAGGTCGATCCTATCAGTTGTTGACGCGTGAGATTACGAGATCGATGGTGTTTCATGATATGAGGCCGATGAGCCTTTAGTTATTGGAGTTGATGCATGTACTTGAGCGGGGCGAGGATGGTGTACCATAAATCAAATCAAACAAGGTGGTGAATTCAAAGAAATCAAAGATCAAATTATCAAGGAAGTGAAGAATTCAAAAGAGCTCCATAGTGGTATCATAAACTGTAATTCTAGACTATGTATGCTTGGGTTGCTCAACCAAAAACACCTTGAGGTTAGGAGGTTTTCTGCAGATGGATTCGGAGGGATGCATAAAATGAGCATTGTTCGAAAGAAGTGGGCGAGTGTTTATGAAGATTGTGAGTATTTAAAGTATGGGGGTACTTTAGGAAAATTCTAGACACAAATGCATGCGTTGCGGTCTTGACATAATGGCTGAGTTTAAAATGGATTGTTTAGTACAATACTGGTAAAATAAAAGTAAATTTGCTTGGGGGCAAGCAAAGGCTAAGTGTGGGGTATTTTGATAGGTGTATTTTTATATATATTTTTATGCATTATATCTTAATATTTTAGCCTTTATTATTTTCTTTAGAACTAAAAAGTACTTATAATGCTTTGAATTATGATTTGCAGCTATTAGTTGTCGATAGAGCACAAAAGAAAAGACTGGAGCGGAATTAGGACTTAGAAGCTAAAAGAAAGAAAAAAATGTTGGAAGAGTCAATTACGCCCCGCGTAATTTACATGTACGTTTAGCGTAATAGCCAAATACGACTTACGCCCAGCGTAACTGCTTGCATCCGGGTAACCTCTTCGCGACAAGTTTCTAAGTATGCCCAGCGTAATCCGACTTACGCCCAGCGTACGTAAGTCGGTTCCAAGGGTTATAAAAAGCGATTATCAACTAACCAGAGGGGAGGATTCGACTTCTAACCTAATTTTGTTGATAATTAACTTCTGTTAAGCCATTTTGAGGGTCTAGAAGGCGACCGGAAGGCCGTTAAGCTAACGGGAGCGAAGATCGGAAGGATTGGAGAGTGGATACGTGTCGGTAATCATATGGGTTGTTAACGTGACCATGTTTAGCATTCCATTGTGATACTATTATGTGTTTAGTTTCTGATTTAGGTGTAAAAACCTTTTACTTTGTGTTTATGATTGAATGAAACCTTGATTATTGGACTAATTGCTATATTGATTTGTTTGTTTATGTTTAATTTATCTTGCCAAGCTTGTTAAAAGATCCTTATGTGTAAATGATATTTATTTGCTGTTAATTGTCAACTAAATTAAGTTGTATGAACATCTGCTTGATTCCTTGTGTCTTATGACTTTGATGACCATCAAGATTATAAGTCTAGAAATAGCGAATGCGAAACTAGGATTAACTTGGGAATAAATAAGTTAACGTGTGAGCCTTGTTTGATGACCATCAACAAGAGGTTAATTGAACGACCAATTTGATTAACTATTATTACAAGTCTTGATTGATATGAACTGAACACTAGGAAGCATGTTAGTTTAATCAACTAATCATTGTTCGAATTGACTTGTTTTCTAAAGGATTAGTAATAATGAGTGCGAATCTAATCATTTTAGGAATCGGTGAACATGAATAAATGAATTTGTGTATGCAATTGTTTATGCTTTTAAGGTGTAATTTATCTAAACCAAAGTACCTGAAGAGATTTGTTTTCCTGTTAGTTTATCGAGATTTGTTAATTAATTGTTCGTTTGAGATTCAATAACCATTTCTTTATTCCTTTCATGTGTCCTTTAACCTATAATCAAATATTTTAAATTAATTCACCACCGTTCCCTGTGATCGACACCCGACTTACCTAAGCTATACTGTAATCTGACTAGGTACACTGCTTATAAGTGCATAGTTAGTCAAAGTTTGTTAGGTTATAAATATTAAAATTAGTGGGTACTTCCATGCACATCAGTTGCTTTTCAACCACCATGCTTTGTCTCCCATGCTTCTAATGGCTAGCTATTACTTTAGAGTATTTTAAATGTTAGGCCTTACCATTCATGTACTATATAAGAGATGCATGAGGCTTGTGTTTTTGCTAATAGAAAACAATCTTTTTTCCTTTCTTTCTCTCTAAAACCATGGGTTTTCTACTCCTCTTCCTCTCTCTCTTTTGAAGCTAGTTTGGTGGTTTAGAAGCCTTCTTGAGTTGTCTCCTTTAGTGCTTATTTGAGTTAAGCACTTAAAGGCTTAAGACACTCAAGAATACAAGAAGAAACTAGCATTCCAAGTGACTTACTCCTGATGGTGGATACTTGTAGAGAAGATCATGTTCTTTGATCCTTACATCTTCATCAACACCCCAAAATCAAGTGGGTTCAAAGGCTTCAAAGGTTATCTCTAAAACATCCTATTGTTGTTTTAATATCATTATAACCTCTATAAATGGATCCATGAAATAAAACTAAACTTGTTATTTTTTAAAGTCTTATATTGCCGATTTTTGTTAAAACCAAACTTATATTTCGTATCAAAGCCCAACATAAAATGAAATGTTTAAAATAAAAGGGTTAAAGGAAACATACCAATTTATTCTTGAATGTTACAATTCTCTCATACTTGAATCAGACTTCGTCCTCGAAGCCAGCTACCTCAAATAACGCTAGGTAGTGCTCCCTTATCTCGTCCTCTGGCTCCTACGTCCATTTTGAACCCTTGTGATGCTGCCACTAGACTTTCACCAACTCAACAAGCTTGTTCCTCAAAGTTCTTGTCTTCTGGTTAAGAATCAATACCGTTCTCTCCATGTGATTCAGACGATCATCCACCTTAATACCCTTCAATGGTACCACTGCGGAGTCATCCACTTAACATTTTTGCAACTGAGAGATTTAGAATGTGCTATGGATCTAACTGAGCTACTCAGTAAGATCCAAGTGATAAGCAACCCAGCCCACCCGAACCAAAACTTTAAGAGGACCGATGTACCTGGGGCCCAATTTTCCCATCTTCAGGAATCGGATGAGACCTTTCCAAGGTGACATCTTCAGGAGAACCATGTCCCCAACCTGGAACTCTAGATCTGATCGACGCTTATTGGCATAACACTTTTGCCAAATCTGAGCTGTATGGAGTCTACTTCGAACTAGCTGAATCAACTTCGTAGTCTTGAGTACCACCTCGTTACTCCCCATGACTCGCTAACCAACCTCAACCCAATAAATCGGCGTCCTACATTTCCTCACATAGATCATCTCAAAAAGGAGGACGGTCGATGTTGGCGTGATAGTTGTTGTTATACGAAAATTCCGCTAACTTCTCCGTAGAGATACTCTCCCGAATTGGGATCAAGTGTACGCTCTTAGTCAATCGATCCACGATAACCCAAATCGAATCCACTATGCGCGCAGTCTGAGGCAACTTCGTTATGATATCCATGGAAATCTCCTCCCATCTCCGAACGGGAATATCCAACGACTGTATCTTGACGTAGGGTTACTGATGCTCAACCTTGACTTTCCTGTAATTTAAGCACCTTTCCACATACCAAGCTACATCCCGCTTCATGTAGGGCCACAAATAATTAGTGCAAAGATCTCTATACATCTTTTTCGCCCTAGGATGAATGGAGAACCTTGATTTGTGCACCTCCTCCATCAGAACCTCTCACAAACCACCCCAATACGGAACCCATACTCTCCGATGAAGAGTCAATAACCCTCGACTATCATAATCAAAGGAAGCCACCTGACCTACTATGCACTCACTCTTCCGGTACTCTTCCTTCATAGCCTCAATCTGAGCCTCATGAATCCACTCCAAAAGCGGAGTAATCATGGTCATCCTCAACCAAATATCCATGATTGGAGCTACAACCACCTTGCGGATAAAAGCATTGGCCACCACATTGGCCTTCCTCGAATGGTCAGGATCTCACAATCATAATCCTTCACCACACTGCCACATATTCTGATTCGGCTGATCCATCAGATGCCTCAAGCTCTTGTGATCTGTTTAAATAGTACAACGGACCTCATAAAGATAATCTCGCCAAATATTGAGGGAGAAAACCACACGTGTAACGCCTAGTTCCTAGTACTCATTTCAATTATAATTTATTCATATTCACAGAGCAACTCAACGAGTTGGAAGCCCTAAACTCGTCGAGTATAGATTGTCAGAACTGCGTAATTTAAGTGACCTACTCGACGAGTTGAGAGGCCTCAACTCGATGAGTAGATCGGATGGAATGAAACACTAATTTCCAGGGTTTTGCACCCTATTTAAAGGATTTAACCTTTTCCCACAACCTCTCATCAGCCTCCCTGAAACCCTAAATGATATTGTGAGCTCCTTGGTGAGAAACTTGAGGTCTTTAGTGGATTTTTGTGTGTTTTTATGCTTGGTGAAGGATTTGGAAGAATTAGAAGTCATTGAGCTTAAGGAGAAGAATTAGATCTGGGTTCTCGTCCATCTTTGGCAGCTTTCTCAGGTAAAAAGTCCCTAACTTGATAATTCACAGCTTAGATCCCTCTTAGTCTTGTTTTATGGGTCTTTTTGACCCCATTGTTGGAAGCTTGATAACCTCCATAGTTTTTGATGCTAAAAACTTTTATTTGGTCCTTAGATTCATAAAAGGGGCTTAAACCCGTTCTTGTCCAAGAAAAGACCATGTCCCTAGAAGTAGGTTGCTATATCTCGCGATTTGGTCCATTTGAGGCATGCAAAGCCATAAAGTTGTCGAATTTACAAGAATATGCCATGGGAACAATATAGATATGTATTATGGAACCTTAGATCTAAGGAAAGGGCTGAATAAACTAGAAATGCAAGGACTCAGTGAGTTCATAGAGGAACTCGACGAGGTTGGTCGAACATTCTCGATTGTGTTAATGGAACTCGGCAAGTCCACAAGGGAAATCAACGAGTTGCACTAGTAAAGTCTCGTTTCTGTTGAAAAGGAGGAACTCGATGAGTTGGAGGAAAACTCGATAAGTTAGATCGCGATTTCACGATTCTGTGAATCATGGGAACTCGACGAGTTAAAGGGTAAACTCAACGAGTTGAGTCAACTCGAAGCATTGATTTTGACTTGACGTTGACTTTGACTTGACCAAAGTTGACCCTTAAGGGTTATGAGTATGGAATGGTATCTAAGGGGTTGTTTTGGTTCAGGGAGTGAGTAGAGCTGATTCTTGGCAGAGACGTTTCAGCTATCATCCGACAGTGAGTGAGTTTCCTTCTAGTTTGAACGGGTCGAAGGCACCAAGGCCGGCCCATATATGTTATTTATATTGATTAGTAGCCGAGTGTGGGCGAGGCCCGTATCTCATAGATAGTAGAGTGTGGGCGGGGTCCGTATCTCATAGCATTATTTGAATATGGATATAGGACTGATTGATAGATTTGGCTATACTTGTGGTCTGTGTGACAATTGTATGTATGCTTAGTAGCTGAGTGTGGGCGGGGACCGTACCTCATAGTTAGTCGAGTATGGACAGGGCCCATATCTCATAGTTATCTGAGTGTGGGCGGGGCTACGTATCTCATAGTTAGCCGAGTATGGGCGGGGCCAGTATCTCATAGTAGCCGAGTGTGGGCGGGGCCCGTATCTCATAGTCAACGGAGTGTGGTCTGGGTCCATATCTCTTTGAGTCTAGGTTGGGCCCGTATCTCCTAGTAATATGATTATGTGTATGGTATGTGGTAGTTTGGGGAGACTCACTAAGCTTCATGCTTACAGTTTTCAGTTTTAGTTTCAGGTACCTCTGGTAGCAAGGGGAAGAGCTCAGGATGACTACAGTGTACACATCATTTGTTTAGCATGGGATGTTTTTACTCTGACATATTGATATGAGTTTTGATGAGATACTCTGATTCGATACTATGACTTATGTTTTTTGGTGAAATGATTATGATAATTATGGTTATTTTAATAAATAAAAATGACATTTTTGGTCATGATTTTTGGGATGTTACAACAACCCCTAGCTCCAAATCATGCATCAGATAATTCGCCTCATGAGGATTTAACTGCCTCGAAGCGTAAGCGATCACGCAACCCGTCTGCATCAGAACTGCCCCCAAACCCGAGACCGATGGATCACAATAAACCAAAAAGTCCTCAACACCATGGTCTCAAAACCTGACTATTGCTCAAGCCCCCAGCGAAAAGTGATTGTCTTCTTTGTCAATCGAGTCAGAGGAACCATTATCTTGGAGAAATATTGAATGAATCTCCGATAGTTACCTGCTAAACCAAGGAAACTCCAAATCTCAGATGAAGACCTCAAAACCTCCCATCTCATCATGGCATCGACCTTGGCCAGATCGACCAGAATACCGTTCTGGTTGACAAGGTGCCCCAGAAACTGCACCTCGCTCAACCATAACTCACACTTGGAGAACTTCACAAAAAGTCTCTCCCTCCATAGAGTCTCCAAAACCTCTCACAAGTGCTCCTCATGCAGCTCCCGTGTCTTAGAATAGAACATGATATCATCAATGAATACAAGCATAGACCGATCCAACATCGGCCTACATACGCGGTTCATGAGGTCCATGTTGGAGCGTTGGTGAGCCCGAAGGTCATCACCACGAAGTCATAATGACCATAATGATTCTAAAAGGCCGTTTTCTGCATATCCTCCTCTCTGAACCTCATCTGATGGTAACACGAACGCAGATCAATCTTGGAAAACCAAGATGCCCCCTCAAGCTGGTCAAAAAAATCATCAATCCTTGGGAGTGGATAATGGTTCTTCACTGTTAGCTTATTCAACTCCCGGCAATCAATACACATCCGATGAGACACATCCTTCTTCACAAAAAATATCGGTGCTTTACATGGAAAACTTCTCGGTCGAATGAACCCCTTTTCTAACAGATCCTGTAGCTGTGTAGACAACTCCTGCATCTCTAGAGGAGCTAACCGATATGGTGCCTTAGCTATCGGAGCCGCACCAGGAACCAGGTTAATCCTAAACTCCGCATTCCTCTCCGGAGGCACCCATTAAAATCCTCTAGAAACACATCTGGCTTCTCCCATACAATTGACACATCATCCACGGTCGCCTTACCCTTATACTGGGTATCCATAACATAGGCGACAATTCTTGAACAACCCTGATGAAGAATCGGCCCATGCTGAGCTCTCTATCCCTGAACCACCAACTCTCCCCCACTAGGGTTCCAGATACGCACCAACTGATGCTTACAATTGATCACCACCTCATCGGGGCTGAACTAGTCAATGCCTATGATAACCTTGTTCCCGCACAAAGGAATAGGAACCAAATCAATCAGATACCGCTCGCTAAACATCTGAAGAACACAACACTAATGGACCTCGATACCTGGACAAATCGATCATCTGCAATCTCCACGTATAAAGGACAATCCAGCTCCCTCGGAGATCCAGCAAACCTCTTGCTAAATGCAAGCGATACAAAAGATCGGTTTGCCCTCGAATCAAAGCATAGCAAGGCAAAAATATTGTTCACGATGAACGATCCTAAAATAAAACACATAAATAGAAGCAAAAAATTTAATATAAATAAAGAGACCAGGAGAAGACACATACTTGTCCCCACATCAGGTGTTATGCGATCCTCCTCGGTCTTCAGCTGAAACCCCCTTCTTTTCACCACAAGCACATTCGCCTTACCCTGGCGACCATTAGTGATCCTCAGCGTCGCTGGAGCGGGTGCTACCACTAGTTGTGCAGCTACCAAACTCGGAAAATGAGCCTTCTTGTCGCCCCTATGATTGTAATGGAAGAAAATCAGATCAGATATTGTGGTGGTGGTGGTGGTGGTGGTAGTAGCAGTACGATCCATGCTAATATGACCTGTCCGGCCACACTTGAAGCAGCCATAACCACCCACCATCCACGCCACATCGTGCGTCTTTTTGCACTTACCACAGTGGATTAGGCCCTGCTAGCCTCTCGACCTAGAATCAAATACATTGGGCCTCTTGCCCGAACCCCCTAAAACCTGATCCTGATCTGGCTTCCTTTTCCTCTCCATCTCAAGATCAATCTCCCTCTCTTTGGCTCTCATAATCATATCCTCCAGTGTCCTGCAACTGGAACGGCTGACAAACTGTGGAATATCACTCCTCAACATCTCATGGTATCTCACCTTCTTCATCTCCTCATCCACCACATACTGCAGAACCAAAAGCGCCCTCTTACGAAACATCGTGGTGATCTCAGCCACAATCTCAGTAGTCTAGTGAAGCTCCTGGAACTCCCTCGCCAACTGCTGCACTTCAATCACTGGTGCGAACTCAGCTCGGAATCTGGTCGTAAAATCATCTGAGGTAATCGAATCAACAACCTCATCATGAACGGAGCGCCCAATATCCTCCCACCAGTCCCGAGCTCTTCTTTAAGAAGATAGGAAGAAAGTCTAACATTTGTCCCACTTAGACAACTGCTAGTGCGGAAGGATTTAGTGACATCCGCTAACCAACACCCTGCTCATGATGGGGTCCTTCTCCCTGAAGTAATATGGAGCCCCACATGCCCGGAACTCCCTGAAAGTCAGTGAATGTGCCCCAATCAAAGCCACCATCTCGGAATGGAAAGAGCCCAAGCGCCCTCCAACACCTCTCCATGACACCTTCCTTGATCATACCAAAGATCACATGGGTCTGCTCCAATACGCTATTGGTAATCTCATACAAAATCAACTCCTGCATCTGATCATCCAACTGCCTCACTCCTGAACTTGAGAATGAGCCCTCACCAGCACTAGAACCACCAACCGGTCTGGCTCGAAGAGTCACCATACTGAAAATAGATCATATAAACCATCATAATATGCATCAATATATATATATATATATATATATATATATATATATATATATATATATATATATCGAGGAGTCACATACTCTACAAGCTTTCTGGTTTCATCACAGTTCTCCTTGACTCGGGTACGGATCCCCTGCTTCCACTAGTAGGGGCCTATGCTACCTTCCACATCTATCCATACTTTCCTCAAGGATCGCTTTGAATCCTCCAAGTTACTCCTTATCCATGCAAATAATCCTCCACAAGACAAGAATCCCAACACTAAATCTTTCCCTTGCTTTTCCTATGGCAAACACCATACCACTCTCCGCCATCAGCTGCAGAAGGACCTCCTACTAACACCCTCTAACTAGCTTACAAATACAATAACTTATCACTAACACCAAATAATTCTTCGAATGAATGGTCTCACACTACAACGGTTGGACTGAATAAAGATCTACACAATAGATTTAAAACTGAAGCTTCTAGAATTATTTAGTTTCCGTAATATGTTACTTAGCATATCCGCTTACTAGTTAGCTGAAGTTAGTGAGAATTCCTAAAAATCACAAAGCAAGCAACATTCAAGCATTGAGTAATCAGAATCAATCATAACTTAATCAAGCCATCCTATCACTGACTGATCAGCACTAACATGCAAGTCTAAGTCTACGAACTCACACAATAAGCATATAAAGGAATCTCTCCTAGCATTCTATCATGCAAATCCCGAGCAGATCCTTTGACATAGCTAGCATGCGATTCACAGATTCATAAATTAAAGCATATCATAAAATATGCATGGGTATTTTGGGAAAAATTACTTGAGCTCAATCTATTGTATGCACCACACCCTTTTCTTTTTTCGAACACTTTTTATAAAACATTTATTTTGGAATTTTTTTTTACCAAACCCTCAGTTTGAGTTCAGACACAATCAAGAGTATGTCAAAATCCCTCAAACTAAGGCTGATACCAACTTGTAATGTCCCAAAAAAAATTCTTTTTAAATTAAAAAAACTATTATCCAAAACATCATCCTGAAACCATGGTGGATCAAAGTGTATCAAATACATCATGAAACATCAGAGTAATCATAAAATGCGGAATAAGGTGGTGTATGCACTGCAATCATCCTAGGTTCTTCCCCTTTGAACTAGAAGTACTTGAAACATAAATTAAATACCCTAAGCACAAGGCTTAATGAGTCCCCCAAAATACCACATAACATACACAACGCGGAAACTCACCTCTAGCCGCTGAAATTCGCAAATAAATCTCTGCCTGCTGGTCTGGAAACTCCCCGCGCTATGATCATCAAAATAATATCCCTTTATTGATTGGATCTCGAACCATAACCAAAATTCTAAGCTACTTAGCCCATAACTTCGGTAAAAGACTATTTTACCCTTTTTCTAACTTGGCCCAATGTCAAGGCCAAACTCAACTACTCAAAAAGCCCAAATCCTAAATGGCAGCCCAAAGCTGAATATGGATCTCGACCCATAACCAAAAGTCTAAGCTACTTAGACCAACCCGGGTAAAAGACCATTTTACCCTTGTTCTAAATTGGCCCAATGTCAAGGCCCAAATCAATTACTCAAAAGGCCCAAAACCTAAATGACAACACAAAGCCCAATATGGCCTAATCTTCTAAATTGGGCCCAAAACCCATTATGGGCCTAAGTCCATGGAAGCCCAAAAGTACAAGAAAGTCTAAATCAAAAGTCTAATGGCCCTACAAAGGCTCAAATCATAATAGTCTAAAGCATGACCTAAAAATGCAAACCCACAATCTCTACGGCCAGACTAGCGTACGCTCGGTGTACCAAGCTCATACACCATGTGTACGCGATCGTTGCACACACAGACTTGCTGCCAGTGCGCTTAGCGTACCCAGGAGTACGCCCCATGTACCGACCTGATACCAACTCTTTGTCCAAATGACTTAATCACTTCAGAACAGACAATCCCATTCACACGATATCGCCATATTAAAGTCCTAATCAATAAAGTCGAAGGCTTTAAGCCTTTACATGGCTAAAAATATTCCAAATTCCAAATCTAGCATCTTAACTTCATAAAATGAGACATCAACTTTTCATGGATGCACAAAACCCATGGAATAACCTCTAAAACATTTAGATCTAGAGGTTAAACTCATGGAATAACCTTTACTCACAAGGACCAACCAAAAGGGACCAAAATAAGTCATAAATCAACCCAAACTAGATCTACATAAGGAGTTGTCAAGCTAAGAACTTTATACCTTCAATGGCTTGAAAAAGAGGTGATAATTATGGATCTCTAAGCTTCACTCCAAGCAATGAGTCTTCAATATCCTTCTATCACTTCAAAATGTATAAGAAAACACCAATACTCTTCACAAGAGCTCAAGAGCACAGTATGGTGGCTAAGGGTCAAAATTAGGGTTTTGGAGATATGGAGGCCGGTAAGAGGCTAAGCTCTTGGGACTTAATGAGATTATATAGGGGTAAAACCCTAAAAATTAAGGTTTCAAGTTGGCCAGAGTACGCCCAACGTTCTCCCACGTACGCCCAACCTACGTGGGTGCATCCACCATCCGGAGGAGAGTTGGTATGCTTAGCGTACCCATAGGGTACGCCCTGCATACTAAGCTAGGGACCAAAGTGTAATGTTTTACAATAAAAGAATTAAAGGAAACATACTAAGTTATTCTAGAATGTTACATTAAGATTTTAAATATAGAATTACAATTAATTATCAGCAATCATAACCGAAACATATAAAATACGAATTTAAATTTCTCTTAAAAATCAGGAATTAAATAATTTTTTAGAAAATAAAAAATGATGAAAAAATGTCAAGTGTCATTTTTATAGTACATCTGTAAAAAAAACCTAAATTATGATAAAATAAAAAATGACACTAATAACTATTCTTTCATCAGTATATATATATATATATATATATATATATATATATATATATATATATATATATATATATATATATATATATATATATATATATATATATATATATATGGTTATGTTCATTTGAGATCACTATATTTTGTGAGACATGGGGACACAATCTTAACCATTCATTTTTGAGATAAAAAAATATATTTTTAAAATACAAAATATTCGAAAATTTTCAAAATTGTTTTTTTTAAATTATTTTTGTCATTTATATTTTCTAAAAAAAGAAAATAAGAAAAAATACCATTTTTTGAAATATCTGTTAAATATTCTAACATAAAAGTTACAAAAAAATTTGTAGAATATTCACATATTATACTAGAATATTAGATTGCAAATATTCAAACAATTGTAATAGAATATTAGAATATTTTCTAAATTCTAACAGTATTAGTAGAATATTAAAATATTTTAACGTATCTAACAATTCTACTAGAATATTATAATATTCTAACATTCCAAAATTACTTTTGAATATATATATATATATATATATATATATATATATATATATATATATATATATATATATATATATATATATATAGTGTAATATTCTATTATAATAATGCATGTATATTTAAAAAATGATAATTTTTTTTGGGTAAATAAAATGACAAAATAATAATTAAAAAAAAGTATTTTTAGATTTTTCTATTTATTTTGCATTTTAGATTTATTTATTTTTTTATTTTTTGAACTGCAAGATGAATGGCTAGAATCGCCTCCCTATGTATCACAAAATTAAACATATATATATATATATATATATATATATATATATATATATATATATATATATATATATATATATATATATATATATTAGGATATAGTTAACCCTTTATTAGACAATTAGGCGATTAGACCAGTTTAGCTAGGTGGTTGTCATGTTGAACTATTTGTTTGTAACATATGCATACAGATATATTATATGGTGAGTTAAGGGAGACTCAAATTTGTTTTGAAGGTCAATAGACTCATGCTAGCATTATGCTAAAGGCCAAATTAAGGACCAACTATATGTTATGGGAAAAAATGGCGGACCAGCTTCATGATGAAGACTATTATGTGTATGAATTGTATATGTATTAGGTTTATGGTATTTTGGGGAACTCAATAAACTTCGTGCTTACCTAGTTGAATATAAATATTTTTCAGGTACTCATGTGAAAGGACAGTTCGAATGTACAAATGCACGTTCGCAAAATGTTTCTGCACAATGTAATCGTAATTTGAGAAATTTTAATAAATAAACATGAAAATTTTGCCTTGAAAAAGGAGACGTTACACATTCTTAAACCATTTTTTATGTATCTTAATAAGAATTGCTATCATTTGAAGTATTTACAAACATCTCTTACATACCTAAAATATATTTAAAAATATAAACTATTTGAATGAATTTTTTTTTTACAGAATGTATAGTACCATATGAAAAACTTTACATTGAAAAACCCAATTATTTGAATGAAATTTACCTTTCTTAAAAGAATTTGAAGGAAAAAAAATTGAAAATTACACAATTAAAAACCTGAATAAAATTTACAAACATCCATAAACCCAATACATATACATCATGCTTAATCTTGCTATATTCTAGAACCATAAGAATGATTAAAAAGCATAACTTTTTCACAAATTGTTTTACAATGCACCTTTTCATACACATCATGCTTAATCTTGCTATATTCTAGAACTAGAAATAGGATTTCTAGGTATATATACGAAGAACCTAACCCAAATTATAAATGATTTCAAAAAATGTTATTTATTATTAATTCAAAACGCAAGCATGTCAAGATAGATGGTAGATATTATTTTATCAAAAATTCAAATACGACAGAATGCTTGTTTGCAAATAAAGTTATATTACAAGATTAGAAAAAAGAATAACTTGCTTTAAGATGAAAAGAACATCATGGAATGGTGGAATCAAGTAAATAGTAAGAGAGGACGCAGGAGAGCATCGATAAAACTGTAACATCAAAAAAATTAGAGTAAAATTTTCAATTTTTCAAAACCAATCCAACAACCACAATGTAACGCCCTGATTCTCAGGTATCGATTTTACATAAGAATTTTCTTGATTTCAAAGTCTACTCGACGAGTTGGTTGCCCAACTCGTCGAGTAGCAGCTGGTTGGTCTGCGTGTTTTAAGTGACCTACTCGCCGAGTTCAAGAAGGGACTCGACGAGTAGGAGCTGGTAAATAAAACCCTAAATTTTGGGGTATTGCACCCTATTTAAAGGATCATTGGCCTCCTCAGCCTCCCCTTACAGCCTCTTGATAATCCATAAACCCTAATTCATGTGAGTGTGCCCCATTTGTGTATTTTAAGCTTTGGAAGAGGATTTTTGGAGAGAAGAGATTGGAGAGCAAGTATGTAGAAGCAAGGAGCGCGTGGAATCAGAAATCTATCTTACTTTGCATCCTTTGCAAGGTATCAAATTGATATCTTGACCACATTTCATTCTAAATCTCTTTTGGGTGAATTTTAGGTCTTTTCTAGTATGTTTGGAAGCTTTTATTATGTATAAGCTAAGATCTGAAGTTGTAACTTCAGATCTGAACTCTCTTGGGTCTTTATGTCCATAAAGCTTCCAATTTTTGCAAAGATGAGACTCTCCTTAGGTGGAAAACATCCATTGCAAGCTTAGTTTATCATTTTAAGACTTTAGGTTCTTGCATGCACGTAAAGTTTGCAACTTTACGTGATAAACATGCCTTGGAGGCCTGGATCTACAATATGGAGCCTTAGCATGCCTTAAAAAGCCTTTGTATGGAGGAAGGACTGAATGGAATCGGCGAGTCGGATGAACGACTCGGCAAGTCCGATGAAGATTGTCTTGGGCTCAATAATTCAGTCGAATGCCTCGGCGAGTCGGGTAGGGTTTTCCCAACCTTTGGACACGTATGACCTGACGAGTTGTAAAGGGGAAAATCGACGAGTTGGCCAAGAACTTTACGACCACTAACACTAGGAACTCGACGAGTCGCTCAAGTGACTCGGCGAGTTGGTGAGTTATGCAACGAACTCGGCGAGTGGCTGGTTGTACTCAACGAGTTGAGGTCAACATGGACTGTTGACTTTGACAGTTGACTTTGACTTTGACGAAAGCTTGACTATTGGACTTCTGGGACATTTTGGGAAATTGATAATTTACAAGCATGGTTCTATGGTGCATTTTAGTGGTGGAGTTGTACCGGCAATCCAAGAGCTTGAGTTTATCTTCTAGTCGACAGTGCGAGGTGAGTTATCCTCACTATATCAAAGGGTCTAAGGCACCAAGGCCAGCCCTTTATGGATTGTATTAGGTTATGGCATGATATGTTTATTGATTACATCTTGGTAGTTAGGGTAGTGATATGCTTATGTGTAGCGACCTGGTTAGGCCAGTGTCCTAATTATAGGATGATGATATGTTAGTGACCGGTTAGGTGTGTATCCCGGTTATTGGGATGTTGCTACGATTAGTGATCTGTTAGATTTGTTTGACTATTATTTGGTATGAGTTAGCATATGATATTTATGTGTACATGTTGGTTTGATTGGGGTTGGGTTGAGGCGGTCCTGCTTTGTGTTGAAGGCCAACATACCCAGTGAGCGGTCTGGATAGGCTATAGGCCCCACGAGGCGGTCCAGTCACGCCGAAGGCTCGGGAGTGGTCCAGATAGGCTGTAGGCCCTGCGAGGAGGTCAAGTCAGGTTGAAGGCTCATTGTGCATGTCGATTTGTATTTGTGGATGTGATATATTATGGTTATATGAGATTGATATTTTGGGGGAACTCACTAAGCTTTCGGGCGTACAGTTTCAGTTTATTGTTTCAGGTACATCAGGGGATCGCGACAAGGTGAAGGCATGATCGTACAGCTCCTCATGATTTGTTTATGTTTCTGGGAAACCTCTGATATTATATATTTTGAAAACAAACTTTGTAATGATAAATGGTTTTAAATGTTTTGAAAAAAAGTTTTAATTTGGCATGAAATTTTGGGTGTTACAAGTTGGTATCAGAGCCTTGGTTTGAGTGAATTTGAGGAACATTCGTGTAACTCCAGTCTCAAATCAAGGGAAAGATTTTAAAATGATTTTTTAAAATGGTTTTCAAAATAAGTAAGGGAGGATGCAAAGTGTATGATCAGCCGGAGCCAGTAAGTAGACCCCAAAATACCATATAGTTATTTGATATTATGATATGATAAACCAGCATGCTAGTACTAGGCTAGGGATCCTCAGGAATTGCATGATAGAATTTTCTGAATACGTGATGCATGCTAGCCTAGGGTTTCTTTACATGAGATTTACATCATTACTATAGTTACTTGTGTATGTATCACGGTTGTACATAATTAAGATCTTATAGGCCGAAAATGTTTGATTTGACCTTATGATCTGCTCTTACTGATTAGGGTTTAGGGTAGGATCGGATATTCAAAAGTCTATATGGTCCATCGTTATGTATGATTAGCATACACTAACGCTGCAGGGTTGGTGGAAGTTTCATGAATGGGTGGGTTGTGTGAGGCTGTTAGGTCAGTCGTGATTCAGTTAGCCTTCCTCTAGGAGTGAGGATTGAGTGCTCGCTATGCTTATGTATATTGTTAGGGTGTTGTGGTGATACTTGAGACAAATATGGGTAAGTGTGGAAGGTAGTATGGGCCCGTGGGGGTGGTGTGTGTGATTGTAGGCATGGATTGGCTTAGTGGGTTCGGTTCTATGATTCACTGTGAGGGCCAGCGAGTGGTAGTTCGCACCCCAAGTGGGGAGAACTGGTTGTATATGGTGAGGGCACCAGAGTGGCATCAGGGTTTTGTTCAGCTCCCAAGGCTCAACAGTACATTCAGCACGGGTGTGCGGGTTATCTAGCGTATGTGGCAGATACGCGGGTCAGGGATCAAATTTCAGTTTCAGAGGTTCCAGTGGTTAGGGAGTTTGCCGACGTGCTCCCGGAGGAGTTGCCAGGGATACCTTCGGAGAGGCAGGTTGAGTTCCGAATCAACCTGGTGCCAGGTGCGGCTCCTATCGCCAAGGCGTCATACCAGTTGGCACCACCCAAGATGTAGGAGCTGTCTTCACAGCTGCAGGAACTGCTAGGCAAACAGTTCATTCGACCTAGCAATTCTCCATGGGGAGCACTGATCCTTTTAATCAGGAAGAAGGACGGTTTAAAATTTCTCCATGGGGAGCACCCACCTGAAACATTCATGCCAACTTGTAACACCCAAAATTTCATGCCAAATTAAAATTTATGTCAGACTTCGAGGATGAAGTCTAGTTCAAGTGGGGGAGAATTGTAATACCCCAATTCTTAGGTATCGATTTCACATAAGAATTTTATTGATTTCAAGGTCTACTCAAGGAGTTGGTTGTCGTACTTCTCGAGTAGCAACGAGTTGGTCCGCGTGTTTTAAGTGACCTACTCGCCGAGTCCAAGAAGGGAATCAATGAGTAGGAGCTGGCAGATGAAACCATAAATTATGGGGTATTGCACCCTATTTAAAGGATCATTGGCCTCCTCAGCCTCCCCTTACAGCCTCTTGATAATTCATAAACCCTAATTCGTATGAGTGTGCCCCATTTGTGTATTTTTAAGCTTTGAAGAGGATTTTTGGAGAGAAGAGCTTGGAGAGCAAGTATCTAGAAGCAAGGAGCGTGTAGGATCTGAAATCTATCTTAGTCGGCATCCTTTTCAAGGTATCAAATCGTTATCTTGACCTTATTTCATTCTAGATCTCTTTTTGGTGAATTTTAGGGCTTTTCTAGTATGTTTGGAAGCTTTTCTTGTGTATAAGCTAAGATCTATAGTTGTAACTTTATATTTGAACTCTCTTGGGTCTTTAAGTCCATAAAGCTTCCAATTTTTGCAAAGATGAGACTCTCCTTAGGTGCAAAACCTCCATTGCAAGCTTAGTTTGTCATTTTAAGACTTTACGGCCTTGCATGCACGTAAAGTTTGCAACTATACGTGATAAACATGCCTTGGGGGCCTGGATCTACAATATGGAGCCTTAGCATGGCTTAAAAAGCCTCTTAATGGATGAAGGACTGAATGGACTCGGCGAGTCGGATGAATGAATCGGTGAGTCTGATGAAGATTCTTGGGCTCGGCGAGTCAGTTGAATGACTCGGCGAGTCGGCTAGGGTTTTCCCAACCTTTGGACACATATGACCCGACGAGTTGTAAAGGGGAAACTCGAAAAGTTGGCCAAGGACTTTACGACCACTGACACTAGGAACTCGACGAGTCGCTCAAGTGACTCGGCGAGTTGGTGAGTTATGCAACGAACTCGGCGAGTGGCTGGTTGTACTCGACGAGTTGAGGTCAACATGGACTATTGACTTTGACAGTTGACTTTGACTTTCACCAAAGGTTGACTATTGGACTTCTGGGACATTTTGGGAAATTGGAAATTTACAAGCATGTTTCTATGGTGCGTTTTGGTGGTGGAGTTGTACCGGCAATCCAAGAGCTTAAGTTTATCTTCGAGTCGACAGTGCGGGGTGAGTTATCCTCACTATATCAAAGGGTCTAAGGCACCAAGGGGGTGGTGTGTGTGATTGTAGGCATGGATTGGCTTAGTCGGTTCGGTTCTATGATTCACTGTGAGGGCCAGCGAGTGGTAGTTCACACCCCAAGTGGGGAGAACTGGTTGTATATGGTGAGGGCACCAGAGTGGCATCAGGGTTTTGTTCAGCTCCCAAGGCTCGACAGTACATTCAGAACGGGTGTGCGGGTTATCTAGCGTATGTGGTGGATACGCGGGTCAGGGATCAAATTTTAGTTTCAGAGGTTCCAGTGGTTAGGGAGTTTGCCGACGTGCTCCCGGAGGAGTTGCCAGGGATACCTTCGGAGAGGCAGGTTGAGTTCCGAATCGACCTGGTGCCGGGTGCGGCTCCTATCGCCAAGGCGTCATACCAGTTGGCACCACCCAAGATGTAGGAGTTGTCTTCACAGCTGCAGGAACTGCTAGGCAAGCAGTTCATTCGACCTAGCAATTCTCCATGGGGAGCACTGATCCTTTTAATCAGGAAGAAGGACGGTTTAAAATTTCTCCATGGGGAGCACCCACCTGAAACATTCATGCCAACTTGTAACACCCAAAATTTCATGCCAAATTAAAATTTATGTCAGACTTCGAGGATGAAGTCTAGTTCAAGTGGGGGAGAATTGTAATGCCCCAATTCTTAGGTATCGATTTCACATAAGAATTTTATTGATTTCAAGGTCTACTCAAGGAGTTGGTTGTCGTACTTCTCGAGTAGCAACGAGTTGGTCCGCGTGTTTTAAGTGACCTACTCGCCGAGTCCAAGAAGGGAATCGACGAGTAGGAGCTGGCAGATGAAACCATAAATTATGGGGTATTGCACCCTATTTAAAGGATCATTGGCCTCCTCAGCCTCCCCTTACAGCCTCTTGATAATTCATAAACCCTAATTCGTGTGAGTGTGCCCCATTTGTGTATTTTTAAGCTTTGAAGAGGATTTTTGGAGAGAAGAGCTTGGAGAGCAAGTATCTAGAAGCAAGGAGCGTGTGGGATCTGAAATCTATCTTAGTCGGCATCCTTTTCAAGGTATCAAATC
Organism: Lactuca serriola; assembly: GCF_051521515.1. Classification (NCBI taxonomy): domain Eukaryota; kingdom Viridiplantae; phylum Streptophyta; class Magnoliopsida; order Asterales; family Asteraceae; genus Lactuca; species Lactuca serriola. The sequence goes on from NC_136412.1 coordinate 301,964,976, forward strand.
GTTATCTTGACCTTATTTCATTCTAGATCTCTTTTTGGTGAATTTTAGGGCTTTTCTAGTATGTTTGGAAGCTTTTCTTGTGTATAAGCTAAGATCTATAGTTGTAACTTTATATCAAAGGGTCTAAGGCACCAAGGCCAGCCCTGTATGGATTGTATTAGGTTATGGCATGATATGTTTATTGATTACATCTTGGTAGTTAGGGTGGTGATATGTTTATGTGTAGCGACCTAGTTAGTTTAGTGTCCTAATTATAGGATGATGATATGTTAGTGACCGATTAGGTGTGTATCCCGGTTATTGGGATGTTGCTACAATTAGTGATCTGTTAGATTTGTTTAACTATTATTTGATATGAGTTAGCGTATGATATTTATGTGTACATGTTAGTTTGAGGCGGTCCTGCTTTGTGCTGAAGGCCAACATACCCAGTGAGCGGTCTGGATAGGCTATAGGCCCTACGAGGCGGTCCAGTCATGCCGAAGGCTCGGGAGCGGTCCAGATAGGTTGTAGGCCCTGCGAGGAGGTCCAGTCAGGCTAAAGGCTCATCGTTCTTGTTGATTTGTATTTGTGGATGTGATATGATTATGGTTATATGAGATTGGTATTTTGGGGGAACTAACTAAGCTTTTGGGCTTATAGTTTCAGTTCATTGTTTCAGGTACATCAGGGGATTGCGGCAAGGCGAAGGCATGATCGTACATCTCCTAATGATTTGTTTATGTTTCTGTGAAAACTCTGATATTATATATTTTGAAAACAAACTTTGTAATGATAAATGGTTTTAAATGTTTTGAAAAAGTTTTAATTTGGCATGAAATTTTGGGTGTTACACACAATCTACTATAATAAATGAAGGTTTTTGTTGCCACATGTCCTCTCCTCCTTCATTTGGACACATGGCATTTTCTAGAATTTTTAAATTTTCTATTTTCCACTTGTCATTTTATTGTATTTTTTCATTTTATTAAATTAAAAGTTCACATTTAATATGTAAAGTAATATATATATATATATATATATATATATATATATATATATATATATATATATATATATATATGTAAAGTTTTTATTAGAAAGGGTTTATATATGTAATGTATTCAATACATTAAAGTCTCATTAATTTTAATAATTCAAAATTTTTCTCATTTTTCTTATAAATTCAAACTTTTCAAATTATTAAAATTTCATATATTTTTTTTAATTAAACCCATGTAATACATGGGTCTCACACCTAGTTATTTACAAAATAGTGTTTCCAAAAATAATAGTCACAATCAGAGTATCCTAAAATCCAAAATGATAAAACCGAGAGGATGTGCACGATCACGCCTTTGCATTCCCACGATCGTCTGGAGTACCTGAAACAATAAACCGAAACTCTAAGCCAATGCTTAGTGAGTTCCCCCAAAGTACCAGACACGACATATATAACATATACAATCATGCATGTTAGGTCCAATCAGTCATCGGACTAGAATACATTCGGGTCTACAGCCATCAGGTTGGATTACCTCTAGCCCAATCAACCATCAAACTGGAATGCCACTATACAATGGTTATAATCAATCAACAGACTAGTATACCCTCGGGTCTACAACCATCAGGCTGGATTACTCCCGGTCTATTGGCTCAAGCGCATAGCAATAAAGCCACAACCCAAAACTATACTATGTCGACATATGCAACAAATAAACATATAAACAGTCAACAGGCAACAGACAGATCTACATTGAAGGGTTTTGAGCATTCTAACACTCGTAAGGTGTTCATGCAACCGTAGAAACCTTGGATCTATGTTTAACTAAGATACATGCAAAATTGATTTTCCAAGGTTCATAATCCTATCTAGCATACATGGGGAACTTTTAAACATAAAAGTTAGTAAAAACATACCTTGTAGTACTTTGGATTCCTTGAGAACCTTGTGAGCCTAGCACCCTAAGTGTGATGCCTCATATGTCTCACACAACACCAAATTCACTTGGAATAAACTTGAGAGAAATGTCACACTACTTGATCACTAATTGTCATGACTTTTCATTTCCATGACCCATGGGTTCAACAAACACCATGGAGCATCCTATGGGTTTTAGCCCAACTTGATAACCCATGAACCGTTAGCCGACTATATAAGTATGGATGATTTACACCATCAATCCATATATTTAATTATTATCCTTTTGATCACGTAATTAATTCCAAATTAATTCTTGATCACTACTAATTAAATAATATTATTAATATATTAGAACTTATAATATATTAATAAACCATAAGTGTTATTTCTCTCATTTTAGTCTATCCAAATGCATGACGTCATGCAACCCAAATGGACCATACCAAACCGGGTCAAGTACATACTAGAAATAGTTATGGACTTAGACACCTTATCCAACAGTCTCCCACTTAGATAAGTCTAATAACTATAACTGCAAGTATGACTTCATGATCCGATCAACAATCGTAGCTCTTTCAAGGTCTCTCGAAACTGAGATGATGATGATATGCCATTTAAGATAAGTGATCATATAATCCTCTGTTCTAGATATCAGCTGGACAAATACATGGAACAATGTCTTACTTATTATCCAGCAGTTTGTTTCTCGATTTCTGATTTGTTCGACAAAGAACTTAATCGAACACATTAATTTAGTTCTGACCGGGCCCGGTACATAGGTCAAACAAAATCATCGAGGGGTCCTGATATCGCTTCTAATCCAAGAAAGAATAGATAAACTTCGAATCATATGCTTGTTCTACTACTTGTTGAATTATACACAAAGGCATATTTTATAACATCGAGTTACCAATGCGTTTTTGTACAATCAATGCAACCAACTCATAGGCAACAAGTCATATCTCTAGGTTTGAAGACTTATATGATATTACCGTTTCACGATCACTCGAGATAAATTCCATGAAGTGATACCAGTGAGCGTGGGTTGAATCCAATAATCAGAACTTATGAGCACTCATGAGTGTTGTAGCCATGTCCAACATCTTAGACCTCTACAACCAACTCACGACAGTCTTGATTCATACCTACTTCCAACATATGACCGACTGTGGAGAATTTGAATAATATGATATACCAACATAACATAATTATTCTGGAAGTCAAAACATGCAATATGAAATGATAGTAAACGATTGAAAAAAGATATCAACACTTTACTCATAAATAAACACAACTTTTATTCATCATCAAATTTCAATTACACTTTACAAATTTCAGAGCTATCTAACTATTAAAACTAATATCAATCTTCAGCCATATACGCTTCGCATGCTGGAGATGTTTAACCCTACCCAGTCCCTTCGTGAGGGGATCTGTTGGGTTCTCATTCGATGATACCCTCTTTGCCATGAGGAGTCCTTCTTTTATTCGATGTCTGATGAAATGGTATTTTCTGTCGATGTGTCTGGATCACCCATGATCCCTTGGTTCTTTTGCTAAGGCAACTGCACTTTCACTATCACAAAAAATTTCCATAGGCTCCTTTATAGCTAGTACTACTCCAAGATCTCCAATGAAGTTCTTCAACCATATTGCCTCCTTTGTTGCCTCGCTTGCTGCTATATACTCTGATTCGCAAGTTGAATCAGCCACTATCTCCTGCTTGGAACTTTTCCATGTAATTGCTCCTCCGTTTAAGGTAAAACCCAGCCTGACTGAGAGCGGAAATTATCCCTATCAGTCTGGAAGCTAGCATCACTATACCCTACAACTCTCAATTCATCACTCCCACCAAGGGTAAGGACCCAATCCTTAGTCCTCCGTAGGTACTTGAGGATATTCTTTACCGCGATCCAGTGAGCCTTGCCATGATTCCCCTGATATCTGCTAACCATGCTCAAAGCAAAGGCTACATCTGGATGAGTACATGTCATAGCATACATGATCGAGCCTACAACGGACACATAAGGTACTCGACTCATTTCTTCTATCTCAACCTCGGTACTCGGGCTTTGAGTATTACTCAATTTGGCGTTACTCTGGATAGGTAACTCTCATTTCTTGGAATCCTGCATGCTGAACCTATTCAACACCTTATTCAAGTAGGTACTATGACTAAGTCCAATTAGTCTTTTACTACGGTCTCTCAGAATCCTTATCCCTAGAATATAGGCAGCTTCTCCTAGGTCTTTCATAGCGAAACACTTCCCAAGCCAGGACTTTACTTCCTGCAAGGTTGGGATGTCATTCCCTATGAGTAGTATGTAATCCACATACAGTACCAAAAAGCTAACTATACTCCCACTAACCTTGATATATACACAAGATTCATCTTCACTCCTAGAAAATCCAAACTCTTTGAATTTCTCATCGAAACAAAGATTCCATCTGCGAGGTGCTTGTTTCAATCCATAGGTGGATTTCTCAAACTTACACACTCTATTAGGGTACTCTGTACTAACAAAAACCTCTGGCTGACTCATGTAAACATCCTCAGCCAACTTTCCATTAAGGAAAGCAGTTTTGACATCCATTTGCTATATTTCATATTCATGAAATGCAGCAATGGCTAACATACCCCTAATAGACTTAATCTTTGCTACCGGTGAAAAGGTCTCATCATAATCGACTCCCGGAGTTTGAGAAAAACCATTTGCAACTAGCCGCGCCTTGTAAGTGTGTACATTACCATCCATGTCGGTCTTCTTTTTGAAGATCCATTTGCACCCAACTGTCTTGCGACCTGGTACATTGTCAACCAAGTTCCAAACTTGATTGTCATACATGGACTGTATCTCGATGTACATTGCCTCTTTCCAATTAGCAGACCCGGGGCCTGCCATGGCTTCCGCATAGCTATTAGGTTCATCTAGACTTACCTGTGTCTCATCACTGATAAGTGTACCACCTTCTGCAGTGATATAGAAACCATAGTAATGCTCAGGTGCATTCCTAACTCTCGTGGAACGCCTCAGAGGTATAGACTCGTCAATTGGATCAACAGGAGTTCCCTCCTCAGGTTGACTGCTAGGGTTTGAAGTTCCTTCACCACTTGACTCTTGAATTTCTTCGAGGTTAATTTGCCTCCCACTGTTTCCTTGGCTTATGAACTCTCTCTCTCTCTCTCTCTCAAGACACCCCTCCTTGCTACAGAGACCACATTCTCACTGGTCCGTATAAGAGGTAACCAAAGGATTTCTGTGGGTAGCCGATGAAAATACACCTCTCACTTCGAGGTTCGAGCTTATCGTGAGTCTCACGCCTTACGAAAGCCTCACAACCAAAAATATTGAAGTGGTATAGATTAGGAACTTTTCCAGTCCACATCTCATGAGGAGTTTTGGCAACTTTCTTTGTAGGGACTAGATTAAGGATATGGGTGGCAGTCTCAAAGGCATACCCACATAATGAGATTAGTAGCGAAGCTCGACTCATCATGGAACGAACCATGTCCAACAAGGTTCGATTACACCTCTCAGCCACACCATTCAACTGTGGTGTCCTGGGAGGTTTCAATTGTGAGACAATCCCACATTCCTTAAGATAGTCGAGGAACTATGTACTAAGATACTCACCACCACGATCGGATCGAAGCATCTTAATGTTCCTGCCCAATTGATTCTCGACTTCTTGTTTAAACTCTTAAACCTTTGAAAAGTCTCTAACTTATGCTTGATTAAGTAGACATAACCATATCTACTATAATCATCTGTAAAAGTCACATAATAACGATTAGCATCCCTTGTGGCAGTTTTAAAGGGTCCACACACATCTGTGTGCACTAGATCCAACAAACCTTTACCCCTTGCACAAGAACCAGTAAAGGGTGACTTTGTCATTTTTCCAAGTAAGCATGATTCACAACTATCATCTAACTTTAGGTCAAATGACTCCAAGACTCAATCCTTTTGGAGTTGGCCTATGCGTTTCTTGCTTACATGTCCAAGACGACAATGCCATAATGATGTTTTATCCAAGTTATTATTATTAGAAGAATCAATACATAACACATTATTTCCTAGGTTATCTACAACAGACACAGCTTCATACACACCATCACAAGGTAATGCTTTAAAATAAAGAATATTATTAAAGAAAGCATTTATTCCACCAACTTCATTATCAAAAGAAAAGGTAAACCCTTGTTTGTACAATGAATGAAAGGAAATAATATTTCTTGCCATTTCAGGTGAGTAAAAACATTTATTCAAATCTAATGTAAACCCACTACTTAGCAACAAAGAATAAACTCCAATCTTGGTGACAGGTGAAGCTTTCCTATTCCCCGTGATCAAGTTTATCTTTCCATGCTCCGCATACTCACTTCTTCTTAGTCCCTGCAAATCAGAACATATGTGAATTCCACAATCTGTATCAAGGACCCAAGAATTAGAATAGGGGTGAGTTATTAGACAATATTGTGTAAATACCTACATGGGTGGGTTTTACTTTCCCATCCTTAATATCTTGCTGGTACTTTGGGCAGTTCCGCTTCCAATGCTACTTTTCATGGCAATAGAAGCATTCAGCCTCTTTTGGGTCAGAAGAAGGAGTAACAAAACCTTTCTTGGTTCCACTTGATGAGGAGCCATCAAGGGTCTTACCCTTGGTATCCTTCGAAGGGTTCTTCCTCTTTTTCCCTCTACTTTTCTCGATTTCCAGGACAGGGGCGGATTTTGGAGTAGAAGTAGGAGTGGTAACAACCGACTTTCCTTTAAGACCAGTTTCAGCGGTCTTTAGGAGTCCTTGAAGCTTGCTGAGGGTAACTTCCTCCTTGTTCATGTGGTATGTCATATGGAATTGATCATAACATGAAGGTAAGGAGTGCAAAATGATGTCTATTGCTAACTCCTCAGGGAAGTTCACATTTAGCTTCAGAAAACGGTCCATATACCTTTGCATTTTTTGCATGTGGCCCGTGATGGGTTCACCATCCTTCATTTGGATTGTTATCATGGAGGAGATGATTTTATATTACTCTTGACGAGCACTCTGATGGTAGTCGTCCATCAAATCCTGGTGCATCTCAAAAGGATAGTAGTCCTCATAGGACTTTTGGAGCTTGGCTGTCATTATGGACAACATGATGCAAGCCACTTTGGTAGCATCTCTTTCATAGGCCTGATATTCAGCAATCTCCTCAGGAGTAGCAGTCGGCTCGAGTTCTTTAAGCTCCTTGTCGAGGACATATTCTTTGTCCTCATACCGAGTGACCATCCTGATGTTCCTGATCCAATCCATAAAGTTGGATCCATCAAGGATGACTCTCCCACAAAGGTTCATGTGAGAGAAGGAGCCGGTAGGGTTTGAGCCAGAAGCAGCATTGTTGGTTGACATATGAAAAATAAGAAAAAACAAGTTTAGATTAGATATAAAGATAGTCCTTAATAAAACACCCGAATCTAATATTAAGGCTAGGACTCAATCATACTATATTATAACTTATAAGACGGATGTCGTAATCTAAGCTATAACATATTTGAAAGGTAGATGAATGATGATTCACCAATTTCCACCATGAAAAATGAAATATAAATTATTAGGTTTTAAGAAACTCCTGGATTCTTTTGAGATCCATCGAACTTTTCAATGGCATGTTTCAATCTCGAGTGTGCCCTTCAGGTTTTGTGACTGGGATGCCGAGGATCACAAAACAAGGTGTGAAGTAACATTGCAAACTACTTGGTACCCTTAATGTTTTTCACTCAATCGATGTGTTGGTTAACCACATACGCTCCACCGACCTATGAAAAACCTTAAGTCACCCTCTGCCTACCTTGTTAAGTCCAAGTTAGTGTGTCGGTTAACCACACACGCTCCATTAACGACTTAATCAAGGTGCAAAGTGTAATTTCATGGGTTAGCACCTTATTCACATTTTCCTAAAGTAACTAAGATTGGGAATTTATAAAAACAATTAGTTACTTATAGTATCATTATACTTTTAATGAGGATTTAAAGTCATTGTCCTACCCGTTCGGCTAACGACCCTCCATCAGTCAAGGAAGCGGTGGGTGAGAGTGGACACCCATTAAGTTGCCATTTTATAGGTAACAACCTTATACCCCCCCTTATATACTAGCTTCTTGAATGAGGCCTACTAACGGTAAAACGACTTGATCTTATATATATATATATATATATATATATATATATATATATATATATATATATATATATATATATATTATTAACTTATAATATTATATAGTATAAGGGTTGAATTTGAACTTTTAAAATTCTAGGGGTTGGAACTAAAGTTTACTAGATGACTTTACATGTTCCAAAACTTGAGGGCAAGTTTTGTAACTTTACAAAACTTTTTGATTCATAACTTATGAGTTAAATGGTTCATTAAAATGAATGACTTTTCATTTTATGTAACCTATGTGTTTAATAATGGACTTTAAAAGATAACTTTTGGTAATCCATAACTTGAGGAAAAATTATGAATTCCATTATAACACATAATGATCATGAATTAAGCATTAAACAAGTAATTCCTATGATCTATCAAGAACTCATAAGAACATGAATATTCATATCAAAATTTCAAGAACATATGAACACATATAAACATGGAATTTTGATATTAGCCATTGTAAATGGATTAGAACAACCACTACACCATCTAAAACATGTTTTATAACACCAAAACAGTTTAGGGTAATGTTTCTAGTCCATTTGCAACAACAAAAATCGAAAATCTGCACTCCACCTGGCCAACTCGTCGAGTGCAGGAACTGACTCGCCGAGTTGGTTAAAGATACGCTTGGACTCGTCGAGTCCCCCCATGGACTCGGCGAGTCCCCTATACATACAACAAGAATTTCGATCTTTTCAGCTATTTTGCATCAAGTATCAAACAAAAAAGCCTAGGATCTGATACCACTGAAGGTTTTTGAGCATTCTAACACTCTTAAGGTGTTCATGCAACCCTAGAAACCTTGGATCTATGTTTGACTAAGATACATGCAAAATTGATTTTCCAAGGTTCATAATCCTGTCTAGCATACATGGGGAACTTTTAAACATAAAAGTTAGTAAAAAAACATACTTTGTAGTACTTTGGATTCCTTGAGAACCTTGTGAGCCTAGCACCCCAAGTGCGATGCCTCAAATGTCTCACACAACACCAAATGCACTTGGAATAAACTTCAGAGAAATGTCACACTACTTGAAATCGGCTAGCCCTCTTCTTTCTTACTTAAGTGCCGATTTTGGTGAACATAAGGATCCTTATATAGTGTGTTACAATTAGGGTTACACCATGTAAACCTTATTGTCATGACTTTTCATTTCCATGACCCATGGGTTCAACAAACACCATGGAGCATCCTATGGGTTTTAGCCCAACTTGATAACCCATTAACCATTAGCCCACTATATAAATATGGATGATTTACACAATCAACCCATATATTTAATTAGTATCCTTTTGATCACTTAATTAATTCCAAATTAATTCTTGATCACTACTAATTAAATAATATTATTAATATATTAGAACTTATAATACATTAATAAACCATAAGTGTTATTTCACTCATTTTAGTCTATCCAAATGCATGATGCCATGCAACCTAAATGGACCATGCCAAACCAGGTCAAGTACATACTAGAAATAGTTATGGACTTAGACACCTTATCCAACATACATATCATTACCGCATAGCAATATCCTATATACAAGGATACAGATCTAACATATCACTACAACATAACAAAATGCTATATACCAGGATGCAGATCTAACATATCACTACATCATAAAAACATATTATAAACCAGGATATATAACCTAGGGGGTTGGTATTGGTGCCTTCGACTCACAAGTGCATTGAAGAAAATTCACCTCTTAGTCTGAAAAAGACAGCTGAACATGACACTGCTCTGAATATCATCTCTATGAGTCACTTGAATACCAAATAGTGACCAAACTCAAATAAAAATTAAAATACCCAAAATACCCTTAGGTCAAACTTGGTCAAAATCCTGGTCAAAGTCAAAAGTTAACTGAGTCAACTCAGCTGAGTACGCCCAATGTACTTAGCTTGTACACATGGTGTACTACATTTCTTGACCATGATGCAGGTTGTTAACCACGTACGTGAAGTGTACCCTCATGTACGCTTGATGTACACATCAACCAACTTCTCTTTCTAATAAGAGCTTAATCCCTTAAACCCATTCCTCTAAGATCTAGATCGATTCCTTTAATGACGTTCTTAATCATAAAGTTTCCAACTTTATGAGTTTGCATGTCTAGAAAATGCCTAACACAAATATCTTAACTTATCTTAAGCTCTTAAGCTCTCTAGCATTTTCCTGGAAGAGAATAAGGGACCAAGGTTAGATTTTTAAGACTCTAGACACTACAAAACGTCCAAAAAGGACAATCCGTTTGTCTAGAGCATGCCATACTCAAGAACACCATAGTTAGGGGACAAAAATACATAATAGCATCACACAAGCTATATCTAACAAAATAAGCATCAAGGTATAAACTTTATACCTTCTGGAGATGATGAAGGGTGCAAAACTTCTAGATCCAACGTTGCTTCACGCTTCCAAGATGTTCTCATTTCCTTCTCCTTCCTCTAAAAACACCAAAACACACAATAATGGCTCAAGGATGCTCACAAAATTGATTAGGGTTTTCTAAGTACAAAAATAGGGATGGAAACTAGTGAATGAAGAAGGTCTTAAGAGTTAAGGATGTTCGGATAGGGTCTAAACCCAAAAATTAGGGTTTGGCCTTCAACCACGTACGCCCAACGTGCACCACCAGCACACATGATTTATGTTAATGCCACATGGGACCATTTTTGCAAATAATTTTCATAATAAGGGTAAAAAATGTAATTACCTAGAAAATGAGATGTTACAAAAACAAAGTTGGAGCTGGACAAAACTCAAACTCCGCATGTAGATGAATTGAAGGAAGATACACCTGCAAGAATCTTATTAGTAACACTACAATAAAGTTACACATCAAAAGAAAACCCACATACTAAAAGAAAATCTAAAATTGCAACTATTGTAACCTAGCCAATGAAAACCTTTTAAGAGACCAATAAACACACGCCAATACCAATCTTCATCTTGATCTGAACAAGCCACCGATCATCATCATTTTGAGAATGAACTTGTAATTTAGATTTAGAAGAGAGAAGGAGTTGTGATCCATATTCAAACAAGGTGGTTGAACAAGGGTTGTCATCGATATACAAGAGGAAGAGTTGGTATCACCATTATTTCTTAATCTCAAACCTACATCGATAAAATAGAAGGGGAGGTATTGAATCTATGTTCGAATCTCTCCCAACTAATTTGAGATTCAATGGTTTTTTGCAACTTCGAGGGTTGATCAAGAGAGAGAATAGAGCAATGATTGCAGGTCACAGGGGGAGAGAAAAATGAGAAGATTACATGTAAAGGTGAGGACGTCTGCGTGAATAGCGACAGTGGTAGCTGGTGAACAGCGGCAATGTCATCTGAATGATAGAAGAAGGAGATGCATTAAGAGTGATGGTCGGGGAGAAGCGAGAAAGAAGAAATCGTTGGATCCCTATAAAAGGAAAAAGACATGTGATATAAGGGAGAGAGAGAGAGAGAGAGAGAGAGAGAGATTTTTCTCATTTTTAGCTTTATTTTAAAGTTAACTGATTAATTAATTTATTAATATGCCCTTATCAATATTTTTAAAACAATTATTTGATTTTAGTTATACTTCTAAACAATATATATATATATATATATATATATATATATATATATATATATATATATATATATAATGAAATTATCAATTAACAATTGAAAGTGATATCCTAATTGAGTTATGACAAAAAGAGTATCAAAACACATAAAATATTAAACATTATACAATGAATCTGTTTTGCCCAAGCAATAAAAACATTAAAGTAAAACATAAACTACTCAATTTCACATGTTTGGTTTCTGATAGAAACACCATATCATCATCATCATCATCTTATACTTTAATAATAGCAATTATAATAGTGAATATAATAATAATAATAATAATAATAATAATAATAATATTATGATATAATATAATCCTAGTTTCTTACTCTAAATCGTAACCCAATTATTCTATTCAAAACAATAGATTAAAAAACTATCCCCACTTGACATCTTTATTCTTAAGGATATAGACACTCACTTTAATATTGAAACTTAGAAGACTAAATATCTGTTAATCTTTCTTCAATATATTCATGAAAATTTGTAGTTGGAAAGTAATTAATTTGATAGTGAATAGTTAAGAAAAATCTTCTTGTTAATCTTTGTTCAATATATCTACAAAGTGAAAATTTGTTCAATATATTATGCATTAATTAACGATAGAGTCAATAATTTCTTTTTAATTGAAAAATGACATATAATATAATTATATCTTATTATCTATGTCTGATATTGAATAGTTTAGTGTTGGGTCTTAATGTTATATCTATGTGAGAGAGAGGGTAATATGTTATTAAAATCATGTTTTTTTAATGTCTCATCATGATATTATCAATTTTTTTATTAATGTATTGATAGATAATATTATCTCATTATAGTTTGATATCTCCTTTTTAATTGAAAATGAACATATAATATTATTGTACCGTATTATTTATGTCTAACATAAAATAGTAATTTAGTGGTAGTCTTAATGTATTATCCTTGTCTAGCAGAGCGTATTGTGTTTTTAAAATCTTGTTGTATTTTTAATGTTTGGCCGATGATATTACTATCATTTTTGTAGTATTAATGTATTTTTAAAGTTTTGACAGAGAGTATTATTGTATTATAATCTTAATGTATTTTTTCTGTTTGACATATGGTATACTCTTAGTGTGTTATCTATATATTATACTACTATAATTTTAATGTATGACAAATGGTATTTTCTTTTGATAATCTTGTTGTATCTTTCTCTCTTTCTCAAATAAATGATATTATCTTATTGTAATCTTATTATATTCTGTTTTCCCTAATGGTTTTATTTATATATTATCTTAATATATTATTTTATATATGATGTTATCTTACTGTAATCTTATATTACTGTAATCTTATAATACTTTGTATGTCTATACCATCTCTATCTTATTTTGTTTTAAAAAAAATAAGGACGTCTTTATTGTTACTAAAACCATAATATAGAGATTTTTATGAAGATTATCTGTCAATCAAATATTATTTTCTAAAATCTCATATATGTAAATGATTGTTGTTATTTTATAGAAATATTTGATTTTTTTTTTAATCTTTTTTTATTCAAAAGATTAAAGTCATGGCCTTTCCATAAATAAGACTAAAGTTTCAAGAATTTAAATAAGACTTCCCATAACTGAATAGCAAACCTTAACCACTTATGTGAGACAATCACAATCAGTAAATCGATGGTAATCAACAATAATTGATGACGGGCAACTATACATATAGATGAGAATTAACGGCTATGGAATGTGACCTTCCTCATGTTTGGATTTCAATAAAAACTATGACCATTATAAGGTCAAACTGGGATCAACTCAATCCTTTTGCAACAGAGGAAAAGAATTCTATGAACAACATGATCAATTCAAGATTATAGAGTATATATATCTTTAATCCAACAGTTGAAGAATCGACTAATTTTATTACATTTTGATCCAATCTTATAAGATTTTTGTTGGGTTTTATTCAAAATCGTTTCCCAAAAAAAAACGTTGAAAAAGGCAATGGAAGTCTAAAAATATGAATAAACTTAAAACTCTTTTTTTAACCCACCAAGGATCATTTTGCAAAGCATAGAAAAACTGAATCAACCATAGAAGAAAAGTTTTGAAAACTGTGATTCTCATAGGAGATGGAAGTTGATGAAGTGATGCATGAAGCTCCATATGAGAAGCTCTCTAAGAGTACCCACCAAGCAAGGATAAACCACCAAAGATCTTAACTAGCTAGTTACATCTTAATTTAATGGTTACTTTAAGTACCCAAAATATTGTACATAACTTTAATAATCATACCATCTGATATTAAATAGTTTGGTTCTCTTTATTATTATTTTCTAGAAACAATAATTCTCAATATGATGATAAAATATTATTTTCATAAAAAATGTTTTCCGATTAAATTCAAGTGTTGATATTTATTAATAATCAAAATTACTCTAATAATTAATCAATTAATAGTAACTTGTTATAAGAAATGACACTATATGATCATATGTCATTAGCAAATATCATCATATAATAACTTTTGGGCATACAAATCTTTTAATCTCCCACTTGCACAAGACTCGTCATAGATTGATATAGATAGTGGTGAATGTCTAGCAACATTTCACTTCCCCCCGATAACAAATGATGAAGAATGACATCATCAGCATCCAATTCCCAAAAGCTCAAAGCTACAATTAATGTATAAGGTAAGTTTATCAATTATCACTTTGTCACAGACATCGTATTGAACATGAGACTTGGATCACAATCCATCTCAGTGGGTTTTGTTGCGATGTTTAGTGAGTTTTGGGTGCACCGATTGGAAAATGTGACTTAGAGGACTCGGGATGATTCTTGAGGAAAGTATGGATAAGTGTGGAAGGTAGTATTGGGCCCATACTACTAAAAGCACAGGATCCGTACTCGAATCGGGAAGAGTCTTGGAGAATCTAAGGAGCTTGTGGGAAGAGAATTCTTGAGTATGTTCTAGTCATTTGCATGTTATATTTCAGTTTCGTGATGAGCACCCAGGAAGGGGGTTCCGGTTCTGGTTCCTGCTGAGGTACATGTACTGAGTTGATTAGCGAGCAGGTGCGGGAATTCATCTCAACAGAGATTACCCGTGGTATTCTGGAGCAGACCCATGTGATCTTTGGTTTAGTTATGGAGTGGATTCTGGAGATGTTGGATGAGCGCTTAGGCGCGATCCATGCTAAGGTTATGTTTGTCATTGGAGCTCGCGCTTTGTTATTCTATGAGCGTGAGATCGATTCAGAAACCAGGAGAAGTCAAGGCCAGATCAGGTGCAGAAAAGGGAGGGTCCCAGGAAAAGACTCAAGACTTCAGATCAGTGATTGGGAGGCCAGCGGGGCCGGGGTCAGTGCGGCACGTGTGAGAAACTCCACGATGGAGCTTGTCGTTCCATGGGTATGGGTTTCTACAAGTGTAGTGGGATTGATCATGTCTGTAGGGATTGTCCTCAGGGGCAAGCCAATTATGTTTTCTCTGCAACTAAGTGGGCCACAAGAGGGTCGTCTGTCCGATGAGGAGGGGAGGAACAGTGAGTGCACATGCTCCGGGTATTTTGTAGATCTCTACTAGTCCTAAGGGTAAGCCAGGAGCCCTAGCAGAGAGGATCCGGTCTTTTTAGTGTCAGACAGGGGAGCCTCATGCTCCAGCAGGTGATTTTGTAGGTATGTTATCTTTTGCGTTCTCTTTAGTTGTTATCAGTATTTTTGTTGCTTGGAATATTATATTGGTTTAGCTAAGCATTATCTTTGGTTAGTTCTCTGTTATTCTTGGGTTACATCTTTAAAGAATTGTTTTATGCCTTTCGCATGTCATGACCATCAGTGGATTATTGAGGGGTTATATCCCGTGTAGCAGGTTCCAATGTGTTTGGTTGTTATTCTGGTTTTGGTCAAAATTGGCTTAAGGGTATTGGATGGAAGATCTTTGGTCAGGATTCAATGGGATAGTTCCCTAGTATCGTCAGGGTTCAGTAGTTTTTGTATTTGTCCTTGTAGGAGTGATAGTTGCCTATGGAAGAACTGTTGGGTTCAAACACTATCGTTGCTCGGAAAGGAGCGGTAGCAGGGGGTGGTGGTGTCAGTTACGTCAGTTGGTTGGTCATAGGAAATGTCAGGGGAGTTTTATATTCGCTCAGGTTGTAGTTGATTATGATTCAATGATTCTTTGAGAACGGAAACTAGGGTGAAGATTCGCCAGTTTAGGGCAAGGGTTATGCTTTTTAGTTGCCCGCATAAGAACTCGGGGAATTGGAATAGTATCATGGGAGGTGATTTGGATTATCATATTTGCTAAGATTCCAAGAGCATTCTTCAGGGTTTCAAGAGTTGGTCGACCTTTGAGTTTGGCTAGCAACGGAACGTTGGTATTGATTAGCATAGGTTATAGGCAGGTCATGCTATTTGTGGTAGATGGGTCGGTGATCCATCAGAATTAAGAGGAGAGAGCTTCGTTGAATCCAAGTAGGGGAGGATCGATCCGAATTTACAGAAGTTAGGAAGTGTTTGGAACTAGGGAAAGTTTCACATCCTGAATGAGGAGAAAGAGGTGACCCAAGTGGTTGTTCAGACTAAGGTTGTATAGGTGGGAGTTCAGGAAACTTCCAACCGCTGGTTGGTGTCTAATTTATTATGCATACTAGACTTGTGGCTGAGTCCAGGTTTAGGGCTTCGGGATTCGAAGTATGCCCTAAACATCTGCCAGGATGTAGTTGGATGCAGGTTTCAACTCAAGATGCATGGATTTGTGATGATTAGGATGTGTTAAGGGCATGGGTGGCAACCGTGGTTGGTTGATGTGTTGTAAGACTGCGATAGCATCATAACATTCACCATATCGAGGTAGACTATTGTTAAAGATGGTCATGAGCATGAAGGGGGAATCAGTTCATGCCTTGGGCACACCAACCAGGATTGTCGAGGAGTATTCTCTGTTTTAGGTTGATGACCATTGGTGTCTGAGGCAGATTCGGGCCTGACTAGGTATTGATGGGTGGTGCCCATGGGCGAGGCCCGTGTGAATATCGTAATACAGTTTGGACCTGGTAAAGACCGTTGGGTCATGGTTTTGGATCTTGAGTTGCATGAGCAAGTGATTGGTCAGTGTGTGACGTAGAGGGGTTTATAGGTTGGGTAACCTTGTTGTTTGGACTCTTGGCACCAGGTGCGAGACTGGTAGTCTCAAAGATGGTTTGTAAACATTTTAATATCGGTCAGGTGAGGGGTCATCTGGAACCAGAAGGTTTTTGTGTGAAACGTAAGTGCAGATTGTGGATCTTGGGTTATGAGTTGAGTATCGAATTGGTTTTTGGGTAATATATCGAGTTGGGTATTGCAGGTTTTTTGTACAAGATTTTCGTTTCAGTGGAATAAGAAGTGGTGTATCTATATGCCAAGGGCATCAATCGTAGGTTTCAAGGGTAATGAATGGATTCAACTTTGATGATAGATCAAGCTCTTATGAATGTGTCTTGGATTGATTATATTCATGAAGGGTATGAAGATAAGTCAAGGCAGTATTATTGATTTAGAATTCGTGTGTGGAGTCGCTTGTTATTCCTGGCATATGCTAAGTCGCTTGCAGTTGGATTAATTATTCTCATATTGGTTTATAGGACCTTGTTTCGCATCTCTTGTTTGAGTGTAACCGTTGCACGGATGAATCTTCTACTCGAAGGATTATCTGAGCCTTCTGTCAAGTATAAGTGTGTTGCAGGGATATTGGGTCTGTGATTCTATTTTCTAGTGGGAACCTCAAGTTATGAGAAGTTAGGTAGTTGAGATAAGTGGAATAGATTCAACAATGATTCAGTATGGGCGGTCTGTCAGGGATTCATACTATCTCAAGACTTTAGATTTTAGATTGAGTAAAGGTGATTATGTTGCATGGGATTCGTCCAGCTTCGGGTTGTAGAGCCCTGCGAGGGTTGGTTTCGGTTGCTTTGGGAAGGAAGGGGTATGCTCAGGGTTGTGGCCATGTTGCTTAAGTTGTTGGGGGTGTAGGAGATAATATGGAAGGATTTCGAGCACGAAATCTAATTTAAGTGAGGGAGAGTCGTAATGCCTTGTTTTGAATCTTTTCCCATTTTGGGGATGGTGATCATGGATTGGGTATTAGCAGGATTCAGAACCTTGAGGAATTGAGATTTGGAATCAGTTGGGGTTAGATAACATAATTTGGTTCAAGCTTCATGTGTATTATGGAGACATACATGCATTAATTCAACCATTAAGTCCCTTTTAAGCACATGAGCTTCTTTTAGCCATGTATGAACGTAAAGTTGGCAACTGTACGTGGTATTTGAGCTCAAGGAGGTCACATATGTGTTTTGGAAGCTTTGTCTTAATGGATTATGTGAAAACTGGGTTTGGGCTAAATAAGGGTAGTACGTTGGGCGTACAAGCAGGTACGCACAGTGTACATGCCTCCTAGAGAGTACGATGTGAGTACGTGCTTGTACGCCCCACGTACTCGGTCTGAATGGGCTTTGTGTGTTTGGGATTCGGTTTGGGTTATCATTTGGGCTTGGATTTCTTAGGGCTTTGTTGGACCATCTATAAACAAGTGTTTGGATTGGGGAAATATTAATGGGTTTAAGATAAGGCCCGTGTAAGGGTTTGGGCCTAATATTGAAAATTGGGCCATAAATGGGCTTTGGATGATTATTGGTTGGTGGGCCTTTATGGTGAGGAGTTTGGGCCTTAATCTTGGACTAAACTAGGTGAGGGGTAAATTGGTCTTTTTACTCCATATATGGATTATTTGACTAGGTTTGGAACCCGATTATTAAATTGGGTGTTATTTGTTTGATAGCATGGGGATTTTAGCGGATCAACAGTCAGAGAGTTATTCTTGGGTTCAGTTGTCAAGGCTAGTCTCCTCACTATATCCATGGATCGAAGGCACCAAAGTCGGCCCATTACATGTTATGTGGAATGCTAGTTGTCTTTGTGATCCTTGCATGAAAGACCACGGGGGAGCCCATAACATTCCAGGTAAAGACCATAAGGGAGCCCTTGACACTAGATTATTAGACCATAGGGGGAGCCCATGGCATTCCAGGTAAAGACCAAGGAGGAGCCCATGTCAACTATATGTATGTTGCATGATATTTCACGGTTGTATGTTATGTGGTATTTTGGGGAACTCACTAAGCTTGGTGCTTACGATTTTTAGTTTATGTTTTAGGTACTCAGGTTTTCAAATAGGAGAGCTCGGGACGATTGCAGAGTATTTTGGGTCAAAAATATGGTTTATACTTTTCTTTTCTAGGAAAATGTATTTTTGTGTCTTGGACCGTAAACAACTTGGTGTTTACAGCCGTATACATGTTTACGGTTGTGTTTACGGCTGTAAACCCATTCACGGCCCATGTTCACCAAGCCCATATTCCCCAAGTATATATATATATATATATATATATATATATATATATATATATATATATATATATATATATAGGTGTTAGGAGTGAGGAGTAGAGTGATGAACAGAAAAAGAGTGTACGGCCTAGAGAGAGAGAGAGAGAAAAGAGTGTGTGTTGTGTGTGAATCTTGTATTTGGATCTACATTCTAATCATCAAATAATACAAGATTCATCATCTTCTTCTTCTCCTTCTCTTCTATTTGATATGACATCATCCGTTTGATTGGGATTTCGCACCATCAAACGGGTCTGATTGATACACATGCATTTTGGGGACATACAATTGGTATTAGGCCTTGGATTGTATCAGTCAATTTTGTCAGATCTAGAGCTGATTTATCTTATTTTTGAAGGATTCCTGCGTTTTTGGATAGATCTCTGAAAATTAGGGGGGTTTGTTCTTCGCGTTTTTCATAAAAATGGGTTTTTGATCGAGTTTTGGAGCAAAAATGAGCAAAAATCGTTGTTTTTGGTCGTAACCAGCGAGGGGGTGGCGGCGTTTACGGCCAGCAGCTACGGCTTCGCGACTTACTGATGGGTTTTGGCTATAAGAACATCCTATGTGCTCATACAAACGCTAATGCTTGGATCTAGGTTTCTCTATTGTACATGCAAGTTATCCAAGACTATAAACCCTAATTCTAGCATACAAGTAATCATATTAACATAAGAATGGGTTTAAGATATTACCTTGATTGTTATATAGCAATAACAATCCCAAATCCTTCTTGTATTGACTTTAGAAATCTTAGAGTCACAAATGTCACTCCTCTAATGGTTCACAAACACCAAGAGCAAGAGGATGAGGAGGAGAAAGGATGGAGGCTGCCCAAAACATGTTCTAACCCTAGAAGAGAAGTTCCCCACGTTTTTGAGCCTTAAGGGTTCTATATATAGTGAGGCTATTAGGGTTATCTGACAAGGAAACCCTAATTTGGATGCTTAAGCCCTAACCAACCCATGGACTCCTTTCCTTAAAGGCCTTGGATGATTTCCAATGGGTTTCCCCATAGAATTCATCCACTCCTCAATATATGGCAATCCATAGCCCAATTTGCAATTATCTTATAATTACAATTCCAGTCCCCTATGTTTAATTAATCTCTTTTAGTCACAAAACTAATTACCAATTAATTATTGACTAATATTAATTAAACAATATGATTTCTCCTTTAATATATTATTCCCATAATATATTAATAAATCATATTGAATCCTTTCTCTCCATAATTCATCCTATCAAGTTGCTTTGGTGAAGACAACCCAAAAGGACCATGCACCATCGGGTCAAGTACATACCAAAATAGTTACGGACTTAGACACTAATCCAACAGTCTCCCACTTGGATAAGTCTAATAACTATTATGCGTATGACTTCAGATCCTAATCTGCAATCATAGCTTTCCAAAGCCGCTGTCAACTCTGATCCTATCAGATACACATATCCTTTAGATAAGGGATCATATATTCCTCCATTCTAGATATCGTATGAGACATGATTTCTAATCATTCTCTCTGTACTATCTCTCGAATTCCGATTTATGACGACTGACTAATTGAACAAATCAAATTAGCCTTAGCCCGGCTGAGCATTTATGTTTGTCATCACTAAATCATCGAGGGGCGCAAAGATATCACTTTTATCCTACTTTGGATAAAAGGAACGGATAAACTTTGATTCAATGCTCGCTTGCACTCAATCACCGAATCACACACAACAATATGTTTTATAACACCAAGTTACTGGTGTGTTTACATATTATCAATGTGCAATCGATTTGCAAGATACAACTCACACATCTCGGTTTCAAGAATATAAGATGTTATCGTCTCACCAATCACTCGTGATAACAATCCTTGAAGTGATCCAAGTGAGCGTGGGTTTAATCCAATGCTTAAATCATATTCATAAGCACTCATGAACGTTGCAGCAAACATTTGCTTATGTCTAATACCTTTTAGACAATCCACACACCAATTCATGACAGTCTTCATTCATATCTACTTCCAACATATGAACGACTGTGGCCCGTTCGAATAATTTGACTGTTCTTAACCAATTAAATTATTCAGGAAGTCAAAACATGCAAAGTGAAACACAAGGATAATACTAATCCCATATGGCCTCAAACCTTTGAGCATAAATAAAACACCTTTTATTTATCACCATATCGATTACTCATTATTTGTTGTTTCGGGTAATCAACTTCTTACTCGAATTATTACTACACTTGTCCCATGCTCCTAGCATGCACACAATGTTTACCTATGGTTCTTTCTTTGTGAAATAGATCAAATTGAACACATTTCCAATCACACTCATTTCACAACTCCGAATCCTTTTCACAAGTGAAAGAATATCAACTTCTTGCCACTTATGGAATATGTTAGATTCTAACATTTTATGCAACGATCCTTTTGTAATGTCACTACACTAAAGTCACAATGACTATTGCCAATGAAATTACAAAGTCCTCTATCGGAGATTGTTACAAGACAATTCCTTAGATATGATGTCTCTTAATCAAAGTACATTCCTTTGACCATCCTTTTGCATAAAAGTTTCTAATCCAAACATATATTTTCAATATTCAATTCCCAGTATGGAAAACTTTCCATACTTACCATATGACAACTCATTCTCAATAGAATCTTTTCTATTCATAATAATGTCGATATGGTCCATCCAATACTATACTTCCAACTACTCACAAGCGACCAATCCTCGGCGAACTTTGGATTTTCCTTTGATAGTTGTTTAATTATCTTAGTCAAAACCGATTCTTGTCCTTTTTCCCTCTAAATGCGCTAGACATTTGAAAAATTTTAGAATGGACAAATATTATAGCATTTGCAATCAATCCTATACCCGAAGCGTATGGGACACGATGCATAATGTTTTACACGGTGATTCGATACTTTATTAATCTTCTGCCATAATATTTTATGTGCTACGTTCTCAAAGTTCGAACTATGAAGAGGAATGCCGTAATCATAATCGGATTTTTAAGAATGCACTATGTTTCCTTGACTAAATTATTAACATTCCACAACCTAAGACTTTAGATTTGAAATGAAGCATAATATTCTCTCCCTTAATTATAGCAAAACAACTTTACAACCCTTACGACTTTGCAAGGTGTAACTCTTGTTTTTCTATAATTAATATTGCTAACTTGCAATACTTGCCTTAATAATCATATAATCGTAACATTTATGCTTCCCCTATCATGATGATTATTATAAACATAACACTTATGCTCCCACTAGCTTTGACATGTATTCAGAAACCAACTTAACTTCCAGAAAAACAATGCTTATTGAATTTCTTAAGTTCATGTTTCTAATACTTAATGCTTTGATAATCCTTTATCTAAGCTTATACACCTTTGCCATAGATAGCTCATATGTGTGTCTAAACAATTCAGACTATTGCCAAATCTCATAATTCGAATCATGGAAAGGGATACCGTAACCATAATCGAATTCGAGAATACAATTTCACAATCACTATCTTCTTAAAATCTCTATTAGTGAAAGCATTTCCTCACAATCATTTTCATGAAGGAGGGAATCTTATGACACTTAGATTTTAATGGTGTATGTGTTCCTATCCATGTGAATTTGTCAAAACTAAAGTTTACGACAAATTCAAACTCATATGGACCGAACTTTCTTAATCTTGATTTCTTTGCCTTATGGTAACATAGCGGCCCATCATGTCTTCCAAGTAGTTAAGTAGCTCACCTTTTCCTATCAATGTACTTTTCATTGATCAAGGTCCTTGCCTTTTTATGCATTCAAATGAGAACTCATAGAACTCACATGCATAATTAACTCAATTGGAATGGTACAGAAACAAAAAAAGTCAACACGATAGGTTGTAAACCTCAACTCGTGTGCTAGTGATGATTGATAAGGTCTATTTTGATTTGTTCTTGAAACCTTTCAAGACCATTTAGACTCCCACTGACTCCTTCACATATAAGATTCTCTTGCCAAATATTCAAGAGTTAGTGTAGTTTTTTTTTTATCAAAAACACTTCATAAATTGGTCCTAGTTGGCCTTTGTCTTATCCAAGACATCACAACTTTCCACATTTGATGAATGTTATAAACCTTCCTAATACTTGCCACTCAATATCACAATCTTAACTCTAAGACTTGTTTTGGAACGAAGTATGATTGACTTCTTGATTTAACCATTTCTTCAATTCTTGAATCCTCTTCTTAGACATACAATTGTACTAAGACTCACTTAGAGGATCAATTGGGATATGGTTCTTAATCATTAAGACCTATCATAAAGCATAAAGGTACTCTCCCTTCTTCTTAGAATGGAGAAGCTTTTATCTTTCTGCCTACTTGATTCTTCTTATTCGTTTTGCTATTGATTTAAACTTTTTCAATCAATTCAGAATTACACTTAATCTTATAAGTATAATCATATTTACTAAACCTTTAGTAAATCATGACGAATATCTTGCTACTCTTATGGTGGACTTGATCAACACGCAACTTTGTGTACTTGATCTCCTAGTCCTTCACTCGACACTTTGTCAATGAATTAGTCTAATTTCCAAATGTGAAATTCCTCATTCATCGTGCAACCAAGTTGCATGATTCCAAGTTTCTGTCCAATTGAAACTTGGGCGATGAGAAACCTTCCCTATTCGGTAAATTTCCGACGTTTCCACAAATAACATAATTAAGAATCAAATCCATTATTGCTAATAATAGAAACATTTTAACATCAATTTTTTCATACACGCCATTGCAAGGATAAATAAATAATATAAAATCAAAATTTATTTTATTGCGGAAAAAATTTGTCCTTACAATGCAATTCTTTGAAGAACTATGCTAATACATCTTTCTTAGCAATCTTATTATAACTCTAAGTAGTAGCTCAAGAATCTAATCTTCAAGTAATGCGATCGAAATCCATTCCTTCACGGTTAGAGTCTGCTCACTTCTTCCCTTAAGCTTCCTTTCTTTTCTTCGATCCTTCAAAACATCAATTGTAATCTTATCACATTATGTATTAAGAATCTAGAATAGACTCTTAAAAGAGTTAGTCAATGGATTTTTTTTTACCTAACGCAGAGCCATACGTTTTGACTCTCTTATCTCTTAGATCTCTTAAGTAAATAGGGCAGCTTCGTCTCCAATGCCCCTTCTCTTGGCAATAAAATCAAGTTGACTCTTTTGGAACAACACATGGAACTATTTCAGATATTGCCTTTCTCTTATGATCAAACTCTTCGATCATGGCATGTCTTTCGTTGCCATTGCCTATATCCATAGAGTTCTAGAAGGCAGATTCACCAATCAACTTTGCTTTTCCATTGCGCCAAATCATTGTTGATTCAGCGGCAATAAGCATATAGGTGAGATCTATAAGGGTCACATCGCAGTTTATCATATAGTACTCTCTTACGAACTCACTATACGAGTTAGGAAGTGACTGAAGAACCCAATCAACAGCCATATCTTCACAGACAATGGATCCCAACATTCTTAACTAATCAATGTGTGACTTCATCCCTAGGACGTGTGCACACACCGACTCTCCTTCTTTATGTTTACTTGCCAAAAGGGCTTGAGTGAGCTTGAACTTTTCAAGCCTTCGAACTTGTGGGTTAGGGAGAATAATTGGAGGAGGTGGAGGAAGAGAAGCATGATCTCTTGTTCCTCGATCGAATCGTGGAATATCATCTTCATGTGGAATGCTTGTTCCAAGGGATTTGGGAAGACCATAGTTGTCGTACTTTGACATCTACAAAACGGGAGAAAACGAATTCAAGTTAGTTGATTGATTGAGTCCTTAGTAAATCACCCAAATGAGATACTAAGGCTAGGACCCAACACAATATGCTACAACCTAGAAAAGGGATGTCATAATCTAGTTGCAGAATATTTGAAGGTAAGTGAATGACGATTCACTAATTTCCACCATGAAAAACGAAAAATAAATTTATGTTTTAAATCTATGAAAACTCCTAGATCCTTTGAGATTCATTGAACATTTCAATGGCATGTTTAAATCTCGATATGCCCCTCTTGTTTGTGACTGGGATGTCGAGGATCACAAAGCGGGTGTGAATAACCATGCAAACTTACATGGTGCCCTCACATGTTACAGTCACCTATTCGATGTGCCGGTAAACCACACACGCTCCACCGAACTATGACAAACATTGGGTCACCCTTTGCTACATTTGCTTAGAACCATTTAGTGTGCCGGTTAACCACACACGCTCCACTAACGTCTTCGCAAGGGCACAAAGTGTAATTTCATGGAATTGCATCAATTCACTTTTGCCTAAAGTAACTAAGATTGGGAATTTTATGAAAACATTTAGTTACTTTTATACTTCACAAACACCAAGAGCAAGAGGATGAGGAGGAGAAAGGATGGAGGCTGCCCAAAACGTGTTCTAACCCTAGAAGAGAAGTTCCCCACGTTTTGGAGCCTTAAGGGTTCTATATATAGTGAGGCTATTAGGGTTATCTGCCAAGGAAACCCTAATTTGGATGCTTAAGCCCTAAGCAACCCATGGACTCCCTTCCTTAAAGGCTTTGGACGATTTCCAATGGGTTTCCCCATAGAATTCGTCCACTCCTCAATATATGGCAATCCATAGCCCAATTTGCAATTATCTTATAATTACAATTCCAGTCCCTTAAGTTTAATTAATCTCTTTTAGTCACAAAACTAATTACCAATTAATTATTGACTAATATTAATTAAAAAATATGATTTCTCCTTTAATATATTATTCCCATAATATATTATAAATCATATTTAATCATTTCTCTCCATAATTCATCCTATCAAGTTGCTTTGGTGAAGGCAACCCAAAAGGACCATGCACCATCGGGTCAAGTACATACCAAAATAGTTACGGACTTAGACACTAATCCAACACTTACAACCCGAGGTTCACGGTTCGAGATTACGGCCCTCGGTTTACGGTCCTTGGTTTGTGGTCAGCGTCACATAGGGTCCGAAGTTCGGACCTCGTCCTCGCATTGCATCTTCGCCTCGCACGTGCCTTATTCAGCAAAAATAGGAAACGAATTGGGGGTGCCGGGGTTCGAACTCGGGACCTCTGATTCATCAACCCAATGCCTTAACCAACTCTTCTAGCTAGCTAGATGATAAATCCCTTCGTTTCTTAATTCAAAAGGCTTCGGTGTTGCAACCAAGTTTCGCATTTTTGACACTTTTAGCCCAAAATTCAAATTTCTTTTATTTTTAAATTCCATTTTCAACCAAAAATAAAAAAATAATAATAAATAAATAAACAAAATTTAATAATAAATAGTTTTTAATTTTGACTTTTATTTTTGACTTTTTACTTAAAATTTTAACTTTGACTTTCAAGTTTGGACTTTAAACTTTGACTTTCTCGTTTGACTTTTAAATTTTCAAATTTAGTTGTTCGATTTGACTTTTAAGTTTGACTTTTGAGTTTTACTTTTTAAATTTGACTTTTAAGTTTGACTTTTCAGGTTTATAGTCAAAGGGTTTGACTTTTAAGTTAGATTTTGGTTTCTAGTTGTGCTTTTAATGGCTTTTATGGTCAACGAAGGAAATAAAGACATGAAAGAGAATCGTCAGGATTTGTTAAGACAAAATTTCAACATGTTCAATTATATCCCTGGAGAAACCCTAGAAGCTCAGTTGCAACGATTTACTACACTTACTACTGAGATGAATATAGTTAGGGTCTTCTTAACCAAGTCAAAGATAAACAAAAAACTACTGAATTCACTTCCGAAATCATGGGATATGGACATGGCTGTCACCAAGAAGACAAAAGATCTCAATCATCGTTGTCTTCATGCTATAATTGAAGAACTTGATGCTTTGAAGTATGGAAAAACAATGAGTTTCACAAACATCCTGGTCAATGAAGTTTCATGTACTCCATCTTGTGAAGATACGATTAAAATTCTTCGTGAACATAATGAACTTCTAAAAAGGGAAGTCGAGGACCTAAAATACGAAGGATATCAACTTAGGAAAGGACAGAAACCCCTAAAGGCTGAATTAGAAGCAAAACCCAAAGACTTTAGGAAGCTTTAGGAAGAGTATAGCAACAAGTGTGAAAATTATGACTATATTCAGAGACAACTTGCTGCTGTAATCGAAGAACTTGACACTTTGAAAATTAAGTGTGGAAAAACAGATGTTAGTTTCAAAAATTATATTGCGTCAAGTCAGACAGTCGAGTCCTTATTTGAAACCCAATTAAAATTCAAAGATAATCAAAACAAGGGTCTAGGGTATGATAGTGTTCCTCCACCTTTCAATCATAACTACACATCCATCCCTATGACACAGGAAGAAATTGACAAGGAGGCACATCTTCAATATGGCAAACCAGCTGGATTTGTGTCAGGAGGTATTCAGGTTGAAAATACTAATGTTTCTACTTCATGTGTAGGTAAAGCAGCAGAAGATGAGAACAAGGAGAACACTACTGAACAAACCAATGACTCCTTGAACTTAGAATATGTTGCTTCGAATTCTGTTACTCCTAACAAACCTGCCGTTGAGACATACAGGCCTCCAATTCCAGCGCAACAGAGTGCTTGTTGCAAGTGTACATGTGGGATCAATAAGAGACAAGGCATGGATACGCCACCAGGGGCAGGAAGAAACAACTTAACGGTGAAGAAAAAGACTTGTTTTCACTGTGGAACACCTGAACACATTTCCAAAAATTGTCCTAATCGTGCATATGCTCCCTACTATGCACAAGGGTGGCAGAACGCACCAAGAGGGAGATACTCCAACAGAAACCCCTCAAGGTGACGTTCAGACAATGGTGACTGGAATGCGCAGAAGGCCAAGAATCAAACCCACAAGGCGAAGAATCTGAATCCCAAGGGCAAGAAGGAAATGTCAGCCAAGAAGCCCAATCCAAGAGATGATCCAATGAAACAAAGACCGGTTAGGTCAAAGTCATCTCAACGGCCGACATCAAGATCAAAAGCAAGTATTGAGCCACCCATCAGATCGAAAAAGAAATGGGTTAAACCCAACTACAAATGGGTTCCGAAGGCTCAATCTCCCAAATCTTCTAACGATTCTAATATTTCTATATCTTTTGTTTGTGATAAACAGGACATGTCATGGGAGAAAGTACCGTGTGTTGATGACAAAGTTCGACCCAGTTTCAAAATGGATTGGGTTCCAAAGACCAACTAATCCTGCTCTGTGTCGGAGCAACTATGGAGGCATATCATCAGACTTCTGGATGCAAATTCAATCGGTGAATTACGGTTTACGTATTCTTATCTATACTCCTGAGTTTATCTTAATCTGATTCATCTTGAAGATAATTTTTTATTTTCTTATAGTTTTTCGTTAGTAAGTATTGTTTGGGAAGTGATATTATCAAGTGATAACAGGTAATCTGAATCTGCGTAACGTACCTAAATTGAATTGTCTACTCTCTGTGCTCGATGCGCTGGTAGGCACGAAAGATTTTAAATGGACTTGACTAGGAAGATTTGAACTTAAGGAATTCAAGGACTTGAAAAATATTGAACTAGTTAGATCCGTTTAGCCTGACAATACGACGCTCGGATAGGTTGAACAGGAAGATATACATGAGAATCTACTGGTCACATTAAAAGAACCCGTATCTAGAACTGTGGATTAACTTTTCCTTGATGTGCGGATTTTGTCCTTAATTTCGGTATTGATGGGGTGACTGGGGAATTTCGATAAATTAGGTCTATAGAAGGTTATTTTCTTTCTTTCTGTCTGTTAGTCATATGTTACCTCCTCTGCATGATTAAGAGATCCGACCAGGACTGTAACATATGCAACTCTATCTCTCTACATCTTCTCTCTATGCAATTCTTTCTGTCTGTTAGCCATATACTGTCTCCTTTGCGTTACTTACAATCTGACCTGGTACACAATATATGCATCATTCTTTTTCTCAATCCCTTTAAAACATCATTTAGTCATATGTTTCACCCTCTGCGTGATTTGAAGAGATCTGACCTGGGTGTATAGCATATGCATTCTAAATCTATCTTCTCTCTTAATAATTGTCTGCTCACCCGATGTAAGGAGTATTTTGGAAGTCCTTGATTACTGGAGCATGTCAGGAAGCGGGAAACATGTTCTAATACAATTAAAATTGAACACTTACAGATTGTCTGTAGATCTCGCTGCTCAATTTAGGTGGACAACAATATCCCTGGTCGTCGTCAGCTAAATGGTCCCTAGGAAATTTATCTAAGAATATAGGATAAAAAAATGTCTTGTCTTTCTTAGCTTGTCCAAAATTTATCACAAATTTTTCGTGTTTAAGTGGATCACAATACCGGCTATCGACCAGACATAGACATGTAGGTAGAGGTACCAACAAGTGGATTAAGGCTGTCTCATAACTTTGATCCCAAATATTTTTGTTTTTGTTAAATTTGTTCATAGTTTTCCTCTATGCACAAATTTAGGGGGAGAATATAAAAAAAAATCAAAAAAAAATTCAGAAAAATTAAAAATCCAAAAATAGTGTTATTTCTATTTTGTTTTTGTTTTAAGTTTTCTTTTAGTTTTGTTTTGTCTTGAAAAGTGATTTCAGGTGTAGATGAAACTCATGGAGTTTGTGTCGAAAATTTCTGAGCCAAGGCTTCATCCGTGATCATCGAAGAATTCTCATTCGAAGGAGTAAGAAATGAAGATTATTCTTTCAACATTCAATTTTTCTACCCCAGAAGCAAGGTGAAGCTGAAATTGAAGATTATGTGACGGATTGCTTTAAAGCCTCCTCAATCAGTCTACTGCTATCTTAAACCTGCTAAGGTGATCCAAAAGATTATTTATCTCTGATGTTCTCTCTGAAGATTCTCAAGTTGAAAGTGCTAACTTTCAAGAATCAGTACGTTAAGCCTCTTCACCCAATGTGCGTTCAATGCCAAATCTTGAAAAATTGCCCAAGTGCTCAAGATGAAGTCATTCATTGAAGATAAATGTTGAAGCCAAACTCTCGATGAAGATTGACAAGAAAAGCCAGCTACTTTTTAGGGGGAGCTTGTTGGGTCAATTAAGAAAAGAAAGCTATAAACCAAGGGGGAGATTGTTGGGTCAAAAATATGGTTTATACTTTACTTTTCTAGGAAAATGTATTTTTTTGTCTTGGACCGTAAACAACTTGGTGTTTATGGCCGTATACGTGTTTACGGTTGTGTTTACGGCCGTAAACCCATTCACGACCAATGTTCACCAAGCCCATATTCCCCAAGTATATATATAGGTGTTAGGGGTGAGGAGTAGAGTGATGAACAGAAAATGAGTATACGGCCTAGAGAGAGAGAAAAAAGTGTGTGTTGTGTGTGAATCTTGTATTTGGATCTACATTCTAATCATCAAATAATACAAGATTCATCATCTTCTTCTTCTCCTTCTCTTCTATTTGATCTGACATCATCCGTTTGATTGGGATTCCACACCATTAAACGGATCTGATTGATACATAGATATTTTAGGGACTTACAAGTACACACCGCATGTTTTCGCATTCTGTGAATTACTCTGATTTAACAATGTTTTGCTAGAACTTAGTTACATTGGTTTTATGGGAAAGATATGTATTAACGATTTATTAATCTAAAAACAAAAATTTTATGTCAAGATTTTTGGGATGTTACACCTGATTTCACCATGATTTTTTTGAAAATTTTTTGAATAACTTGCAGAAAAGGTTTTAGCAAGAGGAAGAAGAAGATGAGTGTCGATTTGGGTTCATAAAGAGTAAAGCTTTCTTGGGAAGAAACGGGGGGTTTTATACCTATAGATTTGAAAATGGAATCCAAAGGAGAAATATTTTTACAGGTGTAAAAACCCAAGGGTTTCTACCATTTGGATTATTTTACTAATAACGTATTTATCTAGAAAAGACTTGCACTACATGCAGTTAAGGGGTGCATTAACGAAAATGATGATGAGGTGGGAAAACGTGGGGGTGATGATTAAAATAAATGTCAGAGACCATGGGTTAAAGGGTTACTTTTTCTCCGACGGTTGAATATGGACCCATCACCTCACAAAATGTTTGGTAAAAGTACTTTTATTGAAAATACATGTAACGCCCTATTCCGAATTGTTTCCTATGTGGGAGTGGTGACTCGAAGACCGACTATCATCGGGCTTAGGGCCTTTAAAGAAAAGATATTTAGCCCCATTTGGGTGTGGGTAATGTAATTTGGATGATTTGGGAGTTCGGTCTGTGTTTTGGCGCCAAGAGGTATTTCGGTAAAGTGTCGGTTTGGTATTTAATGAATTTTGGATTTTTGTTTGGAAATTTGAAGTCAAGTATGAGTTGATCTAAGTGTAGTGATTCTCGTTATCTTTCGGTGGATATAAAAAACGTCAAAATCAGAGTTAGAACGTAGAAGTTATGCCCGTTTGAAGTTCAGTCGATTTTGGGTTGTGTTGGGTACGGTGGGCATACAAATGGGAGTACGTTGGGCGTACTGAGGCACCCTGAGTACGTTGGGCGTACACAATCAATGCCTAAACCCTATTTTCATCATCTTGGCCCTATTTAAGCTCCTTAACTCCACCAAACCCACTCCATTCTCAGCCCTCACCCTTCCAAGAAACCCTAACCCTAGCTGAGCCTTGTATGCTAAAAGAAGGTGTTTTTGAGTGCTTTGGGGTATGCATGGTGCACCTTGGAGAAGAAGAAACTTATTGGAGAAGTGTTGGTTGCTTTGGAGCTTGTATATCTGGACTTTTTTCACCTTGATCTATCTTCTAGATGTATAAAGTTTGAATCTTGATGATGCATTTGTTAGATCTAACTAGTTTTGGATGTTATGAGCTTTTGGTCATTTTTGTGCATAAACTTTAGATCTTGAAAGTTTGTGACCGTCTTATGGATAAAGTTGGAAACTTTATCCATCTAAACATCATTTTATTTAGATATGAAAGTTGGAGACTTGTACTTAATGGATTAAGTTGAAAAAGATCACCTTGTTGGTCCCTTTGAGACTTAAAGACTTGATCTTGTTTGTTGGGACCATTCTAATGGTTAAAGTTGGAAACTTTATCCATTATAAAGCTATTATGAACTATAAAAATGGGATCTTGGCCCTTCTACCCCTTCCATGCAAGAGTTGTGATGTCTTGTTTGGTTAAGAACTTAGGTATTTGGACATTAAGTACTTTATACCCATGCAAAGTCATAAAGTTGGAAACTTTATGACTTAGGGCATCATTTTGGGCCTGGATCTAAGTTTTGGATGTAAGAACTTAATGGAATAAGCTCTTAATGGAGTTTGGGGACTAGGTTGAGTACATTTGGCGTACCTGGTTGTATGTACCGCGTACATGGTCAGCACCTTGCTATTGGTCAACATCACAGTATGTTAGGCATACTGTCCTGGTACGCAGGGCGTACTCCGCTAGGAAAGAATATTGACTTTTGGACCTTGACCGTTGACTTTAACTTTGACCAAGATTCACCAAGTTTGACCTAAGGGTATTTGGGTTATTGGGTTAATTATTGATTAATATTATATATATTGTTAGTTGGCACGAGGTTATCCAGTTTGGCAGTCAGAGCAGTTATTCGATTATCAGTTGATTGAGGTGAGTTTTCCTCACTATACTTACGGGTCGAAGGCACCAAGGCCGGCCCATTGGATTGATATTCTGATATACACTGATATGTTGAGTATGGAATAGATCTGCATGATTATGCTAGTTTCTGATATGATAGTATGGTGGATCTGTAGGACTACCTGTGATTCTGGCTGCCATATACGTATATGTTTGTTATCTGTTATATGTCGACATGTTGTGTTGGGTTGAGGTTGTATTGCTTTGAATTGTACCCAACAAACCCTAGAGCATTCCAAATATGAGTTGAGGGTCGAGAAGGGCATGCCAGACTCATACTGAGGCCTCAGTAGCATTCCAGATACAAGCTAAGGACCAGTATGTATGCCAGACTCGTATAAAGGGTTGAACATTGGTATTCTAGTCCATTGACTAATTGGGTCATGGAGCAAGCCAGACATAAGTTGTAGTCCTCGAGGGCAAGCCAGATATGAGTTGTAGGCCCGATAGGCAAGCCAGACTCATATTGTGGGCTCAAGGGTAATCTAGTCTTTAGCTGTGGACCCAGTAAATGCTTTTATTTGAATATGTTATTTGTTGTGTGTTGGTACATTTGGGGAACTCTCCAAGCTTCGTGCTTACAGTTTTGTTTATGGTTTCAAGTTCTCCAGAGGACCGTGGCAAGGCGAAGGTGTGACCATACACATCCTTGGTTTCACTACTGATTGGATCTTGGGAGACTCTGATTTTAAAGAATGTTTTAGAAACAAGAATTTTGTAAGCACTTTTATTAGTAAATGGGTTTTTTGAAAGGTTTTAATTGGTTGTGATTTTTACGGATGTTAGAAGTTGGTATCAAAGCTTTGGTTTGATTAAATTGGAGGAACACTCTTGTGAATCCAGTCTCAAACTAAGGAAAAAGGGTTTTAAAAAAATGATTTTCAAAGTAAGGGTTTAGAAAAATCACAATTGCTTTCAAAATAACCAAAAGCGGGTGTGATGTGTACGATCAATCGGAGCCAGTAAGTAGACTCCAAATTATCATATTGTTACATGATATTATGATATGTTAGAACAACATGCTAGTGATAGGTTAGGGATCTTCAGGAATTGCATGATAGAATTTCCTGATTATATCATGCCTAATAGCCTCGGGTCTTCCTTATATGAAATTAACATCATTACTGTTGTTTCTTAATGCATGAAAAATAGTTGTACATAACTAAGATTCTATAGACTAAGAATGTTTGGTTTAGCCTTATTTCATGTTCTTGTTTGATGAAGGGCTTAGGGTAGAATCAAGTATTTGACAGTCTATAGGATCCAGTGTTATGTATGATTAGCATACACGAGTGCTTCATGGTTGGTGGAAGTATCATGAGTGGGTGCAGTATATGGAGGGTCAGCATGAGGATTATTAGCCACTCTTGAGAGAGTGAGGGCAGGGAAAAGATGCATCTGAGATGCTAGGAGATAGAGATCGAGGATTTTGTATGAGGATCTGTCTGATTTTATTGTGTTTTAGTGCCAGTCGACTCCGCTGCTCGAATGTTGCTTACTTTGTGCTTTGTGGGACTCACATTGATGGGAACTAACTATGAAATTAATACATTATGTTACATGATATGGAGGTTAAATAATCCTATAGTAAAGGATTTAGCCCTATTGTGCAACTCTCGTTTAAGTCTATCCATTGTAGGGTTTGGTCCTTTAGTCAAAAGATTATTTAAGTTTAGTTGCATGTAATTGTATTCATGAAATAGTTGATTGGCATTGATCGGAGCCCCACAGCAGCTTATGGCAGGGGAGGTGGAGAATCCTAGGAGAGCCTAGGGAGTATTTTAGTGCGGTTTTTTCGCTGTTGAGTAGGTTTCGGGAGTATTTTATGAATAGGTCTTAGAGGACCCAAGATGATTCTTAAGGAAAGTATGGATAGGTGTGAAAGGTAGTATTGGACCCATACTACTAGAAACATAGGATCCATACTCGAATCGAGGAAAATTTCGTTGGTTCTAAGGGCTCGTTGGGGTATATAGCATGGTTTGATACCATAATTAATGGCAATGATCTATATCAGTCAACTTTTTGGTTATGGATGCTCAGGCATAAGGATGGGTCTGGTAATTGTTTTGAGCCCTAGTGGCGATAGCGGTTTGTGTTTAATTGTTCAGACCTCGATAAGTTGTTCATTTTGAGGTCTCAAGGGTTTTGCTCAAGGTCGTGCATTGAGGCGCAGGACTCAAGAAGGAAAAGATTGTTATGATCGGCTTGGGAATTGCAGCTGGAAATTGAATGGTGGATTGATGGATTGGATTGTCGCTATATGCGGCAAGGATTATGCCCATTCAATTTTTCGAGCTCGAAGTAGGAGTGAGCAGGATAGTCACTGTCAGAGTTGGGATGTAAACCCAACATAGGGTCTGTTGGTTGCGGTATTTGACAGCAATCTGTCAGCGTAGAAGTACACAGGTGGATGGATGTGGTATAGATGCTTTGTGATGCAATCAAGGGTTTGTGTTCTTGGGTTATACGCAGGTCGGTTACAAGATTGACGGTTCAGATTGCAGACAAGGAGGGTATGTTTTGGATCATAAGCCGGTATTTGCTTAGTCATTTGCATGATTGGAAAATTCCGGAGGTGTTCAGCTGAAATTCAGAATTATCTTAGGATTTGTTTGATCCTTATCTGGAAGATCATCATGCATACGTTTTACAATCCAGGAGTCAGGGGTGGTTGTACCTGGTTAAGCCGTTTTAAGATATGGTTTGTTCACAACACCAGTGGGTGGTAGTTCAAACCCTAAGTAGGGGAGAACTAGGTATTCTGCCTAGAGGATCGTTGATCTATTTGAGTTGTGGTGTTGGAAGAATGGTTCATAAGGATTTGTGATGCGGGTATATGGGATTTTAGTTTAAGACTTGGTCAAGTCAGGGTATTATGCAAGCGGTGTATTGGGTTATTGGGTTAGCTGTCAATGCAATCTCGATCGTTGGTCATTTCGTCCATCATTCATCGGAGGTTCTCCATAACTTCAATTTGTGACAGTTGAAGTTCATTGGACATGTCAACCTAGCATCAAGTTTATTAGGTTTTATGCCCCTTTGGTCTCTAGGTATGTTTACCCTTAATTGTGGTCTATAATTTTAGTTCGTAACAGGCTCAGTTTTTGGTAGCATTCAGGATCACCTTGGAAGTCTTCTCGAGCTAGTTACGTATTGATGGAATCTGTTCAATCTTAATCAAGTATGGGATCTTATTTCGACCGAACATGAGGATGTCTTCTATTATTGATTGAGGTGTCATTTCAATAGAACTCTGGTATTGCGTCCCTTTTGGATGAGGTTATGGGTTCCCTAAGGATGTGCATCATGGTAGATTCATTATATATTGTCGAGAGGGGTATATGTAAGTTGGACAAGATAGCATTGGAGCACTTGGTTTGAATTATGTGCATGGTTCTTTTTCGATTATAGCCTATGAATTGGATCAAGAGTACGACCGTTTATCCTATTTGTGGGTCATGTGCGACCATGTTTTCGTAGAGTTTTGCATTGGTAGCAGCTTGTTCTATGAAAGGAATTGAGCGTGGTAAGATTTCAAAATTGTTGATCTTGGTTGGCGTTGAAAGGGACGTTGTATTGGTCCATGAAAGGTGATGGAATGAGGTGAGTATCTTTAGGCCCAAGGTACTGGGTGAATCATTTAATGTCGACAAGATCAGTGTAATATCAGGAGCATTCTAGACATGGGCTGAGGGTCGGGTAGGGCATTCCAAACTCATGATATGGGCTCGGAGGCAGTCCAGACCTATGATGAGGACCTTGTATGGGTATTCCATATATAGGCTGTGGGCCTAGTGACCATGATTGTTTATTTCTTCTGCTTGTGATAATTTCGGTGTTGGCATGTTGATGGAAGTCAAGACACTGACGAATTAGCTGGTTTAGATAAATTAAGGAGTTAAGGGTTCCAGGTAGTACCAGTCGTGCATCAGAATGTCTCTTACGGAGTGTTGGCATTATAAATCAAGTTGGTTCGTGAGCTATTATTAGGGGTTGGGTACCAAGGTTCGGTATCGGTTATGGAGTCCATAATTATGAAGTTCATTGTGAATGTCTTGAGTGATTTTCCAGGTTGGGGTACACCTGAGTGGATAAGGATTGGAGGCAAATGTGAAAATTCATGGACTTCTCATCTTTACTCATAGGAGCAGTGGTTGCGAATGGCGTGTCTAGTAGTCAAGGGTTCATTTAAGGTTTTAAGTAGAACATATTGATTTGGAATTGGTTGAAATCCGCAATCAATGTGTTTTGAGTCCTTTATTCCGCGAGTTTGGTTGTGTTCTTAGTCAGAGCCAAGGGGTGGGTTCAATGAAAGGATGAGTATTAGTTATGGAATATGGTTCTGGAGCTTAGATATGATTGGTTCCGGGTCTAGGGAAGCATATTGATTAAGTTGATTTGGTCTTATAGTTGGGAAGTTGTAGAATATGTTGGCGTTGATCATACTTCTCTGTAGCAGTTATGTAGATGAGACTCGCATTGGGAGGGTCATGATATTTTTGTATCAGATGTTTACATCAAGAAAGTTATTGGGGCCTCAGAATTATAGAAGTACAATTTAGATCAAGAATTATGCGTTTAGTAGTTTGTTCAGCACTAGAAGAGTTTTTTTCGGAACATTGATTATCAGGATGGTGGTAAGGAGTGATTTCGAGGATGAAATCTAATTTAAGTGGGGGAGAGTTCTAACGTCCCGTTCTGAACTGTTTCCTATGTGGGGGGTGACCCAAAGACCAAGTATCATCAGACTTAGGGACTTTGAGGAAAAGATATTTAGACCAGTTTGGGTGTGGGTAGTGTAATTTGCATAATCCGGGAGTTCGGTTTGTGATTTGGCGACAAGAGGTATTTCGATAAAGCGTCAGTTCAGGATTTTATGAATTTTAGATTTTTGTTCGGAAAGATTTAAGGCAAGGATGAGTTGATAGAAGTCTATAGCTTCTCGTTACCTTTTTGTGGATATAAAGAACGTTAAAATCGGAGTTAGAACAAAGAGGTTATGCTCGTTTGAAGTTTGGTCGGTTTTGGGTTGTGTTGAGTACATTGGGCGTACAAAAGGGAGTACGCTAGGCATAATGAGGCACTCTAAGTACGCTGGGGGTACTCAGTCAGTGACCAAAACCTATTTTCGTGGCTTGAGCCCTATTTAAGCTCCTTCACTCCCCCAAACCCACTCCATTCTCAGCCTCCACCCCTCTAACACCTCTTCCATTAAACCCTAAGCCTAGTTGAGCCTTATATGCTAAAAGGAAGTGTTTTTGAGTGCTTTGGAGTATGCATGGTGAACCTTGGAGAAGAAGGAACTTCTTGGAGAAGTGTTGGTTGCTTTGGTGCTTGTAGATCTGGACTTGGTTCACCATCTTCTAGAGGTATAAAGTTTGATGATGCATTTTGATAGATCTAACTAGTTTTGGATGTTATGAGCTTTTGGTCATTTTAGTGCATAAATTTTAGATCATGAAAGTTTGTGACCTTGTTATCAATAAATTTGGAAACTTTATCCATCTAAACATCATTTTGATTCAGATATGAAGGTTGGAGACTTGTACTTAATGGATTAAGTTGAAAAAGATGAACTTGTTGGTCCCTTTGAGACTTAAAGACTAGATTTTGTTTGTTGGGACCATTGTAATGGATAAAGTTTGAAACTTTATCCATTATAAAGCTATTATGAAGTATAAAAATGTGATCTTTGGTTAAAAACTTGGGGTTTTGGACATTAAGCACTTTATAGCCATGCAAAGTCATAAAGTTGGAAACCTTATGACTTAGGACATCATTTTAGTCTTGGATCTGAGTTTTGGTTATAAGAACTTAATGGAATAAGCTCTTAATGGAGTTTTGCTACTGGGCTGAGTACACTGGGCGTTCCTAGTCGTACGCTACGCGTACGCGGTCAGCGCCCTACCATTGGTCAACATCAGAGTACGCTGGGCGCACTCTCTTTGTACGCAGGGCGTACTCCGCTGGGAAAAAATATTTACTATTGGACCTTGACCGTTGACTTTGACTTTGACCATGGTTGACCAAGTTTGACCTAAAGGTATTTTGGGTTATCAGGTTAATTATTGATTAAGATTGTATTTATTGATAGTTGGCGCGAGGTTATCCGGTTCGGCAATCCGAGCAGTTATTCGATTATCAACGGATCGAGGTGAGTTTTCCTCACTATACTTACAGGGTGAAGGCACCAAGGCCGGCCCATTGGATTGATATCGTGCTATACATTGATATGTTGAGTATGGAATAGATCTGCATGATTATGGTAGTTGCCGATATGTTAGTCTGGTAGATCTGTAGGACTAGCTGTGATCCTATCTGCCTGATTATCTATATATGTTTGTTATATGTTATATATTGACATGTTGTGTTGGGTTAAGGTTGTACTGCTTTGTGCTATAACCAAAAAACCTTGTAGCATTCCAGATATGAGTTGAGGGCCGGGAAGGGCATGCCAGACTCATACTGAGGGCTCAGTAGCATTCCAGATACGAGCTGAGGACCGGTTGGTATGCCTGACTCGTACTGAGGGCTGAACATTGGTATTTCAGTCCATTGACTAATTGGGTTAAGGAGAAAGCCAAACATAAGTTGTGGGCCCTGAGGGAAAGCCAAACTTATGTTATAGGCTCAGGAGCAAGCCAGATATGAGTTATGGGCCCGATAAGCAAGCTAGGCTCACACTGTGGGCTTAGGGGTAACCCAATCTTTAGCTGTGGACCTAGTACATGTTGTTATTTAAAAATGTTATATGTTGTGTGTTGGTACTTTGGGGAACTCACTAAGCTATGTGATCACAGTTTTGTTTATAGATTCAGGTTCTTCATAGGACCGTAGGAAGGCGAAGGCATGACCATACACATCCTTGGTTTTTCTGCTAATTGGATCTTGGGGGACTCTGATTTTAAAGAACATTTTGGAAACAATGATTTTGAAAAAATTTTCATTAGTAATGGGTTGTTTTGAAAGGTTTTAATTTGTTGTGACTTTTATGGATGTTTCAAGACAAATCTTCACTTTATTATTAAAAAGGAAAAAGTATTGTTTTTGAAAAGATACCCATTAAAGGTGCAAACAAATTTAATAAAAATGAATAAAAACATTTGAAAGGTTTTTCCGATTCATTAAATAGCACACCTTAAAAAAACTTTATTTATTGCCAAACAAAAAACCAAGACTTCAGGTTCTTGAATGAAGAATTGTGCTATTATGAGCACTGCATGGCAACTTGATCACAAGGTTAGATATAAAAACAATAAATAGACCCAGGGATTACATAGATCATAAATAATCTTCAGTAATCAAAGAGTATCGAGGAATTTTTTATGAAAGATGTTCTTAATAGTTAAACTTAAAAGAAATAAATTTTATATCCTAGACAAATACATGTGCTTCAAATATTAAAAATTAGATGAATGAAACATATCTATTTGCGAGATACGAAGACTTGATGCCTTCATAATTTAACCTTTCAAGAAAAACTGAGGATCTGGGTTCATCATTCCTAACATTTCTAAAAGTCCATTTAGTTTGGTGGAATCAAGTGCTTTTATAAAACCATCTTCTATTTCTTCATGGGATGGAACGAAAATAAGTTTGATGTTACCTTTCACAATGTGATCCTTGAGAAAGTTATACAGAAGTTCAATGTACTTCGTCTTTGAGTAATGAATTAGATTATTAGAAAAAGCAGTTGCACGCTTTGATTTACAGTGAATCAGTATTCGTAACATTTTGTAGCCATAATCCATGAGTTGTGTTTTCATCTAGAGGACTTGAGAACAACATCTTATTATCGTAATGCATTTTGCCTTTGTGGTGGAAAGTGAGATGCAGTTTTGTATTCTTGAGGATCAACTCACCAATCTTCCACTGAGGAATTGACATCCTCTTAAATTTCTCTTGCGGTATAACCGACAACCTGCATGGATTGAGTCTGTAAAGGCTTGTAGACTGAAGTCTTTTCCTACTAAGTACCAAATACCTAAATCTTTAGTCCCTTTGAGGTATCTTAAAATCTATTTGGCTGCATTCAAATGAGAAACCTTGGGATCAGCTTGATATCTGGCACAAAAACCCATTGCGTAGATGATATCCGGTCTACTTGCAGTCAGGTACAGTGGAGAACCAATCATTCCTTAGTATACCTTTGGATCAACTGACTCTCTAGTGGGATCTACGGTAATCTTGTATCCAAAGGCCATAGGAACCTTTGTTGAGGAGCAGTTATCCATAGAGTATTGTTTTTAGAAGTTTTGCAGTATACTTTCTTGATGAATGAATATTCCTTGAGGAACTTTCTTGATTTGAAGACCAAGAAAGAAGTTAATCTCTATATCCATGCTTATTTTAAACTTACTAGTCACGAGTTTGGGGAAGTCGTCTACCATTACTAGATCAGCTGAACCGAAAATGATTTCATCCACGTAGATTTGTACAAGCATTAGATGTTTTTCACTTGAACGTCGAAAGAGGGTAGGATCAATGACCTTATGCTTGTATTCAAACTCGATAAGATACGTAGAAATAGTTTCATACCAAGCTCTTGGTGCCTGCTTTAAGCCATACACAGCTTTCTCCAATTTGTAACAGTGATGAGGAAGATCAAGATTCTCAAAACTTGGATGTTGTTGTAAGTATACCTCTTCTTTCAGTTCACTATTGAAGAAAGCGCTTTTTACATCCATTTTATGTGCATTGACATTCTTATGTGCCGCATATGCCAGGAAGATACGTATGGCCACTTGCCTTTAACTGGTGTGTATGTTTCGTCATATTCAATTCCTTCCAACTGACTGTAACCCTTAGCTACAAGTTGGGCTTTGTTTCTGATTACCACACCAGAGTCATCCAATTTGTTACGAAATAGCCAAAGAGTTTCAACTACGGTATGTCCTTTTGGTTTGGGGACCAATTTCCACACCTTGTTTCTTTCAAAATTTTCAAGCTCTTCTTGCATTCCAACGATCCAGTCATTATCTAGAAGTGCATATTTGATGGTTCTAGACTCCATAAAGGACACGAAAGATGCATAATGACAGTGTTTAGTTAAATCATTAGAAGATCGAGTGCATATACCAACAGAAGGACTTCCTATTATTTGACAGTGGATAATCTTTTGTCTAGATGTGTAGACATGATTGATGATGTTCAACAGCTGCATTCGATGGAATATTTTCAACTTCGGGAGGAGTTTCTCTTTGAGTATCTTGAACATGTTCCCCCTCGATCCGAGGACATCTTACAGATAGGTCTTGAATGGGTTGCTCTGCTAAAGGTGAAGTTCCCCCTACAACGTTGATGGTCCCCCCTACACTGAAGCATTGGGAATTATGGGAAGTTTCGGGAACTCACCGGTTACTATTGATGGGTTTTGAACATAACTAAAACCTATATCATGCAACCCTAATTGCTTTGGATCTCAGTTTTTCACTAGTTAAACATGCAAATTGAATACCAAAGCAAAACCCTAGATCTAGCATATATAAATCGAAATCTACATATAATTAGGGTTTTGAAGTTTACCTCACTTGTTGTGTAGCAATTACAAAAACACCTTGAAGATCCTTGACTCTTGAAAGCTTAGTGCCTCAAATGTGACACCTCTAATGGATTACAAACACCACTAGCAAGAGGATGAGAGGAGAGAGGAGGGAATACTTTAGAATTTCGGCTAGGGTTTATAAAAGCAAGCATTAGCCAAAAATCAATGGTGGTGGGGTTCTTTATATAGTTGTGGGCTGCTAGGGTTTTCTGGAGGAAACCCTAATTTCCTGCTTAAGGCTTAAGCAACCCATGGACTCCTGATCTAGAGGCCATGGACGAAACTTATAGGGCATCCTTATAGTTTTCGTCCACTCCTATCAAAGGAGTCCAATAGCCCAGTTTCATAACTATCAATGATTTGCAAAACAACCCCTATTCCTTTAATCCCAAAATTAATTCCAAATTAATTTCTGATTAAATACTAATTAAATAACATGATTTCTAATTAATATATTATTTTCATAATACATAAATCAGTCAATTTATTATTCCAAATAATAAATTCAACCTCTCTCTATCTCTAAAAGTCATCATGTCAAGTTGCTAGAGTGAAGGCAACCTAAAAGGATCATGTTACTATCAAATCAAGTACATATTAGTTATAGTTATAGGCTTAGACACCTAATCCAACAGTCTCCGACATTGATAAGTCTAATAACTCTGATTGCAAGTATGACCTCAAAATTTGACCAACAATCTTTCAAAAGCAGTTGTCGAACTGTGACCTAGTCAGTTACGTGTTC
Organism: Lactuca serriola; assembly: GCF_051521515.1. Taxonomy (NCBI): domain Eukaryota; kingdom Viridiplantae; phylum Streptophyta; class Magnoliopsida; order Asterales; family Asteraceae; genus Lactuca; species Lactuca serriola. Next base: position 302,008,066 of record NC_136412.1, read on the forward strand.
TTAGATAAGTGATCAAATATTTCTCCATTCTACAAGATATCATATGTACATGAGACATGGATTAGAATAAATCTCTTTGTCCAAATTTTGTTTCCCAATTTTTGATTTATGACGACTGATATCAAACTACTAATTGAACACATCTATTCAGTCCAGGCTTGGCCAAGCGCTTTAGATGTCATCATCAAATCATCGAGGGGCCCACATATATCACTTTTCCCCATTAGGTCAAAATGAACGGATAAACTTCGACACATATGCTTGCACTACTCACTCAGAAATTCATGCACAACAATATGTTTTATAACATCAGGTTACTAATGCGTTTACGTATTATCAATGCACAAATGACTCGTAAACAATAACTCATATGTCTTTGTTTCAATAATATAAGATATTATCTTCTCAAAATTACTCGTGATAAAATCCATGAAGTAATTCTCTAAGCTTGGGTTAATCCAATACACACATGTCTATTTCAGAAGTACTCGTGAATGTTGCAGCAAAACATTGCCATGTCTAAACCCTTATACAATCTACAGTCCAATTCACGACAGTCTTAATTCACTACTTGCTTCCAAAGTACGATCGACGGTGGATGTTTTGAATAATCCGTTTATTCGGGAAGTAAAACATGTGAAGTGAAACACAATAATAACCTAATTAACTATGGTCTCAAAACTATTGAATATAAAGAAAACACTTATAATTTAGTCACCATATTAATCAGAGTTTATTAATTGTATAATGTTTAGATTAATCAATCAAACACTTGAATTAAACATCAGTCATGCCATGTTATAAACATGCATAGTATGTCTCTCTATGGTCCTTCCTTTGTGAACAGATCAATTGGACATAATTCCAATGTGCTCATTTCATAATTCCAAATCCTTATTCCAAGTGTAAGAATTCCAAATTCTTGTCACTACTAAATATGTGTTAGAGTCTAACCTTGCATGCAATATCCTTTTGTGATGACGTGGCATCAAAGTCACCGAGGCTTAGCCAACGATGTCATAAAATGCTCCATTGAAACTTTGTTACTTAAAACAATTTCATGGTGATGAAGTATCAAATTCAAAGTAACTCCTTGAACACCTTCCTTGCATTAAGGTTTTTAACTCACATGTAGATAATAACCAACTTCCATTATGGAAACATTTCCATATTCCTATATGAATATTAATTCCGAACAAGAGTTATCCCAATCTGAAACATGTCAGTAAGGTCCGTCCAAATGCTATACTTCCAATTGTCCATAAGCAACTAATATTCAACAAACCCCAGATTGTGCTTTAACAGTTGTTCAGTAACTCTAGTCATATCCAGTCCCAGTCCTTTTCCTTCTTAATGCCCAAAGCATTTGGAAAAATTAATATAAGTGAACATCATAGCATATGTAATCAATCCTATATCTGAAAAATATGGGATTGCATGCATAATATCTTACATAAAGACATGACACTTGATCAGTCTCTTGCTATAATATTTCCATGTATAGAATTTCCTATGTTGAATCAATTCAACATGATATTCATATATGTCCAAGACTAAGCTTTATTGAAATCCTTCAATCTAAAATTTTAGATTTGAAATGAATTATAATGTAACAACCGAAAAACACAACCAATTTTAAATTTTTCAAAAACGTCTCAATTCCAATAATTCTTTACAAAAAGGTTTTCAATACAAAATATTTATCGCATTCCCAGAATCATAACACCACAAAATTATGAGGAGCGGTACGATCACGCCTTCGCCTTGCCACGATCTCCTGAAGAACCTGAAAAACATGAAACCACAACTGTAAGCCCGAAAGCTTAGTGAGATACCCCCAAAATACCAACCACAAATACCATACACGCATAACATGCCATAACATATCCGATCACAGAACAACCATGCTCTCCGGGTCTACTGTGTGACTGGTCCGCCGCACCGGCCAACAGTCCACCTGGTCCACCCTATGAGTCTATCCGCATACATCGAGTCTACAATGTGATTGGTCCGCCCGTTCCCGGGCCTTCAATCCACCTGGTCCACTCTCTGAGTCTACAGTATGACTGGTCCGCCCGCACCGGGCCTTCAGTCTGTCTGGTCCACTCTCTGAGCCTTCGGCACGTCTGGTCCGCCCCTACCGGGACCTACAGCCTATCCGGACCGCTCGCTGGGCCTACGGGACAACCGGTCCGCCCTGGGTATCTTGGCCTACCGCACACAGCAGGACCCGCCTCAACCCAACTCCAGTCCAAACATCCATGTGCACATATACATACAATCATCTAACAATTCACAGATAAAAAGCAGATCAACAGATCACATAACATGCCACTATCCTAACCAGGATGCCGACCTAACAGGTCACTAACATAGCATCTCCCTATCTCTCTGGATACCGATCTCAATCAGGTCTCTAGCATATACCATCCTAACTCACAGGATGCAAACATGATGCAAACATGATAAAGCAGTAACATAAAAACACTACCCGGATCTCAATCCGATAAGGGCCGGCCTTGGTGCCTTAGACCCCGTTGATATAGTGAGGATAACTCACCTTGAAGCTGCCGACTGAACAGATAATCCAAGCTACTCCGATCACTGATACGATCTCCACCACTGGTCAACCACCAATGCGCTAAACTCAAAACAACAAACAATAATTACCAAAAATGCCCCTGGACACCATTGGTCAACCCTTGGACAAAGACAAGGTCAAAGTCAACTCCTGACTGACCCTACTCTCCGAGTCAACCCTATGACTCGCCGAGTTCCCATACTCAGACTTCACTCCATCCGCAACCTAACTCGCCGAGTCACCCCAAGACTCGCCGAGTCCAACAACTCAGAGTCCACTCGCACACAACTCACCGAGTCATCCCTTGACTCACCTATTCTCGACTCGACCAGAGAATATCGGAACTCTTCGACAAGACTCGCCGAGTCCAAGAACAGACTCGCCGAGTCTAAAGCTATCATCAACCTACTCGCCGAGTTCTTCATACAACTCGCCGAGTTCAAGGCTATGTTTATCCGACTCGCCGAGTTGTTCTTCCAACTCGTCGAGTCCCAGCTCATCTTCAAGCAACTCGTCGAGTTCACCCATGTGACTCGCCGAGTACCACCGATCTGAATCCATTCAGAAGCATTCCAGGCCATGCAAATGACCCAAAACATAGATCTAGCCTTATCTAACTCATCCATCACGTAAAGTGGCAAACTTTACGTGAATCCCAAGAGATCTAGGCTTTATTCACTTATAACTAGGGTTTGGGACTTGCAAGCTTCACCAAACACTCCAACACAGGGACTTTCATGCTCTCTGATTCTCCTCCCTTCCAGATCTGAGGTAGCAACCTCAGATCTAACCTCTAGACTTCCATTTACATCCTTAGGCAAGATCCCACAAACCCCAAATTGAAGAAACAACATACAATCAGACCAAGAACAAGATATTACCTCCAATGGACGCCCCCAACTGAAATGAAGTTGATTCCAAGCAAAGCCCCTTGCCCCAAGCCTTCAATAAACTTCTTCAATGCTCCAATCCACTCAACAATGGAGCTCCTCTGCGATTTAGGGTTTCTGGTACTCAAGAGGGGAGATAAAGAGGCTGGGGAAGGAACATAATGTTCCTTATATAGGGCGCAACCCCGAGAATTAGGGTTTTCTCCACCCAACGCCTACTCGCCGAGTCCATCTCTTCGACTCGCCGAGTCGGCTACTTAACACGCGACCAAGTCGCGACTCTACTCGCCGAGTCCAGCCATGGACTCGCCGAGTCACTCTTTCCCAAATAACACCTTTAGCCCTTCAACTCTACTCTTGCTATTTCGGAATGTTACATATAAGTGCTCTCTTTTCACAAAATACTTTTTATAGCAAAACAAATCTCAAATATAGCAACTTGCAAATTGAAAACTTTGTTTCCCATAAATAGTATTGCCAACTTTCAATACTAACCATAACTATTATGCTCCCACTAGCATAATAATTATATTCTTGCTAGCAAAACAATTACGCTCCCATTAGCATAACACTAATGCTCCCACTAGATTTGACTTGTATTCAGAAATCAATTGGACTTCTAGAAAATCAATGCTCTTGACTTTCTTACTAAAGTTTAGATTTCTAATACGTGGTGCTTTGATAAGTCTTCATCTAGACTTCTCAAGCTCATATACCTTTCATTAGATAACATACATGTGTGTTTAAACCTTTTAGGAACTTATGACAATAATTCCTGAACGTTCAAACTATTTCTTGCCACTTCTCACAATTCGAACTATGAAAAGGGATGTCGTAATCATATACGAATTTGAGAATGCAATTATCACAACTGCTAACCATGATGATATCAACCAGATTTAGAATCTACTAGCGAAAGTGTTTCCTCATAATCATTTTCATGAGTTACAGCGAAACCTTTTGTCACCTAGGTTTTATGGTGTATGTGTTCCTATCCATGTGAATTTATCAATTCCAAACCTACGATCATAAGATAAGGTTGTGGACAAAACCAAAAAAACGAATTTAGGTTTTATGGACTGAACTTACGTATTCTTAATTTCTCGCCTTCTGGTAGCACAAGGGCCTACCAATGCTTCCAAGTTGTCAAGCAACTCAGTTCCATTGACCAATGTACTCTCACTAACCAATGTGCTCTGCCTAGTGCAATCAAATGAGAACCATAGAACTCACATGCATTTTTAACTCAACTGGAAGGTGCATAGAAACAAGAAAGTGTCAACTTAACACGATAGGTAATCAACCTCAGGTCGTGCACTAGTGTTAACTAATAGGTTTATTCTTGATTGATTCCTGAAACTATTCAAGATCATTAAGACTCCCACTGACTTCTCGACATATAAGTTTCTTTCTCAAGGAACAATCCTTGACAAGCAAAAACAAATATTCAAAATTTAGTGTGGATTCTCGACAAGAAAAATATCTCACGTAATTGGTCTTAGTTTATCCTTTGTTTTAACCAAAACAACAGTACTACCAATTCCAAATGTACTATAGTAAGAAAACATTTTCGCTCCAAATTTCATGAGGTGTTATAAACATACTTAATTTGAAATAAGTTTCTAGATATGATTTGTACTTACTAGAGTATGACTTTAAAACTTTATTTGATATGAAGTATGACTTATCTCTCGATTAAACCATTTCAACAAGATCATAATCCTCTTCTTAGTCATACAAATGCACTAAGATGTCTTTAGAGGATCAATTGTGACATGGTTGCATAATCATTAAGATGATCATAAAACACGATACCAAAGTACTATCCTTTCCTTTCAGATCGGAGAAACTTTTATCTTTCTGCCCAATAGAATCTTCATATTCATTCTGCTACTCTTTGAAACTTTTCAAAGAATCAGAATTATACTTAATCTTATAAGTATAACCATGTTTACTAAACCATCAGTAAATCATGAGAAATAGACTTATCAACTTTTGTGGTGGCTCCAAATAGTCCACATCAATGTATACTAGATCCACTAGTCCTTCACTTTGACTCACATAAACACGTGATTAACAAATTGGTCTTAATCTTCCAAAGATCAAGATTCTCATACATCACACATTTCGAATTATATGACTCCAAGTTTGTATCCAACTAAAACTTAGGTGATGAGAATTCCTTCTCATTTGGTCAATTATGACATTAACATAAATGAAATAACAAAGAATCAAATCCACATTTAAAATTGCTAATGATATAAATATTGATGGGTTTTATACATAAGAACATCCTATGTGCTCATACAAACCCTAATGCTTGGATCTAGGTTTCTCTATTGTACGTGCAAGTTATCCAAGACTACAAACCCTAATTCTAGCATACAAGTAATCATATTAACATAAGAATGGGTTTAAGATATTACCTTGATTGTTATGTAGCAATAACAATCACAATTCCTCCTTGTAATGACTTTAGAAAGCTTAGAGTCACAAATGTCACTCCTCTAATGGTTCACAAACACCAAGAGCAAGAGGATGAATAAGAGAAGAGAAGGAGGCTGCCCAAAACTTGTGGAAACCCTAGAAGGAAGCTTGTCTACGTTTTTGGGGAATAAGGGTTCTATATATAGTGAGGCTATTAGGGTTATCTAACAAGGAAACCCTAATTTGGATGCTTAAGCCCTAAGCAACCCATGGACTCCTTTCCTTAAAGGCCTTGGACGATTTCTAATGGGTTTCCCCATAGAATTCGTCCACTCTTTAATATAAAGCAATCCATAGCCTAAATTGCAATTATCTTATAATTACAATTCCAGTCCCTTAAGTTTAATTAATCTCTTTTAGTCACAAAACTAATTACCAATTAATTCTTGACTAATATTAATTAAACAATATGATTTCTCCTTTAATATATTATTCTCATAATATATTAATAAATCATATTTAATCCTTTCTCTCCATAATTCATCCTATCAAGTTGCTTTGGTGAAGGCAACCCAAAAGGACCATGCACCATCGGGTCAAGTACATACCAAAATAGTTATGGACTTAGACACTAATCCAACAAATATAACCACCAATTTTCATAAATGTCATTGCGAGGATATATAAAAAACCAAAAATTCACTTTATTGATAAAATGCGGAAAAATTTATCCTTACAATGCAAACATATGAGAACTATGTTTCTAGACATATTTCCTAAGCAATCTAGTAATCTATCTTAACTCCTAATCAGCCGCTCAAAATTTTGATCCTCGAACCATGCGATCGAAATCCATCTCTCACGATCAGATTTAGCTTGATCTTCTTAATAATCCTTCTTTCTCTTAGATCCTACAAAACATCAAAATGTGACAATCACATCATGTAATAAGAATCTATGAATAGGAACTTAATAGAGTTAGATTGTGGATGTACCTAAAGTTGAGTCATACGACTTGACTTTACTATCCCTGCAATCTTTCCGGTAGACAAGGCAGTTTCGCATCCAAGGTCGCTTCAATTGGCAATGGAAACATATTCACTCTTCAGGAATGGTACATGGGACTATCTCATAATTAGCCTTTCTCTTTACCATATGGTCAAACAATTTGACCTTCGTTGATCCCTTTCCATTGGGAAGAGAAACCTTTTCTGGACTACCAATGTTGCCATCGTCAATGTCCATGGAAACTTGGGAGATTGATCCTTAAAACATATTTTCTTGGCTATTGCACTTTAGTATGTCTGCTTTAGAAGCAATTAGCAAATATGTCAGATCAATTAGGGTCACGTCGTTTCCAGTCATATAGTAGTTCTTAACAAACTGACTATATGACTTTGGAAGCGATTGAAGAACCAAGTCAACAACTAGCTCCTTTAGGAAAACGACACCCAACATTCCCAAGTTGTCAATGTGCGACTTCATGTTTAGAACATGTGAACACATAGAATTTCTATCTAGGTGTTTGCATGTAACATCCCAAAATTCAAGGCCAAAAATTTCATTTTTAAATAGGTTACTATATAACCAAAAGTATAAGAAAGCATCCATAATATCATGTCACATCAAAACCAAAGTAGAAATAACCAAAACATGTTATCACAAACAATATCATAGTGTAATCTCAAAGATCTCACGTGCGGAAAACCATAGTGTGATGCGCTGCGATCGAGCCGACTCCTTTCCTTTGAAAATAAAGTACCTGAAACCAAAACTGAAAACTGTAAGCACGAAGCTTAGTGAGTTCCCCCATCATACCACATAATGTCTATCCCTCGGTATCTTTCAACTAGTATCTGTATGGCATAACTGGGAGCTAGACTCCCCTTCGGTATCTTTCAACCGGTACTCGGGAACTAACATCCCCTTCGGTATCTTTCAACCGGTAACGGGGAGCTAACCTCCCCTTCGATATCTTTCAACCGGTACTCAGGAACTAACCTCCCCTTCGGTATCTTTCAACCGGTAACCGGGAGCTAACATCCCCTTCGGTATCTTTCAACCGGTACTCAGGAACTAACCTCCCATTCGGTATCTTTCAACTGGTAACCGGGAGCTAACCTCCCCTTCGGTATCTTTCAATCGGTATCCGGGGACTATTTCACCCCCTATCAATATCACATAATAACAAGTCATAAACATATTGGTTCCATGATAACATAACATAACATACTGAATCACATAATGGCATATCATAACCATACCGGTCACATAATATCATATCATAAACATACTGCTCACATAATGGCATATCATAACCATACATGTCACATAATAACATATCATAAACATACTGCTAGGCATGCATGGGTTTTGTCCACCCCTTCGGTATCTTTCAACCGGTAACCGTCTTCGGTATCTTTCAACCGGTAACTAAGGACTATTGCACCCCTACTACTACTATTAAAACATATTTCATAGCATCCCAACACAATAAGCATATCAAATAATGGCAACCAGATAATTATCACAAAGATAAACATCTAAAACATAATCACCTACTGGTAGGCCGACATTGGTGCCTTAGACCCACCCCTACTGGAAGGTATCTCACCTCGCACTGCTGAAGTCCCGCAGACTCAACCCCACATTGCTGAAGTCCCGCAGACCCAAGCCCACATTGTTGAAGTCCCGCAGACTCAACCCCAACTGCTAGATGGCAGGTTCCCGAACTGTCAACACCAAAATAACACCCAATTAATAATTAGGTTCCAATACATAATCATAAGTACATACTTTGGATAATTACTACATTACCCCAAACTTGGCTTTATGCAAGCCCAAGGCCCAATCCATAGGCCCAAAGTCAACTAGGAAATCAAAGGCCAACATATGGCCCAATTTTCCAAATTGGGCCGAAGCCTATACATGACCTTATTCTAAGGCCCAATATCATATATAATCATTAAGGCCCAGACTATGGCCCATCTATAGCCCAATTTTCAAAATTGGGCCCAACTCCTCATATGAGCCTTACCTCAAAGCCCATTAATTATTCTAGTCCAATCACTTGACTTTGGATGGCCCAATAATAATTCAATCATCAAGGCCTAATAGAAAGGCCCAACAATAAACCCAAGTGAAATTAGAGTTTCACATAAAATGACAATTAGGGTTAAGTATTTCTCACTTAACCCACTAAGGACTTAATCCATTAAGCCCATCACTCTACTAGTTAAGTCATATGGTGTGATTGGGTGTGATTCACAATTCCATTCTAATGGCCCAAATGTGGGTCCTGATAAGTCCAAGCCCATAATTCCAAAATTAGGGTTTTCTAAACCCTAATTAGGATGTTCATTCCCATCTTAACCCAATAGGCCCAATATCAAGTCCTTAGGTCAATTAGGGCTCATTAGGCCCATTAGGGTTTTAGTCCCTTGTCCAAACATTCCAAACGAGTCACAATCCAAACAAGGCACACTGCCACCCGACACGGCGGCCGGTAGCGGCAGAAGGTGGCAGCCACCACCCTACGGTGGTGGTTTGAGTTTCTTTCCATTATTCCTCTTTCTAGTTAAATTTTACAATGCTAACCCCCAATAATCACACACACACACACACTAATACAATCATATATAGACAACAACCTAATGGCAGCCGGCGGCGGCACGTGGTGGTGGCGGTGGTTATATTCGATTTCCCGGCCAAACAAACACCATACACAACACACACATACATGCTTCAGATTTGCGAGATGCACCCCAGCCACCCACCTGGTGGCTCACGGCGGCGACAACAATAGCTTTTGGGACGACAGCCACCACCTTACGATGGTGGTGGTGATCTGTATTGGTTCCCAGTCAAGATGACACGCAAAGCACACGGATCTTGAAGCAGAATCACGCACCCACATCCTTTTGCTAGGACAAATAAACCCAGAACCCACCTATAGTAGGTGGTGAGGCAGCAACACGAGATGGTAGAAGTAAATAGAATCGGTGGCAGCCACCATGGTTGGCTGCCATGGTGGTCTGCAAGCGTTCCGGCCATTAACACCCATCCACCTACACTAAAACATACATACGGTTGCTGTTCTAAACCAAAAACGCACTTGCACACTCGATCAACATGTACAACACTGGCGGTGGTAGACCGCAACTGAGGAACACAACAAGAGAAGCCACCGTTTGGAGCGGCAGCGACAATGGCTTTTACTGGACGGAAGATGATGACAGAAGGACGAAGAAGAAGATAACAGAGGAGGGTGGCAACAGATGTTCGTAGATTCATTGGAGGTCTTCAACAGCTCCTTCTTGGTGGTCCTCGTTGATGGCTCCCGGCTTGGTCGTCGGTAATGCAGCAACAATATTCGGGTTCGCAACGGAGAGGTGGCGGCTAGAGATTGGAAAGGTGTTGGCTGAAGTTAGAGATACGGTTAGGGTTTAGATTGCTTAAATACGGGCACTCAACAAGAGGGTGACGGGAGGGAAGGATGGCACCGTGTCTAAACCCGTGTTCATCCAAACTATAGCTCATTTTTCTAATATTAGTCCCTCCCCACAATATTGATTTCAATTTAAATCCAAATCTTACACTTTAGCCCCTGCCTCTATAATATATTTTCAGCTTTAATCCAATAGTTACCATTCAGCCCCTTCCTTCAAGATTTTATTTCAATTTAAATCCATAATTTACCAAAGCACCCTTAACCTCCAAAATTCTTTACAAACAAATCTGGGAATTACATATTAACCCCCCACACTCTAGATTATAACTCTTTAACCCCCAAATCTAACTCCTTTCAAAACTATCCCGCATTTAGGGCTATTATTCATTTATCCATTTGTTTATTTATTTATTAAATAAACAGGGTGTTACATTGCATACCAACAAGGCTTGGGTAACCTTGAACTTTTCAATTTGACGATAACGTGGGTCGGGGAGAATCACTGGAGGAGGTGGAGGAAGAGTTAGAGAAGTATGATTTCCATTTCCACCAATGCTCGAGGAAGGGAATGTTCTTTCACCTTGATCGACAAGTGGAGGATCATCTTCAGAAGTAGAAGGAAAAACATTTACAAGAAGACCATAGTTGCCTGAACTTGACATCTATAAAGCGAGAAAAGAATTCAAGTTAGTTGATTTATTTAATCCTTAATTATTAACCCAAAATTTAAATTAAGGCTAGGATCCATATTTTTTACTAGGATTCTGAAGAGGGATGCCATGATCAAACTCGAATCTATTTTAGGTAGGTAAGAAATTGCCAATTTCAATCAAATGAAACTCCTAGATCTTTTGAGATTCGTTGAACTATTCAACGGCATGTTTAACCTCGATTATGCTCTCACTTTGTGACTGGGATGTCGAGTATCACAAACGAGATATGAATGACCATGCAAATTTGTTTGGTACTCTTGATGTCATTTATTTCACAATCAATGTGTCGGTTAACCATACACGCTCAATTGATCAATGATAATTTAAGAGACACCCATCGCCAACAATATTGGTCTCATATTAGTGTTCCGGTTAACCACACACGCTCCACTAACAACCATTAAGGTGCAATGTGCAATTTCAAGGGTTAGCTTCAAATTCACATTTTTCGTAAAGTAACTAAGAATAGGATTTTAGAAAAAAAATTTAGTTACTTTTAATGAGAGTTTAGTGTCCTATCCCACCCGTTCGGCTAACGACCCGCCACTAGTCAAGAATGCAGTGGGTAAGAATGGATACCTAATGGCGGTCATTTTACAAGTCGTTTCCTGAAACACCCCTTATATACCAGTTTTGTGAATAACGCCTACTAACGGTAAGACTGACTTTTCTTATAAATACATATATCTATATATATATATATATATATATATATATATATATATATATGAAACTTTTAATTTTATAATAGTATAAGGGTGTATTTTAAACTTTTAAAATACGAGGGCTTTAATCTTTTAATAAATTAAACTTTTAATTTGATTAAATTTAAACCTTTTTATGGATTTATTAATAATTGTTTAATTAAACATTTAATTAAATTATTAACAACATCCATAAGAGTGTACTTTAAACCTTTTAAAATATTAGGGTTCTTAAATTATTCAATTAATTTTTAAATTATAAAACCAAAGGGTGTATTTTTGAAACTTTTCAAAATACTTGGTTAAATTGTAAATTAACAAAATAGTTTTTATCTTTATCCAAAATTTAACCAAATCATTTATTTTGATAAGGATATACCATTAACCTTTCATAAAATTCAATTTTACGCAGGAAAAACGAAATTAAGGTAATTATCCTAATCAAATCAAGATATCAAAATCAAAAAATCAGGGATCTGACGAGTCAACTCGTCGAGTTCTGGGCAAAGAACTCATTGAGTAGCACCAACCCGTCGAGCCCCATAAGGAACTTGTCAAGTTCAATGAACAGATTGATGAATCTGTTCCCTCCTCATTTGGACAATTCACATATACATCAAATTCAACTGTAAAACAACATGGCTCTAATACCACTGATGGGTTTAAGCATAACTACAACCTATGTGTTCATGCAACCCTAATTGCTTTGGATCTAATTTTTTCACTAGTTGAACATGCAAATTGAATACCAAAACATAACCCTAGATTTAGCATATATAAATCAAAATCTACATATAATTAGGGTTTTAAAGTTTACCTCACTTTTTTATGTAGAAATAATAAGAACACCTTGAAGATCCTTGACTCTTGAAAGCTTAGTGCCTCAAATGTGAAATGTCTAATGTCTTACAAACACCACTAGCAAGAGAATGAGAGGAGACATGATGAAATACTTCAAAATTTCGGCTAGAATTTATAAAAGTAAGTATTAGCTGAAAATCATAGGTGGTGGGGTTCTTTATATAGTTGTGGGCTGCTAAAGTTTTCTGGAGGAAACCCTAATTTCCTACTTAAGGCTTAAGCAAGCCATGGACTCCTCATCTAGAGGCCTTGTACGAAACCTATAGGGCCTCCCTATAGTTTTCGCCCTCTCCCATCTAAGGAGTCCACTAACCTAGTTTCACAATTATCAATGATTTGCTAAACAACCCATATTCCTTTAATCAGTTCCTTTAATCCTAAAATTAATTCCAAATTAATTTCTAATTAATATATTATTTTCATGATACATAAATCAATCAATTTATTATTCCAAATAATAAATTCAACCTCTCTCTCCAAAAGTCATCCTGTCAAGTTGCTAGAGTGAAGGCAACCCAAAAGGACCATGCTACTATCAAATCAAGTACATACCAGTTATAGTAATGGGCTTAGACACCTAATCCAATAACTATCTCTTCAACATCTTCTTATGATTCTTCAAATTCTTCAGAGTTCCTTGATCAATTGTTGTTGACAACTGGAATTGTTTCGTCTATAATTGGAACCTCGATGGTTGTGATTGAATCAGGATTGGAGGGATTGATTTCCCCCTCAACGGCGAGGTGTAAGTCATATGCGAAGATTCTTTAGATACTGAAGGTCCAAATTCTCGGTATGTTGTAATTGCATAGAGGGAGAGACTAAGACTTCAGATTGTCTTGCCGTTACTGGAGGATCAAAGAGTGTATTATAATTAACTTCTATGATGTTAAGAGGTCTGGTCTGGAATGGAATGTCATTCTCCATGATAAATTTTGTTTCATTGAGATGAGAGGTCTTCTGGATATATAAATTATCAAGCTTCACGTCAAAGCTTTCTTCTATAATTCTTGTTCTTCGGATCAGAACTCTGTATGCCACTTTGTTTGTAGAATATCCAAAAAATATTCCTTCGTCTGATTTGGGTGCAAATTTGCTCAGATGCTCCTTGTTACTGACCACAAAACACCTACAACCAAAAATGTGAATGAAACGAACATTTGGCTTACGATTGTTCAAACCTTCATATAGAGTTTTGTTGACGCTCTTGTTGATGATGTTGCGGTATTTTACAAAGCATGTTGTTGAGACTGCTTCTGCCCAAACTAGAGAGGCAGCTTTGCGAAGTTGAGCATTGATCTGGAAACTTCTACAAGCGTTATGTTCCTTCTTTCTACCACGTCATTATGTTGCGGTGTGTAGGGTGCTGAAAAGTTGTGATTGATTCCTTTTTACACCGGGAATTCGTTAAGTAATCGATTTGTAAATTCGGTTTCATTGCCACTTCGAATCTTTCTAATAGGAAGCTTGATCTTTAACTCAATTTATGTGATTAAGTCGATCAAAGTCTGTGGTGTCTCTTATTTAAGTTGTAAGAAAAACACCCAAGTGAAATGTGACATCCCCAATTTCACGGCCAGAAAAGACCAATTTGTTAATGCTTTATTTTAAAATCAGAGTATACTTTTAAAGAAATATGTTGCGGAATTTGTTCCCAAAAATATGATAAAGAATTTATCAAAGCATTTACGAAGAAATGTATTTTCATTATATTAAAAACCTCGGGATGTCATTGTCAATACAAATCAAAAGCATAAACAGAAACAACATAGGCCTTACAACATCTATTTATTCTAGTGGCCTATAATCTATTGATCTCTCATCAGATCATCATTTATGTGCTCTCTTGCCACTACCTGTAATGCAATAAACTGAGAGGGTCGGGCTTGGGAGTCTGATGAGCACATAGGGTTTTCAACCCATAATAATTAATTTTATTAATTTCATCAAATCATTCAACCCGATTACCCATTCCCGTTATCCTCACCTTACGTCCATAAAGCATCTTATTCAAGGGACCTAGCCTAAGGATTTTCATCGGGATGGACAACATTGCTCAGGGGATTACTCAACAATCCATGTCAAATATGGCAACCATGAGGGGGATGGAGTACACCTGGTGAACACGTAGTTCAAATAAACACCTACAAGTTGCGAGCCTGCCAACGTTCCACTAGACTTTCTAGAATAGTCTGTGGTCGTCGTCTATACTCCGCTACATGATTGGATCATCATAAACATCGAGACCTATCATAATTTTATCACACATCAACTATTTCATCTACCTGTGCTTTACCCAACATTTTCGTAGATATAAAATGCATATACAGTTTAAATCATTTAAAACAGGTATAAATCGTTCATCCAGCATAGATATCAAGAACACAAATAATATGCACACATAGCACGTAATTTATATTAAATACTTCATATTTATGTGTAAGATGAAAGTAACTATGCACTCACTTTTTAAAGTGGTGATTCCAACTTGGACAACGACTATTTACGAGCGATATAGTTTTATAGGTGTTAAACAATACTTTTCAACCAATATGTACAGACAGGGGTCATACATGAAACATCGGAGGGCAGGACCATTTTGGCATTATAGCACTTCTGAGATCCAACAATCCTATGCAAGCCTTCAAACCAGATTCCCCATACCACGAATAGTTAAAAGATGTTGTAATGACACTTTATATATTATATTTTATAATATATATGTATTGTTTATAAGTTCATAAAAATGATAATAAATTTAAACCTAAGCTATACTTAAAGTAGGGTAAGCATAACTCACTTACCGGGAGGTTTGGCTAGAAACCAGGCTCTGTGGGGACATAACTTTCTAAGCCGAAAAGCTCTTTTTCTTGGAGCCTTATGGCACTCTGTGGATTTCCTCTAGCACTTAGAAGTTACTAGACGTTGGGGAGTTGAGAGAGAGAGAGAGAAGGGGTGAAGGTGTGAAGAAAATTGTTAAACCTCACATGGTGTTTATAGCCCTCAACCTTGGACTATGCTGGGCGTTCCTTCGGTGGTACGCTATGCATACCAGGTACGTTGCGCGTACGAGGGTATGCTACACATATGATGGGGTGTGTGTCGCCTGCGGATGCGAAGCCGTGGGGTGAAAGAAAGGTTCAGATTGCGCCACGCCACCCACTTCACATCAGCTCACTTCCAACTTCTAAATTTCGTAACTTTTGCATACGAGATCCGTTTACGACGTTCTTTATATCCACGCGTAGGTGCAGATGTACTCTACAAATTCTTTTTAAACTTTGTAGGCTAATTTTGAATTTATTTTTAAAGTTATATGTTAATAGGCCTGGACATGTAAAGTCCGTTAAAAATTCATAACTTTGTCGTCTGACGTCCGTTTTGTCTGTCTTTTCGTCGCAAAACTTCGACAAGTCTTAACTTCTTCGTTATAACTCGAATTTTGGCATTCTTTATATCTTCGGAATCCTTGTCACGACCACTACCACTTTCTTCATAGACATTAGGTTTATCTATTATTTTATTTTTGACGCTTATTTTCATTCTTAATTTATTATATCTTATAAATAAGTATAATGCAAATAAAAAAACATAATTCACGTAATATTCAAGTAACTCCTCTTTATTACTTCATAATAGGTTACAATTGTTGACCCTAACTATTACATCATTACACTAATGCTTATCCTAGAAACACGGGCATTAAAATTCTCTCCTCCTTAGGATGATTCCGTCCTGGAATCATGCATCAGCAAACAAATGTTGATAGCGACGCATCATGTCACTCTCTATTTCCCAGGTGATGTTCGGCCCATTCGTATGTTTCCATCGCACAAGCAGTAAGTCAACAATCTTGCGTCGCAACTTCTTTGTCTTATGGTCAACAATCGCCTCAGGCTCTTCGATTAGCCTCTCATCCATCCTTGACTCCAAAATTGGAATTATATCGGGAACTTCTCCCATAAACTTCCTCAAATAACACACATGGAAAGTGTTATGGATACCATCTAGTTCTTCTGGTAGTTCAAGATTGTAAGCTTGGTTCCCAATCCTCTGAAGAACTTTGAATTGTCCAATAAAAATGGGACTCAACTTTCCTCTCTTTCCGAATCTTATAAGTCCCTTCCAGAGTGAGACTTTGAGCAAAACCGAATCTCCAACTTTGAATGTCATCAATCGTCTCTTCTTGTCGGCATAACTCTTTTGACGATCTTGAGCTGCTAACATTATTTCCCTAATCACCTTCAGCTTTTCAGCAGTCTGATAGACCATCTTGGGGCCCATAAACTACTTATTTCCAGCCTCAAGCCAACAAGACGGCGTACGACACTTCTATTCATACAAGGCTTGATAAGGTGCCATCTTGATGTCCGAATGGTAACTATTATTGTAGGAAAACTCTACTAGGGGTAAATGCTCATCCCAATTATCTTGGAATTCTAGGTTACATGCTCGTGAAGTCTCACTACCTCCTTCACGTAAGCATTTGCAAGTTTATCCATAGACCATCTCTTATTGGTTGCTATGAAGTGTGCAATCTTTGTGAAACGATCCACGACTACCCAAATCAAGTCGTGACTGTTCTTTGTCTTGGGAATTTTAGTCACAAAATCCATGGTGATGTCTTTCCATTTACCCATGGTTACAAGTGAATATTCTAAACTCCCATACGGTTTTTGATGTTTTTCCTTAACTCTTGCACATGTTACACAATTTGCCACATACTTTGCAACATCGAGCTTCATCTTCGGCCACCAGTAGTAGGGTTTTAGAGCCTTATACATCTTAGTGCTACCGGGATGAATCAATTATATGCTCTTGTGAGCTTCTTCCATCAGGAGATCCCCTATTCCTCCCATCTTACGTACCCAAATCCTATCTTGTAATACCTTTAATCATTTATTATTCATGTCGAATACCAACATTTTGCCTAAACGTTCTTCCTTTCTTTCATTTTTAACTAAAGCTTCTTCTTGAGCTTTCTTGATGCTTTCCATAATCGTGGAGACAACTTCTATTCTTAATGCTTGTAGGGTTCAAAGTACTCCATGGATTATGACAATGGGCCCCCTTGATGAAGTGTATGTTAAAAGCCCAAGACTTGTCTTTTCCCTAAAAATAGTCATGTATTATTCATAATTAGGGTTAAGAGTGAGGCAAAATGTAGCTGTCAAACATTGTGAGTTTCTTATGTAGATTTAGATTCTTTGGTCTATTCTGAAAGTGTTCTTTATTCCTCATGTTTTGAATAAATCGACTAATCATTCGACATATCTTCTTTATTGTGTTTGTTCTTATTTCCCGCATCTTGTTCATCAAATCACAATTAGGGCTTTAATCCCAACATGTTTGTTGACGATCCAAATTTTTTTATTGGCCCTAATATTATATTTGAGTTTCCGATTGCGTCTTATGTGTTTAATTTGAATATCGATTGTTTCTTTGATTCCGTCATCTTCGACTTCATCTTTGTTCTTTCATTCTTAGAGTCGTAATCTGTAAACGGATTTATTATTAAAATCAAATTTTGATTTTATTTGATTTTGGGTTTAATCTTATCAATCTGTTCTTTCATTGATTACCAATTTTATATCGTGATTGCATTGATCTGAGGATGTCGATTTTGGTATTTGCCAATTATCGGTTTTGATGGTCAAAATATTAAAAGTCAAAATTGAAATGTATGATTTTACCTGCGAATACTATCGACACAAATGTTAAGGGAATCGTAATCGGTATTTCTTTTGGAAGCATTCGGAACTAGAACTGGATTTGTTCTTCATAAACAGGTCTCGGAATTGCAATAGTTTTATGTTTCCATTCGCAGTTTGTTGGTCACACATAAAAGTCAAAATTTGGATCGAATGGATTCGCTGCGAACATTATCAGATTCGTATTGAAAGGACTCACAATTGGAGTCGAAAACAATGAAATCAGGACTTCGAATATGAGAGCGTACATGTTTGCAATTGGATGTTAATGTTAAAAGTCAAAATTAAGACTTTGAAAATGGATTCGCCTGTGATAGCTCTCAATGTCAGAAAAACGAATCAGAGCATGGATTCGGTGTTACTGGTGATTCGCATCGGGCCTGTGGTCGATTGATTCGGAGCAGAAGGTCAAGGAATCGGGGATTGTGATTCTGTGATCTCACTCACTTCCCATACGAATGTCAAAATTGATTGTGCTCGTAGTTCGGACTGGACTCGGATTCGCATATTTGTGCTCGGAACGAAGGTGTAATTTGTGGGTGTTGATTTCTTGGATTCGGAGTTTAATCACATGTTGTTTAATTTGACTGATTAAACGGAGAAGATGACTCAAGTTACATTTTTGCTCCCTGCAACTTCAGTGATTTGACAGTTTTGGTCCCGGTATTTTTCATGACTTGGCAGTTTTGGTCCATTTCCAGAAATTGTTACAAATTAAGGGGAGTATGATGCAGAATTATTAATTTAGTCCCCTGATTTTCAGCAATGTGACAGTTTCAGCCCATTTTTCGAAAAGCTTGCAAATGTAAAGGGCTGGTGAATAGTTTTGGATTTTTTAATGTGTATATTTTTTCATGAATAGAAAAATTAAGGATCCAAACAAGTCTTGGCGGTTCGGAAAGTCGTTTTTCAAGATAACGTCAAATTTTTTTGACTATTTCGGATTTTAAACTTCATTGTTTGTATCATTTTGTCGCAGGGGAGCACAGTAATTATTCATCAATTGAAGATCATTCTCATGAATATTTGAAGGTTTTATAATCATGTTTTTTATTATAAATCGGGGGAGAATTTAGTATGGCTATTCGAAATTGGATTTGTGACTTTTCAAATTTGAAGATTTTTGATGAAGCTTGTGGCAGAACTATGAAGGTAGCTTTTACAGTAGCAGATCTTCATCAAGCTCTTCTAAAGTTTTTACAGAGAAGTAGCCTTTACAGTAGCAGTTATTCGTTGAGCTCTTCTAAGGCCTTGATATATCTCTGACTTCTAATATATTCTCGATCAAGTGGTGTTACGAATCTTAAATTTGGGTTGTTACATGATATTTTTTGGTGGCTTGTATCATTAGCTTATTTGAAGATCATTACGACTTGGAGGGGGAGTTCTTCAAATACAAGAAGTGATTTGGTTTCTTAATTCTGAAATGGGTTTTTATGGCGGGTTTGGCTTTATTAAATATCTTTGGGATTACATTAGAAAATGAAGTTTAAAAACATTACTTCAATGCTTGGTTCATATATATCCAAGAAAACTTTTTTGAAGACTATTGAAGAATCAAGATTCGTGGATTGCAATATTCCTCGTTGCAAGATCTTTTTCTTATTTGCTTGATGTTTGTTTTGGAAGTTGAAGCATTTTCATCCATTCCATACTTTGAGGGGGAGATTGTAGGGTTCAAAGTACTCCATGGATTATGGCAATGGGCCCCCTTGATGAAGTGTAGGTTAAAAGACCAAGACTTGTCTTTTCCCTATAAATAGCCATGTATTATTCATAATTAGGGTTAAGAGTGAAGCAAAATGTAGCCGCCAAATATTGTGAGGTTTCTTATGTAGAGTTAGATTCTTTAGTCTATTTTGAAAGTGTAATTTATTCCTCATGTTTTGAATAAATCGAGTGATCATTCAACATATCTTCTTTATTGTGTTTGTTCTTATTTTCTGCATCTTGTTCATCAAATCAGAATTAGGGTTATAATCCTAACAACGCTCTTGGACTTTTTCTTTCAAGGTTTACTTTTCGACTTAGAGCATCAACTACAACATTTGCTTTACCAGGATGGTAAAGTATCTCACAGTCGTAATCTTTGAGCAACTCTAGCTAGTGTCGTTGTCTCATATTCAATTCCTTTTGATTAAAGAGATATCGGAGTCTCTTATGATCAGTGAAAAGTTTGCACTTTGTGCCATACAGTAATGCCTCCTTACCTTTAATGTGAATACTACCGCTGCCAAATCCAGATCATGAGTGGGGTAGTTCTTTTCGTGCTCTTTAAATTGTCGATATGCATATGCTACCACCTTATCTCTCTGGGTTAGAACACAACCTAACCTAACTCCATATGCATCGCTATAGACTGCAAAGTCTTCAACTCGTTCGAGTAAATAAAGAATTGGTGCTTCACACAACTTCTTCTTTAGTTTATCAAATGACTCTTCATGTTTTTCACTCCATATGTATGTAGCTCATTTATGGGTCAAAGTTGTCAATGGAGCAGCTATCGAAGAAAAGCCTTGGATAAACCTTCAGTAATATCTAGCTAACCCCATAAAGCTTCGAATCTTCATGGGACTTTTTGGTCGTTCCCATTTCATCACAACTTCAATCTTTGTTGGGTCAACCATTATTCCCTCTTGGTTAACCGCATGACCCAAGAATTGGACTTCTCGAATCCAAAAATCACATTTAGAGAACTTTGCATACAACTTCTCCTTCTTCAAAACTTCTAACACTTCTCGCAAGTGCTTGCCATGTTCCTGTTGGCTCTTTGAGTAAATCAGAATGTCATCTATGAACACTATCATAAATTTATTGAGGAATGGTTTACAAACCTGTTCATCAAATCCATGAATGTTCCCGGAGCATTGGTTAGTACAAATGACATAACACAGAACTCATAGTGTTCGTATCTCATTCTGAATACGGTCTTCTCAATATCTTGCTGTCTCACTTTCAGCTGATGATATCCTGACCTAAGATCGATCTTTGAGAAATAGCTCGAAACTTGCAGCTGATCAAACAGGTCATCAATCCTTGGCAATGTGTACTTGTTTTTTTTATCGTTACCTTGTTTAACTGTCTATAGTCTATGCACATCCTCATGCTTCCATCCTTCTTCTTCACGAATAACACCGGAGATCCCCAGGGTGATTAACTATGTCTAATGAAATTGTTGTCCATTGACTCCTGAAGTTGCATCATAAGTTCCTTCCTCTCTTTCGGTTCTAATCAGTATGGTGCTTTCGCTATTGGTGTTGATCTTGGTAATAAGTCTATTCAAAACTGTAACGCCCAGATCCTGGTATGTATTTTAAATCAAATTATTCATTTTCGCAAAGGACTCGACTAGTTGGAGACCCCGAACTCTTCGAGTGGGAATGGAACTTGGACGCGGGACTTGAAGTCTACTCGACGAGTTCAGAGTCTCAACTCGACGAGTAGGGCTGCCGGAGTGAAACCCTAATTTTCAGGGTTTTTCATTGTATTTAAACACCTTAACCTCCAAAGGTTGGCCTCATTTGCAGCCTCCATCACCCCAAACGCTAGCCACGAAACCCTAATCCACTTTTGAGTGTTTTTGAGCCATTATTATGTGTTCTTTGTGATTTTGAAGCTTGAGAAGCAAAGAGAAGCTTGGGGATTCAAGAGGAAGATAGTAGATCTGGAGTTTGAGCAGCATTTCTAACCCATTTGAGGTATAAAGTTGATACCCTGGTTTTCTATTACTTAAATCTTCATTTAGGATTGTATGCTGTCACTTTCGGGCCATTTTGAAGTCATTTTCGGGATTTGAGTGTATCATGAAGTTGTGACTTTAGATCTAGGCACTCATGAGCTTATGAGGCTTAAAGATGCCAGCTTTATCAAGCCTTGGCCCTTCCACATGCCCTAGATCTCTTATATGGCTTAGTTTTGGTGTTTGTAGCTTCATAACACCATGCATGAAAGTAAAGTTTGCAACTTTACATGGTAACATAGTCCTAGGGAACCAGATCTATGGTTTGGAAGCATGGAACTCGATTGGAAGTGACTGAATGGATTTAGAGTAAGGGGGACTCGATGAGTTATTCATCCAACTCGGCGAGTTGGGTCGTGGTACCCCAACCTTTTCTGTTACTGAGCAAACTCGTCGAGTCTAGGAGATGACTCAGCGAATTAGCCAAGGTTTTTGGGTTTTGAAGATTAAAGAACTCGACGAGTTCAAGGAGGAACTCAGTGAGTTGTGAGTGAAATGTC
Source organism: Lactuca serriola (assembly GCF_051521515.1). NCBI lineage: Eukaryota > Viridiplantae > Streptophyta > Magnoliopsida > Asterales > Asteraceae > Lactuca > Lactuca serriola. The sequence goes on from NC_136412.1 coordinate 302,030,642, forward strand.
CCGACTCTGTTATGAGGAGGGACTCGACGAGTTCATGAAAAAACTCGACGAGTTGGATCGATATTTCAGGGTTTTATCGATCATGGAACTCGACGAGTTGATAGACCAACTCGGCAAGTTGAGTCAACCAGGATGTTGACTTTGACCAGGATATTGACTTTAACAAGGATGTTGACTTTGACTTTGACTTTGACCTTTGACCAAAGTTGACCCTTATAAGGGTTATGAGTATGAAAAGGGTGATTAAAGGAAATGCTTATGTGTAGGAGTCTGAGAAGGATTGATTTTAGAGCAGGAGCTTTTGCATCTATTTCCCAATTATCGAAGTGAGTTACCTTCCAGTAGAAGTGGGTCGAAGGCACCAATGTCGGCCCACTAGTAGTTGATTATAGTTGAGATGACTGTCTTTGTGATAATTGTATGGTATGCCACTATCTGTTATGCTTTATTTTCTAGTATGCTATGATGTTATCTGTTAGTGGTATGAGGGGTAGGTTAGACCCCGTAGCCAGTTAAGATAAACTGGAGGGTAGGTCGAACACCAAGATATGTCTGACAGTATGTTATGCTATGTTATTATGTGGTACGGGTAGGGGTGAAATAGTCCCCATAACCAGTATGCCTGACAAGAGTAGGTCGAGCACCCATATATGCTTGGCAGGGGTAGGTCGGGCACCCCGGTATGCCTGACAAGAGTAGGTTGTGCACCCAGATATACTCAACAGGGTAGGCCGAGCACCCAAATATGTCTGGCAGTATATTTATTGTATGGTATGTGGTATGATGGGGGAACTCACTAAGCTTTGTGCTTACGGTTTTCAGTTTTTGGTTTTAGGTACTCTTCCTCGAAGGGAAAGGACCCGGCATGATTGCAACGCATCACACCACAATTTTTTGCATTATGACGTTCTTGGGATTTGTACTCTGACATTTTGATGACTTGTTTTGATACATATGACTTATGGGTTTTTATGATATGAGATAACTTAATGATGTTTTCAATAATCTATTTTATGAATCATTAAACTAAAAATGAAATTTTTGGTCTTGGATTTTGGGATGTTACAAGTTGGTATCAGAGCCATGGTTTGAGGGATTCGAACACACCTTCGGGGGTGTCTGGACTCAAATCGAGGGTTTGAAAGATTTTTACAAGAAAATAGTTTTTCTAAAAATTAAAATAATGATTTTGAGAAAGCAAAAAAGGTGTGTGATGCATGCAATCGGCCGAGATCAAGTAAGTTTTCCCCAAGATACCCATACATGTTTGTTATGATATATGATATGATTATAAGAACTGCATGCTATATTAGGGCTGAGGATCTAGGAAGATGCCTTATATGCCTATTGTATGATTATGAGAACTACATGCTAGATTAGGGATAAGGATCTAGGAAGATGCCTTATATGTCTATTGTATGTACTTGATTGAGCTGCATGATAGTACTGACTAGTCAGAGATACGATAGCCTAACTAGGATATGCTTGGTTTGAGTTACTCAATGCCTGAATGTTGTGTGCTTTGTGATTTTAGGATTCCTAGTTATCTTTAATGAGCTGGTAAACGAATACGTTAAGTTACATATTGCGAGGACTAAATAATTTAAGAAGGTTAAGTCTAGCCCTATTTCGCAGCTCTTGTCTGAGTCCAACCATTGTAGGGTAGGACCTCTCATTCGAAGAATTATCTTGTCTTAGTGATATGTAATGGTATTCACGAGCTATTTAGGTAAAGGTAACAGGGATTTCTTATGCAGATTATGGTGGAGAGTAGTTCGGAGAGTTACCCTACGGTAAGCCTAGGATGAGATTAGTGCAGTGAGCAGTAGTAGTGAAAGGGAGTTGGTGAAGTCAAGGAAATCCTTGAGTAAAGTATGGATAGATGTCGAAGGTAGTATGGGCCCGTACTACTGAAAGCAGAGGATCCGTACTTGGGTCAAGGACGCCTGAGATAGAACCAGGGAACTTGTAGAGTGTGTGAGACCTCTCGAGGTTATGTATGACCCTGAAAATTATGTGTTTTGTTTAAGAATAGTGGTGACACATCACAGAGCAAGAGGTTCAGGGTCTGGGTTAGGTTTAGGTTCAGGTTCGGGTGGAGGTTCCGAGCCGGTTAATGACGGACTACGCGAGTTCATCGCGTCTGAGATTACGAAAGGCATCCTTGTGGCGACCCCGATGATTTTCGGGTAGATCAAGGAAGGGATCATTGAGCTGATAGAGGATCGACTCCGGGCATTTCGGAGTGACATGGCATCTAGCCAGTCATGGACATGGACACTCTTCTTCAAGGATTTCAGGGGATGCGGTGTGCCAGAATTTCACGGGGTGAAGGACCCCATTGTGGCCAGGAGATGGATTGAAGACATCGAGTCTGCACAGTTGAAGAGCTTTTGCCCTGAGGGGTCAAATGTCCTGTATGTTGCGGGATGTTTGAGAGACAGAGCTAGAGACTGGTGGGAGGCAGCCAGTGATTCCTTAGGAGCCCCAACCATTGACACTATGACCTGGTCGGACTTTGTGACCTGGTTTAATGATGAGTTTGTGCTGTCTATGGAGCTTCAGCAGTTGGCCATGTAGTTTATGGATATAAGGCAGACGACTGAGTCGGTCGCAGAGATTACAACCAAGTTTAGGGAGAGGACCTTACTGGTGCCTCAGTATGCAGGCGACGAGGAGATGAGGAAGACCAGGTACCATGACATGTTGAGCGCTGGCATTCGGAAACATGTCAGCTATTCAGCATGTCCAACCTAAGAGGACATGACAGCTAGGGGAGGGAGACGGAGATTGACATAAAGCGCCTCAGGAAGAGGAAAGCGGAGGCGGGGCAGACGAATGGGGTTTCTAGTAAGAAAATCAAGGATTGGACTCGAGATCGAAGGGCCAGAAGGGCCAGAGCCGCTGTGGGAAATGCGGTAGGCTACATGAGAGAGTTTGTAGAGCTGGGGGGTCGGGTTGCTACAAGTGCGGCAAGACTGGCACTTTTGCAACGATTGTACAACCCCTACCCCCACGATTCATACATCATACCTGATTTTCTTTCATTGCAATTAGAAGGGCCATAAAAAGGCCAACTATCCTCGGCTGACATTAGGAGTGCCAGTGGCGGTGCCAGCTCCAGTGACCCTATGGATAACGGATGGCCAACAGGGAAAACCAGAGGCTCTGGTGGTGAGGAGCCGAGCTTTCCAGCTGACCGTCGAGGAGGCGCGCGCCACACCGGATGTGGTGACGAGTGTGTTTTCTTATCCCTAACCCTTATTACATTTCGTTTATGTTATTTATGTTCTATGTTTTATGTGTTTTGTTTAAGATCGATCCATGTGAATGGCATCCCAGTACAAGTGTTATTCGACTCCGGGGCTACTCGATTATTTGTCTCTCATGCACTTAGCAATAGATTTTCTGAGTCTTCAGTCATGTTGGATTGTCCTTTAGAGGTCAAGATTGTTGACGACGAATCTGTCCGGGCATCGGAGGTCTACAGGGATTGTGTCTTGAGGATGTATGGCGAGCGTTACCTCGTGGACTTGGTTCCCATTCTGTTGCGTGGGAACAAAGTCATCATTGGCATGGATTGGTTGAGCGCTAATGGGGCGGTGATAAACTATGTGTAGTATTTGGTACATGCCAGGACCCCAAGTAGCGGAGAGTTGGTGATTCAGGGTGAGAGGCTGCAGCGTGGGCCAGCTTTGTGCTCAGCATCAAGGATAGGCGCTACCTTCAGTAGGGTTACAAGGTTTATGTCACCTACGTTATGGATACCCGGGAGGCGGTAAGGTGACCATGAGTGATGTTCCGGTGGTGCGAGAGTACCCAGACGTTTTTCCAGAGGAGTTGCCTAGGATACCTCCAGAGAAACAGATGCAGTTCATGATCGACCTAGTCCCTGGTGCTGCTCTGATACCATATCAGTTGTCTCCTCCCGAGATGAAGGGGTTGTCTAGAAAGCTGTAAGAGCTGTTAGATAAGGGATTCATTAGGTCGACCAGTTTTCCTTGGGGAGCCCTGATCCTATTTGCGAAGAAGAAGGATAGGTTGCATCAGATGTGTATAGACTACCAAGAGATGAACAAGGTAACGGTGAAGAACCGTTACCCACTCTCGAGGATTAATGATCTCTTCGACTAGCTACAGGGGGAATCATGGTTTTCCGAGATAGATTTGCATTCAAGCTACCACCAGATGTGAGTCAGAGATGAGGATGTACAAAAGATTGCTTTTCGGCCTTGTTATGGCCACTACGAGTTCGTGGCGATACCCTTTGGACTCACCAATGCCCCTGTTGAGTTCATGGACCTCATGAACCGCATATGCAGATCGATGCTCGATCGGTTTGTTATAGTCTTTATTGATGATATCTTGGTCTACTCCACGATGCAGGAGCACCACGAGGAGAACTTGAAGGAGGTGTTTGATACCCTGAGCATGGAGAGCTTGTATGCCAAGTTCTCCAAGTACGTGTTCTGGTTGCGTGGGGTGTAGTTTCTGGGGCACCTCGTCAACTAGAACGGTATTTTGGTTGACCCGGCCATAGTGGAGGCCGTGATGAGATGGGAGGTTCCGAAGTCTCCATCTGAAATTCGTAGTTTCCTGGGGTTTGCAGGCTATTACCGGAGATTCGTACAGGACTTCTCCAAGATAGCAGTACCCTTCACCCGACTGACGAAGAAGACTGTTGTATTTCATTGGGGGCCTGAGTAGTAGGCAGTGTTTGAGACGTTGAGGCAGCGATTATGTGAGGCATCGAATTTAGCCCTCCCATAGGGCATTGAGGATTTTGTAGTATACTGCGATGCGTCCTTTTTGGGTTTGGGTGCAGTGTTGATGTAGAGAGGGAACGCCATCGCCTATGCCTCGAGGCAGCTGATGCCTCACAAGGCGAACTACCCGACACATGATCTAGAGTTTGGGGCGGTTGTTTTCGCCCTCAAGATTTGGGGACACTACCTCTACGGGGTCCATTGTGCCATTTACACGGACCAAAAGAGCTTGAGGTACCTCATGGATCAGCCGAATACGACCATGAGGCAGCGTCAGTGGTTAGATGTGGGGAAGGATTACGATTGTAAGATCCTCTACAACCCGGGGAAGTCCAATGTAGTGGTCGATGCACTTAGCCACAAGGCATTCGCAGCCCCTGTCATAGACATATGTCTGAGGATGACAATAGTGACTCCGCTTCTAGAGAAGATCCGGGAGGCCCGGTAGGAGGCTATGAAGGAGGAATACCGGAAGAGTGAGCGTATAGTGGCCCAGATTTCCTCTTTCGACTATCATAGCCGCGGGCTATTGACACTTCACCACAGAGAGTGGGTTCCGCATGCAGGCGGTGTACGCCAGATCCTAATGGAGGAGGCGCACAAGTCCAGCTTTTCCATCCATCTCGGGGTGACGATGATGTACAGAGATCTTCGTCCTGATTACCAGTGGCCCTGCATGAAGCGGGATGTAGCCTGGTACGTTAAGAGATGCTTGACCTATAGGAAGGTCAAGGCAGAGCACTAGAGTCCTCACGGCAAGACGCAACCGTTGGATATCCCTATGTGGAAGTGGGAGGATATTACTATGGATTTCATCATGAAGCTTCCCAAGACCGCACGGGGAGTGGATTCGATTTGGGTCATCGTGGATCGGTTGACCAAGAGTGCCCATTTCATCCCAATCCAGGAGAGCATTTCGACCGAGAAGCTGACCGACATCTACATCTGAGAGGTAGTAGCTCGACACAGAGTGCCAGTTTACATGATTTCTGACCGAGATGTACGGTTCACCTCCGGATTTTGGAAGAAATTTCATGACAAGTTGGGTACTCGCCTGCGTTTTAGTACTGATTTTCACCCCCAAACGGATGGTCAGAGTGACCGGACCATCCAGACCTTGGAGGACATATAGCGGGCATGCGTATTAGACTTCGGTGGTAGGCTGCATACTTACCTTACCTTGGTAGAGTTTTCCTACAATAATAGCTACAACGTGAGGATCGATCATAACCTATTGAAATAAACCAGAGGGTAGGTCGGGCACCCAGATATGCCTGGCAGGGTAGGTCAGCACCCAGATCTGCTTGGCAGGAGTAGGTCGGGCACCCCGGTATGCCTAACAAGGGTAGGTTGAGCACCCAGATATGCTCAAGAAGGTAGGCCAGGCACCCAGATATGCCAGGCAGTATGCTTATTATATGGTATATGGTATGATGGGGGAACTCACTTAGCTTTGTGCTTACGGTTTTCATTTTTGGTTTCAAGTACTTCTTCCTCGAAGGGAAAGGAGCCGACATGACTGCAGCGCATCAGACCACTATTTTTCGCACCATGACGTTCTTGGAATTTGTACTCTGACATTATGATGGCTTGTTTTGAGACATATGACTTATGGGTTTTTATGATATGAGATAACTTAATGATGTTTTCAATAATCTGTTTTATGAATCATTAAACTAAAAATGAAATTTTTGGTCTTTGATTTTGGGATGTTACAGAAACTCTATTTTTCTATAATGGGGCAATCCAGGAAGATCTTCAGGAAATACTTCCGGATAGTCACACACCACTTGTATTCTTTGTATCTCCTTTTTCTCCTTCTTTGCATCTATCAGAAATACCAATTATGATGTGCATTCTTTAGACAAACATTTTATGTCTTACATCAGGGAAATGATTCTAGAATTCACTCTATGTTTGTCCCTGTACACCATAAATGACTCTCTTCCAGGTAGTTTTAATCTTACTATCTTCTTCTTGCACAGTATCTCGACGTTATTGGTGCTAGGCCAATCCATTCCCAGTACAATGTCAAAACTATTCAACTCAATGGGTAACATCTCCTCGTGGAATTTGTTTCCGTTCAAGTCAATGACAATGTTTTTAATACAATCACTAAGAGGTATGAATTTTCCACTAGCAACTTCTACAACTAGAGTATTATCAAGTTTATCTTCAGGCAATGCTAGTCTTCTGCCAAATTTGTGCGATACAAAATAGTAGTTTGCTCCGGAATAAAAAAAAAAATATATTGGCAGGCAATCCATTTACAAGAAAGGTACCTAAAGCGACATCTGTTGCATCCTTTGCGGCTTCCAGGGTCATCTAGAAAGCTCTCGTCTTTGGCCTTGGTGGAACATTAGGCCTTGCTGCCTCCTTCTTCTTCAGGCAGTCTTTCGAAATGTGCCCTTCTTCGTTACATCCATACCACACCCTCTTTTTGTATGCGCACTCATTAGCTAATACCCAGTCTTTCCACACTTGTAGCAAGTCACATCCTCACTACATTTTGTTGAATTAGTGTCTAAGTCCGTAACTATATTTGGTATGTACTTGACCCGGTTGTGCATGGTCCTTTTGGATTGCCTTCACCAAAGCAACTTGATAGGATGATTTATGGAGAAATAGGATTAATTATGATTTATTAATATATTATATGAATTATATATTAAAGGAGAAATAATATTGTCTATTTAATATTAGTCAAGAATTAATTGATAGTTAGTTTTGTGACTAAAAGACAACAATTAAACTTAGGGGACTGGAATTGTAATTATATGATAATTGCAATTGGGCTATGGATCACCTTGGAACATAGGTTGGACGAATTCTATGGGAAGCCCATAAGGAATTCGTCCAAGGGGTGTTCTAAAGGGAGTCCATGGGCTGCTTAGGGCCTAAGTAGTCAAATTAGGGTTTTCTAGTTGAAAACCATAATAGCCTCACTATATAAAGACCCATATAGCTCCAAAAACGTAGTGAACTCTCTTGGAAGAACCCTAGGACGTTTTTGGTTCTTCTTCTCCTTCTCATATGTCATTCTCTTGCTTGTGGTGTTTGTAAGCCATTAGAGGAGTGACACTTGTGACTCTAAGCTCCAAAGACAAGAAGATTCAAGTCATTGAAGAAGAGGTAATCATCTAGATCTGCTCTTGTATGGTAATTTCGAAATGCATATGCTATATTAGGTTCCTTGAGTCTTGGATGAATTGCATGTACAATAGAGAAACCTAGATCCAAGCATTAGGGTTTGTATGAGCACATAGGATGTTCTTTTGTATAAAACTCATCAGTGGTATCAGAGCCATGATTGGTTTCTATTGTATTGATGCTTAGTGTTTCATTCTTGATTGCAAAGTCGATTTTTTGGCTATCTTCCTGACAAACTCGTCGAGTCCCAATGTGGACTCGTCGAGTAGGATGAACTCGGCGAGTCCATATGGTGACTCGGTGAGTCTGGCTGTCAGATAGACGGATTTTCGGATTTTTTTTTGCCTATTTTGACTTAGGATAATTGCCATAATTGTTTCAAATTAATAAAATACGAATTTTATTGATTCCTTATGATTATCTTTGTCAAAATAAAAGATTTTGGTCATCTAATTAGATAATTGTTACCTAATTTGATAAATGTTAAATTCTTTCAATTATTTGGTCAATTATCTTGCATGAAATTGGATTAGGTCAAAAACTAGATAATCACCAATTAACTGTTTAATTGCCTTATTTTTATTTTAATCTTGATAGTTTTGAAATGTTTCAAAACTTGCCCTCAAGTTTTGGAATTTAAATTTTAATTAAAAGTTTAATTTTAAAATGTTAAATTCTAAAACCCTAATTTTGAAAAGTTCAAATTGCATCCTTATGGATTTATTAAATTAATTAAGTGTATAATTAAAAGAGAGTTAATAAATCCATAATAATATGGTTTACATTTAATTAAATTAAAAGTGTAATTTATTAAATTAGACCACCTAGTATTTTAAAAGTGTAAAACACACCCTTATACTATATATAAAATTAAAAGTCTAATATTATATATGTATCACTTAAATGCTAGTCTTATCGTTAGTAGGCTTCATTCACGAAGCCGATCTATAAGGGGGTATAAGGTTATGGCATATAAAATGGTCGTTTAATGGGTGTTCACTCTCACCCACCGCTTCCTTGATTGGTGGAGGGTTGTTAGTCGAACGGGTAAGATAAGGCAAACCCTCTCCTCATTAAAGGTATAATGTTAAAGTAACTAAATGTTTTAAAAAAATTCCCAATCTTAGTTAGTTTAGGCAAAAGTGAATTGATGCAATTCCATGAAATTACACTTTTTACCCTTGCTAAGACGTTAGTGGAGCGTGTGTGGTTAACCGGCACACTAAATGGGTTCTAAGAAAAGGTAGTGAAGGGTGACTCGATGTTTGTCATAGTTCGGTAGAGCGTGTGTGGTTAACAGGCACATCGAATAGATGACTGTAGCATTTGGGGCACCATGTAAGTTTGCATGGTTATTCACAAAGTTTTGTGATCCTCGGCATCCTAGTCACAAATCGAGGGGCATATCGAGATTTAAACATGCCATTGAAAATTTCAATGAATCTCAAAGGATCTAGGAGTTTTCAATACATTTAAAACTTAATCTCTTTTTCGTTTTTCATGGTGGAAAATTAGTGGATCGTCATTCACTTACCTTCAAATGTTCTAAAATTTGGATTACGGCATCCCTCTTCCAAATTCTAGAATATTGTGTTGGGTCTTAGACTTAATATCTCATTTGGGTGTTTTATTAAGGACTCAATCAACCAACTAACTTGAATTTTCTCCCGTTTTGTAGATGTCAAAGTATGACAACTATGGTATTCCCAAATCCCATGGAACAATCTTTCCACATGAAGATGATATTCCACGATTCGATCGAGGAACACGAGATCATGCTTCACTTCCTCCACCTCATCCTATTGTTCTCCCTAACCCACAAGTTCAAAGACTTGAAAAGTTCAAGCTCACTCAAGCCCTTTTGGCAAGTAAACATGAAGACGGAAATTCAGTGTGTGCACACGTCTTAGAGATGAAGTCACACATTGATATGTTAAGAATGTTGCGAGTCGTTGTCTGTAAGAAGTTGGCTGTTGACTGGGTTCTTCAGTCGCTTCCTGACTCATATAGTGAGTTCGTAAGAGAGTACTATATGATAGACCACGATGTGACCCTCATCGATCTCACCTATTTGCTTGTTATTGCTGAATCAGCAATGATTTGGCGCACTGGAGAAGCAAAGTTGATTGGTGGATCTGCCTTCCAAACCTCTATGGACATAGGCAATGGAAACGAAAGGCATGCCATCGTCGAAGAGTTTGATCATAAGAGAAAGGCAAAGTCTGAAGTAGTTATGTGTGTTGTTCCAAAAGAGTCAATTTGATTTTATTACCAAGAGAAGGGGCATTGGAGACGAAGCTGTCCTGTCTACCTGAGAGATCTAAGAGATAGGAGAGTCAAGACGTATGGCTCTGCTTCAGGTAAAATCCATTAAATAACTTTATAAGTTCCTATTTTTGATTCTTCATATATTATGTGATAAGATTACATATTTGATGTTTTGTAGAATCGAAGAAAAGAAAGGAAGCTTAAAGGAAGAAGTAAGCTGAGTCAGATCGCGAAGAAATGGATTTCAATCGCATGGATTCAAAGATCGGATTTTAAACTGCTCCTTTAGAGTTAGGATAGATTGCTAAGAAATGTAATAGCATAGTTTTTCAATTGAGTTGCATTGTAAGGACAAATTTTTCCACAATAAAATAAATTTTAATTTTGTCTTATTTATTTATCCTTGCAATGACATGTATCAAAAATTGATGTTTGTGTATTTCTATTATTAGCAATGTTGAAATGGATGTGATTCTTAGTTATGTTATTTATGGTAGTGTCATAATTTTCTAAGTAAGGAAAGATTCCCATCGCCCAATTTTCAATTGGACAGAAACTTGGAATCGTACAAATTGTATTGTGTGATGTATGCAAATCTTGGTACTTAAGTAATTAAGACTAATTCCTTGTTCACATAAGTATGTGAGTCAAGTGAAGGACTAAAGGAACTAGTACACAATGTTGTGCACTAGTCAAGTCCACCATAAATAATAATAACATTATTCGTCATGATTTACTAAAGGTCTAGTACATGTGGTTATACTTACAAGATTAAGTGTAATTCTGAATCATTGAAAAGTTTCAATGAATAGTAGAACGAATAAGTAGAATCAATGAAGGCAAAAAGATAAAAGGTTTCTCCAATCTAAGAAGAATGGAGAGTACTTTTGATGTTTTATGATCGTCTTGATGATTAAAAACCATATCACAATTGATCCTCTAAGAAAATATTAGTGCACTGGTATGGATAAGAAGAGGAATCGGAAATTGTTGAAATGGTTAAATCAAAAGGATGAGTCATACATCGTTCCAAAATCAAGTCTTAGAGTCATACTCCAAGATTGTGACTTGAGTGACATAATCTTAAGTAGGAATGTTCTTACACTTGCACATTTTGGTAAGTTGTGATGTCTTGAATAACAGAAAGACCAGCTAGTACTGAATTGTGTGTAAGTTTTGTCTTGATATAGACACACACTAACTCTTGGATACTTGTTTTTGTCAAGAAATGTTTCTTGATAAGAGAATCTAATATGTCAAGAGGTCAGTGGGAGTCTAAAGGTCTTGAAAAGTTTCAAGAAAAAATCAATAAGTAAATATATTAGACACTAGCACACGACTTGAGGTTTGTAACCTATCGTGTTGAAATTTTCTTATTTTTGTGCCAATCCAGTTGAGTGATTATGCATATGAGTTCTACGAGTTATCAATTGACTGCATAAGGGCAAACACCTTGTTCAATGAAATTACATTGACTGACATAGGTGAGCTGCTAAATAACTTGGAGGCAATGGTAGGACTCTTGATGGCAAGAAATTAAGAATGAACAAGTTTTGTCCATAAGAGTTTGAATTCGTCACAAACATTATCTTACGATTATGCTTATGACAAATTCACATGGATATGAACACATGCACCATAAAATCTAAGTGTCATAAGGTTTCTCTCCTTCATGAAAATGATCGTGAGGAAACGCTTTCACTAAGAGAGATTTTAAGGAGATAACGATTATGTAAATTGCATTCTCAAATTCGATTATGATTACGACATCCCTCTTCATAGTTCGAATTGTGAGATTTGGAAATTAGTCTGAACATTTGGGACTTAGTAATATAAGTTATGAATTAGTTTAGACACACATGTGAGCTGTCTAAGGAAAGGTGTGTGAGTTTCAGAAGCTTCGATAAAAGGCTTATCGAAGCATATCGTATTGGAAATATGAAGTTTGGAAGTCAATAAGTATTGTCTTCTAGAAGTCGAATTGTTTTCTGAATACGTGTCAAAGCTAGTGGGAGTATAAATATTATGTTGGAATGGATATAATCATCATGTTAGTGGGAGCATGATTATTATTTAAGTATTGCAAGTTGGCAATATTAATTATAGAAAAACAAAAGTTTCACTTTGCAAAGTTGCAGGGGTTGAAAACTTGTTTTTGTTAAAATTAAAGGAAAGAATGTTATACTTCGTTTCCAATCTAAAAGATTAGATCGAGAAATTTCAATTGAATTTAGTCAACGATATATTTATTAATTGCATTCTCAAAGTTCGATTATGATTACGGCATCCCTCTTCATAGTTCGAATTTTGAGAACACGGCAACTAGAAATATTATGACAATATTATAGCAAGAAACTGGTAAAGTATCACGTTTTTCATTATGAATCGTATCCCATATGCTTCGGGTATAGGATCGTTTGCATAGACCGTTCTAAAAAATTTCAAATGCCTAGGGCATTTAGAGGGAAAAAGGGAATAGAACCGGATTTGACTAAAATAAGTAAACAACTGTCAAGGACAATCTAAGGTTCACCAAACATTGGTCGCTTGTGGAGAGTTGGAAGTATACTAATGGATGGATCATATTGACTTTATTATGAATAGATAATATGTAAAATGAGTTTTCATATGGAAAATATGGAAATGTTTCCTTATTGGGAGTTGGACGTTAAAAATCTATGTCTAGATTAGAAACTTCTATGCAAGAAGGATGTTCAAAGAAATGTACTTTGAATGTGAGACTTCATGACTATGGAATTTTCTTGTAACAATCTCCAATAGAGCACTTTGTAATTTCATTGGCAAAGTCTTGGTGACTTTGGCGCTATGATATTACGAAAGGACCGTTGCATAAAATGTTAGAATCTAACATATTCAATAAGTGGCAAGAATTTGGTATTCTCACACTTGTGGTAATGATTGGGTATTGTGAAATAGGTGTGATTGAATATGTTATTCAATTATATTATTTCACAAAGTAAGGACCATAGGTAAACATAGTGTGCATGCTATGAGCATGGGACAATTGTTGTTATAATTGAAGTAAGAAGTTGATTACCCGAAACAACAAATAATATGTAATCAAGATGGTGATTAAATAAAAGGTGTTTTATTTATACTCAAAAGTTTGGGGCCATATAGGATTAGTATTATTCTTATGTTTCACTTTGCAAGTTTTGACTTCCCGGATAATAAGATTATTCAGACCCTCCACGGTCACTCATTCTTTGGAAGTATAAATGAATGAAAGTTGTCATGAATCCGTCTGTAGATTGTCTAAAGTATTTAGACATAGCACAAGTTTGCTACAGAGTTCATGAGTGTTGCTATAAGATTAGAGTATTGGATTAAACCCACACTAACTTGCATCGCTTCATGGATTTTATCACAAGTGATTGGTGAGACGATAATATCTTATATTCTTGAAACCGAGATGTGTGAGTTGTATCTTACGAGTCGGTTACACATTGATAATATGTAAGCGCACCAGTAACTTGGTGTTATAAAACATATTGGTGTGTGTGATTTGGTGAGTGAGTACCAGCGAACATTGAGTCGAAGTTTATCCGTTCCTTTTACCCAAAGTGGGATAAAAGCAATATATGTGGGCCCCTCGATGATTTAGTGATGACACCCTAAGCGCTTGGCTAAAACGGGAGTAATTTGATGTGTTCAATTGTAGTCTGTTGTCAGTTGTCATAAATCGGAAATCGGGAAACAACACATGAACAGAGATTATGATTAAAATCTATGTCTCAGTTCATACGATATCTAGAATGGAGGAATATATGATCCCTTATCTAAAGAACAGGTTACTGATAAGATCAGAGTTCGACAGGGTCTTTGAGTGCTACGATTGCTAATCAGATTGTACTTACATCATAGTTACTAGACTTATCCAAGTGGGAGACTGTTGGATTAGTGTCTAAGCCCGTAACTATATTTGGTATGTACTTGACCCGGTTGTGCATGGTCCTTTTGGGTTGCCTTCACCAAAGCAACTTGATAGGATGATTTATGGAGAAAGAGGATTAATTATGATTTATTAATATATTATATGAATAATATATTAACGGAGAAATCATATTGTTTATTTAATATTAGTCAATAATTAATTGATAGTTAGTTTTGTGACTAAAAGACATTAATTAAACTTAGGGGACTAGAATTGTAATTATAAGATAATTGCAATTGGGCTATGGATCACCTTGGAACATAGGTTGGACGAATTCTATGGGAAGCCCATAAGGAATTCTTCCAATAAGCAGACAAATTAGGGTTTTCTAGTTGAAAACCCTAATAGCCTCACTATATAATGACCCCTACAGCCCCAAAAATGTGGTGAACTCTCTTGGAAGAACCCTAGGACGTTTTTGGTGCTTCTCCTCCTTCTCATAAGTCATTATATTGCTTATGGTGTTTGTAAGCTATTAGAGGAGTGACACTTGTGACTCTAAGCTCCAAAGACAAGAAGATTCAAGCCATTGAAGAAGAGGTAATCATCTAGATCTGCTCTTGTATGATAATTTCGAAATGCATATGCTAGATTAGGGTTCTTGAGTCTTGGATGAATTGCATGTACAATTGAGAAACCTAGATCCAATCATTAGGGTTTGTATGAGCACATAGGATGTTCTTTTGTATAAAACCCATCACATTTTCGGAAGTGTTTCTTTTTACACTTATCACACCACTTAGCTTCGCCTCCTTCTACTCCAAATTTCTTTGAACCAGAATTCGAGAATTTGATCTTCTTGTTGGACCTTGAAGATCCATCAAACTTCATTTTCTCGCTAACTTCAACCTTGTTGGCGGCTCTTCCCTTGATCATTTCCTCAACATACTTGGCGGCCTAGATAGTTACCTCAAGAGTAGGTGCATGGCATACTGGTATAATGTACTCCCATGGAAGTCCCTTTGCATACTTATTGATTTTTGTCATCTTGTTGGGGACGATGCGCAAAGCAAACTTCATCTTGTCTGTGAAGGCATTGGTGTATTCATCAATGGACATGATGCCCTTCTTCAATATCAGAAATTGGTTCTCTAGCCCTAGCAGGTTTTGGGACCAGCAGAACTTGCATTTAAAATGTACCAAGAATTCTGCCCAAGTCAGTTGTAGTGGCTCATTGGGGCTTATGGTATTCCCCAGAATGTTCCACCAGGGAATAGTGCCACATCTGAACTGACGCACTGTATATGTGGTTTGTAGCTTGCCCTTGTAACCACATGTTATGAAGGCTAACTCCATTTCTAAGATCCCGTCCATAACTCCCATTGGATCCTCCTTCCCTGTGAAACTAGATGGCTTGAAATTCGTGAAGTCCTTATAATTTCATCCGTTCCTATCTATTCTTTCATATTTGTTATTCCTTCTAACCACTGGCGGTTCAGCTTGACCAACGATTCTACTGTAATTCCCTTCTTCAAATTGTCCATCATTAATTTCTGGCAATTCAACATGCATCGTAGGTTCTTCCCTATTATTCTACAACATTTTAATCATCTCTTCCCTCTATTCAGCCATCATAGCCCGAATCATGGTGTGTACTACTATCATCGTGATTGGCTCTGGTACAGCTGCTACTTTCGGTGCATGCTCAATCACAGGCCGCTGATTAGAATTTCCATTAGTGTTTCCGCTTTGATTTCTTACCATGTCAATATATACACCAAAGTAGGCTAATTTAGATCTTTATTTAAGATAGACGTTTAAATCTTCCTTGTCACTCTGAAACGTTACATGCTAGTTCTAATATCATAGTCGAACTTTTAGAAATCTGAACACATAAAGTTTCCAAATCTGGTCGGCAACAGAACATAGATCCGACCAAATAATAGCGTATAAGGAATCTTTATAGCTATAACATAAATCATTTAGCACATAATAGCAATTTAGGCATCTTTCCGAAAATAAGCTAGTGCTCGTGTCTAAAATATAGCAGAAACTGTCACACCCCAAAACCAAGAATGGCGGAAACGTTCTGGGGCGGAGGACGTCATGTAAAGTATCACAACACAGTAAATGTAAATATGCAAACAACATCATCCATTGCATTAAATATATAATTTTAATACAAGCGTGTTCTGTACAGTTTTAGACACCAAAAATATAAGGTAAATCAAAATAATAATATGATGAGTCTTGAATGCGCTCCATCTCCTCAAAAGCTGGCATCGGTACCTGTCTACTGATGACCTGAGAATACAAGTTATTTTGAAAGAGTTTATCAGCATTAAGCTGGTAAGTTCATAAGTATTTTAGAGTCGGTGTTTATTATCAAAAACGTTGAACGTGTCTCAAGTATAAGTTCGTGAAATGTATGTAAGTGTTTGTAAAAGTTTGAATCTCTCAGAAAAACCTATATTTTCTAATAAAGTAGCCTTCTACCAAGGCTTAACTGTTTTGTATGTTCGTTTGTTGCAAAAGTGTGTAATTTCCCAAGTGCAACTATCTTTTAACAAAATATAGTTTGTACATTAAAGTTCAAGTGAGGTTATCACTAAAAATATGTAATGGGTAAATCATTGTAGTACTGTAGCTTAGTTTTATAGTAACTACTGCTGTACTAACTACCTTAAACCGGATTTATATTAAGGTAAAATGTGATAATTGCACCATGCTATCGACTGGGAATAACGACATACGAATGGTCGTAATAATGGAATGACGTTTGGCACCCGCAGACCTGCAGGTCCGGCTGTAGCTAGCAGCAAGGTGTAGGATAGTCAATCCAGTATAGATCTATACGCAAACTCAACGCTCTCCCTCCAAGAGAATTCTGGCTACAACTCGGGCCATGACATTTAAGGCAAGCTCCGATACAGTGGATCACAATTGTTAACGTATTAATGTAAGGGTAATATTTCTCGTTCTAGTATAGTTGTATATGTTCTCATGGTATAGTTGTATATGTTCTCATAGTATAGTTGTATATGTTCTCTTCCTAGTATAGTTGTATATGTTCTCTTCCTAGTATAGTTGTATATGGACTCATGAATGAACTGACTCATCGATCTAGCAGTTGTAATAGTATAATCGTGTGTTACCCCGATGGTAACTTACTAATGGTGTGTCTAGTATGTATGAATATGGAAGTACTTTTATGTCTATATAGGTATATTTGATATATAATTAATATTGAAACGACCTTCGGATGGTCACCCGAAATCCCACCAGACCACATCCAAATCGAGAAAAAGGAAATAGGGCGGATGGCCTTCCTAAGCCCTTTAAACATTATTTATACATCTATACATATATGGTCATGCAATTTATAATATAAAAGCATAAATAAGTTTTTATAAGACATTTGAAACATAAGTATTATTTTAAGAAAAGATCGACTTGATGTCAATCTATAAAACAATTTGAAGGCATAGGTTTGATAAAACAATTTAAGTATAAGGAACATTTGTTTGAATCGCAGTTGTAAATAAGTTTGAAAAGTAAAAGGGTTTGTAAACATTTTGAAGTAAACAGTTTGATAGACAGTTTGAACAGTGATAAAATCACTGGTTTCCCTAGTTATTAATCACATGTGATTAATGCAAACACATGTGATTGAAGCAATAACTATAAGTATTTAACTTGTATTCCCCCCCCCCCCCCATAAGTATTTAAAACATTTAAAATCATTTCAAAGGTTGATTAAAAGGGGTATGAACTCACCTGAAAGTTTGAAGATAGCGAGATGGAAAATCGGGCAGAGTTTCGTCTTGGGAAACGGATTTTTCTCGGGATCCTCGGGAGTAAAATCGACCCTCGGGACTTGAGCAAAAAAGACCAGAGCTTCGGGTTTGAATGGGCACGGAAAACGAGGCAAAACGTAAGAGAAAAGAGAAGAAATGGGCAAGTTTTTCGGAAACCCTCGCATCCCTTTTATAGGGGTGCTGAACCGCCTCGGTACGCGGGGCGTACGCTTGTACGCAGCGCGTACGCGTACGTCATGCATGAGCGAGTCCTCGACTGCCTCGGCTTCGGATGGGACGGATCGGACGGGGCGGGTCGGACGGGGCGGGTCGGTAGCTTCGCATAGGGAGACGTGGACGATCCGAGGCCCTTGATTCGAGTACGCGGGGCGTACGAGGTCCTATCTGCTGACTCCCCTTCGGATATTACCAAGAATTTATATTTAAATTTATATTTATTTTAAATAAACTTCTAAAATTCATATCTCCTTCATACGAACTCCGTTTTCGACGTTCTTTATATCCACGCGTAGGTGAGACTAGGATCTACAACTTTCGTTTAGATTCCGTTGGCAAATTCCGAAATTATTTTTATTATTTATTTATTAAAATGACGTGATTAAGGAATTTCTTCAAAAATTCATAACTTCCTCATCCGAAGTCAGATTTGGACGTTCTTTTTATGTACGCTCACGGTTTGAGGTTATCTATAACTTTCATTTAGATACTTAAGGCTAAAAACTATTGTATTGAAACTTCTCGTTTTTCGTTTAATCGCTGTTGCCGGTTCTGCCGAGAATCTTCGGTTGGTCATAACTTCTTCGTTATAACTCGGATTTTAGGGTTCTTTATATGTACGAAAACCTTGATACGATTCCTACTACTTTATTTAACCCAAATAAGATTTTACGAAAGTTATATCTTGACCTAGATTTGATTGGTTTTACATTACATTGTCTCGAAATATCGGGTTGTAACATCATCCCCCCGTTAGAAGGAATTTCGTCCCGAAATTAGAATTTAAGCAAGTAAGAAATTACAAATAACTAAGCAAAAAGGTGAGGGTATTTCAGTTTCATCTGATCCTCACGTTCCCAAGTGAATTCCGGTCCTCGCTTGGCATTCCAGCGAACCTTCACGATAGGGATACAGCTTTGCTTTGTCTGCTTGACCTCATGGTCCATGATCTCTACAGGTTCTTCCACGAAGTTGAGGCTCTCGTTGATCTTGATCTCGTCGAGTGGGATTACAAGAGTCTCGTCGGATAGACACTTTTTCAAGTTAGATACGTGGAATGTAGAATGTACGTTACGAAGGGCGTCTGGTAGGTCGAGTTTGTAAGCTACGGGGCCGACTCTTGCAAGAATCTCGAAAGGCCCTATGTACCTCGGCTTAAGCTTCCCACGCTTGCCGAAGCGTATCAAACCCTTCCAGGGTGAGACTTTGAGAAGGACTCGGTCTCCCACCTGAAATTCCAAAGGTTTTCTTCGTTTATCAGCGTAGCTCTTCTGTCGGTCTCTAGAGGCTTTCAATCGTTCACGGATCTGAACGATTTTCTCTGTCGTTTCCCGAATGATCTCCGGACCGGTGAGAGTACTGTCGGAAGCTTGCCCCCTGGCTAATTGGGTATCACCCACCTCAGCCCAGCACAGAGGGGATCTGCACTTTCGGCCGTAGAGAGCTTCAAATGGAGCAGCCTTGATGCTCGTGTGATAACTGTTATTATAGGAAAACTCGACAAGGGGTAAATGAGTATCCCATGCCTTCCCAAAGTCAATCACGCAGGCTCGCAACATATCTTCCAGTGTTTGGATGGTCCTCTCACTCTGTCCGTCGGTCTGAGGATGGTAGGCTGTGCTCATGTCCAGCCTTATTCCTAGGGAATGTTGTAATGATTGCCAAAATCTTGAGGTGAACCTACTATCTCTATCGGAGATAATGGACATAGGTACACCATGTAGCCGTACGATTTCCCTAACGTATGTTCTCGTAAGTTTCTCCATCTTG
This sequence comes from Lactuca serriola, assembly GCF_051521515.1. NCBI lineage: Eukaryota > Viridiplantae > Streptophyta > Magnoliopsida > Asterales > Asteraceae > Lactuca > Lactuca serriola. Next base: position 302,050,525 of record NC_136412.1, read on the forward strand.
TCGGTTTCTTTGATAGGCAGGAAGTGTGCAGACTTGGTCAATCTATCAACGATGACCCATATGGTGTCAAGTCCACCCGTTGTCTTGGGCAACTTGGTTATGAAATCCATAGTGATCCGCTCCCACTTCCATTCCGGGATCTCTGGTTGTTGCAATAAACCAGAGGGCTTCTGGTACTCGACCTTAACCTTTGCGCAAGTAAGGCACTTACTTACGAAGGTAGCAATCTCTGCTTTCATATTAGGCCACCAGTATAGCTTTTTATGATCCAGATACATCTTATCTGAACCTGGGTGGACGGAATACCGAGTGTTGTGCGCCTCGGTCATGACCAAGTCTCGGAAATCACCGTGTTTCGGTGTCCAAATTCGGTTCATGAAATATAAGGCTCCATCACCCTTGGCTTCTAAATTCTTGTCCATTCCTCTAAGGGATTCATTCGTCACATTTTCAGGTTTCATGGCTTCAAGTTGAGCCTCCTGAATTTGCTTAGACAAGTGTGAATGGATGGTTATTGACAATGAATTGATTTTGCGACCAGAATAATCCTTTCGACTTAGGGCGTCTGCTACTACGTTGGCTTTACCCGGATGATAACGAATATTGCATTCGTAATCACTGAGTAGCTCGACCCACCGTCGTTGTCTCATGTTGATCTCCTTTTGATCGAAAATGTGTTGTAAACTCTTGTGGTCGGTAAAGATAGTGCTCTTCGTTCCATACAAGTAATGTCTCCAGATCTTCAGAGCAAACACTACTGCTCCTAGTTCAAGATCGTGGGTCGTGTAGTTAACCTCGTGTGTCTTCAACTGCCTCGAGGCGTAGGCGATGACCTTACCTCACTGCATCAGAACACATCCGAGCCCTTGATTTGATGCATCGCAATAGACTACGAAGTCTTCTATTCCTTCGGGAAGGGATAGTATTGGCGCAGTGCACAAGGCTCTCTTGAGCGTTTGGAACGCTCTCTCTTGTTTCTCCTCCCATTCAAAGGCCACGCCTTTCTGGGTTAGGGTTGTAAGAGGTTTCGCTATTCGAGAGAAGTTCTGAATGAATCTGCGGTAGTAGCCAGCTAGACCTAGAAATTGACGAATTTCTGTAGGCGTCTTAGGTGCTGACCAGTTCTCAATGGCTTTAATTTTGGATGGGTCCACGTGGATTCCCTCTTCGCTTACCACGTGTCCTAAGAATTCGACTCTCCGGATCCAAAATTCACATTTCGAGAACTTCGCATAAAGCTTCTCTTTTCGTAATGTCTCTAGAACTTGTCGCAGGTGATCGTCATGCTCTTTCTTACTTCGGGAGTAGATCAGGATGTCGTCAATGAAAACGATGACGAACTGATCCAAGTAAGGTCGGCATACTCTATTCATCATATCCATGAAGACTGCGGGCGCATTGGTCAATCCGAATGGCATCACCACAAACTCGTAATGTCCGTAACGAATTCGGAAGGCTGTCTTCGGCACATCCTCCTCTAGTACTCGTAACTGGTGATATCCGGATCTCATATCAATCTTAGAAAAATAGCTCGCCCCTTGCAGTTGGTCGAATAGATCATCTATACGAGGCAGAGGGTAACGATTCTTGACCGTTAGTTTGTTGAGTTCTCTGTAGTCAATACACATACGGAATGATCCGTCTTTCTTCTTAACGAACAAGACCGGTGCTCCCCAAGGTGAGAAACTTGGTCTTATAAAGCCCTTGCTGAGCAGTTCGTTAAGTTGACCAGAGAGTTCCTGTATCTCAGCTGGTGCTAAACGGTAGGGCGACTTGGCTACCGGGGTAGCTCCTGGGACTAAGTCGATTCTGAACTCGACCTGTCGTTGCGAAGGTAACCCGGGTAGTTCTTCTGGGAAAATGTCGGGGAAGTCGCTCACTACTGGGATGTTCTTTATTTCTTTCGTTTCGAGGCTCGTGTCGACGACGTGAGCAAGGAATGCATGGTATTCCTTACGCAGATACTTCTGTGCTTGAATACTTGATATGATGCGAAGACTTGCACCGGTTTTGTCGCCGTAGACTATAAGGGTTTCGTTAGACGGAAGGTTTAGACGGACTACTTTCTTGTAGCACATGATGTCGGCGCGATGAAGGCTTAACCAATCCATGCCAATGATAACGTCGAAACTTTTTATTGAGACTGGCATGAGGTCGATTGGGAATGAATGGTTATCTAGAGTTAGGGTACAACCTAAGTATATGCTACTCGTACTTTCAGTTTTTCCATTAGCCATTTCTACTGTGAATAGTTCCTTGAGTGTGTGCGGTGGTTGATTAAGCATGCGAGCAAATTTATGGTTTACGAAGCTTCGCTCCGCTCCACTATCGAATAGAATGCATGCATAGGAGTTATCGAGGAGGAACGTACCAGTCACCACTGTCGGGTCAGCAACTGCTTCCCTGTGGCCTATAGCTAGTACCCTTCCTGCTCCACCAGCATTCTTTGCTTTGGGGCAGTCCCTCTTATAGTGGCCTGCTTCGCCACATCCATAGCAGGTCGGGCTCGCGCCAGAGCCAGGGACTTGGTTGATAGGTTGTGTCGGGAACTTACAGAAACGGACGGTGTGTCCTTTCCTGTTGCAGTTAGAGCACTGCATTTCACGGCAGGGGCCGTTGTGGTGGTAGTTGCATTTGTTGCACTTGGGCGAACTTCCAACATACCGACCCACCAGAGCAGTAGTAGCAGCAGCAGGGGTTATTGCGGCATGTACTGCCACAATTTGTTGCTTTTTGGCAGCCTGTTGCTTCTTCTTTTCATCCCAGAATTTCCGCTTAGTACCAGCGGGTTTGGAGGGTTCCAGGATGGCTAGGGTGGTTGTGATTGCAGGGGTTTTGACTCCATGGTCAATGAGTCGTTGTGCCAATCGTTTGGCACTGTCGAAGGTAGCAGGGTCTGATGCTAGAACATTCCCCTGATACAGAGGCACTAGCCCCCATATGTATCTCTCGATCTTCTTCCCCTCGGTGGGAACCATATTGGGGCAGAGGGCCACCAGCTCACTGAATCGGGCAGTATAAGCGACCACGTTGGTGCCCTTCATCGTCAGGTTCCAAAGTTCCTGCTCCAGTTTCTAGATCTCGCCCCTCGGGCAGTATTCCTCAGTCATGAGGTCTTTCATTATTTCCCAGCCTATGTCGTTGGCTACGACGAGAGTTAGTGCCTTGACATGGCCGTTCCACCATGTCAGGGCCTTTCCTTCAAAGGTGCATGCGGCGTACTTGACTTTACTCGCCGCTGGGCATGAACATATTTCGAAGACTGATTCAGTCTTCTCGAGCCATTGCGAGAGGGCAATGACTCCGCCGGTGCCGTAAAAAGGCTTCGGCTTGCAATTGGTGAAATCCTTATAGGAGCACTCTCTCGAGCGCACAGGGGTTTCAACCGGGGTTGATTCCACAGGGGTTCCATCTCTGCTGGCATCAGAAGAGTGATACTGAGCCATGGCAATTGCCACTGCTGCAGCTACGGTAGCATTCAAGGCTACAGTATCGATGACCGGAAGCGGAGGAGGTGGTGGTGCAGGATTATTCCTGGGAGATTTGCGAGGAGGCATCTTTCAGCTATAATTTTATAAAGATAAGAAAAATGGTAAGAATCAATTTGTAATCAACGTGAGAGTGACACATGGACTAACTAACCATAGCCCCACAGTTGAATGAGTGTTTGAAATCACAATAAGAAATATTAGTAGGAAAGCACAAGTGTATAGATTTTTCCCACAGATTAGATAGATTTCAATAATATTGGTATTACTGGTGTAATAAGTTCAGGGAAAATCGACCTAACAGGAGGTCTTACATCATACCACATAGAAAAGTTTGACAGTTCTTAGATTCCTAATTAGAGTACTGAAAGTTAGGAATATTTTACAGACAAGTGCTACTTAGAGCATAGATGTTAATGGCTATTCTTTAATCAAAAGACAGAGATGTACTAGACATCATCTAACGGCGATGGGAATTCCTCGGGCGAGCCCTGAGGTCGGACACTTGACGAAACACCTCTTGAAGGTGTCGATCCTGAGCCCTCTGACGAGCTCGAAGTTCCAAGATTTCAGTTCGTGAGGCAGCCAGCTGCTGCTGCAGGGTTTTATTGGTTCTCCGGGTCCGTTCCATGTCTTCTTCAAGACTGCGGATGCGGGCTGTGTTGACACCTGAGTTGGCATCAATCTCCATGACCCGGTCAATGGTTGCTTGACCTTGCTCGACATTACGAGCTATTCTGCGGATAATGACAGGCAGAGCCCAGTCAGCAGAGCCACCATCGCTGACGTTGTAAAAGCTTCGGTCCCCAAAGTATGGTAAGGGTTGACCCTGTTCATCCCTCCAGCGATTCAAGTTGTTTGCCCACAAGGGAGTAGGACCTGGAAAAGCTGGTCGAGGGTTGTTGTTCGGGGCTTGACCTACGAGCGGTAGGTTGTTGACTTCAGGCTCGGAGTCGGATCTATTAGAAAAGCCTTCTGCGAGGTGATCATCCAAAGGGATTGGATGCTCAACTTCGGGCTCTTCATCGATCCACCCGGCATTGCCTTCATTTGGAAAGTACGGGTCGCCGTGATGGAATCCAGCCATTTAGATCTATGCGAGAAGGGAGGTATAAGAATATAGTATACGTGTAACTAGTAGTACAAAATACACCTATAGTATTTTAAGTTTAATTTCTACTGATCTTCTTCTGGTATTCTTGGTAAGTTTTTAGACTTGTTAACCTATCACAACCATTCTAGGGCATATGCTAATCACTCCTAGGACCAGCATAGTTGATCAGGCTATGCCATTCCCAGGACTGACCATACATCCCCGAGCTCACTTGTGATATTTAACAACTGTAATACTTTTGTTCTTGTCATTGTGACACTGATTTTAGTATGAATGCAGACTAGTATACTTAATTAAATATTTTAATATTTAAAGTATAGACTCTTGGTCAGAGTGCTTTAATCCCTTTTGGGTTTATAATTTAGTATATCTTTTATGGGTTGATATACTTGATTCACTATAAACAATGCTCTGATACCAATCTGTCACACCCCAAAACCAAGAACGGTGAAAACGTTCTGGGGCAGAGGACGTCATGTAAAGTATCACAACACAGTAAATGTAAATATGCAAACAACATCATCCATTGCATTAAATATATAATTTTAATACAAGCGTGTTCTGTACAGTTTTAGACACCAAAAATATAAGGTAAATCAAAATAATAATATGATGAGTCTTGAATGCGCTCCATCTCCTCAAAAGCTGGCATCGGTACCTGTCTACTGATGACCTGAGAATACAAGTTATTTTGAAAGAGTTTATCAGCATTAAGCTGGTAAGTTCATAAGTATTTTAGAGTCGGTGTTTATTATCAAAAACGTTGAACGTGTCTCAAGTATAAGTTCGTGAAATGTATGTAAGTGTTTGTAAAAGTTTGAATCTCTCAGAAAAACCTATATTTTCTAATAAAGTAGCCTTTTACCAAGGCTTAACTGTTTTGTATGTTCGTTTATTGCAAAAGTGTGTAATTTCCCAAGTGCAACTATCTTTTAACAAAATATAGTTTGTACATTAAAGTTCAAGTGAGGTTATCACTAAAAATATGTAATGGGTAAATCATTGTAGTACTGTAGCTTAGTTTTATAGTAACTACTGCTGTACTAACTACCTTAAACCGGATTTATATTAAGGTAAAATGTGATAATTGCACCATGCTATCGACTGGTAACAACGACATACGAATGGTCGTAATAATGGAATGACGTTTGGCACCCGCAGACCTGCAGGTCCGGCTGTATCTAGCAGCAAGGTGTAGGATAGTCAATCCAGTATAGATCTATACGCAAACTCAACGCTCTCCCTCCAAGAGAATTCTGGCTACAACTCGGGCCATGACATTTAAGGCAAGCTCCGATACAGTGGATCACAATTGTTAACGTATTAATGTAAGGGTAATATTTCTCGTTCTAGTATAGTTGTATATGTTCTCATGGTATAGTTGTATATGTTCTCATAGTATAGTTGTATATGTTGTCTTCCTAGTATAGTTGTATATGTTCTCTTCCTAGTATAGTTGTATATGGACTCATGAATGAACTGACTCATCGATCTAGTAGTTGTAATAGTATGATCGTGTGTTACCCCGATGGTAACTTACTAATGGTGTGTCTAGTACGTATGAATATGGAAGTACTTTTATGTCTATATAGGTATATTTGATATATAATTAATATTGAAACGACCTTCGGATGGTTACCCTAAATCCCACCAGACCACATCCAAATCGAGAAAAAGGAAATAGGGCGGATGGCCTTCCTAAGCCCTTTAAACATTATTTATACATCTATACATATATGGGCATGCAATTTATAATATAAAAGCATAAATAAGTTTTTATAAGACATTTGAAACATAAGTATTATTTTAAGAAAAGATCAACTTTATGTCAATCTATAAAACAATTTGAAGGCATAGGTTTGATAAAACAATTTAAGTATAAGGAACATTTGTTTGAATCGCAGTTGTAAATAAGTTTGAAAAGTAAAAGGGTTTGTAAACATTTTGAAGTAAAACAGTTTGATAGACAGTTTGAACAATGATAAAATCATTGGTTTCCCTAGTTATTAATCACATGTGATTAATGCAAACACATGTGATTGAAGCAATAACTATAAGGTTGATTAAAAGGGGTATGAACTCACCTGAAAGTTTGAAGATAGCGAGATGGAAAACCGGGCAGAGTTTCGTCTTGGGAAACGGATTTTTCTCGGGATCCTTGGGAATCTCGGGAGTAAAATCGACCCTCGGGACTTGAGCAAAAAAGACTAGAGCTTCGGGTTTGAACGGGCACGGAAAACGAGGCAAAACGTAAGAGAAAAGAGAAGAAATGGGCAAGTTTTTCAGAAACCCTCGCATCCCTTTTATAGGGGTGCTGAACCGCCTCGGTACGCGGGGTGTACGCTTGTACGCAGCGCGTACGCGTACGTCATGCATGACCGAGTCCTCGACTGCCTCGGCTTCGGATGGGACGGATCGGACGGGGCGGGTCGGATGGGGCGGGTCGGTAGCTTCGCATAGGGCGACGTGGACGATCCGAGGCCCTTGATTCGAGTACGCGGGGCGTACTCCGGTCCTATCTGCTGACTCCCCTTCGGATATTACCAAGAATTTATATTTAAATTTATATTTATTTTAAATAAACTTCTAAAATTCATATCTCCTTCATACGAACTCCGTTTTCGACGTTCTTTATATCCACGCGTAGGTGAGACTAGGATCTACAACTTTTGTTTAGATTTCGTTGGCAAATTCCGAAATTATTTTTATTATTTATTTATTAAAATGATGTGATTAAGGAATTTCTTCAAAAATTCATAACTTACTCATCCGAAGTCAGATTTGGACGTTCTTTTTATGTACGCTCACGGTTTGAGGTTATCTATAACTTTCATTTAGATACTTAAGGCGAAAAACTATTGTATTGAAACTTCGCGTTTTTCGTTTAATCGTTGTTGCCGGTTCTGCCGAGAATCTTCGGTTGGTCATAACTTCTTCGTTATAACTCGGATTTTAGGGTTTTTTATATGTACGAAAACCTTGATACGATTCCTACTACTTTATTTAACCCAAATAAGATTTTAGGAAAGTTATATTTTGACCTAGATTTGATTGGTTTTACATTACATTGCCTCGAAATATCGGGTTGTCACAGAAACTCATCTCAAAATCATCGTTTAGCATTCTAAGTTTAAGTATAGAAATCCTACAAATTCCTAATTCGTTTAAACTAATGCTCTGATACCAACTGTGACATCCCCAATTTCACGGCCATAAAAGACTTATTTGTTTATGCTTTATTTGAAAATCAGAGTATACTTTTAAAGAAATATATTGCGGAATTTGTTCCCAAAAATATGATAAAGAGTTTATTAAATCATTTCCGAAGAAAAGTATTTTCATTATATTAAAAACCTCAGTATGTCATTATCAATACAAATCAAAAGCATAAACAGAAGCAACATAGGCCTTACAACATTTATTTATTCTAGTGGCCTATAATTCATTGATCTCTCATCAGATCATCACTCCTATGCTCTCTTGCCACTACCTGTAATGCAATAAACTAAGTGGATCAGGCTTAAGAACCTGGTGAGCACATAGGGTTTTCAACCAACAATAATTAAGTTTATTAATTTCATCAAAGCATTCAACCCGATTACCCATTCCCGTTATCCTCACCATACATTCGTAAAGCATATTATTCAAGGGACCTAGCCTAAGGATTTTCATCAGGATGGACAACATTGCTCAGGGGATTCCTCGGTAATCCATGTCAAATAAGGCAACCATGAGGGGGTGGAGTACACCTAGTGAACATGTAGTTCACATAAACACGTACAGGTTGCGATCCCGGCAGAGTTCCACTAGACTGTCTAGAATCGTCTGTGGTTGTCATCTATACTCTGCTAGATGTCTGGATCATCATAAACATTGAGGCCACTCGTCATTTTATGACACATCAACTATTTCATCCACCCATGTTTTACCCAACAGCTACCATGACAGTATCGACCATCCTCCCTTCGAGATGCTTTATGGGAGGAAGTGCAGAACCCCGATATGTTGGGGTGAAGTTAGACAGAGGGTCGTGGGGAGTACATGGTTGTGCATGGTCCTTTTGGGTTGCCTTCACCAAAGCAACTTGACAAGGTAATTTGATGAGAGAGAGAGAGAGAGGATAATATGATTTATTAATATATTATAAGAATAATATATTAAAGGAGAAATTATATTTATTTAGTTAGTATTAGTCATAAATTAATTAGGAATTAATTTGGTGACTAAAAGAGATTAATTAAATATAGGGGCATGAACTGTCAAATGTGTGATAGTTGAGTTTTGGGTTGGGAAACCTAATGGACTAAGGGGGAACGAAATTATGATGAAGGATCATCATATTTTTGTCCAAGGACTTATTCCAGAAAGTTCCTTGGGCTTCTTGGTGACTAATCTGTCCATTCGGGTTTAGACTGAAACCCTAGCAGCCTATAGTATAAATAAGACCCCTAGCCTTCAATTTTTGGCCACTTACTTCCCAAGAGAAACCCTAGGCCAAAATTAAGCATCCTCCCTCTTCTCTCAAAGTTGCCTTCTTGGTTGTGGTGTTTGTAAGCCATTAGAGGAGTTACACTTGTGACTCTAAGCTCAAGAATAAGAAGATCCAAAGGATTTCAAGCCAATTGAAAGTGTTAATCACTTAGATATGTTCTTATAGTGTTAATTTCGAATTATGTAAGCTAGATTAGGGTTTTCAAGTCTTGGATTCATTGCATGTTCAATAGAGAAACCTAGATCCAAGCATTAGGGTTTGTATGAGCACATATGATTGTTCTTATGCATAAAACCCATCAGTGGTATCAGAACCTTGATTGGTTTTTGTTGTATGTGATGCAATTATCGTATTTTTGCTGAAAATCGTTTTTTTTTTGCTTCTGCCCGACTCCACTCGACGAGTCAGTATCTGGACTCGGCGAATTGGCCTAACTCGGCGAGTTCGAGAGTCAGACAGAGTATGTTTCGGGATTTACTTGTTGTTTTGCTATAGGATTGATGCCAAAATCGTTTTTTGATAATAAAATCCGAATTTTATTATGTGCAAATGATTATCCTTACCAAAACAAAAGATAATTTCAAATCTTTTGAATAATAGTTTCTTTATATGATAAAGATGGATTATTTAAATTATTTGGTAATTATCTTGTGACTAAAATTGGATTAGGTCAAATATAGATAATCATAAAATTAATTGTTTGATTTATATTACTTGTTATTTGATCCCCTGTGTTTTGAAAAGTTCAAAACTTGTCCTCAGTTTTGAAATTTGAATTTCATTATTAAAAGTTTAATTTTGAATGATTTAAATTTCAAACCCTTAGAGTTTTACAAGTTTAAAATTCAACCCTATACTATTATATTATTATAAGATTAATTAATATATATGTATAAGAATAAGATAGTCTTATCACTAGTAGGCCTCATTCACGAAGTCAGTCTATAAGGTGGGTATAAGGTTGCTGCCTATAAAATGACGCTTAATGGGTGTACACTCACACCCACCGCTTGCTTGACTGGTGGAGGGTCGTTAGCCGAACGGATAGGATAGGGCACTCAAGTCCTCAGTATAAGTATAATGAATTTACAAAGTAACTATAATGCTTTACAAATTCCCAATCTTAGTTACTTTAGGGTAAAATGTGAAAATGATGCTATTCCATGGAATTACACTTTGCACCCTTGTCAATCGTTAGTGGAGCGTGTGTGGTTAACCGACACACTAATTTGGGATTGACATTGGTGGAGAAGGGTGGCTCGATGTTTGTCATAGATCAATGGAGCGTGTGTGGTTTACTGGTACATTGATTGAGTGATAGAGACATTGGGTGCACCATGTTGATTCGCATGGTTATTCACGATTTGTTTGCGATCCTCGGTATCCCAATCACAAATTTGAAGTACATATCGAGATTTAAACATCCCATTGAAAAGTTCAATGAATCTCAATGATCTAGGAGTTTTCAAATACATTTAAAACTTAATTTCCTTTCTTTTTTCATATTGGAAATTAGTGAATCATCATTCACTTACCTTCAATATTATTTGCATTTAGATTACGGCATCCCTTTTCTAAGTTGTAAATAATATTGTTGGATCCTAGCCCTAATTTTTCATTTGGGTGTTTAAGTGGGGATTCTTTCTAATCAAACTTGTCCTTTTCTATTTTCAGATGTCGAAAGCAAACAACAACACTCCTGCAGCTACTAGTGGATTCTTACTCATGAATTTGTGTGGGAAAGTGATCTTTAATGGCAACAACTTCAATGAGTAGATCCGAAACATCTGAATGATCACTCAATACGAGGACAAAGAGTATGTCCTCAACGAGAAGCTTGAAAAGATCAATCCAGAAACTACCACTACTGAAGAAATCGTTGCCTTTGAGGCTCATGAACGTGATGAAACGAAGGTTCATTGCATCATGCTCGCGACTATGAACGCAGAACTCCAGAAGTCCTATGAGGACATGTATCCATTCGAGATGCATCAAGATTTAATGGGTAGGTATCACCAAAGCGCGAGGCAAGAGCGCTATGAGATCATCACTAACATGATCACCGCTAAGATGGGGAATGGAGAATCCTTGACCTCGCATCTACAAAAGATGCAGAGGTATGTTGATCGTCTTCTAAATTTTAATGTTAACTTTGATGAGGATTTGGCTATCGACATCATTATCCACTCCTTGCCTCCATGCTACAACCAGTTCAGAATGACCTACCACATGAACAAAGAGGAGGTCACCTTGAGCAAGCTTCAAGGGTTGTTGAGAACTGTTGAGTGCAACCTAAGGGATAACTTTATTACATCAACTCCTATTGATTCTGCCCCTGTGTTGGCAATAGGGAAAGGAAGAGGTAAGAAGAGGAAGACTCTGTCTAAGAGCCACCAAAAAGGAAAGTCCCAAGATGGTTCCTCTTCTAGCGGAACCAAAGCAGGTCCTGCTAAACCCTCCTCTGACCCTAAGCAAGCAGAGTGTTTTTATTGCCATGAGAAGGGCCACTAGAAACGAAGTTGTCCCAAATATCTGCAGGACATTACAGATGGGAAGATAAATCCCACCTATGCATGTATGTATTCTATTAAATCTAACAACTCATCACTTGCTACTTCATGGGTTCTTGATACAGGATGTGGTTTCCATATTTGTTCTGATTTGCAGGGATTAAGAAGAAGTAGAGAGGTAGAACATGGGAAGATAAACTTGATTATGGGAAACAGAAGATCGTCGCCCGTGACCAAAGTCGGAGTTTATTCTTTAGTGTTGAGCAATGGGTTAGGATTACATTTAAATAACTTTTGCTACTCGCCAGATATGGCAAGAAACATCATTTCCTTTCATGGATTATATAGACAAGGTTTCAGATACTCATTTGATAATAGTAATGGTTCTATTAATGTTTATTTGAATGGTGTTTTTTATTTCAATGCATTTCCTTGTAATGGAATATATGAATCTGTGTTGGTTGTAGACAACTTAGGAAATGATGTGTTGAATGTTGACTTGTCTAATAGTCTAGACAAATCATGCTTGTGGCATTGTCGCCTTGGCCATGTGAACAAGAAACGCATAGCCCGACTCCAAAAGGATGGAGTGTTGGAGTCATTCGACCTAAGGGACGATGACGTGTGAGAATCTTGCTTACTTGGGAATATGACCAAGTCACCCTTCACTGGCACTTGTGAAAGGGATGAGGGTCTATTGGATCTCATACACACCGATGTGTGTGGGCCCTTTAAATACACCACAAGGGATGCTTGCTGCTTCTACGTGACTTTTACGGATGATTACAACAGATATGGATATATCTACTTAATCAAGTAAAAGTCTGAAACCTTTGAAAAGCTCAAAGAGTTTAATAATGAAGTGGAGAATCAGTTGGGCAGGAAAATCAAGATGCTTCGGTCAGACCGAGGAGGAGAGTACCTAAGTCTTGAGTTTCACGACTATCTAAAGGAATGCGGAATCGTTTCGCAATTGACACCTTCGAGAATGCCACAATTGAATGGTGTGGCTGAGAGACATAATCGGACCTTGTTGGACATGGTTCATTCTATGATGAGTCGGGCTTCGTTACCAATAGCTTTCTAGGGGTATGCCTTAGAGACTGCCGCCCATATCCTTAACTTAGTTCCCACCAAGAAGGTTACCAAAACACCTCACGAGATGTGGACAGGGAAAGCTCCCTCGTTGGCACATATCAAGGTTTGGGGTTGCGAGGCTTTCGTAAGAAGAGAAACTCACGACAAGCTCGAACCTCGTAGTGAGAAGTGTTATTTCATCAGCTATCCACAGAAGTCCTTTGGCTATCTCTTCTACAGACCGAGTGACAATGTTGTCTTCGTTGCGAGGAGAGGAGTTTTCCAAGAAAGAGAACTCATAAGCCAAGAGGACAGTGGGAGGCAAATTGATCTTGAAGAGATTCAAGAACAAAGCAATGAAGGAACTTCTAATACTAGCACTCAACCTAAGGAGGAAACTCCTGTTGAACCTGTTGACGAATCCTTACCTCTTCGACGTTCCAGTAGGGCTAGTGTTCCACCCCAGTTGTATGGATTCCATATTACTACTGAAGGGGATACATTTATTAGTGATAGTACACTAGTAAACTTGGACGAACCTAGCAGCTACAAGGAAGCCATGGCAGGCCCTGAGTCTGCTAAGTGGAAGGAGGCAATGGACAGTGAGATTCACTCCATGTACAACAACCAAGTTTGGAATTTGGTAGATAATGTGTCGAGTCGTAAGACAGTCGGGTGTAAGTGGATCTTCAAGAAGAAGACATACATGGATGGGGATGTGTACACTTATAAAGCACGATTGGTTCCGAAGGGCTTTACTCAAACTCCTGGAGTTGACTATGACGAAACCTTCTCACCAGTTGCGAAGATAAAGTCTATTAGGGTGATTCTCGTAATAGCTACGTTTCATGATTATGAAATATGGCAGATGGACGTGAAAACCGCTTTTCTCAATGGAAAGTTGGTTGAGGATGTTTACATGAATCAGCCAGAGGGTTTTGTCAATGCGAAGCATCCAAATAGAGTGTGTAAGCTTGAGAAATCCATTTATGGATTAAAGCAAGCGTCTCGCAGATGGAATCGTTGTTTTGACGAGAAGGTCAAAGAGTTTGGTTTTCTACGAAGCGAAGATGAGTCATGTGTGTATGTCAAGGCCAGTGGGAGTGTAGTAAGCTTCCTCGTTTTGTATGTCGATGACATACTGCTCATACGAAATGACATCCCAACCTTGCAGGAAGTCAAGTCCTGGCTTGGGAAGTGTTTCGCTATGAAGGACCTCGGAGAGTCTGTATATATTCTGGGAATAAGGATAGTAATAAATAGAAGTAAAAGACTGATAGGACTCAGTCAGGATACATACTTGGATAAGGTACTACAGCGTTTTAGTATCGAAAATTCCAAGAAATGGGAGTTGCCAATACAAAGCAATACCAAGTTGAGTAAGATCAATGCCAGAGTACAGAGGAAGAAATAGTTGATATGAGCCGAGTACCTTACGCTTCCGCAATTCGCTCTATCATGTACGCTATGACTTGTACTCGCCCTGATGTGGCCTTCGCTTTGAGCATGGTCAGCAGATATCAAGGGAACCCTGGTAGAGCGCATTGGATTGATGTCAAGAATATTCTTAAGTACCTTCGGAGGACCAAGGAATGGTTTCTAGTCCTTTATGGGAGTGATGACTTGAGGGTACGAGGGTACAATGACACTAGTTTCCAGACGGATCGGGATAATTACCGTTCGCAGTCAGGCTGGGTCTTTATCCTTAACGGAGGAGTAGTGACTTGGAAAAGTTCCAAGCAGGAGACTGTGGGTGATTCAACGTGTGAATCAGAGTACATTGCAGCAAGTGAAGCGTTGAAAGAGGAAATATGATTGAAGAACTTCATTGGAGACCTTGGAGTTGTGCCATCCATAAAGGAGCCCATGGAGATTTTCTGTGATAATGAAGGAGCGGTTGCCTTAACCAAGGAACCTAGGGATCACGGCAGATCCAGACATATCGACAGAAAATACCATTTCATTAGACATAGGGTAGAAGAGGGACTCCTCATAGTGAAGAGGGTATCGCCAGAAGATAACCCAGCAGATCCCCTTACGAAGGGACTAAGCAGGGTTAAGCACATGCAACACGCTAGGAGCATTGGGATGAAGGACGATATAAGTTTAGATTAGATAGGAAACGTGTAATGGATAAATTTGTACTTGACATTTTATGAATAAATAAAGGTGTGTTATTTATCAGTAAAGATACTATATTGTGTTGATTATTTATCTGTTGTTTCAATTTTTCATGTTTTGACTTCCTGAATAATAGGATTATTCAAACAGTCCACAGTCGCTCATATGTTGGAAGTAGATATGAAAGAAGACTATTATGAATTTGTTTGTAGATTGTCTAAAAGGTTTTAGACATGGCAAAGGTTTGCGGCAAAGTTCATGAGTGCTTATGAATTGTTATTTGAGCATTGGAATAAAACCGCGCTTGCTTGTATCACTTCATGGAATTCATCACGAGTGATCGCAAGATGATAATATCATATAATCTTTAAACCTAGAGATATGGTTATTGTTTGTTGATTAGTTGTGCATTGACAATGCGTAAACGCATCAGTAACTTGATGTTATAAAACACATTGTTGTGTATGATTTAGCAAGTGAATAATAAAAGCATATAATTCAAAGTTTATCTATTCCTTTTATTCTAAGAGGATAAAAGCGATGCCTGGCCACTTGATGATTTGGTTTGACTCATGTGTCAGGCCCGGTCAGGACAAAAGTTGATGTGTTCAACTAAGTTCTATGCCAAACAAATCAGAGATCGAGGAACAATATGTTGAACAATAAGTATAACTATGTTCCATGTGGTTGTCAGCATGATATCTAGAATAGAGGATTAAATGATCCCTTATCTAAAGGACAAGATTTTGATCAGAGTTAACTGCAGTGTATAAGAGCTACGATTGCTAAGTTGGATTCTAAAGTCATATGTGAGATATAGTTACTAGACTTATCCAAGTGCGAGACTGTTGGACTAGTGTCTAAGCCCGTAACTATATTTGGTATGTACTTGACCCGGTTGTGCATGGTCCTTTTGGGTTGCCTTCACCAAAGCAACTTGACAAGGTAATTTGATGAGAGAGGGAGAGAGAGGATAACATGATTTATTAGTATATTATAAGAATAATATATTAAAGGAGAAATCATATTTATTTAGTTAGTATCAGTCATAAATTAATTAGGAATTAATTTGGTGACTAAAAGAGATTATATAAATATAGGGGCATGAACTGTCAAATGTGTGATAGTTGAGTTTTGGGTTGGGAAACCTAATGGACTAAGGGGGAACGAAATTATGATGAAGGATCATCATATTTTCGTCCAAGGCCTTATTCCAGAAGGTTCCTTGGGCTGCTTGGTGACTAAGCTGTCGATTAGGGTTTAGACTGAAACCCTAGCAGCCTACAGTATAAATAAGACCCCTAGCCTTCAATTTTCAGCCACTTGCTTCCCAAGAGAAACCCTAGGCCGAAATTAAGCATCCTCCCTCCTCTCTCAAAGTTGCTTTCTTGCTTGTGGTGTTTGTAAGCCATTAGAGGAGTTACACTTGTGACTCTAATCTCAAGAACAAGAAGATCCAAAGGATTTCAAGCCAATTGAAAGTGGTAATCACTTAGATCTGTTCTTATAGTGTTAATTTCGAATTATGTATGCTAGATTAGGGTTTGCAAGTCTTGGATTCATTGCATGTTCAATAGAGAAACCTAGATCCAAGCATTAGGGTTTGTATGAGCACATAGAATTGTTCTTATGCATAAAACCCATCAGTACTCCAGACAACGCTGAAGTTATAGCATGTCCGGCGTAGACTTCAGACGGCCCAAAGTCGGTAGAAGAGCTACGCGGACATACGGCGATTAGACCTGGAGTTTCAGGTAGGAGATATGGTCTTCCTGAAGGTGTCACCTTGGAAAGGTGTCACCCGGTTCAGGAAGCGAGGCAAGTTGGGCCCCATATACATTCGTCCATTCAGGGTATTTGCCCAGGTGGGTCGGGTTGCGTATCGACTGGATCTGCCAGCCGAACTTAGTCAGATCCACAGCACCTTTCATGTCTCCCAGCTGCGGAAGTGCTTGGTAAATGACTCCGTAGTGGTGCCTTTAAAAGATATTCAGGTGGATGACAGCGTGAACTACATCGAGCGACCAATAGCCATCCTCTACAGGAAGACGAAGGATCTAAGGAACAAGAGGGTAGAGTTGGTGAAGGTGCAGTGGCAGCTCCGCAAGGGCTCGGAATGGACACAGAGCTATTTCCAGACACACCAGACTTCGATGATGAAGTCTGAAATAAGTGGGGGAGATTTGTAACGCCCGGTTCCTGGTATGTATTTAATTCGAAAATTTATTCACTTTTGTATAAAAACTCGACATGTTGGAGGCCCCAAACTCGTCGAGTAGGAATGGAGTTGCACACAGGTTGTTAAGCCTACTCGAAGAGTTGAGAGCCTCAACTCGACGAGTAGGACTGGCAGAATGAAACCCTATTTTTCAGGGTTTTGCACCCTATTTAAACACCTTAACCTCCATAGGTTGGCCACATTTACATCCTCCATCGTCCCAAACCCTAGCCACTAAACCTTATTACACTTTTGAGAGTTTTGAGCCATTCTTGGTGCATTCTTTGTGATTTTGAAGAATAAGATACTTGAAGAAGGATCAAGGAAGTGTTGGGGAAGAGTAGATCCAGAAGTCTAGCTTCATTTCTAGTTCATAAGAGGTACAAAGCTCCTATCTTGTCTATAGTATGCTTAGATCTATTTTTAGTGTATTTTCTCCATATTTTGGTCCAAGAATGTTAGCTTTTAGGACTTGGACTTCCCAAGTGAATACCCTTTCAGATCTAGGGTCTAGAAGGGCTTTCATGGCATAAAGGTGCAAACTTTATGGCCATAGAAGTCCCATGCAACCTTTAGACTACCATCTTGGCCTTTTAAGATCCAAAGGGCCATGCATGAAGAGAAAGTTGAATGCTTTACGTGTTCATCTAGTCTCTAAGGTCCAGATCTCTATTTGTACACCCTATCTTGAAGTATTTATGGCTTTTGGATCAAGATCTAGATCTTTTAGAGTTAGGTTTTGAGCTAAATATCTTGAGGAAGGGTATTAACGGGTAAAGTTGGGAACTTTACCCTTCTAAGGACATTTCCAGACTATATGTCAAGTATGGAGCTTAGATCTGAGGATTAGTGACTTAATCCATTAAGAAAGCTTAACAGACTGAATAACTTGACAAGTTCAGAGAGGAACTCGACGAGTTGGGTCGAAGTGCCCCGATTCTGAAAAAAGAAAGACTCAACGAGTGGGGTTAGAAAGTCCCGAATTTATTGATATGAGAAACTCGAAGAGTTCATGAAAAACTCGACGAGTTGGGTCGCGATTTCAGGGTTTATGATTTATGGAACTCGGCGAGTTGAGTCAACCAAGAATGTTGACTTTGACCAGGGTGTTGAATTTGACTTTGACTTTGACCAAAGTTGACCCTTAAGGGGTTATGAGTATGAAAGGGGAATTAAAGGAAATCTTTTATGTGTAGGAGTTTGAGTGGCTTTCATTTCAGAGTCGAGGACAGTTCAGCTACTTCACAACATTTGAGGTGAGTTGCCTTCCAGTAGGAGTGGGTCGAAGGCACCAATGTCGGCCCACTAGTAGTTGATTATAGTTGAGATATTGTCTTTGTGATAATTGTCTGGTATGCCACTATATGTTATGCTTTATGTTCTAGTATGTTATGTTATTATGCGATAGTGGTAGGAAGGGTTGGATGGACCCTATTACCGGTCGAAAGGACCGAAGGGGTAGGCCAACACCCGGATATGTTAGGCAATATATGACTTATGTGTTTATGTACTAGGATGATATGTGGTAGTAGTAGGGGTGAAATAGTCCCCGTTACCGGTTGAAAGAGACAGAAGGGGAGGCCGACACCCAGATATGCTATGCAGTTATTGGTTGAAGGAGACCGAAGGGGTAGGCCAACACCCAGATATGCTAGGCAGTTACCGGTTGAAAGAGACCGAATGGGAGGCCAACACCCAGATATGCTAGGCAGTATGTTAGTGTATGGTATGTGGTATGATAGGGGAACTCACTAAGCTTTGTGCTTACGGTTTACAATTTTGGTTTCAGGTACTTCCTTTTCGAAGGGAAAGGAGTCGGCATGATTACAGTGTATCACTCTACATTTTCTGCACACGAGATCTTTGGGAGTTATACTCTAATGTTGTTTTACCATGACATGTTTTGACTATTGATACTTTGTTTTTGTTATGAGTTGATACTATGGTTGTTTTCAGACAAATGGTTTGTAATTATTATATTAAAAATGAAAGTTTTGCTCGTAAATTTTGGGATGTTACATGATATTCACTTGAAACAAGTATTGGAGCTCGATTAGAACCTCCAAAACTGTTAGATATATTTAAAGAGTAAGCTTGTGCCATATCTCCTTAGATTTTGAAAACAATGAGATGATTGGTACATAAAGCCTTTTAAATCAGAGTTTTTCCTTTTGAAAACTAGTGGTGTTTTTAAAGAAATTTAAAAAGCAACCACTGATGCTCTGATACCAATTGTTGAGAGAAAAACTTTAAGATTGATTTTCAGAAATGTAAGTTAATCTCAATGGATCTTTTAGAAAGATCAAAAATAATAATAAATATGCGGAATAATAAGGAAGAATATAACAACAAGATTAATCAGTAAATATAAGCAAGTAAAATACTTAGTTGAATCATAACAAGGTTTGCATTCAGAAACAAGTTAGTAATTGATGAACAACATAAGTAAAAGACCATGAAGATAATGAAGACTTGTATTCCATAAAGAGTAAAATAATGAAAGTCTGAGAAGTAGTGCTTAGATCAATCAACATGATCATCTATATATATATATATATATATATATATATATATATATATATATATATATATATCTCGGAATGAGTTACAAGATAAATAATAAAATAGTCCAACTATCACTCATAATTTGTAGAGCGTTTCCACGCTCCAACAATAACATCTTCATATGAAGTCAGATTTAAGCGTTCTTTATATCTATGAAAATCATATTGACGTCTACTACATGTTTATGATCATTATTTTGGCTAAAGTAATATATTTCTATTTTGAATTTAATAAACAAACAGTTATATTATATTCTATTATAGAGTGAAAACGAGATGTTACACGAACACACTCGTATGTTTACCCCTACAACAGTTTTGGAAGTCAATGGGTTTACTAATCTTGCTGACACTCGCCTCAACCATAGATCATGTTATCCCCACTTCAAATCTAGCTCCACTCCTTCTTCAACGCCGCACAATTTTGATTAGTGTCGTCGCCCACTTTATCGCCAGCTTTGCACCAAACCCCACCATGAGGCCATTGATTATTGACATCTCTCCAATCTCACTGCCTACCCATCCTGACGTCCACCTCGAAAATGCCAAGCCAATATCTCTGCTACAAGAGCCCCTCAACTCTTATAGATCCAACATGGTACTTAGATTCCGGAGTTATCGATCATGCCTTACCGGATCTACAATGCTTAACTATTGCGAAGGAATACCAAGGATCCGATAAGCTTCAAGTGGGGAATGGTAACAATTTGTCTATTTCTCATATGGGTTCATGCTCACTGCCTCATCTTAAGTTATATTATGATCTTGTTGTTTATCAACTCACAAAACATTTACTTAGTGTTTATAAACTCACCAGTTACAACCAACTAGTTCTTGAATTTTAGCCTCACTCTTGTTATGTTAAGACATTTCATGGAAAAACTATTCTCGGTGGAGAGTTTATAGATGTATTGTATCATATCCCTACTTCCTTCAATAAAACCAAGGTTGCTCTCTTCGGCGTTCTCACAACATTACACGGATAACACAAACGACTTGCTCATCACCATGAACCGATCTTATGAAGATTAGTCTATTCCTTCCAGCTTCCTGTAGTTCAAATAAATTTCCAGCCTTTGGTGACTCTTGTTAACTAGGAAATAGTCATTGTTTTCATCTACCTACTTCTCATGTTGCATCTCATAAACCTTTTGATTTAACGTACTTGGACGTTTGGGGTCCTTCCCCGATTTTTTCTATGAATCGTCATCACTACTTTGTTCTTTTTATTGATGATTTCACCAAATCTGTATGGATTTATTTTTTTATCTCACAAATCTCAAGTTTTCCCAGCCTTTGTTCAATTAAGAAATATAATTAATGCCCAGTTTAATTGTGATATAAAATGCATTCAAACCAATTGGGGTGGTGAGTTCTGTAATGTATCTATTTTTATTCACACCCATGGTATTGACCATAGACTTTCATGTCCCCACACACTAGAACAAAAAGCTTTCATTGAGCATGGAAATCATATCATCATTGAGGAAGGTCTTACCCTCCTTGCTCACTCATCTATACCTTAACTCTTTTGGGAACATGTGTTTCACACCGCCACCTTTCATCACAATAGAACCATCACTCCCTCCCTAAATTACTAATCTCCTTACCAACTCCTCTGCCACCAAACACCTTATTATGGCTTCCTCAAAACCTTTGGATGCCTTTGTTACCCTTTTCTTTGCCCGTACGCACAACACAAAACCAATTTTCGATCACTTCCATGTTTCTTCCTCGACTATAGTCTCTCACACAAAGGATATCTTTGTTTTTACAAGCCTAACTCTCATATTTATATTGCTCGCCATGTTGTAATGAAGACGTTTTCCAAATCAATGCCTTTCTACCAGTTCTTGTTCCCACATTGTCCCATCCGACTATCCTATTTCCCTACATCTTCTCTCACACATTGCATTTTCCCTCTCCTCCCGCGCCATCTATATCCTCTCTATGAAATGTTGTTGTTGATGTTGCCTCTTCCCATTTGGTGGCTACAAATCCTTTCCCCGCCTTCCTCTTTCACCGAACAACCCTCATCTTCCTTCTGTCCACTCAACCCCTCACTACCAATCTCCGACAATAAGCTTTAATGCTAAACACACTCCTGTTACCCCTTCCTGTTTTCGTCCCGCTGCCTAATCTAAACACTTTTTGGTTACACAAGTGTGCACCAACTTTCTCCACCCAAAAACCTTTACAACATCTCTATCCTCATCTGAACCCCGTAGCTTTGCTCAATCCATTAAACATTCACATTGGTAACTTGTAATGAAAGTTGAATATTATGCTCTTATGTGAAATAACACTTGGACTTTAGTTACCCGTCCTACTAACGTTAATTTGGTTGGTTGTAAGCGGATTTCCAGGATCAAGAGGCATTATGATAGTTTAATAGAGCACTACAAAGCCCGTTTAGTGGTTCAAGGCTTTAGCCAAGAAGAAGAGGGTGTTAACTACTTTAAGACTTTCAGTCCCGTCATCAAACCCACCACAACCCGATTGATTTTTACCATTTAGTTCCTTATGGTTCTTTTCCATCAAAAAAAAAGTAGATATAAGGAAAAAAAACCGTCACCAAGGTGGGATATCAATTACTCCAAGCCCTACCATCGCCCAACCCAACACCTTTTGTTAGAGGTTCATCGGTAACCTACAAAAAACAAGCAAACAGAGAGCTTAGATTAAAAGGGAAAAGGATGCATAATGCAAAATGTGGAGTACGACAATATATATTGATAGTAGAAGATGGTGAGACAAGGAGGGAGGAGTTGGTGGTAATGATGGTTGAAACAAAGGAAAAGAAATAGGGGATGGGATGGGAGGGGAGGGGAAGGGAGGGAAGGGGAAGGGATGTTTTGTTTTGACAATATATATTGATAGTAGAAGATGGTGAGACAAGGAGGGAGGAGTTGGTGGTAATGATGGTTGAAACAAAGGAAAAGAAATAGGGGATGGGATGGGAGGGGAGGGGAAGGGAGGGAAGGGGAAGGGGAAGGGATGTTTTGTTTTGGTAGACTTATTTATTATAATTTATTTAAACAATAAGTAAATAATGAATAAGGGTAAAGGTGTAAAACATTACTTTATCAAGGTTTAATAGCCAAAATCTTACGGTGTTAACATAAAGGACGAAATACGTAATAAAACAAAACTTTAGGTATCATTCAGGTGAAAAAGTCTTTATAAGAATTGAACCTGTGAATTAAAAACCAACTACATGGACGATTCATTTACTCTCATTATAAAGAATGAAGGGTGATTATATATAAAGAACTACTTAAGAATTGATAATACCAACTTTAAGTATATTAAAATTAAATATTTATTTAATAATGAACGAGTCACTTATTATAAGATGGATGCCAGATATACTTGTAACTAAATTATGCATGAGTATCCCCAAGTATTCCCTTAGATTGCTCCTTTCGAGTATTTAATTAAATAAATAAACAACATATCATATTGTATTATATTTTATTCCAATCCATTTGTTTATTGCAATATGGTCATAGTTTAGGCATCGAGTCGTCCAATGCTAATTTGATGGCGTTTAATTATTATATTAGGTATAACGAAAACGACAATTTCCCATTAATATATACTGCATTTATTTGATTAACTTTTATTTAAATTAAATATTTTTTTTATTATATATGCTGACAATATTTACTTTAGTGCCACTATTTTATGAGTCTTTTTCAATCCAAAGACTACGTCTTTGCTTCCTACAAATTCCACCTACTATGTGTAAGTTTTATAATCACATACGCATATTGGTTATGGGAAAATGTATAGATTGTATCCAAATGGTCTTGTTTAATAATGTATGGTTTGTTGTACACTGGTTAGGACTTTATGATTAAATAACAATATACGACTACGCCATGTTCGGCAAAACTAGCTGACAGTGGATAGCGAGTAGCTTGTAGCTTGTAACGTTTTATTAAACGCTACATAAAATAGTATTTGTGAGCATTTTATTTAAAGTAAACACTAGAAGATTGTAGTGTCAAACAACGATTTTTGTTCAAAACGGAGCATTTTGTCAAACGCTACGTGCCGAACACACCCTAAGTGGTTTTGTAACAAGACATATTCACAAAATTAATATCCGAAATTCGAAAATAAGGGAAAATAATCTATGTTTTTCGAGTATATCAAAATAATCAACTTGTGTGTGTTAGACTACATATATTATATGTATATTATATTATCATGTTGTATTTCCTAGTGTATCGCAGTTTCTATTGCATAACCCATCATGTAATCGGCCATTTTGATACTTGTATTGTATTTATACTGTATGGAATGAAAGTCAAAGGCATGGGAAAATAATTGTCTTACATGGTATCAGTAGACTAGGTCTCCAAAAATCCTAGCTAGTCGTCATCATCTTCTCTTTGCTGCTCTTTTTTTTTCTTCTTTCTTTTCCTGATGGGCACTGATGATCCCACACCTTCTGAAAAACTTTCCCCTTCAATCAACATTAAGCATGTTGTTCCTTTGCTCTTGGACCATGATCAATTGAATTTTGACCTCTAGCAAGAATTATTTGAATCCGATTGTATTGGATTTGGTCTCGATCAACATTTGCAGCCTCCAAACAACAAAGCAGCAACTTCTTCTGATTGGGCTCCCCATGACTCCATCGTAAAGTCATGGATCTACAGTACTTTATTATCAAATGGTGCTAAAGAAAAAGATGATTGCGTATGGTTTATGGAATACTCTGGAAACTCTTTTTCGTGACAACAAGGAATCACAGGCACATCAATTAGAGACGGAACTTCGCAACATAGCCATGGGGGATTCCTCAGTTTCCACTTACTGTGTTCGTATCAAGAAAATCATTGATCAACTTGAGAACTTTGGAGCCCGGGTTAGTGATCGAAATTTGATGTCTCATCTTCTCAGTGTATTGTCCTCCAAGTTCTCATACATTGCCATCACCATTTGCCACACTGAACCTTTTCCTTCCTTTATGAAATCCTGTTCTATGCTAGCTGTGGAGGAACAAGAACTCATGCATGATCAAACTAAGAACCATGTTTCCCCTCACACTGATCATTCTTCCTTCCCACAGGTTTTGGCAACTGATGGTACGTTCCAACAGTCATCTCGTAGGGCTAATTCTTCGCGTGGCAACAGTCGAGGTGGTCGGAATCAAGGCAGAGGAAGTCTCTTTAGTGGTGGTCGGTCTAACAGTGGACAATAGGCTTACCGGTCCCCTGCACACTCACCTGGTTGGGTTATGGGTGACACCCTCTCACTGCAGCTGTTGCGATGTCCCAATATCCTTCTCGTGGCCTACTGCCCAACCCAAGTCCATCGGTCCAGCATGCATCTGCCAGACCCAACAATGCCTCAAATTAGCCTCGTTATTCTTTTGGTTCACCCACTACCACAACTCCAGCCCAATAGGCTTTCTTCATTCCTTCACCAGTCCAAAACCAACAATTTGGGTCTGATCAACCCACTACTTTCCCCTCAAATGTTCAATGCAATGTCTTTTTCGGATTTAGGCAACGTAGGATGGTATATAGATACCAGGGCCACCTCACATCTCCATTCCAATGCAATTATTCTCTCTTCTATTTTTGGTAATAACAAGTTTCCTAATTCTATTTGTAGTTGTAATTAATCGAGTATATGAAACTAGATTAGAGTATATGATGAATTATGAACACAAGATGTAAATATGATTTGTATGGCTCGATTACGCTTTGACAAGATATATAGAGAAAATAGAGAGTACAAGTCGAAGACTCCAATAACTACTCTAACTCTAGTACCCATCCCATATTTATAGGGATAACAAAAGCGTAAAAAAAATTTAAGGGACTAAACATTACAGTTTCAACACAAACACCACCCTTATAATAAACAAACAAACTTGCTTCGACACTAATACAGACTCAAACAGACTTCGACACCTCACAACAAATTTCAACCTCAACATTCTCCCCCTTTATGAGAAGTGTCGAATCTAAGTCATCAGCATATGAGTTGCTTGATGTATCACCCTTCGAATTTCAGCATACCAGTTTGCCACTTTGCGAATTTCAGCTTTGTCACCTTCATTTTTCTTTGCATACCTATTCAATCGATCAGTAAGTTTTGTATAATGAGATGTGGTATATCTCTCAGCATCATAGGCTTGAAACAAAAACTTTGTAGTCTTCCCCTTCTTGTTCATTCCAACAAACACAATCCCAAGAGGCTTCAAACAAATCTCCCCATCTTCATAGCTTTTTAAACTATCTTGACTTTTCAACATAGATTGGGCCACCGTGATCTCTTTTCCAATCGGCAAGGCTAATTCGACATTAGTTAAAGCAAGATACTCATAGAGATTGTCTATGAACAACTTGATGTGAGCAAATCCGATTAAGAAATCTTCTTTTCTTGTTAACTAAAGCTTTGAGACATCGGTTCCCTTCAAAAATCTTGCAACACAATTCAAATCATGACGATTCATTAAAGGGAAGTCAGCAACTAAAAATTCGAAAGCAATGTTGTTTACTCAAACTGCATGAAAACGATAATTCTGTAACCCACCCTCGAACAAAACGTCTTTGGAAATGTTAAGAACTCGAATTATCTTGACTAAAGACCAAATCTCCTCTTCCCTTTTTCCAAGAATCGCATGGAATCGAATCTTCATTCGTTTATATTCTTCTTTTTCTTCGAACTTATCAGCAATATGATATTGTGTAGCCATGAACATCATCTTGTTGTTTGGAAAATCCAACTGATTAAAATCAGTATTTTCTGTGGCATAACTCTTCTTGGGAATTTTCTCAAAATCATGCATTTCCCTAGTTACAACCAAGGCTTCAATATTTTCATAGCAATAATGTTTCGAAGGATAACCTTTATCAAGACCATGAGGATCATTTTTCCCGTTGACGAAGAATGCTTTGAATCTGCCTTTGTCATTCCATTTCTTTTTCAACAGCAACCTTTTTTTCATTAGCAGTTGGTTCAGTAGAAATACCCTTTCCTTTATTTTTCATTTCTTCTGTTGATGGAGGTGGCTTCGACAAACTTGAACCTTCAGCACCAAAACCAATTACAACACCTTTCATTGAGGTCTTTGTTGTTGTTGTTGTTGTTGTTGTTGTTGTTGATAAAATTAGAACATTGGTTTTTGGTAATGAAGTAGGTATTTGGGTTGACATAACCTAACTACTTTTACATCACCTTCATCCTTCAAAGAACCACTTCCTCCCATACCTTCTAACCCATGCCAACACTTACTCCTTCTCCCCCTTGTACCCCTATGCGAACAGGTGGGGGATCTGTTGTCATCAAATTATCAGTTTCGCAAGTGGAGCTAATTCAGCCTTGAGAGTGGACTCCAAAGTCATAAATTTCTTAGACAAAGATTCCAGAGTGATCAACAAAGATGATGAAGAACCAATCTTCGAAACTAATTCCTTCATATTATTCAACATCTCTTCAATTTTGCCAAAACTCTGAACATCAAGTTCAATCTTCTTATCAACCATATGAAGTAACGAATGATACCACTTAACCACATTCATAACAGCATCAACGATTATATCCACTTTAGTCTGCAGAGAAGCATAATCGTGAGTAAGAGCTGCAACTTCCTTCACTATATCTAACATGACATGTGGTACCGAAAGATTCCCCACCTTGCAAAGAATAATGAATACACCTTGATCTTTGCGTTTGAGAGGGGGCAATCTTTTTTGTAAGATAGCTGATACATTTTCACTAACCTTAAATGTTTCGTTACCTTTAATTTTCTTTTTAGAGGTACATAATTCTTTCAAAAACTTAACATGTCAGGGTACTTGTTTAATAACATCTAAGATTGGACTATTTATCTCAACTTTTCTAAAAAATTCTATGATCTCATTGTCCTCTTGCTCTTTTTTCGTATTTTTTCATCCTTGAATGGTAATTGAGGGAGCGATCTTTGCCTCAGTTTCAGTAGCTTTGTCTTTCTTTGGAACTTCTTTTTTCGCCTCGTCTTCTTTCTCAATCACCATCTCTTCTTCATCGTCTTCCGGTCGGTCCTGCCCTTTGTAGCTTTTCCCACCTCTATGATTTACAGCACAAGCATTGTGCTTTTGTATTTTTCTCATTCTGAGACGGTAACTTCCCTTGCGCTTATAACTTTCTTATTGTGTTCACGAGTTGTGCCATCTGTTGTTCCAAATTTTGGATGCTAGACTTGGTTTCATTCTAGAAAGCATGGGTGTTGGTGGCTAAAATTTTCATAATGTATTCCAAATACATGTTGGAACTGCTACCTTGTTTTTGCACGAGTTGCTGGTTTTGCTTAAAAGTAGGTTGCTGAAAGCCAAGCGGATGTTAGTACTGTTGTCTTTGTAACGTCCCAAAAATACCAAGTAAAATTTTTTGATTTTAAAACAACCAAAACATTCATTTGTTCATTCCCAAAAGATAATCAGAGTATAATGTGTTATCAAAACATCAAATATTGGTCATAAAAGATAATATGGAAAAACTCTAGGGATGCAGTGCAATCAAGTCAAACCCTTTCCTTTCAAACTAGAAGCACCTGAAACATTTTAACATAAAATCGTAATCACAAAGCTTAATGATTTCCCCAAAATACCACATACCACACATAACCATAAACATGCAACACAACATGTTTCAGTTATCGAGCTTGTTCCATCCCAAGTGAAATGTTATGGGCCAAATCATAGACATACAATCACTCCTATAACAACCTAATTCAGCAAACGAGGCTATTTCTTCCCAAGTGAATTCTACAAGAAATATTTGTAGTCTAACAACACCCTTGGAATTGCCATGGCCTTCCCCATGGACTTCCATACAAATGTAACAACAATAGTCACAAAGACAACAAGCATATCCGAATCATAATGTCCTACATAATATAGTGACGAGACTCACCTTACAAGTGCAGTCAACAACTAATAGAATCAAACAATCGAGAAGTGGATGCTACATACCTCCTAATGATTCATATAAGGTAAACCCTTAGTATACCTTCTAAAATTAGCAATATGACCAAAAGTCAACCATGTCAAAAAGTCAACGGTCAAAGGTCAAAGTCAGCTTTAGAAGGCCACCATGTTGTGGCCATTCAACTTGATCATGGTTAACATCCACTACTATATTGTTGCAGACATGCCATCACACGCATGGCAGAGCCCCCAAAAAACAGTCGTGACATCCTCCATTGCCACCTCGTGGCACCTATCTTGCCATGACGTGGCAACTACATTGAGACAACTTAATGGATTGAGTCCTTAATCTGCAAAGCTCCTTGTTTATACTTTCTAGTAAGCTTATTGGGACCCTAATGGTCTAAAAAAATCCAAACTTTATGGACATGCATGACCATACATGTCCTTCACCTAACTATGTCAAATTGATGAGAAAATGACATGAAATGCATGCATGGCTCTCAAAACCCATTCAACTTCTAAATCCATAAGATATAGTGACCAATGGACCAAGGTGAGCCATAAAGTTGCATATTTTATCACACCTAACCAACCCATACTAAAAAATGTGCCAAAACATGCTATAAAACCTGGATCTATGAATAGAGAACCAAAAAGGTAGAGAATTAAAGACTTTAAAAGGGTCGTGAAAGTGCACATAAGGAGTAGAGACTAGTTGCTTGATGGCCTATGCACAAGAGTTCCTTCTTATTCCCTCCATCATCACAAAACTATAAAAAAAATGAGCCAAGAACTTAGGGGGGGGGGGGGCTAAGGTTTATCAAAGGTGCTTTGGAGGTGATGGAGGATAGGGTGGAGGAAGCCCTAGACCACTTCCTTTAAATAGGGCTCTAGGCCCGAAATTTAGGGGTTGCCAAAAAAATGAGTCCCCACATTGTGGTAAATACATGGACACATCATTGTAACCATTTAATGAAATATGCGATCCCAGACGCATGTCACGTCATGGCAATCCCTTCACCACGTCGTGGCCACCATAATTTTCACAATTGTAATATATAAATCATACCTAAAATTCGAGTGTTACGACTCTTGTAATACCCGTATTCAAGATTGGTTTAGCATTATAGTTATCATAGACCAAAGATAGAGTTTTTGGGAAAACTTTGCGCCACAATGTGGGCAAGGATGCTCACGGAATGGCATCGAATAAAAACACGTGAGATTTGACAGTTATTCTGGCCCAAGTCCATTATTATTTTAGTGTTCCCTTCGTATTTAAACCCCTCTAACTCCTTCTTAGGCTTCATTACCAACCTCCGTCACCTTTTCAACTTCAGAAACCCTAACCTTAGCCTCCATTGATAATCTTTGATCTCTTGTGTGTGTTTAGGTGGTATTTTATGGAAGAAGAAGACATATCTGAGCTTGGTTTCAGTGATCAAGTCTCCCCGTCTACTTTGAGCATGTTTTTGGAATCTTTTAAGTCCCCACTGGATTATGTATCTTGGTATATTAGATCAATGTTATGTTGAGTATGCATTAGATTGGTAGATATGTATGATTACATGTGTTGTTGTTTATTGATTGATATTGTATTTTTCGATATGTTATGGTTTGTTGGGTTGAGGTGGTCCTGCTTTGGGTTGAAGGCCAAGATGCACAGGGAGGTACGAATAGACTAAAGGACCGAAAGGCAGTCCAGTCAGGCCGAAGGCCCAGAAAGTAGTCAAGATATATTGTAGGCCCTACGAGATGGTCCAGTCATGCAAAAATCTCATATATGTATGTTGCTATATGTATGGTTAGGTGTGGTACTTTGGGGGGACTCAGTAAGCTTTGTCTTATAGTTTGATTAATATGGTTTTAGGTACTTCAAAGGATAGGGGCAAGCCAAAGGCTTGATCGTGCACATCCTTCGTATTTTTGAGATCTGTTCTTGGGAAAACTCTGATTTATGATTTTGACATTTGGGAACTATGTTTTGTAAACATTTATGGTTTTTAGGCTAGTTTTAAAATTGAAAGTTTTACCATGATTTTTGTGATGTTAAAACTATCCCCCACTTGAATCAGATTTCATTCTCGAAATCAGTTGCTACAAATAACTCAGTATAATGCTCCTTCATCTCCTCCTTGGGTTCTCATATCCATTCGAAACCCTTCTGGTGCTACCATTTCACCTTCACCAAACCCAAAACCTTGTTGCGCAAGGTCTTCGTCTTCCTTTCTTAAATAGAAATCGGTATTTCCATATAGTTTAGACACTCATAAACCTAAACATCATCCAAGGAAACTACTACGGAATCATCATCCAAACACTTCCACAACTGAAAGACATGAAATGTGTTGTGAATCTGGATAACCTTGATGGGTAGATCCCAAAGATACGTGGCCTTACCTGCTCGAGCGACAACCCTGAAAGGTCCAATGAATCTCGGGCCCAACTTGCCCCACTTCTGAAATCGGATGACATCTTTCCAAGGTGACACCTTCAGAAGCACAAGATCTACCACCTGAAACTCAAGGTCGGAACGATTTCAGTCAGTGTAACTCTTCTACCATCTCTAAGCCGTCCACATCCTATCCCACACCTTCTGAATCAACTCCATGATCTTGAACACCACTTCAGTGCTCCCCATCACGCATTGACCGACCTCACCCTAATAAATCGGATTCTGACATCTCCTCTGATAAAGCAGCTCAAAAGGAGGCATACCAATGTTGACGTGTTAACTGTTATTCTTGGAAAACTCCACTAAAATAAGTAAAGTATCCCATATCCGACCAAAATCCAACATACATGCACACAACATATCATCTAGTGTTTGAATGGTCTGCTCACTCTGACCATTAGTCTACAATTGGTAAGTGGTACTAAAAATCAATCGAGTACCCAACTCCTCATGAAACTTACTCTATAACCAGGAAGTAAAGCGGACATCATAATCTGAAACCACAAAAATTGGAAACCTGTGACGTGCAACCTCTTCCTTTATGTAAATCTCAGCTAGCTTCTCAATTAAAAAACTCTGAATCGGGATGATGTGACATCCCCAAAATCACGGCCAGAAAAGACCAATTTCATTAATGCTTTTTAAAATAATTTCAGAGTAA
The DNA here is from genome assembly GCF_051521515.1 of Lactuca serriola. Taxonomy (NCBI): domain Eukaryota; kingdom Viridiplantae; phylum Streptophyta; class Magnoliopsida; order Asterales; family Asteraceae; genus Lactuca; species Lactuca serriola. The sequence goes on from NC_136412.1 coordinate 302,082,161, forward strand.
ATCCTTTTGATTTAAAAGTGTTGCGGAATTTGTTCCCAAAACAAAACATGATAAAATAATATTTATCAATGCATTTCATCAAGAGATGCATTTTCATTATATAATCAAAACTCGGGATGTCATGTTCCGATGCAGACCATAAAGCATAAACGATAACATTACAAGTCATTCAACAAATATATACATATACAGACTTGTAAACAAAACAACTTGATGATTCAACCATCTTATGCCCTCACGCCATTACCTGTAAAACTGAGTGGGTCAGGCTTGGGAGCCTGGTGAGCATATAGGGTTTTCAACCCACAATAAATAAATTATATTTAATTTCACCAACCAATCACTATCCCGATTACCCATTCCCGTTATCCTCACTTTACGTCCCTAAAATAACATCTATCTCAAGGGACCTAATCTAGGATTTTCATCGGGACGGACATTACTGCTAAGGGGTTTCCTCAACAATAGATATCCTAAAGGCACCCATGAGGGGGATAGAGTACACCGGTGAACACATCGTTCACAACACCTACAGGTTATGAACCTGCTAGCGTTCCACTGGACTGTCTAGAAAGAGTCTGTGGTCGTTATCCATACTCCGCTGAATAACTAGATCAACAACAACAACAACATCGAGTCCTCTCATCTGTTTATTACACACCAACTATCTACCCATGTTCTACTCAACATATTAGTAGATAAAAATATATATTTTCATACATAGTTTAAAACCTGTATATCATTTTCATTAAATACATATTCCACATAACAGATGAGGCACACCCACATAACACGTATTTCATAGAAAGTAAATCAGATCTATGAGATAGAAGAGAATGAATATACATTCACACATATAACAACAAAATTATACACATCAACAACACTATACTTAATACACCCAAACCATACTTGTATTATTATCGTGTTTATGAAAGGTAGTATACACTCACTTGATCAGAAGACGATCAAACAGCACTACGGCTTGTAGAAGTAGTATTCTTCAGCAGATCTGGAAGATCTTCACAAAAATCGAACTTCTCGCGGGTAGAGCTTCGGCTCGGGAACCGCACTTCTTGGGATCTCGGGACTTGCTTCGGGGCTCGAGAATAATACCGGGGCTTCGGGGTATTTCTAGCACGCAAGAGGTAAAACGGGAGAGAAAAGAGAGAAAAATAGCAAAGGAGTCGGCTGCCCTCGCATCCTATTTATAGGAGGCTGGAGCCTCGGAGTACGCGGGGCGTACTGCGTTACGCGGGGCGTACTGCCTCAGAATCGTCATTGCTTACGTATCCAAAGAACTTGAGTGCGAGGCGTGTCATACTTCGCTGTACGCGGGGCATACGCTAGTACGCTGGGCGTACTTCGGATGAGTCCGATGACTCCTCTTCGGATAATGCCAGATTTAATAATTAAATTTAATTATTAATTATTTAATAAATTTCGAAAATTCATATCTTCTTCATACGAACTCCGTTTTCGACGTTCTTTATATCCACGCGTAGGTGCGACTACGCTCTACAACTTTCTTTTAGACTCCGTCGGCTAATTTTGACTTTATTTTTATTATTTATTTTTAATAGGCCGGGACAGAAAAACTTCGTTATAAATTCATAACTTCTTCGTTTGACGTCCGTTCTCGCCTAACTTTTCATCGCTTCGATACCAACAACGAGATCTTCGATTCTCGTTTAGATTGTTTCGGCTAAAAACCGCTCGATCTCAAATCGAGTATTTCAGGCTGCATACTGCTAAGTCGAAACTTCAGAAAATCGTAATTTCCTCATATGAAGTCAGATTTGGGCGTTCTTTATATATTCGGAAACCTCGTTTCAACTACTACAACATTATCCAAAGATATCAAGTTTATTTTACACTTAAATTTTGACGCTTATTTTTATTCTTTATTAATCCAACCACATAATTAAGCAATTAAGCACAAAACACATGATACTTAAATAATACACTTCTATTATTTCAAAACGGGTTACAAAGGTTAACCTAGACTATTACATTGCTAAAAATGGCAAGCCCAGAAACACAGGCGTTACAATTCTCCCCACCTTAGAATGATTCCGTCCCTGGAATCACACATCAACAAACAACTGCGGGTAGCGACTCATCATGTCACTCTCCGTTTCCCAGGTGAGATTCGGCCCATTCGTGTGTTTCCATCGGACAAGCACTAACTTGACCATCTTGGGTCGCAACTTCTTAGTCTTTCGGTCAACGATTGCCTCTAGTTCTTCAATCAACCTTTTGTTTTCATCGATTCTCAACTCCGAAAGTGGAATCATGTCGGGAACTTCACCCGTGAACTTCCTCAAATAACACACATGAAAAGTGTTATGAATTCCATTCAGTTCTTCTGGTAGTTCGAGCTTGTAAGCTTGGTTCCCAATCCTCTGAAGAACTTTAAATAGTCCAATAAACCTTGGACTCAACTTTCCCCTTTTACCAAATCTTATAAGTCCCTTCCACGGCGAGACTTTAAGCAAAACCGAATCTCCAATTTCAAAAGTCATCGGTCTTCGCTTTTTGTCAACATAGCTCTTTTGACGATCCTAAGCTGCTAACATTCTTTCCCTAATTATTTTCAACTTTTCAGTAGTTTGATGAACCATCTCTGGTCCCATAAACTGCTTTTCCCCAACCTCAAGCCAACAAGACGACGTACGACACTTCTGTCCATACAAAGCTTGGTAAGGTGCCATCTTAATGCTCGAGTGAAAACTATTATTATAGGAAAATTCTACCAAAGCTAAATGTTCATCCCAGTTACCTAGGAATTCTAGAGTACATGCCCTCAGCATATCTTCAAGCGTTTGTATCGTTCGTTCGCTCTAACCATCAGTCTGCGGATGGTAAGCTATACTTAAACACAACTTGGTACCCAATTCCTCTTGTAAACTTTTCCAAAATCGCGAGGTGAAACGGCTATCACGATCCGACACAATCGTTAATGGAACACCATGAAGCCTCATAATTTCCTTTACGTAAGAATTTGCAAGCTTTTCCATAGACCATTTCTCCTTGGCTGCTATGAAATGCGCACTCTTAGTGAATCGATCAACGACCACCCAAATCATGTCGTGACCATTCTTTTTTCTGGGCAGTTTAGTGACAAAACCCATAGCAATGTCTTCCCACTTACCCATAGGCACATGTAATGGTTCTAAACTCCCGTACGGTTTCTGATGTTGTGTCTTTACTCTCGCACAAGTCACACACTCAGCCACATACTTTGCAACATCAAGCTTCATCGTCGGCCAACAGTAGTAGGGTTTCAGGTCCCTATACATTTTAGTGCTACCGGGATGAATCGAGTACATGGTTTTGTGAGCTTCTTCCATCAGAAGATCTCTTATCCCTCCGGACTTAGGTACCCAAATCCGATCTTGGAACACCTTCAGTCCATGACTGTTTACACCGAACACCAACGTTTTGCCCAAACGTTCCTCCTTTCGGTCATTCTTCTCAGAAGCTTCGCTTTGAGCTTTCTTTATACTTTCCAAAATAGTCGAGACAACTTCAATTCTCAACGCTCTGGGCCTTTTCCTTTCAAGATTGACCTTTCGACTGAGAGCATCAGCAACAACATTAGCTTTACTGGGGTGGTAAAGTATCTCACAGTCGTAGTCTTTAAGTAATTCTAGCCAGCGTCGTTGCCTCATATTCAATTCCTTCTGATTAAAGAGATATTGGAGACTCTTATGATCAGTGAAAAGTTTGCACTTCGTGCCATAGAGGTAATGCCTCCATATTTTCAGAGCGAAAACTACCGCTGCCAACTCCAAATCATGAGTCGGGTAATTCTTTTCATGCTCCTTCAGCTGTCGAGACGCATATGCTATCACCTTTTCTCTTTGGTTCAGAACACAACCCAATCCAACCCCAGACGCATCGCTATAAACAGCGAAGTCTTCAACTCCATTGGGTAGAGAAAGTATCGGTGCCTCGCATAGCTTCTTCTTTAGCTTCTCGAATGCTTCTTTATGCTTATCACTCCAAGCATAAGTAGCTCCTTTGTGGGTCAAAGCTGTCAACGGAGTAGCAATCGAAGAAAAGCCTTGGATAAACCTTCGGTAATATCCGTCTAATCCCAAAAAGCTTCGGATCTCCGTGGGACTTTTCGGTTGTTCCCATTTCATCACAGCTTCGATCTTCGCTGGATCAACCATTATCCCTTCTTGGTTGACCACGTGACCCAAGAATTGGACTTCTCGAATCCAAAAATCACATTTAGAGAACTTAGCATACAACTTCTCCTTCTTCAAGACTTCTAACACTTCTCGCAAGTGTCTGTCATGCTCCTCTTGGCTTTTCAAATAAATCAGAATGTCATCTATGAACACTATCACAGATTTATCTAGGAACGGATTACAAACTCTGTTCATTAAATCCATAAATGTCGCTGGAGCATTGGTTAGTCCAAACGACATAACCAAAAACTCGTAGTGTCCATATCGGGTTCTGAATGCAGTCTTCTCTATATCCTGCTCTCTTACTTTCAGCTGATGATATCCTGACCTTAGATCGATCTTTGAAAAATAACTTGAACCTTGCAATTGATCAAACAGGTCATCAATCCTTGGCAACGGATATCTATTCTTTATTGTTGCCTTGTTCAGCTCTCTGTAATCGATGCACATTCTCATACTTCCATCTTTCTTCTTCACAAATAACACCGGAGCTCCCCAGGGCGATGAAATAGGTCTAATGAAACCTTTGTCCAATAACTCCTGAAGTTGCATCATCAACTCCTTCATCTCCGTCGGTGCTAATCGATAAGGTGCTTTTGCTATTGGCGTTGTCCCTGGCAACAAGTCTATTCTAAACTCCACTTGTCTATCAGGCGGTAATCCAGGAAGATCTTCGGGAAATACTTCCGGATAATCACACACCACTGGAATACTCTGCATCACCTTCTTTTCCTTCTTAACATCGATCATGAATGCTAAATATGATGTACATCCCTTGGTCAAACACTTTCTGGCTTTCATTAGAGAAATGATTCCAGAATTTACTCTGCGTTTATCTCCATACACCATAAACGACTCTTTCCCTGGCGGGTTTACTTTAACTATCTTCTTCTTGCATAAAATTTCGGCATCATTGGCGCTAAGCCAATCCATTCCAAGCACGATGTCGAAACCATTAAGTTCGATAGGCAATAATTCCTCGTGGAACTTATTCCCATTCAGATCAATTAAGATGTTTTTCATACGATGGCTAACAGGTACAAACTTGCCACTAGCAACTTCGACTAATAAGGCATTATCTAGTCTATCAATAGGCAAAGCTAGTTTTCTACTAAATTCATGCGATATAAAGGAGTAGTTGGCTCCATAATCAAATAAAATTTGGGCAGGCAATTCGTTAACGAGAAAGGTACCTGAAGCGACATCAGCTTCATCTTTAGCAGCTTCCAATGTCATCTGGAATGCTCTCGCCTTTGGCTTTGGTGGAATGTTGGGTCTAGCTGCCTCCTTCTTCTTCGGGCAGTCCCTCGACATGTGTCCCTCCTCACCACAACCATAGCAAACCTTCTTAGAGAGGCTACACTCATTGGCATAGTGCCCTGGCTTTACACACTTGTAGCACGTGGCCACCACTTCACACTTCCCATGATGCTTCTTCTTACATTTTTTGCACCATTTCGCTTCACCTCCTCCACTTCCTCTCGAACCAGATTTCGAGAATTTGCTTTTCTTGCTGGACCCTGAAGTTCCATCGAACTTCCTCTTTTCACCAACTTCTATCCTTTCCAAACCCTTTTCCTTCTGCTGGGCCTCTACATTCTTAGCTGCACGAACAACCGTTTTCAGAGTAGTTGCCATCTTGACTGTCGGACCAAAGTCGGCAGGCAATCCATTAGCAAACCTCTCAATCTTGGAGAGTTCCGTTGGCACTAGGTACGAAAATAACTTCATTTTCTCAGTGAATGCAGTAGCATAGTCATCTATGCTCATCCTCCCCTTCTTTAAGTTTTGGAACTCATTTTTCAGATCAATCAGGTCTCTCTCTAAACAAATACTGCACCCTTAACTATTCCAAGAACTCCTCCCATGACATTTTCAAGGCTTCTCCTCATGGCATAGTATCTGCCAACAACTTCCACCAACTCAAGACTCCAGTCTTCAGTGGTCTGACTGCAAAGACAGTCTTCTGTTTGTTGCGACAGTTGCAAATTTCAAATACCATCTCCATTTCGGAGATCCAATCCATTATCTCAACAGGCTTTGGGCTCCCAGAAAGACTTGGCGGCTTGGCGCCCAAGAAGTTCTTGTATATTCGCCCATCCTTGTTGTTTCTCCTTTCCGGATCGTTCCTTCGTTCTCCTTGAGTCCCAACTTGACTCATAATGCGACTATTGTTCCCTTCCTTCGATTGCTCGGGAATCAATTCGGGTTCCTTAATAGGTATGATAGGTTCGTCCCTATTATCATGCAACATCTGTCGCATCTCATCCCTTTGTTCGGCTAACATAGCCCGAATCATGGCTTGCACCCTAGTCATTGTTATGGGTTCTGGTGCTGCTGCTACAACAGGTATTTGCTCAATCACTGGCGGTTGATTCCTGTTTTCATCTGCGTTTCCAATGCCACTCCTTGTTCTCACCATTTTTGATCTACACACCGAATAAGGTGAAATTAGATCCTCATTCACGATAGATATTCAAATCATCCTTATTACTCCGAAACGTTTACATTCTAGTTCTAATACCGTAGACATACGCTTAGAATCCTACACACATAAGGTTTCCAGATCCGTTCGGCAACAGACCGTAGATCCGAACAATTAATATCATATATGGCAACATATAACATTTAGCACATAAAAGCAATTTAGGAAACTTTCCTAAAATAAACTAGTGCTCGTGTCTAAAATCCAACAGACACACATCTCAAAATTCCACTTAGCATTCTAAGTTTAAGTCTAGAAATCCTACAATTTCCTAGTTCGCTTAAACTAATGCTCTGATACCAACTGTGACATCCCCAAAACCACGGCCAGAAAAGACCGATTTCATTTATGCTTTTTAAAATAATTTCAGAGTAAATCCTTTTGATTTAAAAGTGTTGCGGAATTTGTTCCCAAAACAAAACATGATAAAATAATATTTATCAATGCATTTCATCAAGAGATGCATTTTCATTATATAATCAAAACTCGGGATGTCATGTTCCGATACAGACCATAAAGCATAAACGATAACATTACAAGTCATTCAACAAATATATACATATACAGACTTGTAAACAAAACAACTTGATGATTCAACCATCTTATGCCCTCGCGCCACTACCTGTAATACAATTAAAACTGAGTGGGTCAGGCTTGGGAGCCTGGTGAGCATATAGGGTTTTCAACCCACAATAAATAAATTATATTTAATTTCACCAACCAATCACTATCCCGATTACCCATTCCTGTTATCCTCACTTTACGTCCCTAAAATAACATCTATCTCAAGGGACCTAATCTAGGATTTTCATCGGGACGGACATTACTGCTAAGGGGTTTCCTCAACAATAGATATCCTAAAGGCACCCATGAGGGGGATAGAGTACACCGGTGAACACATCGTTCACAACACCTACAGGTTATGAACCTGCTAGCGTTCCACTGGACTGTCTAGAAAGAGTCTGTGGTCGTTATCCATACTCCGCTGAATAACTAGATCAACAACAACAACAACATCGAGTCCTCTCATCTGTTTATTACACACCAACTATCTACCCATGTTCTACTCAACATATTAGTAGATAAAAATATATATTTTCATACATAGTTTAAAACCTGTATATCATTTTCATTAAATACATATTCCACATAACAGATGAGGCACACCCACATAACACGTATTTCATAGAAAGTAAATCAGATCTATGAGATAGAAGAGAATGAATATACATTCACACATATAACAACAAAATTATACACATCAACAACACTATACTTAATACACCCAAACCATACTTGTATTATTATCGTGTTTATGAAAGGTAGTATACACTCACTTGATCAGAAGACGATCAAACAGCACTACGGCTTGTAGAAGTAGTATTCTTCAGCAGATCTGGAAGATCTTCACAAAAATCGAACTTCTCGCGGGTAGAGCTTCGGCTCGGGAACCGCACTTCTTGGGATCTCGGGACTTGCTTCGGGGCTCGAGAATAATACCGGGGCTTCGGGGTATTTCTAGCACGCAAGAGGTAAAACGGGAGAGAAAAGAGAGAAAAATAGCAAAGGAGTCGGCTGCCCTCGCATCCTATTTATAGGAGGCTGGAGCCTCGGAGTACGCGGGGCGTACTACCTCAGAATCGACATTGCTTACGTATCCAAAGAACTCGAGTGTGAGGCGTTTCATGCTTCGATGTACGCGGGGCGTATGCTAGTACGCTGGGCGTACTTCGGATGAGTCCGATGACTCCTCTTCGGATAATGTCGGATTTAATAATTAAATTTAATTATTAATTATTTAATAAACTTCGAAAATCCATATCTTCTTCATACGAACTCCGTTTTCGACGTTCTTTATATCCACGCGTAGGTGAGACTACGCTACACAACCTTCTTTTGGACTCTGTCGGCTAATTTTGATTTTGTTTTTATTATTTATTTTTAATAGGCCGGGACAGAAAAACTTTGTTATAAATTCATAACTTCTTCGTTTGACGTCCGTTCTTGCCTAACTTTTCATCGTTTCGATACCAACAACGAGATCTTCGATTCTCGTTTAGATTGTTTCGGCTAAAAACCGCTCCATCTCAAATCGAGTATTTTAGGCTGCATACCGCTAAGTCGAAACTTCAGAAAATCGTAACTTCCTCATATGAAGTCAGATTTGGGCGTTCTTTATATATTCGGAAACCTCGTTTCAACTACTACAACATTATCCAAAGATATCAAGTTTATTTTACACTTAAATTTTGACGCTTATTTTTATTCTTAATTAATCCAACCACATAATTAAGCAATTAAGCACAAAACACATAATACTTAAATAATACACTTCTATTATTTCAAAACGGGTTACAAAGGTTAACCTAGACTATTACATTGCTAAAAATGGCAAGCCCAGAAACACAGGCGTTACAGATGAAGTGGGCGCTCTTGGTTAATCTGTCAACAATGACCCAAACCGAATCGACCCCGCGTACCATCCTAGAAAACTTTGTAATGAAATCAATGATGATCTCCTTCCATTTCTAAATGGGTATGTCTAGCGGCTTCCCTTATCCTTAGAAAAACCCTAGATAGTCGTTCCATCTCCATTGATGGGTGTGTTTGGCCTTGTGGAGCTTAGTTTGGCAAAGAAAAGCTTAGAAGAAGAAAGAAGAGGTTGGCAAAAAAGGATCCTTGGTGTCTGGAGCTTGTAGATCTGAGATAGCATCACCTTTTGCAACTATTTGGAGGTATAAAGTTCACAACTTTCCTTGTAGAAGCATAGATCTAGTTGTAGGGAGCTTTGGGATCTTTTTAGGTCCAAATATTGGACCTTTATGGTGTAACTTCGTCCCAAAGCTTGGGATTGCCACCCTTAGAGCTAAAAATGTCCCATGAGCAGTAAAGCCTCGATTTTGATGGTCCTATTAAGCCCATGCATGGGATCTAGTTCCCTTTATGGCTTATGGCATGAAATAAGACTTGGATATGAGTTGGTAGCTTCTGAATCGAGGTTGTTGAGATTAAAACTTAATCTTGAAGATCGATTAGATCTTAAACAGGTAAATAAAGATTAAACAGAAAGAACGCAAAAATAAAGAACAACTCAAGAATGAATCAAACGTGTCGAATGATTATAAAACAACCCTCAGAAGAGCTCGATCAAGAACATCAACTGTTGAGGGTTAGAAAGTTTACAGGAACGATGAAGAAAATTAAAGCTATCGTAATTCTCTCTATTGTATTCTAGATCGTTAACCTAATATGCATGCAAGCATATACTTATATAATAAACCTAACAAGCTCACGGTTGGACAGGCCCAAACCGCAGTACAAAACAATTAGACAAATAGCCGAGCCCAATGACGTAATACTTAAACAAATCTTCAACCCAACAATCTCCCCCTTTGCGTCAATTGGAGCGATATCTTCACTTGTTACTTGGGCCAGCAGCAGCGGCAGGTACCTTTTTCTTTACAATCTGAAACAGACGAGAGATAAGAGCAAGTATCGTCTGTCTGAATCTGATGTACCATTGGATCATATCGTTGAAGTATTTGACATCGTCCGCTGCATTCTCTTTACACCGACGGATGATCGACAGCACATGCTCTAGACAAGCAGTGGTATAAAGATGTTTATCCGCTAAGGCAAAGAGATATTTCTGTCCTTCTGCTCTAGTGAACATGACCGAATTACGCCTCGAGTCAATCTTGCCCATCTTCATTTGATTGAGATCACTGGCCGATCCAACAGGAGCTATCTTCGGTTTCTTCTTGAAGACAGTGGCTACCTCCTGATCCATCAAGGCTACCTCCATGATATAACATACTAACATCCTTTTGAGATGGTCTATAATCGGACCATATTCAGCTTCATTCGTTAAGAGGATGTTATGCAGAACAATCCAATCATGGGGGTTGAGGTTCGGTAGATCTGCTAAGGATATAAGATGTTCGGTTCTTGCAGACCCTTGAATCACCCTGAACCGAACATTGATGAATCTCCCTTCGGTATACGACTTTAAAACCCGAACATTAACGATCTTCTGAGCGCTCCATGTTTGGTACTGTGGTTGAGCGGCCTTCAGATAGAAATCGATTAACTCCTTATCAACCTCAGGATTAGGATGAGGGACTTCAAAAATGTTGGAGAAAGCGTGGAAGATAAACGCCTTTCGGGTCAAGGGCATATCGAACTGCGAATCGACAGAATTGTAGCAGTCGAAGGAGATCACCGGTTCGAGCCATAGGATGCTAGGAGTATCTATGGCCTCCTTTATCATTCTCTCCCGAGTCCAAGCAGGGAAAAGAGTCTTCCTGCTCTCGAGGAGATCGTGGGCTTCTTTCTTCTTGCGTTCGGCTTCTTCAGCTTCTCGCGCCACACGAATATTATCATTTTCAACATTGCGACTATTTTTGCGTTTAAGCAAGTCAGCAATGGTTTCTTTATCATCTTCATCTTCTTCCTCAACTATTTTCTTTCCTTTATCCTTCACGCCCGAACCCGAAGTTTGACCAGTCGGAGGTGGTTCGGTTGTGTGAGCAGCTTTTGAGGAAGGAGGTGGGTTCGATCCGGACTTCACTTCTCCCCCTTGTTTCGGAGTGGACACGAAACTAGGTAGCCCTTCTATTTTGCTGAGGAGGTCCAGGGCAGGAGCAAGTTTTTCAGCAAGGGTTCGCCTCACCGAATGATTGAGAATCGGATCGTGTGCTTCCAGGATGTTGGATAGGGCAGAGTGTACATCCGAAACACATGTTTTGATAACCTCCCGTTCGGATCGAAGAGCTTCAATTTGTTGCTGAGAGTTTGAAAGCTGAGCGCTCTTGACCTTGAGGGCAGTGGTTTTATTAGCAAGAACGTCCATTAACGAGTTTTCGGCAGCGAGATCCTCTTGAAGTTTAGCGAGGCGCTCGTCAATGGAGGCACGAAGGGCCGAGTTGTCGTCGCTGATGGATTGGCGAAGGGTAGCGAACAACTGCAACTCCGTTGAGACGAACTTGGCCAATTGTTAAACGATTGGTTCCAAAGTTGTCTTTGTAGCATCAACGCTCTCCTGTAAGGACTTTAACAGGGAAGAGGCTTCAGAGAATAGTTTATCGACTTTTGCGGTCGCTGCCTCACATGCTTTTGTGGAGGCGTCTATTGCTGCAGTGGCAGAGGCGACGGAATCATGTTGAGCCCTGGAGAAGGCATCAACAATCTTCTGAAGAGCGGATTCAGAGAGAGAGGACTGAGTGTTGGAGGATGAAGCAAGAAGCAAGTCAACCTTCTCGTTTAGCTCCTTAAGATGCTTCTTTGTTACTGGAGCATCGTCCTCGTCGTCGCTTTGAACTTGAAACGGACTAAAGTAGACCGAATCGAAGGTCATATTTTCCCCTCCAAGAAAAGGGTTATCTCCATCAGAGGCATGATCTGGAGATGTTGGGGGTGGGGAAGCTGGGGGTGTGGTGGTATGTGTAGGTTCAGGTTGAGTGTGAGTTGGGGTAGGTTCGGGTGGTTGTTGAGTATGGGTAGTTTCGGTTTGAGGTGGTGGTTCGGTTGCATCGGTATGAACCCCCGTATCAGATACGTTGGTTGTAACCTTTGCGGTGGCTGTTGTAGTTGTATCAGTGAAAATGGGTGGTGGTATAGGGAAAGAGGTTGGAGGAATGGTGGTAGTGGGGGTTATGGTGGGAATGGAAGTAGGGATTGTTTGAGTGGGTGAAGGAATGGGTGAGATATGGATTTCCATGTCTGGGGTAGGAGATCGGGGTGGGGTGTTGCCTCTTGGAGGGGTTTCGCCTCGTTGAGAGTCGTCCGAATCCGAACTCTCGCCTTCTGAGTCACTCGAAGAGATGACAAGCTTTCACTTCGGTTGAGTCTTCCGTCTCTTCGGCTGCGGGGATTGTGCAGCTTTGGTTGGTTTCCTCTTCCTGGGAGAAGGACCTTTAGCAGCTTTGGTCACTTGCTTCCCTTTATCCGCCTTTTTGCCCCTATTAACAGGCTTGTCAGCATCGTGTATAGACTTGAGCATCTCCTGTGTGAGCTCCCTTGGTCCAGACTGCTTGAACTCCTTGATAGTCCGGATGATCCTGCTGTCAGATGGAACATCGCCGTACATGGTCTCCGGAATAGAGCCAATGAAGGAGAACTTTGATGCATCGGAGACGATACTCTTCGTGGTATGAAAAGTACCGATCGAAGACATCGATGCACCGACAGCAGTGGGGACATCGAACTTATCCATCGCCCACTTTGTGATGAGAGTCCAGAACCGGGCATACGACACCTCAGAATGTCGTGAAGAAGAAGAGAGGCTCTGGATGAGTTGTTGCCAGAGAACAAACCCATAGTCAAGATTGACACCGTTGTAGACGCCATACATTATCGACAAGAAGAGTCGACTAGAACCATCGGATCCTGAGCTCCGTTCAGATAAGCCCTTGAAGAGGACTGTGAACATGCCGTTCCACTGTGGCGGCAAGCAGGATTTTTTAAACTTCGCGACGGAGGTGAGCACCTCCGTGTACCCCATATTGTAAAACATGTTGTAAAGATGCCCAATCGGAATCGTCTCCGGGTTAATCATTGAAGGGTCAGCAGCAAACCCCAGCAGTGTACCAAATCGTTGCCTTGAAATCGAGGTCTTGTGATCAGAAACCTCGAAGAACACCCTATCGACTGCTTTATCGTAATGTGCAGTCGCATACACTTGCGAGAGGAGTTCCATGGGCACAGACTCAACCCTAGAAAGTGCAGGAGCGATTTGTGAGTACTTCAGGCACTCGATGATCGGAAACATGTAGGAATCATACGCCTGAGGGGTTAAATCGATCACCAAACACTGTTGAGGGCGAATGGGAAGGATGTGTGAGGTAGCATGAACAGATGATGATTCTGCCATTGTTGAAGTTGGGATGAAGAAGATGAACAGTAAGGGTATAAGGAAATTTTGCTCTCTTGGGAATTCGGATGCAGTAAAGAGGTAAATGGGAGTGGAGACTGCCTTTTATAGTAGATGTAAGGAGAGAGAAAAATTTGTTCAAATCTTCTATGGAAATACGAAAGGGTTTCCCGGAATCACAGATGCGTGACAGTTAAGGCATGCGATGATCACGTAGGAGAGAGAGTGTCAGATTCCTTGTAACACACCGCCCAACAAGCGTCGTTTCTGAAGAAACCGTTTCAAATCCACACGCGCCTTTATGTGCCAGAGAGGAACCGCTTCATCTTTGCACACGCGTCCTTAACGTCAGTTAAAGAATGGGCGTTTCAAATTAGCATGCGTCCCTTTTTACCGCCGTTTGAAATTCAATCCGTTTAACTCGCGCCTGAGTCAGCAACCCTTCATCTTATCTGTTAAATGGCATCTTTTGAATAAATCTCCCACGTGGATTATTTTTGACCACAACTTGTAAATAATCTCCAATTCAGTAAAACAGCCTGTAATTATTAGTACCAGAATTTTGGAAAATCAAAGATTTTCGTGCTAAGAGTGTAAAAAGAAAAGAAATAAAGCAACTCTTTTTAGGAATAAATGTGATGTCAATAATGACATGAAACAAATGATCCCGGGCACGAATCTCTTCCTTCAAGGTCAAGAGAGACCTGAAAGTGTTAATTTGGTTTCCCGTTGAATGACGATCAAACACTTATTAAGAAATGTTGAAAGGCTTCTTTTAATTAGGCTACTTAAGGGTGGCTTTCGCTTTGATGCAACAATTCTAATCTTGAAATAAGAAAGAAAGTGAACAAAGTACTTGTGAGACCGGTGTAGTCTGTTGAACAAGTAGGTAGGAACTAATTTTAACGTGGCTTGGAAAATATGAAATCTCAACACAAAAAAAAATGTAAAACTGGATCCCAAGGGAAGAAATGTTATGGGGTTTAACAATTTCATAGGAATCACACAAAATAAAATTTGAGATTTCATCAAGGTACATCCGTCAATTCTTTGGTGAAAACTTGAGCAAATTAATTGTTCACCGTCAATTCAGATTTGGTGTTGAATTTTGGGTTTCACTCAGCTCGTAGTGGCACGAAACTAAGATCATAAACACAGTTGTTGTGTAACCATAAACCTCAGTGGTAATGTTTGAGAGTCTCAAGGGTTACGTTGATGAAACGAATGTAATGGAGATGGTGTAAGAAATTAAAGTACCTCAGCTGCAAAAATAAGGACCAAGCAGAAAACTCTTATCTCATATGAGAAGAGAGTGAGGTAGCTCACGATTAGAATAAATGTGGTAGCCTAATTGGGAAGACAAAGTTTATTTATACCAGGTCATTAAGGCTATTATTCAAAATCTTATGAGGCTTGGGACACATACAGCAGCATGCTTCTAGGGACACTTAACTAATCCAACAATTTTTATCCCCATAGACGAACGAACACACAAAGAAAATAAAGAATATTTTTTGGAGTTTTTGATATATATAAAAAAAATAAAAAAAATAATAAAAAAGAAAATAAAAAAACAGAAGTAAGAAAAAAACTTAGAAAGATTAAAAAAAACTTTGGAAAAGTTGGTAACCGAACCCGAACGTTCGGTTGGTTTCGGTTGAGAAAAGTTTTGAAAAACCGAACCCGAGCGTTCGGTTGGTTTCGGTTTAAGAAAATTTTGAAAAACCGAACCCGAGCATTCGGTTGGTTTCGGTTGAAGAAAATTTTGAAAAACCGAACCCGAACCTTCGGTAGGTTTCGGTTTTGGAAAATTTTGAGAAACCGAACCCGAACCTTCGGTAGGTTTCGGTTTTGGAAATTTTTAGAAAACCAAGGAATTTAGGCTTGCAATAAGAAAATACTTTTGACAATAGGATAAACAACTTTGTACAAGAAATTTACAACCAAGAAATCTACCTTTGTAGTGATGAGCGAGTCAGATGATTTAACTGAACCTGAACGTTCGGTCAATTTCGCTTCTTACGTTTGAGGTTGAGAGGTAGTTTGAGGTACTGACTCTGATTCCATCATACCTAGCCCTTGTAAAATTTTGTTGAATGATGCTTCAGGAAGAGCTTTGGTAAAGACGTCAGCCAATTGATCAGTGGTTCGAACAAAGTGTACTTCAACGTTTCCATCTTCAACATGATCTTTGATGAAGTGATACCCCAGTGCTATGTGTTTGGTTTTAGAGTGTTGCACTGGGTTATGACAGATCCTAATTGCACTTTCAGAGTCACAATATAGTGGGATCTTCTTCATATTGAGTCCATAGTCGTGAAGTTGACTCTGGATCCAAATCACTTGGGAGGTGCAAGATGCAGCGGCTATGTATTCAGCTTCGGCTGTAGACAACGACACGCACGTTTGTTTCTTTGATTGCCAGCTAACCAACTTCCCGTCAAGGAATTGACAGCCGCCAGTGGTGCTTTTTCTGTCGAGTCCACATCCTCCAAGGTCTGCATCTGAGTAGGCTTGAACGAAGAAGCCTGATTTGGAAGGATACCATAGACCTAAGGAGGCAGTTCGCTTGAGATATCGTAGAATGTTCTTCACTGCAAGCATGTGAGGTTCGCGTGGGTTTGCCTGAAATCTAGCACAGTAACACACAGAAAACATGATGTCAGGCCTGCTAGCAGTAAGATACATCAGTGAGCCTATCATTTGATGATAGAGCGTGATATCAACAGCCGGTTTGTCCATGGATGGGGTTAGCTTGGTGCCGAATGCCATTGGGACTTTGACTTTGGAATCTCCCATCATACCAAACTTTGCTAGAAGAGACTTCGTGTAAGCTTCCTGATTGATAAAGATGCCTTCGGGTCCCTGTCTAATATTTAAACCAAGGAAAAAGTTAATAGGACCTATTGAGCTCATTTCAAATTTAGTCTCCATCAGCTTTCTGAATTCAGCTGTTAGGCTGGGATTCGTTGAGCCAAAGATGATATCATCGACGTAAATTTGAACGATCATAAGGTGGTTACCTTCCTTTTTGCGAAAGAAGGTTGGGTCAACCGAACCTTGTTTGAATTTGGACATCTTTAAGAATTTAGTAAGCGTTTCATACCAGGCTCTCGGAGCTTGTTTGAGTCCATACACGGCTTTATCCAGAATGTAGCAATGATTGGGATACTTTTCGTTCATGAAACCAGGAGGTTGCTCCACATACACTGTTTCTTCGAGTTCTCCATTAAGAAAGGCACACTTGACGTCCATTTGGAAAACTTCAAAGTTTTTGTGGGCAGCATAAGCAAGAAATATTCTTACAGAGTCCAGCCTAGCTACAGGAGCGAAAGTCTCTTCATAATCAATCCCTTCCTCCTGACAATATCCTTTTACGACCAGACGAGCTTTGTTCCTTATAACGTTCCCTTCCTTGTCCATTTTATTCCTAAAGACCCATTTGAGACCAACAACCGAGGCATCCGGAGGAGTTGGAATGAGGCGCCAGACTTTGTTCCTTTCAAATTCGTTCAGTTCGTCTTGCAACGCTTGAACCCAATCGGAGTGATCAAGAGCAGTGTTAAACTGTCTTCGGTTCAACTTTTGATACGAATGAGTTATACATGCAAAATTCAACTTTGGAAAATAAGGATGTCTGTTTTGCCTTGAGTTGTGACCGGGTTAGAACCTTTTCAGAGACATCCCCAACCACTTGAGAGATAGGATGATCTCTGGTCCATTTGGTGAGGGGAGGGTAGTCTGGATCAAAGGTTGGGTCCAGTTCAGCATTGATCATTTCTTCTCGCTCGGATTGGCTTTCGTAGTCGAATGACATATCAGCTTGCTCCCCCTCGATGGATGAGCTTTCAGGAATACTTTGAGAATCTTGAGCTTCATAGGTTTCTTGTGGTGCTGGTCTTTCAGGCGTTGATGCACCTTCGGATGGTGAAGCACTCTCGGTTAGCATAATGCTTTCGGTTGGCAAAGTGCTTGGCTCCCCCTCAAGTTGTGAGTTTGGCTGGGATGATGATGGCGGATTCTCCCCCTCGACTGAAGCATTGGGTGACGGAGGTTCGTCAGAGTTTGATCCTCCTTCATTGATTCTCCTGGCAGCTTCTTCGACAATTTGCTTCATGTGATCTACTTTATTATCTGCTGCGCCTGCTTCTGAGAGAGTGGCTTTCTCTAGTTCGTCGAATAGCTCCAGAAACTTCTCGAATAGATTAGCGATCGAGACTGTGACTTGGCCAGTTTGAGGAAAGATTTCCCCAGCTGTGTCTTCTTTGGCCTGTAGCTTTTTGACATAGCTATCGACGAAAGTCACGTAATAAGTCTCTTCGATTTTTCTCGAACGCTTGTTCAGAACTCTGTATGCTTTGGAAGTGAGAGAGTAGCCCAGAAAGATTCCCTCGTCGGCTTTGACATCGAACTTGTTGCGGTGTTCCTTGGAGTTAAAAATGAAACACCTTGAACCGAACACGTGGAAAAATTTCACATTGGGCTTTCTGTTGTTGAGAATTTCATAAGGTGTGAGCGTGAATCGTTTGTTGAGATAAGACCTGTTCTGTGTAAAACAAGCAGCAAAAATAGCATCAGCCCAAAAATAAAGAGGTAAGGAAGCGAAACTTAGCATGGTTCGGGCGGCTTCACACAAAGATCGGTTTCGTCTTTCGACAATCCCGTTTTGTTGAGGAGTGTAGGGAGCTGAGAAGTTGTGACTAATCCCCTTTTCTGCCAGGAATTCTTCAAATTCTCTATTTTTGAATTCCAGACCATTGTCGCTTCTGATGTTGCGAACGACCTTCTTCAGTTGTACTTCAATCTGCTTGATAAACACCTTTAGCTTATGAGTCGCTTCAGATTCGAGCTTTAGAAAGAACACCCATGTAAACCACGAAAAGTCATCAACAATAACAAGAATATACTTGCTACCACCGATGCTTTCGATAGATGATGGACCACATAAATCAATATGAAGTAATTTGAGTGGTTCAACAACTTTCGTGTTAATTATAGATGGATGACTTTGACGACTCTGCTTCCCCATTTCGCATGCAGCACACAAATGATCTCTGTCGAACTTGAGCAATGGAAGACCTCGAACATGACCTCCAGTGACAAGTTTGTTGATATATTTAAAGTTGAGATGAGAGAGTCTTCGGTGCCACAACCAGCTTTCATCAGATTGTGCTTTTGACAACAGGCATATAGTTGGGTTTCCTTTGATGGGTTTGAGGTTTAGAGGAAACATTTCACCCTTACGCTCTGATTTGAGAATTACTTTCTTCGTCTTCTTCTCAATAATTTCAGAACCTTCATCGCCGAATGAGACTTTGAGACCTGTACCTCCAACAAGCTGAGATACACTGATGAGGTTGTGTTGTAGTCCTTCCACGTATGCCACCTTCCTTATAGTGAAATCACCATTGGTAATCATTCTGTATCCCTTTATGGTGCCGAATGAGTTATTTCCAAACTTGACGTTGCCACCATTTGTAAGAGACCTGTATTCCCTGAGTTCTTCTTTCCTCCCTGTCATGTGATGCGAGCAGCCACTATCAATGTACCATTCTTTGTCAAACTGCTCGTCACTTATAACCTGCAAAAATCAAGCAGATTTAGGAACCCAAAGTTTCTTGGGTCCATGTGAGCCTTTCACAGGTACAGGAATAGTAAGAGAGATGTCAACAAGATATGTTCGTTTTATTAGTGTTGTTTCATCTTTCTTTTTTATGGTAAAAACTTTGATTTTATTAGGATTAGGTGCGTTCGGTTTAGATTCCGGTTTGGATGCTGAAACCTTCTGTTTGCCTTTTTGTTCAGCTGAAGATTGAGATTTTCGAGAAGGAATAGAATGGAATTTAGAACGAGGTGGAGAATAATTGGAAGAATTAGAAGAAGTAGATGAGTGAGAAGGCTTAGATTGAGATGACTTCTTGACTGGAGACTCTAGGTGACCCTTTTGCTTTTGATCATTGGTGGGACTGTCCTTAGAGTTTTGATCTCTTTTGATTTCAGAACCGAACCTTTGCTTTCGGTTGGTTTCGTTCTCTGAACCGAACCTTTGCTTTCGGTTGGTTTCCTTCTCAGAACCGAACCTTTGCTTTCGGTTGGAGTTATTCTCAGAACCGAATCTTTGCTTTCGGTTGGTTTCGTTCTCTTGCATTTTAACAGGATTTTTCTCATACTTCAGGTTCTTGTCTTGATGTGAAAAAAAAGCATTCTGGGATTGCCAGAACTGTTTTCTTTCAGAGAGATTCTTCCTGTATCTCTAATTCCTTTGACGTTTCTGATTCCTCATCTGCTTCGGTTGATGATGGATGTTAGCTTTCATCTTTGGTTTCTCTTTGGCTGGTTCACTTTGAACAGAGGAAGTTTCACTAGATGGAGTATCTTCTTTTGCCGGACTTCCATTTTCTTGAGGAATGTCTTTCGTACCACTAGTACTTGGCACATCAAAATTATCTGGCTTGTTCAAGGGTTCTGGTACGTATCTTCCTTTACTTTTCCATGAGGTCCTTTCAGATAGCCCTACCGTTTCATCAGCATTATCGATTGGAACGGACCAGAAAAACTCATCGCAGCCATCAGCATTGTCTTCGTTTACAATTGCTGTGAGTTCAGCAGTTTGATGTTTGGTTACTCCTGTGACCTTGTACACTTGGTTTGGAGTGGTCCTGACCTTTTGATATACAACCGCTTTCTCTGCTAAGATCGGGGACTTTTGTTGGGACAATCGAGCGAACTCCACTGAATTTTCTGAAATTAGATTCTTGTGGTTTTCAGGTTCGCTTTTCACAAATTCTGAGCAGTCAACCGTGTCCTCTACAAAATTTCACTCATATTGTCATCCTCATTAAGCTCAGATGCATTTTCAACATCAATTTTGTTTTCTGAGCTCAAGTTGGTGTTTAAAGAGTCAAATTTTTGTATGGTTTCAGTTCTCAGTTTAAGTCTATCATTTTCATCCAAAAGGTTTTTAAGCATGTCCTTATGGTCCTTGGATTTAATGAAAGATTCTATTTTGTCCAGTCCATACATATAGGTCGGATTGACGTCATCAGATGATATCACACTCTCACAATTATAAGCTTCAGCATCAATTTCATCCTCCTTAAACTCAAGGAAGGGCAAAATCATGCGATGAATCTTTTGTCCTATTTCACAGTCCAAGTGAAGCTGAGTAATATTAGTGTAAAGACGTTTTGCAATCAAACAAAAAAAATTTCGCTGTTTTAACAGCTTTAAATTGTCTCTTTGTAAATAAATGTTTTCATCTTTTATTTTAACTAATTCTGACTCCTTCAGCTCGATCCACATGCGCCGTTCCTCACTCTTCGAAGACACCCTGCTTAATTGATCAGTTAGGTTAGAATTGGTGACTCGAGTTTGAGTTAAACTACTATCTAGATGAGAAATTCTTGAATTAACACTTTTTAGTTCTTTTTCATATGAGCATTGTGGGACTTTAAATGAAACAAAAACCGATTGTACCTTCTTGATCAGTTCATCGAGCTCGTTGAACTGCACGTTGAGCGGTTTGGCTGTAAAGCACATATCCTGCTGTTCCTTCGGTTCATTGCTTCTACCATCAGTGTTGTATCCCCTCATCTGAGATACTTCGGACACCATCAAGCACCTTCCTCCACTGCTCTCCTCTTTTGCCACACAAGCCTTTCCATGAGAAGGCTTCCTCACTTCATCGTCTTCAGAGTCGATTGACCAAACTTCCACGCCACCGAACTCGTCATCAGCAACCGAACCCTGCACAATTAGAGCATTCATGGAAGGGTTAGCGGTAGATTTCTTCTTCCTTATCTCATCAAGCTTTTTCTGCAGCAAAGCTTCCTCATCCTTTTCAGCCATCTTTTTAAGGACACAATCCTTAGCATAGTGGTTTTTCCCTCCACAGTAGTAACAGCTTACTCCATAATCACCCTCTGCCTTCGGTTCCTTCTTAGACTCATCAACCTTCGGTTCATCTTTAACCTTTTCTGAACTATAACTCCCCTGCGAGTTTCGGTTTTTGTTGCTGGGGAATCTCTTCTTAATGAACCTCTTGGGGTTAGACACCATCATAGCATAATCCTCAGCCGTGAGGTCATACTCCTCCAAGTTGAGGTCTTCGTCCTCCATCACAGCTTTACTTTTTGACAGGAGGGCCAGCGAACCTAGGCTTGAGACAACGTTCTTTTCCTGCAGCACAATTTTCTCCTGAGACTTGAGAATACCCACCAGTTTCGCCAAAGAATATGATTTAAACTGCTCATGGGCTTTAACTGTAGACACCACTGCTCTCCACTCTGATCTTAGACCATTTAAAAACGTAACCTTCTGCTCGATAAGCTTCCTTTCGATGTCATGTTTGATCATCTTGCTGAGAAGACGATTGAAGCGATCGAACGTTTGGGTCACAGTTTCTTCGGCTCCTTGCCTGAATTCTCCAAACTCAGATAAGAGTAAGGTTTGGATGGAGTGTTCAAGATCCTCGTCTGTAGAGTACAGTTCACGAAGTCTATCCCAAACTTCCTTTGCCGTCGTGCATGAACTTACTAACCTGAAAGTGTCGGACTGAAGGGCAAATATGATCAATCTTAACGCCTTGATATTGCACTGGAATTTATCCTTTTCATCTTGCGCAATATCTTTAACATCCTTCAGTAGATCATTATACTCCTTTTGAGTTTTAGTAATACTTGACGTTGCAGAGTGAGAAAACGGTCCATTAATAATTGCTTCCCAGATGAGGTATCCATTATCCTCAGATCCTATAACATAGTCTTCAAAGTGATGCGCCCAGACTTCATAATCATGGGTGTATAGGATGAGAATCTTCGTGGTTGATCCAATGTTGTTGGAATATTGATGGGATTCGATTGCGACTCGTCCATAATGATCGAATAACCTGTTCAAAGATCAGACTTGTAATAAATCAGATTAGGGAAAAACAATAAATATCAAGATACGTCAATAATGAGATGACAGCTCAATAAATATCAGTAATTGCGGAAAAACCCTAATTGAAACATTTTCACAGAAAAGAAGTGTATCGATTACACAGCCTCCTGCTCTGATACCAATTGTTGAGATTAAAATTTAATCTTGAAGATCGATTAGATCTTAAACAGGTAAATAAAGATTAAACAGCAAGAACGCAAAAATAAAGAACAACTCAAGAATGAATCAAACGTGTCGAATGATTATAAAACAACCCTCAGAAGAGCTCGATCAAGAACATCAATTGTTGAGGGTTAGAAGGTTTACAGGAACGATGAAGAAAATTAAAGCTATCGTAATTCTCTCTATTGTATTCTAGATCGTTAACCTAATATGCATGAAAGCATATACTTATATAATAAACCTAACAGGCTCACGGTTGGACAGGCCCAAACCGGAGTACAAAACAATTGGACAAATAGCCGAGCCCAATGACGCAATACTTAAACAAATCTTCAACCCAACAGAGGTATTCAACTCTTAATATAAAAATGAATTATCAAGGGAATTACGTTGAGCATATGTGCAGGTACGCCCAACGTACTCGCCATTTTGCCTGTACGCTTAGCGTACATGGGGGTACGCCCCACGTACTCTGTTTGTATGGATCATGAGTTTTTGGGCCGTAGTTTGGGGTATGTTTGGGTATTTGGGCCTTAGTGTGCCATCAAAAATCATATTATATGGGCCAAGGAATATATTGTGGGCTTAAGGTGAGGCCCATTAAGGGATTGGTCCAATATAGCAAATTGGGCCATTAGTGGGTTGCTAGTGAGCTTGAGAAGCTTACCTAGTGTTGGGCCTTTCATTTATTATGTTGCGCCTTAGTCATGGACCAGTTTGGGTTAAGGGTAAAATGGTCAATTTACCCTTAGAAGGATATTTTTTGGGCTAAGTGTTGTTGTGGCATTGATAGTTCGGGGAGCTAGAGGAGCAGCAGTGCGGGGATTATTAGATTGCAGCTAGAGGGGTACCAGCAGTGTTTCAACAGTTCAAGGTGAGCTATCCTCACTATACCAAGGGTCTAAGGCACCAAGGCCGACCCTTTGAATTGTTATTTGAGTAATTGTTGTTGTGATATGTTAGTTTGGTATTTTGCTAGAATGGATGATTATATGCTAGTATGGCTGGTTAGATCGGCATCCTGGTAGACTGGATGTGGCTATGCTTAGTGACCTATAGTTGGTCGGACTGTCTGTATGCTGGTAGGAGATTACCTGTGATATGTGTGCATGTTTGAGAAGTTGTAGAGGGTATTCCATACCGGTAGGATGACAGGGCCCTAGTACGTAGTTATGTGGACTATTATGTGATTATCTGGTAAGTGCACATGATTGTTAGTATGTGGGCATTCCAACCCGATGGTTGTGGGCCAGAAGTATTCTATCCAGGTAGGATGATTGGACTCATAGTATGTTGGCATTCCAACCCGATGGTTGTGGGCCACGAGTATTGCATCCCGGTAGGATGATTGGACTCGTAGTAGGCTGGCATTCCAACCCGATGATTGAGAGCCTGGGGTATTCCATCCTAAGGGATGATTGGACCCATAGTAGTGGTTGTGGTATGTGTAGGTGTCCGGGCATTCAAACACGATGGTTGTGGGCTGAGAGTATTCCATCCTGGTAGGATGATTGGACTCATAGTATGTTGGCATTCCAACCCGATGGTTGAGGGCCAGGGGTATTCCAACCGGATGATTGATTGGACCCATTGTATGCTGTTTATTGTTGTATGTGTATGGTTATGTGTGTATGGGTATTTTGGGGGAACTCACTAAGCTTTCGAGCTTACAATTTCAGTTTATTGTTTCAGGTACATCAGGTGATCGTGGCAAGGCAAAGGCGTGATCGTACTGCTCCTCATAGTTCATGATTTTGTGATTTGGTTCTGGGATACTCTGATGTTTAAAACTGTTTTGAAAACAAGTTGTACTAACTTATTGGTTTTCAAATGGATTAAAATGTTTTAAATTGGCTGAAATTTTATCGATGTTACAAGTTGGTATCAGAGCCTTGGTTTGAGTGAATTAGAGGGACATTCGTGTGACTCCAGTCTCAAATCAAGGAAGGATTTTTTTTTAAAAATGGTTTTCGAATGGTTTTCAAAATAAGTAAAGGAGGATGCAGAGGGTACGATTAGCCGGAGCCAGTAAGTTGACCCCAAAATACCATACAAGTTATTTGATTATGTGATATGTTAGAACATCATGCTAGTACTAGACTAGGTGTCTCCAGGAATTGCATGATAGAATTGCCTGATTATGTGATGCCTGCTAGCCTAGGGTTTCCTTATGTGAGTTACTCAATATTCCTCTAGGGGTGAGGATTGAGCGCTTGCTATGTGTGTATATATCTAAGGTGTTGTGGTGATACTTGAGACAAATATGGGTAGGTGTGGAAGCCAGTATGGGCCTGTACTACTGAAAGCACAGGACCCATACGCGTATCAAGGAAGTCACAACCCCCTGGGGTGTTGGTTAGCAGTTAGTTCCCAGGCTGTTATGAGGCGTATCTGAGGATCTTTTTGGTGTGTTGCAGTATGGCGATTACGAGACGCTTCGGGGCAGGATCCGGTTCAGGATCGGGATCAGGAGAGGGTGATCAGGATGGATCTGTACCACCTGAGGTCATTGGTCAGATGAGGACGGATGAGTTGGATGCTAGGATTCGTGATATCCTGCATGATGAGGTTGCTGCTATGTTTCGAGCTGAGTTGCCAGAGTTGTTTGGGTCGATCAAGACCGCCATGGTTGAGAACATCGATGAGCACTATGCAACTCTTGTAGAGACGGCTGCTGCAGCAGCTGCAGCGGCAGGAGGAGAAGCCGGTCGGGGCTTTCAGTATCGGGACTTCGATAATACGAAGCCCCCTACTTTCGATGGGGTTCAGGATCCGATTGCTTCTATGAGATGGTTGTCAGACGTGGAGGACGTTTCTTCACGTGTTCATGTCATGCTGATCAGAGGGTGAGGTGTGCTCTGAACCTGTTGAGGCTCGGGGCAAAGGATTGGTGGAGGTTGACTACGGGATCATATTCTGATGCGCAGCGAGCTGCGGTTACTTGAGATCAGTTCCGAGACATGTTCAGTACTCATTATGTTCCGCGAGTTGAGCGAGAGAGATTGGCTCATGAGTTTCTAGAGTTGAAGCAGGATTCTGAGTCGGTGACAGAGATCACCAGGATGTTTATGGAGAGGGCGATGTTTTGCCCCGAGTTCGCTTCGGAGAAGGATCAGATGACCCGGTATCTGAGCATGCTCAAGATAGATATTCGACAGTTCATGTCTACGTAGAGATGTGATACCTTGTTAGAGTTGCAGGAGGCCACCACGTGGCGCGAGTTAGAGATCAAACTCCAGTTGAGAGAGCAGAGGCAGGCCCCAGTGCAGTCGCAGGTTGCGCCGAAACGGTTGAGGGCCGCTGATTATCGACATGGAGGTCAGAGGAGTCGCACTTGCGGGAAGTACGACAAGGTGCATGAGGGAAGTTGTCGTTCTTCTTCTGGGTGCCACAAGTTTGGCAAGGAGGGCCACATAGCCAGGGATTGCAGGCAGCAGGTTCCAGCTGTCGGAGTTCGACTTTGTTATCATTGGGATCAGGTGGGCTATATGAAGGCCCAGTGTCCTCTACTGGCTGCCAAGCCAGTGCAGGCCCTAACACCAACCACTTTGAGACTTACTGATGGGGTTCAGGGTCGTACAGAGCCTCTAAAGGCTCCAGGGCGTGCCTATCAGCTTGTGACCGAGGAGATCGGGACAGTGCCATAGATGACAGTTGGTATGTCTTTTCTTTTATATCTTGATCAAGTTATTATTATGAGATTGTTTGTTTCCTGCATGATTTATTAGAGTATAGTAGATGCTTTTGAGAAGTTATTATTGAGAGGTTATAGAGGGGTAGTATTCGGTGATGCCTTCAAGAGAAGGAGAGGTCATGATCCAGAGATTCGGAGTCATCAGCAGGAACTCGGATCCCTCGAAGTTCGTTGTCTCAGATTGGGACGATTGGGTCGCGTACCGGTGTCGCCGCCGGTAGACAGTAGTTAATGCTCTAAGTGGGGGAGAATTGGAAATTCTCGGATGGAGCGTTGTTTTGAAGGATGTCGTCTGACGCAGTTTGGATGTCGGTTAGGGAGTGGTGAAATGAGGCGGTCAAATTATGGTAAGAACCCTGCTTGTATTGTGGATCTTTGAGCGAGCAATGGGGATACTGCTATGCTATAGCAATCAGTGGGATTGTTCCCAAATGTCGAAAATGATGAGGGGCATGTTGAAGACTCTTTATGGATTGTAAGTTATGCAATCAGTTTCTGAGTATATATGCGTGTTATGGGATAGCGACGTGCTCCACAAGTGGATGATGTAGAGTGAGGTTCCGACATTTCGGCACCGACTGATGATGCGAATTCATAGTTTAGGGCTCCTTGGAAGAGGAGAAGGTGAGTAGCTTCATATTGGAGATTTGGAAGAGGAGCTAGAGATAGTGGAGTTGGACTCGGGAGCAGTCTAGACCGGTGCTGAGAACCGTGTGAGGATATTTCAGTCATAGGTTGTGGATCTAGAGATCACGATAATAATGATCCCTGTTGTGGTACGTTTGGAGTAGACATGATGAAGGGATATGGGTGAGTTGCACTTGGTTGAGTCGAATCAGAGTAGTTTTGAGGAAGCTGCAAGGTTGGATCCTTGGGTTTCAAGTATCATTGTAGACTTGGGGTATGTGTGTAGTGGTATGCAAATCTAGGGTATTCCGTCATGAGGATGACCGGACCCTATGATTGATTGGACCTGATGTGTTTGGTATTCCAACCCGAGGGTTGATTGGGCCAAACATGTGTAGGGATACGAGGGTATTCCATCTTAGGGATGAGCGGACCTGTCGTGGGCATGCCTGGTATTCCAGCCCGAGGCCGATTGGGCCAGGTGTGAGTGTTGGTTTCTGCGAGGGTATTGTTGTATGTGCGTTTGGGTATGAGTTGAAAGAGAGCAAGTGTTGTCGGCAGAAGAATATGACCTGTGGTTCTGTTTTCGGGTTGGAAGCTCAGGTTCCCATGGTTGAGTAGTCCTTTTGATAGAAATGGGAAGAGGTCAGGTGATGGTTAGTTTGGGCGGCCAGTCAGGAAGACAGATCCAATCTAACTTTCCAAGTAAAGGGTATTCTGTGGAGGTAGGTATTTGATACTGCATGAGAATGAGTATGTATATCTTCAAGTTGGAGTTCTAGTGGGGTTAGCCTCCCTTGCGGGTCGTCACGCTTTAGGGGTGTGAATGTGCCTTTCGGGATTTTGAGTAGCCAGAATTGGCAATTGGCGATTTCGAGGGCGAAATTAGATTTAAGTAGGCGAGAGCTGTAACGCCCCATTCTAAAAGTATTTATTTATGGATTTCCGAGATCAAGGGTAAGGGCGTTTCGGTCTTTTATGGGCAATGGGTTTCATTCGAGAAGGATTCGGACCGGGGTGTGTTGCTAGAAGTGTAGGGCTTCTCGCCACCTTTACGTGGATATAAAGTTCGTCGGGAACGGACTTAGAATAAAGGAGTTATGACACTTTGAAGATATTGACATTTATGGCCCTTAATGGAAAAAGTTGACGAGGAAGGCCATGCATGCAATTTGGGACACGCGTGGGTGCGCCCAGCGTAGGCTAGGTTACGCCCAACGTCATAGAGTAAATGATCACGGGTGCAAGGACGCGTACGCCCAGTGTACTAGAGGTACGCCCAACGTACGCTCAGAGTCATTAAACCCTAATTTTAGGGCCAGCCACTATATAAAGAACATAAGGGATCAACCCCAGCCTCCTTATCTGTTCCCTTATCCTCAGAAAAACCCTAGATAGCCATTACATCTCCATTGTTGGGTGTGTTTGGTCTTGTGGATCTTAGTTTGGC
The DNA here is from genome assembly GCF_051521515.1 of Lactuca serriola. Classification (NCBI taxonomy): domain Eukaryota; kingdom Viridiplantae; phylum Streptophyta; class Magnoliopsida; order Asterales; family Asteraceae; genus Lactuca; species Lactuca serriola. The sequence continues at coordinate 302,110,592 of NC_136412.1, forward strand.
AAAGAAAATGTTAGAAGAAGAAAGAAGAGGTTGGCAACGAAGGAACCTTGGTGGCTGGAGCTTGTAGATCTGAGATAGCATCACCTTTTGCAACAATTTGGAGGTATAAAGTTCACAACTTTCCTTGTAGAAGCATAGAACTAGTTGTAGGGAGATTTGGGATCTTTTTAGGTCCAAAGATTGGACCTTTATGGTGTAAGTTCATACCAAAGCTTGGGATTGCCACCCTTAGAGTTAAAAATGTCCCATGAGCAGTAAAGCCTCGATTTTGATGGTCCTATTAAGCCCATGCATGAGATCTAGTTCTTTTTATGGTTTATGGCGTGAAATATGACTTGGATCTGAGTTGGTAGCTTCTGAATCGAGGTATTCAGCTTTTAATATAAAAAGGAATTATCAGGGGAATTACATTGAGCATACGTGCAGGTACGCCCAACGTACTCGCCATTTTGCCTGTACGCTTAGCGTACACGGGGGTACGCCCCGCGTACTCTGTCTGTATGGATCATGAGTTTTTGGGCCGTAGTTTGGGGTATGTTTGGGTATTTGGGCCTTAGTGTGCCATCAAAAATCATATTATATGGGTCAAGGAATATATTTTGGGCTTAAGGTGAGGCCCATTAAGGGATTGGGCCCAATATAGCAAATTGGGCCATTAGTGGGTTGCTAGTGAGCTTGAGAAGCTTACCTAATGTTGGGCCTTTCATTTATTATGTTGCGCCTTAGTCATGGACCAGTTTGGGTTAAGGGTAAAATGGTCAATTTACCCTTAGAAGGATAATTTTTGGGCTAAGTGTTGTTGTGGCATTGATAGTTCGGGGAGCTAGAGGAGCAGCAGTGCGGGGATTATTAGATTGCAGCTAGAGGGGTACCAGCAGTGTTTCAGCAGTTCAAGGTGAGCTATCCTCACTATACCAAGGGTCTAAGGCACCAAGGCCGACCCTTTGAATTGTTATTTGAGTAATTGTTATTGTGATATGTTAGTTTGGTATTTTGCTAGAATGGATGATTATATGCTAGTATGGCTGGTTAGATCGGCATCCTGGTAGACTGGATGTGGCTATGCTTAGTGACCTATAGTTGGTCGGACTGTCTATATGCTGGTAGGAGATTACTTGTGATATGTGCGCATGTTTGAGCAGTTGTAGAGGGTATTCCATACCGGTAGGATGACAGGGCCCTAGTACGTAGTTATGTGGACTATTATGTGATTATCTGGTAAGTGCACATGATTGTTAGTATGTGTCACACCCCCGAACCAGACGGCGGAAACGTCCGGGGGCTGTCGTGACTCAATTGAATACCATAACATTGAATATATATGAAACAAAACAACATTCGTCACCATTCATCAACATAATACAACCAGTAGTGTTTACATGTCATACATTGTTTGAGATATTACATTTCCAAAAATTTATATTGTTTGGTTCATTCAAAACTAAACTGCAACCGTCACTGAGCATGATTTCCCTTGACTCACTGGTTTCCTGAGAATACAAGTATTTTGAAAAACGTCAACATATGAAATGTTGGTGAGTTCATAAGTAGTGTTTGAAATCGAATGTTTATATTGTTTGAAAAACCACCAGAAAATCCGATATTTTCTGAAAAGAAAAGCTTTCGAAAACGTTTGTGAAGATCCATAAGTATGCTTGTTTGTTTCTATACTTGCAAAAATTGTTCATTTAAGTTGTATGCGTTTAAAATCTGTATGTGATAAAAACCCTAGGGAAACCCGATGTTCCCCTAGTTCTTTTGAAATCCGTTGAGTTGCGTTGAAACCATTACAAAAATAGTAGTATCGGTCCCAAGCGACGTTGGAAGGTTCTCGAGCATTGATTATTTACTACAAACCCGCATTACACAAATGCCCGGTTTATAGATATACCAACGATTCCCGAAGGCGTCGTCAGTACTAATCACGTTATCCAATCGCCCGGACTATGAGTGGTCCCGCATCCGAAGAGAAAGAGGTCACGAAGACCCCGATAACTCTATTAACCGGCTGGGGAAAAATGTGTGCGAGGGGTCCCCGACCCGCCTCGTAAAATGTGTAGACTTTTCTAGCAATACCATGGCCCTTGGGGTCCAATGGTACAAGCCATTGAAAGTCACCCTACGTTGTGCCAAGTCGGTAAGACTAAACACTTCGTAGAAAAAAATGTCTTCGGGCCTTAAGATCAGGTCATTGGGTTAGCTAGGCCCAACAAACAAGATTTTACACTTTTGGGGCCCGAAGATGGTGCGTAGACGTCTGTGCACACTCGTATGTATGTGTATTACCAATCGTTATTTGTATGTATCAAGAGTTAGTAGTTGTGGATTTTCATTGGCTCGAGACCGAGCCAATTCGTTTAACAACGACTTTTGGTATTGTAATGAGTTGTATTTCGTTGGTAGTTGAGGTGTCATTATTTGATCACATTGTACATAATGAATCAGCCTTGAAATATTTCTGTTTTCAGCCCCTCATTATTTGTAAAATTTACATTTTCAACCCTTTTATTTGAATATTTCCCGGTTTGGTCCTTAAACTATTTTTCTTGACATTTTAACACCAAAAATTATTGAAATTAATATTTTCCAGCATATTTTTCAAAGAAACAGTTTAAGTCCCTGAAAATGCAGTTTTTCTCGGGTTTAGCTCATCTTTTCGCAATTTTGACAATTTTGGCCCAAAATGGAAAATTTTTGCAACTTTGGTCCTTTTTAAATTTAAAAAGCATTTTAAACCTTTGAAAAGGGTTTGGGACACTTATAGCCCACTGTTTTACAGAATTTCACAGTTTTGGCCCTTCAAAACAGAAAAATTTACATAATGGGCCTTATTGGGCCGAAATTTTCATTTTTAGCCCAATAGGCTTGAAATTTATGTTTTTAATCCTCAAAATGAATAAAATTCCAGAAATAGCTTTATTGAAACTGTTTTAACACATTTCAACTATCAGAATCTGTAAAATGTCATTTTGGGCCCTTAATTTTGTATTTTTCACATTTTTGGCCCAAGATGTGTGTTTTTAGCTTAAAGAAAATTGTTGCTAACCACTTGGCTATTTATCTAGTATCACTTATTATGTAGTAACATATTTGAAGCTAATATCATAAAACATGAGTTATATCTCGGTTTTGAGGGGTTTAATGGCTAGATCCAACATTAAAACACATATAAGCATACATATAAGCATGGAAATCATACAAGGCATACAAATACATATAGATCTACACTTTCACTTGTATTCCCCCCCACAAAAACTCTTAAAAACAGAAAATAGGGGTATGAATCTCACCTTGAGTGGGTAGTTTCGGTTCTTGAAGAAAAATTGGAAGAAATGAAGTGATTTTTGGCCCTTGCACTCCTTGAAGAACTTTTCGAGATTATGGGGTTTCTAGAGTGCAAGATCACGGTTTTTACATGGATTAGGAAGAGACTTTTGATAACAAAAGAATTTAAATCATAGATCTATGCATAATCTTACCTTAGGTGATGATTTACTTGCAAAATCCTCTTGGAAAGCCCCTAAATTTCGAGATCTTTGGAGAGGGGAGGGAAGGAGAGTTCTTTGAGTGTTCTAGAGAGAAAGTTGAGATATTTTGGTGTGTGTGATGATGCTTGGCCGAGAGTGAGAGAGGAGAGAAGAAGAAATGACTTTTGAAGTGATTTGCATGGAGATATGGACTAAGATGCATGGAGACATGTTGGGTAATAATGAGGTGGCAAGCAAATAGTCAACCCTTCTTCTTGGGCTTTTCTTTTGGGCCGAAAATGGGAAGGAAAAAAAGGTTTTTGGGCTTTTTGCTCCTAAGCCCAACATTAGTGTTAATTAGGGTATTTATTGGACTTATAAAATAAAATTGTGATTTTTGTGCTTTATTAAGCTAGGTTAGGTTTAATTATGGATCAAAACTTGTGTTTTATTTCCTTCTAGGTTCTACCTAGCTCAAAATATTGAAATAGACGAATGTGGGTCCAATTAGAGCCCAATTAGGGTCCTAAACCCATGATAGTCCAATTGGAAGCTTATTGGTCCATTTGGATCCAATAAAGAAGTTCTAGCCTAAATTAGACTTAATAAGAACTTCTAGGGTCTCCAATTGTTTGATGACTATTTGTACTCCTAGCATGTTGTATTTGATTGAAGTTTTTGATTCACATTAACTTGAATGTATAGATTACATAGCTTAAAATTTACAGTTGTGACATCATCCCCCCGTTAGAGGGAATTTCGTCCCGAAATTCTGTTTGAAAGCTAGATTTGAGAAAAACTAGAATAGGTGAGGGTACTTCTGCTTCATTTGGTCTTCGCGTTCCCACGTGAATTCTGGCCCACGCTTTGCGTTCCACCGTACCTTCACGATCGGGATGCGACTCTGCTTAGTACGCTTCACCTCCCTGTCCATGATTTCGATTGGTTCTTCGACGAACAGGAGATTCTCATTGATTTCGATTTCGTCAAGAGGAATGACAAGAGTTTCATCTGATAGGCACTTTTTCAGATTAGAAACATGAAACACGGGGTGCACACCGTTTAGCTCCGGGGGTAGTTGTAGTCTGTAGGCTACCGGACCTATTCGGGCGACGATTTCGAAAGGTCCAATGTATCGCGGGTTTAACTTTCCTCGTTTTCCGAAACGTATAACTCCTTTCCAGGGTGAGACCTTCAACAATACTCGATCACCGACCTGGAATTCTAAGGGCTTTCGCCGTTTATCAGCGTAGCTCTTTTGCCGGTCACGCGATGCCTGTAATCGAGCTTTGATCTGAACAATCTTTTCTGTGGTCTCGCGAATGATTTCCGGTCCTGTCATTGCCCTATCCGACGTATGTGTTCTTGCTAGCTGGGTGTCACCTACTTCAGCCCAACATAACGGTGTTCTACATTTACGCCCGTACAGTGCTTCGAAAGGGGCCACCTTAATGCTCGAATGATAACTATTGTTATATGAAAACTCGATCAACGGTAGGTGGGTATCCCAAGACTTTCCGAAGTCTATCACACAAGCACGAAGCATGTCTTCAAGCGTCTGAATGGTTCGTTCGCTTTGACCGTCCGTTTGTGGGTGATACGCGGTGCTCATATCAAGATGAGTTCCCATTGCCTTGTGGAGCGACTGCCAAAAGCGTGACGTGAATCTACTGTCCCTATCCGAAATGATGGATTTTGGCACTCCATGAAGTCTTACAATCTCTCGTAGGTATAAACGCGTCAGCCTCTCCATCTTGTAGGACTCTTTGATTGGCAGGAAATGGGCAGATTTTGTCAGTCGGTCGATTATTACCCATATGGTGTCTAATCCGTCCGACGTCTTGGGCAGCTTGGTCACGAAGTCCATAGAAATCCCCTCCCATTTCCACTCAGGGATTGCCGGTTGTTGTAACAATCCGGAAGGTTTCTGGTATTCCACTTTTACTTTGGCACACGTAAGGCACTTACTAACATAAGTTGCGATTTCCGCCTTCATGTTAGGCCACCAATAGTGCTGCTTAATGTCCAAATACATCTTGTCCGAACCAGGATGAATGGAGTATCGTGTCTTGTGGGCTTCCTTCATGACGGTCTCTCTGAATCCTCCGATTTTTGGAACCCAAATGCGGTTCATGAAGTAGTATACCCCATTCTCTTTGACTTCCAGGTTCTTCTCCATTCCGCGTAATGCCTCGCTAGTTCTGTTTTCCGTTTTCACAGCCTCTGCCTGGGCTGATGCAATTTGAGTGGTCAGATGAGACTGAATGGTTATCGAGTGCGTTTTCGTGCGGCGATTCGTGTATTCCTTCCGACTTAATGCGTCAGCTACCACGTTGGCCTTGCCTGGATGGTACTTGATCTCGCATTCGTAGTCGTTTAACAATTCCACCCATCTTCGTTGTCTCATGTTCAGCTCCTTCTGATTCAAGATGTGCTGGAGGCTCTTGTGGTCCGTAAAGATGGTGCACTTTGTACCGTACAGGTAGTGCCTCCAAATTTTTAGAGCGAAGACCACAGCTCCCAGTTCTAGGTCATGGGTTGTGTAATTTACTTCGTGCGTCTTTAGTTGACGGGACGCATATGCTATTACTCTTCCTCGTTGCATGAGAACGCAACCTAAGCCCTGATTTGACGCGTCACAGTATACTACAAAATCTTCTGTTCCTTCGGGTAGAGATAATACAGGAGCGCTACAAAGAGCTTGCTTCAAGGTTCGAAACGCAATCTCTTGCCTGTCTGTCCACTTGAATGGCACACTCTTTTGCGTAAGCAAGGTAAGTGGCTTGGCGATTTTTGAGAAGTTTTGGATGAATCTTCTATAGTAGCCTGCTAGGCCTAAGAACTGACGAATTTCCGTGGGAGTAGTCGGAGTTGCCCATCCTTCCACAGCTTTGACCTTAGAGGGATCCACATGAATCCCGTCTTGGCTAACTACGTGGCCTAAGAAATTCACACTCCGAAGCCAGAACTCGCACTTGGAGAGTTTGGCGTAAAGCTTTTCCGATCGCAGCGTCTCTAGGACTTGTCGGAGATGTTGGCCATGCTCCTCTTTGCTTCGAGAATAGACGAGGATGTCATCGATAAACACAATGACGAAGTTGTCCAAGAACGGTCGACAGATTCGGTTCATTAGGTCCATAAATGCGGCAGGTGCATTTGTTAGACCGAAGGGCATTACGACGAATTCGTAATGTCCATAGCGGGTTCGGAAAGCGGTTTTAGGAATATCCTCTTCTCGGACCTTGAGTTGGTGGTATCCGGACCGTAAGTCTATTTTAGAAAAGTAGCTAGCTCCTTGGAGCTGGTCGAATAGATCATCGATTCGCGGGAGTGGGTAGCGGTTTTTGACAGTGAGTTTGTTTAACTCTCTGTAATCGATGCACATTCTGAAAGATCCATCCTTCTTTTTGACAAAGAGCACCGGAGCTCCCCATGGCGAGTAGCTAGGTCGGATAAATCCCTTGTCCAGAAGCTCACTGAGTTGGCTGGACAATTCCTGCATTTCAGCAGGAGCCAGTCGATATGGTGATTTAGCGAGGGGAGTTGCTCCTGGAACGAGGTCGATTCGGAACTCAACCTGTCTCTCTGGGGGTACTCCTGGAAGATCTTCGGGAAACACGTCCGGAAATTCACACGCTACCGGAATGTCTTGGATGTTAGTTTCTTCTTTTGTCTTGTCCACTATGTGGGCCAAGAACGCTAAGTTGTTCTTTCGCAGATGTTTTTGTGCCTTGATGCACGAGATAAGACGAAGATTCGTGCTAGGTTTGTCTCCGTAAATTACTAGGGTTTCGTGATTCGGGAGACGAAGGCGAACGGCCTTCTCGTGGCACATAATCTCAGCATGGTGGGGGCTTAACCAATCCATGCCGATAATCACATCAAAGCTCCTAATTGATACTGGCATTAGATCTATTCGAAAGACGTGCTGGTTAAGGGTTAGGGTACATCCAGTGTAGATTTCCCTAGTGGATTCGGTCTTCCCATTGGCCATCTCCACCGTATAGGTTTCATTTAGCTTTTGGGGTTGTTGTTTTAATAAATGTTTAAACTTCTCGCTTACGAAACTTCGCTCCGCTCCGGTATCAAATAAGATGCATGCATAAGTGTGGTTTAGGAGAAACGTACCGGTCACAACTGCGGGATCTTGAACTGCATCACTCTGACCCATAGTCAGCATTCTTCCTGTTCCTCTGTTTCCGGAGTTGTTGTTGTTGTTAGGGCAATCTCGACGGAAATGTCCCGTCCTTCCACACCCGAAACAGGTGCGGCTAGGCCCTGTGTTGTTGCCGCCAGCATTGGTGTTGTTGGTGTTGCGGTGATTGTTGTTGTTGTTCTGGTTGTTTCCCTGACTCTGGTTCTGAGAAGGATAAGTCCTGCAGAACTTTGCAGTGTGTCCCCTTCGGTTGCAACTGGTGCAATGGAACTCCCTACATTCTCCTTGGTGATGGAAACCGCACTTGTTGCATTTGGGATGAGTGCCGAAATAGGGTCTTGAAGTATTTGAAGCAGCTGAGGCTGGAGCATGTGATGTGACTGGTACCGGCGCAGTGACAGTGTGAACTGCCACCGTTTGCTGCTTTTTGGAGGTCTCGGGACCTTGACGCCCCTTCCTCTTGTTGTTCCATCCTTTCTTACCATCGCTCTCCTTCTTCTTCTCAGTCTCTACCGGTTTCTCGCCCTTTTTGTGGTTATGATCATACAGCCTCTTTGCCAATCTCTTCGCACTGTCAAAAGTTTCAGGGTTCGCAGCTATCACATTCCCTTGAATGGGGGATGTCAGTCCCCAAATGAATCGTTCAATCTTCTTCCCCTCTGATGTGATCATACCCGGGCACAACAGAGATAGTTCGCTGAATCTCGATATGTAAGCATCGATGTTCCCATTCTGCACTGTGAGATTCCATAGTTCCTGCTCCATCTTCTGTATTTCGCCTCGGGGGCAGTACTCAGCCGTCAACATCTCTTTCATCTCTGCCCAGGGAATAGAGTTGGCGACAGGGAGTGTCATGGCTTCCACATGACCATTCCACCAAGTGAGCGCTTGGTCCACAAAAGTGCAGGCCGCGAACTTCACTTTCATCTGCTCGGGGCACTCGCATATCTCGAATACCGACTCTACTTTCTCGATCCATCGTTTTAGGGCGATCACTCCTCCGGTACCGTTGAAAGTTCGGGGTTTAGCGTTCGCAAAATCCTTGTAGGTGCACGTTTTAATGAGTCCTTGGTTCGTCCCGTTGTTCGAACTTCCGGATCCTTGCCCGTTACCTCCTCCGTTGTTCCCTCGGTGAAGTTGTGCCATAGCCGCTGTGACTGCAGCAGACACGGCTGCCTGGAAAGCAGTGGAGTCAACTTCCGGCGGGGTTGGTTCGGGATTTCCGCGAGTAGCTGGGCGAGGCATCTTTCTGTCATGAAACGGAAAGATGTTGGGTGTACGTGGTTTCTGTGAGGTCGTGGTCCTACTGACTAGGTGTATGGCACGAACCTAAGTACTTCTATCATTTAGCATACAATCATAGATTTGCAACACATAGCAGACCACGTAAAAGTTCACTAATATTATCCTATGCCTCTTCCACTATTGCAAACTAAACAGACGTTCTCTTTTTGGTGATAAGGGGTATACTTTTAGGTTCCCTGGCTATTCCGATCTCATCAAGACATGTGTTAGTTTTACCTTGGAGAGAATGTAGTTGATCAGGCTACATTCACTCCTTGGTATCACTAAGAACAGTCCCGAGTTAACCGAGATACCAGCATTATGGTGTTTGATTTAGCGTTGGATCCTTATTCCTAATGCAAGCAAGTGTATTTTATTCATTTGTTTTGTTCAGAGTTATGTTAGTCCCTCTTTTTGGTTTATAGTTGCATATCAATGTATGGCTCGACATGCTAGTTCACTATAAACAAAGCTCTGATACCAACCTGTCACACCCCCGAACCAGACGGCGGAAACGTCCGGGGGCTGTCGTGACTCAATTGAATACCATAACATTGAATATATATGAAACAAAACAACATTCGTCACCATTCATCAACATAATACAACCAGTAGTGTTTACATGTCATACATTGTTTGAGATATTACATTTCCAAAAATTTATATTGTTTGGTTCATTCAAAACTAAACTGCAACCGTCACTGAGCATGATTTCCCTTGACTCACTGGTTTCCTGAGAATACAAGTATTTTGAAAAACGTCAACATATGAAATGTTGGTGAGTTCATAAGTAGTGTTTGAAATCGAATGTTTATATTGTTTGAAAAACCACCAGAAAATCCGATATTTTCTGAAAAGAAAAGCTTTCGAAAACGTTTGTGAAGATCCATAAGTATGCTTGTTTGTTTCTATACTTGCAAAAATTGTTCATTTAAGTTGTATGCGTTTAAAATCTGTATGTGATAAAAACCCTAGGGAAACCCGATGTTCCCCTAGTTCTTTTGAAATCCGTTGAGTTGCGTTGAAACCATTACAAAAATAGTAGTATCGGTCCCAAGCGACGTTGGAAGGTTCTCGAGCATTGATTATTTACTACAAACCCGCATTACACAAATGCCCGGTTTATAGATATACCAACGATTCCCGAAGGCGTCGTCAGTACTAATCACGTTATCCAATCGCCCGGACTATGAGTGGTCCCGCATCCGAAGAGAAAGAGGTCACGAAGACCCCGATAACTCTATTAACCGGCTGGGGAAAAATGTGTGCGAGGGGTCCCCGACCCGCCTCGTAAAATGTGTAGACTTTTCTAGCAATACCATGGCCCTTGGGGTCCAATGGTACAAGCCATTGAAAGTCACCCTACGTTGTGCCAAGTCGGTAAGACTAAACACTTCGTAGAAAAAAATGTCTTCGGGCCTTAAGATCAGGTCATTGGGCTAGCTAGGCCCAACAAACAAGATTTTACACTTTTGGGGCCCGAAGATGGTGCGTAGACGTCTGTGCACACTCGTATGTATGTGTATTACCAATCGTTATTTGTATGTATCAAGAGTTAGTAGTTGTGGATTTTCATTGGCTCGAGACCGAGCCAATTCGTTTAACAACGACTTTTGGTATTGTAATGAGTTGTATTTCGTTGGTAGTTGAGGTGTCATTATTTGATCACATTGTACATAATGAATCAGCCTTGAAATATTTCTGTTTTCAGCCCCTCATTATTTGTAAAATTTACATTTTCAACCCTTTTATTTGAATATTTCCCGGTTTGGTCCTTAAACTATTTTTCTTGACATTTTAACACCAAAAATTATTGAAATTAATATTTTCCAGCATATTTTTCAAAGAAACAGTTTAAGTCCCTGAAAATGCAGTTTTTCTCGGGTTTAGCTCATCTTTTCGCAATTTTGGCAATTTTGGCCCAAAATGGAAAATTTTTGCAACTTTGGTCCTTTTTAAATTTAAAAAGCATTTTAAACCTTTGAAAAGGGTTTGGGACACTTATAGCCCACTGTTTTACAGAATTTCACAGTTTTGGCCCTTCAAAACAGAAAAATTTACATAATGGGCCTTATTGGGCCGAAATTTTCATTTTTAGCCCAATAGGCTTGAAATTTATGTTTTTAATCCTCAAAATGAATAAAATTCCAGAAATAGCTTTATTGAAACTGTTTTAACACATTTCAACTATCAGAATCTGTAAAATGTCATTTTGGGCCCTTAATTTTGTATTTTTCACATTTTTGGCCCAAGATGTGTGTTTTTAGCTTAAAGAAAATTGTTGCTAACCACTTGGCTATTTATCTAGTATCACTTATTATGTAGTAACATATTTGAAGCTAATATCATAAAACATGAGTTATATCTCGGTTTTGAGGGGTTTAATGGCTAGATCCAACATTAAAACACATATAAGCATACATATAAGCATGGAAATCATACAAGGCATACAAATACATATAGATCTACACTTTCACTTGTATTCCCCCCCACAAAAACTCTTAAAAACAGAAAATAGGGGTATGAATCTCACCTTGAGTGGGTAGTTTCGGTTCTTGAAGAAAAATTGGAAGAAATGAAGTGATTTTTGGCCCTTGCACTCCTTGAAGAACTTTTCGAGATTATGGGGTTTCTAGAGTGCAAGATCACGGTTTTTACATGGATTAGGAAGAGACTTTTGATAACAAAAGAATTTAAATCATAGATCTATGCATAATCTTACCTTAGGTGATGATTTACTTGCAAAATCCTCTTGGAAAGCCCCTAAATTTCGAGATCTTTGGAGAGGGGAGGGAAGGAGAGTTCTTTGAGTGTTCTAGAGAGAAAGTTGAGATATTTTGGTGTGTGTGATGATGCTTGGCCGAGAGTGAGAGAGGAGAGAAGAAGAAATGACTTTTGAAGTGATTTGCATGGAGATATGGACTAAGATGCATGGAGACATGTTGGGTAATAATGAGGTGGCAAGCAAATAGTCAACCCTTCTTCTTGGGCTTTTCTTTTGGGCCGAAAATGGGAAGGAAAAAAAGGTTTTTGGGCTTTTTGCTCCTAAGCCCAACATTAGTGTTAATTAGGGTATTTATTGGACTTATAAAATAAAATTGTGATTTTTGTGCTTTATTAAGCTAGGTTAGGTTTAATTATGGATCAAAACTTGTGTTTTATTTCCTTCTAGGTTCTACCTAGCTCAAAATATTGAAATAGACGAATGTGGGTCCAATTAGAGCCCAATTAGGGTCCTAAACCCATGATAGTCCAATTGGAAGCTTATTGGTCCATTTGGATCCAATAAAGAAGTTCTAGCCTAAATTAGACTTAATAAGAACTTCTAGGGTCTCCAATTGTTTGATGACTATTTGTACTCCTAGCATGTTGTATTTGATTGAAGTTTTTGATTCACATTAACTTGAATGTATAGATTACATAGCTTAAAATTTACAGTTGTGACAGTATGTGGGCATTCCAACCCGATGGTTGTGGGCCAGGAGTATTCCATCCAGGTAGGATGATTGGACTCATAGTATGTTGGCATTCCAACCCGATGGTTGTGGGCCACGAGTATTGCATCCCGGTAGGATGATTGGACTCGTAGTAGGCTGGCATTCCAACCCGATGATTGAGAGCCTGGGGTATTCCATCCTAAGGGATGATTGGACCCATAGTAGTGGTTGTGGTATGTGTAGGTGTCCGGGCATTCCAACGCGATGGTTGTGGGCCGAGAGTATTCCATCCTGGAAGGATGATTGGACTCATAGTATGTTGGCATTCCAACCCGATGGTTGAGGGCCAAGGGTATTCCAACCGGATGGTTGATTGGACCCATTGCATGATGTTTATTGTTATATGTGTATGGTTATGTGTGTATGGGTATTTTGGGAGAACTCACTAAGCTTTCGAGCTTATGGTTTCAGTTTATTGTTTCAGGTACATCAGGTGATCGTGGCAAGGCAAAGGCGTGATCGTACCGTTCCTCATATTTCATGATTTTGTGATTTGGTTCTAGGGATACTCTAATGTTTAAAACTGTTTTGAAAACAAGTTTTATTAACTTATTGGTTTTCGAATGGATTAAAATGTTTTAAATTGTCTGAAATTTTATGGATGTTACAGCTCAACTCAGACCGTAATCCTCCATAAACCACTATCTCTACTCATCCATGAGTCTTGCGACTCCAACTAGCATCTCACCAAAAATCTCTCAGAAACTAACTTGATTTCCCTCTCAAGGTATGCTCCATTGAAACTCGTTTAACATGGCCCTCTGGCCCACACTCTATCACATCTGATCTCAGTCTAATCAATCACAACATGATAATTGGTAAAATCAGAAGCACTAACCGCCACAAGTCATGGTACTTGAACCATGTGACCGTCTCTCGATTTGCTATGAATCATGGTACCCGAACCATGTTATCTCCTATCAATCTGCTACTTAGAACCTTTGGAACTTACCCTGTTTCGAGTACGGGTCCTCTGCTTTCAATAGTACGGGCCCATACTACCTCCACATCTACCTATACTTTCCACACGGATCGTCCCAGATTTGCTAAGTGGCTGCTCAACCTTCTCGATCACCAATCCCGTTAAACCAGGTCGCATCTATCAGCGTACTTATCTGACTAAGGTCACTCCCTAGGCTCTTCCTAGGTTCTCACACTTCTCTGCCATCAGTTGTTGAAGAACTCCTTATGATGCCAGCCATCTACCTCCTGAATATCGTCATATTCACTTAGTAGCTGACTCCCATCATTGAGAGTTCCACAAAGCATGAAGCAAGCAGCATTCGGGCATCGAATAACTCCACCAGCACGTAAAACCACTCTAGGTTACTACTCTATTTGCTTTAATCACACTCAAAAGGTATCACCGAACTCAAGCAACTCTACCCCACGCGAGTATCTAACTAATCTCTCAGTAGGCTCCTCCAATGCTCATCTAGGTATCTCTCCAAGATTGCTCCTCTACTCAAAGCTCTATCTCTGAAATATTCATGTTGGATACTCTTACTCCGCACATACTCAAAGCACATCACAGATATTAAAATCCCTAGGCTAAGGCATCACAAATCAGGAAAATTTAGCCCTAAAATATGAAATACCTAGCCTATCTCCTAGCATGCATCACTAATATCTCAATAATAACTCATAACACAACTAAGTAAGGGTACTTTAGGAAATCACCGTTCGGGCTCTAGCTGATTGTACACACTGCTCCTTCTCATTTTCTCTTGGAAACTCTTGCTCATTTTAGACAAATCATTTCTTTTGAAATTTTTTTCTCAAATCCCCAGTTTGAGTCCAAACATACTCGAAGGTGTATCTGAATCCCTCAAACCAAGGCTCTAATACCAACTTGTAACACCGTAAATTTTCAAATAAAATTATCATTTAAAATCACATAATTCTCATAACACATTTCACAAAAATCTCATTTGTTTAATTTACAAATCGCAACTCCATAATTGTTTGATTAAGATCCAGGATCTTCAAACATAACTCTTTCACTGGTGTGTACAATCAAGCCGGTGCCTTCCCGCGATCCTGAGAAAACCTGAAACACATAACACATAACACAGTAAGCACGAAGCTTAGTGAGTTCTCCAAAATACCACATACACAAATAATAAGCCTCTCATGGCTATAGCTCGTTGGACCCTCCGGTCTGGTCTCAGTGAAGACTCTCCGGTCTCACGGCTCGTTGGACCCTCTAGTCCGGTCTCAGTGTGGACCCTCCGGTCTCATGGCTCGTTGGACCCTCCAGTACGGTCTTGGTAACACATAATATAGCATATATATCATACAGACAAGACGCATAACTCAAGTAAACACATAAGACCCTCCGGTCACTCACAGATACCACTCATGGTAAGTATAGTGAGAAGACTCACCTTGCCAGCGAGCAAGCAATTATCCTTGAACTCAAATCTTGAACTAGCCACTACCTAACACATAGGGTAAATATCTCTAATTAATACTCTATTCATACTCAATACCAAAAGGTTGCCCTCTCTTCCTCTTTCTAAATCTTGAATTGGGTAAAAAACATTTTACCCCTCTATGGTATCCATTACTCATGTATGACTAAACCCTAAAGTCAACAGAAGTCAAACTCGAGTCAACAGTCCATGTTTGACCCGACTCGCTGAGTGCATCTATGTAACTTGTCGAGTCCCCTTGTTTCTTCTGTCATATCGCGAAAGTCCACCTTGACTCGTCGAGTTGTCCCGCCAACTCGCCGAGTCACCCATGTCCATACTTATCGGGGAAAAACCCCAATCGACTCGTCGAGTCAGCTCATAGACCCGGTGAGTCCCTTCAATCTGATTTCTCATTCAGACGATTCAAAGCAGCTCTACTACTCTGAACACTAGATCTAGCATTCCAGGACTTCATTGTCATGTAAAGCTTCAATATTTACGTTCATGTATGGTATTTTTGCTCCAACATACCCAAAACATGCTCTCACAATGTGTTAAGCACAATATCCTTCATATGGGTGAATAAAGTTGGGACCTTTGGACTCTAGGGACCTCACAAGGTCCAGATCTGAGGTCTAAACCTCAAGACAAGTCTGAAGGCTTGAAATCCCAAATAAGATGGCATAAACCCTAACCTACCAAAATCAAGAGATCTAACCATAATAATGATAAAGGTACAAGATTTTACCTTCCCTTTGAAGCTTTGGACGCATTGATCCTTGATCCAACAACTCCTCCTTGTTCCTTGCTTAACAACTCCTCTTCTCCTCAAAAGATGCATTAAAATTTCTCAAGATTAGCTCAACATTCTCTCTTTTAGCTCAAAAAGGCGACTAGGGTTTCCCTCAATGAAGTTGGGCAACTCATGAGCCGCAAATGAGGCTATAAGTTCCCTTATATAGGCCCCAAACTCGAGGATTTAGGGTTTCACTACACAGCACCTACTCGGCAAGACGGCTCTCCGACTCGTCGAGTCCGCTCATTAAACCCACGCAGTTAACTCGACTCTACTCGACGAGTTGGACTCACAACTCGTCGAGTCACTCAATAAACCCAAACTAAAACACCATTAATATACCTAGGATTCCGGATGTTACAACCTGGATGGTTAAGGATCTCGCACTCATAATCCTTGACCACGTCTAGCTGCCTGCGTTGCCTAATGTTCAGGTTCCGCTGGTCCATTAGATATCTCAAAGTCTTGTGATCCGTGTAGAGCGTACAACAGACCCTATATAGATAGTGTCACCAATTCTTGAGGGTGAAGACCGCTGCCCCCAACTTCAGATCATGTGTGGGATATCGCGACTCATGTGGATTCAGCTGCCGCGAAGCGTAAGCAATCACCCGTCCTCTCTGCATAAGCATCGCCCCTAAATCGGTGATGGATGCATCACATAATACTACAAAATCCTTGACTCCCTCCAAGAGGGTAAATACCGGGGCCTCATATAAACTCCGCTTATGAGTCTCAAATGCCAACTGCTAATCAGGTCCCCATCAGAAATCGACCCCCTTCCTCGTTAGACGAGTGAGGGGTACCATAATCCTGGAGAAGTCCTGAATGAATTTATGATAGTACCCCGCCAAACCCAAGAAACTACTGATCTTTGAGGGAGATTTTGGAGCCTCCCATTGCATCACAGCCTCGATCTTGGCCGGTTAGACCAAAATCCTTTCCTGATTAACAAGGTGCCCAAGGAATTGGACCTCTTGTAACCAAAACTCGCACTTTGAGAACTTGGCATATAGGTGTTATCGCCACAAAACCCCCCAAAAGCTCCCGAAGATGCTCCTCATGGCTCTCTGGCCTTGGAATACACCAAGATATCATCAATAAACACAATAACCGATCGATTGAGCATTGGCATGCATACCCGATTCATCAGATTCATAAACATTGTAGGCGCATTGGTGAGCCCACATTGCGTCACCACGAACTCGTAATGCCCATAACGAGTCTGGAATGCGGTCTTCTTCACGTCCTCCTCTCTCACTCTAACCTGATGATATCCAGACCTCAGATCTATCTTGGAGAACCAAGATGCACCCTGCAACTGATCAAAGAGGCCATCAGTCCATGAAAGGGGATAACGGTTCTCCACCATTAATTTGTTAAACTCTCGGTAATCAATGCACATCCGGTGTGAACTATCATTCTTCTTGATGAACAATATCGATGCTCCCCGCAAAGAACTGCTCGGTCTGATGAATTGCTTGCCTAGCAGATCCTGCAGCTGAGATGACAACTCCTACATCTCAAGAGGTGCTAAACAGTATGGCGGCTTGGCAATTGGGGCCACACCCGACACAAGGTTAATCCTAACCTCGACCAGCCTCTCAGGAGGCACACCAGGTAACTCCTCTAGGAATACATCAGCAAACTCTCTGACACCAGAACCTTTGAAACTGAAATCTAATCCTCAACTCGAGTGTCAACCACGTAATCCAAATAACCTACACACCCATGCTGAATATACTTACGAGCCCTGGCTGCCGAACAATACCTTGAACCGACCCTGGTGCCCTCTCCATAAATAATTAGTTCTCCTCCACTTAGGGTTCGAACTACCACTCGCTGGCCCTCACAATCAATCATGGAACCAAACCTGCTCAACCAGTCCATACCCGCTATCACGCACACATCCCCGATGGGAATAGGGAACAAATCAATCAGATAAGGCACCCCGAAGATCTCTAGCACACAACCCTGATATACCACAGATGCAGAAACCCCTTGTTCGTTGGCGATATAAACCCGCAATGGACACTCTAACTCCTAATTAGGCATATTAAACTCCCTACTGAATGATCGAGATATAATGGACCGACTTACTCCCGAGTCAAACAACACAAGAGCAGGAAAAGAGTTCACTAGGAACGTACCCATCACAACATCGGGAGCTATTCTGGCCTCCTCGACAGTGAGCTAGAAAGCACAAACCCAAGCATTTTGGGGGCTCTGCCCTCCACTGGCTTCCATTAGTGATACTCAAAGTAGCTGGTGTCTGGGCATGCGTTGGCTTGGTGGGGAGAAATTGACATTTGACCTTCACATGGGCAACCTGATCACAATGATAACAAATCCTGGAACTTGGAGTTGGGGATGGCTGGTGGAAATCCCTCGTATAGTGCCCCTCCTTGCCACATTTGTGGCACACACCTCCTGATCAAAAAAACCCCCTAATGAACCTTGTCGCACTTCCTACAAAGTATGGCCCCTCTAACCTCCAGATCTAATACCAGCGCCCCATATCCGTTTCGACATAGGTTGCGACTGCGTTGCGGACGGTCTCTGCTCCCTCGTCTAAAGCTTCATCTCAATCTCACGCCGCCTGGCAGCCTCTTGCAACTCCAACAAACAACAATATCGTTGAGTAGATACAAACTGTCTAATATCCTTCTTGAGCATAATCAAGTAACAGGTCATCTGAGCCTGCTCAGAAGCAGCAAACTCAGGACAAAACATAGCCCTCTCCGTAAACATCTTGGTGATCTGTGTCACCAACTCAATGCCATGTCTCATATCCAAATACTCCTAAGCCAACCTCTCACGCTCCACCAACAACACATAACTAGAACAGAACATCTCCGAGAACTGCTCCCAAGACACAACAGCTCTCTGCTCAAAAGAATACAAGCTAGTAACAATTCTCCACCAATCCTTCGCTCCAGATCTCAAAAGGTTCAAATCTCACCTGACCTTCTAGTCAGGTGGGCAAAAGCAAGTGAAGAAACACCCCTCAATGTCATACAACCACCTTATGGCTATAATCGAGTCCTGAACTCTATCAAATGTCGGGAGCTTCGTATTTTCGAAGTCCTGATACTGGAAAACCCTCCCAGCAGCAACGATTGTGCTGGCTACAATAGTAGGAGCCTAAGACAAAGCAGCGTAACACTCATCAAAATACACCATCATGACGGTCTTAATAGAGCCAAACATCTCTGGAAAATATAATCGAAGTGAGCCACAACCTCCTCCTGAAGGATCTCCCTAATCATGTCCTCGGATGCAACTGGCCCACCCTGGCCACCTGTCCATGATCTTGATCCGGATCCTCCCTCGAAACGTCGCATCATCACCATACTGAAAATAAACAAGGGAGATATTGTTGGATTAGGTGTCTAAGTTCATAACTATTTCTGGAATGTACCTGACCCGATTAGCATGGTCCATTTGGGTTGCATGGCATTGCAAAACTTGGATACTCTAAATGAGAGAAATGACACTTAAGGATTATTAATATATTATAAGTTCTAATATATTAATAATATTATTTAATTAGTATTAATCAAAGAATTAATTTGGAATTAATTAAGTGATCAAAAAGAGACTAATTAAATATATGGGGTTGATGGTGTAAATCATCTATTCTTGTATAGTAGGCTAATGATCCATGGTTTGTATGGATTGGGTTAAAACCCATAAGGTGATCCATGGATAGTCCATGGAGGTTACAAACCCATGGATCATGGAATATGGAAAGCCATGACAATTAGGGTTTACATGGTGTAACCCTACTTGTACCACAACTATATAAAGACCCCTAGACTAGCAAAATCGGTACTACTACTACTATGTGACATCCCCATTTTCACGGCCAAAAAAGACCGATGTTGTTTATGCTTTATAAAAATCAGAGTACTTCATTTTATAAAAATGTTGCGGAATTTGTTCCCAGAAAAACATGGTAAATACGTTATTAAAACATTTTCGAAGAAACGTATTTATTTCATTTTAAAACGTTTGGGATGTCATCGTTAATACAGAAACATAAGCATAAACAGAACTTACAATTATTTACACTAGTGATCTACATCTCTTTAAATCTCTCAGTGTAATGTCACTTCATATCAACACCTGTGATATAAATAAACTGAGTGGGTCAGGTTGGGAAACCTGGTGAGTACATAGGGTTTTCAACCCACAATAATATAATTATTATGTTTAAACAATCAAACAATCAACCCAATTACCCATCCCCATTATCTTCTTTATTCTTAAGGATCTACCCTAAGAATCAGCTATTTCTCATTCATTCATTCCTAAGGATCATCCTAAGGAAACAACATGAAGTCCATTGTTGCCAATGACACATTGGTCAAGCGCAGCTGCTAATATTGTCACTTAGGCTCAGCTGCCAGAATTAGGACATTTTCTATGAGGCGCTTCTGCCGGTATTGACCTTTAAACACTACTGTCATGGTCATAAGGCTCCCTATTAGGCGCAGCTGCCGATACTATCCTTGGAGCGCAGCTGCTAGGACGTTTACCGTAGATCTAAATCATCTACGGGTTGTGGCGCAGCTGCCAGTGCTCATCTATAGGGTACTAGGTCCACTGCTGCCAATGTATACCTATAGGGCACTAGGTCCGTACTACTAATGTTCCTCTATTTCAGCTTTTATCCATCATCATTCATCTACCCATGTTTTACCCAACATATTTTGTAGATATAAAATACTTTATACAGTTTACATCATTTAAAACATGTATAAAAATCTTTCACCAGCATAGACAACAAGTATTCAGACAATATGCACACATAACACATAATTTATATTAAAATACTTCATATCTATGTGTAAGATGAAAGAGACCATGCACTCACCTGATTAAGTGGTGATTCCGAACTCAGACAGCACTTCGTTATCTCAAAACAATTTTCCTCGACAAAACCTAGTATCAATACCACTAGGGTTTAGTTTTTAACGTTAACCACGACTAATTAATAGTCTAGCTATTATTACTATTATATAAGCGTTAAATAACACTCAATATAACTCATAATAATAGCCCAAATAATTATTTTAAGGTCCTAATAATGTTACTATAATTAAATAAAATCTATATTAAATATAGTATAGGCGTAGCTCACTTACAGCGAGTTTTTATTAAAAACCGGGCTTCGCTGGAGCAGCGTTTCCAAGCCGAAAGCTTTTCTTCTCGGAGCCGTCGGGCGCTCCGGGGCTTTCTTCTCGTGCTAGGGAGGTTCCGTAGACTTGGGAGGGGTTTAGGGAGGCTAGAGAGAAGTTAGAGAGAGAAAGAGAGGCTTATGGTGTGAAGAAAATATGAGGAGTTCACCCTTGTATTTATAGGAGTTTTATAGTAAAGTAGTCTCTAAGCTTCGTCCGTAACTTTTGCATACGAGCTCCGTTTTTGTCTGTCTTTTTACCGTTGAGTTCCTATTAATGAGATCTTCAACTTTCATTTAGACCTCGTTGGCTAATTCTCATTCTATCTCGGATTTACAAAACTGTATCGAATTCGCCGCGCTCGAAAAGTAGGGACTAAGCTTCGTCCATAACTTTCGCATACGAGTTCCATTTTTGTCTGTCTTTTTACCGTTGAGTTCCTATTAATGAGATCTTCAACTCTCATTTAGACCTCGTTGGCTAATTCTCATTCTATCTCGTATTTACAAAACTGTATCGAATTCGCCGCGCTCGAAAAGTAGGGACTAAGCTTCATCCATAACTTTTGCATACGAGCTCTATTATCGACGATCTTTATATCCACGCATTGGTATTTACGAGTACTACAACTTTCATTTAGATCCCGTCGGCTAAAAATCGACCGATCTAAAATTCAGATTTCGGGCTGTGCACTGCTATGCTAAATCTTAGAAAAATCATAACTTCCTCATACGAAGTCAGATTTGGGCGTTCTTTTTATTGATGTTCTTAGTTTAACATATTCTACGACTTTCGTTTAGATCTCTAAGGCTAAATCTCGCTCTATCATAAATTCACTATTTACGTTTCCCGGTATCGTGCCGGTTCCGTCGCGAAACTTCAACGGGTCATAACTTCTTCGTTATAACTCGGTTTTCGGCGTTCTTTATATGTACGAAAACCTTGTAACATACTCTACAACTTGGTTAAGATTATTTATTCTAAATAATCTTTTGTCGAAAAGTCGTTTTCGACCCCTATTGCCTCTAATTTGACTAGCCCAGATTTGCGGGCGTTACATACTACTACTACTTGTACAAGTAAGTAAATAGGGCTATTCGATTTTGAGGTGTTAGTGAACTTCTCTCAAGGTTATTCCAAGTGTTGTGGTGTTGGTTGAGACATTTGAGGCATCACACTTGAGGTGCTAGGCTCACAAGGTTCTCAAGGAATCCAAACAACAAAAAGGTATGTTCTTCTTCTAGCATTTATGTTTAAAAGTTCCCCATGCTATGCTATATAGGTTTTTTTTGGAAAGGGAACTTCCCTAACGAGGGTTTCCGGGCCAGCTTTCGCGCACCGACTAATCCCCCGCTGCAAACATGAAGCTTTGCCTCATGCCCTGGAGTCACTGCAGGCGAACCTCCATGGCCACAAGGGCTTAGTAGTGCCAGGATTTGAACATGGGTCAATAGGTTATCCACCATATCTTCCACATGCATTACCAAGTCACCACAACCCAACCTTGGAAAACAATTTTGCATGTATCTTAGTCAAACATAGATCCAAGGTTTCTAGGGTTGCATGTACACCTTAGGAGTGTTAGAATGCTCAAAACCCTTCAGTAGTATCAGAGCCTAGGCTTGTTTACTTGATACTTGATGCAAACTTGTTTTTCAAAAGCCAAAAACTGCCCATACAAGAAAACTTGACGAGTTATGACCAAAAACTCGCCGAGTTTATGTGTTATTGCATGAACTCGACGAGTTTGTCATCCAGAGTGCAGTTTTTGGAGCTTTTGCTTCTGGAAATGGACTAGAAACATTACCCTAAGCAATTTTGGTCCTATAAAACTTGTTTTAGTTGGTGTAATGGTTATGCTAATCCATTTTCAATATCTATTATCAAAATTTCAAGTTTTATATGGTTTATTTATGATTCTTGAAATTGTTGATATGCATGTTCATGAACTTATGAGTTTAGAAGATCATAGGAATTATTTGTAACTTGCTTGTTAGTTTAATTCTTGATTATTATGTGTTTTAATGGAATCCATAGTTTGTCCTCGAGTTATGGATTACCGAAAGTCATCCTTTTAAAGTCCATTAAAGAAACACATAGGTTACATAAAATGAAAAGTCTCTCATTTTAATAAACCATTAACTCATAAGTTATGAAAGATGAAAAGTTTTGAAAGTTACAAAACTTGCCCTCAAGTTTTGGAACATGTAAAGTCACTTTAAAAAAACTTTAGTTCCAGCCCCTAGAATTTTAAAAGTTATAATTCAACCCTTATATTTTATAATATTATAAGTTTAATAATTTTATATACGTATAAGAAAAGTTCGTTTTACCGTTAGTAGGCCTCATTCACGAAGTCGGTCTATAAGAGAGATATAAGGTTGTTGCCTATAAAATGGCAGCCTAATGGGTGTCCACTCTCACCCACCGCTTCCTTGACTGGTGGAGGGTCGTTAGCCGAACGGGTAAGACAAAGACTTTAAATCTTCATTAAAAGTATGATGAATGTAAAGTAACTAAATGTTTTTATAAATTCTCAATCTTAGTTACTTTAGGAAAATGTGAATAAGGTTCTAACCCATGAAATTACACTTTGCACTTTGATTAAGTCGTTACTGGAGCGTGTGTGGTTAACCGACATACTAACCTGGACTTAACAGGGTAGGCAAAGGGTGGCTTAAGGTTTATCATAGGTCGGTGGAGCGCGTGTGGTTAACCGACACATCGATTGAGTGATAAACATAAAGGGTACCAAGTAGTTTGCATGGTTACTTCACACCTTGTTTTGTGATCCTCGACATCCCAGTTACAAAACCTGAAGGGCACACTCGAGATTGAAGCATGTCATTGAAAAGTTCAATGAATCTCAAAGAATCTAGGAGTTTCAAAACCAATTAAAACCTAATAATTTGTTTCGTTTTTCATGGTGGAAATTGGTGAATCATCATTCACCTACCTTCAAATATTGTATAGCTTGGATTACTCCTACCGCGGCCCCTGTCTTGGCAATCGGGCAAGGCAAAGGAAAGACGAGGAAGAGCCCTTTCGAAGGGTACCAAGGGAAAGTCCCTTGATGGCTCCTCTTCAAGTGGAACCAAGAAAGGTTTCGTCACTCCCCCTGCTAACCCTAAAGAGGCTGAATGCTTCTCTTTCCATGAAAAGTCGCACTGGAAGCGAAACTGCCCAAAGTAACAGCAAAATGTGAAGGATGGGAAAGTAAAACCCAACCATACAGGTATATACACTATATTGTCTAATACTTCATCCCATTCTAATTCTTGGGTCCTTGATACAAGTTGTGGTATTCAAATATGTACTGATTTGCATGGACTAAGAAGAAGTGAGAATGTGGAGCATGGAAATATAAACTTGATCATGGGGAATAGGAAAGCTTTACCTGTCACCAAGATTGGAGTTTATTCTTTGTTGCTAAGTAGTGGATTAGTGTTAGATTTTGAATAAGTGTTGTTACTCGTCTGAAATGGCTAGAAATATTATTTCCTTTCATGGTTTGTACAAACAAGGTTTTACCTTTTTGTTTGATAATGAAAGTGGTGGTATTAATGCTTTCTTTAATAATGTTCTTTATTTTAAAGCATTACCTTGTGATGGTGTGTATGAAACTATGTCGGTTGTAGATAACCTAGGAAATAATGTGTTGTGTATCGATTCTTCCACTAGTTTGGATAAAACATCATTATGGCATTGTCGTCTTGGACATATAAGCAAGAAACACATAGGCCAACTCCAAAAGGATGGACTCTTGGAGTCATTTGACCTAAAATCAGATGATAGTTGTGAATCTTCTTTGCTTAGGAAAATAACAATGTCACCCTTCACTGGTACTTGTGCTAGGGGTGAGGGTTTGTTGGACCTCATACATATTGATGTGTGTGGACCCTTCAGAACCGCCACAAGAGATGCTAACCGCTTTTATGTGACTTTTATTGATGATTTTAGTAGATATGGATATATCTACTTAATCAAGCATAAGCCAGAGACCTTTGAAAGATTCAAAGAGTTCAAACAGGAAGTTGAGAATCAGTTGGGCAGGAACATTAAGATGCTTCGATCCGATCGAGGTGGTGAGTATCTTAGTATAGAGGAGCAATTTATTGGAAAAGTTCCAAGCAAGAGACAATGGTTGATTCAACTTACGAATCAGAGTATATAGCGGCAAGCGAGGCACCAAAGGAGGCTATATGGATAAAGAACTTCATTGGAGACCTTGGAGTTGTACCAACTATAAAGGAGCCTATAAAGATTTTATATGATAGTGAAAGTGCAGTTGCCTTAGCAAAGGAACCAAGGGATCACGGGAGATCCAGACACATCGGTAGAAAATACCATTTCATCATACATCGAATAGAAGAAGGACTCCTCATGGCAAAGAGGGTATCATCGACTGAGAACCCGACAGATCCCTTCACAAAGGGACTGGGTAGGGTTAAGCATCTCCAGCATGCGAGGCGCATAGGGCTAAAGGATGATATTAGTTTTAGTAGTTAGTTAGCTTTGAAATGTGTAAAGTATAATTGACATTTGATGATGAATAAAAGTTGTTGTTTATTTATGAGTAAAGTGTTGCTATCTTTTGTCAATCGTTTACTATCGTTTCATTTTACATGTTTTGAATTCCAAAATAATTATGTTATGGTATATCATATTATTTAAATTCTCCACAGTCGGTCATAAGTTGGAAGTAGATATGAATCAAGATTGTCATGTAGTTGGTTGTAGATGTCTAAAACGTTGGACATTGCAAATTGTTGCTACAACACTCATGAGTGCTCATAAGTTCTAAGTATTGGATTCAACCCACGCTCACTGGTATCACTTCATGGAATTTGTCTTGAGTGATCGTGAGACGGTAATATCATATAATTCTTCAAATCTAAAGATATGACTTGTTGCCTATGAGTTGGTTATACATTGATTGTACGAAAACGCATTGGTAACTCGATGTTATAAAATGTGCCTTTGTGTATATTTCAACAAGTAGTAGAACAAGCATATGAGTCAAAGTTTATCTGTTCCTTCTTGGATTAGAAGCGATATCTGGGCCCCTCGATGATTTTGTATTGACCCATGTACCGGGCCCGGTCAAAACTAAGTTGATGTGTTCAATTAATTTCTATGTCAAACAAATCGAAAATCAGGAAACAAACTGTTGGACAATAAGTAACACATTGTTCCATGTATTTTTCCGGCTGATATTTAGAACAGAGGATTATATGATCACTTATCTTAAATAGTGTATCATCATCATCTCAGTTCTGCGAGACCTTGAAAGAGCTACGATTGTTGATCGGTTCCAGAAGTAATTCTTGCAGTTATAGTTATTTATCCAAGTGGGAGACTGTTAGATTAGGTGTCTAAGTTCATAACTATTTCTAGAATGTACTTGACCCGATTAGCATGGTCCATTTGGGTTGCATGGCATTGCAAAACTTAGATAGACTAAATGAGAGAAAGCACACTTAAGGATTATTAATATATTATAAGTTCTAATATATTAATAATATTATTTAATTAGTATTGATCAAAGAATTAATTTTGAATTAATTAAGTGATCAAAAAGAGACTAATTAAATATATGGGGTTGATTGTGTAAATCATCTATTCTTGTATAGTGGGCTAATGATCCATGGTTTTATGGGTTGGGTTAAAACCCATAAGGTGCTCCATGGATAGTCCATGGAGGTCACAAACCCATGGATCATGGAATATGGAAAGCCAGGACAATTAGGGTTTACATGGTGTAACCCTACTTGTGCCACAACTATATAAAGACCCCTAGACTAGCAAAATCAGCACTACTACTACTACTACTACTACTACTACTGCTACTTGTACAAGTAAGTAAAGAGGGCTAACCGATTTTGAGTTGTTAGTGAACTTATCTCAAGGTTATTCCAAGTGTTCTCAAAACAACAAAAACACTTTTTCTTCTTCTAACCGATTTTACTAACAAGTGTTGTTAGTAAAAACACTTGAGGTGCTAGGCTCACAAGGTTCTCAAGGAATCCAAACAACAAAAAGGTATGTTCTTCTTCTAGCATTTATGTTTAAAAGTTCCCCATGCTATCCTAGATAGGTTAAGAACCTTGGAAAACAATTTTGCATGTGTCTTAGTCAAACATAGATCCAAGGTTTCTAGGGTTGCATGTACACCTTAGGAGTGTTAGAATGCTCAAACCCCTTCATATATCAGATAACATGCATATAGTATTAGGCGAACCAACTCCCAACAAAGCCTTAGGGGTTGTGACTTCCCTGTTACGCGTACAAGTCTTGTGCTTTAAGTAGTACAGACCCATACTACCTTACACACCTACCGTATTTGTCTCAAGGATCATCATAACAACCCTAACAATACACACTAGAAGATGCATACACTTAATCCTCACTCCCTAGAGGAAGGCTAAACATCACGAGACTGGCCGACTAACCCCCCACAACTCAACCATGAAACTTCCACAAACCTTGTAGCACTCGTGTACGCTAGTCATACATAATAGTGGACCCTATAGACAGTTGAATATCATATCCAACCCTAAGCCCTTCATCAAACAAGAACATGAAATAAGTCCAAACCAAATATTCCCAGGCTATAAAATCTTAGTTATGTATAACCATGATGCATACACTCAGCAACTACAATAATGATGTCAATCTCATATAAAGAAGAACCCTAGGCTATCAGATATCATATAATCAAGCAATTCTATCAAGAAATTCTTGAAGATCCCTAGCTTATCACTAGCATGTTGTTCTAATATATCATAAAATCAATACCAGTGTGGTAATTTGGGGTCTATTTACTGGCTCCAGCCGATCGTACACATCGCATCCTCTTTGTTTATTTTGAAAACAATTTGAAAATCATTTTTTTAAAATCTTTTCCTTAGTTTGAGACTGGATTCACACGACTGTTCCTCCAATTCACTTAAACCAAGGCTCTGATACCAACTAGTAACACTCATAAAAACCATGATAAATTTAAACTTTTTAAAACCAACCAAATTCACAAATTTTTTACAAACATAGTTTTCAAAACATGTTCAACATCAAAGTCTCTCAAAATCATAAGTGAGAACATGAGGATGTGTATGCTCATGCATTGGCATTCCCGCAATCATCTGAAGTAGCTGAAACATAACCCAAAACTGTAAGCCAACGCTTAGTGAGATCCCCAAAGTACCACACATAACATAAGCATAAATACAGACAACATGCATACAAAGTCTTCAGTCTGATTGGAACTCCCCACCAGCCTACAGACTATCCGATACGCTCACAGAACCTTCGGCATGACTGGTATGCCTCACTGGGCCTTCAGCATATCTGGAACATTCTCTGGGCCTTCAACCTAACTGGTATGCCTCACCGGACTGCAGTCTATCTGGGATGCCCTGGGTCTCTTGGCCTTTAGTCTACACTTGTTCGCCTCAACCCAACCATACATAAACCATGTCGACATATATATAACAGATAAGCATACATATAACCAGTCAACAGACAATCAGACAGATCTTACAGATCGCTAAGTATAACATCATCATATCTACCAGGATACATATATAACAGATCACTATAGCATACCAACATGCGATAAACCAGGATAACAATCCAATGGGTCGGCCTTTTTGCCTTCAACCCAAAAGTATAGTGAGAAAAACTCACCATACAAACTAAACGGAAGTTGATGAGGTCCCGACTCTGAATCTCAGCTCTCTAACCAGCACCTAATCCCACCAATGACCAATTCCATCAAAATCCCAAAATACCTAAAATACCCTCAAGGTCAAACTTGGTCAAAGTCAACTGGTCAAACCCACTAAGTCAACTGAGTCAACCCAACCGATTCAACTCATCTGGGCTGACCTAATGCAAGTACGCGAGGGCGTACAGGTACGCTGAGTATACTCCAAACCCTCGCAGCTGACGACCATCAGGGTGGTTGACCTCGTACGTAGGGCATACACCTCGTACGTGGGGTGTACTCTCGCATCATTCAAAACTCAATAAGTGCTTAATGGCTTAAGCACTTACATCCATATTTCAGATCTAAGGCTCAAATACACTCTACAGTCATAAAGTTTCCAACTTTATGACTTTACAAGCCCATTAACTGCTTAATTCGAGATCTTGATCCATTAAGACCTTCTACAAGATGCATGGAGCAAAACAAACCATTGAGACTTCATTTTTATGACTTATGATCCCTCCTAGGGTCTGAAAGGACATCTCAAATTGTCAAGAACATGCCATGCTCAAGATAAGACATTTGGGACCAAAAAGTATCACTAAAACACCCATTTCTAGATCTACATGATTGAAAGATCAAGTTGAAAGCTTTGTACCTTTGAAGGGTTGCATATGAGGAGTAAATCCCAAATCCAAAGTGCTTCACTCTCCAAAGATGATCTTGGCTGCACACAAAAACACACTTTTATGCTAGAAATGGCTTCTCAAGGAGAACTAGGGCTTCAAACATGAATGAGAGGGTGGAGGTTGATAAGGTGAAGGGAAGGGAGGCCAAAAGGATGCTTAAATACCAGCCAAACCCTAAAAATTAGGGTTTCTTCACTTATTAAGTACACTTAGCGTACAATGGTATACGCCTAGCGTACTAAGACGTGCCCTAGTACACTCAACATACACCACGTATGCATAGCGTACTCCGAAGCCTTAATTTACCAAAATACCATTAAGGCCCTTTTGCATACATTTCTTGAACTTTGGGACCACATGCAATATAAATGACTTAAAGTGTTGAAATTTGAAGTACCTTATCATTAGGATGTTACACTCCCTGTGGCAAGATAGGTGAAGAGAGAGAGATAAGGATGATAACCAGTTGCAACTTTTAGATTGATTTTGACTTAGTTCCACACATATAATATACAAAAATACACAAATATGTGGACCCAATTTATTGTAGGTCCAACTTTCATTTGTGTTAATGATAACAGTGAAGATCTCGATATTAAAAAAAAAAATATGGCAATCACTACATATGTACCCACTGCTTTCACTCCAAGTGAATTGGATGGATAAAGTTAATGAGGTTGTTGATCGTTTGATTCCCCACCATGAACACAATCATCAATTTCTGATTGAGGAGTCTCTTCATCTTTTACATTCTCCTTGTCAACGAAAGTAGATGAAAAAGAATCATCAAGTTTTGTTATTCTTTTACTGCACACAAAATAACCGAAATAGCCATGCATTTTCCTACACACCCAAAATATTATATAATAAAAGATTTTTTTTTTAATTTTCTCTTAATAAAACCCACGTTTCTTTTGAAAAACTCAATGGGCTCACAAATTACTTGACACCAACAGACAACAATACCCTTAATTTTCCCTTTTTTTTTTTTTTAATATGGCCATTTGACATGATTGCCCTTGACAATTAATGGCAATAAGAATTGAGAAAACCATGCTTGAATCTTGTAACTTTTACCTCTATTTAGAACTTGTTTACATCTCAAAACTTAATTTACTTGGCTACCTTGTATCATGGTCACTTGTAAGACAATATCAATCCACGAAGAGCTCACATGACCATGATCTTTATGACATTGCAAAATTTTTTTTGTTTGAAGCTTTTTAGAACTCTTTCTGAAACCATCGGTACAATACCAACTCATACAATAATGAGTTTAGACACTTTTTCCTGCACAAACCTATGCAATGATTCTTTTAATACTCTACACCTGAAGCTTCCCTTTTCAGTAAAACAACCCACTCGAAGAGTTAGAGAAAAGATCCAAAAAAACTTAAAATATCCTTGTCTTCTATCTGAATATCACAACTAAACTGTATGGTGGTAGACCAAAGTACCCTTCTCTTTTTGTTATGATACATAAAAGGAATGCCCCTGTTGAGTTCTGAATGTTGCGTCTTGGGCTCGGATTGGTTAGCCCAGTTTTGTAATCATGTTGGGCCTATCCAACCGTGCTTTATTTTATTCTAGGGTTTTAGTATTTAAGGTGCATGCATCCTTAGTAATTACGACTTTTATTATTTTATCATTGTATTGTAAACCCTAGATCGCCTCTACAGTGGAAGTTCTTAATCGAGCTCTGCTGAGGCGTGACTACATTTGAATCATTCAACATTATCTTGATTCCATCTTGTGTTCATTGTTTTGTTAAACATAATTGTTTGTTCTTCTTTTATTAACTTGTAAAAGATCTAAACGATCTTAAAGATTTTATCTCATCAATTGGTATCAGAGCAGGAGGCTGTGTAATGCATACACATCTCTTCTGTTCAAGAAGTTATTAGGGTTTTCCGCATTGATTGATACTAATCGAGCCGTCATTCCACATTAGCGTATCTCACTAATTATCAATCTTGCCCTAACAATAAATTACAAGTCTGATCTTAAGCATGTTATGGATCAAACATTATCACAATGAATGAAGAAAATAAGGTTTTGGACATTTCTTAACTTAAGGTTTTAGATCTTGGAAGTTTGTGGTATTATTATGGATAAAGTTAGAAACATTATCCATCTTAACATTATGTTGATTTAGATCTAAATGTTGGAGGCTTAGACTTGATGGTTTAAGTTGAGAAAGATGCATTATTGGACTCTTTGAGACTTAAAGTTTAGATCTTGGTTGTTTAAACCATCTGAATGGATAAAGTTGGAAACTTTATCCATTATGAAGCTATTAAGTACCAAATCTGATGTTACGAGCATTGATATGTAAGGATTAACCCCTTAATGAAGAAAAGTATTTCTGGCAGAAACCACGGTGTAGCCAAAGAAGGCCCACGACATGGTGGTGCACTGCAATGCGTTTGTTTTTCCTTGACATGGCTAAATCACGGTTAAGAACTTGCCACGACGCAATGACCGTGACCGTTGAAATTTTGAAGTTTGAGTTTTGGTCAAACTTTGGTAGAATCAAGTACTTGACTAAGGATTTGTCTCGGTTTTGCATTAGCTAGCTTGTGTTAACTATTATGTTGCTGAAGTAGCTGCTGAGATTCCATTGAGTAGTTCAGATGAGTTTTCTCACTACACTATGTAGGATCTAGATTTTCTTCTGTGATTCTTGCATGAAAACACTAGGTGGGGGGGGGGGGGGGGAATTGTATGAAAGACCATGGGGGACCATGACAATTTCATGAAAGACCATGGAGGGAACATGCCATGGAAGATTGGGACTGTAACAACGAATGTGATTGTAAGACTATGGGGGGACCATAACATTCACATAGGTTGAAACAAACCCATTGGCTGAAATAGGTAGAAGTGATTGTAAGATTATGAGTGGATCATAACATTCACATGCTTTGAAATATACCCTAGGGCGTGCCCTACTATTATGTATGATATGTGGTATATTGGAAAACTCAGTAAGCTTTGTGCTTATGGTTTTAAGTTTAAATGTTGCAGGTATTTATCAAAATATGGAAAAGCACGCCGTGAGCAACACATCGATTGGAGTTTTCCGTACTATTGTTTATGATACTGTGATGTCTTGTTTTGAAAACTACATTTGAAACTACGATGATCTTTTTATGAAATGACTTTTGGTTGGTTTGATTTATGTAAAAATGAAAATTTTACTCTATATTTTGGGGAGGTTACAACGTTATTTATATCGACGAATTCGTATTTACGAGGATATCAACTTTCGTTTAGATTGTTTTGGCTAACAAGCAACCGATTTTCATTTTATCTTTTATGGCACACATTGTTGTATCGAGTTGAACACGAAACTTTGAAAAATCATAATTACTTAATACGAAGTCAAATTTTGATGTTCTTTATACTCATGGGTTGGTAATCATGACCACTACATTTTTTTGTCAAGATTATTTATCATAAATAATATATTTATCGTAAATATATTATTTATCCTAAATAGTCAAAATTATTTTTCGTCAAGATTATTTATCCTAAATAGTCAAAATTATTTTTGATAATTGAACTTTTATAAATATGTACTCAAAATGTATAATAGAAACAACAATAATATGATTTCAAGACACAACTACATGATCTAAAATTTCCATATGGAAAGTTAGTAATTTATTGACGCTTAATAAAAAAACCCAACAATGCACTTACTACTATACTATAGAACAAATTTTCCTGAAAACATATAAGAAATTATGGATATTTCCCATAAACCAAAAGTCACACCCATACTAAATGATGCATTATAAGTTGTTTTTAACTCCGTTCCTTTTTACAACAAATGATGAATTAATCCATTGAAAGAAAATCACATCCATACACGAATACACTCTTATAGAACATTGATGGATTTATAACATCTAAACGTGTGATCAACAATAAAAAGGGGTCATTATAAGTTTCATGTTTGCCTTTATTTAAGTTAGATTTATCTTAATTCGATAGGGGTAGACAGACATTAACAATCAATATCGATATGAAAATGAATACTCGTGTATTGTTGTATGAAAACACAATTAAATTAAGATCAAAATAAATGTCCACCAATTAAATAACTAAGGCCTAAGGATGTACATGTCTTTCACCTCTTTTTCTGACCACGTCAACTTTCTCGTCACTCTTTTTTCACTTTCAAAACCTAACTACAGTTCCAGCCATCACACACAGCAGGAGGGGGTATACTGTCCGACCAAAATACTTAAGCCAAACCCCTTAAATAATCAATTATTCAATATAGTTGAATGATACGTCAAAAACAAACAAAATATAAATACTCACGACTTCACACATGCATAGTGACCTTATTTGTGTGGAACCATTTAGTATATCTTAAATAGTATTTGCAAAAAACAAATATCCCCATGAATGCTTATCGACGGTGTTTCATAAGGTTGATAGGTGTCATACCACACTTTTGCAATTCAACGTCATTTTTTGCCTCACCCCACAAAACTCGTGGTTGTTATACCATACCTTACCACACCCACCACAATACATATTTTTATGCATGAAGTATAACATTTGAAGGAGTGCATTTTCTTTCCCGTGCGATAATTTTGTAACACATTATATGCATACCGTATTTTTGTTTGGGGGGTCGGTGCGGTGTTTACCGTATATCGCACTATACCGCGGTATGCGGTAGAGTGCATCGTATGGTCTAAAGCATATATTCGAGGAAATTGTGTTTATTTTGTTAAAATAAAAAAACTAATATTATATTTCGATACACGTAGTCGTTGTAGTGAATAGGAAATTGTGTTTATTTTGTTAAAATAAAAAAACTAATATTATATTTCGATACACGTAGTCGTTGTAGTGAATAACCCTTATTTTATAGCGTTCCTTAGCAAATATTAAATCAATTTAAAAAGAAATAATCATCGCATTAATTTAGTAATCAAGATTATTAAAACTAATTTTTTAATAGTAATATTTCATTCAAATCAACTAATTTTAATAATTTATCTCAATCAACTAGCTTGGCAGTACTTCTTTCCCACCTCCAAACTCCAAACGACAAACTCCTGCAAACGTGGCAACAAGTTTAGATGACACATCAGATACTACCCCGCATTTAATGTACTAACTCGCGGTAGGCGCGTGAGTTACAAAGTACAGTTGGAGCAATAAAAGTCGCTAACTTGCTTTTATGTAGGAAAAAACCTGAGTTGTATAACTTGACTCGCAACGCGAGTGGGGGAGTAATTAAAGGAAATAGCTGGGCCCCATTGACACGTCATATTAGCTGCAACGGTACATACATAGAACGTGACAATAAGGCTAAACGCGCGAGATAGAGAGAGAGAGAAAAAGAGATATAATTATTGTTTTTGTTTGATACTTCTGTTATTATATTATATATTTAATATTTAAATAAGGCCCTCCACGCCCTACCAAAACCCATTATCAAATCTCCACCGTTGATTGTTTTGCTTTTCAGCCATCGGGACACTTACAGCCGTCGATCACTCTGACAGGAGCCCACAAGATAATTTATGACAGTGAATAATAATAATATTTTAATCAATAATGAATGGTGGAAAACCGGAACAAGTAATGTAATTTTGACCGGCTAAAATGGTATTTTTGTGCGGTCACATAGATTCTTTGCGATCGGCATCTGCTGCTTTTTACCAAAGGTTTCCTTTTCCTTACTATAGCCGGTAAATGCAACTCAACTGACGTGGCTTTTTATGTGTTTGGTTAAATTAAATGTGTTGACTAGTTTATTCAATAAAATCATATATTTTATTCCGTTTATAGAATTACATTTCGATTCATTGTATGTTTATCACATTATTTAACAGCCTGTTTTTTTTAGTAATTTATTTATTTAAAAGTTGATAAAAATCTACAATAAGCTAAAAAATAAGCTGAAAACTTTAGTTATACATATTAACAAAATATCCAATTTTGTTATAAAAATAAATCTTTGATCTTATATACGTACATATACATATGTGGTCCATGAGAAGTTGATGGGTGAACATAGAAAGTTAGAAACCTTTCGTTTTATATTATTATTTGTATCTATATATAATTCATTTTATAGTTTTATATTTTCTTTCTCTAATGTAGTACAATTTTTTTGTTTAGTTTCGGACCAGGTCAAAAAATTAACTAATATTTATCTTATCACAAGAATTTTGAATTATGATTTTTTTAGTTATTATATAATATAAGAATTAATAATTTATAACCAAAATTGTGTACTGGCATTGTTGCATATTATTAACCAATACGAATTACGAATTAAATAAAAAAAGTTTTAAATCTTTTTCCAAATGAAATTTATTCCTCCCTAGTTTTGTTTGGAGGAGAAGTTATGGTAATTAAAGATATAAATATAAAAACCTTAATAAAAAACAGTAGGCCCTATGTTTTTTAATAGAGATATTAATATTAATATATTAATATATTTTATAATTTAGTAAAGAAATCATGGAAGCTTGTCGAGTAAGCAAAGACTGACACGTGTAGGTAACATATCGGACGGATATTATAGTGCCATGTAGGATGCGAAGTGAAGGTAAGCCGTCAGATCATCAAGTGGGAACGGAGGGTCGAGATGAAGGTATATGTGGAAAAAGGATGGATCTGAGCCATCGGTGGCGGTTCGGAGTAGGCTTCGTGGAGAGTGAAATACCGAAAAGATGATGAGATAGAGAGAGAGTGTGTGTGAGAAAAAGAAGGGAGAGAGAGAGAGAGAAAGTGAAGAAGATAGATAGAGAGAGAGAGAGAAAAAAGAGAGGGCAGAAGAGCAGAAAGAGATCTGAGAGTGAATCATATAATCAATCTCTCTGAAAGTTAAAAATATCAATTTTTTGATTTGAATCATCGGTTTAGGGTATCCGCCGGTGTAGGCGACTTTCTTGTTTGAGAATCATCCGGGGAGTCATAGAGATAGGTTTCCGGCGAATTATGTTAGAAGAAAGCCTGTGATGATACATACAACAGTAGTAGATCTGACGTTAAAGAGATCGAGAGAAGTGATTGATGGATAGGAATAGAGAAGCAAGACGAGCTACTAATATGGCTGCTCCACAGAATGGCTTATCGTCGTCTAGACGGAGACATCGAAGCAACAGTCTAAGGGATTCACCTGGTAGGTTTCTTTACGGTTCTAATTATCAGATCTACCATCAATTTTAATGTTCTTGTTGGTTTTTATTGATTTGTGGTGATTCTTTTTGTTGCAGATGAAGATGGAGGGGTGGAGATACAAGAATCGGGAAGGTTGAGAGACAGAGGAGTGGTCAAGAAAGATCGTGGAGATCGAGATCGGGATCGAGAAAGGGAGAGGGAGCGGTCTAGCCGGAGCAAAAGAAGGAGAGAAAATAGGATGATGATTCATCATGTGACCACCGGAAGTAACAGAGACGACGGAGACGATACGTCTGAGGAGAGCGTTAATGATGAAGACGAAGAAGACGACGAGGATGCCGGAAATGGCGGTGGTATGAGGATGTTGCCTCCGCCGCCGGCCAATCCATCTACAGCAGCATCGGCTATGACGAGTAATCATCATAATCATAATCCTCATCCTCAGCAGCTTCACCATCGCAAGAGTTTTCCCCCATCTGCTAATAAAGTCTTTAGACCTGCTGCGCCACCGCCTGCTTGGAAGGCTGCCGACGAGATGATCGGTGTTTCGGTTCCGAGAAAAGCTCGGTCAGGTAACAGCCGGAACATCAGCAGATAGTTTCACTAATTTTCGATCTATTGGGGAGAAATTTTTGATTTTTTAAACTTTGTTGACATTTCAGCATCTACAAAGCGGTCTCACGAGTGGATATCTGGTGGTGCTGTTGTTGGCGTAGGGGGAGGTACAGAGCAAATTCATCGTCAATCCTCGACTTCACCTGTAAGGCTTGGTTTGACAGCCGCCTCACCGGCGCCGGTAGCTCCTCCATCGCCTTCTTCTTCCAATGTTTCAGTCCGCAAGAAGATGGTTTGTTTCTTATCCCTAAAAAGATTCACAGTCTCTTTGTGGATTTTCTTGGCTTCTAACTTCTTTTTTCATTTCTTTTCAGAAAACAAATGGAGGGTCTAAACCGAGGCCACCGAAATCTTCATCTAAGTCGTCATCCTCAAATCCAGAGGAGCTTGAAATCGAGATAGCCGAAGTTTTATATGGTCTCATGACTCAATCGCAAGCTCCGTCAAAGAAAGAACTCCCATCTAACGATTCAACAACAAAGTTCGATTCTAACAAATCCAGCAGTGATACCAAATCTAGAGTCTCATCTCCCATCTCTAACTCTACAGCCCCACCACAAAATTCTTCTTCGTTGTCAACCGTAGGTATGATAGATTTATCAGTCGTCCGGGTCTTTTTCTAACCTCTTATCTTATTTCTAAACTTGTAATAATTGATGCTTTTTTTTTTCAATGAATCTACAGCACCAAAGAGGAAGAGACCACGGCAAGTGTCAGAGAATCCGTTTAGTGTACGGAGCAGTCCAGTTTCTTCTTCAATAAAGACCGAGATCGATCATCATCAGCATCATCAGTCTCCCAAGACTGATATTTCTTCTCCTTATCTAGAAAACAATAGTCCCGGATCTGCGGCGGCGGCCGCCGAGAATGGTGTTTCTTTTGGGTTTACCAGTTTGCCGGGTCATCAGGCTCCGTCGGCACCGTCGTCAGAGCCACCGCTGCCTTTACCCCAGCCGCCGGCGGAAGAGGAGGTGAAATGTGGTGTAGGTGTGGTGTTGACTAAAGAAGAGGTGGAGAAGGAATCTCATGCGGTTGGGGTAAACGATGGAAATGCAAAAACTGAAAGTGTGATTGCGACAGCTTCATCAACGACAGCGACCATTCTGTGAGTAAATTTTGGGATCTTGTGATTTAATAAGTTTGGTTTGGTGTATTTATCTGTCACGGTTTCTGGACTTCATCTTTTTCTGGCGACTAATTTTGGGTTTCTTGTTCATCTTTTCTGCAGAAAGATGGCTAATCCGGAGACTGAAAGGCAAAAGGAAGAAAAATTCGAAATAGATCTGATGGTGAGACACATTCATCAAGCTCTGGTTTCTTGATTTCCGTATGTTGTTCTTTTGGGATTCTTATTGGTTCCAATTTTAGGCTCCACCTCCTCAACTCAAAACATCTCCTGAAAGAGCTAGGGATATCGATTTCCAAGATCATAAGCAGCAGCAGATGCCAACTCAGGTGAGATACATTATTCTTTACTTTTTCAATCTATTCTCACAAATTGGGTGGAGTTTATTCTCTCTCTCTCTCTCTCTCTCTCTCTCTCTCTCTCTCTCTCTCTCTCTAAAATATCTGACACTTTTTTTAATTTTATTACAGGAAATGACCAAGAATATCAAGGACAAGGAAGATGAGAAGCCCAAGAAGAGCAACAAGGAGACTGTAAATTTGATGGATGTTGCACAGAAGTCAATGGCTGGGACTCTTCATGAAGCTGGAGAATCATCAAAGCAAGCGATGAATGAAGAAAGGAATACCCAACTTCATATCGATTTGGAAAAGCCCAACAAGGATAGCACCAACAGATCACTGCATCAAGCTCTTAAACATCAACAGTTATCTGCTAAATCCACCAGAGATGAAACCCATTCAGAAAAGTCAGGTAATTTACTATCAAGAATCTCCATCCTTTCTACTCCCAAATTTCAACTCATCTTGGGTTCTAATTTGAAGTTTTTGATCTTCCGTTCTCAGCTCAACCAAGTTCTTTGCCAATGCCAATGTCTGTGGCTAACTGGCCTCCAATGGGGTAAGCTGAAAAAGACATCAACTTTTTCTTATTCTTCTTCTTCTTCTTCTTCTTTATTTCTTTTAATAGAAAGAACAAATGTTAATCATATGTGAATTTGCAGATATGTGGCACCATTGCAGGGAGTGATATCCATGGATGGAAACACCATGCCTTCTGCTCCAATTCAGGTACTTCTCATTTAATTTCTTTAGCACCCAAATCCAACATTTCTAAATGATGCATTTCTTTTACAGCCAATATTCACACATCCAAGGCCAAAAAGATGTGCCACACATTGCTACATTGCAAGAAACATTCACTACCTTCAGCAATTCATGAAGATAAATCCATTCTGGCCAGCTGCATCTGGATCTGCACCCATGTTTGGGGCCAAACCCTGCAATCTAAATGTCATGCCTTCAACTGAACTCCATGGAAACATCACCGGAGGTCAGTTGCAGCCATTGCAACAAGACAAGGGTCCCGGAATCGGAATCTTCACCGGAAAAGACAACAAATCTTCTCAATCCACCACCATTCCTGATCCTGCTCAGAGAAAGCAACAGGTTTTGCTTCAGCAAGCATTGCCCCCCGTCACCCCTAATAATATTCTTGTAAGTTGGTTAACTCTAAAATTTTGACTGTATAATGTGTATGTTTTTAAGAGTTTTTGATAATTTTTTTTTTCAGCATGGACCTACTTTCATCTTCCCCTTCAATCAGCAACAGGCGGTGGCGGCTGCTTCTGCCTCTGTTCGACCTGGTTCTTCTAAGCTTTCTACTGGAGCACCAGGTGGTTTGGGTGGTGGTGCTTCAGGTGCCGCCAGTTCAGCCACCGTTAGCAGCTCCACAACAGCAGCTGCTCCGGCCTTGAGCTTCAATTACCCAAACATGGGGGCCAATGAAACCCAGTATCTGGCAATTTTACAAAACAATCCTTACTCTTTCCCGATACCTGCAGCAGTAGGAGCCCCACCAAATTACAGAGCCAACCCTCATGCCCAACCCATGCCTATGTTCAATGGCTCTTTCTATCCTTCTCAAATGATACACCCGTCCCAGATTCCACAACCACCGCCACCCCAACAGGCCCCACCAGCTCAACCTCAAAATCACCACCCTTCTCAGCCACAGCAAATCCAACAAACCCACCAGAACAGCAGCGGATCCACCTCCTCGTCACAGAAACATTTGCAAAATCAGCAGCGGCAGCAGCAAGGCGGCAATGTTGGTGGTGCTGCTGTTAATGGC
The DNA here is from genome assembly GCF_051521515.1 of Lactuca serriola. NCBI lineage: Eukaryota > Viridiplantae > Streptophyta > Magnoliopsida > Asterales > Asteraceae > Lactuca > Lactuca serriola. Next base: position 302,150,824 of record NC_136412.1, read on the forward strand.
GGTGGCACTGGAAATGGTGGTGCCAGTTTGCATAACAGCTATCCTTCCCATCCTTCCCACAAAAGTCGATCACAGTCATCTCAGCAGCAGCAGCAGCAGCAGAATCAGGGTCAGCACATGAACCTACCCCCACAATCACGCCACCTTGAAAATGAGGTGGCTGGTGGTGGTGGTGAGGATAGTCCATCCACCGCTGAGAGTCGGGTATCTAGGGCGGCAACCACCATGAGTGTTTATGGTCATAATTTTGCTATGCCGGTTCACTCACAGAGTTTTGCTTTGATGAATCCTCAAGCTGCAGCTCTGTCTAATGCTGCAGCTGTCAACAACTCGAATGATAAAAAACAGCAGCTGCATCAGCATCAGCATCAGCAACAGCAATCTCAGCAAGCGGGGTTAAAAAGAGGTGGTGTGGAGTCGTCTTTACCACCACCTCAAACTTTTGCCATGTCTTTTGCTCCTATGAATGGTACCACTGGTACCATGTCATCCATGGCTCAAAACCACGCCATTTTCCAGAGTTTGCCAGAATCATTGAGACAAAGCTATCATCAGATAATGACAGCACCTCCAGTTGCCCATTCTCAACAGAAGAAGGATTTCAGAATATCTGAAGAAGCTACCCGGGCAGCAGGTGGTCATGAGTCCTCTTCAAATGCAGATGAAGACCGAAAGGGCAGTTCGGGGTTGACCGGGAAGTCCGGGCAGTCCATTGCGTTTTCAAGGCCAGATCTTGCCCCAGATGTTTCCGGTGGTTCATCTCCAGCCATCCCTGGGACTTCAGTGATTGATAGCTCTTCCAGGAACATAAACCTGGGTTCAAATAATCGGTCAACCAGATCACCCTCTGTTGCATCTTCTCAATCCTCCCATCATTTACATGCTCAATTCCAGCAGCAACAGCAGGTCTTTCAGCTTCAGAAGCAACAGCAACAACAGCAGCAACAGCAACAACAGCAGCAACAGCAACAGCAACAGAACCACAACATGGTTGCTGCCCGAAGTAAAAACCCAAACCCAAACGCAAACCCGCCCTCAGGTAATGGGGGTGCTGCCTACCCTGACCACCTAATAACTTCATCTTCATCCATGGCTGCCAAATTTCCAAACTCTCTTTCTTCTTTCCCACAAAACTTAGTCCAAACCAGCAACACCAGTAGCAGCCCGGTTCAATCCCCGCAATGGAGAAACTCAGTAAGGGGTCCCGCCACATCGTCTCAACCACCAACCACCTCCTCCCTCAAAAACCTCCATCAATCCCAACACCAACAGCCTAACCGATCCTCCCACCCGCAATCACACACTCAGATTTCCTTCGGTGGTGCCGCCAGTCAGAAACTACCTTCCACCACCTCATCACATCAACAAAATCCTAGTAGCAATAGTAATAATAACCAGTCACCTTCACCACCAATGTTGGTTGGCTCTCCGACAACATCTTCCATTTCTAAAGGTGGTGGTGGTGGAAGTCCGAGAACAAATGTATCGGCTTCCACAAGTGGTAGGACTCCCCAGGCTTCTTCTCTATCCTCATCACAACAAGCTAAAAACTCTCCTGCAACGCAAAGATCTTCACCTTCAATCCTTGGTAACCCCCATGTCACAAACTCAGGTTCTAACAAATCTCAGCAGCAACAACCACAGCAGCTACAGAAGCAAACATTACAGCAACAGCAACAGCAGCAACATGCCCAAGCCCAAGCCCAGGCACATTTGTTCTTCGCACATCCACATCCATACATGCAAGTCCAGCAGCAGTCACAGGGTGGTCTACAGCATTCCGGCAGCCCAACCACCGCATCAGGCGGTGCAACCGGCTATTACCTTCCAAGAAAGCAGCAGCAAAATCCTCAATCATCTTCAACCGCCATGCTGTCGCTTTCCCCGCCGGTCACACTATCAAACACCACCACTTCCGATCCGGCCAAAGCAATTGCAGCTGCCACTAGCAACATGAAAGGCGGTGGTGTTCCTCAAATGATGCATGGGAGTCAGTATGGTGGTGCACAGTCGGTGAATGCTGGACATCAGATGTTGCCTGGTGGGTTCCCGCAATATGTCCATAATGCCCCTGCTGCTGTCCAGGTGAAACCTGCAGAGCAGAAACAACCAGCTGGTGCGGGTGAGTAGGTGTTGGAAATTTGTTTTTGGGTCGGTGGTTTCTTCTTCTGTGTATGTTAAATTCAATTTTGATGAAAGTAGTAGATGATGAAAACATTTTAAAATCTTTTCTAGAGAGAAACCAATCAAAATCAATCAATGAATCATCCCAATCCCAAGTTTGTTAAAAGGGAGAAAAGAAATATGACATTTTGCGTACATATGGTGTCAGCCTGACAAGAAATCAAATGACGCGATCGGAGAAGAAAAAGGGCGACAAGTTTTGGATCGATGTTTTTTTCAAGGGTCCGGGTCTGGGTCTGGGTCCGGGTCCCTCTAAGAAAAGCTCCATGGCCAGTGGGTGGGTGGGTGTGGGTGGATGGATAAAGTAGGTTTTAGTTCTTTTTGGGAAGTGGGGAAAGGAGGGGGGTTTCTTTTTGGTGAATTTTCTCCCTTTATCATGTTGGACATATTATATAAAAAAGGAGAAGGGTGTTGTGCATAATGTAATATGCATATGCAGCATATAATGTGTATATGTCATGAAAAGGGTGAACCCTCTCAATTTTATTTATTTAATCTTTTACTTGGTTGGTTGGTTGGATTTGATTGGATGGATGCTTTTTATCTTTTTAATTTTCGAGGCACGAATCTTGTGGTGAATGTGATGCGGTGTTGCTATCATTTGGGGCCACAGTGCCAGACAGACAGTGTTGCCAGATAAATGGTGCTTTGTTTATATTTCGATGATATCTTCTCTACTTTTATTATTATTTTTATCAATTATTATTGCTAACCAAATTTCCAAAAGTAGGATAGTAAAAGTCTATATTGAAATTGACATTTTGTACCGTGTTGTTTTGACAGTAAATCAGTTCTCATTATAATGAAGGGATGAGTCCTTTTCAATTATAACATGTTGGTGCATTTAATAGATATATGTTAGATTACTGTTTTGTCAAGTGTTTGCATTTAATGGGTGTGTTTGATGGGCCTACTATTTAGTCTGTGCATTTAGTAAGATATATGATAAATTACAAATTGAAGTTTCATCATTTCCTTCTAGATGCTTTGGAGGAAAACTTTAAAATTTCTACCTACACTTTTTTGTAAGATATGTATGGGGGCTAAAAGTAAAGACGGAAAGGGATTTTTCTACATGTCGGTTGCGACTTGCGTGTTATGTTTTTCTTTTGGTTCCCACAAAATCTTACTAATATGCAAACTTGTAAGTGCCCAATCTCTTTTACCTATGGTTTGTGTCAAGTCGTAATCTTTGTCCGAATAATTTGCTGAAGGTGGAGAGTAGACCCTTGAGACGAGATAAAGACAAAATTACATAAATGATTTTTGTCGCTGGCAAAAAAACACAACTACTGGTCTTCATGGAGATTTTGTTAGTCCTATGAGTTTGCATCAAACCGCATAAACCATCTCTACCGTATAAAAACACACAAACTGCATAATACGGTTTAGAGCTTTTGTGGTTCGGTTTGTAGTTTTTAATTTTGTAAAATTGCACCATGTGTGGTTTGTGGTTTTTAATTATAAAACCACGATTCAAACCGCACCGCACCACGCCCCATATATATATATATATATATATATATATATATATATATATATATATATAAGGTTAGGATTAAATGTGAACTAAAAATATTGTATGAATGTATGACTAATTCTTCTCCATTAGATTTAAAAAAACAAAAGATTGTGATCTTAGGATGCGTGTTATTAACGTGAGATAGCATATACTATATAACCACATTTAATTAATTATAAGAATAAATATGGTATTTTATTAAGAGAGAGAGAGAGAGAGAGAGAGAGAGAGAGAGAGAGAGATTAACTATATTTTAGGAAATTAAGTAAAATCTATTAATAAAATCATAATTAGTATTTTGAAATCGTTTATTTTAATAATACTCACGCATCATGAAATTAAAGAATAAGACGATTTGACTATTTAAAAATCACGAAATTACTTAAGCCAGTTTCATTCTTTAAGAATCAAATCTCATTATAAAAATGTTTTCATTGATATTTTGAAATCGTTTATTTTAATAATACTCACGAAACATGAAATTAAAGAATAAGACGATTTGACTATTTAAAAATCATGAAATTACTTAAGCCAGTTTCATTCTTTAAGAATCAAATCTCATTATAAAAATGTTTTCGTTGATAAATGACTTTCGACCCATAAAACTAGTGATATGTATGAAACAAATTTCATTATTTAAGAATGATTTATGAATATTGTATAACATATTCTTGAAGAATATATATATAGTATTATTTTTGCACGGTATTCAAAAATTATTCGTCAAAGCTATAACATCAATTCGAAATTCTTGAAGAATATAAAATATTCTTTCTACACATAAGCAGGTTTTACATAATATAAAATATTCTTGAAGAATATACAGTAAACAATATATTTTGGGTATGAATTCTAAAAGAATGATCATGGTGGAATCTCGTCGGAGGTAGGTTGCTTGAGGAATGCTGGAGTACGCAATACCGGTTCGTTTCCCTTGTGGCAACACAATTTCTTATCATATCACATACATATAGAAGTAAAGTAAGTGATCTACTTATATTTATTAATATTTAGTATTCCATAATTACATGATTCTTATTTTAAGTAATTAAATCTCATTAATTGATATAAAATCAAATTACCATCATTACCATATTTGGATATTTGAAATCAATGGACAGAAATTAGTCATACGTTCACACGATATATGAAGATTATATATGAACCTAACTTTATATAAAAGTAGGTTCAAATGTGGATAAACAATTATTGTGTGAATGTAGGGATTAACGTAGACCAATCATTTCAAAAATCTAGATAGGGATGAAATTGTAATCTTAACTATTAATTAATTTTTGATAAATTTAAATTTATTAATTTATCTTTAAACAAGAAAATCAGTTTTATATCTTTAGCTTACATCCGTTCGGCCACAACTCACCATCGCCTTGTTTGCCATACACCCCAAAACCCTAAATCGATGTCATTGCTGATATCTCACTATGTCGATTAGAATTTGGACTTCGTTTCATCAATCATCAAGTATCATCGGTTGCCGACCAGATAAACCCTAGTTGCAGGTATGATTTTTTTTTGTAGTTTTGATTTCTGTTTGATTCCAATCAGTTATGCTGTTTTTATAGATATGGAATTAAGCATTTTTTTTGTTAAAGCCTTGTAGTTCGTCGGTTGTTAATAAAGAATGGAACCATCTTCTTTTTACTACGTCACAAAGTATACCAAAAGTTGATATTTAAAGTAAAGAATTGTAGCTTTGCTTAATTTATGTTAAATTGAGGTTAAAAAATTGCTTGCTAAACGTGATTTTTGTGCAGTTTTGTATGGTTTTTACTTTTTTGTATTGCAGCTTGCATATTAGTATAATCAAGAATAATTGATTTTTTATTTGTTTATAGGATTTTAAATGTTTTTAAACAAATGGTGTTTAGATATGAACTATTTCTGAAATCGGTGAATAAATGATTTTGACTAAACTGTGGTTTAATGCTAGGTGGTGAATAACGAGTAATACATGTTATTCTTTCATAATGACAAAGACTTAGAATCGAGTTCAACACAAATACATATGAGAAGAGTTACATTCTTACGATAATAAATCACATTTTCGTAAGAATAGTTTGAATCAAGTCA